>NW_026138059.1:8677500-11077500 GCF_025592945.1 Manacus candei | reverse complement strand
TTCAAATTCCTTAAGACCACAATATTAGTTGATGTTGACTGTAGGCAGCCATGAGCCATGACACTAAAATGCAGTAAGTTCAGATGCTGAGCTGGTGACGTCTACAGCTTCTCTAACTCTTGTCCAAATTAAAGATGTAATACAAATCATTTTCTGCAGGAATGTCTACTCTATTTGTTGCTAGTTTTATGACCTTATTACATCAAAATAATCTTTGTTCTACTGTTAAGGGACAAGAAGTATAACAGATCTATAGAGTGATAACAGTCCATATACCTGGATCTCTATGGTGAAGACGTACAACAGAAAAAAAAATTCTTAATTTCTATAGCTCAGAAAAACTCTTGCTTCATTAAAATGCTGAAGTAATGTAATAACTCATGTGAACTCATTCTTTAATCATTCAACTTCAGAATCTTTTAGAAATATTAGATAATGAAATGTTATAACACACAAAATGACATGCTTTGGTAAGGGAACAGAATAAATAGAAATGTCACATCAATGTATACTTTATAGGGAATTTTTTTCGTAGATTTAAAATTCATAATTTATAAAAAAGCCTGTTTTATATTACACCATGATATATTAGGATCTATTTTCCTGTTATTATACATAAAGTACTAGTATATTAATAATAACTTAAATATCAAATATGCTTTATTTCAGAGCAAATTTAGAAGTGGATGAGAAATGATATACAGATTTCTTCAAATGTCCACCACTAAGTAAAATAATTTCTTTTTCTGCAGCTGACTATACTGCTGGGAGCTACAGTAGCGAGAAAGCAGATTAGGTAAGAGGTACTTTGATTTTAAGTTTTCCCCATGCCTGCAAATTAACATTATCTAGTGCTTACTGGATGATTTATGGAATAAAAAGTTATGCCCTG
Source organism: Manacus candei (assembly GCF_025592945.1). Taxonomy (NCBI): domain Eukaryota; kingdom Metazoa; phylum Chordata; class Aves; order Passeriformes; family Pipridae; genus Manacus; species Manacus candei. The sequence continues at coordinate 11,076,608 of NW_026138059.1, read as the reverse complement.
CAGGGTGTCTTTAGATAGTTAAATGCTTGTTAGAAGACCAGGCAGGGAATTCTACTGTTCCTATGTTTCTAGATTAGGATAAAGCTTAGTTCAAGGATAGTTATGCTGGTGCTCAGCATGGTTATGGTGCTTCATCTGAATCTTTATCACTTAAACTGCTGGATTCTTGTTGTTATGTAGAGTCCCACTAACTGCCGTTACTTGTTTGAACTGAAATAAAACAAACCTCTAAATAATATCATTTAAGCAATTTACAATCTTCTCTTTAATTATGCTTTAACATATTTCTCAAATTAGAATTTCTCAGGCTTTCAGAACTACCTTGAGCAAGCAGCCTATACCTCAGCCTGTTAGAAAACAGAATCATTTTTCTATGATTTTAGACAAAAACCAGTTTTTGTTTCTCAACATGTCAAGTTGAAAGAACAAAACAAAAGTCTAGATTTTACTCAACTGTGATGAAGATGCTTTGAGGTAGAGCCTTCCTCCCCCAGTAATTTAGGAGCATATAAGAGACTCTAGGGGGAAGAATATTTGGTGAAAGTCAAAAAAAGAATACAGGCCTAGGTAAAGAGACCCTGGCACTTGGATCTAAACTAGTAGGGCCTGAAAAGAATGGTCTTTCTTCTCTACAGAAACAGCCCTGGACTGAATGAAGGTCAAGCAGCAGGACAATAGGACAAGAGGCAAGAGGAAGAAACTGATGTACAAGAAGTTCCACCTGAGGAAGAATTTCTTTACTGTGCAGGTTACCGTGCACTGGAACAGGTTGCTGAGAGAGGTTGTGGAGTCTCCCTCACTGGAGACATTCAAGAACTGTCTGGATACAATCCTGTGCAATGTGCTGTAGCATGATCGGCCTTGAGCAGGGGGGTTGGACCAGGTGACCCACTGTGGTCCATTTCATCCTTAACCATTCTGCAATTCTGTGCTAAATATTTCCCAAAACAGTGTGCAAGTTACATGCTATCTCTGTCTCCTACCAAAAGTGAATCTTGAGCCTGGAAGAAGTGGAATGGAGCTTTTGTTCAGCCAGCCACCAGCATGAATCAGCTTCCCACTCTTCTAAAACATGGGACAACATTCTACCTGGTCTACACATACTAGCCTAGTTTTACCTCCTATACAATCAGCTGCTGCACACTTACTTAAGGGTTTTACAAAGCTCAGTTCAGCTCAAAATGAATATTGATAAATGACTGCAGGAATGGTGGTCTGCCAAAATCAAACATCTACATGTAGCTTTTCAGATGGCTGTGATATGTAATAGTGTATCCCCTTTCCTTAAAATATTAGGCCACTGAACTGGTGGGAATAATTTATTTTCTATTGAAGTGATTTTTTTAAGAGGCTTCCCATATAAGTAGCTTTTCTACTAACATTGTTTCTCAGTGCAGTGGAATGAAAATGGTTGTGAAGCGGATCATTTTTCCCAGTACACTCCAAGTCAGTCTATTCTGACAGGCAGTGAGAGCAGGTAGTGATTTGAGACTGAAGCCGTCTCAGACTTCAGGCTTTGAAGTGTATGAGAAAATACCTTCTTCGAGTCTTATCACTGTCTACTCATCTCTCTGCACTATGAGTTTTTTCGAGACACTGTGAATTCAGTTTTTTCGCCTTCTGTGAACTGTGTTAAATAAACTCTATGGGTTTAATGTGATAGTATATTTATAGATATGCTAAATGTTTCATTTTAACAGTAACCTACTAAGGTTTTTGTTTTACGTTTCCTTGAAAAACACTAGGGAATCATGGCCATGATAAAATAAGGCACTAGCAAAACTTATCTTCTAACTATCTCTTCTTTCTCCTAAAAGAAAGTACCGAACTGAACGCTTCTTGTCTTTGAATATATAAATTCCATAGTCATAATTCACTGAGTTTCACTCAGTATCCTAGCTACTATTGTTCAAATGTGAAAAGAGAAAACCGAAAAAAAAACCAAAATTAATTTTGTAATCACACTTAGGGCTTGGTGATTGTTTCATAAGATTGATTTGTGTAATTTAACATTACTAATGAAATTTTATGTTAACTGGGATTTTTTAAGTTCTGATCAAGATATTGCAAAGTTTCTATTTTTCAGTATATAATATGACAAATGAAAATGATGATTTTTTTCATCCTAAGAATAAAAGTATTTTTAGGTCACTCAAAGTCTCCACAATTAGTGAGTAGTCTTACCAACTTAAAGATCCAAAATTTTCAATCAGATGAGTAAAAATCACCGTTGATACAAATAAATCTTCTTTAAAAGATTTGTGTATTTGCAACAGTAGTGTATCTGTGATATCAGAAGAGGTTAAAAATCCACAAAAGAGTACACAGCAACTATGGATTGGTTTTGCAACCATGGCAACACTGTGCCAGAGCAATGGAGCAGTGAAGAGTACCCAGCAACAGAATGCAATGAAGAGTGCTCACAAGCAGAATACCATAAATCCTTATTTCGCTTGCAACTAATTGTTCAAATAGATTGAAGCAGAAACTGTAATAGAAAATAATGTTAAATAATAACTTGATGGTACCTGATAGGATGGGGAAAAAACCTTAAGTTACCTTAGGTGATTATAATGACTAAAAACACACCCCCAGGGAAATATGTATATGTAAATGATAGTATAATGAACTGGACCTCCACATGTACATTAAGAATGTTTTTATATGAGTGTGAGTGACTAATCACCTGTTTCTACATCATTCTTTCTTTATTATCTCTTTGTATAAAAGACTGCACTTGTTTCCTGAAAGGTGTACCACCTGTGATAGATGCCTGGCACCTGTTTTGCAGAATCAAAATAAAATCAAATATCTTAACTCTGTGTACCGTTTGGCTCTTGTAAAGCAGGTGAAAGAACCCATATTTGGAACAATATGAGTAGCACTTGAACTTACTCTGGTAATCTGCAAGGTGTGTGACAATGACTCATACTCACATTTACCCATGTATTGAAAAGTAAGTTTTCAGCCCTCATCATTCTTCCCACCAAACTCCTCCATTTCCTGCCACCCATCTGCACTTTGCTCAGCAACAAAAACTCCTTTACCCCATTTCCAAACATGCCCGTTTCCATACTTCTTGCATCAGTTTGATTACAATTTGGGAGTGGTCAACCGCATTTACCATTTCAGCAATTTAAGTTTCTCTCCCAGCTTTCCCACCTTTCCTGACTCTGCACTACTTTAATCCTATTCACCTAAACCTACCTGATTCAGCTGCAGCAGCAACCTGTTCTCCCTACACCTAGTCTGGCAGACAGACAAACAGCAAAAAGAAACACTGGACAGCAGTCTTTACTTTTCCCAATAGAAAAGTAAAATAAAATGTGCTTTGGACTTGTAGACAACTTGTTCTCCCATCCACAGTACACTGTCAAAAAGGTATATCTACTTTCAGGCCTATTCTTTTTGGCACCTTTTATCCACAAAGGTAGGCAAGTAAGGAAGGGAGTCAGATCGATGGGATGAGACCTCTTAAGCTGGCAGGGACCTGTGCCTGTGGTGCCAGCTAGGACACCTGCTTAGGCAGAAGTGAATATGTCCATCGATTCTGAGTGAGTTCTGACTTCTTTTTTACCTGCTCAGGTCTTTCTAGAATCCCAGATCATTTCACATTGTGAAAAATTAGTCAGCTAGGTAGCATAAGCATTGAATCAGAGATCAAATTTGTCACATTCAGTTCCATTTAGATGAGTAAGTAAGCATCAAATGTGGATCATAATATATAATAAATGATAAAAGTAAAGTAAACACTTTAAATCTCCTCAACTCATTCAGCAGATGCATTAAGGATTCATTAGTGACAGTGAGTCACTTTTTAATAAAATCTATCAACAGAAAATGAAAAAAGCCCCTGTGGTTGTCATGGTATTTAATATAAAATATATGGTAAGATAAATGGCTGATTTTTAATGAACAGATCCCACTCTATAAAGGCAGATATTAAGGATCTAAAGCCATGTAGCATGCATAGCAAATTGTTTGGATCCAGGGCTTTGCTACTGGAATTATAATTAGCCTGTCTGCAACTCCATCTGTAAAAAGATTCCTTGTCAAAGCACGAAGTGATTCTGTTGTGGCAGTGAAGAAATTTCATAAATAACAGTAAGAATGATGGTCACCATATAAAAATTTCTTTTTACCAATGCCCCAAAAATATCAAGCAAAACCAGATGCTAATCCTCAAGGAAAGTCTTAAAATATAAAATGCCTAACAGCTCAAAAGTTAAACAACAGCTCAAAAAAAACAACAACAACAAACCACAGACAAAAAAAAAAAAAAAAGAAAACAAAACAAACAAACAAACAAACAAACAAAAAACTCAAAAAACCCCAAAACAAACAAAACTCAAAACAAAGCCAAACAAAAACAAACAAATCCCCCAAACTATGAGATTGATATTTGCTTGTGCAGGAAAAAGTATCAGGCTCTTCCTAGAAATCCAGTGGAAGTTTGTTCCTGACTCACATGGAATATATGAGTTGTTTCTCTGACAAACTGCAAATAACACAGTAACAGGGAACTGTGCCTACTTAATACTTTTCCATTCTTTCGGTTGGTACTCCTAAGAATTTTTTTCAAAACTCCTGAGTTAAGGGGTAGGAAAGTTTATCTCTTCACTAAATCCTGTTGTCTATTTCACTTGCCCCTTCTTTGTAATTGTAAATATTCCTTTCTATTCACCTGAATTGCATATGACTCATAAAAGAAACTATTAGAGCCACACAATGCTTTGCAGGGTGAATGATTCCATTGTGGTACAAAGCAGATATTCTTAGGTCTTATTAAATGTGAGCAGACACCACGATCTTACAGAAATGGAGAGGATCTGAAATTGCTGACAGTACTAAAATTTAGCCCAGGTCAACTTCTTCATTTAATTTATGAGTGAATAAAGAATGAAAAGTTAAATATTTTCACCTCTAAAGGTAATGCTTTGTTAGAAATCTTAAAATACTAAAAGACCATTTTCTTAAGCCAGAAAATATCAGAATTCATAGGCAATTTAGATCAAAATAGAGAACTTGGAAGAGTGTCTATTACTTGATATTTGCTTCACTGAAGCATGCATTGTTTTCTGCATTAGGAATTTATTTTAAATTTAACCTGTGCATCCAAGTTTAGAAATATTCCAGGGAACTCCTTTTGTCTCTCCAGAAAGTTTGTCCAGGACTCAGACAGCAGCTCTAGGACTAGGCAGGGGCATAGGTTAGCTATCTGCTCTGTTTACCTAACCGATGTTTTCTTTTCTCTGTGTTCTGGGATGGGACATCAAGCTGAATAGACTACAAGTGATAGGAGTAAAAACAAGAACCATAACACTGACTGGTGTGGGGATTATTACTTGTAAAGTGCCGGAGTGTAAGTGCAATAACACAGAAGAGACAGAATGAGGAGGATCCCACTACCTTTTATTATTTTGTAATACAAGAAAAACTGTGTGAAAGCTAATATGGTGGTTATTTTGAGCATTTTTAAAACTAGAAATTACATTATTTCATTAATTATATTCAACTGAATGTTCATTTAAGTTACATGAAATAAAATTCAGGGAGAAAAAAAAAATTATAAGGGAAGGAACAATATACCATTTGTCACCTGCTTTCAGTATTTGTGTGTTTGAGACATGCACCTAAATATTCAGAAATACCTTCATATGCACATAGTGTATTCAAATGTATGGTAAAGGAATAACAAATCTGTTTTGTTGCAGATTCTTTGATCAGCTTCTGTTACAGACAAAAAAAATGTCCTCCATTATGTTTGTCACATGCGTTCTAATATTGCCACAAGGGGATAATTCTCAAAAGCAGACATTCAGTAAAAAATAACTGGGGTTACATTAAGACATATCTAGATTTTACACCTGTGTTTCCACTAAAGTTGATCATAAATATTTAAGTGTTGCTTATAGGTAGAAGTTAATAGTATTATTTGGTGACCATCCTAATGTATAGTTTATTTCTTCAGGAGGCAGGCTAAAACCTGTAGTCTAATAAAGTTTTGGGGCCACAACATACATGTCTGATGCCAAAAATAAATTTTGATATAATAATACTGCAGGATACTTTAAATACATAAACAAACAGATATACACTTGTAGTTAATAGTTTACATCAATGTTATTTCTTTCCTCTATTGTTTGACAAAAAATATTAAAAGGAAATATCTCTATATTATTGCTTATTCTGGATAGTTCTCAATTTTTTGTGATTGGAATACAAACTGAGGATATCATTAGCTTGGTGTTAAATTAGTTAAATTAATATTAGCATTTTATTCTGAACAACTGGTGTTTGCAGACTTCAATCATTTTATGGAACCTCTATTAAGTCTTATGTTTGCTGTTATGAAATTCTGTATGACTTAAACCATACTCTAGTCTGGTTTTGACCCCTGCATTTTTTTTCTCTGACTTTACTAGTATTATTACTGAAACTGCCATTATTAAGTGCAGTTCTTTGTCACATTTTTCAAAAAATTTACAAGCCCATCATAATTGTTTTAATTCTTGAGTAAGAAATTACTGAGAATCTTCCTCTGCATTCTGATAAAAATTTGTAAGGTTTGATTTAAATATTTTAGTCACAATTTAGTAACTGTTAGAAGAATATGTACAACATTATACACACTAAAAACTTACTAATGTCTCTTAGCAGTCCTGACTTTGCCTGACCAAATTTGCTGCTAGTGACTTGTGATTTTAGGAGAAAGAGACTGGGCAATAAAATATTTATTTAGTCTGTCATCTTCTGAAAATACATTTTGTTTCAAGGTCTTCAAAGAAAACTTAATACATCTTTGTGCTGGTTTAAAAGTTAACCAGCAGGGGGAATGAACCCAACTCAAAGGAGAGATTATAAGTCAGAATAACAATTTATTAAAATAATACAGTAAGTACAATAATACAAACAAACAATTGGTCTCAACCCACAAAAACCCAAATGTGTAACCCAGTACCCTGGGGCCTGAACAAAGTGGTGTTCCTTGGGCCCTGTTTGAGTCCAAAGTAAAGGGAGAGGGGAAGAACCTGCCGGTGGGAGAGCTGCTGCAGTCTGGCCAGAACTGGTGATCGCAGTCCAGTGGTGGTCTAAGTCTGGTTGAGAGCGATGAGATGCAGCCGTCCTCTGGATCCCACGAGTGGGTTGAAAAATGTTCCAAAACTCCAAGATTATATATCCTCCAGTTCAGGCAGGAATGCTTGGTACTCTCCTCAGGGCGGGGAGTTCACAAAGGGTGTGAGGACAGAAACATCCTCCTATCTCACAGGCCTCTTAACACCTAGTTTATAGCCTGAGGAGTCAGGCTCTATGGGCAGAAGGTGCGAATAGTCTATTGACAACAATAGTCTAGTTTCTGGGAAATGACATGGAAGGCTATAGAATACAGTTTTGGGTTACACCCACCATGATGAACTGATCTCAGCTGTCCTAACTAGGACAATCTTTAAACTGTGTGTGGCAAGGACTTGCTGTGCAAACAACTATATTTTTCTTTTACTATCTAATTTTTACTGGCAGAAAAAAAAAGAGAAAGAAAATTAATGAATCAGCAAACATATTTACACACCTAAGCTAAGTTACTGTGCCACTCTGTTGCTGAATATAGTTCCCTCCCATCTGCTCTCTTGACTCTGTCAATTTTTTGTAAGCAACCATATGTTTCAGAGCCTTCTTTGAAGCATCCAGCTTATTTTTAGGTGCTGACATATCAGTTGTCACTGTTGACAAGAACAAAAGACACCTGATTTCTGATGGTTAGAGTGGCTATGAATACTAAGAAACCAATAGTTTCTGACATATGAAAAACTACTAATAAATCCTTTCTACCTCTAAATATAATTCTTATGTGTAACCTAAAAATGACAGAATAATCTCCTTTCATCACTATGTAAAGTTTATCACCAAAACTGCGATGTTTGCATGTCCTGTCTCATGAGTTCCTGATTGTAATTCCGTGGTTCATTGCAACTCAATAAATTATAGGGGCATACATTACTACTCTGATTTCAGAGGAAGCTTTGGGAGAGAGGTGAGTCGAGGTTGAGGGTTCTAACTTTCAAGTAAAATTTCACTCCGTCTGTGTACTGTAACAGTTTTCCATTCTAGGTTTTTCATTTTTCAGATTTTTTTTATTACCCATTTTTCTGAGCATCTTTTACTTTTATTTGGAGAATTGTGAATACCTCTGAGTGAGAGCCCAGAAGAACTCACCTCTCCACATTTTTATATTAGGATATAAATGGTGTTTGACAATAATTCATAAAGAGTATTATCATCTGGACACAATTATGATAAGCTTTTTCCTTCTTTCGACAATTTACAGTGTGGTGCTATGGGTAAATCAATAATTCTTTGAAGACCTAAGCAAAACAAGAAAATCTAGCATGCTAAAAGCTCTATTTGCTACTGATTTTAATCAAGTGATTATGTATTTCATTTACTCTGTAAAAACTTCTTTGTACCTTCCTGGATTTTTTTCCAGAATCAAGTCATTTAAAACCAAGAAATACATTAAAGTCCTTTTGGCTGAGGATTTACTTTTATCTAGCTTTAGTTTGCACAGAAGGAAAGATCTACTAGAAACATAAATCTAAAGGCTAGCACAAAGACAATAGGTGAGCAAAGATGGTAGATACATAAATAAGGTTATTTAGAGAAAAGGTTTAAATAAGGAAAGAAAATGAAGGACAAGGCCTATGGGACCCCTCCAGGAAGCAGAGATATGGAAGGGCTTCTAAAAGATCTGTCAAAGGAATGATAAGACAGGTAGAAAGAGAGACACAGGTGAGAGCTGTCATAGAAGCAAAGACAGAAAATGATTTCAAACAAAATAAAAGGTACTACAGAGGTCAAAGATGATGAAGAAATATTGGAGAAATCTAAGATTTGGCTAAAATGTCACTAAAAATTAAAAAAAATCACCCTTCAAAGCAAGGAAGAAATAGAGTATAAATAGATGGGTAAATCCAGGCTGTATTTAATGACCTTGAAATTAAAGGGAGGAACAAGATAGGACAATAAATGAGGGTAAAATTGTGATATTTTCAAAGAACAAACTGCCTTTTTTATATTGTGAAATAAAAGATCCAGAAGGTAGTGAGAAGTTACATGGAAAATATATGCAAGGGTAAGAGTGGTGTAGAAGAGTTTCAGAGTTGAATAGACGTCATAAGAAAAAGAGCAAAGCTGGGGTAAGAACTGCCAGAAAATATGCAGATCAGGAGAAAGAAAGAAGGAGAACTGAATGTCAGAAAGAAAACAAAGAGGCAAAAGAAGGTGAGAATAAAGTCATTCTATATTTCAATAATATCATCTTGCAAGAACCTGGCAGGGTCCCATACGAGGAAGAGGAAAAGAGAGAAGGATGAAGGGGAAGAGGAAGGTAGGGGAGGAGAAGGCAGAGGAGTGTTTGAAGTCTGAATCAATGGTGGGAAAAAACAGATGGGATTTAAAGTAGTTCGGAAATAGTTATTTAGGTAAGCAGATGGTAGAAATGAACAGAAAAGGCAGATTTTTAGTGAAGAGAGATAGTTTCACAAGAACTTCAGAAAATATTCCGCTGGGGCAGAGGAGGAAGTGTGAAATATGCATATGATTCAAAGATACAGGAAAATAGTAGTAGTTAAATGAAGTGATAGAAAGTCTGATCAGGAACCAGTGTGAGGGCAGAAGGGAAAATAAAGGAGGAGAGATGCTAAATTCATAGGTAAGATCAAAACTCAGCAGAGACTGAAAGAGAAGGGTATTCCATGAGAGTAAAAAATCCCATTTTTTAATGAAAAAAACAGTTTTCAGTGATAGCTACAAGCCAGTGGTAAGGTAGTGTAATGAGACTATGGGCATTTTGAAATTTTAGAGCAGAACTGTTGATTCACATCTGGAAATTTTATCCTTCTGGCACTAGGATCCTTTTGCAGAAATTCATTCAACTTCTACATGAAATACATTTGCGTTGAGGTTTTCATATTTTTTTTTCAAAATTTCCAGAGAAATTTAATGGCTCTCCAAAAAAAAAAAAAAAAAAAAAAAAAAAGAAGTCTGAAAATCTCTGTGATATTCTTATGAAAAAAAAACAAAAAGGGAAGAAGAAAAGTGTCTAAATGCTTTCTGTCAGCTCCTCTCTGCTGTAAGCTTTTCTGTGTCATCGTTCTTTCTGTGCAGATATGTGTATCTGAATCCCCAAGTTATTTTTGCTATGTTTAGCTTTCCTTTCATCTATTTAAATTTCTTGATCAATTTATTAGCTATTCCCAAGCTGAGTCATGCCACGGCACTCTAATTTTCTTTATTGAACCCAGCTCTGAAAAGCACTGATAATTTTCCCTTATTCTCTTTTTAAAATAGGAAGTTAAAAGTTTCACATTATTCTTTGACTTCAAGAGATACTTAGAATATCCACAGGCAAAAATTATCACCAGATCTGCAGCCATTTTTGCCCTGAGGAAAAACAAAGCTGGAACACCAATAACTAGTGCCATTTTACCTTATCTGTCACCCCGACCTCATATTAACTTCATAGAATCTTTACCTCTGCAAGGGACAAAGAGCTGGTCAAGCCTATAGGGGCAGCATATGTTTTCAAAATGGCAAGGAATAGAGCAATTTCCATTGCTCTAATATAATTCATTTTCAAAAAGTTTGTGGCTTCTAATGACAGATTCTATATGCTGTAAAATTGAGTACTATAAAACCCATGATACTTATAAGATTTAAATGTTTGAAACAGATCAAAATTAGAGGAAATCTGAATATTCAAACCATAATAACTATGCTATAAATTACTCACACATAACCTTGCATTTCAACAGTGACCTTGGTCCCAATCAAGAATTTAGGGAAAAAGAAAAAGTAGCTCTGGAGAGTTTTTTAAATGCATTCCTCATCAAGTTATCATAATTAAATCATCATTTTCATCAAGCAGTAAAATGTGAACAAATTACCATGCAAAATTATTAATCACAGCACATACACATTTCAATTGCAAACAGTTTAGGATACATTTATTAAAGTCTTCCTAAGATAATAATGAAATCAAATCATGTTCATGTTTTGCAATTGGAGGAGGAACTAAAGGTATTGAAGAAAATTTACTATTAAAAATAGTAAATCTCCAAACCTGAAAATTATTGAAATAGATAAGGTATTAATTTTCACATGTGTTTATAGGATCAGCATCAGCAATTAATAAACTGAAAAAGTTGAGCGTGTTCTTTATACGCCTGATTTTATGTACCCTATACTTAGACTTAACTCCAAAGACAGCCAGAAATCATTACCCACAGGTTTAAGCACTCTCTACTTTAAATGTTCAGATTCTTAAAAAGGTTTGGTTACTTTTTTATAGAAATCAGAAGCATATCAATTCACAGAATCTGTATGTGTATGCATAGCATTCTCCATGTGAAATCATATTATTTAATAACATGAACATTTAAACTGTTACAGAAAATGAAACCATGTAACATAGAGAATGTAACTGATATCACATTAAGAGTAATATTCTGCAAAAAGGATGCAGTGTGCTAAGCAAAATTAATCTCTGGTGAAAAATATTTTCATAAAAAAACAAATAGAAAAGATTAAATCAGTTCTTTCAAATTCATCACTAATCTTTTGATCCACTTTGAAACAAATATCTCATATGATTTGTCAGAATATTGTACTTTGTGAGTATTCTGCACTTTTTTTTATATACGTTTACATGGCTTTTTATACTGATGTTGTTACAAGTGGTGAGCAACCTACTTATTTAGAAATTATGCCTTGCTGATTCAGCAATCAAGACCTGATGATTAGATCTGCCTTTCTAATGAAAATCAGCACTGTTAAAAGTTCAACTTTCCATATTAATACCATGTTTCAAGGTATACAAATACTTTTGTTTTAACTCCATTTGATCCCTCTTTTGGCCTGTGCAGGTGTCCTTTCTTCATACTGATTTCTACTTATTTTAGTTGCCATCTTTCTGTCAAATACAGAAGAGACAGTCTCCTCCATTCTCCCTCCTGTCATTCTGTCCATTTCTTTTGAGTGGGAAGGTCCAGAGACCTTAAGCTGCTGGACCACCACTTGGGCCAGTCAAGGAGAGCTACACTTCTTAATATATCTGCCTATTTGGCCTTCTATCTTTCTCTGGTTTCTTTTTTTTTTTTTAACAGAGGAAGAGATTTCCTTTATATGAAGTGTCCTGAACAATTTCTGTATTTTCTGAATGGAGTTACAACATTGGCTTGATGAGCCAAACAATTGAGGAATCTCCTTTCTGTCTGCCTGTCCATTGTGTGGATTTGTTTCTTATAAAGATGCAGGAGTCAGTAATATTTCTGAGTTTTGCAGGAGTGTTTCTTCTGGCTTGGTCACATCTGGCATTTTGCTGCTCTGATTTATGCTCAGATCTCTGAAATCAGTTTTCAGTGGTGCAAAGATGATATTATACTCATTTAAGAGAAATAGGTGGGACAAAACATCTTGCTCTCCAGATGCTACGGCTACATCTATAGTATAAGATGCTGCCTGAAGGTTCACAGAGCCCAACTCCACCCATCTTCACTGCATTTGTGAGTGGCCCAGGCTGCAACTGCCTCTGTAACAGACAGTACCAAGGCTACCTTGTCTATTCAAAATCAGCCAGCCCTCAGGGAGATGGGTTGCAAAAGGAAGACAGCAGTCCCAAAGTGCTTTTCTCCTCCAACACTGTAAAACTAATCCAATAATAAAGTATCAAAATAGGTGTGCTTAACAGCTAAAGCTATACCTGAAGATGTTTTCCCTAAGAAAGAATACAGACTGGTTTATCTCAACCTCAGACTCAAGTGAACTTCTGGAAATAAATCACATGGGCAGTTAGCAGATTTGGCTTGGACACTGGCTCTGGGATTTTTCTGCAGTGGAAAAGAACAATCAAAAAACCCTGAATGTAAACTAGTTCAGAACCAAAGAAGTAATTTTAACAACCTCTTCTACGTCAATAAGTTACCACGTGAATTTTTATTTGTTACTATGCCATAGTCTTGTGTAGATAATTAGAGATAAAAGTGTAGGTTGTACCACTCCTGATGCAACTGCTCAGGAGAATAGGCCAGAGCCCAGTCTACTGTTTGTGCACAGTCCTTGACTGGAGGTGATATTATTGGAATATGGGGGCCTCTTTTTAACTTTCTTACCATTTGGAAGAGAGACTGCTAGCATGATTTTATGATTTTTGCAAAGCTTGGGAGAACTGAGAATCAAGCCTATTTTGACAATGACAGAAATTTTTCTAACTCAGTTTCAGACTGTTTTGGTCATATGCAATTGTTGACACTTAAAATCAGTGCCCTCCTCCTTATACCCTTTTCTCTCACCAGCAGAATTTTGGAGAACACTGCCCATCTTCCATTGCCCACACTATTACCCTCAGACCTCTGTAGGCACTTTCTGTACACGCCAGGTTGCCCCTAGCATTACCACTAGTGTCCACACAGAAAACCAGCAGAAGGTAATAGTGAGAGGGTTGGTTGAACAGGGCTCCGCAGTCTCTCCACAACATCCCATAAGTCAGTCACTGGCAAACAGCAAACTTTTCTAGGCAACAGGCCGGGCTAGCATATCCATATTATTTATCAGCACATTTCTTGAAAGAATTTCCAGTCAGACCAAGATTTCCCCCCTTAAAATGCCCCGGTGTTGTTCAGCCAGTTCCTAGCAAGCAGTAGAGAACAGATCATGATGCTTTTTCACCTCTGTGGGGCCAGGGAAGTTTAGTTATATCAAACCATGCTATGCCATGCTGTTCTTCGTGAGGTCAGCCTAGGGGACCTTGGTCCATTCTCTCTTCTAGAACAAAACAGAAAACCAAGGAACTGGACAGATCCCTCAGAGGAGAAAATGTATTTAGCATCATGAAAGTAGAGAAGAGGAAAATGCTAGTGTCAAATAAGGATAACATAAGAGACAGAATCATCCAGTATGCATTTAATTTATGAATCTTGATACAATGACAGAAAGAAACAAGTTGTATATAAGCCACAAGGTGTTACTTGGAACTGAATGGGTCATATACTGAAAAAATTTGAACAGAGAATGACTCTTTTTTAGTGGACTGATTTTCAAAAATGAAAAACATTTTCAAAGTTGAACAGAGCACAAAAAGGTAAACACAACAGTATAAAGCAAAGGAAGAACAGTGTAAAGAGAGGTGCATAAGTTGATAAAAATGAAGATAAAATCAAAGGGTGTATGCAAGGTAGAAATGAGCTACCTAAGAGACTAAATTTGAATTTATGGAGACTAATAAAGATGGACGTAAGCTCACTAATGGAGGATTATTAAAGTCCATCCAGCTATCTGCATACAAATAAATGTGTGATACAATGCGCCTAACTAGAATTCTGTTAGAAGACAACAATAAAAGTATATTAATATCATGAGATATAAATTGTCTTTAGAATAGACAGACAGTGTAATGATGCTTGGGCAATTAAGACAGAAAGGGAGAATTACAACTGTGATAAATAGGTAGGAGGTTGATTTTACTAATATATCTCTTGTGCATTTTGGAAGTGCCGCAGTTGAACAATCACCATGAAGGCTGTATTCAGAGAGTAAAAACATGGACTCCTTAGGCAATCATAGGCTTACAGGTCAGATTTTTGAACACTTTAAGATGGAGTTCATTAAAGTGCTTACCCCAGCTCTGGGACAACTTGTACTATCCTATTTTATAACACTAGTGTCTGTAAAGGTGGTGGAGGGATTGTTATTCCAACTAAATACTTGGCTGCAGTTGGACATTTCTACGTAAAACTGTATCCTCTGTGTCCAAAATCCCAGAAGTTGTGATTTAGTCCCAACTTTTTTCTTTTTTTTTTTTTTATTCATACCCATGCACCGATATTCCTACTAGTATTACTTTTTTTACTTCTCATTTCCAATTGCAACTATCTCTTCTAATTCTTAAGGATAAGCATATCTCCAGATATTAGTCAGGGCTATCAGAGCATTTGGTTTGTTCACCAAGCACATGGAGATTGTCAAGACTCACAAAGTATTCAAAAGAAATCTGGGACATACAGCTAATCCACTAGAATATCCCTCCTCTTGGAAAAAGGTAACATAGAATTTAAGAAGGCATTTGATCTCAGCCAGTTAACAATAATTCAACATCAAGAATTTAGGGCACTTGTTTTCCAATGGAGACACCATGATGATTTTTTTATACATGATCTGAGCACACATAATTTATTCTTTTTTCCAATCTATTTTAACTGCATTAATATGCTCTTTTTCCACCTGTCTTAATTTGATGTGTTTCTTTCAGAGTTGATGCATATCTCCTTGACACTAATAAAAAGTAATTAGTTGCCTTCATTTGTCTGTGAATGGGTCTTTGAACATAGCTGTGACTTTGCCTCTGTTTTTAAAGGAATTTTCAATATCGCTCACACAATACAATGCAGTTAGTTCGTGGTTTTCATAACACTACTTGGAATCAAAAAGATGTAAATTCCACTAACAGAAAAAATATCCTTGTTGTAACCTTTACTTACTTGTACTGTCATTGTGCCAAGAGATTGCAGACATGAAGCAGGACTTCACTGAGTTTTACATTGCTTAAATACTAAAAAAAATGGTTCTTTTAGGTTCTTGAAAAAATTCACACTTTAACATATTTTTAAGTATTTAGAATGGTTTCATTCAGCAAATGAAGACTGGAATATGGCTACTGTCTATGAATATGATAGGGGGAGACAAGAATGAAGGAAGCAAATAAATTTTAACTTTAAAGTAAGTTAGTCTGTTATAACCATGAATGAATGCAGGCTGAAACTTGATAGATTTTTTTTAAGCTATAAGATTAAACTGAAAGATTGTGGAACATCTTTCCTTTATATACAGAAGTGTAAACTCAGTTTTATGGTGGAGTTTAGTAAGTTTGTAAAGTGTTTGGGCTGTTTAATTTTCTAGAGATTGTTCTTGGGAGAAAGTCTGAAATTAATTGGTCTGTAGGAAAAGAGGGACATATGATCTGTTGCCTTTGGGGTTTTTTGATTTTTTTGATTTTTCTAATTTTTATAAGTTTTAGAAGTAGTTATATAGTAATTGTGGATTTTAGAAGCAGCTGCATTTACTCCCTCACCCTTTAGCACAGTAGCTACACAGATCCCCAACCCTCTTACCCGTTCCATGTTCCTCATATCAATTCCCCCTTAAATTCCATTTAGAATATTTAGTCTTCTTTTCAAGGTAGGTCTTCTACTGTTTAAGAACATCTGCTCCCTAGCCTGAACCGCAAGATATAACCAAGGACTGTGTGCACTGTGTGCTCCGAAGAAGACCAAGATGACAAAGAGAGGGTCCTAATATGACCCCTGACCCAATTCCCGAGGGGATCAGGGGATGGAATGGGGTAAAGGCCAGGGAGTGGATGATTCAGAGATTGGATGGACATTATTATAAAAATTGTAATGCTGGATCAGAGCAGAGCGCACGTAACTTGTAACCCCAATGTCTGAGAGGCATCATTAAAACCTTCCCTCACCTTACCTCCCAATTAAGTCACCCTGGAGTTTTTTTCTCCTTGAGTTTTCTTTTAGGCAACAAACACAAGCTGGACTGTATCACTTGGTCTCAGGATCAAAGGATGGTCTCTGGCTTGTTACATTAGCAGTGCAGTTTGCAAGTTCTCACCCCTTCTTTCTACTGACTTTCTTGTCCCCAGAGGCATCTTATTCAGGAGTTCCACATTTTCCTTTCTTTCATAAGCACCACTTCTCCTCACAGGCCCCTTTATACCACCTTTGCCTTTTGCTCCCAGATCCCCACTCCTACCATTTCATTTTCCTGTGCTGAGGGCTCTGTGTGACCTGACTTGGCTATGACAGAAGGTCTGTGTATGCCCCTTCTCCTTTTTTCCTTCAACATTTGCAGTTTATGGATGATCAGAGAGATACTTTGAATCAAAAATATTTTTACTGACACCTCTACAGGATAAGTAGGAACAGACTTACATTATCTTCTGCCCCTCTGGGGTCAGGCCGAATGTCCTTGCTTCTGAATTAGACCTTTATTTGGGGAGCTATGTCATGGAAACCTATGACACTATAGTATACAGGATAATAAGACCTGGATAAATCAACATTTGTTTTTAGTTCCTAGAGTTTAATGAATTATTTTTAATTAAGGCAAGGAAAGAGGATTAAGTGCCCACGTACATGAGTTACAAGAGAGCACAACCTGTAACGTTCCAAAAGCAACAACACCCATTCACCAATATTTAAGAAGATATTTCTGTCCTATTTCAGGAATGACAGGGGAAAAGGTATTATCCTGTGGAATGATTTTAAAGAAATATGTAGAGAAGACATAACCAAATGTGAAGTAGGAGCAGATAAGAAACAGAATTTGCAGAATTTGGCAAAACTTCCATTTTTATGATGGGAAGATAGTTTCACTGGCTCAACTTTTCTGCCAAGAAAAGGTACTACTTCTTCCACAGTACACACAGAAATCTGGCATAAAGTGACAAAAAGGTTGACATTAACTTTATAAAATACTTTCAGCATATTATCTGATACTGAAAATTTATATCCTTCTGTAAAGTTATGTTGCCAGTCTGTGCATTCCAGTGGGAACTTTGCTAACGCATTGGCTATTTTAATATATATATTTCATAAATCAAAGGTTCTGGTTCAATCAAAAAGAGTAAAAAATCCCAAAGACTAAAAGAGAGAGGACACTGTAAGAGGTTGAGTGATAAATACATTCAAGTATGTTTTAGCCCATTGGATGCGGAAGATAAAATCAAACCTTTTAAAAGTTAAAATGTTGATTTTCATAATTCCCAACTATTTTGTGATGACACTTCACAGCAGTAAGAATCCAGAATCAAGTAATGAAAACAGCAGACTTTTGAGGTTTTTCCAAGTGTGACATTTTGTTTCATATTTTCAGCAAAAATGTGGTTAACAGAAAGAAATTTCAAAAGTATTTTTCTGAATATGATTTTTGACTTTCCAGTCAGCTTCATGTATAATAAAGACTAAAAGAAATAAAATTGATTGAGAGAAAACAAGCTTTGTGAGCCCTGAAAAACTCACCTCATCATATCTCCAAGAGAGAATCACCATTATAGTAATCATCATCATCTATAAGATGTATTTTTTATCTAGAAGACTGAACAAGCTTTCAAACCCAATTTTCCACTTCCTCTACTTGCTACACTTTGTTTTATGCTCTGAGAAGTCCTGGAGCATATAATCTCAATTACTTTTGGATGAAACTAAACTTCATGAGTGCACAGAACATTTTCCAATTGCTAATGGGTATGCTGTCTACAGGAACACTCTTGAGCTGCTCCAGAAAAAAATTCACAAAGAGCAGTGGGAATGTCAGGTCCTCAGCACCAGTTATTTGATTGTATCTGTCCTCTGCATCACACAACGTGCTTAAAATAGATAGAGATATCCTGAAACCAATGTTGGGATCAAAGCATGGGACCTTGGAGGTATTTAAATACTTATCTTCTCAGTCTGTAGGTGTTAGTTGTCTGAGAACCCCTGAGCGGGCAGTAATAATCTGATGGAAAATATTAAGAAATAGAAGAACATCAATATCTACTATCAGTGCAAAATATTAAACACTACCCAGGTGCATGCCTCACAAACAGTACACCTCTCTATGTTATCTTTTTAACTTTGCTTTTATTCAGTCTTAAATACTTTGGCTATCGTTAGATAGGGGGAAAAATAAGATGTAATTCTTGTAAATAATAACTTGGACTATTAACTTCAGTTTAATGAGACTATACTGTTACTCAAAATTTGGGTATGCAATTTGATTTGCATCTAATTTTAATTTTAGTCCAATGGCTTTTAAATCAGGTCACTGACCAGTACATTTACACATCTTCAATTAAAGCAAATACACCCATATTATGCTTTGTGGAGTATTTCAATGTAGCAGCAAGATCTATAACTGTATTATAAAATCTTGCAGATAAGGGCATGTAATTTTATCTGAACAGCAATACTGATTAAACATACCATGTCAGTACAGTTTGCAGTCAGTTCTCATTCCTGTTCTTTACCATTTAACACCAAAAATTCCTGGCTGGCAGTTGAAAGAGTTGTCTTCTGAGATCTCAAGATTTGAGCAGCTGAAGAACTGGGGTCAATTTTTATAAAAATCCTGAAGAAGATGAAATAATGTCTGACCTTTGGATTTTTGCAGCATTTGATTATTTTTCAGTTCCTATCTTTAGCAGTGATGCAAGTTGCTATACTTAAATAAATTTCTTATGAAATGTTTGGACCTTCTATTTTCTTTTTTTTTTTTTTAGCTATGCCACATAACATTAAATTTAATTCTACATTGCTGGATTTTTTAAGATAGAGATTTTTAATTTGTGGAGATTTTATTATTATTATTATTATTATTATTATTATTATTATTATTATTATTATTATTATTATTATTATTATTAGTTTATTTTACCTATTATAAGGCCAGCCAGAAACTCACATACTGCTCTATATCCTAGGTAATATCTCAAAGCAGAGAAACATTAAAAGGCACATTTAAATAACCTTTACAATTATATATAAATATAAACTTCCTAGAAGTGTTTCTGCAAATAAAAGCATCCTGTCAAATGTTAATTTTATGTTAATATAAAAGAAATATTTGATAACACAGTATAAGTAAATACATTTAAGTCACACAATGGGACATGATTCTCTGCTAAAATTATCAAAGTGGAATTGAAATCAAGGAGATCTAACCTTAATTAAAAATTGATTCAGATGAATAGATATGTGACCTAGAAAGAAAGCTCCCAACAACTACAAACTGATACCGTAATTCAAAAGTTACTATAAACAAATACATTTAGTTCAATAGCTAACAAGAACAAGAATATAATTTCCAGCATTTTAAGGATTAGACTTTAAGTAGCAGTATGCCACTTGTCTGCTGTAGAAGAATTTGTTAATAAATAGGTGTTATAAGACATAAAATGTTTTAGATCTCTTCCCATTAGGTTCAAATAACAAATATTGCTGGCACTTAAGATTTTTTTTTTCACTCTAACTTAATTAGATTTCACTACATTATTCCGTGTTATTATTTATGTTTTAACATTAATCTTAGACATATAAGTTGTGTCCAACACTGTGGCCTTCCAACCCAAACCGTTTTCTGATTCAGTGACCCACAGATCCCTGTTTCTCAATGATGGGCAGGAGGTCTGATGCATCTTACCTGTCACACTGTTAGACAACTGCTGGAAATGAGAATTCCATCCCCACACATATTATACAATAATCTGACAGTTAAAATATCTTGTGATTATTTTAATATGCAAAGTTCTTGGTACCCAAAAACAGTCTTTATCACTTCCTAATAGAAAATTTTTAAGGAGAAAATGGATGCTATTATAAAAAATAATATTTTCTCACTTATATTTTAATTTATTTTCCATCATTTTAATAGAGGTTGTCAAGGTATAAAAGAATGAAGTGGTTGCAAAAGAATACTAAAATTTGAAAATAGTCTTATGGTTCATTAAGGATTTTAAAAGAAGGGAAACCTAATCAACATTCAACTTTTATGTTCTGATTACTTGATAATCAGTAATCACCATTGTCTCCAATCACATGAACTAATAAAAATCTCTCCCAAGTGCAAAATAGAGTGCCACAACGTTAAATGAATTACACAGCAAGCAATTTTTGACTTTAACATTTTTAGTAGACTTGGTTGCATTGTTCAGAGGTTGATTTTGTTGCTTTTTTTTCTTGTTTGGGTTTTTTTTTTTAATTAATTATAGTGAATAGGTAAAATTGAGAGATCCTTTCCAAAATTAAAAAAATAATCTAACTGATTCACAAATTTAATTTATTGGGCTTTAGTTATTTTCTAGATTATTGCAGTGTGTTTCAGAACAATCTCCAGCAGAATCCTGCAGTGGAGTTTCCACTTCTCTCTCAGATAGTTTTGACAGCGAGTTTACGGCTGAAATACCATTGAATTAGTAATATTCCAATCTATCCAAACTGTATATGATTGATTTTTTTCTCTTCTATCCCTATTGAACAAGTGATATAGAAATTATTGATGAAATGGTCATATGCTACTCCATCATACCGAGCACTCTGGCTCAGTCTGTAATTTATGCTTTCTGTGCAAAGAAGAAAAAAAATAAAAAGATCCCAGGCTATTTTCAGAATGACAAATGTCAACATTCAGCACCTTGTAATCAATTTTAAGTCCTGTATGTTGTAAACAAATATGTTAATTTCCTGTCATTACAATAATTTCAGTAAATATAATTAAAATAAATATGTATCTGCAGTCAATTTACAGTTTTACCTTCAGCTATTACTGCTATTTCTGATTCTAAATGTGTGTACCTAACTGTAAACAGCATATAGAAATTGCACAGCTATTGAAACAGCAAATATTACCTGTTCTTACAGTTTGGGACTGGAACTGAGTACTCTCTTGTATTTAATGACAAGAAGAAGTGAGAAGAAGGATTTCAGGAGCCAGATATTCTCATGCAAAAGCAGATGATTTATGTTCTTGATGTCTGCAAAGATTATCTTTAATAAAGATACTATCTTTACCAGAGGTTAGAACAAAAATCAGAAATTGGTGGCTAACAGCTATAAAGGTATACCACAGTTAGGAAGCGGAACTTTTAAAGAATATATATAATTTTGAGAGAAACAGCACATTAAACTTTTTATTTTGGTAAAAAATAGATGCTACCATTTTTTTCATTTGAAAAACAGAATTTAAGGACAAACTTCACATATATTTAATTAATTTTACAAGTCCCCGAAAACATCATTAAACAGTTTCTCTTTCAAATGAGATTAAATTGTTTTGCTTGTAACCAGCTTTAGATGCATTTATTCATTTATTTATTTATTTGGAGGAATGAAAGCAGCAGGCTTTAAAAAAAAACCTGCATGCTTTAGGTTCTGATACTTGACCTTAGCTAAGGAAAGGCTATGATGCAGTGAGGAGATCCTGCTGGCATTCTCTGCAGCTTTGCAGAAGTGTTTATCAGCCTTGCAAGTTGCACCCAGACTTGCTCATAAGGACAGTCTCAGCTGTGCTCCAGAACTTTAATTCCCTAACTGCCACAGTTTTTGCCTGTTCTCAAGATCAGCACGATAGTGTTTATGCTGCAGATGAGCCAAACTCAGCAATACCCAGCCTTAAACTCGCCTCCTAGACCATTCTCAGGCAGGAACAGGCTCATAGTCATTAAAAAATCAAACGTTCTGTGTCTGTAGATCACACATCAGCGTTTGTTTACCTTCATGTAATAAGATAACTAGTCCTGTCATTTACCTGGACCATCAGGTTACAACAAAAAACACCTGAGGTCTTGTCAAAAGGAAAGGCATACAGCTGAGAAAAATTTAAAAAGCTCATTAAACTTCACAGGAATCACAATAATTTCACTGAAGGAAGCCTTTCCCTCATTTTTAAGAGTGGGAAGGGCTCCAGGCAGATTGATGCTCCAGGTTAGTATCCAGAAAGCATGCTTGATGTTGCAGATTAAATGTCTGCTTTTAGTTTTCTGGACAAAATCAATTTTTCTAGCGCTGAAAGTCTTTGATGTGGCAGGTGGAAAAAAACTGTGTGCAGATAGACAGTATCATACGCATTGTAGTATCCCGTTTGACTCACTGCATCTACCACACATGACATCCGATGCCTCCTACACATGTTTCTTTTCCCTCCATGCAATGGAGGAGTTGCCATGCACTCTGCCTTTTGAATATCTGTACTGCACATTCAGAGTCCAGAAGTCCAAATCAGACTCTCTTTTTTCAGATCTTCCCCAGCCTTGACCAGTAATGCTGGTTCCATGGAGAGAGGAGAGACTGTACATTCTAAGGGAAGTGTTTCTGGCTTACCAGCATTTAGGTGTACGGGGTAGGATCATCTTTCACTCTGAAGAGAAAAATTACTGAGGAAATACCTCAGTTCTGAATATTCATCATTTCCCAGTTTCCTGTAGTTTGTAGAATCATAGAATGGTTTAGGTTGGAAGGGACTTTCCAACCACCCTGTCATAGGTGGGAAACCTTCCATTAGACCAGGCTACTCAGAGCCCTATCCAGCCTGGTCTTGAAAACATCCAGGGATGGAGAGTCTACAACCTGTGTGGGAAACCTGTTTTAGTGCCTCAGGACTCACGCAGTAAAAAATTGCTTCTTAATCTAAACCTACTCTCCTTCAGCTGAAGGCCGTTCCCCTTTGCCCTATCACTACATGCCCTTGTGAAAAATTCCTCTCCAGGTCTCTTTCAGGCTGCTTTCAGGTACTGGAAGGTGCTATAAGGTCTACCCAGAGCCTTTCCTTCTCCAGGCTGAACAACCGAAACTCTCTCACTCTTCAAAGGAGAGGATGCTCCACTCTGAGCAGTTTAGTGTCTCTCCTCTGGACATGTTCCAACTGGTCCTCATCTTTCTTGTGTAGTTACCCGTTTCTTTTATATGTGTGTGTATATATATGTGTATGCGTGTGTATACACTGTTTACAAGTTGTGATTTCTATTCCGACATTCACTCAACACCAATAGTCTTTTTCATGTTAGAAAACCTGCACTTAGTAAGCAGCTTGTGTAAGAAGAGTTGTTTGGGAGAGTTTCTACTCCTCATGGGTCCTTTAATCCTTCTTCACAGATGATGAATGCTGAGGATACTGACTGAGCTAAATTACTGCCACCTCTTTGAGGTCTGGAGGGAAAAATCAGAGATGCTTAACAATACTTTCTAGCAATGGATGCATGTGCTATTGTATTTAGAAGTCAACATATCAGCTGGGGTGAAAGGGGTTCCTTTAAGAAAATACATGAAGGAAACAAGAGAAAGCTCTTGTTACAGCTTGGTTTTATTTCATAGCGTGTACATACTGGGGGTCTGCAAGGAATATTTTCTCTGTACACCAGTTTAAAGATGTATAGAACTGAAAGAGATCTCCTGGACCAAATCTATTCTTCCATTACCAAAGATAATAATAACTGTGATAAATTGATAAACTGACTAAGATGTTGCTCGCTCAGATTCCTCTCTCTATTCATAATGGCACTTCCCTGAACCATCATCCTGTGGTGATAAGACTTCTTCTAATTCCCAGCCTAAAGGTATTCATAGCTCCTTTAAACTTCTTTGTTCAATAACAATATTGTTGAAGCACGAGTACTTTTTCTTTTTTCCCTTCCTCTCATAAAATGTATTTTTCATCTCTTTTACCGTCTCTGAATCTTTGAATTATCTTTATTGAGTGCATTTTACCAGTGCCTTTTATATTATTAATATTTCTTTATCTTTCCTGAAAAAACATCACCTGACAATGCCCATGACAACATTTATTTCTTTTACAATTAGATCACAATGATTGCTTCTATAGTCATCCTGCTAACAATAAATGCACCTTCTCCTTATTCTGTTTGCAGTGTCATAAAACAGATATGAGCCCCTGTTGTTTAGGATTCATCTGGTCTAAGATTAGCTTAAAAATTAGCAAAATAATACCTCTTTGAAAAGTTAAACTTACTGAAACAGCATTATGTAGCAGCCTCAGTAGCTACAACCACATGGGTTTATGTTAGAAAATTGTTTGTTTATACTTACACTCAAAATTACCAAATTTCAAACTTTCATGACTCTGCTTTCTGCCAGAGGCATTTCTGTGTGACATGGGTGAAAACAGTCAACAACTTTTAAGTACAGTGAGAAAAACAAATATTCCATTGCCATTATTTAAACATTTTAGAATAAATTTAATACCTGTAGTTTGCAATAAAGCCTTGATATTTGACAATAAAAGTCTTGGTAAAAAAGTCTATGTGTAAACTAAGCAAAATTATTTTTAAATTCAGATATGTCCAAGTTTTCTTGGTACCAGATGTGTATCTATAACAAAGGAACTGAAATAAGGAGGAAGCCATTAAAAAATTCACTGCTTTTATGTTTGCAGGATAAAACAGGAACTTCATTTCATTCATCTGAGTTGAGCAAAGAAAAGATCAACAGAGAGGCAACGAAGTGCTTTGAGTCTCGTCTAGAGGAAGGCAGTATAAAGACTA
Source organism: Manacus candei (assembly GCF_025592945.1). NCBI lineage: Eukaryota > Metazoa > Chordata > Aves > Passeriformes > Pipridae > Manacus > Manacus candei. The sequence continues at coordinate 11,051,515 of NW_026138059.1, read as the reverse complement.
GCAGTCAGATTTACTCTGCTTAGTGGAGTCTGTTGTTATATTCTGTGCTATTTGGAGGTTCCAGATACCTAATGATTGTCTATTTGTCTTCTCTTTCACTGAATCAGAATTAATCTTGGAAGAGGAATAGTAGAGCCCAGAAAGTTTCCTGGCTATGAGTGGTCTTTGTAAATATCAGGGCTTCACCAGCAGAGAACATTTGAGACCATGACTTTACAAATACACAAGATGTGCCAAGTAACAACTTTAAGAAAGACCCGTGTAGGAAAACCAGGTTTCATCTATTCTAGTAAATTATTCTCCAATGCAAGGTAGCTGACTGCAAGTTGTGAGGTACCAGATACTACTGGTGTGAGTTGGGATACACTGAAAATTCAGCCTGAACCAAGTTTCTATAGACTCGTTTGTAAAAAATCACTTATCTCTACATCTTCATTGGCTTTACAGATACAGGGGTAGGCTGCTTAGTCAACCTGGATCTCTCTCTGGGATATCATATAATCACAGAATCATTTGGGTTGGAAGGGACCTAAAAATCATCTAGTTCCAACCCCCCCTGCCATGGACAGTACACCTTCCACTAGACCAGGTTTCTTGGAGCCCCATCCAAACTGGCCTTACACACTTACAGGGATGAGGCATTCACAGCTTCTCTGGGCAGTTTCCAGTGCCTCATCACCCTCACAGTAAAGAATTTTTCCTAATACCCAATCTAAACCTGCCTTCTTTCCGTTTAGGCCATTTCTCCTTGTTCTTTCACTACATGTCTTTCTAAAAAGTCCCTCTCCACCTCTTGTAGGCAACCTTTAGTTACTGACAGGCTGCTCTAAAGTCTCCTTGGAACCTTCTCTTCCCCAGGTTGAACAGCCCCAATTCTATCTACCTGTCTTCACATGAGAGGTGGTTCAGCCTTCTGACCATTTTTGTGGCCTCCCCTGGACCCACTTTAACAGGTCCATGCTTTTCTTATGTTGGGGGCCCTAGAGCAGGACACACCATCTCAGGTGGGGTCTCACTAGAGTGGAGTAGAGGAGTAGCATCAAATTCCACTTCTTTTACACTTTATTTTATACATTCTTTCATCATAATTTGATACTATAACCTTTGACTAGAGAAAAAAAGGAAACAAATGAAGTGATTCTTTTTTCTAAAGTTCAATTAGCAGCCTTATACATAAAACTCACATGCTTTAAAACTCCCCTCCCAAAACAGGTAATCTATAAGCATGGAGAAGAATAGGAAACAAAATAATTTGCTCCACTTACATATTCTGTTTTCTGTGTAGTTTTATAATGTGCAAACTATTCAAGTGAAATAGTTTCTTGGATCAAACTGAGCTGAAAAAAATTGGTGATTGCCTAAAGCAACATAAATAAAAGAACAAAGTAATGGGTTTTATTCAGTGTTTGACTTTTGTTGTTTTCTTTTCCATTACTGAACCACACTTCTCAACAAAAAAGACACTGGATGTTTGCAAGTCACTTACATAATTTCACTTGAGAACTGTAAGCTTTAGTTCTCCAAAATCTATACCAAATACAGTCAAAAAACACAAATAGAAAGATAAAGCACTTAGAAGTACTAGAATGTTTCCCATTTTTGATTCTGCTGTAAAGGAAATACAAACTTTAGCATATATACATAAAGTCTGCACCTTGCAAATAGATCTTCAAAACAATCCATACAAGACTGCAATAATAAGGAAGATGATAATGAGGAAATTCAGATGCAAGGGTAATACTAATGAAGAGGAGCAAGTTTTTAAAAGGAAGGACTTCTCAGCTAAGGTCTTTACATAATTTATACACATACATCACCTGTAGCACTCATGAAACAGGAATTTACAAATAATTTACAGGTCATACATTTGAAAATATGGTAGTGATTATCTGTCACCACTTTGCCAACCAAAAAACACACCATCGTATCAAGTTTGATTTCCATTTTCATCAGTGTCACCTTGAGCATACCCTAGACCTGTATAAACAGACATTGTTTTAAATGTTATAATTCTTATTTAAATTAAGTGGAAAAGTTATAATTCCGCATATTGCAAAGCAAAGTTAGTGATCTCATTGTCTCATTGTATTGCATGCATATTTGTTTATCATCAGGAAGCAGCTTCTTATCTCTTTTCCAAGCCCAAGGCGAACAAAGTTAACATTTAATTAGAAACCTCAGTTTCTAAACTTATTGGTATTTTTGCCTTACAGTGAACTCCCTGCTCACTGACGAGCACTCAAACAGCACAACTTTCTATACACTTGTATCTACTGGTATGGGAGAAGTCTTTATTAATATCATTGATCATCTTTTCTTATACAAACATCTTTATTTCAATGTAATTTGAAGAACCATTAAGCAGACATGGATTGATGGTTTAAACGGATAATCTAGACCCCAGTTTTTAATCCTGTGAATACATTCAAATGGATGATGATGACTTTAATGGAAATTTTGCCTACATAAACATTGCCCTCTAATGGGAGAGGAGGAACAAGAGCTACTCAGAATTTATATTTGGATCCCATGGGTCATAACCTTTTTAAACGAATAGGCCTTATTGTGCTTTTATGTAGTGCTTTGATTAACCTTCCATCGCTTCATGGAATTTGAGGCTTCAGGGAGCTTCAGATCATCTAGGCTGATTTCCTGAATAACACAGACCATTTGTTTTCACCGAGCAACCCTTTTATTAGTTAAAAAAAAAAAATCCAAATGTTTTATGTTAAAGCATTTCACTTTGCAGAATCTGGACTCTTGCATAGCACAGTGGAGAAGCAGGGAAGCTCAGGGTACAGTTTCACTTCAGGGCCCCAAAATAGCACAGAACAAAATAGAAGATATACACCTCAATAATCTTACAGGTACTCTCTACTTCAGTTTGCCAAGGAGGAAAAATGGAGGAGGAATTCTGCAGCCTTGAGAATCTGAATGGTAAGAATATTTCTTTCTCCTCTATAGCACTGACAGTCGCTTAGGCTGTATTTTGTTGAACACAAGCAATTGTTTTATTCCCCGGAGAGATGACACAGTTGACCTCAAGGCACTGCCTTACACTGTCTTTGTCACCTCTGAGGTGAAAGTGAGGAAAACAAAATAAAAAGAAAAAACAAAACAAAAGCAAAAACCTTCCTGATTGTGCCCAGAGGAAAACTCCACCGCAGATCTCAGAGAAAATACTAGAAATGGTGCTTTCTAATCCCATTTGTCCTGACACTGAGCTGCACTTCTTTGGGCAATATGAATGCTCTCAGAAGGGGAAGCAAAGCTTTTTTTCTTTCTTTTATTCTTTTTTTTTTTTTTACTAACCAAACTTATATTTCTCTGAACTATGATGAGTCCATCACCTCCCCAGTGTTTAATTACCTGCACTGCAAGTAAAATTCCCCTTACCTTAAGGCTGATTTTTTCTAACATTAACCACCAGTCATTGAATACTGCTTTGACTTTTTCTAGGAATTTTAGAAAGTTTCCACACATCAGATTCACTTGGGTGTGAAATGATCTTACAGACTCATTTTCAATAAGCTCAATAGGTTGAGCGCCATAAGTCTCACAATGTTTTGCAATTCATTGATCATTTTGAGTGTCTTCCTTCAAGCTGTCTCCATACATCTCCAATAAATTACAGAGGCATATGCAATGAAATGCAATGCAATCATTTCAACCTTAACAGTAATGCAGCCAGAGGCAAGCTCATGACCCTATTTCTACTCTCTACCTATATAAGGATCACATTAACTCTTCTTGCCCCCAGCATTACATGTTGAGGACATGGGGAGCTTACTATTCCTCCTATTTTGAAGCCCTCTTATCTAAGATTCACATTCTCCCCTGTAGACTGCCATCGTTTCTTACCTAAACTAACTTATTTTTCAGCATTTAAGTGCATTTTTGAGGCATCTGAGCACTTACCTGGGGAATTTATACCCCTGCATGAGAATATGCAGTCCTCATTGCTTATTTTTCCATCAATAGTCATGTCATGGCTGGATTTGTCTGGTAAATTGCTTCATCATCAAAAAGAAAATTGCCATATAAATAAATACCAAAATGATAGTCCAGTGGACAAGCCCTTAATTCATCTGATAGAGTTCCTGTAATTTCTAAGGTCAAATTTTTTAATTAGTTTGGCATTGGATAGCATATTATACCACACAATTATCAATATAATTAAGCACAATCCATCCAAAAGCAGTTCTTACTATGTGGTTATAATAATATTTTAAGCATTAAAATTCTTCACTAAGTTCTAAATCCCAGTCATTTTTTCTGAGGATCAATGTTCAGAAACTGTACCACCTTCTCCAAACTCAAGATGATCCATCCAAACAAAGAGGAAATCAGGAAAAGACAGCAGAAGGTCTGCATGGAATATTGAAATGTTGTCTGATTGTGCAGGGGTGGGGTTAGAAAAGCAAACAAGAAAGGTATGGATATGATGGACTAAGTCCAGCACATAGCCCTGAAGGTGATTAAATGATTGAGGTATCTGATATACAAGGAGCACCTGAAATATAGACAGATGCTGAGATCTGCAAATGTCAAGTTAAGGCTCAGTAAGGATCTTATCATTGTGCATAAATACCTGATGGGAGGGAGCAAAGACTCTTCTCAGTAGTGGCCACTGGCAGAAAGAGAGGTAATGGGCACAAACTGAAACACCTGAGATTACATCTGAGAACAGCAAAACTCCTTTTTACTGTAAGGATTGTCAAACACCAGAACAGATTGGCCAAGGAGGCTGTAGAGTGTCGATTCCTAAGTCCAACTGGACGTGGTCCTGGATAACCTGCTTTGGCCCTTTTTGAGCTTGGAGTTGATGGTCTCCAGCAGTTCTTTTCAAACCTCAATTGTTCTGTGCTTCTGTGCTTCCACAAACATGTCATATAATTTCAGTAGTGTTTAGTCTATCACTCTCTAATATTTCCTTGAGTCTTTCAGTTTCTCTTTTAAGTCAATAAGAACAATAATACATAAATTTCCTGAATTATTATCTGTTCAATTTTTACAGAACCTGACACATTGCCTGACTGAATACTGAGCAGGGACCTGCAAGCAGCAGGGTGCAACATCCAAGGCTCTGAGGTGATGGAAAGAATATTTTCTTGAAAATCCACAGGATAGTTCTTGGCATTTTTTTTCAAGAAAGCCACTAATAAAAACTAGACTGGAAAGACTAGAGGAAGGAATTTGTCAAGAAATTACACAATGAGTAGGAAACAACTTTCTAAGCTTTCTAAGCTTTCTAAACTTTCTGTTTAATCAGGGTTACCCAACATATCTGAATTTCCCTATGTTTAAAATGTACCTTGTTCCAGTTTAATACACTTTTAAAGCCCTGATTTCAAGCATGCAATACACTGATGCCATATGATGCATTTACTCTGAAATTCAGCTCTGATCTTGGTGCATCCAAACACACCTTCACCTGCAACTGTATTACATTGATTTCAAGAGGATGGCAAACACCAAAGCATTCAACTTCTACCCATTTCTACTTTTAAAACTGGAGTAGAAGTTCATTCATACAGTACCCAGCATCTCAATGTCCTCAACTGAAATGCAAACAAGAAACCCTCAGACTAACTTTTTAAGATAACTTTGTATGTATGCATGCCCAGATGCTGACAGCAGCAGGGGATGCAGGAGGGCTCTGTGAGCAGAGGCTACAACTACCATGTGCCAGACAGAGCCCACTCCAGTTGACTCCAACCCATCTGCTGCAGGACACAGCTGAGCCCCATGGCTGAGACGGGAGCACTTCCAGCAAAATGTAGGTAAGAAAAGGCAAAAAATTACACAGGCAGTAAGGAGCAAGGTGAAAAAGTGAGATAAACCACCCTGTGAGCTGGAGGCAGGAGGAGAAGGAGGGAAGGAGGTGCTCCAGCCACAGGCATTGCAAAAGGGACTGCAGCCATGGAAGACCTGAGAAGGAGCAGAGAAAAAATGTGAGAAGGATGACAACGTGGCAGAAAAAAACCAAAATGTCCAGACCAGAGCCCACCCTGGAACACCCATTCCATCCTGCTGCAATAACCAGGGAAGGAGAGGAGTCTTTTGAGCCTGGGGGAGTTGTGTGTTTCCCCTATTTGCTTTAATGTTCATTTCTTGGTTTTGTTGTTATTTTCCAATATCCAAATTAGTAATAAAGTACTCATATTAATTGGCAATAAATTAAGTTAATTTCCCCAAGTCGAGCCTGTTTTTCCCACATGAGTAATTGGTAAATTATCTCCCTGCTGTTATCTCAACCCATGGGTTTTCTCAATCTTTCTTATTTCCTCCTGTACCCCATTGAGGAGAGGGAGGGAAGAAGGGAGGGAGTGGCTACGTAGGGCCTTGGCTGCCAGCAGAGGCCAACCTGCCACAGAACAGAGGCTTCTGATAAGCATACAGATTGTTGAAACCTCAGATCTCCCACGGCTGCGATAAGGGCACACATGATCAGTGATTTGACTTTGTGTGGTCACTGAAAACAGAATTTCTTGGCGATAGTATCAGTAACACTTAGAAGACACTACTATTTTCTGCTAAGTAATTTTTGGTTTCTTTCTCAGCATAAGAAATTTGTTCTGAAAGGTGTATAAAAATTCCAGTTGATATTGCCTTTTGACAGCCAAGTGCATGCTAGCACAAACAACCAAGAAGAAAGGCCTGGGATGTTAGGTGCCTAGCTTACCCTGCTAAATAGAAACAGTGGAGGAAGGTTCAATGAACTTTCTCAAGTTATATCTTAATTTATATATATATATATATATTTTATCTATAAACGTTGGCTTCTTTTCTTCCCACAATACTATTCAAAGGATCAGCCTTCTACCTTCAGCCAAGAAAATAATCATGGGCTGTAAAGGGCAGAAAACCAGGAACAAGAGGTCTGCTGATGGTCGCTTAGTGCTGGACTGCTTAGAGTTTAAGAAGTGGGGCTGGATGACTTGGAGGCAAAGCTTTGCCCTTGACCGTGAACTTCACATCATCTCCTTGAACTGCAGGCATGAGTTAAACTCAGAAGTTCTTACTGGAGATTGCCTGTGGGTCTGGGCTTAAAGCTGACCTTTAGTTTGAGTGCAAAAATTAGTGTGCATTGAAGCCTTGGTAAATGCTCAAAAACTTTTTGAAGATATTTTTTATTGAAGTACTGTGGATGTAAAAGTTAGACTTCTTTGTTTTGCAGTGCATTTACAGGGAAGTCACTGTATTTTATTGGCTTCTGGAAGAAGTATAATAATCTAGTCCTCGATCTTACACAGTGTTTCTAAGGACAGAAATATTACTGCAAAAATCAAAGAGGTCCCAAAAGTCCCAAGAAGACTTACTGTCTTCAAAAATGTTAAGAACTCTTGCACAGAAACCACTCTTTCAAGGTTAATTGACAGCTGCTGATTCAGAAATATATTCAATAAAACATCTAGTCAACTCAAGAAAGTCGCAATAACAAGTAATGAACACTCCATTAGGAATGAGAACATCTGGTCATCCTAAGAGATGGAGTAAAAACAACAGCACTTAAGGCCGAGTTCCCATTGTCTTTTGAATATTTTATCATAAACATCCAAACTTCCTCGGCTTTTTCTGTAATTAATGTCAACAAAAGTATTTCACAAGGCTTTGTCACAAGGCAAAAACACAAAAGCAGTTAAGTGCATAGAGCGCAATATAGAACTGAAATAATGACTATAAACTAAAAGTGCTAGAGAATAAATATTTTATAATCAGACCTGTTTAACCTTCTTTGGAAAGCTAAAAAGACAGAATACGTTTATCCAAAAGACTCCTATGAAAACAATACATTCTACCACAAAAAATATCACTGAATCTCTGTTGTTGCTTAGAGCAAACAAAATGATCCATGAGATGTCATACATTCAAAAGCATTGTGAAAGTACCATGTAGTTCTGTATTGCATCTGTGAGGTATGGTTTACCTGTTTAATTTAATGCAGTGGGGCAAGTTAATGTAAGTAAATAATTTGTTACAACAGACACGCCCTGCAAGTGCACATATTTTGTGATATGTTACAATATCATATCATATCTGTTTAGGCTGAGCAGAGTGTGAGGACCTGCACATTGCTGAATACGCCTATCTGTGTAAAACTAGTATATATATGAGTAAAGGCAATTCTACTGTTCTTGTCTAAACTTGATCGAAAAATTAAAAGCAGATGAGATGTGGTAAAATTAAGCTCAGATATGATCCACGGTCCATATTGCATCTGTGTACTAACATACTCTATTTCTCATTTCAGTAAATTAGCCTTCATTTAGCAATGTGTTGTGCTGCCAAACTGCTTCCAAGCAGTTTGTTTTATCTCTACTTAATCCTACAATTTAGATATCCCATAGAAACTAAATATGAGTGCAGACTTTGAAACCACAGAACTCGGAAAGGAACTGTAAGGTCATGCTCTTGTGGAAGAGAGAAATTGCTATGAATGAACAAACATAAGCAGACAAACACACACAAAAAAAAAGAAAAAAAAGACAGAAAAGAGAGCATATTTGAGAAAAATACTCCAGAAGGCTTGGACCATATGCCAGAGATTATTTCTAGGTGTTAGGTATAAAAAGCAATATTTGTAGGTAGTTTGTTTCATGGTCTGGACCTACACGTAATTTATGCCATCAAAATTAAAAAGCAGTTGTCCTAAAAACCTTTTGGCAGTCCTTCTGTTTTGTTGTTGTACTTCAAATGGACCATGAAAAGATTTGTTTGATGACAGATACCCACAAAGAAGCCAAGGTGAGCATTGGCACCAGGCAGTAAGAGGCTAGCTGGATCTCAAAACTGGAGTGCTGAGAAGACCAGATTGGAGCCTACTGACCATGACAGTGAGACCAAAGAAAGGTAAAGTTAAGGAGCCCACATGGACCATAGGAACCATAACAGTCCTCCACATGGAGATTCAATCATAGTAGATTTGTTCATGTCAGAAATCTGGGGCTTACAACTTTTAAACAAATCTGCCAGGTTCTGTGAAGGATAAACTGGCAGGCATAATAATGTGCAGTACACATTGGTGAATACAGATACACAAATACACAGGAACAAATATATTTCTGAAATTAAAACCTCAGGAAAATCAGTGCTCTGTGACTATGCCTGGCAATCACATGACTTTGGGACAATGGTATGAAATACTGAGAAGCACAGGCGGCATTTAGTATGATGAGAGCTCACAGTGCTAGGAGAGAGGAAAGCACAGGACTGAGAGTTTAGTTTGCCATGATTGATCAGAATCAGTATTGAAAATGATGTAAAAGTCATCCTTGTTCCTATATTATCTTCCTTCACACATTCTTTAAAGTTTTGATTTGCCACAATGGCGACAAGAAGCCTAAGCTACATGACACCTATTGATGTGCAGGGCTAGCTGGGATTCTCTCATTGTCTTCCACACACTCAGCTTTTCCTGTCTCTCTGCTGACTCTGATTGTCAATTTTGTAGTTTAAGGTCAACTGTTCTGTGCCCTATTTTCACATAACATCTGTTTCATGCATTTGATTCCTCTATATTACAATATGAATGCATTACAGTACAAAACTATTCTTTCTTTTTATAATATGGCATATCACAAAGATTTTCTTCTGTAAAGAGAATCATAGAAGGTAGACATTGATATGGGATTTTGTTTATTCATGACTGTATTTTCTATACCTCTACAAATCTAAAAATTTACATTTGATATTGTTACAAGTTCTGGTTTACCAACACCTACTTTTTGTGTGGTAGATGTATGTAGTAGGTCTGTGTGGTAGATTTTTACTCTGTCTTTGTAAAAGAGTCTAAATCCTTTTATAATAATTGAGATTAAACCAGGTTGCTTGTAGGTTTATTTTACCTCTCCTAATTAGCTCCAGGGGGTATTCTCCTCTGAGCAATTGACAGAGATGAAAAATACATACCAATCTTTAAAAAATTAAACTTCAGCAATTATTCCCCTAACCACATCAATACAGATATTGCATAATGTAAAAAATGCATAATTCAATAAAGAACAGAGGAATTATCTTTTTTTTTTTTTTTAAACCAAGGGTTCTGTTTCATTAAACAAATATTTCCAAGGCAGCAATGCTGTATTCATATCTGAATGGAGCCTTAGAAGAATGTTCATGTACTTTCTTTAACTTCATTTTAGACATGTTTAGTGAAGAGAAGAATTGAAATAATTGTAATTATCCTTTAGGAATAAAAAAATCTAAATGTAACTTATAGTAAACTCCATTAAACTTTTAATATATTTTGAATGTGTTATTAGCTACATAATTCAAAGGCTGAAAAGAAAAAGAAAGAAGTGAAAAAGCTGGTTTTATTCTGACCACATTTATGTGCAATCAGTAAATGTGACCAAAGGCTTTTTTATTATACAGGATATTCTTTTAATTTGTCCTTCAGACAGGAAAATATAATTGATTGTAGACGTTTCTTTCTATAGCTGTGATAGAAACACAAGTCATGACAGCTGTCACTTCAGTCTTTGGAACATTTCTACATCCCTACCAACAAAGATACTTAGGTGGTGGTGCTTTGTCTGGTAAAATGGTTTCACACATTTGTTAATTCCCCATTATTGAATGTATTATTTACAAACACAGAATATTTGAGGTTGGAAGGGGCCTTAGGAGATCACCCAGAGTGCAAGTGGAGCCAGTTGCCCAGGGCCCCTCTGCCTTCCAGGGAATCAACAGCTCCTCTCAGTTTAGTGTCATCCTAAATTACTAAGTAACTTCGTATACTTCGAAGTTCTGGTCCAAGGGCCAGTACAGTGTTATTATGGTGCATAATGAAGCCTGAACTTAATTGGTGGGCACCAGGAAGATAAGTTGTTTGCAACAGAAAGCCATGTAAGAAAAATTGAGTCTTAGTCAAGTGTTAAAAATGTACATTTAAAAACTAGAGTAAACGAACATAATTCCATTGTCTTCAAATTACTGATGTGCCCTTGAGTAGCAGCTTATTGCTGCTTATTTACTTTGGAAGTAAATACCTTGTGCTGATTTTCTTGAGCCAATAGCCTGTGAACAGCTTTTTAGCAGAAGGGAGAATGAATTGGATGGAGGACCACTGCTTCTTTACCATTACAGGGTGAAAAACCCTTCTGCTTTGCAAATGACATCTTGAATAATGTCAGCCATGCTAGGTTTATGCGGTTAGGATGACACACATCACTCCAAGGGAATGAAAGGGAACATCAGCAGGCAGCCTAAATTGCAGCGTATTTACTTCTCCACAATTCATATATTCACACCAGCTGAGGATCTGGCTCCTGAAGCTCCCTTTCAGTCCAAGAAAGCAAAGTGCCTCATCACAAAGCAGCAAACTGCTCACAGTTGGTGCCATTCGAGGTGCAGTTTGCAAAAGCAGAAGTACTTTGGAAATAGTGGAAATATAGAAAGGACAGTGGTTTCATGTCCAGTTCACTGAAATACTCTCTTCCCAGATTCAGGTGAATGATCAAAACGATATAAGATTTATTGCCAATAAACTACTGAGGAAGCAAAAACCTGAATAGTTACTAGACGATTATATTTGAAAATTAATAACTCTTTTGATAACATTAATATCATGTAATAAAAAATTGAAGAGAGCAGGTTTTGGATATGAGATTTTGTTGTTTTCATAATTCAAGAAACTCCCTTTCTCAAGCAGACAAGCCACCCAGTCAAGTAAACACATAAACCCAGAAGAGGCAGATCCCATTAAGACAAATGTTGTTCAGCAGTGCAGAAAATATGCTTTGTTACAGAAAAAAATAATTTTCTAGTAAAGTATATGAACAACTAAAGTAATGATATTGGATTTCTACCTACTTCTTCATCAGGAATTTATTTCATTTACAAGCAAGGGCCACAAAATGCTTACAGAAGTAACATTGATCAATTATATATTTCTCAAATTATGCAGTTTATTATTTTTTCAGGATGAATTTGCTTTGCCTCATTTTCTGTGCGTTCTTAAGCATCATGGGCCTAATGCATGCTAGAAAGGAGATTTCGAGACAGTTAGATTTTGGAAAGATGGCATGGAGCAGGGGATGACAAGTCAGTGTTATTGCCTAACAGCAGTTTTGCTGGCTCAAGGCACAGCTATATTTAAGTAACAGCCTACCTTTATACCACCTCCACATGTCATGTACATGGTGGAAGGGGAAAATATGCATAATAGCAAAGAAGTCTGGCTGTGGTAAGTCCACATTTCAGGAATACTTACCCTTTACAGCAGGCCAGTAGAGGCAGTTAGCGAAGAGCTGCAGTGTGTGCTGCTGTGATCTGTGCCAAGAAACATTTCTGAACAGCAGAAATGCAGAAAACCGCTGAGGTGGGTTACCTGGTGTTTGTAGCAGCCTGCAGTGGACCAATGTTCGGTGACACTGAGAAACTTGTATATGCCTGCAACACCTCACCTTCTAGTCCTTCCATATATAAGAATTTGCACTTGATCTAGCCAATTGCTTGGCAACCAGTCTCAGCTCCCCTTTTTTGTTTAGGGAAAAAAAAATGCCTAAAGGATACAGAGAAAGACCAAGGTAGAGAGCTCATAGAAAGTATTTGAGATAGGACAGTATACTAAGATCAGCGTTCATTTACTTAGGGAACTTAACTGTGGATCCTTCTTGTCAGAGATTTGCCCTCTATTCCCAGCAAAATTTTCTCTGAAGGCAGGAGAAATTCTAACCTATAATGAGCATGACAGAGCTTAAAATATCCACCTGTTCAAGCTAGTCATATTTAACTTTTCCTAAGGTAAATTAACATTCAGGTTGGCAAACTCTTTTTCTAAATCACCATCTCTCAAATGAGGGGCTGAGGGGATGAAAACCGGAGTAAAATTTCCCCAGAATTGAGAGACTAGTAACTAGGCTGTTAGAAACAGCAGAAGAAACAACTTTACTGCACAACTCTCCCTGGCCCCCCTCCTACCATTGGCAGGCCCAGTTTTAGGAATGAGCAGTCCAAGAGATTGCACAAAAGCCCATGTTCCTGGGCTGGAGCATTACCCTTCTCCTCCATCATACCACATGCCGTCTTCAGAAAGTGGTTTTGTTCAACCGATTTACCCCAGGTCTGCTTTTATATAACTCCAGACAAACTAATATTGGGCAAGCAATTTCTGCAGAGCACATGGAAGCTGTTCCTATTTCAGGAATCGGGTTAGAGCACCAAAACCTTCCCTGGCTGAGCCTGTGTCAGTGTCTGCTTGTACGTGGGAGTGGAAATTCAAATAACAGACTCAAAACAAGGGGAACAAGCAGGATCGGGGGGGGGGGGGGGGGGCTGGGGGGTAGAGGGCAGACTTATGGGAATTCAGAATGACTAGTTGATTTTTTTGGAAGGTCATTTTGTGTCCAGACTGCATCTTACTGTGAGCCTAAATTTTACATGTTACCATTATTGTTATATTCCCTTCTCTGGAATCACCAGTCTGAATATGCTTTCAAAAGCCATCTGTAGACCATATAGGCAGTCAACATGCTTTCTACATGGCCCAGATCTGTTCTTTATCAGCTGCAAACAGTGGAAATAAAAGTGATTGAATAGCATGCACTTATCTTTGCAGCCAAAACACTAAACTACTGCCTGCACATAGTGCGTATATTCAGACTTTAAGGTACAAGCACAAATATGACAGATGAAAACTTTCCATGCTCCTTGTTGTCATATGTTCAAAGGATAAAAATCTAGACAGAATCAATCATCTTTTATAAAATCCAAGTATTAATTTGAGTGGGATTAATTAGTTGCCTACCTTTGATGAGAAATGAGTTATCTACCTCCTCTCATATTTAAGGTGAAAGATTTACTGCTCAATGTTAATGGCATTTTAAAAGTTTCTTTCTCTTTTAATCTGTGGTACAAATTTCATATAGATATCTCTGCAACAGAAAACCTCTCTGCAAGCTGATTCTGACATATAAGGTGAAGCAAGATCATTTTTCCATAAATTGTAGGAGTTGACAGTAAGCTGATTATGATGCTTTGCTGCTGAGCTCAATTAATAAATTTGGACTATGGATTTAAAATATCAACATCTGATGTAAAGGCTAATAAATTATATTATTAGTAGTACCTCTGACTATAAAATCTCCATTTCCATCTCTCTTAAAAGCAAACAAACTAATATATATTGTAATTTGGTGTGCTGACCCAATACAGGCATGCTGATTACCACACAGTAAAGAATATATGTATCATAAATACTATCATTGGTTTAAAACAGCTGTAGTATATTTAAACTATGTATTAATGGCAAAGACGCTTTCTAGAAATAATTTAGTAAGTTCTGCTAAATGGAAGAAAAAATGTCTGCCCTTTCCAGTGCAATTTGATGAATGATACTCGTTATTCTCACTGTCCATGACATTGGCAGAAGTAGTACAGCTACCACGTATTGAAAGTATAAAATACTCATTATGGAAGTATTCTTCTTTGCTAGAAGTTAATGTAAATGAGAAAGCTGAAGCTTCTGAAAACTTTTCTGTCAAGGAGATAAGCATACAACAGTTTTGCCTCACATCTTTCTGGATTTGGGAGGTTCTAACATCACCAGTAGTCTGTTGGTACCTCTAGTTTATCAGCTAGTGCCATGACAAATTCAAAAGAAAATGCTTAATGAGAGCTTCATGGACGACCCCAAGTCTCCTGAGGCTTACGCAGAACAATTCTAATCTTTCATAGCAAGATTTAGTGAACTGCAATGATCTATGCATTCCTAGAGCATAATGATTTAGTGTACAACTTAGAAATCAAAACAAAGCATTGTTATGGGTAAAAATGTGATAGACAGAATTTTATCAAGAAATATTTACCAGAATCCAAATGCATTTCAGGATCTTGAGTGCTAATTTTCTATTGAGAATTCACTTTCCCATAATAATATTTTGAAGTTCATCAACCCTGCAGGGAAAAGCTTTCCTTACATAATTTTATATTTACAAACAATAAAAATAGTAGTTTTTCTCAGTCTGCATCTTTTTATTACTTTAAGTTTAAATCTTGTAAAAAAATGACATTTTCTTTATACATAATTTTATTTAATTGGAAAATTTTATAATGTTATATATGGGATGAAAATACTGCACACTAAAAATACTTTCAACATTCTTTATGGTGTACAGCTGGACTCTTGTGCATATAATATTTTATTAAGAACTAAAAATATTGATTTATACATGGCAGTTTTGTTCATAATAGCCATACTGTAATTTCTGAAATACTCTACCTAGTATATATTATTACTTAGGGAAATATTGCAATGCTGAACTTGCTCAGGGAGTGTGATTTCAATGGAATTATATGGGTCTGTGTTAGCTCTGGGTCTCCTGTCATACTCTCTCACTTCTCCACCTTCATGGTCTCTCTTCCTGACAGGTATTCGGTAAAGACACATCCAAACTCAACTACATGTTTCTAAAATACAAAAAAATCAAATGTTGAAAGAGGAAATGGATGGAGTATAAGTCTAGTGTGTAGCTGAAAATCCAAATGGAAAAAACAACTTATTGATTGCTGAGAAAAAAAAAAAAAAGCTTTGTATGATTAGTTTTTACTTGGAAAGAAAAATAAAAAGGAGTTTTTATATATCCTTACAATGCAAGGCTAATGGAAATTCAAAACCAAAGATATTTAAAATGCAAATTACACTTGGGTCCAAAAGGCCTCAGATCATGACAAAGTTTGGTATAGAAGAGATACGTGGATGTCAACCAATTACCATCTTGCTGAAATCAAAGATATAAGTAAAACCCTCAAGTAATACACACCATGGAAATTTACATCTTCTCCCTCTCTTTTACAAACTATTCGTTCCAATTCAAGTACATACAAAAATACATTTACCCCTGCATAACCCACTACATAGTTGAAACGGACAACAAATTCTTCTTCTCCAGCATAACTTGCTGAAGTTTCAGCAAGTATAACTTGCTGAAAGGTGAGTCAGAGCTAGATAGCTGGCTTAAATTAGGAGCAATCATTTTAAGAAAGGACAAGCAAATTCTCATAAGTATTAATCAGCCTCAGAGCTCATCAGGTGCTTTTTGAATGTTAGCTGGGAGACTGACTATAGCCATCCAGAGGGCTGTGGTCAAGCAGAGAGATTCAGAGAAAATGTTACACCTGAGTAAGCCTGTTAGCACAAGAGAAGCTTAAAGTATTACAGATGAAAAGAAACCTAGTTTGAAAAAACTCTGATTGGTAACAGAAATCAAGCAACTTCAATTAGACTTGCCCTCAAGGAGATGTCTGGAGCTGCAATGTGGGTACAAATTGTATTGCATTGAAAAAATACAGAAACTGTCTCTTTCAGAACCACAAAAATCTACTTTGAACGAACAATAGGCCTACTAGCATATCAAGTGGAACAAATTAAAATTGTCAACATCAGACCAACTGTTTTAAATTGGTAACTTAACATGACCCTAAGGCGGAATAGAAATTAGATGTTCGGATAATGTTCAGAAAACTGAAGGCAGAGATCGGCAGCGTGCCCTAGGAAACAGCAAAGTTGTAACATGCAGAGCCCTTCAATGAAGTGTTGGCCCATCCACACAAAACACAGCTTTAGAAACGTTTATAGGCTGTGCAATAACCTCTGTCAGAATCATCATCCAAGGAAAATAAGTCATTAGCAATGACCAATCATCAGACGAGTGGTTTATCACTAGTCTTCTAAATAATCAGTCATGTTAGTTATGAAAAGTTCATTAAAAACATTATGGAATCAATATATAATCTCTACTGTAATGCAATGTATAATCATTAAGAGCATGAAAGGTCTAGTAACATACACCCCTGCTGTCTCCCTAGTGCTGCTACTTGGTCAAAAAAAATATGTATGTGTATGTATATATATATATAAATTTAAGCAAATTAAACTCCTGTTCCTGGCATACTTTTTAAAATTCAATTGAAAAATTGACAAAATTGATAAATGGATAAGAAAATTCTAACTTCCAAAATATTCCCCATATGCACAGCAACCAGTCATAACCAATGAAATATAAGATTCCACAAGAATTTAGGAATCAAAATGTTAAGAAGTGTTGTACCTAGCCTTCAGGTATCCCAGTGCAGGACAACTAGGCACACAAAAAGCAGTATATCAAGCACAGAGCAGCCTAAAGGGAAGTCCTGAAGAAAGGGTTTGCACTGTGTTAGTGCTTCAGCAGTACCAGGCAACACAGTCTTCCATTTGGGATTTGGACCTAAGAAAGTTCTTAGTGCTTCTTTCCTTCTACCCTCAAAACAAACCAATCAAACCAATTCTTTCAGGGTACAGCTTTTTATAGGAGGATTTCACTAAGACAAGACTCAGGTCTCTACAAATACTTACTGAGGACACAGTGGGAAGATGCAGACTCCAACAGATTCAAGCTTGTCCCAGGAGCTCCCTTGTCCCACCACAGCTAAGGTGCTGCCACATAACTGTAATGTTCTGTACTAAGTACTTGTCAAAGATAAATGGTGAGGATTTTAGAGAGAAGCTGGATGAGAGTTTGAGAATCATGGGTTTGTTGTTGGGTGTTTCCATTCAGTCTAAATCCCCCATCAGACGCCATGGCCTTTTTCTAATCTTTGAATGATCAGCTTTAGGATGGCTTACAAAAGCTACTTTGTTCATTCAAAATCAAGGAAAAGAAAGCATGGTTCTGCAGCACATTTAATGCTGGCCAGATAAATGTTATAATGTGGTATTATGTTGAACTGATATGCTTGACTGGTTGCTTGCTGACCGGACCACGATGGGCTGGGACTTCAGTCTGTGACCTTTCAGGGGTGAAAGTTGTTCCACAGCACTGACATTTACCCAGGCTTTGAGAGTTTCTGCCTTCTGATACAGTGACTGCTTTATGAGAAGTCTTGGCATATTCCACGGTTAAAAAAAAAAGAGAAGAGGGCAGTGTAAAAGGGACTTCAGCAGCCTTGGTTACCAGGGTAAGGAAAGGAGAATGTAAGAAATCTAGAAATGTAAGCTTACTATTATCCCCAGGGAGAAGCAGCTCACCAAAACTCCATTAATTTTACAGCTGCGGCTTAAACTGAGTGGGTTTTATTGCACAGATGAACACTGGCTGTTCCCTGCTAGGTCTGCCCTAGTTTCACATAATTCAATTACTACCTCCAAACTTCTGTTTGTCAATGTTCCTGGCTGCAGATATTTCTTCCTGTTCTTCCATTAGTTTGTCTTTAACAATTATCTGCAGATGATAAAACCTGACGATCTTGAAATATATTTAGAAAACTGCAAAATATACATGGCTCTGACCAAAAGTCCTTGCAATATAACAGATAATACTTATCACTAAAAAAGCAGGCAGCAGAGCAGGCAGCTTTCACATGCACTAATAATATCATACTGTGAAAGCTGTAGAGAGGATGCTGTTGCACTGACAGATAATTTTGTCAATAATATTGCTTTTCGGTTATCGTTTTTACCCAGGTAAATAGTTATTTGATACCATTAGGGCACTTTCTTGGATCCAAGCTTTACAATTAAAGCAAAATTAGTGTCATTGGTATTATGATAGAATAGAATGTAAAACAGAAAAATATGCAAATCAAGGGAAAGTATATTGCCTTAGCTTGTGCTGTGCATTCAAGATGATTTACAGCATTTTACTGAATTAAAAGAGCCAGCAGCAATGGAAGGATTATTCAGGGTGGGATAACTTCCTAGCGGGGCAGAAAAAAATGTAGTAGTTCCCATGTTGCCCTCAACCCTATAGCCAGAGTAAGGAAGGAAAGGGAAAAAAAGGAACTGTGATTCAGCAAGACACTGACATCCCATCTGCCATCACAGCCATTCGGGATCTCTCACAGCAGCAGTTATAGTATTGTAACTTGTGCCACCAGTCTGGTCTGATACACAGCTGGCCCAGGGTCGTGGTACTGGCATCTAAAGTAATTTACAACATCTGTGCACATCCCCCAAGTCACACCGTGTGCCTCGCGGCTGCAGTGAAGAGTTGGATCATTAACTTTAGAGGCGTTTAACTTATGCTTGCATTATGACTGCTGCCTAATGGCATCCTACTCCTCTGTTCCCAGGTTGCCATGACAAACTAAAAATCTTGATGCAACCAGAAGTTAGTAAATCAGATGAGTTCCATGAGAATTTAGGGGATAGTAGCTCTGCCTCCAATATCTTAACAGATAATCATTTTCATGGCCACTTGACAGTGGCAACAGTTATGACTTCTGCATACTGCCTCATTAACATTTCTGGGATTTAGCACTTTGGAAAGATGCAGCTGTTCTTTGATTCATGAACACTGCAGCAGTGCACAGAGGATACACATGGCCAAATATTCATTAGCCTGGATTTAGGCACCTGTGCCTTATTCTCATCATTGTTTGGAACCTTTAACACATCTCTTTGGAATCATGAGAGTGTTACTACTCATATTCTGATAAGAAATCAGCTCCTTTTTCTCCTCTTCGTCTTCACCCTAAAACTAAAAGAACATTTGTTTCATGAAGTTGTAAATGATCATTTTAGATGTTGCTAAGTTGGGATTTTTTTACCTGTAAATATGAATTAAACAACCTGATTTATGCACCATTAATGAGCACATCCAGAACTAAGTATGTCCTAGATCCTAGTTTTCTCCTCTAAACAGTAAATGATGAAGATCAATGTGAATTGAATTCAGGATAATCTTCATTTTTATAAAAGTACTTCTAGAATATATTATTTAATTCAAAAACTATGAAAAATAATGGCTTGTATTTCTCTTGTCAGGAGCAGAGATATTATATGACAATTATGCTAACAAGCATATAAAATTTTGCTTTAGAGTAGCAAGCTACAACAATGAAAAGGACAGCACATTTGGTTGCATAAAAAAGTTTATTTATGTGTTTACAGCTAAAGATAACAGTTCTGTCATGAGAATCTTACATTGCATTATTGTGTATTGCGGTAAGTAGGCTAATACGCGACTATGATCAAGAAGGCTTCTGGCACAGATAAGTGCATTACTGTGCCTGGAAATCAGACTCCTCTATGAAGAAAAATTTGGGGCTTGGTTTTAAGCAGGTTCTTTTCTGATAAATCTTGATCCTCACACCATTTTAATTACAAGTGAAGTAAAATTTATCTCACTGTTTTCATACATTATTAGCTATCAGTCTTCAGGTTTATGACAAAATTATAACCCAGGGATGCTCACCTCACACCCAGTGAGGTTTCCTGCAGCCCATCAGAAAAAAAATCCAGTGTACAGCTGATTTCAGAACCCTTTTCTCTTCAGCCAGTTCAGCAGCTACCAAGAAGCAGGGGTTAATTCTAACAAATTGATTTGCTTCTGTTGTGTCATGAGGGAAGGATCAAAAGGAAAAATGGTGATGAGGAGCAGGTCGCAGTTGTAACAAGGGCAGTTCATGTAGCCAGAGGAGATCTTTCCCTACTCCATGATAATTCCAAGGAAAGAGGCTCCATAGCAAATAGCTTGCCAGTTTGCTCCAGTGACAGCAGCCCACTCCTGGACATTTTTCTTTGGGTACGTCTGAGGAGACCGCACTTGTGAATGATGTGGTTGAAGAGGACAGAATAAGCCCAGTTCTCCTGGGAAGTGTTAAATGCACTTGAGTTCCCCCTGCCCCTGAAGGGTAAATTTTCCTATTTGCTCCTTTTTCATTTTTCTAACCTTTTCTAGTTCAGGTTCTTAAGCTTTTCTGCACAATCATCACCAGATTAGAATTGCATTCTTATGTTTTAAATTAAAACTGGCATACTCACATCAGTCTAGGACTTAGAGCTTAAATTATGAGGTGATGCAGTAGAAATTCCAGCCACTGTCAACATTACATCTTATTGATGGATCTAGGGCTCTTTATACATCTTCTAGCACCATTTAGCTATTCTTTTTAGCAGGAATGTAAATTTTATTGTAATTAAAAATACGAACATTTGCATTTTTCATATGACTGTCAGGCAGTTTTTATCTGTCCTGTATCACAAACACCACTTTTAAGATAAACCATCCTACTACTGAAACAAATGCAAACTGAAATGCAAAATGATTTAATGAGACACACTACTGTAAACTCTCTCTTATTCTCATCAGCCTTTTTCATTATCAAAGGAGTGTAATATCAAATTAGTTTAAATTCTTGACTCACAAGAGAATTCAAAGAGTTTACAAATTAAGATTCACCTGCAAGAGTATTTTAGTGCCAGGATTAAATGTGAACTACCAGCTGATTGATAAGCAGAATTAAGACAAGTGAATAAAGTCCTTGGGGACCAAATCTTCTCAGTTCCCAAGAACGTGTCACTTAGTATAACCCCATTTATTTTAATAATATGACAAGTCTGGGACTCAAAATTTCAGCCTGGTGATATACAAGGAGTTGCACCCAGCTCAAGGTCTTTAATGATCCCCATCTCTGAATGCAAAGACAGCTGTATTTGTCATACATCTTTTACAGTAAGAAAAGCTTCTTCTCACCCCCCCAGTAAGGGAAGAGATCTCTCACCGAAACATCTAGCTGAACTTCCCCTTTCAGTTAATTCTCATTGCTGTTGAGTTGTACACCCTTCATCATGACAGGGTCTCATTCTTTTGTTCAAGATCTTGTCCCTAAATCTGTGAGCTGAAGAAAGAATAAAAGTTTCACTTAATATGACAAGATTATATGGGACTACTGCAATAACTTTGTAGAATTTTAAGGCAGAAAGAAAATAATTGACCAGCCTGACCAAAAAAACAACCACTGCCTCACCCCCTAGAAAAAACACCCAACCAAATAAAAAACAAAACAAACCCACAAATGAAGTTGAGCAGCAAGTGTTAAATAACTTGTAATTTAACTAAACTGTATCTATTCAGAAAGACACTCTCTCTCAATTGCTATTGAAAGCTATGTCCCATATGTTAATTGATTCTCACTGTTGAAAGTTAGTTACTTGCTTCCAATTTGAATTCTGCTAGACTCAAGGAGGGTTATTTCCTACTAATACCTGGGGTTGAATGCTTATCAGTTAGTCATTTTTCAAGCAACAGAAGAATGACGGGACTTTAGTACTACCCTTATTTTCATACATTGCTTTTTTCACATGCTTTCATGCATAGTGCATCATACAAGACACAGAATCATGTATTTGTCTCTAGAGGTATATGTGCTTTAGCCCATATGAAAAACCTGTCTCTCTAGGGAAGGATATCTCTGAGAGAAACCAAGATTTTATGGTGGATTAGACACTGTGTAGTAGTGCTCAATTTTTTAATTTTTTTTTCTTTAATTTCTTCTTTAAATTTTAACAGAATCACAGAATCAATCAGGTTGGAAGAGATCTCCAAGATCATCAAGTTCAGCCTTTCATCAATTACCACCTTGTCAACTAGACCAGAGCACCAAGTGCCACATTCAGTCACTTCTTGAACACTTCCAGGGATGGTGACTCCACCATCTCCCGGGGCAGCCCATTCCAATGCTTAACAACCCTTTCTGTGAAGAAATTCTTCCTGATGTCCAACCTAAACCTCCCCTGATGCAGTTTGAGGCCATTTTCTCTTAACTCCACCTTGTTACAATCTCCTTTCAGGTAGTTGTAGAGAGCAACTGGCGAGATAAATTACAAAACATCTATTTTTTTTAAGTTTTTGTTGTCAGAGTTTTCTATATTTTGACTTGCTAATTTTACTCCAGCTCACAACTTCAATTTTTTCTAGAGTCTCACTTGCCTATGATAGTGTGCTACCTTTTCTCTACTATCCTACCCTCATCATTTCATTTTTCTGAGAAGACTTTAAACACTGGTATATTAAAGCTTTTAACTATAAAATGTACTTCCAGTAAATGATAACTAAGGTGTTGCCATTCTGAGTTGAATAGGAATACTGCAGCAGTTGTTATCAAGCTTCTCAAATGTGATTCATACTTTGTAAGAGTTTATGCATTCAATCAAATCCCTGTAAAAAAAGGATGTGATACTCATGTCCCATCTGGGATTAGCCATCAAAATAAAATACAATTTTAAAAAAGGAAAATAAGAGCTACATAAACTACCTTGTCTTTGTCTTTCAAATTAGGTGTAGGTTCATCATTGAATCCTTTATTATAATTCAGGAAAATAAAGAAAACTAACAGAGCAGAGCTTAAACTATCAGCAAATGGCAGTTAAAATATACAACTTTTTTTTCTGCCAAGGCAGTGCTGCAATTCTTCACAAAATAGCTCATGGCCCTGGTGGCAAGGTAATGAAAATAAAAGAAAACCTTGAAAACAAAGAACTTCTACAGATGAGAAAAATATATGCTAGATTCTTGGTGGTTATTTTGTACCATGCCAGAAGAGCAAGAAAGTCATAAACACTGAGGTTATGGCCACAATGTGTCACTGGAGCTGGGTACATAGAACCAGGGACACTTCAGTGAAACTGGAAGGTCACAGTGTCCCTTATTATTTTTTCTATTAAAGATTTTGGTTTTATAAAACCAAAGAAAAAAATCTGTGTGCAACTTGACAGATGAAATCACTGCAGAGAGAATACTGATAGTTGTACAGCTCCTGCTCTGTTCCATTTGAGATTCAACCCACTGCTAGTCAACCAGAAAAGAACATTTAATCAGGTTATGTAGCCCAAACATAAGCTTTCTTTTGTTGGTGGTTCTGTTATTAGTATTTTAACAGCTGGTAAGGAGAAGAAACTCTCCAAACTAAAGCATTCACATCTAGCACCTCCTCAGATAGAAGAGGGTGTCCCACTTACCATGAATAACATTCAGGTCACCCTATGTATTCTTTATGAGGTCCAACGCTGTACAGAGATCCTGAGAAGGGGACAGGTTTAGCTACAAAAGTTTCAGGTAGACATTTTGCAAGTTTATCTTGAGGATCTGGTCACAGACTTCCATTTGTTTATTTAGAATCATGTATCTGAGTCCCTTAGTAAGCTTGGTGGTCTTTACATTTAGAATAACAGAGATGTGCAGGGATATATCTATCATAATTAAAAGAACAACTGCTACGTTCACCTGACTAGATTGAACTTTCTTGTGCAGCTCAATCACATATCTCTTCATCTGATATCACTGTCTTCTGCCACCTAACATTGTTTCTGAACTGAAGTTCTGACTCTCCCACTGCGAATATCCTCATACCGCCCTGAAGGTACCCACTGTCAGTCTCCTTCTCAGCTTGCAAATCTCATTGAATGTTTGAAGTCTTTTTTCTCCCTTCATATTATGGTTGGTGTTATTGCTGAGTCTTCCTTTAGTATCTGACTCTTAGTATTTGAATATTTGATAAAGCTTTCAATATTACTGTGGCTTGTGGTCTGACATGGTCTTCCCCAGTTACAGCAGTATGTATCCTTCAGTTTCTCAGCAGTCTCTTTCTTCCTGTCACTCTTTCCTACTGCTTAGATCTTTTGATTCTTCTGAGTTTCACCCTTGTTTACCCCACTCACTAGCCATGCTCTACTCCCTTAGAAACTGCCACTAGTAATAATTTTGTCTAATCAACAGCAGATTTCTCAAAATACTGTTCTAAGATACACAGATCTCAGACTGTGGAAAGAAACACATCATCCAACCCATGAGCCCAGGTTTTTGTCCTTACTGCTGTTGGGCCTTCATATCCAGCTGTATTCTGTTTCATTATTGCCTTGTCCACACGTGTATCTGGGTACTCAGCCTCACTGCTCATCTCCTTCACTGCAGTCTCCTTCCCCTCTACCTTGTGCTCTCCCTTGTACTTTTAAAACTCTTCTTGCTCCTTGCTGTCTGCTTTCACAGCCAGGCCAGTATCCCCATGATCAGATGCTCTCTGAGCCTGTCACTTGCTCTATCAGCTGCCTCCTGGCACATCCGTGGTCCCCCTTTCTGTCTCCTCCCCAGACTCCCTGAAATCCCAGGCTTCCCGCAATCTATCCTCATCTGCTCTGCAACAGCATCAGCCAGCTCTCTATTCCTACCCTGCCTGAATCCCACAGGGAAGTAGGAGGAAGAAAAGAGACACTCTTCACTGCAGCATCTAGTTAGGAGCAAAGACACTGCCTCTGGCATCCCAGAGGGGTCTTCTCAAGGAAAGGGTAAGCTGCTGTTGGCTGGAGCTTGACCTATGTGCACAGAACTATCAGAGACTTTTACCTCTAAGAAACCTCTATTCATGTGCAAACTAAAATTTACTGACTTAGTCCAACTGAGACAGGTTTTGAAGAGGAAAAGACAACTATCTTCTGCATATCCCCTTTCCTGTTCCTCTCTGTTCAGTCTGTCATGAATTTAGGTTGCTTAAAGAGTAGCTGTCAAAGGTATCAGCAAAAGCAGTTTTAATATGATGCTGTGAAACTGTGTCGTAACAAACTTCCATGACAAGATCCAGTTTATTACAGGACAGCACAACCATTTGAACTCTGATTCAGCACTTATCAAGACACAAATCAAAGTTACTAAGTCAAATCAATGCTATCAAGTCTTAAATCAAAGTTACCATACTGCAAGGTCATACACAGTATTGGTTTCTTACCAAAGAGCAGTTACTGGCAAAAGATCTCACTATCTCAAGGAGGAACCTTGAGGAACCTCAGGTCAAGGTCAAAATCACTGCCATGCAGCCACACTGCCCAGCAGGGATTGCTCAAAGAAGGCTCACTTAGGTTGTCATATTTATGTGAGGGTCTCCACCCTGTGGGTCAAACTTCTAGATGTGTGAATTGGATTTGGCTTATGCTGGCAATGATTGCTGCTGCAAGAAGGATAAACAATCCTTCAAAGGTTAACCCAGTCTCTAGAGCAGGTGTGCTGGTATCCTTCTCAGTATCATTCCTGAAACGGAAAACACTGCAAGTTTCGGCTGCGTTTTTCTGCATGGGCTACCCCCTTAGAGGATCAACTTGTTTAACTGCTCAGACTAAAGACTAAAGAAGTCCCTTTTGCCACTCAGTATATCTCAGTTCTGTCTCTTTAACACCAAAATACAAGATCATCTGAAAGAATAAAGACAAATATAAGCAAGCTGCCAATCCTGAAATGCCTGTGGAGCATCTTTAATTACAGCCTGAGGCCTCAGGAGGAGACTTGGGAGCACAGTTACTGCAAAGTCATTGGCCCATGGCAT
Organism: Manacus candei; assembly: GCF_025592945.1. Lineage (NCBI taxonomy): Eukaryota > Metazoa > Chordata > Aves > Passeriformes > Pipridae > Manacus > Manacus candei. The sequence continues at coordinate 11,025,442 of NW_026138059.1, read as the reverse complement.
TTTCAATTAAAGCTTGTCAAGCCCAACAAGACGTGCTCAGATGGAAGGGGAATTACTAGCTATGTTCTTTGGAATGAAATAATCACACATTTTGGCATGGGATGGACATGAGGCCTGATCAGAACCCATCCGAATGTATCATTCAGAGCTCTGAAAGTGATGGAAATTATGTTTCCAAATCTTTGGTACAAGGTAAGGATAAGGTTCCAAGAAGGGAAATCACAGTTAATTAAATGGGCTAAAATATGGGTGACTTGATATCCTGGTTGAAGCTGAGATAAAGTTAATTTTCTTCTTAGTAGCTTGCAAAATGCTGCGGTTTGGATTTAGTATGAGAATGATGTCAATAACACACTGATATTTTATTGTTGCTAGAAGTACTTACTCTAAATCAAGGACTTTCCAGTGTCTCATGCTCTGCCGGCAAGCAGATGCACAAGAAGATGGGAGGGAGCATAACCAAAATACCTGAACTGGCCAAAGGGATATTCCATACCAGGGAATGTCATACTCAGCACATAAACTGGGAGGGGAGTTGGCTGGGGGTTGTTAATGCTGCCTAGGAATGGTCTAGGCATTTATCAGCACGCTGTGACTAATTGTATTGTGCATCACTTGTTTTTCTTGGGGTTTATTCCCCTCTCTCTCTCTCTCTTCTTTTCATTACAATTAGGAGTAGAAGTAGTAGTTTGTTTTTTTTTAAATTATTAAACTGTAAGTATCTCAACCCACAAAGTTTACCTTTTCTTACCCCTTCTTCTCCCTGCCGTGGTGGGGGAAGCTGGGCAGAGTGAGCAAGCAGTTGTATGGTGCTTAGCTGCTAGATAGTGGTAAACTGTGACCCTTGATGATGCAGAAAACAGAGGTCTGCAAGAGATACTCTCTGATTTGCAGTGGGACCTTTCAGGCAGTCACAACAGGTTAGGACACAGACTTACTTCTATGAGTAAGACTGAAAAGAGTAAGATCCATAGGAATTTAGCTGCCTCTCTAAAGGGAAAGTTGTGCATATAAAACATGATTGTGCTTAAAGAGAACACAAAACAGGCTTAAGACCCCCCCAAAAAATGTAACAGGTTTGCTTATCATGCTCAGAGAAAAAAAGACACATCCAAGAAAACCTGGAAGCCCACTGAGCAGACATGAATGCCAAACAGACTGCAGAAGCAAGGGGTATGCACCAAGATAAGGAAAAAGGTCTCTCAAGAGCCCAACCTGTTCCTGAAAGGTCAGAACATAACCTTTAATAGCAAAAGCTGCCACAGGTGTTTACTGTATGTGACCTGGAGGTCTATTCAAAAGCTAAGAAGAAAACCAGGAAGTTTTCTTAAACTTTGCAAGTTTAAGCCTGCAAAGTGCTATATACATTGAAGAGGAGCTGAAGTACAAATGTGCCAGTTAATCATAACCCATTTTTTCCCTAAGTTATCCAAAAATTAGTAGGAAGACAATCAGTGGAGGATGATGAGAAAAAGGCATCATGAACAGGAGAGGGTCAACATCCGTACATGCTGGGTTCAGTTACCAACAGTACAAAAACTCACAGATGGCTGAACCAAACATTTCATTTTCATTAGGATAGGTTTGCTTGCTGAAAGAGGTTATTAGAACAGTAGGCCACGTAGCCTCAATTATTTACTTACTAATAAGTCACTAAGTCTTGATTCTATCAAATACACATTTCATGTGACTACTGGTGCTTGGACACTTCAGCTACAACCTCTTCTAGTAAATTAACCAGTGCTAAGGCATCAGCACCAAACTTAATTACCTAGTACTTTTATTTGTTTGGACTGACCTTAGCAAAGTTTTAATGCAGGTCAGCTCACACATCCCTAAACACCTCCTGATCTGAGGTTAGGGTGGATAAGTACCGTCTCTAGGGGGCAGTTCAGGTGACATTACACTTTGTGGTGGGCACTAGAAGAGTTTAATGTGATGTATACAGCGTGTTGGCCTAGGGACTAGATAAGTAAGCCCTGTGCTGTTTTATTTATTGAGACAGATTCTGCCATTAAAGCAGGATCGAAAGACAGTAGATGGAATGACAGAGGAAGACAGATCATACCAAGAAACCAAAAAACCTAGAGAGTAACTGAGCTGAACAGAAAGACAACTGTAACTAGTCAGAGAAAAACAGAAGACTAAAGCAGACAGATTCCAGCCCAGGAGCAGGAGGATTCAGAGCTTTTGCCAGACGCTGAACTGCCTTAGGCAGAAGAAATTGGACTTAGGAGAACCACAGAATGGTGCTTCTCCAGCCAAAGGCTGTGCTTGGCCAGCACAACAGAGAAACTGCACAAGGCATATCTTGTGGGCTTAGCAAAAGGACACTAATAGACCATGAAAAGCTTATGGCATCTATTGGTTGAGATGTTGCCATAGAGAGATGGCACTGAGAGAAGCAAAGGCAGAAACAAATCCCCCCCAAAAACAGCAGCATCACAGCCAATCAAAAACTGGGATGAAGACCTACATATTTAAATGGGTAGAAGGCCTAAAACAATCTGTAAAGGCCAAATGACAATAGTCAACTATGAGCCGGGACTAAGTGACTGCTGGAAGTCAGCAAATACTTGCAGAGATATTTCAAAATAACCTGGATATCACAGAGAAGGCAGAAAATTACAAGAGTTCAGCAGAGGAAGCCAGCCTGTAAAAATTCAGCTGTTATGAAGCATGTCTATAAATAGATTTTTCAACTAAAGAGATAAATTAGAGAAATATGGTGCAAAATTTATCACACCTTCTGATATATGACTTCATATATCAGCCTTGCAGATGTCTCCCATCCAACCAGGTTTTACTAAGCTCCCTTTACAGTAGCTAGAAAGAATATACATGATTCACCTCACTTATTTGAGACACCTGCTTTAGAACGACATGACTTGTGCCCTACTGGTCTCTCCATTTCCAAGAAGGGAGTTTCAGTGATTAGCTCAGATGGAGACATCTGCATGTGGCCTCATAACTCCCAGCCAGGGAGTCGTCTTGTGTTTTACCTCCCATTAAGCACCATGCAGGAGGTTGATTGCCGTTTTCATATGTGGAAGGCATTTTTTCCCAGACAGCTAAAGTGGCATACAACTATATGGAGTTCTTTTTCACATAGTCATGCAATCAGGAGGGCTGGCTTTGGGTTGATTTACAACAGTTGAATTGCCTTTTAGTGTAACTTCTTCATTCAAAATGGTCAAGTGGAGGTCACTAAGCCAGCAGACTAAAATTTTGATCATGATTTGTACCATGATTTAAAATGGAAAAGAGCTGCACTGGCTCTGTCTTTAATAGAAATTGTAGTTCTTTCCATCTGCCTCTCTTCTACATGCTGTGTTCACTGTCATAGGATGGATAATGGCTTCCCACAGAGGCCCTCAGCAGGATGTAGTGCGAATTCACTCTTGGAATGCACTGGTACTGGTGAAATCTGCATGGGACAACCTTGCTGGATAGTTTAGGATACCACAGGAAAGGCTTTAGCTTCAGCTGTTGAGAATATCAGTTCTAACTGCAGTAGGGTGTCTAAGTCTCTTTTTCCTAACAGATTGTCAGCTGTACAATATTAATAAAACAGAGGAGCAACAATAACAGAAAATGAAGTTACATTAACCTAAAAAATGAGACAAGTGTATTACAAGTTAACAGTCCTTTACTACACCCACACCAAGTTCAAATGTTCACAACTGAAATGGTGTGAAGTCAAGTGTGCTATCTTTAAAATATAACAGACTGATAAACCTTGAGCTAATACCTAAGGACAAAGCTGGTACTGAGTTACTGCATGTTCCAGTGAGGAATTAAATATTAATATAGAAGGCTAGTGGTAGTTTCTTACAGGTCTTGACATCACTGAATCTTGCAGCGGCAGTGCTAAGAGCCAGACCCTGTGCTTTTTGCTTACAGACCTCATGATAATTTCAGATGGAATCTTCCCTCAGTAAAGGCTGAATAAAAATTGTAGGGCATGGGCCTTGCAGCATGGGAAACAGGGTTTTAAAAACTTGTGGAAACTGCTAAGTCTGAGAAATTTGCATTTAGAGCTTGAACTCAAATCTTCCTTCATAAATATAGCCAATACACTGGTGTTTTCATATCCTAAGGAGAAACCTGATGTAACATGAGCCTTGCAATATTTTACAAGGCATGCTTAACCTCTTAATGTGTGCCATGCAAAGATTAAGAGGCAGTGTTATTACTTGCAAAATCACCTGCTATTTCCGGGAAACAGTCATCTGCTGGATCTGTCCTTGTCACTAGCATAAGTATAATGCTTTTAATAATCTCCCATTACCTAATGATGTGGTTGCATCAAAATGATGGATATACTATAGCTGGAAGAATTTTTTAAGATCTTCTTATTTCTATCTTGTTCTTCTGGTGCCATCTAGAGGTTTTATTCTTGGATTTACAAAACAGAAAATAAAGTGCTTTATTATATTTCAAAGTTTCCTTTAAAAACCATCTGTGAGTTAACATCACTTAGGGTGTCACTGAACCTCCATCTCCATACAAGAGCAGATTAATGAAGTGAGTACAAGTTTTTGAGCTGTGAGGTGCAAGTGAGCCTTATGGGTTGGAGAAAGATTTACACTAGAGGCGAATACTGTCATAAAAAAAAATCTTTTCCTCATAAAAAGCACCTGTAAATTTGCCTTAGGAGGAATTTTCATAGAACTTGTTTTCCAGAAAATAAACAGCAACATATCAAAGCAGCTTCAAAGGCAGCAGATGCTTGGAGAAAAAGCAGCCTTGCCAGTCCTGTAGCAGAATGCCAACATGACAAGCACAGCCACGACTTTGGCCCATCAGCACAACTGGCTGACATCTTATCTGCCTCCCATGACAAGTCAGCGGTGCTCCATTTCACTCTAGCATTGCCTAGAAAAGTACCACATGAAGTTCAGACAACACAAAACTCAACAGTGTGACAGAAAATCATTCTAATAGAAACATTTCTTCTTAAAAATAACAGAAACAGCTAATTTACTGTAATGGGCTCCTAGTTTTATAGAAATAATAGACTAGATTCACTTCTGGTATAAATGAGTCAATTCCCTTGACCTTGGGGTGAACAGTCTGATTTGGCATCAGACCTTCTCCAGCAAATCTTACCTTCTTGTTTTCCCCCTTCGAAACGTTTATTAATTAAGCTAATGCTAGCACCAGGTCTATGGAGGGTGTGTGCAAATGCTAATATGCCTCACTGTGTATTCCATCTAAATTGATTACCAGAGCATTGTGTTTGTCCTTCTAATATCCATCCAACTGTATTGCCCCTCCAGGCAACTAGATGCACATTCACTCTGAAAAGATAGTCCCTTTTAAATAGAGTTGACCCAATTCATTTTCTAGCACTGGTAACAAGATTTTAAAATGTGTACAAAGGAACTAGAGGTGCACTGAACACTAAAAATGTGAGTTTCTAGGAAATCCTTAGCCTTTTGAATACAATGTTTCTGTGAATGATAATTTCTGTACTTCAGCAGAGGATTAACTGTCATAATAAATTATTTCTGTTTGCCTGGAAGGAAATAAGTGAAGCTTGCTTAACTAAGAAGGCCAGCTAAAGGTACAGCAGAGATGAGACTAACCTTGTCTCCTGTGCCCAAGGATACCTCTGAAAGGCTGCCATAACATGCAATAATTTGATAGTGTCAGGTAAAATTAACTTGTGTACTGTAGAAGGAGATAAGAATAATATTAAATTCCTACTAGTACTCATTTTGTATGCTACAGAAACTGGCTCTCATGTTTTGTGAGCCTGCCATAGTAAGATTTTGAAACTCTTAAAGGCTTTTAATAAGAAAATAGAAATAAAAAAAAAAAAAAAAAAAAAAAGAAGAAAATTTGGGTTATTTTGTTGAGATACTTGCTGAAGTTCTATGATGACAGACTCACATAAAAATATTTTTTATTTTGATAGATATTTGGGGGGTAAATCCTTGCTTTTCTTTGTGTTCTAAAATCTCCTAACTAAACTACTTTGTGGCAATATGTTCTTCTGTCTTTAACCCTCTTGGATGCTTTCATTCAACAACTAGCTGCAGAACGTGGTTCTATAGCCATAAGTTTTCACCCAAAAGAAGCACTTTTCATCACTGTTCAATGTAATTCCTGGCTGTTTATATTATACTTAAATATAAACTCACTGTTCATTTACTTTAAGCTATGAAAACCTTTCAAAAAGCTTTTTATTTTAAATCAAACATCTTTTAATAAAATGTGATTAAAGACTATTTCCTTTCCAGAGCTGGTCTGTTGTTTTTTATCAGGACTACTCACAGATATCAATGAGTTGCAAAGGAGACTTGCAGTCTTTCTTATTTGAGAAATTTGAAACTGCAGAGAATCCATCCTCATCATTACCTGTTCAGACTATGAGGTTTCTAAATAGTTTATACTAACTACCATTCCCTAAATCCTTCCTTCACTACTGAAAATTAAGATAAATTACAAGAAAGGGAGAAAACCTCTCAAATCTAGCATTTAACAAGCTCATAAGAGAGTCAGGATATCTAGATCTAGTCTCTTTTTCAGTTTGTTTACACAGTCAGACAAAGTTAAAAAAAAAGATAAGATAAATAGAAGCAGCACTTCCAAACACAAGCCAAACTCAGCATTACTGTACTACCCTTGGTGGTCAGAGATACAGGTTCAAATCTCCACAGATGAGGAGTAGGAAGGGGATTGCTGCTCTCCTGTCTCTGAGATGAGTGCTCCAACCTACTATATCTGACAGGTTGTAAATAGGTTTATTATTTAGTCTGCTTTTCATCTTTCCCCAAAACAAAATAACAACAACAAAAAAAATAGAATCAAGTGAATTGTTTGCCAAACAAAACAATGAAAGGTCTGTGTCACTTAGATGAAATTTAAGAGAAAAAAAAAAAAAAGAAAAAAGAACTGAGATTACATTTGTTCTGAAACTGCCCATTTTCCTGGGGTTTTTCAGTTTGCTGCGGAGAGAGGGTGGAATTCAGAGCTGTATTTCCCACACTTAAATTCGGAAGCTGAGACTCAGCACCAGCTTTCAGTCATGACCCCAAATACAAATTACAGAACCAATACTTGTGCCAAACATTTTCATCCAATTTCTCCAATGAAGATTTTGCAGAGCACCATTTCTCCATGCTACTCTCATTCAAGCTCCCCTGTCTCCCACAATGCTCCCTTTTCCTCTCATTTATCCTAGAGACAGGGAGAAGTCACGAGAGAGGAGGGCTACATTCAATATGTTTGCATCACTACTGTTACTTACTATTACAACTGTTTGCTGGAAGCTTCTTAGCAAATAACAAAGTTTCATCTAGGTAGATAAGTGGACTTTTATTGAACAGGGAGCCTGATCTGCAAAAAGCCATAACTGCAGACACTCAATCATGTATTGCATGACAGACAGGTAAGCAATTGCACTGAATTCCATCTATTTGAACTTTTCATGATAAACATACATTGAAATTTTTGCCTAGCAGAACACAGAAGAGTTCTCTTGTTCTTTTTAGTTAGAGGAGAATCAAAGACATAATTATCTGGAATGACTGAGTTGTATACATATCTTTCAGTATCAGTTTAAGCTTGATCTGTATAGTAAAAAGTAAAATTAATGTCGCAAGTGCCACCAAGTGACTAACCAAGTGATTAACCATATTTTGCATTCTTTATTGAAAGTCATTAGTCTTCATGCTACTAGCTGTAAAATTGATCAATAAGTAATAATTAAACAATGAAAAAGAATAAACAGAACTAGTTAGGTGTGTTTCAGATCAGAGTAGTAAAGGCGACTTTTAAAGTTTTATTAGCACAAAGCAAGAAAAACAAAATACAACCATGTGACCTATGGTTGAGTGAGTAGACAGTGAACATCTGTAAAAGTCTACCAAAGTCACACTACTGATAGAACAACAGTAACACTACTAAATGAAGACTATTCACTAGACTTACGGGACCAGAGGTTTCAAAGTCAAAGGGACCATCTCTGAATATCTATCTAACTGCAGTTAACTACCTTTACTAATGGCACATTTGTTCTCAGAGGGTTGCTGAGTTGCTTTGCAAATGGTTGAGAAGTGTGAAAATGGAGGTTTACTGTAAGTTTGCAGGTTTGTGAAACTTGCTATTGCATATGGGAACCTCTGGTAGGAATTTGGCTTTTTGCTATTTGCAAGTCCCAGACTATTACATGTATTCAAAAATGAGATTGCTGCAGATGCATACAGCACCATAGCACAGCTACCCCCCTAAAGCAAACTCTTAAAAGCTCAGTTTCCCTTTGGACATTACCAATGAATTCTGTGTGGGAATAGCTCAACTACAGCTCATGTATTCCATTTGGTTTGTCAAACACAGTGTCAAGCTTCACTTGTTATTAGATTTTCACTCGTCCTCAGGTTTGAGGACTTCTTCTGATGGTGGTATTGGCCTGGGTTTAGCAAGTTGGCCAGGTTTAATTTCAGGCATTTTTTCACCATGTCTGTACACACTTACAGTGACATCCACTGTTTCCCCACCATATTTGTTTTTGACATGGATGCTATATTTGCCTGAGTCTTCTGAGGTCACTCCCTTGATTGTTAAACTGGCATATTTCCCTTGTTCCAGTTTAAATGAATAGTGCTCATCAATTTCAAAGGCCTTGTCATTCTTGAACCAAATAACTTCAGGGTCAGGATTTCCAAATACAGTGCAGGTCAGATTCAGTGTCTGAGAGAAGAAAACAGAAGTAATTTTGAGATCAGTCAGTCAGATTGTCTAACCAGAATATTCAGACACTTTTTATTTCTATTTAATTAAACTATAACATGGTATCATGTTCTTGAAGACTGAAAGTAATGTTCCTAATATTTCTTTTTTCCTTGATTCAGACTTTCCATCATCTCACCAGTGACTGTGATACAGTACTAGCCTCAGGGTTAAAGTATCTGAAGATGGTAAGTTGGACAGTCATTGCAGTCCTGCTTGCAGGAGACTCCTGACAACCTATTAGTCTGACATGAGGTTCAGGCAACGATAGCTTTAAAAACATCCTTAAAGCTTCCCTGTACACAACAGGGAGCAAGACTAAGCAAATCTTTTCTGACCAAAGCCTCCCGAGGTTATTGCTTGAGATTATTTAAAAAAAACTTGCTTAAAAATAGAATATATAACATGAATCACTGGACATCGATTCCAGGCGCTGTTGACTAGTAAGAGGAAACATTTCATGAAGAATAAATAATACTAAAATGTTGGTAAAGTGCTCTTATAATCATAGAATGGTTTGGGTTGGAAGGAACCTTAAAGATCATCTAGTTCCAATCCCCTTGCCATGGGAGGGAAACACTCTACAGGGACACATTCCACTACATAGGGTTGTTCAAAGTCCTATCCAACCTTACCATGTGTTACATGTATGTACAGCATATTCAGAAAATAGCCAAAATTACTTAATAGATGTTTCTGGTAGCTTAGGTATTTTTCAAAGACTGAACTGAGGTTGAAGGAGGTCATAAAATTTTCATGGTCAGTCTTCCGAATTTTTATAGGTTTACTGCTCAAACCCGTTTTGACCACCCCTCTGGATATGTATGTAAACTTCATGTACTTAGGTATAGTGATCACATAACAAATGAAAGAATCATTTAAGAAGTTGCACTGATTACTTTAGTGCCTACTTTGTCCGTTTTTGCTGGAAACTCATTCTGCTCAAAATTCTGCCCTAGATAATTAAGTCACCTTAAGAATTTCACATATGCAACATTGTGTTAGAAAAAAAACAAAAAAATAAACAAACAAAAATGCACGACAACTCAAAACTAATAATTTCTACCAGAACTCTTCCTTATATTCCCTCCATATTCCCCTTCAGGCTTCACCAAATCCTGAAGGAGCTGAGAAATTCCACCTGAGTTCACATGTGCATGCTTTGAGCAATGTTTTTCTTGACTGGTGATGATTGAATAGGTGTGATATAATTCAGAGTAAAAATAAAACAGGAAGAAATTTTAAGTGATCAAAACCACCATATGTTCACTAATAGAAGCAAGTCTTGCATACTACATGCCTCCAAAGTCAGAAAGAATGTTGAAGGAAGATTTACACACTCAGGGTACAACCTAGTGACAAGCTAAATCTGTGAATATTTTTGAAGAAATGGTATCATGTAGGAGGTAAAGTTAATTAATATCATATAGGAATCAGCCTTACTATAAAATATTTAAAGGAGTAATGATACAAATGTAAAAATAAAATTTTGGGAAAATAACCTACTATCTACTAGTGCGAGTTTAATTTTTTCTGTCCTTTCTGTAACATGGACAATATTTAATTACTATTGCTTTGAAAATTTACCTCATTTAAGAGCAATTACTAATTAACTCATAATAATTAATCAAGACTTAATAAGTTAATATTAAAAACTTAGCAGAGAACAGATATATTCCACAATAATTTTAGATAATTTGGATCTGTTGTAATCTATTAAATTTTAGATCTGACCTAAAATCAAATTACTGTCCTACTGCTTTCAGCTTCTATAAAATCAGCTGCATTCCCTCCCCTTTTGCCATCAAAGTAAACCTCCCACCACTCAACATCGACTCATTGACAAAAACTGTCCTTACCTTCCCATCCATTATAGTAACGACATCAGGCAAACCACCAATGACTTTACCACGATCTAGGAGTTAAAGAAAAATATGAGGGCTGTGTGAAGTTTAGCCCTCAAAAATACTCATTTTTTAATGATTTTACAACTTAGTGCGTCACAGCTTTTTTTTTTGCCTTTTTTTTTTTTGAGTTATCTTCCAAAAAACATAATACAACTTTTGTGTTATTTTGTGGTGGGGGTTTTATGTATTGTAAGATCCCCACAGATTTTTTTTTTTTAGCAGAGATTGTGCTATACCATTCTAAACTTACACATGTAACAACCTTGAAGCTACTGCTGACCTTGACAGTTTGTGCTTTGGGCCCAGAGCAAAGCAAGGAGGATGCTTTTAGCATCTTGGTGGTATCTAAGATCTAAGGAAAATTTGTTCTGCCGCTGTCTTTGTGGGCAGAAGCATCCTGTCATTACCAGGGGAATTGATATCATTTCCAGCACTCCTACAGTCCCTATCAGTAACAAGCTTCCCCACTATCTAGGTCTCAGCAAGCAATGCACAATAGGTATCAGCAGGCAATTTTTTACTTAATAGATAGTTACCAATATTCAGTATTATCAGCAGCTTTCAGAGTCAACACCTCCTTGTGTGACACACAAATCACATTTCATCAAATCTCTGCAGATGCAGGAAGATACAGTGGAGACTTGTAAAATATGCAAAGCTTTCAGTGGGTTTCCATTGGAATTGAAGACAACTAAATCCACAAATTACTATTGCTATTGCAGTATTTTGTGCTAGTAGAGGATTTCTACAGTCACAGAACTCAGTAAGTTGTGACAGCATATCATGACGGATGCCTTAAAAAGAACAGTAGACTACATCATAGAACACCTATGATATAATGTAAAATAAACTTACTCTTCTCAGCAAAAGCAGCTGCCCTAAAGTTTTTGAGGAAGAAAGAGAAATATATAATGTTATTGATGAAATTAGTAATGAAATATTTTTTGTAAGTAAAGACGCTGTTGTTGCAGCATTAAAATGCAAAAGATGTAGCACTTACTTGAGTCGCTGGAATTCTGCAAGTGCATCATCAAAAGCTGTAAAAAACAATTGAGAGGGTTATCGTCTATCAACATAACTTGCACTTGGGGCTCAGTACAAACTTTTAAACACATGCCCATGTTACAGCTCTCTTAAAACCCATACAGAGTGACACAGTAGTGCAATGGGAAAACTAGGTCCCTGAAACTCAATACAACTGATGCTGAAACCAGATACAAGACTAAAAAGATCCTAACATTTATGACTGAACTACAACTGGTTCTGATCAAAAACTATCTGTTTTTAATGTCATTCCTCTGACTACTGCCAGTAAAATCTGCATAATCTATGAAAAGGCAGCATATAAATCTGACATTATAAATATACCTTGTCCAGACAGATCAAGTGTCCTTTTGTGGGATTCCTTGACACCAAAGATTTCAAAGGTGTAGTTTCCCTTATCCTTTTCTGTGGGTTCCTGTATCTGCAGCCATGCAATATCCTCTCCACCTCCAATCTTCATCTTTTCACCAGAAGAAATCTTAGATTCCCTGGAAAAAAAGAAGAATAGAGATGAGTTTAAACGTTCTTTTCCTGTATATTCGCCATAGGAAATCACCTATAAAAAGTTACAGAGGATAACATACTATTCCAGAACTACAGGTAGATTGTAACTAATGGGAGAAATTTCCCAGAAGACTCTTTGCTTCCTACTGGGGGCAGGAAACACTTTGAAACCATTAGCTTGAGTTCTCATTTCAAAGATTTATTTGTTCACCCTCTTCTCATTCTGCTTCTCTCCACATACACAGCTGTTTTTACATCTAAATGGACATACATGACTCTATGTGAAAATGTTTAGAGTTCTGTACACTTCATACACAATAACATAGAATAGATCAGAACAGCAAACCTGAGGCAGATCACCTTTTCTGATGATGGAAAAACATCTTTTGTCTTACAATAACTTCAAAAGCTTGATTAAAAAAAAAGAATAAAAGATTTGTCTAGAATTCCTCTTACATAAGTCAGAATATACCTTTGGGTCTTTAAAAACAAGACAAGAAAATTTCTTAACTCTTGATAAGTAATAAAAAGCTCTTTAAAAACAGTGGCATTATATTGACTTATCATCACTTCCTGGTTAAGAATAAAAGAAATGCCCTATGGATTCAGATCAGGGGGTCTTCTGATTCACAATCTGTCATGAAGAGTGAAACAGAACACAATACTTAATGAGAGCATGAAAACCAAACCCCTTTCAATGGCTTAAAGAGAAACTTTCCTCTTTCACTCATTAACTAAAGAAATACTTCTTTTCATTCTTCCTCCCCAAACATTTTTAGCTGGAATTTTTAAAAGATGAATTCAGTTTTAGCTTCTCCTTGATCATCCATTTTATTTGCCCAGACAGAGCTGATTTGGATTCATAGCTAGAGAGAGTCACTTTGATGGGAAAAAGGTATTTTTATGATTTCCCTTTCTGTAAGACAACTACATTGAGTTCAGCCTATCAAATTAGATTCCTGGATAGAAACTGCTATATATTAGAAAATATCGCATATAATATTCCCCAGTATGCCACAAGTGGATGACGCATCCTAGCTCGGGGATTTTTATTGTATTCTCTGCTGTGCAAGACAGTGAGTAATTCAAAGCTAGTCAGAAATTCCCATGAAAAAAAAAATCATGGTTCTTGTAGCCTTTCAATTTTTCCAGGAAAAAATTTGCTAAAATTACATTTAAAGGAGCAGGGAAGTTTGGAGAGGCTGAGAAAGGTTGGTTAGTTGGTTTAGTCTTTGTTTTAGCTTTAACAGCTCTGATTATAATCATTGCATTCACTGAAGAATTTAAATTCTATTTGTTCAGAATCTGTGCTCAATGATCTTCAAGAAAATCTAGGAGTAAGACAATATAAAATCTGAAATATTTGGGGAAGAGAGGGAGTCTATGTAAATATAAATACACACACTGATATTTCCATATTGGCCACATTAGTTTTATATTTCTATGAAATAGATGGTGGAATGGACTAAGTCACTTTTAAAATTCAAGCAGATATAGTAAAAGGTAGAGGTAAATTTTTTTTTTCTTTTCCTTTCCATCATATTAGTATCATACTTATGAAAGAAGGAATAGAACTTAATAAATAAAAAGCTTGAGGTATAAATACAGTTTCACATCCCTGCAAAAGTATTCTTCAGCTCCTTGAACCTCATAATCATTGACACTTTTTGTTCCTGTCCACATAGAAAGCAAGGGCTGGACAACATTGCAAATCTAGGATACCATACTGATAAACCAGCCTTTCCTGTCCAAGTCAGAGCATTTCACTGTATGTTATCTATGTAGGCCATAGAAGAATATGATAGTTGAAATCACCTGAAGTTTTAAAATCCTTTCAAACATTACCTGCAGCTTCAGACAAGCAAGGACCTGATATAGTGAAACATGTGGACACAAATTTAACTGTAAATGCACAGTTTAAATGTGACGATGTGTAGATGATTAGACTGTCTCCAAAGTCAAAGATTAATGTGAAGATTGAGAGTGGAAAACTGTAAGGAACTTTACAGCTCCTTTTTGGCTATATTCTTATCTCTGAGGACTATACTTAAAGTATTGTGTACCCCATTGAATAATTTTTCAGAGAGGACTATCAACATTAAAATATTTTGGACTACTTATGACTGTATCAGTTTGAAAAAAAATAATTTCTTAATACAGGCTTTTATTACACCATGAGAGCAGATCCTTGGTATTCACCTAGTACTGGAGGAGAGTTTTATTCACTTTAAGAAAAGAGCAGCCCTAAAAAGGAAACTATGCCCAAATATTTTGCTATCTTTTAGTCAACCAATGAAAGACAAACAGTCTCATGTTGAATAAGAGAACACAATACTGTAGATACCTTTTTCCTGTCTGTTACAACCCACTTGATTGTTGTTGGACAAGTCTGTTAATATTTCTTTTATCAAATGTACTATCCATGTTAAAAAAGAATATAATGTGCTGGAAAGAGAAATTGATTAATGTGGTCCAGTTACTAAATAATGCCAAGGAATAATAAATAGTGAATCATAAAGACAGCATTTTTTCTCAAATAAAATTGAAAAAAAATTCTTATCTACCTGTGACACCAGCTGACTTTCATTTCCTCATTGTAGTATTTCAAGAAACACTGGAGCCTTATTCCTTCCTCATTGCAAAGGATCTTCAGTGGAGAGGCTGACTTACCTACACATGATAGAATATATGTGGATCAAACAGAAGAGATAGTGGAATGAAAAGGAGGAAACAGTCTAATGGACTATTTGTACTGCCAGGATCTGGGCCATGATTCTCAACTACCACAGAGACAACTGTCATACCTCTCAAGGGACATCTGCTGATTTATATGAGGTGAAAGTTCAGTATGAATTTATGGTTTTATTGTCATATAAAGGCATTATGAATAGCAAGACCCAATGTGAAGTAATAATAATCTAGTCATATAATTGTGTAGTGTGATTATTTTAATTGCATAAAAATTTTATACTTGTGCAAACCCTGTTCTTTCAGTAAAATGATTTCCAGCTTCTCACTGGGAACACGATCAGTCTCATTCTCTCTATATTAAGGTTACTTACTAATGGGAATTAGGTAGAAAATTATTGCTGCAACACTTTCACAGTATCTAAACCAAACAAGTCAGGTGGAATAATACTTTGTTCCCTTTTAATAGTGTCCATTAGCAAGGTCAACTGCCTATTCAGAAACTTAATAGCATGTCCTTAATAATATAACCATCATGACTCTCACAGATTTACTACTTAAAATAAAAACATTCTGCCTCTGCCTCAGATGACTTCAACACAAAAAGCCTACATGAAAATTCAAGGCAGCATTTACTTACCACTTGCTTCGCTCAATGCCAGAATTATATCATCATAAACTGCAGAGAGGAAAAGAAAAAGAAGAAAATATACCATCAAATTCAATCAGAATATAGCTTTGTTATGTTCGGTATAATTAAAGTAGTATGGGAAATCTTCATATCCTTAAGCAAAGAAAACCATTAAAATTGCAACAGGTGTGCAGCACAAATTGGAAACTGTGTACAGCATGTAAATTCTGTGCTGTGTCACTCAGTATCTCTGCCTTTTGTAGAGTCAACTGTCTGCTGCCAAATCTTTGTCTCTGTACCCCTTAGGCCAGGAAAAAAAGAGTCATTAAAACTGGGTAGTTCACACTGAAAGAAAAGTGCGGGGGAAAAATGAATTATCCCATTCTAGGTGAAACAGGTTTCAGCTGCTCCCTTTATGATGGCATTTGACAAACGCAAAGTCCTTTAACAACAGGTGAAATAAACTAGGTATCATATCAAGCTTTTGAAATATCACAGAGCTGATGGGTGTGCAGGAGAGAACCCTGGAGACAAGTGCAGAAAAGTGGGGAAGTCTTTCATAGCAGAGGAATCACATTCAGTGACAGAATGTAAGACAGAAAAGAGAAAGACACACCATAATCTGAAGAATGTATAGTCAAGACTGAAGAATGCATATTCTAGGCTGAGGAATTTTTATGAATAAGGAAGAAAAAGAAATGCATGGAGTTCATAAAATGCTACTTATATATTTGTTCTATATTGATCTGTATATACACATTTTTGTCTGTTAAAATAAATCGTGATTTAGTTCCATAACTCTTTGCAATCTCCAGTGTGCTTCTACTGACACGTTGACATGAGGACATGAATTTCATACTACATACACATTACATTATGGGTGTCTGAGAAGGTAGGGTTATGCTAACCATACTGTTTAAATGAGATTTGGTTTTTTATTTTTTCTGAAAGAATTAATTACATCAATTAGATTAATGGGCAAAGAATTTATGCAGAGGAAAAATGCCTGGGAGATTATCAACTGATAATACAGCATTTTATGGCAAAAAACACCCTAATAATCCAGCCTGATATTCATCTTTTCCTCTTATTTCAGGTAGTTCCTCGATCTGCTGAAAAAGAATGTTAAGATCTTTGGCAAACTGAGTTAATTTTTTAACATGTCTTTCTTCTTCTATTGGGAGCCTGAAAATACATTCATTATTTAGGTCAAATGCCTACATGCAGATGGGATGAATCCAGGTTCACTTAGGCCTGGTTGTTGGGATCTAAGCAAAGAAATCTAGGCAAGCTCTTTCTACCAAAGTCAAGTAAAATTCACTCATGCTGGCAACAGATCAGTCTTTGCTATAGACTCAGAATCACTGAATATATTCGGAGTTGGAAGGGACCCACAGATATCATCAAGTCCAAACCTTAAGTGAATGGCCCCTACAGGGATCAAACTCACAACTTTGACATTATTAGCATCATGCTCTATCCTACCGAGCTAATCTTTTTTTTACATTAAAAAAATTAAATATACATAGAATTACAGTATATCAATATGATGTCTGATATCATACAAAACCTTTTTTAAATGTCCATCGTGGGTGCATTTTAGACTAGATTCTCTTACTCTTATTTGCATTTATCTTCACTTGAATGTAGTGCACATTGAGCTTGAAGTTACCTACCCCACACAATATGCAGTCTTTCCCATTCACACTAAACTTCCCTGTTTATCCTTTCTGTTTCCACCATTTAGGAGACCCATTGTTTGTTTTTGCTGGTTGACATTTTCAAAGCCTCCTGGACCCACAGAGGTCCAGGATATTGTGATACTGTGAGTTCTCTAAATAGTTGTTTCACTGCACATTTCCAAACAGCATAGTTTTCCCATACCTGAAGTATAGTCACTGGAAGCCCTGACCACATGATGGAGCCCTACTGTATCTTTTGCTTATTCCAGTGATCAGGATACACACACATGCACACACAAATCCATGGACTAAGGGAATGATATCTGTCTGTATATCAAAGGACAGGAAGGGAGAAGTTGATTAATGAGAACACAATACGTAGTGTGGGACCGGAGCACGACATAAAAGGTATGGAATAATGGGTGGAAATTGTACTGGTTTTGGCTGGGATAGAGTTAATTTTCATCATAGGAGCTTGTACTGTGCTGTTTGGATTAGTAACTAAACCAGTATTGATAACACAGGGATGTTTCAGCAATTGCTGAGCAGTGCTTGCACAGTGTGAAAGCCTTTCATTTCTTCTCCTCAGACTGCCTCACCAGGAGGAGGCTGGGGGTGCATAAGAACTCAGAAGGGGACACAGCCAAGACAGCTGACCCCAACTGATCCAAGGGATATTTCATACCATATGACATTAAATTCCATATATAAAGCTGGGGGAAGAAGAACAAAGTGGGGAACATTCGGAGTGATGCCATTTTTCTTCCCAAGTCACCGTTATGTGTAATGGAGCCCAGCTTTAGTGACAATGCCTGAACACCTGCCTGCCTATGGGAAGCAGTCCTTGTTTTGTTTGCCTGCATACACAGCTTTTGCTTTACTTATTAAACTGTCTTTAGCTCAACCCAGGAGTTCTCTCACTTTTCCCCTTCTCTCCCCCATCTCACTGAAGGTGAGTGAGTGAGAGGCTGCATGGGGCAGAGTTGCCAGCTGACATAAACCCACAAAACAGCTTTATGATTTTAGAATCAAAATCACTCTCATTCCCCATTGACAGTCCCACATCAACATATTCAGCACTTTGTTGCCTTAGGGTTTTTTGTAGGTACTAAAGCTTAACAAATTTGAGAGAGCTATCGCACATAAAATAGAGTGTTTTTCTGATTAGAAACATACTTCATCTCTTGCCTGTCAGAGTGCTAGAGATTAATCACTACAATGCCCAGTGTCACCCCTCCTAGACTGATGATCTGCAGTTCAGGTCTCTGTAACTTAAAAAGAGAAATTAAATGCAAAGAACACAAAAAAAATTTGTTAACATGGCATTTTCAAGGATAGGTCTTGAAAACATGTGGAGATCATTATAGTAAATTGAATATTACCTTTTCCTGACAATTCAAGAGAAGATACATCATGACCTCTATCATCTGATAGTGTTGCCTTATAAACTCCTTCATCTTTGCGAGACAGCTACGGGGAAAACACAAAATGTTTACTGACAAACTTGATAGTAGTACTAGATTTGCTCAGTCCTGCATAATTTTCTAAATAAAACAACACACATTTTACTGCCTTCTGGATAAATAATCTTAGAGAGATGAGATGGAAACCTGCTCATGCTTTTTTTTATGTTGCTGTATTTAGTTCTTAAACCTAAAACATATTCAGATTTCTTTTCAATTTCCTCAAGAAACCATGTTGGGTTTTTTGGTTCCAAAATGACAACCGGGATTGATAATGGTCAGTAGAAATTACAAGCAGCATAGTAAAATGTAACAGAGCATGACTTCAACCCACACAAACTTCAGAAATGCAATTTTTCTTCTACCAAAATGAATACTTTTTTAAATTATGTAAACAATAACAACTGATCTATATCTTAGAATTGTCCAAATATCAACTCATTCATGCTGCTTTCATTCAAACAGCAAATGTAATCAAATTATATCTATGCTAAGTAAATAATTAATTCATTACTCTTGGAGAGTTTTCATTCTAAAATCTACCACAGTGATACTGCATTAAAGGCAGTCAGGGGTTTTGATGTTTTTATTTTAGTTTATTGTAAAACCTGAAGAAAATATATAAACAGTTATATATTGGAGATTACTTAATTCTTGGACTTACACAAATCCACAAGCAAGTAAACCATAGCACAAGTAACATATTGAATGACAGGAGCAATCCAAGACAAGCAGAAACCACCCTCCCCAAAACAAAGTTTACTCAAGAAAAATGAAGCCACTGGAAAGTCAGTATCCTCTTGCAAGTGAAATGAAGGAAGGAAATTAGAAGAATATGAAGCCATTAAATAAAATTATTAAATCAATTAGATGGAATGCACATTACGCTGAAAGCAGAAAATTTCAGTCTGCAGAGGTTTTGTCACTTGACAAAGGCAGTGACTATGTAAGCTAAGGTTTCAGACACAAGCTGGGTTATCCTGTTTGCATAAAGATAAATTTTAAGAAGCAATATACTTCAAACTTATTCATTTCAGGCAATAAAACTGAAACACTGTCAAAAATGAGGTGCTTGAATGAATTGAAAAATTAAGGAGCAATAAGAAAGAATAAGATAGAGTTCACCTAAGGACTCTGAAGCAACTTAAGCATGAACTGTCTGAGCTGATAACAAAAATAGATACGTTTTACAAGCATTAGTTATTCACCAGCTAATTGAAAGGTAGCAAATATGAGGGCTTTTTAAACTGTTCACAGAACTCATGATAGCTGGTTTACTGCTTTGCCTGGCAAATCTATAATATGTCAAGCAGAAACTGTCATTTCTAATCAGTGGGAGATACTGTACCTTGGGAATACTGAGGTGACATTCTCCCTTCTGCAGGTCAGGCAGTTCCTCGACATCAACCCCAGAACCATCCTTATACCACTTGAAATCAGTCTCCTTCTTAATGTTTGCAACCTGTACAACAGAAAAGGCACATAAGCCTGTCTATGTCCTGAGGAAAGGTATCACATTGCAGGCAGTCACACAAGTACTTTCAATTTAGGAAGTCATTGTTTTATAACACGTGTCAAATAAAGATAAGTAAAAAAACATTTTCAACCAAGTCCTACTAAGCAAATCTTAGTCCTATGGTATTTCTTTACATCACGGTATACAGTTTACAGCTTCAGAGCCCTGTAAAATCCTTAAAGAAAATCCTGTCAATCTCTTCCCTTAAAAGGTTTTGCACCCTTGCTCTGTGGTTGTAGTTCGTCTAGAGATAGCCGTGACAAGTATCTTTGAAATTAGATCTGTTGAACTCTCCTTTATCATTTTGTATTTGCCATGTGACTCCAGAGAGCTCTAACACAGAACTTGGGCCCTATCTTAAACAGTCTTTGGCCAATTTGGAGATTTATCCCAGCTACCTAAGCAATGTCTCTCATGGTTAAATTGCAGATAGCAACTGAAATTACTATTCCAAGAGTATCTGAGTCTTCAAAATTACAGGCTGCAGCAAGAATCCTTTTTTTTTTACTTACTTCATTGCATCCTATGGGATGTACAAAGATCCAAGGAATCCTACAAATTGCAGTCTGCCCCACACAAAGGGGCTTAACAACATAGTACAAATGCCTGAAAGGTAGAATTTTGCTGTAGTAGCAGTAGCTCATCTAAACAATGCATAAATACACTACAGCTATACCTCAAGTATTGTTCTAATTTTGAAACAAAAATTGTGTATTGGATAAGCCTAAAATATCACTGGATAAATTACCTCAAACTTTGAATTTAAAGAAGCTAAAAAAGCAGATCTTTTTAGAAACCCTGGCAATATATATATATATTATTTTTTTCCCTCACTTTCAAAAACACTGTGGTTTATTTGACATCACTATACCCATACCCTTCTAAAAGTCACGAAGTGCATTGGTATTTTCATGTGTAGCCTGAATTCCCAGTCAGCGTGGCTTTGGTAGAAGGACAGAGATGGCAAGATATTTCTCAGTCCCCAGGCAGTTGCTTTAAAAAGGCTCCTTAAAAAAAAAGTAAAAAACTGAACAAATGGATAGAGGGCAGCCCAGAAGTTAATATAGATCTGCAGTAGTTTTCAACTGGTTTGCTTGGAGGGAAAAATATGTGCCAGGTTCCAACCCTTTCACGTTTGAGAAGTCATTCCATAGATGAACAGCTCTATGAAAGTGACTACTAAGAGTCAGAGTCTTAGAGGTAACTAAATAAATAGGAGGGTCTCCTCTACTGATTCCTAGATATCTCTGTGAAACATGCTCAAATTAATCACGTCTATTGCTGCTTAATTACCACTGTGGTTGCTATGGATCTCTGACAGAGTATTTGAGATCACAACCTGTCCCAAAGCAATGACTTGCTTGAGAAAAGTGAGCAGCATTTCACATTTACCAGTGACTACAAAGTGTTCCTGTAGTCCTATGACATGAGTGGCAATTTTATTTGAACAAAGCCTGAAGGAACAAGCCTTTAATATTTTTCAACAATTTTTCATCAAAGACCGTTAGCACTCAATCTGACAATAAATAGACTGAGTTTTAGACACATGTAATTTGCAGTACTGTTGTTACTTCATGTTGACATTTACTATGAAAAGTTACTTTTTCTCTGTTTAGCCATACACCAAAAGCCTTGCTTTTAACAGACACAGTACAAATAAGGGTCAAAATTATGCAAGAGCAGGTAGCTTCTAAATGTTCTGAAATACTAAGTCAATTAAAAGTCAATCAGGTCCGATCACATAGAAAATAAGTGGGATGTGAGGTAACATTTGATATACTCTTTTATAACACAATCCACATTTATTCATTGTTATTGTTATGGGCCTGGATCATTCAGTTAGTCCTCCGCCCTACGCAAGCTTCCAGTTGACATGGTTTCCTAACTGCCCTATGTCATGCCTTTAAGAAAGCCAAGGCAAAATGCCCTCCCTTAAGGGTACTTCCTTCACATTATCCCAGGCCCTTACAAGAGGTAGAAACACCCTTGACAATAGCTTTTGCAGAGGAGTACTAAACAGAGTCTGGAAGACACCTGGGCCAAGTGCTGTGATACGGCTTGGGGAGGCAGAGATGGTTCCTTAATTGTTTTTATTACCACAGAAATAGCCCAGCATGGCCACACTTCAAACTTTTATGTCAGGTATCTGAAGTTTGAAGGACAAATCCATGCTTTGTTGTTCAAACTCTTCCTGTGTACAAATATCAGTTAAACAGCCATAAACAACAGTATCATGTGAACCTAATGGCCAGTCACATACTAACAGCAACAAACATTATAAGGTCAATAGCACAGTTAAAGTGATGAGTGTGCAAACATCCCATATCCTAGATTTAATTTACATAAAATGTTCTGACCTTGCGAAGAAAAAGCACACTGGTGAAAAGCAAATAATCAGATGCTCAGCCTTTCCCAGCT
This sequence comes from Manacus candei, assembly GCF_025592945.1. Taxonomy (NCBI): domain Eukaryota; kingdom Metazoa; phylum Chordata; class Aves; order Passeriformes; family Pipridae; genus Manacus; species Manacus candei. Next base: position 11,002,850 of record NW_026138059.1, on the reverse strand, counting down.
TCAGTGGTATAAACAGGCTCAATAGTCAATGAAATGAAGGACAATTTCAGATTAATTTGTAGAGAATTAACACTAGTATAACTGGTTCAGCAACATTTAATTCCCCATGCAAATGAAAGGATAAGCAGGGTTCAAGCCTGAGGCAAATGCATGTGGAGATTACAAAGTACTCCAGCTATGCAGCTCAGTACCAGCAAAGGTATCATGTTAACTAATGAGTGTTGAGCCCTAAAATGTGGGCACACAGAATGGCAGCTTCACCTCTCCGGTCAGTTCTGATGGGAATAACTTGAGGTTAAAGGTCTCCTAATTAGTGAGCGGAAAAAAAAATCCCACAAATGTGCATGTAAATTGCTCATAATAAATGATTCAAGTTAGTCTAATTAAAAGCCAAAAGTTATTCAAAAGAAGAGGAGAAAAATAATTTAAGAGTCCATATTACAGGAAAAGAGAATGAAGAAGAATTTGATGGCTGTTGAATTCAATTAACTTAGTTATTCAGACCTCTAATTAGTCACAATAGAAGAGCAACAAAAATGAAAATATATCAGTTCAGAAAGGCATATAAAGGTGTTTATAGCAAAAGTTATGTTGAATTCAATACACATTATCGTTAGTTAAGATTCAAAAGTCATTAGCCAAATATAATAAAAAATCATTCTGTATAACTTTAATTCTAGAAGCCTTTGTTGCATATTTGGTTACAGTTGATTAAATAACAGATGCTTTGTTAGAGAAACCTCTAAATCAGAAAATGATACGGAAAGATTTTGATCTGGTTTTACGTGGCTATTTTTTGAGGAAGGAAGAAGGACCAATAAAGGATACGTATTTTGTGTAAATTATTTTTATGGCTCACAATTATTATTAAGAATTGGATCACCTAATAATACATTTAGAAATGTCCTATTTTTTTTATTTGTTTGTTTAATGAACACTTGCTGAAGAATAGTCAGTCAGAAATTTTCATTTTAAAAATTTCTAAATAATTAAAAAAGTTTTCTTAGGAAACTTCTAATTTTAAAAATATCTAACTCTTTCCTCACATTTTCCTACTTCATTTTTTAATCAACATATTCTAACAAATAATTTCAAGTATACTTCCTTACCTTACAAGAAAGCAAAACTTCACACTCCTCTGTAACCTCCCAATACAAAAACTCTGAGAAGTGAGGACCTAAGAAACAAAATTGTTTTAAAACAATGTTATAGAAAGAAGAGTATCAGAGAGATCTGGTGAAAGGAAGAAAAATTATGACAATTATAACACCCTTACACCAGAAAAAGAGCAAATTCCTGAACTACTCATGCACTTGAAGGAAAATCCTGCAGTAAGTTTTTATCACGCTGACCCAGGTGTCTACACTACAGCTTAGAAAGCTGAGTGTCATCTCTGTTTGTATGTCATATAGTATTCCAAAATGTAAAATGGTGAGTGAGACAAGTTAGTTTACTAGATGTGTTTGAAACAAAGTGGCTACAAACAAGTGTACAATTTACCTAATGCAAAAGCAACTGGAGATTAAACAAAAGTATCCAAACACCCTATTAAATGCTCAAAGCAAAAATCCCATGCCAGATGTTATTTGTTCAAATAACATAAAGTTTAAAAATATATTATATATTACAAGCAAAACAGGAAATATTTCTTTTCCCCACTAGGGTTCTAATCCTGCAAAGAAATACACCCTGATGAAAATTTGCTGACATACATATTCTTTTTGAAGTTATTGTGTTTACTCATCTCAGTAAATGTCAATGTTTTAATGTCTGCAGGATCAGGGCCCATAATTGCAATATCCAGATCTGGGAAGTAGCAAAGACTCCAGCTTTCACCTAAATCATTGAAAACTGAAAGATCTTGTGAGTTTATGCTGCAAGTGGTATAATTTCTTTCCTAAATCAATTTCAAACAGCCCTCAAAAAAAATTACATTTGTTCTATAGAAAATCTTACTTAAGTTATTTAGAATAAATGTTTTTAATTTTCATTATTACTTTCATCCTTATCGCCATTTGCTTACAAGTGAAAATTACAAACTAGAGCTCAATTTTTTAAGGATTTCACAGTGATAGAATTCTGAATTAGGTATCCAATAGTAATTCTTTCATTCAGCCGCAAACTATATTGATAACAAATATATAACAAACCCTACAATTGAATAACAACTATGCAACCAATACATATTTAATTCCTGGAATTTTGCCTGGACAGAAACCGCATAGTCAAGTTTTTAATCTTCCTTGCGTGGTGCTACTTTTCTTGGCTGTCTACTCTTCTGTCAATTATATTGAACAGATAATTTGTATGCTTAAAACTAAAGGTGATTAAATGTTTGGTTGGATCAGAGCCTATAGTAGGCACACTTCTCATGAATATTGAGCAAAAACAACCTCTTTTGAAGGCTCCCACTCTATTTCTCTACTTAGTTAAGGTTCTGCCACAAATTGACAATACTGGAAAATAAGATCCACTAAGGGTTCAAGCATCTTCTTAAACTGTACAATGGACTCACCTTCTAATGAAGAATGGAAGCTGTAAGCACTTATTACTCACCAGTGATTAATCATTAGCTGCAAACCGGTCTTAGAGTCACCAATCTACTCTGTCTTACCTTGTTTTCTGAGAAATTCCTTTCGTTGGAGCTCAGACTCAGCCAATACTGCCTTGAATGCTAAATTTTAGAAGAGGTGAATGAAAAATGAGTGAGTCACAAAATTACTCAAAGAATATTTGAAGTTCACTTCATCAAAGTTTTAATGTTTCAGTGAACATACCGTCTCCAATGAGAACTAATGAGGACTGGTTCTTGGCCTTTCCATCTTGAATCTGTACTGTGTAGGTACCTTCATTGTCAATTGTAAATGTTTCCATCATCATTTCTATAGTACCATTTGAACGGTCACAATTTATTTTATGCCTCTGAAATAAACAAATAATAACTTTTTAGTACAGTGTAAATTACTTATGATCCCCATCGAATTCATTATGTTTCATATTCCTGCCTCCACACTCAAGCTTTTCTGTGTCCTTTTAATTGTAAACTGTGGAAACAGGGGTGTGCTTGTATTTACTGTTGTACAACAAGATCCCAGTGGTAACACAAATCTCTGTGTGCAGCTGCATTTTGAATCCTGGAGTCATCATAATACAGCTGGTTTGGATTTGGAAACAATAGTTTATGGCACTATGCATGTTTGAAGAAGAACCTACACAGCCAGCCTTTAGCTGCATTACAGCTTCCAGTTCAACAAGGGGATTTGCTAGGCTGAAGCACTATTCCTAAGAGAGTCCAGAAATAACTGGAAATATTATGTTTGTAGACACAAAAGTGGGTCTTCAAATAAATCCACCACAACAAATCCAAAAATTCATTACTACTAAATATCCAAGACATACATAGCAGCTCAATAGGGGATCTTATTTTCTCACTAAAAAAAAAAAAATATTATTTAGGAAGAGTATAACAATTTTCTCATTTAAAGTTAGGTGTGATTTTCAAAGAACAACAAAGTGAAAGACCATGAGAAAAGTAACTAGAGTAAAACCAGTAAAGCTTTTGGGAACCAAAAAGGGTGAACCAAGTCCAGTAAAAGAGTGGTAGAATTCTGTCAGAACATATAGCTACCCACTAAACTGTTTGCAGAATACTCAAAATACCAAATATTGACTTGAATTCAAAGTTAAATGCACTTTTCACTGTTTGTGTCCTTTATGTGTTTGCTTTCTATTAAATATTCCAGAAAGATAAATTATTGGCAGACATCATCAAGAAACACAAAATTACAAGCAAATATTGAACAATCCTTTCAAAATACGTTTTAAATACTCTTTTAGATATAGGCACTTTTTACTAAGTAATATTCTCTTTTATTCAGTGAGTTCCAACCATGAGGATTGTTGGAATCCTCACACCAGTGATGTTTTATGAATCTCAACTAACACATTTCTAAAGCTAAGTGAGAATAACCCACAGAAGTTACTTGGTGATTACATTTAGGTAACCAGCGTGACCAAGGATATTACACACCAACTTCTATTTGTGATGGCACGAAGCAGTAAATGTCACCATCTAGATGGAGTCATATGCAGTGAATTATTATAGACCCCGTTACTGATAAATTTATTATAGATACTGTTAAAAGGAGACATGATGCCTTAAAAATAGAATATTTTTATTGACCTGTTTATTGGATTCCAAATGTAAAAAATGGTACTAAAGCCACAGATAGATAAAGTTTAGGGAGGGAGAAGAAAGAAGAAAGGCAAAAAAAACACTCATAAAAATACCACTTATTAAACTCTCTAGGACCTTCCTTAAGTGGAAGAACTTCTAAGTCCCGATACAAAAATAGTAGGAATGACACCACAGATATATCTGCTTTAGCTTTGAGTGACACATCTTGGCCATCCTCAAAAACAGATTCACTCTTGTATGGATAACAAGTCTGGAAGAACAGCGTAGACATAGTCAAGATGTTTAGCATTCAGTACCGGTATTCTCAAATATACAAATCTTCTAAATCTTAGTGAGGTAACTGAAGGATGAAGATAAGTATGTGGAATTAACAAAACAGTAGTCAACAGATAGATTGAGATAATAATTTATTAAATAAATGGCTTAGAAGGAAAAATCAGAGGTATAATATTTATAGAAAATAACAGGGAGAAATGTTCATATAATTTGGATACATAGTGCAAAGGAAAATATCAAAGAATAAGACAAGATAGAACTAATCAGAAAATTAAGTACAAAATCTACTTATGTAAGAGTTCATCTTTAAGAGTTAATGAGATAGGCCTGGTAGGTTAAAAAGAGCATTTATAAACTTACCCAAACTATCAAAAAATGCAAATTAAAATTCCAGGTTACAATCTCTTGCCCACAGAGGTCAAGGACTGCACTGGTATTTACTTCATGAGACCTCAGGGCAAATGTTAAATTTAAATTTGCCAGTAGTAGAAGGGGGGGGGGGAGGGAAACAAGATGTATGTTTTACTCTGATCCTTTATAAAACTTCTTTTTCTTTTTTTTTACTCTCTTATTTTTGGATAAAGGAAACCAAATATTAAAATATTTAAAAGACAGTTGAGTAAATGGGGCTCAGTTCATTCTGGTTTCAGCTTATTTTGAAATCTTAGCAAAAACGTTCCCTTTTAGGACCTAGCAGGAAAAATTCATCACTTCAGCCAACGCCAAGAATCAGGCCACAATTCACCAGCATAATGGTCTATTGAACATGTTCAGTGACTGTAGCCCAGTCTCCAGACAGGTTTTAGAGTGCAATTAGGCTTCTAACTATTGCCATTATGCAGCAAGATGAAGTTCAATGATTTTATGGGCACCATAAATATTAGACTTTTATGCGACTTTCCACAAAAATATCATCAGTCTCCAAACGTAAATGTCATCTGTGGGTTACTAATTAAAGAGGTGAAATAATGCAGCTTCACTTCAAGATTCTCTGTTGTCAACACTTCCAAAACATATGCAAACTAAAAATAGCTCATTCTGTTCCACAAATATTGCCAAGACAAAGTATTGTCATTTCAATACATCCTAGGCACTAATATTCAGGGGTTTAGTGCTGTATTTTATTACTTCTTAAAGCAAGAAGAACAGAGAAGTATTTTACTCAGAAATACTTCTTCTTCCACTTGTCAATATGTAATTAAAGTAAATGCTCTTTGCTTTTCTATGGTATAAAAATGCTGATAAGCGTCTCTGACCCAAACCAGGAATTGCATTCTCAGGAATAAACTGAATCTTTCAAACAGTTGCACTGGAGATGGATTCCTCCCAGGAATATGTATTCCCACTGCTGCGTTTTATGACCTGTAGATGAACCATGCTCCTGCCCTGCAAAGGCATGACCTTGTTTGCTTCTCAGCCCAATTTGAGAGCTTGTTTGTGCCCATTTGTATGAAAGGTCTTCCTAGAGCTAAAAAAAATGCAAGATGGTGGCCTGCCCTTTCTTCTCCATAGCTCTAATGCCCATTCAGTTTCTAAGCCAAAATTTAAAAAAAAAAAAAATAGAAAGTGATACCATATAAAAGTTTTAAGTTTATGAACATTCCTTCATTGTCAAGTGCCTCCCACATTCTATGTAAAACTAGTAGCTTGAGCCTCAGAGAGCGTGAACCTCTACGACTGATGTCTTGCTGGTGTGGAGTCCAAAGCTGTACTTGAAGCAGCCTTTTTCTTGAGCTATGTTTCTAAAATATTTGTACTCTGTGTTTAAATTCTCTTCTCTTTGACTGTTGGTCATCTAGTTACCCAAAATAAACACAGATTTCTGAGAGTTAAATCTTGCTCTTTTTTTCTGGTATGAGTAGGCTCACTGTGTAACAGGAATTCTATACCACAAAAAAGATTCAAGTTAAATATTGGTATTCTTTTCAGGTATTATCACATCTTAATAACATGGTAATAAGCAACTATAATATCCAGGAAACTACTGGCCTATCAGCCTGGCCTCGGTGCTAGGGAAGGTTAAGAAGGAAATCTTCTTGTAAGCCATCATGCAATATGCACAGGACAACCAGGGGATCAGGCCCAGCCAGCATGGCCTTGTGAAAGGCAAGTCCTGTTTGACTGACCTGATCTTCTATGACAAGGTGATCCACTTATTGGTTGCGGGAAAGGCTGTTGATGTTTACCTGGAATTAAGTAAAGCCCTTGACACTGTTTCCCACAGCATTCTCCTGGAGAAACTGGCTGCTCATTGCTTGGATGGATGCACTGATTCCTGGCTGAATGGCTGGGCCCAGAGTGATGGTGAATGAGGTTACATCTGGCTAGTGGCTGGTCACAAGTGGTGTTCCTCAGGGCTCAATACTGGGGCCAGTCCTTTTTAATGTCTTTATCAATGATCTGGATGAGGGGATCAAGTTGGGTGGGAATATTGACCTGCTGGAGGGTAGGAAGGCTCTGCAGAGGGATCTGGACAAGTTGAATAGGTGGGTTGAGGCCAAAGGTATGAGGTTCAACAAGGCCAAATGCCAGGTCCTACACTTGGGTCACAACAACCCCATGGAGTGCTACAGGCTGGGAGAAGAGTGGCTGGAAATCTGTCTAGTGGAAAAGGAGCAGGGGATGCTGCTGGTCAACAGCTGCTGAACATGAGCCAGCAGTGTGCCCAAGGTGGTCAGGAAGGCCAAAGGCATCCTGGCCTGTATCAGAAATAGTGTGGTCAGCAGGACCAAGGCAGTGCCATCCCACTGTACTTAGCACTGGTGAGGCCACACCTCTAATCCTAGGCTCAGTTTCAGGCCCCTCACTACAAGACATCGAGTGCTGAAGCGTGTCTAGAGATCAACAGAGCTGGTGAAGGGTCTGCAGCACAAGTCTTATGAGGAGTGGCTGAGGGAGCTGGAGAAAAGGAGACTTAGGGAAGACCTTATCACTCTCTACAACTACCTGAAAGGAGATTGTAGTGAGGTGGGGGTCCTTCTCTCCTCCCAAATAACAAGCAATAGGACAAGAGGAAACGGCTTCAAGTTGCACCGGGAGAGTTTAGATTGGATATTAGGAAAAATTCCTTCATTGCAAAGGTTGTCAAGCATTGGAAAAGCTGTCCAGGATAGGGGTTGACTTACCATCCCTGGAAACATTTCAAAGACATGTAGACGTGGCACTTAAGGACATGGTTTAGTGGCAAACTTGACAGTGTTAGGTTCACTGTTGGAATCCATGATCTTAAAGGTCTTTTCTAACTTAAATGAGTCTATGATTCTATGATAACAATAGAATACCTATTATTGCATAAAGGTTTATTAAACGAAATCACATACATAATACGCAGTATGTACTTACATCACTGTTTTCAATTTCTTTATCATTAATAACAAATCTGAAGGTAGAATCTGGAGATAAGCTTTCAGCCTGAATCCAGAAGCGAACTTCTCCTTTCTCAAGAATCTCATAAGCTAATTCTGATTTCAGAGGTATTGCTACAGAAAGAAAAGGATCAAAAGTCAATAACACATGAAACCTTGTGAGAAATGCAAATACTGTAGTAAAATACTAGCAACTCTCTTCTATTTATGGATATCAAATAAATCTTATACAGGGAAAGGCCTCTAATGCAGTCTTTGGCTGATTTTTAAATTGATTTCTCAAGAGAGAAAAGAATTTACAGCTTACACATTGTGTAAGGATTTGTCTAGGAACAACCTAGTCTATTGTGAAAGTTAAACTTCAAAGACATTTAGGAATGATGATTTTATTCAATGTCAACTAATATTCTTCTAAACAAACTGAAAGATAAGGAAGTAAGTTGTTCCATGAAAAATGCAGCTGCCATGAAAAATGCATTTGCCATTGTGACAGGAAAAATATTGTTGGAACTCCAGTCATTAGTATGTTATTATATTTCTTCTAGAATACCACACAGATTCAGATCTTCAACTTACTTGGATTCCTTATTTCATAGCTTAACTCCATCAAATGTTCAAGCTCTGAAAATAAGAAAGATATTCATGTTTTAATTTATTCTGAAAAACCTGAAGTATGTCAAATCTACAAAATGCAGTCAAATGAGTGTCAAGGAAGGCACATATCAGCATAAGCAAAGTGTTCACCTTAATATGTGAAATACCTCATTCTCTTCAGAAACTGATGACTAAAAAATAAAATTTAGAAAACTTAAAATTCTCATACATGGATTTAGCAAGTCTTCCTATTCCATGCATTTTCAGGCATACTTTCTTATGCGAGAAAATTTAACAAGGGCCAAAACCTACTTTAAACTTAAAAAACAGTAATATAAAAGAAAGATGGGAAACAATAGCTTCTAAGCAGTGTATGAGGTTCCTTTATCTGCTGACTTCCTTTCTCATATTGTCCCTGAAAAGTTTGTTTTACTGTTTTACACAAGATTGAGTGCAGGATAGTCTGAAAACAGTACAGAAAGTTCTTTTTGATGTACTAGATCCTCAGGAAGGCTATGTGAGAATCCAGAAATCACTTGGTCAGATTTTCATACTAATCCTATTTATCATATTAGTTACCAATAAAGATTTGGAAAATTAATATTACTGCCAATTTCAAATTTACAGATAATGTAAAGACCAGAGAAAGTTAACATGGATTTATGACATCGTCAAGAATCTATCAAAATTACAGGAGAATTTATAGCATTTTAGGGAGCAAATGAACAGTAGAATAATAGGTTTCAGTATTAAGATGCAAAATCTGAAACTTGTGCGGGGATCCAGTACAAACAAAATTGAAATTTTGAGTGAGAGATATGACCAAGTTAGACATGGGCTAAGTGGGGGATGGGAAACACCTTCAGTGTTCTTAACAAAAAATCCTTCAAAGGTAGAACTGATGGTGACAAGATCTATGGAGACATTTCAAGAGCGATGCTTCAAAACTAAGCCAGAGGGCAGTTCTCCTGATAAAATGCATTGGAAAATTAAAAAAATTGCAAGTTTATCTTCCTTAGAAGAAGCAGATATTGGTAATGACTAAGAGTCCTCGGAAATCATCCAGGTCCTGGAGAACCTTTTGGTTTTGTTTTTTTGCCTGCACATGGATTTATTCTCAACACCTATTTGGAAAGGGTGGTTTGACAAGTTTCTCACGGTAATAAAAGTCCTGCCTACTGTAAGACTCACACTTAGTCTCATCTCCTCTCCTTAAATGACTTAGAAAGATGGTAAGCAGAGGAATTTTCACACTTAAGGAATTGGGCATAGCAATTACAGCCTGAGGACTGGGAAAGTACCACAGTAATTTTTGTGCTGCATAAAATAGCAAACTCTCCTCTGCTTTTTATGTTAGCACCTCTCAGTGACACAACAAAGTCAGACTCAAGCAAATTCATTGCAACTCCAATGAAACAAAATAGCTACAATGAAATAAAATAAAACTAATATAAATGTAGGACAAATTATAATTTGACCCAATGTATTCAGATCTTGTTAAAGTATCATTCTTTTTCTCACTAATTTCCTGCATCTCGGTTGTATGAAACTGCATGTAGAGCCCCAAGCCCAACTGAAAGTGTAACAGACATTTAAAAACATCGTTATAATCCCAGCATAAAGAAAACAATTTTGATTTGGTTTATTCTTTATATTAAAAAAAAAATATATATTGCCTGAAGTTATCCCAGCTTTCATCATTATGATAATCACAAAAATAAGTAATCTCATGAAACCTGTTTTGCAGTCTTTTTTGTTTTTCCTTAATGTGTAAGAAAGAATGTGAGAGTTGTAGGTTTCTTTTTCTTTTTCTTGGGCATTTTTTAGTGCACTTGAGGTGATACAATGAAGTAAGACTTCAGATTTTAAGGACCTTACCTTTCTCATCCATAACAAAGCTAGATGAAATCCCATCTGTGTCACTAACTGAGATAGAGTAAGTTCCCAAGTCTGATTTATCAGGATTTTTGAAGTACAGCTTAGAACTAAAATCACCAAAAAAAGAACATAATTAGTTGGATTTCACGTTATTGAGCTTTTTAACATGACAAATTTCTAATAATTTGATAGATTCGTATGACTTACTGATTTCCTTCTGTTTCAATCTTAAACTTATCAGAATCATAAATCTCTTCATAAGATTTACCCCATGCAAAATGAGATGCATCTGTAGCTTCTTTACACTCAAAAGCCAGGTAAATATTACCTTCGTCATCCACACCTGAATAGATTTCTTTTGTTCCTGTAAAATAGGAATCAACTCTAAACCTAAGGCCGTACTTTTCTTTCAAGATGCAATTCATAAATTACTAAAGTCCATGCAAATTTTGTCCATCTTCTCTAACAGATACTGATTTTATTAACAGGTTTTAAAGCAGGTTTATATCACATTCTGACTCAGTAACATATACTATCATGTTTCTTACTCTACACACAAAATAAAGAATGCTAAAACTAATAAATACCTGTTGATAAACACATCAATAAGATGTAACTGAATATGAGAAGATATTAAAAATTTAAATAAACCAAATCTATTACTACTCTTGAAGCTTTAATAAATGTTTTGTTCATACATTTTTTCAGTCACAGCAAGCAGCACCTTTGTTAGAACAAAAACTAAAATAACTGATTATCAAATAATCTCTGTAGTAAGTAAAAATTCTTATCACTGTCTTTGTATCTACATGATTTTTTCTTTAAGTTTTAAGGCTAAGAGCTTAACTCCTGAAATACTTATCTGTGATAGAATATCAGATCAGATTGATTAAATTCAATTCTAAATATTTTAGCATTTTAGAAGCAGAGGAGATTAAACCGTTCATTTTACCTGGCCGTGCCTCAACAAGCACTGGTTCAGATATCTCAGATGACTTGCCTATCCCAGCATCATTCACTGCACGAACTTTGAAAACGTAGGTATGACCCTCATGTAAATCAGTGACCTTGAACAAGAAAAAGGGCAAAGACAATTTAAAAAACAATCCAAACTATTTTGTTTACTTATATGAAGATGTTAGCAGAAGCCAAAGTTCAAATATATATCTTTTCTGCACTCAATCAGAAGTTTTTAGAACTCAGTTTTGAATTAATAGTAAGTAATGAAAATGTTACCTTAAGATAGCGCTTTGAAGTAGGTTTTTCATTAGCAGTGATCCAGTCTTCTGCATCTACTTCCTTATAGTCCACTAAATATCCAGTTATAGGGCTTTTGCCTTCATAAACAGGAGCTTTCCACAGAAGAACCAGTGATGTATTTCTAACTTCACATATCATGAGATCATAGGCAGGACCTAGGATATTTCAAATATTGGAACTTCACTTAATATAATGAAGTTTTTCAAACTGCTCCTGTAAAGGCCAAAGTGTACCTCTTTAATTTTGAATGTGTTTGCTTTCAAAAATCTCATCCTCTCCAATAAACCCTGGTACACGTGGTATTTAGGTCATTTTTCTCTCACGTCTGTATACAGCAATATCTGCTTTATATAGTGACTGACATTAGTATGCTTAGCTAGATCTCAGTAACTCTATTTTAAGGGAAAGTTAATCTTGTGGAAGATCCATGCAGATTAAGATTTTCCAACAAGTAAGAGAGGTTTCTTGTCTATTATTTAATTCACCATCCCTATATCAAAGATACTTCACTGAGTCTGATTCAGGTTCATAATTTAACATTGGGATTTTATTTTGTTTTGTTGGTATACATGAGCTTTGATCTTTCAGAGTAGTCCAAAACCCAGTGGCACCAGGGGACTTTAGATCCTCATTCTAAAGTCTCAGGACTTTAGGCTTCTCATTCCATGACAGAAGATTTTTTTTATTATGAGTTGGATAGCTATAGCCAGGAGGAACTTCTCAAGATTATATCTGTTAGGAGAAAAATTTACACCAAAAACATCATGATGCTCTACAAATGAAAGTTTATACACTTACAGCTACCAGGTTATTTTCTCCCAACTATACTTTCTCTCTCCTTCACGTAACTCTTCTAATGCCATTCAGTTTAACTTATAGTAATTGTTTTTTACTATACTCTCGAAATTTATTTATATCAGTAAAAAATATCAAGAGTAAAGGCATAATCACAACAGTTTCCTACAATGTTCAAAACACCCATGATGGAATACTCATATTCGGCCAAATAGCATAACTTGCTTCTTAGCTTTAGATTTAGAGTAAGGAAAGCTGAAAGGGCTTGAGACTTAGGGATTTTCTCTGTTTTCAAGGTATTACTTTTCCCTACAGCACATCTCACTATTTAAAATAAATTAAAAAAAAAATAGAAAAGAAAAGAGTGGAAAAACCTTAAAAATAAATCTAACTGCCATTCCAGCCTACATGATGTTAACCAGCGATGAATGAACATAAATTTTGTAAAGGATGATATTCAGTAAATATAAAGGAAAAAAAGAAAATATTAGGAAAGTGTTTCTCCAAAGTGGATAAACACATTTCAGAAAAGAAACATTAAATAACTGTTGCAGTCCTTATAAGGGTAAATACCATATTTCTCATGGGAAGACTGCAATTTTCAAGGAACCTAAAGCCTTCCCTTGGGGGTCCTTAATAATCCCAATCTAAATGTCTGTATATACATAGATAATTAAAATTTCCTCTGTCAAATACACCTGCTAGAAATCTAGACAGTAGAAGGAAAACTGTAATGATGTATGCTTTATTCTGAGGATTCTGAGACCCCAGATATTTCATTTTATTTAAAGTAATATAAAATAATCCATTAATTATCATTGCTAACTCACAGAAACTCACAGAGATACCTAAGACGAGTTCTGCAGAAGGATGAAATAATTATGAACTCTGGGCAAGGAATCCGTTACTTATGCTGGAAATCCTGCAAAGGGCTTTGGCCTTTCAAAGGAAATCTTCCTTCCATATCAAAAGGTGAAAGACTATTTTGTTGACACTGGGAGTATATTGCAGTCACATAACATTAGTCTTCAGTATCTTTTGTAAGTCAGGGAAGAGATTCAGGTTCTTTCTCGCAGTCTTAAATCTCAATTATTTCTTTTCATTACTTCTAAGACATTGTTTTAAAATGTATTTTAAAAAACTTGTGAAATATTATAGAAGGTTTGGAGATTTATTTTTGAGGGGAGGGGGTGAGAGTAATGCTGTTGGTTTTTGGTGGTTTTTTTTTAAGTAGGAGGAATCCAATAGTGTCCGTTCATCTCATTTAATAATGAGAACAATGTAATCAGCCAAAGATTAAAAAGGTCAGATTGTTCATTATGAAAATGGAAATTTCACTCTCCTCATTTCCTGAAAGTGCCTTTTATTTGATTTCTTTATCATTTAAAATGAAGGATAGTCTTCACTTGCTTACACTAGGAAATTTCACTAATGTTTTGAAAACACTGTAGAGAGCATAAATCACAGATCTTTTCTTTAAGAAATACAATTGTTCAACTGATGATGCATATATACTAAATATTACAAGATGATATGAAAATGTAATTAACAGAAAGTCAGTTAAGGTCAGGAAATTAAACATTTTGCTGTTGACAGCTTTGTCATATTGTTAAATCCATACAGTAAGATTTATGAACTCAGAAGAATTTAGCTATAAAAGGTAGAGGGTAACTCTCTGACAAACAGTTTTGCAGAAAAGAACCTGGGCATTAAAAAGAATTAAACTTGCAATTTAGCAAACCAACATAAATTTTATTTAAAGGGTAAATGGAAGAGGATATGTAAGCAGACAAATTAATTGTAGGAGGTGGAATTTCCATGCTCAGCGTTAAAAAATCTTCATTTGAAATAGTGTCTCCAGTTTTTGCGCTGCCATTCAAGAAATAAATGAACCAACTAGAAAAAGTTAGAAGAAGAGCAAAAAAATTGTTTATTTAGCAAAAGGAATACATACTCTATGGAGAAGGCTGCAGAAAGAAAGATTCAGGAACATTAGAGAAACACATAAACTGTAAGCATAGTAATATTAGGAACAGATCCTGTCCAAAGAATCTGGACCTTTTCATGAGAAATCTTTAAGGGTGGATTAGACAAGCCTCTGTCAATGAGATAGGTATAGCTGACCTGCAAGTGGGCAAGCAGCTGATTTAGACAACATTTGAGAGTTTGTCCTCATAAACAATTCCATGACCTTACTGAATTTTTTTCTTGTTCCAGGTAAGAATTATATTTTACATATAGCAAAGAAAAGAAAACTGAAACTTCCCTGCCAGCTTATGCCACCTCACTAATCATTTTGATAGTCTTACAAATCCAGATTTACAGGATGTGTGGGTTTTTAATTTACTGAGAAAATAACCGTGTGAACATTTAGGCACAGAACAGATGCTTGTAGGTGTCAAATAGCTCCTGATGACAAAAACAGATATTAGAATGGATCTTTAATTGCACACAAAAGCTCAATGTCATAAATAGAATTTGATATAACAATACAGTAGTATTTTACAGCATTTGGGGGAAAAAAAGGTAGAAATGTTTTAAAGTGGTAGGTGCCTGTGTTTTCATTATGGACTGTACTTGTAACACACTTTTTTAAAGCAAATTAGTCCAGACATCAGGTCTAGACTAACATTCAGCAAATGTGTTGCTCGGCATGAGTGAGGGTGTTACAGTGTTATAAAATAAGCAGAATAGGCCTTCAAAAACCCTTTCATAGCTTATTTAAGCATTGCTGAGGTGGACTAATTCCTTAGATGTCTAACATGTAGGCACAATTTATATCCTTATATGAGGTAGATTACAGTTGAACTTCATTTTCGTGGGACTCCCAAATTTACAATACTCAGTATTGCAATTGACAGTCTTCAGCTCTACCCACACTGCTAAACTACAGACAACTTAAACACAGGTTTTGAGCACTAGCACATAGTCATGCCTACTGTATGTTTGTTAGACATTTGTTCTAACACCTGGCTAATAATAATCTCTCAGGTAACACCTAGGTGCAGTGTAGGGCAAACAAACTTATGTGGGCACACTAGTTGAGACTGGGAGACATTAGCTATGCTGCTTGTCCCTATGTCAAGAAACAGGTCCCTTTTATGTGTTATTTATGACTAAAAACTAACATAGTTTTGGAGTCTGAAACTCCAGGAATATTCTGAGCTGCATTTATGGTGCAGACATGCCTATATATTCTACAGGTGGTGAGTGTGAAGTGGAGCTTGTAGGGCTTGAAGAGCTGATAGAGATACAAACACAGATTAAATGCTCAAGACTTTCTGCTCTGAGCTGATGTGGGTAGTGAAAGAAAGGGACTGTCAGCAAGGTGAGTAAAGGTCAGCTATTTCCCAGGAGGTTCAGTGTCATCAATGGGGATGTAGAGGTAGCTTTTAGCAGGAGATCTCAAAAGCAGGGGCAGTCTCAAGAGGTAATATGGAAGAAATTAAGCAAAAGACATCCAGCAGAGTTTGGCTGGAACATTACACTAGCTGTGTTTTAAGGAGTTTATATTGCATTGAGATTCATGAAGAACTAATAGACTTACCAGGTTCTGGCATAGTCCAGGCTTTGCACTTAAAATGCTCACTGGGATCTGAAGGTTGACCTATTCCAACCAGATTTGCTGCAGCAACTTTGAATTCATAGAAGGCATCTTCTGTCAAATCCTCTACCTTTTTTATTTTGAGAAAACAATTCAATATATCAAAAGTCATGGCTTATATTCATTTAATAAATACTTGAAAATAAGCATTGATTAATTAATTATTAGGCCTCACTGCTGTGCTGGAGGATCTAATTTCAAGATTTTACTCTTAAACCAAACACACTGCATATTTCTATATTATACGTTCATGTTTTGGTGACATTATCCTAGGAAGAACAGCATTCATATATTGGCATAAAAGGCTGTCAAAGGTTAGAGGAAAGGTCCAGGGAGCCCAATCAATGAATGACCACTAGCAGATACTTATGGGTGAGTGTTCTAAGGTGAAATACCTTCTTGCATTGTGTATGAATGGCTATTCATAGACCATTCACTTAAGCAAGGGTCAAAATAGTGTTTTGGTTTAAAGAGGTTGCAGTGGACTGACCAAGGAAGAAAGGAAACCAACAGGAAATTTAAAGTAAAAACAATCCAGTCATTTCCATACTGTGCTGATATAACTCTGGGAAAGAGCCCCTCAGTAATTTCTTTCTGGCTTGTATGCATCTTGTTCCTAATGTTACCTACCATTACAAAGTGAGAAAGTAAGCACGGGAAATAGGATGAGCAGAATCCATGTCACTCCTCTGCAAACATTCCTGGTAAATTAATCCTGACTTATCTAATGAGCCCATCCCCACATCAGCATCTCAGGTTTTGAGATCAAAGTAGAGGACTAAAAGGCATGAATGTCTTGATACCCTGAGCACCTCATGGTAGCAACCTTCCTTCTTCCAGACCACCTAAATACAAAAATCCAAGTCTTCTACACCTCGTTCCTCTGCATAATTTTCCCACTTATATTTAATCATATGTCTCAAGAGAAGCAGGCAGCTGAGGGTAGAACTTCTACTGGAGATAGCAAAGAGTTTTAGGTTTTCATTAATAAATAAACTATGGCTAGATTCTCTGCGAAAATGTGAGCTAAAAAAGGATTTTTGTGTAATTTTTTTTTAATGGTAAAAAACAGGTGATGGGATGGTAACAAACATATGATGCAGTAGCATCAAACACAAGACCAAGGCTAAGAAGGTAAAATAGAAAGGTCAGGCACTAAAATAATTTAGATGTAATTTCCTGAAGCCAGAGTGTTATATATGTGACCCACAAGACAGAATAACAGCTCAGCCTGTAAAAATTATTTTGAAATACCAGGTTATTAAGGGAAAGAATATTTGTGGGGTTCCCATGGAATTATTTAATCAGAGAAGGTTAAACCTTTAGTGATTTGCCGGTGCTGCACTGTATATCTTGGGGCATTCTCTGCTTGCAGTATGTCATAAAATATTTTGTGCTACTAAAAGCTGTCTTGGTTTTATTTCCCCATCAGTATTTCAGATTCCAGTCATTCAAACTAATATACGAAGAGGTACCTTCAGGCACAAATACAGTTACTGTCAGGACTGACACTTAAATATCCAATTAAACTCTGAATGGTGGCCCCTACTTTACATTACTCATTTGTTTACAAACGCATTAAAACTAAAAATAACTTGAAAGTATTGCTTAGTATTGGCCTTTGATGCCTATCCTATGCTCTGTTTTTCATTTCTCAACGCTCCTGCTCCATCTGCTATGTCAGAGATGGCAGTTATAAAATCAGGCACAAGCACATATACACCTGAGTATTGCCAACTGCCTTCTGTGCATAAAACCTCCTTCCTCAGCTCATCTGCAACATTATTTTCTACTTTAGTGTCAAACAACAGTAAGATTTACTTCTGCCCTGAGGTTTATAGGAAGGTTGCTGACTTGCAGAAATAAAATTTTAAGTATTTGTGAATAAAATCTCGTTGTTTAACTTAATTTAACAAGCATCAGATTGATCAATTGCTTGCTACATCCTATCTCCCTAACTTTTTCTCAAGGAAGTTCACATCCAAATCTTCCTTTTTTAAGAAACTTTTAATACATTGTAAGTGCAACGAGAAGTAATTTATTTCAAAAATGGTACTCTGTAAAGGAGAAGAGGAAATATAAAGTTAGGTTCATTAATATACATCTTTTTTCAGCTGAAGGCAGATTTTGAGAGTAAGAACAAGAACAGTTATATTTTTTCTCAACCCAACTCCATTTCATTTACGTCTCCAGTTCTACAGACAGCACAGTCATTGGTCCTGATAAACGCTTCCATCCTTTCTCTGTATGTCATTACAGTGGTGCTACATAGAGTGATCATTAATGAAAATAGTCTGTGAAGCATTTTATAGCTCATCTCTTCCCTTGTGAAGAATGTACTTCATGCTTTTCCCTCAAAAATTTTCTCATTTGAATGGCCTTATTTGTCTCAGAATTTCATAGCAGGGGATGGCATTGATTCTCTACTCCAGTTGCACTCCATATGGTGCCTAGTTTTGTTGTAGTATTTAAAGAACTTCTGTGTAAAAAAAAAACCCAAAGAAACAGTATAAATCAACTCCAAAAACATAAGGACTAAAAAATACCAACCGTATAAATTGTCTGAGTAATAAGGGAAGAATTGACTTCATGCCAGTTTTGATGGTTAGCTTCCCGTTTATCCATATAATAACCAAGGATTGGTGAACCTCCACTGTATGTTGGTGCTTTCCAACCAAGGGTCATTGAATGACCATCACAGTTCAGAAGTGTGATACCATGAGGATATGATGGACAAGCTATAAGGAAATAAGCAACCTGAGTTAGGACAGAGTCTAAAACACTGCAGTGTAGAAGTTGTTTAGCATTTTTGGTATTGATTCTGTTTTCTGCAGCATACTGCTGTCAGCCGCATGCTGGTAGCAAAGCAGCTGTAAAGTTGCTAATCAGCATTCATTTTATCACCAGATATAAATGTGAAAGCTTTTGAAACATCTGACTAATGTTCTGCCCTCTCAGGATATAGCAAGAAGGAATAGGTGATCTTTGATATTGAAATTATAATGACAACAAGTCTCTCCAGACCAAATATTATGCTAGTAGATGGAAAAGGATCAGAAGGTCTTTTACTGCTAAGAAACAAATAAGCCACTCAAGTACTTCTGGAATACAGTAAAAATCATCCAATTAAAAAAAAAAAGGGTATGAACTTGAAAGAAATTAAGTCATAGGACTGACTACGGTTCTCATGATTTTCCTCTCCTATCCTGATATTATATGCTTTCTTCAGACTTGTCCTATAAGGAATAGCAAATATTTAGACTTTCAGTAACTTAACTTATGTTGAGAGAGAAAAGCAATTTCCTTCATGAGTTTACCTGCATGGATTTACTCCCATATGTATCACAAGCAGAAGTGCCATAAAGTCATCTTCCTAGAGATGAAGAAAAGTCTTTTTCTGGGTCTTTTATTCCCCTACTACTAGCAAGCACCCCTTCTAGCAAGCAGTTTTGGATTTGCCATCCATGCTTGAAAGTTTGCCCAAAGATACCCCTTTCTTGACATTGATGTGCTGCTGTCTGTGCAGGTTAAGCACCCAGCCCTAAAGCTCATATGATATTTTCAGTTGAATTACCAGTATAACTTGAGAGAACGTAACCTACCTCATTCAGAAAAGAATACATTAGCAAAGGCCCTTATTACAGTTCCTGATCTTGCAGCTATACTAGTGATCAGCATAAAAACAGAGAGTAATCAGCAGAACTGGCCTTTTGCTAATGTTTTTTCTGGCAGGTCTTCTCAAAGGCCATGAAATGTGGCCTTTGCATTTATTACCATTTCTTCGTAAATAAGAATGAACAGAGTAAACTCCTACAAATACCCTTAAAATAATACTACAGAAAGATTCTAGCCATGTAAGTCACCTATAAATAGTCCAGCTAAATTCCTGTTAAGGCTACCAAAATGGACAAAAGCCATCCACATCCTGCAAGGGTGTGTAAGATCCATGTGCTCTGTGTTTGGTGACATACCCCATGCAACCTTTATCTTCAAAACAGTGACAAAGTAATAGGTACAAGTGCATTTACAACACAGTGGTGATAGGTGTACAAGTGTTCATGCACCACCTACCCATATGAGACACACTTCGTCCTAAAACAATCAAATAGAGTAACTTTGTCAGCAACATCCAAATTTATCAGCCATTTATCCAAATTTATTAGCCATTCTGAATTATAAATCTTCTAAAGGTTTATTTCTGACAAGTGTGTCTATTGGTCTTCTCCAAGAGGCAGAGGTCACTCAACTGGGGAAAAGGTGTTCTATTTTAAATTTTTCAGTATGAAATTGAAACTGTACAGAAATAAAAATTGGACTATAGTAGCCCAGATTTGTGTGCTTTTTTCTCTAACTAATTATCCAGCCTTTCACTCAACAGGTATCATTCCCATTGAAGGTTGCATAGTTGATCTTACACAGAAATTTTATTTATAAATACATTGTGCTCCAAACTGGAGCAGACAAAGAGAATTTTCTGTTTGATTCAGCCACACAGTAATAAAGTTTGCCAAGACTCTTCTAAATGGAGCAATGTTTTGCACTACTTCAAGTCACTCAGAAACTATTTGTCTAATTTAATAAAAATTTAAGTTTCTTTGATACAACCTATGAGTAGAAGGCAACCTTTTTATTACAGTGCATCTTGCCCAATATTTCTAACAACCATTATGAATAGCTTTTTTTATAAAAGAATTTTATACAGTATTTTCTTTAGAATAGCCACATGCCAGAACACAGACATCATTAAGCAGATGTGCTGGATGGCTGCATGATATACTATTACAGTAAATCAGACCAAAGGACATGATTGCTGAAAATATGTGATTCATTCAAGAAACAAGAAGCTGAGTTGCACAGAATCACACTTACTAAGGGCTGCCTGTACTGTTACAGCCTCTGACTCCTGTGAGTTTTCACTCAATCCTACAGCATTTGCAGCCTTCACACGGAAGATGTACTGCTCTCCAGTCTCCAAACCATGAACAACAAACCTGGGTTAAAAAAATAGCATTGCATATTATTATTTTACAGGAACCATTCTGTGCTGTAAGATGAAATTGTTGTAACACTTAAAAAGCTCAACTTCATGAGTGCTTCACAAAGGAAAATATTTCCATGAGGGAAACTGTAATACAATGACATGCTGTTTTACAATAAAATAGAATGGGACACTGGAAGGAAAGTCACTCATTAGATTGCTAATGCTGATCTAGCAGGTAAAGTCAGATAAAATATAATATATTCCCCCTGAACTTTGACGTGCTAAATTCTAATCTATTCTGGGAAGGGACTGTATTTTTCACTGTACTTTTGTATTCATTATCCAAAATAGGTTTTAGTTTTGATCTGAGGTTCTAGGTAATTATTGTACTGGATAGAAAAGTCAGAACTATCCTATTGTAGAGTATGCTCATGTATGAACAAATAAATGCTTTTTGTTATTTTTATTCTGTCCCAATCCCTTTGACCAAGAATTAGTCTCTACTTTTTCTTTGATCAAATTCCTTGACTACTTGAAAAAAGGATTCAGCAGAATACAAAGTCACTCAAAACCAATTAATAACTGAAAAAAATACACTAAACAACATGATATGCTCGTTATAGAAAATACAATCTACACGTCTAAACTTTGCATTTGGTGAGTGATTCCAGTAAAAGTAAGCATGATTGTCACAGAGGAAATTAATTAAAGAATCCCATAATGAAGTGTGATATTTTCGGGAGGGAGTCAGAAATCATTAGAAATACAGACAGGGCTAGTGTCATGACAAGGGAACTAGGGACAGAGGCTGCCATCCTTTATCCACAGATGTAGCAGATCAGGGAGCTCTGACATTTCTGGAATGGGACACCTGGATTTCCTGCACAGTGGTGTCAGCAGCCAAAGCACTTTTCCCACCATATTTATAGCAGAAATGGCCTAACCTTTTGCCCTCTTTTCCATGGATTATGATAAAACTTTTGACTTTTCTCTCCTTCTCATATTTATGTGAATCAGGTGTGTTTACGCCACAACATAATTTATACTTTAAGAAAGGTATTTATTTTATGCTTACTCATGTCCAAGACACTCAGAAACATATCTCTAGAACCCGCTTTTATGACACAAAGTCATGGGGGGGAAAAAAGGATGCTTCTTTTTGGAGGGAAAAAAAAAAGGGAGGTGGGACAAAGTCTGTCATCTGCCCTGCAGTTTGGAAAACTTAGCTCTAAGAGTCTGCAGACTGTTTTTCTTCACATTCATTCAATATTTTCCTTCCATTATAACACTATGGCTTAGCATGTAAGTTGACTTAAAACTATCCTATATTTTTCAAATCTCCCAAAAATATAGATATATTGTCAATACCTGTTATATTTAATAGGTTTATGGTTACTAGGTTCCCAGTGATTTGATCCCACCACAGAATAGTCAATGTAGTAGCCATATAAATCTTCTTCGTGTTTTGGTTTATCCCACTGAACTACAACTGATGTCTTTGTATTCCTTGTGGCCACCACCTGACCAGGTGCAGATGAAACAACTAGGAAAAAAGAGAGAAAACGTACACTATTAGGAAACACGTAAAGACAAAAGTAATTTGAGCTAGATGAAACACTGTATACTTTGATCATATTTAATCACTAGAGCTATGACATCTACCAGGTTAATATCATTATATGACACATATTTTAGTGTATTTCTTTCACTCTAAGTCTGCATACTTATATATATGTGTGTAAAAATATATTTATTTTTCTATTTGTTTACTCAGAATACTCTAAGCTATGAGGCTCCTTACAAATCTGATTTTATACAGATTTTCTGAGAAGTCAATTATAGGAGAACATATTTCCAAATACTGGTGTGGATGAAGGCATTCAGATATGAAAATGATAACTCTCAAAATTCCTCCCTCAAATGTACTCTCTCAATAAGAGGTTGATGAAAAACTCATGTCCCTGTAGCACTACTGCATTAGTAAGACATGCACATAAACTATAAAGGTATATCATGAGTGTTAAGAAATGCTCCCTTCCAGTCAACTAATGACAATACCAATTTAGAAAATATGGGCTTTTTAGGACAACTTTAGCATATATTTGAATGCAAAGGCTTTAGCTAAACATAGCTAAATGAATTTCCAGAAGCATAGGAACATTGGTTAGAAGGGATTTCTGGGGATCATCTAGTTCATCCTATCACAGAGAGTGGGATTACCACCAACACTAAACTGGATTGTCAGTCATGGATTTGCCTAAGTCTTGAAAACCTCTGACAATTGAGATTTCACAGCTTTCCTGCACAACCTCTTCCATCACTTCACTCTTGCACTTCTTTCATTAAAAGAGTATGTCCAGTGTAACAATTTTTGGCTGTTGCCTGTTTCTTTTGTCATCTGGCATTGCTGAGAACAGTTTGGCACCATTATCTTTGTAAGACACCAAACTAAACAAGCCCGGATACCTCCACCTCTCTTCAGAGGTCTCGATCTCTAAGCCCCTGGCCATCTTGGTTGCTATTTAGAGGACTTCTCCAGCTCCTCCATAACCATTCCTCTAGAATAAGGAAGCCAAAACTGGAACCAATACTCCAGGACCAACCTCAGCAGCACCAAGCAGAAGTGGATAAAGCTTCCTTTCATCTGTTGACTACAGTTCTCCCAAGGTAGCAGAGTACGCATTTCACTTTACAAGCAATGAAAGTTCATTGTTGGTTTATATTATCTAAACATCTGAACATGCATAAATAGAATCAGACATATTGAGATCTAAATAGAAAAAAAGATCTTGGTAAGAACCAACACACAGTCTGTACACTATGAAATATCTATCTGAGCTTTCATAATGTAAGAAACTAAGGCAATGTCTCAGCCTAGCATGACAGGTTAAGAAAGTCATCCACTACTTGCCTATTTAAAGCATTTTAGTTTTCTCAGACTGATATATTGCAGAGAACTAGAAGCAGCATGAAATGAAAGGCAGCGATTTTTTCCACTTAGTCCTTCAATATTAAAATAAAAATTAATACTTACAGACTAACGTACTTTATACAATAAATCTGTAAGATCAAATGGATTCAGTTTTAGATAAACATCTCTCCATTTAGGCCTTTAAGTGTTAGTGTCTAAAAGCATATGTTCTTAAGCTGCCATTATAGTCCAAGACCTAGGGCTTAATTCAGTTACCCAAACAAAATCACTTAGAGCCATTTTGGACCATCTGACACTTCTTCATTGAGCTGTTTTATATGACTCAGGAGATAATACCTACAGTCCTCTGAAATGGTAAACTGAAACCATTTGCAAAGGTACTAGATGTCTTCTTAGCAGTCAAACTGAGCCTCTGCTCAGTGCTTGGTAGAGTCCTAAAAACAATTCATCTCACCCCGATGCAGACACTCCACAGCTGGGTACTATGGGGCAACTTACGGCCACATCAACCAACTTATTTTCCAGGCTCCAACTGCCACAGCGAGAGCAGAGGCACCTAGTGGACCTGTAGATACCTACATGGAAGCACCTAAATTTAGATTTTAATCTCAGACTGAATAGTCTTTTACCACTCAATTCAGTTGCATAATTTTAAACATCATTTTGGATGGCCAAAGATACCAAATCCATTCCCTAAGTTCTGCTTAAAATCTACCCATAATTTCTGTGTAATTATTGCCACCCCATGAAGTTGTCTCAGCTACTCTCAAGAATATCAAATGACACTACATGAAGGCAACTAAAAGGAGCGATGTGTTTCTGACATATTTTAGCTCAGATGCTAAAGTTCGTTTCTGAAAATACTCCTGCAGATTCTCTTTAAAACAGAATCTTCTGCTTTATGCTTTATTTAAAGCTGTAATTTATTCAGAATGATTTGCATTAATCCCTAAGGGATATCCTATTTTATGTACTACGTGAAATAAATGCAGTGGGTTTTTTGCTACCTTGGGAAATATTGAATGTTATATGCATTAATGAGACATCAAATCAAGAATGTATAAAAGCAAAAGCTTCTTTTATTTTATCATGTGCAGTTACAAGCTGAAGATATGGATTATATTTTTTAACAATTGTATATCAGATATTGTAAATATTTTTATATTAGTAACAAGTGTACTAGTAACTTATGTGCACTTAAGGTAACAGCTATCAATACATAGAGCTGTTGTATGTGACCTCTGTAAAATTGCAAAAGTAAAACAAATATTTGAAAAATAAAATTAATAGACACTCCCTAAATTTTCATTTGTGTTTTTGAATTTGGCCCCAGGATAAACATTTCATTTTCATTTGGGAAATTACCACTGAACATGTAATTGTATGTTCCCCTATTTCTGAAATCTACTCAACTTCCTGCCACAGGAATTCTGCACCAGCAGTAATTTGCAACTTAGAATACTAAGAAAGAAATTAAAGGCTACCTTATCTAGCTGAAACTGTAGGGAGTTAGGTAGTATATAATTACCCAAACCAGACAATATAATTATCTAAGTTAGCAATTAACCTGCATTACCCTATTTTTTTGAAAAGTCACATTAATAGAGCACTGAAGAGTGAATAACTAAAAATAATTTAACTTTTTAATGATTATTGTTTTCAGTAAGGGGACTTGTGATCATTAGGAAAATTTTAGAAAGTTTCTAAAATTTTGATCTTTTTGAAATCCTTCACGGAATTGAACACAAATAAAGTCAATTATTATTACTGTAGTTATATTAATCTAATTATAATGAGTTATCTATTTCCATTTTGTAAAATATCTATTGTTTTTAATATTAATGTCTTACAATTAACACCTTACCAACAGTATCTTGTGGTTGAATAGGTTCTGTGATTTCAGATGGATCACTGATGCCATGTTTGTTTGCTGACAACACTCGGAAAACATAAGGTTTTCCTTCTGCAAGGTCAAACACTGCATAGCGAGGAGATTTTACTGCAACCTGTGCATTGACTCTTTGCCAACTTCCACTGCCAACCATGGACTACAAGAAAAAAAAAAGTTGTGAATAATTTCTGTGAACTGTCAAAAAATGAACATATTGCTGTATTGCATTCTGTCATGAATTTATTAAGAGCTGTGAGAGAAGGATCGCTCTCAAATGCCTCCCTTAAACACATGCAAATTCCCATAGCTCATGCATTCCATTACTCTTCAAAAAGATCTGAATGCCTCACTGTCTCCCTGCCTGTCTCAGCTTCAGTACATGCACACTTGTACATACAACCAGCCTTCAGTCAGGGCCACGACTGTCAACTGTGATTGGTCCCAAAAGAATTACTCTCATTTCCTGCAAAACTCACTTGAACACCCAAAGATTTGGTATCAAGCAAGCAAGTCCTAATCCAAATTCTGCAGAAAGGTAGGAAAGGAAATGTTACTTTACTCACCACTTTATGTATTCCACTGAGCAATGCCAAGCCCCAAAAAGCATTTATCAAATGAAGTAATTACTTTTGAATATTCTCAGTGCAGTAGCTGAGCTTATCATCACCACAACCGCACATGGAGGAGAGCCAGTAAACCGGCACTCTGACAGAAGTCTGCTGTCCCTTAGATTTCCCTCATAAACTCTTTACTCCAACCAAAAATTAGTCATGGAATCTTTCAGAAAGTTTAGTAAAACCCGAGTGCCCAATAAACAGCTTAAAGAAAATTTCTTTGATTCACAGAAAGGTGCATACACCTTATGTGTTTATTAAATTTCAGAACAGAGAGTCTGGGAACAAAACCTGATAGACTGTGATCTTCTTAGAAGAGAAACAGTGTTTCATGGGTGCTTGGAAACTACCTTGTTATAATGAAGCTTACCATAGATAAATAATAAAAATATAAACAGCTAGAGTCCATATACCGAGATCTTTTTCATAGATACTGAACCCACCTTATGTTCTCAACAGAAAAAAAAAATATAACATACATTTTCTTGATCATAAAAAGCTGGAAAATATGAAATAAACATTATTTTGCCTTATATTTTACTGCATGACATGAAAAACATTAATTGTTGCATTTCATTTTCACAGAGGAAAGACTAATCATCACATTTTGATCTGCAGTTTGATTTGATTTATCTGTTAAATTAATGATTTTAAGAGAACGTGGTTTTATAACATAGAGAACTCATTTCCATTTTAAGTTTCTTGAAGTCTCTACAAATACATTTTTATTATTCAGGACTGAGTCTTCTTTGTCTGAAATAAAATAATTAGAAACTCTGCTTTTCCAGAAGACTGTGCTAACAGATGACTGTGGAAAGTAAAAAACAAACTTCATGTATGAACTGACTAATCTATTCATATATATTAATTATTTATATGCAGAAAGATTCAGGTATTAATTAGTATAACAGACCTTTTTTTTTTCCCCTAATAATAGCCTTTTAGTCCTCATTCTCACTTCCCTTCAGTAACCAAGTGTAGGTGTCCACTCAGTGGAAATCTACCTCTGAGCTTTTGATCCGAGCTGTTTCTGCATATTCTGGAAATAACAAGGTATTTCCATGGCAAGAGCTTCAAAATCCTTAAGTGTCAATATGCTTGAAATGTATAGATAAGAACAGACGTATGTAGCTGGGAATAAGTGCAAGGAAGATATGCTATTTTATTGCATAGAAAGAATAACAAGATACTTATTTCTATGGAAGTTTTCGTTACTTCTTTTGAATGTGAAAGGTTGAGCAGGAGAAATCATGGGCATGCATGCTGGAAAATTTTACTAGTGTCTGGTCTTCACTTTATGACAATTGTTCAATATCCAACAGGAAATGGAAGATGAAAAATGTAGAAATGGGCTATAAAAGTCTTTTGAAGTGCAGATTTTTCATTTGTCTGAGAGGGAAAAGACAAGATGGGGGCTGCAAAGATATGAGTGACGTGAAGAGGAAGGCTAGGAAATGAACTGTGGAGGAATGTGCGGAATTTCAGATGTGAGAAGAAAACAACTTGTAAAGTAATGGACTGAGAAAAGCCTGACACAATATTCAAGATGTAAATTGAATGTATGGCAGTTTTATGGACAGGTTAAATGTTTGTGGATAGTTAATAGGGGGCATATGGTAGAAGCATAATTCATAAAAATTAAGTATAGTTTGGCACGTAAGAGTTTTAGAGGTCAGGTACAAGGTCCATTTTATCTACTGGGAAAACTTTGTAACAAGTTGCTGCAATCCAATATAACTTAAAAACCTGGCTCATGGCTAGATTTATCTAAATTTTAGTCACTTAGGTGGGTGAAGAACAAACCTCTCCTACTGTGATCATGAAAGTCCCCTTTCAATTCAAAGTGAAGATCAAATTAGGAATCACTTTTATTCCTTGCTCTGCCAACTTTCTTTTAATACAGACTGACTGAAAACTTACAATCTTGCCTGTAAGAAACTTAAGATGTTTCTTTTCCATTTTTTTAAACTGCTACCTTACACAATTAGTTTGTTCCCATTTTAGACAACAGTAAGCAAATAGCACAGGGGCATCCTTTTCCCTGGACCTTGAATTTCAATGCTCATTAAATCATGCCATAAGATATTTGATTATCCATGCTTGTCTAATATCCCATTTCCAAATCCTGAAAAGCCACAGAAAGTGTTAGTTTTATTGTTCATTCTGCAGTTCTGAAAATGGGTTGAATGTAATTGCACACAGCAATGAAGCACCTTACAGCAGAATGCCACTGCACAGTACAGTACCTTCTCAATGAAATACGTGAGTGGCTCCCTGCCACGGGGAACAGGTGGATCCCAACTGAGTACAACATATGTTTTGCTGATTTCTGAAGCATGTACATTGGTGGGAGGGCTTGGAATCTGAACATGCCCTGTAAGAGTAAGAAATGTAGCAAGTGTTAAACAGCAGATTAACCCCCAGGGTCAGCACTTCATGCCACAGCTATCTTTCTGAACTCCTGCTCTGTAGTGCAATGCTCAGATATTAGGGGCTGTGATACCATCTGTGCAGTTCACTTGACCACTTTGATTAAATTTTGATAAATAATAACTCCAGTATTAACAGCTAGTTACTTTTCCAATAAAAGTTAAATATGCCCCCTGAAAATCTGTGCATTTGTCACACTTTTTTCTTTGATCACAACTGAATTACTTTGATTTTCTAGTAAAAAACCTACTCCCTATATGCAAACACCAGATTTTTGGATCAAAAACAAAAATCCAAAGTGTTATTATCAGAAATTAGAATAGAAAAAATATCTAGAAGGGAAGAACTATAAGGAGAAAAACACTTTTAAAACAAAGAGGAAATTAGAAAAAGGAGCAGAACCTATTAGCGATGTATCCTGTAACATGGTGGTATTACCAGCTGTATAGTCTAAAGCACTTGTAAAATCTATGAAATCAGAGACATAAAAATATGTCACCAGCCCTCTGGTGGTTCCAACAGGTAATGTGGTCTAATCAGAGTCCTCTTCCCACTCACTCTGCAGGGTTACTGGGAATGTCAGACAGAACTTGTCTGCCCTGGGCCAGGCAGGAGGAATTCTGCATGGTCCTTTGTGGCCCCGCTCACCCACCACACTGTGAGAAAAAGTCAGTTCCATAATCCAAGGAATTACAATGGTGAAACAGCACTAGATAGGAGGGGCTCAGACCTGTGAAGGACCACTACACAGGCATAGCTACACAGCCCTGAAGAAGCTTCCTCTTGGTAACAGGTCAGAAATAGCAACTCAGCAGACACCTCAAAATATTTTATTTTTATGGCTTGTGACAGAGAAAGCAAAAAGTTTTGTTCTTTGAAGGTACATTTTTCTAATTCTCAGGTTAGCAAAGAGCATATACCCTTTAAATGCTCAAGATTTGGCATTAAAAAAGAGAAAAAATGTTTTAATAATAACCTCTAAATTGTGAAAGTAATTTTGTAACAGTTTATAAACATCTGTAGAATGAATCAGGCTCAAAATGTACACCATTAGCAAATTTGCAGATAACACTAAGTTGGGGGGGAGTGTCGATCAGCTGGAAGGCAGGAGGGCTCTGCAGGGGGACCTGGACAGGCTGGAGACTTGGACCGATTCCAACAGGATGAGGTTCAACAAGGCCAAGTGCCGGGTCCTGCACTTTGGCCACAACAACCCCATGCAGTGCTACAGGCTGGGGACAGAGTGGCTGGAGAGCAACCAGGCATAGAGGGACCTGGGAGTTTGGATTGACAGGAAGCTGAACGTGAGCCAGCAGTGTGCCCAGGTGGCCCAGAAGGCCAATGGCATCCTGGCCTGGATCAGGAACAGTGTGGCAGCAGGTCCAGGGAGGTGATTCTTCCCCTGTACTCAGCGCTGGTGAGACCACACCTGGAGTACTGTGTTCAGTTCTGGGCCCCTCAGTTCAGGAAGGATATTGAGGTGCTGGAGCAGGTCCAGAGAAGAGCAACGAGGCTGGTGAAGGGACTCGAGCACAAGTCTTATGAGGAGAGGCTGAGGGCTGGGGTTGTTTAGCCTGGAGAAGAGGAGGCTCAGGGGAGACCTCATCACTCTCTACAACTCCCTGAAAGGAGGTTGTAGCCGGGTGGGGGTTGGTCTCTTCTCCCAGGTAACCATCAGCAAGACAAGAGGGCATGGTCTTAAGCTCTGCCAGGGGAGGTTTAGGTTAGGCATTAGGAAGAAATTCTTTACAGAGAAGGTAATCAGGCATTGCAATGGGCTGCCCAGGGAAGTGGTGGATTCTCTGTCCCTGGAGGTTTCCAAGATGAGACCGGATGTGGCATCAGTGCCATGGTCTGGGAAACACGGTGGTAGTGGATGAAGAGTTGGACTTGACAATCTCGGAGGTCCCATCCAACCCAGCTCATTTTATGATTCTATGATTCTATGATTCTATGATGTTATTTCATCATATACATTTCCCAATCAAAACCAGACTTTTTTTAAAGCAAACTGACCTATTCAGTGAAAATTTATTTCTGTCAATGCTTTCTATATTTGATTTCCTACAACTATATTTTTTCTTTCAGAAAGGCACATGAATCAGCTGAGTTTAAGACAAAATTGCTAACATGCAGCCAAGAAAATTACAATAATCCTTCACAGTATAAAGTCAAAAGATTTCCAAGTGGTTTTACATAACTAAATCTCAACACATTTTCTTCCGTCCTTGAAAAAAACAAAGCTACCATACTTTGTAATGATATAACGTGATGGTGCAGCGTGCTCTCCCAGAACAGAACATCATCCTGCACTAAATAGTGAAACCATTTGTAATCTATGAGATCATTCTTTCAGAAATACTCTCAAATCTTGCAGATGAAAGTAATTATCTATATAAGCAGCGGTATTTGAATATTCATACTCCTTTATTAAATACGCACATTCATGCTACAGAAATCCAACTGCTATTATTTATGCCTACACCAGACTGACCGTTTACTACCTCTGATCACTC
Source organism: Manacus candei (assembly GCF_025592945.1). Taxonomy (NCBI): domain Eukaryota; kingdom Metazoa; phylum Chordata; class Aves; order Passeriformes; family Pipridae; genus Manacus; species Manacus candei. Next base: position 10,971,516 of record NW_026138059.1, on the reverse strand, counting down.
TCAGGTGATCCTGAGAGCAGGAGGACATTCTGTGAAGCCAAAGAACTAAGACAGTTGTAATCTGATCCTATAATTTGGTTCTGATCCTATAATACCCATCTCATATCATTTAGGGTGTCATTGTAAAAATAGAGAAACTTCATCTGTCCTCTCCATGCACTGGGGAAAGCATTCAATGTCTGATTCTCCTTAAAACTACACCTGTTCTCAGGTGGTTTCTCTTTTACTATGTTATTATTGTAGTTACAGCTTTATAACCTTTATAACCTCTGTGGAAGAGAGCAGACAGACTCTTTCTTTACTGCTGAGCCATTATAGTTAACATTTTTGACAGTTTAAGTATAAAGAAGATAATTATTCAAGCCTAAAAAGACAAATCATCACATAGGGAAACAACTAAAATCAGAAGAAATTCAGACTTTATCTCAAAAGTTGGCAGAGATGTCTCCAGTTCTCCTGAATAAAAAGAGTATTTAACCTATAACCTTAACCTTAAGAACAACCTTTGCATTCAGATAACTATATTAATTAAAGAATTAAAGAATTAATTAAAGAATGCATAAGTTTTTATGAAAATGGCAATAACTTGCTCAGATCATCAAAATCAGTCTAAAAAATCCTATATTTAGCTGCCACAAGGATACAAAGAAGGGAAATTTGGGCAATCAAATGCTTTTAAATTCATCTTAGCATTAGTCAAAGCAAAAAGGTGAGGACATGCTGCCAAAACATAATAAAAGTTGTGATGTTGAGAGTGTGATGTTCTCTGTCCTTCCAAGCCTCACCTTTTATTTGTGTTCTCTCAGCCTTGCAAGCCAGAATATCTGTCTTTATTTATTAATATAAAGACTTAGCTCACTAGATGGATTTTTTTCAAGCTATGTTTCTAATTATAATGCTAAAATCCTGGAGCATAAACAGATGGATTGAAATTGTAGAAATGCTACGTACCTTCAAGGTCATCCTTACTGATCACAATCTTTCGCCCTTCATCCACATGAATAGCTGTTAATCAAAATATTCAATTAGTTTTCTGAACTAGTTCAATATATTTACAAATTCTGCAAGTTACTGTTCACCATCTGTTCAAAAGCCTGTAAACTTCCTTTTCTATACTGTCGTTTTTAAATCTTTCTCCAGATGGAGTAAACTCAAAGTTGTACATTGATTTATTAACCTTCATAGGAAAACAGAGCATGATAAGACCGTACTATTTAAAGATGTGCTAAAAAGCAAGAATCATAGGAACAGTAGACAGTTTGATTCTGGGACAGATTAGTAAAAAATTGTATCATGAGCTGGACTTGTGTTATGTGAAAAGGAAAGCACACACACATACATAAAGCGTACATAAAGGAAACAGTGCATATTCAACTCAGATTTCACAGGAAACATGGTGGGAATGCTCTGAAGTCTTCATAACTACTTTAATTCCCCTCTGAGTAAAAGGAACACACAAAACAGAAGGTGTGATATACAGAATCTGCATAGGCCTTTAGGACAAGGCTAAATCAATAAAACTACTCCCCAGAGCAAGCCGGCTTACTCTATTCATGGAGAGGCTCTCATAAGGCTACTTTGCAGTCTGTAAAAAGATATTCAATCAAAGGAAGAAATAAACTCTATCCTTAGGTTAACTAAGCAAACAGAATCTTAAATAAATATAAAAAAATGAAGATCAAATATTCGGCATCTGTTTAGCCTTGCATAACCTACTTTGTGTTCTCTCCAGATCAGCGGGGTCAAGTGCTGCAACTGGTTCAGAGGCTCGAGAAGGCCTGCTAATGCCAGCACTATTCACTGCTCTCACACGGAATATGTAAGACCGTCCTTCGTAAAGACCAGTCACGGGATACTTGCAGATTTTTACAGGAGCATCATTGCACTGGACCCAGTTTTCCAAACCTACTTCACATCTTGGAATAGCAGAAGGCAGAATTTATCAGTATCATCTCACAATAAATATGCACCATCCTACACCACAGAAGTCATCCTCAGTAAGTTGAGAAACTAAACCATAAACCTCATTAATGAAAGTCACACACTTTTTACACTCTTGTCTGATCAGACAATCAGTTCCCACCCTTTTCTTATTTTTTCATAATGCAGAGGTCATTTTTCTTCCACAGTTTTTGGTCTTTTCAAATCTCTCTGCTTCCCTTCTGTTTGCTTCTCTTCCTTGTTCTAAAAGCAGTAAATTAATGGCTTTTATTTTTAACATGCATCTCCACAGAACATACTGAAATTGCAACATTCACCTAATCTTTTCCATCTCTTCCTTGTCATATTATCAAGCAAACCTCTTCATGCCTTTTCCTCCCAAAATAACTGGGCCACAGAGCATAGAGTCATCAAGAAGCAGAGTGATGTCCTTATACTGGCTTCTTTGTGTGTACATATATGGTTTGTGTCCTACTACTATAAACTTTGGTGTAGAAGACTGCCTTTTGACCTGACAGTACCAGGAAAAAAAAGGGTCATGATCAAAGGTTCCTTGGCACTACAGTAATCCAAGCAACATGTCAAAAGACATATCTGACTAAATCATAAAAAAATAGGTGAAATACTCTTATAATCTATGCACTACACAAATTGGATATAGATGGTAGAGTCCCCAGGTCTCAAGTTAATTTCCTCATACTGGCTGCCACTTATAAACCAACATTTTCCAGCAATTCCAGACAGTTACCACTGAACTATACCAAATTAGCAGGGTAACAAATAGCAATGGGCTGCAAATGTTTCTTTGAGTAGTATACATTATGGAATAATTTCAGCAATGTTTTTGCTGACGTTTTCAGACATAAGGGTCAGATGTTCTGCTCTGGCTACAAGGAGTAAGCATGCACCTCAGTGGAAGAGACATGCAAAACAGCGTTTGGATCCCCTGTTGCCCAGTGCCCACACTGAGCTGAAACCCCAGCAAAGTGCAAAGCTGACTGAAGGAGAGAAGACTGTCATTTTGATTTAAACTATCAGCTTCTGGGAGCCCAGGCCTTGAGCTCCTGATGTACTACATTTAAGATAGAAATAAAAAGATAATGTAATAACTCCTAGGTTTCAGCTTTTGCAGTATACAGATTAAAGAGACTAAATTTAATTCAAGATGCCCATGGATTCTAGCTTCTATAAATTAAATACTGTCAGGGCTCATTCCCTGATTCACCCACATCCATACTATTGAACATTTTAAGTGTCTGATAAAATGTGTCTGCCTGCAAATGATTACTTGTAATGGCCTCTGGCCCCTGCTAACTCCTGGACTGTGCCCAGAATTGCCTGGGAAAGCATTAGATCATCTGGCCTAAAAGTTTGCTGGGAAACAATGTAATAATTTAACACAGTGTGTAACTGAGTTCCAGTGCCAAGGATCTGTAAAAATATATCTAAAGAACACATGCATTGAAGGATATAATGGTAATTTTTTTCTCTTCAGCGTACACATGTTTCTGGCAACTAACAAAATTAAATAAATCCTAATGTTTACATACTTGTCAACAAAATATCCAATGACTGGGCTCTCACTGGTTGTGTTCGGTGGTTTCCAGGTAACAATTACATAGTCTCTGTTAGCATCATGGCACTTAACATCCATCGGTGCCCCTGGTGCTCCTGCGATCAATGCATCGGCATCTGGACAAAAAAAAACAAAAACAAAAAAATCAGTTTTGACCCTGACTTCTCTGAAACACATCATAAAGGCAAAGGGAAGATTTCCATTTCATTGTGCTATTTGTTTATACAAATGGAAGCCCAAAGATTTCATGACATACTAGTTCACTGCAAAAATAGTTCAGGACCATAATGTATATATACTCAGATAGACAAAAATGTTCAGGGATATTTTTGAGAACAGAAAAGCTGTTTAGGCATCAAACACCTATAACATTTCATGAGAATTAAAATCCTAACCCACACGTGTTTTTGATGCTCTGACACACGGAAAGCTGTGGCTCAGTGTGTTACTGAAGAGACCAAGGTCCTCAGTAAAGAACATGTAGCTGAGGAAAATAACTCTCTTAAAGAATAAAAAATTTGCAAACTCCTGGGACATTTTGAAATGATAATTTTTGTTTATAGTTTACAATACCAACATGCATAAGTAATCAATCTTCCACTTTTAAGATACCCTTCTGTGGCTTCATTTTGAAAGATGTTGACTGAAGTGGACCCGCAACTCCTAATGAAAATGCTAACAGGTAAAGTTCTCTCCCTTCAAAAAAAGGTTTCTATAACAAAAAAACACCCTGTATGTAGTCTAAATTTTTGAAGTCTAATCACAATTATTTGTGAAGCGGTTTGTGGTCAGTATTAAATCACAACATACATGAAAAAAGTCAAAAGAATGGCCAACAGAGAACACTAGAGACTCCAGAGGACATAGCTCAAGGCCAGGGACCTGTGCATGCAAAGGGATCAAACACAATATAAAATGGACAATAGAGGTACCTAAAATTGACCCATCACTACAACAAAAACTTTTAAGAAAGTTATTATACATTAGTGGGTCTTTTTTCACCAGGGTACTGTGTTTCTTAGAAGGTAACTTCAAAATAGAAAGCTTTAGAAGAGTGGCTTCTTCAAGACACACTGCAAAGCTGATGAAGCTCTTGCACTAGTCCTGTGAGGAAGCTGGATCTCAACATCCTGAATAAAACATTCATGCCCCTCGACCCCACACAAGTCTGGATGGCACTTCCAAGAAAAATAAGATCTAAAATTAATAAAGCTACAGTGGTTACAATGGCTCAAGTGGGGCTGTTCCAGTTTGCCACCATCAAAGAAGAAAGAGCTGCTCAACCAGAGATATTTTCATCTTTCAGTGAAAAAATATGAAAGTGAACACGAAGTTCTGCTCACAGATCCATGTGGAGGCTCATTCTCACTTCACTGGAGCTGTGCTTGCAAACAGGATGGAAAATTCTGACCTTTATTATATTTTAATAGATTTATCTCCTTTTATCCATGTCCCCTTGTGAAACCCGTATTTGTCAGTGAGCTAATTTCTAACTTTGCTTCTTTTCTCTCATTATTGACATGACTGTAACTAGTATAGTGGTGGGAATATTTCTTTTGCTTTCTCCTGCACATACCCCTAAGGCCAGGCACAGGGTATGAGAATGCCCAACATGCCCATTCCCAGTTTCCAATCACTAAAGCTAAAATCATCACAGTGAGCACTGATGTTATGCAAAGATGTTTATTTCCTACCAGAAAAGGAGAAGGCAAGAAAAGAAACAAGTTGTTTCTTCACAAGAATGGTTTTTCCCATTCCTAAGGAAGTAAAATATCCTCAGGGGCATGTTCCTCTTGAAGTTCCCCATTCATGTAAGGTGACTCTTTTTTTCTAGTACAGACTACTATATACAAATGACTATGAAATACCACAGAGATGTATTTCTTTTGTACTTCAGTCATTACACAGAATTGTTTAATAAAACTAACCTTTATACTGTTCTTTTTCATTTCTCCTCAAGAAGCAGATTAAAAGTTTACCTTTTACGAACAGGTATGCACTGCATTCACTGACTCCACCTCTTGTAACCAAGCGCAGGGTGTATAAACCTTCATCATCTTTGTTGAGATGAGTAAAGGAAAGAGCTGCCTGGCCTTCTCCGAAATACAGCTTCGTCCACTTGGAGTCCTTTATCAGCACGTCTGGAAGAGAAGACCCATCAGGCACGTTGCTGTGCTGCCGGAACAGCCTACGTCCTAGTGCAGTCCTCTGCTAATCAGGGACACAAACTAACATTTATGCCAGTTTGATTCAGTGATAGGGCTTTGACACTCTTACAGAGAGTAAGTTACATCTCTCTAAACTTATTTGATCAATGAACTTTAGAGAACATGAGGCATAAGACTACTCCATGCAGTGCCAACAGCATAATTCCTATCACTATAATTTTTAATACACTGAGAGAGAAAAATATTATCCACATTTAGAGACAACAACATGAAAACCTGCCATACCCTATAATGAATGCAGGGTGGTACTTTGTCTCATTTTTAATAAGTTTGGCTTCCTGTTCAGGTCAGATGTCAGATTATTCAATTTCTTCCTCCAAATTTAAAGACTAGATTCCAGTTTGATCTGAAGACTGTTATAAATACATACCAAACTTAAAATTTGAAGTCATGCCTGTTGAGCAGTGAATAACATTAAATTTAAATCTCTCAAAGGTGAGAGGTGGTGACCCATGATTAATGCAAATTAATCTGATTGCTTAGTGAAACCAGAGCAAAAGAATGAACAGGAAATTTTATGTTCGCCAAGAGACTTTCTCACATCATGCTTTTTAATAACTAATTGGATTATTTTTGATTTTTAACTCCCTAAGACCTATTACACAGTAATTTATTGTAATCGATGCAGGAGAATTGTATATAAAAGAGTTGAATATCTATGAATACCTATTATTCTATTGCTTAAATACATTTTGGAGCAGACACTCAAACAATTGCAGAGGAATCAGTTTTTCCACCTACTAACACTGAACTGCATCAGAAGGTATAAAAAATGGCACATATTCAGATAATAAAGTATCTGGAAGACACACTGCTAAAACTTACAACAGTAAGTTGCATAATCATCTAAGCATGTGTTTGTTTTATGAGAAGCACACAAAGTAAATTCAATCACGTTCCTTCCCATGAGATTCTTAAACATGAGATCCTTACCTAGAAAATTTGAGTGTCCCCTTTCTGTCATGCATGTCACAATGGTACTTAGACTTTGTGTAGAGAGACATGAAATATTTTAAACCAAATTAGAAAGGATCTTCCCCTAGAACCTTTAACCAATGCATGAGTTCTGTGGAAAACCCTGAAGAAAAAAACTGAAAAGCACTTCTGAAAAGCAGGTCACTTATTTAGACTGCAAACTTGAGTGGAATGGTAGCCACCCTGGTTTGAATGTAAGGAAATTGTAAGCAAGCCTGTAATGTCTATTAAGGTCAGAATCATCCATTTCTGTGCTTTATGTGTACCTGAGACCAGAAACTGAGGAGGCAGTTGTGTTTGGTAAGAGCAGAAAAACTTCCCTCCCTCACATAAGGCCAAAGACCCACCAGAACTCAGCAGATGCTCTCTTTTTTTTAATACAGTCTGGAGGAATGACTTTCTAGGAAGACAATAAATTTTGGAGGCTACAAGCATATTTAGAAGTTCTAATAGAAAGTATTCATACACCTGACCTCACAATAATACTACTGCACTGAAATTCACTGTCTATTTATGTGTTGTGCTCTGTTACTTCTCCCAGAATTTACCAAAGGACAGATCTGCAGGAGACTACTAATCCATAGAGGCAGTGGGTCTCAAGCCTGATATGTGGTTTTCAGTACACGAGATAATTTCCCTAATACATTACCCTGATGAAAGTTCATACAATGAGTGGTGAACTACTATATACTGAAACTTCTTTTTTCCCTCTGAAGTCAATTGTTTTATTCTAGATTGCAGTATAAATGGCTGCAGAATGCTAGCGCATATAGCTTTATAGTGTTTATATTACAATAGAGATCAATAACAGAAAGTTCCTGCTAATGTCTGAACTCATATCTAGATTAAAGTTCCTGAAGTATTATTTTGACTTAGTTTCAGTATCTTAAATTGTTCTAACTGAGCCATGAATAACAGACATCATATTCATGTTTGTCAAATCCCAAATCACTTTAGAGGGTTTGATTCAGCCGACTTATATGTCCCTAGGAGTCTAGTAGACACCCCCAATAAGGCTCACTAGCGTGAAGCTTATTTATGCTAGATAAACACATATTTCTCCTGTGTATAACTATTAGAAGTAAACCATACATATCCATCTCAGGACTTTAGCTGCTATTATTTGATTAACACTAACTGAAAAATACAGAAAAAATACAGTTTGTCTTAATGCAAGAGTAGAATTAAATATTGTCTCTCAAAAGAACCAAAATGCCTAAAGCCACATGATATTAAACAAATTATTAACCTTCTCATTGCTTACATGTATACATTGTCTCCAGCTCTCAAGAAACTCAACAGAGGGAACTGTAGCATATAACAAAGGTTCATAGTGCGTGAATTCCTTCTGTGTTTGGGAACAAGTTCTGCCAGTCAATACACCTGTACACCTCTTTGAAATACTGTGATCCATGCACATGTAATGAAGGACAAATCTAAGTTTTTTTGTAATGCCTAATTTCATGTAACATAACGGGATGTAGAACAATGGGATGAAAACCTATTGGCTTTAAACAGACCAAGTTTTCATCTCAGGTTTTCATGAGACTGCAAAGAAGGGGGAAAACAAAGCATGTAATATTTTTACATATCAAGAGGGAATTACCTTGGCATTATGAAGAAGCAAAGATAAAGGGCCAGAAGGTTTTGTTCACCTATCCATAGTGCAAGAAAAATCCATGTTTGATGAAAAGTGGAACAATATTTGGTATCCCTTGAAAATTAGCAGTTCTTCAGAACTGCAGTTTCAAACCCAAAATTTGAGAGGCTTGGTACCTTGAGAAACTGCACCCAGTAGGAGACAAAGTAAAGATACCCTTGAAAATGATGGCTCATCTCACAGTGAGGTGAGTGATTATTCGTAGTGATTAAATATCCTAAAATGTACAGTGAAATCCCTGTACACTTCAATGGGAACAGAATTTGGATTCAAGTGTGAGCCTTAGATTTTAGGTTATTCACCAGCCAAAAAAAAATTCATTTTTATTATTTTATATTTTTTTTTTACTGATATTTAATAGTTCCATCACAGTGAAGTATCCACAGAGATAGATAAATAGGAATGGAAGAGTAAGTAGCAGTTTGCTTCCTGAAGGTTCATATGTGAATCTAGGTAAAACTATAATGGACATGAAACAAAAGGCATAATAAGCAGGAACAAAAGCATCCTTTTTCTGATTTTCCTAATCTTGAATTCTCTTGTCTTTTCTTGTCTTACTAATCTTACTGTCACTTCTTAGTTTATTCATCACAGTCCAAATATCAGTCTTGGCAGGCCATCATTTTCCAATGTGGTCCCTTTGGGGAAAAGTCTCACCATTTGGTGAGACAGTGGTGGATTTACCGTCCCTGGAGGTTTTTAAGATGAGACTGGACATGGCACTTAGTGCCATGGTCTAGTAACCACAGCAGTGTTGGATCAAGGTTTGGACTTGATGATTTCAGAGGTCTTTTCCAACCCAGCTGATTCTATGATTCACAAATAACCACATCTTTCCTTAAATCCTCAGACAGAATAATTATTGTAGAATCCTACATAGAGATGGTGAAAAGCAGTAAGCTAAATATCTACAACAGGCTGCTATCCATTAAACTCCAAGTAGCTAGTTTTATGTTTTAAAACCCTTTTCTGGTGCAGTGAACAAACATTACTCATGCAGGGTTTGTGTACCATCCACCCGAGCATACAATACGCTTAGTGACGTTATTTTCAGCACTTCCTGGTAAGACTGTTTCACTTGGTGTAACATCATTTTTCACTGACCAGAGGCAAGGAAAGCAACCTACCAACATGGCACATAAACAGCATGTGTATCAGGCCTGACTTCTATAAGTATTCCCTAACTATATATTAATGTGATTTTAATAAAAAACTCACAATAAACACTGGAGCAAGATGGAAGTGGAGACCCATAACCTTACTCAGTACTTCAGACTTCAATTTACTGCCCTATGAGTACCCTTCTGCTCAGTGGTCAGAGTATTCTACTATAAATCATAGTCAAATCTGAGAACTGAGTTTGGATCTCCACCTAGTCAGTAAATATGATAAATATTGGTATTATCAGATAATATGAGGTTACCCCCTGTTGCTGTAAATGTATGCTCAAGGAAATGTTGACCTGGTCACTTAATTGAAAATGCACATATATAAATTCTAGCTAGACATATTTGTTTGCTCTATTCTAAACTTAATTCTTAGAATATGATGTTCTAAGCTTGACCTGTGTCCTCAGTGACTCCTCCAGCATTTTATGGGTAGCTTCTATTCAATGTACTAACTTACCATCTCTATACCACTCAACACGAGGTCGTAGTCTTTTCAGCTCTGGAGTGACCAACATAGAACACTTCAAGGTCAGTGTTTCACCTTCAGTTGCAAAGGTGACTCCAAATTTCTCCAGAAACTCGACATCAATGTGGGTGAAGCAAACTTCATATGAGAGGGGCACTATGAATGAGAAAATTAAAACACGCTTGAGTAAAAGTAAATTGTACTTGGCACAAAGAGATTACTGTCAGATCTGAACAGTAGATGGAGCTTTCTGTTGACTCAATGTTCATCTAGAAATGCAAGAGCATCATGCAATAGCTCCTAATATAACTGAAAGCTTAGAAGGCAAAGTCAGAAGAAGTAAGTTATATCCAGTTTTCTCATCTGTAAAACCTTACTCTGAAAAGAGTACATAAATTGTCTAAGCAAATAGAAAAAAAGGCTTACAATGGAAGGGCATTATCGCAGCAGGGTGAGGCTCTTCATCCTCTCTGAACCCTATAAATAAACATACAATAAACATTCAATGGCATGAGCATTATATTTCTTTATTGTTTTAATTATGAAGTAGGACTTACTTCGCACAATCACAGCACAATTAGTTGATGCCTGACCGTGGACATTTGTTGCAACTGCTGAATAGGTAGCAGAATCATCAAAGTCAGCTCTGAAAAAGGGAAGGAGGAAACCAGATGTCTATTTAAGCAAATAAAAATTCTCTGAATGATTGATACTACAAGCCAAGCTAGGTCAATATAAGGAAAGTGTATAAAGCTCTTTACCGGTAAGGAAAGTGTATAAAGCTCTCTGTGAGTGTCACAGAGTGCAAGACACTGATGAAAGACAATCAGAAAGCCGCTACTCTTCTTAACTGCAGTTTTATCACAGCTTAGTGTGCAGGCTGCATTAACTTGAGCAAACTGAAAATGACCTTTAGAGAATGATCAAAAGGAGATAGTTGGAGAATGCCACTCTGGCTATTCCCTTTCTGTGTGTAACATTCTTCCTTAATCCATCTTGCCCTTCTGCCACATATTTTAAGAAAGACACATGGAAGAAAAGTACATGTGATGCTTGCAGAAATCCCTCCTTCTATGGCTCTTCCCAGATGGTAGATACTGGTATTTTTTGTGTCTCTCATATCTCTTAGTCCAATGGAAATGATAAAATAACAGGAACACTGACCAAAATTATGTGCATAAATGATCTGGTTTGTTATATTTTTTTAGCCAGAAAAAAAAAACCTTTACTGTGCAAGGACAACATAAACAAATACAAGGCAAAAAATAGTTACTTCATGTAAACTAGGACCCAGTGATTGATTGTCTCACTTACTACATCCTTCCTTGAAGAGGATGTTACATTAGCAGATATATGGCCAGATGTTAAGATATAGGTACAAACTTTGATGCCCCAGTTCTTTTCTTATTTAAAATGGAGTCCATCAGGAACAGTTTATTTAGTAGTATATATGATGGAGGCCACTCAAAAATTTTCAATTATGAGATACAATATTGTGCATGCATGCACTTAGCTTGCCCTCGGAAGAGCAAATTTGTGCCTTCTTGGCAACTGCCAGATGAAAGGGATGAAATTCTGGTTGCATTTGTCCCCAGGTGCGGGAGAAGGAATATGTAAAGGTGTTTTATGTAAATTGCATAATAAGATGTCAATTTTAGAGTATGTAGCGCCTGTAACAGGCACATCAGACACCAATATATGCATTCTTGCATATGTTCTGGACAGGATCATGTAATAAAAATTATACTACCTATACTGTGATGGCTTAAACACAACTTGATTGAAGTGCTATTACATTGAGATTTATCTCTCTAAATTTACTGGTCTAACAGCTCCTCCTCAAGGCAACCCTTCAGCCACATATCTCACAAAACAAAGCAATAAAATACAAAGTTTATGACACAGTTAGTTATCAAAGACCTAGTGGTTAGGCCTAAGATTAGGTCACATTACCAAAAAGCCTGCAGTTGGGTAAGAATCCATACTACAGTTCAGATAGGCATAGTAAGTCTGAAAATCAATTTAAAGGAATTGAAATCATAGAATGATTAAGGTTAGAAAAGATCTCTTAGATCATCAAGCACAACCTATAACCTAGCACTACCACCATGTTAGACCACTAAACCATGTCCTCATGGGCCATATCTACACATTTTTTGAACACTTCCAGGGATGGTGACTCCACTTGGGAAACCTGTTTGGCAGCCTTTTTGGTGAAGAAATTTTTCCTAACAGCTACACCAAACCTCCTCTGGTGCAACTTGAGGCCATTTCATCTCATTCTGTCACTTGTTACTTGGGAAAAGAAACTGACCCGCACCTGGCTACAATCTCCTTTCACATAGTTGTAGAGAGTGATACCATCTCCCCTGAGCCACCTTTTCTCCAGGCTAAACAACTCCAGCTCCCTCAACAGCTCCTCATCAGACTTGTGCTCCAGACCCTTCACCAGCTCCATTGCCCTTCTCGGGACCTGCTCCAGCACCTCAATGTCTTTCTTGTAGTGAGGAGCCCAGAACTGGACAAAGGTTTCAAGGTGCAGCATTACCAGTGCCAAGTACAGGAGTACAGGCCAGGATGTCATTGGCTGTCTTGGCCACGTGGGCACACTGCTGGCTCACCTTCAGCCAGCTGTCAACCAGTGTTCCCAGGCCCTTTTCTGCCAGGCAGCTTTCCAGCCACTCTTCCCCCAGCCTGTAGCTCTGCATGGGGTTGTTGTGACCCACAGACAGGAACCTGGTACTTGGTCTTGCTGAACCTCATACAATTGACCTCTACCCATTGATCCAGCCTGTCCAGATCGTCTGCAGAATCTTCCTACCCTCCAGCAGATCAACACTCCCACCCAACTTGGTGTCATCTGCAAACTGAATGGGGGTGCCCTTGATCCCCTTGTCCAGGTCACTGAAAAAGATACCAAACAGAACTGGCCCCAGTACTGGGCAACACCACTTGTGACCAGATGCCAGCTGGATGTAACCTCATTCAGTACTACTCTCTGGGCTAGATGTTATTTAACTTTTTCTTTATTTTTTTGTTTTTATGAAGAATTTTTAATATATACAATACCTGCTCACAGCTTAACTGATTCTGGACTTGTTTGAAAGCTGTTAGACTTGACAGCACTTCTTTGCACTAACTTTTTAAAACAAGAACATTTTTTTTCTATCCCAGTTTCACACTATTTAACACTTGTGTAATAAAAATACCAAAAAACAATGTAAAACTGCAGCACAGGCTTTTTTCCTAAGGCATGTTATAATGTCTCTATACTGAAATGTACATAGGTCATGAATTTACCACAGCCCACTAAAATGTCTTGCTATAGTATAACAAGTTAATAGCGAATGAAGTAGATCAAACATTTCTTACAAGCAGGGCTTTGCAGAATTAACTGTTTCAGAACTGTAAGACATTGTCATCACTCTGCACTATATCTCTGCTTAAGGATCTATATACAGAATATACAATAAATAATGTATAAATGTACTATATAGTCCATAGTATATTTAATAACATATATTATGTATTAGCAAATTAAACAGCATTAGATCATTCATCCCCAGAAACCGGATCGTGATCACGCTAGCGTTGATGTGTTAGAACAGCCCTTGGCATGCCTTGGTGTGCTCCAGCTCGCCAAAAGGATTCCCACACACAGCTCAGGAGATAGTAAGGGAACTTTTCCAGAAAGCAGTCTGGATGTCTAACAGCCCTGTCCTGAAGGATGAGAGAAGTAGTCTATCCCATGCCAGTAGGTCACTGTGGCAGAGGATTTACTCTGTCAGGCAGAGCCCAGGAGTGCATTTCCTAGGCACTGGTGGCAGGTTATAGCATGCTCTGCAGGCCTTCTCCCCAGATAAATGCCCTATAAAGGCTTCCTGCCCTTCAGCCCACTCACCATCCTGCTAAAGACCTATGGAGGTGCCCGCTGTCTTCCTACCACCTACGTGTCCTCTTGTGTTTGCTGATGAGGTGCTGATCCATCCCTGGGCTGTAAATGAATTAGATAGCACAGAGCACCCATATCATAACTGAGTGATGAACTTTACACCATCATTGCTGTATTAGAACATTCCCTCACATAAACAAAGCATTTGCTTCTGTCAAGTCCAAATTAACTACTCCTTAACATTTTGTTGTTGCCATAGAGTGTTGACAACAGACAGAAAATCAACATAGCTTGACCGAGACTAGCACTGACTAAATTTCACTTTAAACCAACCATCATCTGCTCTCAGTGTTGGCTTCATTTTCCATCAAAACAACTGATAAAAAAACTCATTTCTGTAAGAATTACACAGGATTTAGGATCTAAAAAGCAAATTATTGTTAAAAAAGGTGTCATAAAAATAATCCAGAAACTAGAAAAACAGGTATTATGAACTAACATGAGATCCCAGACTATGCTAGACCACTCAAAGTGTCAGAAATTTAAAGGCATAATAACTGAAAAGTTGTCTCCCTAAAACAGAGAAGCAGAATGGCAGATACTTGACTTACTTTTCAAATGGATATATATCTCTGCTCATCTTAATCCCCTCCCCATATATTTGTTCTCATAAGGAACAGCAAAATACATCTCTTCATGAGATCTTTCTGTTTGTGATGTGTCCAAGGTAAAGAAAAAAAATATGCCCCTAAATATCTCTAGAACAGACAGGAGATTCACAAAAGGGTTACACCTTTAGCCCAAAGAAACTCAATATCTGAAAGGAAATATTTGACAAAAGTTAGTGATAGAATTATAATTAATTTGCTCAGGGAGAACATAAGAAAGAAGTTACTGACCAAATATCTGACCACACTCTTACAATGTCCATGTTTTTTAATAAAGAGAAATGAGGTACTTACAGTTATGATGAACATACAAGTCAAGCACTTTCTGCTATTTAAGAGGTCGTAACAACACTACCCATTTTCTAGACGTTACTGCTTTGAAAGTAATTTACAATTCTTTGCTATCATCACTTACCTGACACTCCAGGAAAGACATAAACCATCTTAGCCTAGTACTTACTGAAATGCCTTTAAATCCTATATTGGAAGGGGGTTTGTGGGTAAGAGTTAGACAGTACTTTTGTTTAGTGCCCACTCTGAAGAAAGTTGGACAGGATGGCAACTTAAATAAAGTTCTGATTTTCCTTTTGTGCCAGATAATGCTCAGATTGAGGATTATCCTAGAAATTTTCCATTTCCCTATATGATAAACCCCCTAGATTTCCTAAATTGCACTGTAAAGTGCATTGAGTCAAGACCAGTTAGAAACTACATTTGGAGCACGAGGAGGCAAGGTGTGGTCTCTCTAACAGTTACTCTTGCATCATGATAGAGAACGTGTTTTCCAACCTTTACAAAGGTCAGATAAAATATGCATAGAGTAATTTAGGTAGCATGAAGTGTGAGTCTAGAGCTGTATCTGTCCCAAGACGCTAATACTTTTTGTGAAAATTAAATTGCTCTGAATCCACATGTGGTTCTGAAGTGCTAATGTTTATGTGGGTAATATTCCCCAGGCAGATACATCTATTTAAAATGCATATATTCATCCATTTGCCTAGTGTAGATTTAAACATGGGAGTTAAGATGAAATAGCTTTTTTGCTTGAATTAGAACACAATTCAGTGCATGTCAAGAACAGGAGGCACTATGCAGTAAATCGTAGAGTTAAAAATGCTTCCTTTGAATCCAAATGGCAAAATTTTCAATGTTAAAGCTATACGACATCAAAATGTTGATATACTCTACAGAATTGCCATCATATGTGCTGAATCTGACTGATTCTTTTTGTTTGGATTTTGTATTTGGGGAAGACGGGACCTTTGTTATGAGGCAGCCACTTCCTCAAGCTCCCAACAACTGCAGCTTGTAGGGGGCAGTGACTGACAGGACAGAAGGTCACAGACCATTTTATTTGGGGGCTGTTTGCATTTCAGCAAGGAAAGAACAGAACGCCATTCCTGCTGCCTATACACTCACTTCTACTGCATACCTGCAAAACCCACGGAGCTGCAGTTAATCACCCATCAACTCTGCACAGTTCAAAGGCTCTGCTGGCCGCGCCGGGGGACTGCCTTTGCTGCAGCGTCTCTGCTCTATTCTGCTTCCACCTCCAGCAGGAGAAAGGGCAAGCCTAGCTCTCTCCCTCTCCAGATTAAATCATCCCAAGCCTTTTGTGCCTAATCAAACTAAAATAGCACTGTACTGACCGCACAGTGTCATTTGTTAAATGACAATAGTTAGAAGAGAAGGTTCATTCAATTTTTAAGCTTTTCTTTTTGAAGCAGTTCTGGTGGTGCTGAGGACTGGAGTCTGAGGGCTGGCTCTGCCTGCTGCCAGCAGGTGTTACACTGCACTCTGCTGGCTCTGCCACACAGTTCTGCTAATGCAGCCACAAACATTTTCTGCTGCAATTATATGCGCTGCTTCAGCTGTGCCTTTATTAAACAGGAAAGGAAGCGGGCCCTAATAAAAGACAAAATATTGACAAACCTTGATGCCTGTATATATGAGACTGTGAAACCATATCACATTGAAAGTGCTCCGAAAAGTCATGTCCTTCCCTGCTCCTTCTACCGTCCAGCTCAGCTCACCCTCCTGCTCAGTGAGGGGTGGGGATCAGGAATACCTCCAGGCAGGAGCATACTGCTCTCCCCTCTGTGTGCCAGCCAATATAGCAGGAAGCAGTCATAGTTGTTCACAGTTGAGTAAGACTAAGTGATTGATTTAAGAAGGCATCACAGTAAACAAAGAAACAAAAAAAAGCCCAAACCTGTCCTAAGCAAGTATCAGCAACTAAGAACTTTAAAAGGCTATGATTTTTAATTATTAAGATATACACTAAGGCAGAAAATATTTTTCAGCTATGCCATAAAACAACGGATCATTCTCATCTTGACTACTACTCTTTTCTTTTATTATATGCTTCTCCATACTTAAATTATGTGGGATAGAGAAGTCTCAGATATGTATGAATCATTTCAACTACCAGTAGCTTTCCGTCCAAGGATTCTTCACAGTCTCCTCCTAATCACCTATCAGATGTGAGATGAAAGATAGGATGAACCACTACCGCAATGCATGTCATTTCTTCTACAACTATGAGATGTGCAAAAATAGAATTAAACTCCAAAACTCTTTTCTTTACCACTCGGGGGACATCTTGAGCTCAAACTCCCCTTTGAACAAGTCTAGAAGGAGCAAAAAAGAGACACTGTATGATAATAATAGCACTGAATGCATGCAGAAAATGTGGTAAATTGAGCACAGAGCATGATAAAAATATGAGACAGAGAAATTAAAATTATCTGGTTAATGTATAGGCATATAGGCCCTGGAGGACTGCAAACAGTGTGGGATGAAATAGTGTCCTGTTACTACTTTGAGACAACAAGGTGACGTTAAGGTTTCAGTGCCTCAAGAATGTTTCCACTGGGATCAGGGAATACTCTTTGGAATAAATATCACACTTGCATAAGAAGGAAAAAGTTCACTCCCTGAGCTTTGCTGAAGTGCTAGAAAGGTAGCCAAGAAATTCCAAGGCTGTTCTGAGCGGCTGTGGATCAGATGTCATGCAACTCAGCAATTTAGTATGAACAGCTGAGAAGAGCACAGACGTGGATAGGAAGAAAATCCCAATGGTTCCACCTCTTAGAAGAACAAATTATTCATAAAATAAAAAATATAAGTGCATGAAGATTTTTACAGAAGATCCAGAGTTAATTGATAAAGACTTATATAAAAACATTAATAATTTATATATTTTAACCACTACCTATACATCCACATTTTTCAATACAAGATACACTTAATGTTAATTATGTACTAACAAAATGTTCTTCCCTTTCCTGTATGTTCATTTTGTCTTTTTGACACAGAAATTACAGCTGATGGTCAAGTTTTGAAATACAATAAAATATCAATAAATAAAAAAATTTACATTAGAAAATTTCAGTTAATAAACTCTACAAAACAATCCCCCGGTATTCTTTTAAGTGGAGAAGGGAAACCTGGAGGAGAGCAGCCAGGAATCTTTAGGTGACAAAAAGACCACACTGCCAGACAGAATGAAAGAGAAATGAAGCAAGAGTCTCTGAAGATGGGAGCTTGGCTGAATATGAAGGGGTCTGCATGAATACTGGGTCTGGGATTACTAAGCAGAGGTTGATGATGGGTGCATGTGGGAACTTGAAGTGACTCTGTGCTATGTCTGAACATGTCTAAAATATAGCTAGGTCTGAATACTTCCAAAGCTGATTGTCGATAGTGTCTACATGATTGATAACCAGCAGAGAAAAGAGATAAAAAGCACCAAGAGGATGGAAGCCATTAGTACTCTTCAGCCTGATGGTTACAGAAAGAACCATCAGCCCTAATCCTCATTTCTTCTAAAAGCTATTGCCTCCCAGAATGTCACAAAGGAACCTACATAATGGCATCTGGACTTACCAAGCAGTTCCTTATGGATACTAACCAAGGGACACAAACAGTCACAGTCACTCACCATCAGGAAATGACCAAAGCTTCATCTCCTGATTGGCACTCACACATATCCAGACAAAAGAGAGTGTTTTCCATTTTCCCTGCTGAAATGGAGAGGATTGCTAGAGGACAACTTGTTTTTATCTTCTCTTATTCTTATCTTCAAAAGTAATGTTGGTGAGAAGAATCAACAATGTTGACACATTTCATGTATGCAGAGAGCAGTTAGCAATTTAGCCATAGCCTGGGGGTAGAAGACTGAGTCTCTAAGAAGTATCCCTTAGGAAGCAACAACATAGTGATTCTTTCTGACAGGTTCTGTACATGGATATGTTTCTCCCATCTTGAGCTATGAAGAGGTTGACAGTTGGGCTGGACTTGGCTGCAGGATGACAAAGGCAAGTAGTCTTTCCCAAAAACAGAAGGAATGATGCACTTATTTTCTGAACTAATACCGCAAAGCTGTACTCATGGCTGCTTCCACTGCTGACAGATGGAGACAGGGTAGAAGATTAAATGTTTGGCCAGCCAAGTGTTAGCCACAAATATTCAAGCTGTTTCAGGACAGCTGATGCTCAAGTTCTGGAGAAATTAAAAGGAGGGGGTTGTGTCTCTGCTCTAGATATTAATTTTCTTTTTAAATACCATAGTAATATCCTCATTTTTCTTTGGGTTTTTATATTTTTTTTAAAAGTTTGCACCAACTCACATGTAGCATGCAATATTTCAATTGTTTAGGAAAGCATGGGATTAATTTGGGGAAGCTGTTCTACCCAGGCATGTTCTATATCACAAGGTTAACATTTTGAAAAAAATAAAATTAATTCCATTATAACTTTTTAAAAAATTACACTTCCTTACTTTTTGGAAGAAAAAAAAAGAGATAAAAAAAGTAAACAGAATAGTAAAACAAATACAACTGTGTACCCCTGACCTGACCAGCAATAATTTTGTTTGCCTTAAAAAGTTTCATCTTGACAAGAACATGCTAAGATATAATTCTAATTAAAAAAAGGAACTTTTTTTCTTTCACCTACTTTCAGCTACTTGCCTCTTCTTTTATATCTTCTAGGTTGCTGCCGTTAATGAATACAAATATCTAATTTTTAATTTCATTGTCATAATCTAATATTCATCTACTCAGTGAACCTTCTCTAGCCTAAACGTGAGTACCAACAGAGAAGTGTTGAACTTAACAATTCTCTTTCAGTCTTTATGTGAATTTTTAATTGTATTTGATATAAAATATTTTGTGTAGAGCATAAAAAACCTGTTGTGTCCCCAGAAAGATTTACCTGTTTATATGCAACACATGTACTCCATATTTGCTTTCAATTCTGTACTTTGTTGGATCACTTGCAGGAGTAATCAATTCCTCATTTTTGTACCTGACAATCAAAGAAAAAATAAAACTCATAAATATCAGCAACTATTCATTCATTTGGTAGATCTTTGGATCCAGATATCATTTACTATCATCTGAACCCTCCCTATGAATCTTATCTACTTGCACAGAGTATTTTCCAGGATGTATGGATAGATACATATTGGCCCATGAAGGCAAAGGGGGACTATCATTGCAGCAAGGAAGTGGAAAGAGAAGATGTGCACCCGGTCTAGAAGAGCAGAGAAGCAGAGGGAAGATGGCATGTGACTTGAATTTCGAGTCCGCTAGCCCTGACACAAGATGGGAAGCAAACTTTTTCTTGGATTACAGTACAGCACTTCAGCACAAATAAGGTGAGCAGCAACAGAACTCTGCCTGCAGCTCTCACATACATAGGACAGCACTTGTCTGGAGAGGATGGTAGCTGCAAGGATACTACCTTTACGTCCTCCTCAACAGAAGTTAACACAAAGTGACCATAGATGACAACAATGGTGCTGTGCACAATTATCCAGGCTTAGCAAGCAGCCTGTGAGCTCTTTGTAATTTGTCATTTGATACTTCATCATCAGAGAACTCAATGACCAGAAAGACCGGAATGCCTTCCACTGTCTGCCTTCTGAAATACTTGAGTTTGCTTCTCACATTGCACAGGGCCATTCAGCACGTTGTCCTCCTAATCCTTCACATGCAGTATCAACCGCTACAATCCAGCACATCTTTGAGGATTATAAAGGGGATTTAACATAGCCATTATGCATGTGACACTTATCAGTTATGGCATAACTTTCAAATGAAAAAAGCTTAGCAACATTTTTAGAGGGCTAGGAAAGGCCAGTCTCTTACCATTGTACAACAGGGGCTGGAAATCCTTGTACAGTGAAGCAAAGGCTCACAGACATCTTTTCCCAGACAGTATGAGACCTCAGGCGCACTAGGATTTCAGGTGCTCGACTTATACTTTCTTCTAAAATATGTCTTTCCAGTGCCATATTTTCTTCTACCTATTAAACACAGGAAAATAAAAGAAGCATCTGGTACCACACTCAAATGGGGTAGAAGATCTAATCTTAAATCCACAAAAAGATACTAAATCACTACTCATCTGTGAAGCACAGGCCTAAATTTCAGTATATCTCATAATTATGTTTGGACAGGAACAAAAAGATTCAACAGGTACCATCCTTTGAACAGCAAGCTTATCCAGATGTTCTCTAGCACGGTGCCTGGCTGTGTGAATCTCTTTTTCCAAAGCAGACAACTCACTGGCAAAACGGATTCTTTTCTCATCACTTGAATGGGACTTTTGCTCATGACTCCTGTAGGACAAGAAAAAAATCAGGTAAGAGTAACCAATATGAAGGTTTAAGTTTGTCACTTGCACATACTAAGCAACTGAGGGCTCTGAAATCATATTAGGAGGATAAAATCTAATGTAGGAATTATTCTTAGCATCTATCTGCCTATCCTAATAACGAATATCTGAAATTAATATGAATTTTCTTCATTTTCTTTCCCCCTATATTTGTGGTGCCACAGCTACAGAACTTGAAATCTGCTGCGGTCACACTGACATAGTATCCCATAGTCTCAGTTCTCTGGTAATCAAGATCAAGAACCTGCCTGGCCTCCTTCTGATTCCTAATTTTCCTTCCCATGGACACAAGAGGGTAGAGGAGTAAAGGCATATTCTGTGCCTGTTCACACCTGGTAAAAGTTGTGCCTTGCTTACGTTGTACCCTTAGCTTTAGAACCTGGCAGCTCTGCTAGCTCCATGGCTGTATCAGCTGACCTCACCTGAAAGATACAGACCAAGGCTTTCACAAGGATTTGATGAACTGCTGCATGCGAAAAAAGCTGTCCTTGAACAAGGATGAGCAGAAAGTACTATAGAAATTACCAGGAAAATACAACATTTGCAAAAAAATTGTGGGTTGTTCCCTGAAAACCTAACTCCGTAGATTCTTCAGAATTAGTAAAAAGAACCCTAACTCATAAATGTTTTTAGGAGGAGCTAGCCTCAATCTCCTTTGCTCATGCTGATTCAGTAAACAGCCTGTGCTACTCTTTTCTTTTCCAAGAGGACAAAAGAAGGTACTGAATATCAGATATTTCTAACATGTCTATCAACATAGTCAACATATGGCAAGACTTTGAAAGTATTACCCAAATAAGAAAATTTCCATGAAATTCAGTGAGCAGTAGATCAACATATTATTTGTCTGTTATTTAGAAATATTTGATTTTCCTAAAACATTCTGTTTTGAGGTTATATATTTCAAAACAATCAAAGTACCAGAACCATATGGACGTATATGATTTTCACAACATATTTTCTACAAACAAGGCAGAATTCTTTCTTGTAGTATAAATTCTTTGTGTCTTTGGTGCAGTCACTGTAGAGCATAGCAGAGCAGAAATGGTCAAATTCACTAACAGGAATATTGTCATCAACACATTTCCTATGGCACTTCATATCAGGGCTGTAACTGAGATATGACAGTAAGCCCTCTTGATATTAAGGAAAAGACTCAAACAGTTTAAATTGATCTAAATTAGAGATTTAGGAATAGTGGAGTAGCTCTGTCCAAAATGAGTTTTGGATACCAGGTGGATTCTAATTTATTTTTGTTTTAAAGCTGTTTTCAAGGGTCAGAGTAGGGATTAGGGGAACAACTCTGGGTAGAAATATGAGATTGAAAGTGACACTCAGCCATTTAGTGTTCCAGACAAAACAGATTAATGAAGAACAGCGATAGAGAAACCTCCAGTCCCATCAGCTGTGAAAAGAGGCCTGACAAAAGAGCAGTACTAAATGGGACCAGAGCCACTACACGGGTCAGATTTGACCAACAGAGCTTTACCTTTTCCTGGATTCTTGCATTGCTTCATGCGCCAAAGTGCGCGCCCTCCTGGCACAGAGTCTACACGTTGTTTTGCCCAAGCCAGATGATTCATAATAAGCAGCCTGTCTGGAAGCAGCCCTTCAAATATAAAAAACTTTGTTATAACCCAGCAATTCAGGTAAAAAATGAACATACAGAAGTCAAAGAAATTACTTTGAGCTGAATGAGCTGAATACCATGACTGAGCACTGTTCGGTGAGAAACATTTGCATCCTCACTGACTGCACTAGGTGCTGATTCTCACTATTCCTTCAAGAGCTTACTGCTCAACATCTGTCACTTGGGATCATTAGGAGTTCTATTTCATTCTATTAAATTTATACTTATCTCAGTCTTCAATCATTCAGGTGCACTTCAGTGGACCATGAAGGTACAAGCCTGTCTAATACACTAATCACGAAGAATTCCCATAGCATTGTCTGTTTCTAAATAGTCATGCCTTTTTATACTTCACAAAACCTCTTCCATAAACTCTTTCATAAGGGAAGCTGGACAAGCTAGACAGCTAGATAGGCATCTTAATTACTGAGGAGGGAGAACATTGATTCTGAAGAAACCAAGATAAAAAGTCCCAGGCTCTGAAATACAAAGAATGTTTATTTAGTGGCTAAAACTCTAAGATTTCACATGACAAGGGTTAAGCCTTCATTTAAGTTTAAAAAAAGAAATTGAATGACAAAAACTATAACTAGGAATAGACAGCTTCAGATGAAGAAATATCATCATGTCATACGGAAGAATGGTTAAAAAACTGTTTCTGTGATTTCATGGCAATTTTTCTGAAGTCAGAGTTTTAATTTGAGCCTAAAAGGAAGAATTTTCAATTTGGAGATAGCAAACAAGACAGATTCTAAGCTAAAAGGTCTGTGTAGCTATGTTACAACATATAAGAAAGTTTAGTTATGTTGATGGGAGACTCTAGATAAAGAGCATCCCAATGGAAGGAACTGGAAAACTATTGTTCTGAATAAATCACAGTTTTTGTAGGTGAAGGGGAAAGGTAAGTATCTTGATTCTAAGAACTAACTACCCAAAATAGAAACCTGTCTAGGCTTAAATATATGGTACTTACTTTCTTGCTGCGTATTCCTCAAGTACATATCTTGTCTGAATGCTGCGATAGGACTGATCAAAGTGCTTGTGCCTCCTCTGGTAAAATGGTACTGCTACTGAAGACATATTTCAGTGCGTTACAACCAGTAATTCCTGCAGAGAGTGAAATTAGCCATATATTCAACCATGCACACATTCATCCATATATTTCAGACATTTTGGCTCGACATTTTTTGATATGTAGAAGTGTGTGAACATGTACAAATGTACAAAATTGCATCAATTTGTGACAAGTAGAGTCATCAATGGTACACATGGGTACCTCGAGCTGTATCTTATCAGTCATACAGTGTGAGCTATGGAATCATAGATGACAGCAATAGAAGATATTTTGTCAGATCGTTTTTCCCCTTCTTTGCAGATGTCATTTAACACCTACATAGAAATTTACAGGGATGGAAATTTGACAGTTTTTTGGGCATAGTTAGGCATTTCAGTTCTCTGCTCTTCAAACATTTTACTTTTTTCATTCTTGCAATTTATGCTCATTATCTCTTGAACAATTCACCATGACAACAAAAATAGACTGTGTTCACCCCCTTTTGCAGCAGCCTGTTGAAGATTTTTTTTACATCTGCTTTCATCTCTTTTGTTTAAACTCAACAAAGATTTCTCATGCAATCTTTTGTCTTGTGATATTTTTTCTGGACCACCAATCATTCTTGTTGCCTTTTTGTGGACTTTCTCCAAAGCATGGCATAGTTTGATCAATATTTGGACAGAAGGTACTCAGGAACATTCAGGGTGCTCCTAAGAAGCAGTGTGGGTGAGAAGAGCATGTTTCCCACTGAGTTAGAGTTAAGCAGATTCCCAACAATGTCATTAAAAGAACATGGAGGTGCCTACATCCCTTTGTGTTCATTAGAAATATGATGACAACTTCTTGCAAAAGTGGGGAATTTCACTAACCATATCCTGAGTTGATGCCAGCTTGTGAAACTACAGTCTGACTTGAATAGGGGGGTCTTTACTCTTGGGCCATTTGGTCCAATCAGTGTTGAAGGATCCCAACTGAACAGCCAATATCTACCCCATGAGGCAGCTACACTTCAGCCACAACTGAAGCAAGTTCTTTCTATAAAATCTATGAACCAGCTTCAGCCCAATCCTGAAGATTTAGTCTGGGAAATTACTGCAGTAAAATCTAATTTCCTACTAAAAGCCAAAGGGAGTGTCCCCACTGCTATGCTTCCCTGTAGGGTGCAGACTGCCAGCTCTGCTCCAGTAGCCAGGGCACAGGTGGAGGAGGCATGGCCTAGGATCCACCCATGTGTACCCACATCAAGTGAAGCAAAGCAACACCAGCTCACCCAGGGGCCATGTTAAGAGTGTGTCAGGGTCCTGGGGACAGCAATGGACCTGACTGTCCCTGCCCAGCCTCCTCTAGGGTTCCTCCCACCCTGCCCACAGCCCAGGACTCCATGTCAGCACCCTAGGCCATCAGCTCCTGTCCCAGTAATGATGCAGAAGGGCCAGTCTCCAGGTCCCCACAGCCTGGCCCTGCCCATACGTGGACCCTGCCAAGAAAAACCTGCCTCATACCCACACCAAAAGTCCACATTTGTAACAAAAAGACACATGAATAGGTGGTTTCATGATGTATATAAAATGAAAGCTCAAAGGGATTTGAATAGAAATTTAGATACTCATTTAGATACAATATTTAACAAGGTAAAATACCAGTATATACTGTATTTCCAGCATAGAGTATTTACCAAGAAAAGGAAATGCTAGTCATTGATCAAGTAGTGTAATAAGCTTCAACTCTGACTGTTACTTTCAGGTAGTCAAGGATAGAGTCAGATGCTCGCAAGTTTTGATGTTCTCACATCAGCTAGTTTTGCATTTTGAAGAAAAAGTAAGGAGAAGACAGTAGACATGCTTAATAACAGAAGCATGTTGTCTTATAAAGTTCTGAGATCAAAGGGATGTTTAGAATTTATCACCTCATAGCTGCATCTTCTGCATAACTTATAATTACCTTTTCAACCCTTTTTTCAAGAGATATGAAAATGACAAATGACACGTTCGGGAATGAGAGCTTTAGACAAAACACCAGACACTGCAAGACAAAAATGAAAAAGGTTTACAACATCACTATGGGGCATTAAAGAAATATATTGACACATTTCTAGAGAAATAAGAAAGTTAACATGACCCAAGTTAGTGCAGCACATCACATTGACGCTAGCTTAGTTAAGTGCTCTCATACAATGCTGAGCTGACATAGACCTCTCATAGAACTATTAACTCATTATAGAACACAATGTCTTAGTTACATGAGCGGAGTTGCATAGACTCACGAGCAGCCTTGGCTTCTCCTAGTTTTGATATCTGTACATCATGTGATGCTACACCTGCAGATATCAAATGCTGGTCTTCTTCCTGCTATCTGACCATGTGGCTACTGTGTATATGACATTTTGTTTCCTCCCTAGTTCACGTATTAACCAGACAATTAATGGTATCATGTTCCTTCTTTTTTATTTTTAATTAGCCTTTTTGCCAAAATGAAGGTGCAAAGGGCAAACCCATAGATTAAGCTGACTCCACTGTTAAGAGCCCCTCATGTTTATATGTTTACATGTCTACATGTGGTAAGTTAAATAATTCTGTGAATTTATCAACATGCAATGTATAACTTGCACTGAGATTCAGTGTATAAGGATTGCAGAACAATGCTCATTTATCTGGATAGATCACAGTCTGAGTTGTTTTCATCTTTGAGATAGGAGAAAACATCTTTGTCATTTACAGTTCAGCTTTTTCCATTAAATGTAAAACTTACATTTTAATTATCATATCTTTGTCTATTCGTCAGCACCCAGGACTTCTCAAAATTTGGATTCAGATGTTTTGCACATTTATCCAAACACCTTAGTATAGAAACAAGGCTAGTCATGCATGCTCAGCTTCCATACAAGTAATTAACTGAGCTTGTTAGGAACCAGATTCATTTTGCCTTCGGTTAACACAGAGGGGAGCTGCCTGGCAACAATTCCAAATGTAATAATAATCATCAGTTAATTACAATGATGCTTCCAAAGTATGTATTTAATACTTAATAGTGCTGCACAGACAAGTATCAGAAGAGCAAAATTACAGTCCCACTATAAAAGCAGGATACCAGGTATTGAGTTCCTGATGAAAGAACTGTCTATTTTATTCCTAGGAATAATATTTTTACTGTTTTCCCAGTTTTTCACTGGTACACATTTATATGAGATGTTTGAAATGTATTTTAATATTTAGTCAGTTAGAGAACATGCTATGCAGATGACAGCTAATCTGCACTGAATTTATTGATTTAGGTGAACCAAAATTTTGTTACTGACGGTGCTTGAAGACCTAGTTATACTGGCACGTCAGTTGGTGGAACTGTCTCAAAAGCAAGATGCAGGTAGTGGTCTGGCAGAGGCACTAGGGAGAATTCAATAACAAAAAAATTACATAAATTGGTCCAGAGAAAAATAAATTAATTATCTGAATAATTATAACAAATGAAAAAGCAAATCTCATGTGTTATTGACCAAGTTCTACTGCAAGAATTACAGAGACCTAGCTAAAATATATAGCCTACGTGTTACAAAAAATCCTTAAATTTCTTCCATGTAGATTCTATTAACAACTCTGGATTTTAAGAAAAAGACCTGGAGTTACAGGACAACATGGTCCTGAAACATTTAGTGTCTCGTTCTGACATCAGAAGGACCTAAAGTGCACCAATCTGTGTGCTCTATAAACCACTCAGAAGACTATTAAACCCAAAGAAAAATATTACGTCAGCCAAAATGTGCTTAAGAATTAATGATAGAAAACACAGGTTAGGCTATTCAGATTATTTACATAAGTATACGATTCCTCATGCTTAGTAGCACATATATAACAATTTATACTGGACTGTGAGTAAAAGGCAGAGTTCCCAGGACAGGATACGCATAGTTTCGTGACACAGTAATACTGATCTGAATAGAAAGCAATAATCTAGGACACATGACAAGGGGCCACATTCTTGGGCAGAGGAGCCAACGGTCTGATATAAACATTGTTAGCTTGATAAGTGAGTTAATTTAAGATTTAAAGGACAAGTAGTAAATTCTAGCATGATCATTTACACAGCCTCAGAGAGGACGCACACCACCAACTAAATTGATGGATGGGTTGACAAATACCATAGGAAGAACCTGGTTGTGCTCACCATAGATAGACAACTTGCATTCCCAGATTCAGCAGGCTCCTGCCCTGAGCAATGCACCATGCAACATGTACTTTCTTGGCCTGACCTGTCAATGCTATAACATACGACATGCACTTTCTTTGCTCATCTCTGTTCTTGGCCATCTGCAGAAGAGCCAAAAACAATTCACGAGTTCTTGCATGACCTCATGTAGTCTATCCTCCTCATTCCAGCTGAAAGGTCAGTACATCCTGCTCCTACATGCACATCCTCATTCTTGATACTCCTCTGTATCTCATCTTTCTTAAACACCTTTGGCCATTTGTACTTACTGGAGGGGTTGTCTTGTTTTTCCCATGACTTAGGCATTGTTTCCGCAACCCGTCTGTAGTTCTGCTTGTTGTTCTCTACATTGTTCAAGGTTAAGTGTTTTTAGGAAACCATGTTTTGCCAGCTTATACTTCTGTGGTACATTAAAGCCCATGATATTTAACTCATAAAAATATATTTAAAACCATATCACTTACATACCAAAATGAAAGACGAAAAAAAAACAACCAAAAAACCCACACCTTCTATTCATTGGTTGCCCCTAATGACCAGTTTCAAGAACTACTGTATTGCCTCAAAAAATACATGATCCTTTCCAGTTTATTATATATATATGTTGTAGAAATTGTAGATTTAATAGCACAGTAGCATTTTCCCACAGAAACTGACTTTGGCGGAAATCTTGTAAAACCATCATGAATCATTATGCAGCTCATAGATACTGCAGTCTAAATAGAATGGGATGTAAAGGATCTGGTAAAATCTTCTCCCTTTTGATAATAAACTTCTAAAATTCCAATATGTCTCTCCAGTCTTTTATCTCTGTACATGTGTGTATATTTAGATCTTACATAGAAATTTATGTTCTGTGCATGAGAAAAGATGAACTTAAAAACCCACTCAAATATACAGTTATTGTAAGATGTTTCTGTCCTTCCCACTGAAGACCTTTTTCATTCTGCATAAGAATTCAATTTAACTTTTTTGATAACAGAATACAAATGCTTATCAAATTCTTTTTTTAAAAAAAAAGCATATGGAATTCTCATTTGTTTAAAAACTACCAAATTCCAGACATTACTTAGCAAGCTTTAAGGCTTCTTGTTTTTTCTTTTCTGATGTGTTTAGCTATGTCATAGTTGGTCTTATCTTTTACTGATCACACCTCCTTTGTATGGGAATAGTATTTTCCTCATTTCAAAAATTGGTTTTAAAACAGAAATCATGGACAACAAGTTTAACCTGGTTCAAATCATCCCCAGAAGTGCATGCATTACTTTTGTTATTAAACCTAAAGACAGAGTTCTATCCTCTATTTCTAGTCATCTGAATATCCAGCAAAGTAACATTTTCCAGCAGCTGATGATACCAGCTATCATAGATGTGTCTATTCTTAATAATTTCATGTCTTGAATGAGTAGACTTTTGACATTTCACAACATCAATTGATACTGTTTTCAATGACATACAGGTAGATTCATCAATGTAATGCTATAGCATGTCTATGATTAGTTAGAATGCACACTTTAACCTTGTAATAATCCCTGAATGGTTTGCTTCACCCTCTAGCCAGAACAGTTAGTGTGGAAGTATTTTGAAATATACTATGGGCGGTCATGGTCATGGTCATGGTCATGGTCATATCCCCAAACCTTGATGAGAGACCTTTGCTCTTTGGCAGGTAGGAAGAAGGCAGAGCCATGGGTACCCTTCCCTCCAGCAAGGTCGTTGTGAAGGGGAGGACCAGTTCCTGCATTTTTGTAAGTCTAAAAAAAAAAGTAATTCTGGCTTTTCTATTACTCTCATGAAGGAAAGGAGTGGAAGCTTCCAATCTGACTTTCTTTCCACAGCCCTACTAGAAACTAAACAGTATATATCCCAAAAAGGATACTAATATGGATGATATTTTATGAATTCATGATCATACTAGACTGGAAATTAAATGAAGTTGAATTTGTCCACATTGACTAGAAACCTTGCCACTCTAACATTCCAAATGTACAGAGTTCCAACATGTTCTCATAAAGTTTGAAAATTTCCCTTCACTTGGCAAATGTATTACATCCCTCCAACTGGACAGCAAAGACTGTTGAACAGTGAGATGGTGAAAGTCACTTCCCATCATCCCAACATTCAGTATCCTTCATTATGATACTTTCGTTGACTCATAGCCATTATCAACACACAGACATAATTTCAAGAGGATGAATATGATTTCCCAGGACTCTATCAGTGCCATTTAGCTGGAATTAACAAAGGGCAAAGAACACATCACATAGTCTAGAGCAACAGGGACACCAGAAATACATCTTCTGGAAGCATGTACTTGAAAGCATGGCAGACAAAAAACAGAAGTAGATTTCTTTTTGTCCTAGTTACATTCTACTCTTCAGCATGCCAAATAGTTTTGCCAGCTACTATAGGATTTTATACTTAATTATTTACACACAGACTTTAGATAAAACATACAGTATAAGCCCATAAGAAAGTGGCACTGCCAATATTTGTGCAATTGGAAAAGTACATATTCAAATAGAGCTATAGATTTCTGTAATGTAGTTCTTTATATGCAGCAAGAAACAGAAGAAATGTTAAGACACAATAAAATAAAGGTGACTATGAACAGAACAAAATTCTACTTTATTTTTTTGTTTTTCTTTTCATGAATCAATCTATGTCCTGCTTTTTTCTTGTTTCCTAAGGAAGTTAATTTATTTTTTTTTACAGAAAAGCACCCAACACCCTCCTACAAGCACTCCCATTTGTTCTGAACAAGAAAACCCTAGTTTGAAAATGGACTTACCAAGGGATATAGAAAAACTGCAAAGAAGAGAGGAAGACCAGCCTTTCCCAGCCTAGTAAACTCTGCCTGAGGAAAACAAAAATAATTCCCCTCTCTAAAGGCTACTGCCCCTTCACTCCCATTTAAGGGCCGATGCAGTTCTATATTTAGAACTAACCAAATGATTCTCCCAAAACTGGGGTCAGCCTAATAGGCAGTAAGGGTGTGGTATAAAAGCAGAAGAAAAGCACTAGCCTTTACACAGTTTTATACTGTATTTTAGTAAAAGACAAGTGTCATTCCTTGAAAAACAGTTGTTTATATTAAAACTGGGGTTTCTTTTCCCAGCAACACCAAGGACATGGGAAACAACCTAATGTCAGAAAACAGTTTAAATTTTTTACTTAGAAATGTTTGAAGTTTTAAAATAATCAATAACTTAGAAGACCAGTGAGGAGATGTAAACTCTAGAATATTATTAGTAGAGACATGAAATCCCCTTAGTGCTTCAGGCTGTAAAATGAGCCTCCCCACTGCTTCCTCAAGAGCTCAATGAATTTGAGAATATAACTGCAATATATGAAGGCCTAGTAGTAGTATAAAAAAACCTAATATTTCCATCTCTATAATGTCACCAGTCAACCTGAGAGACATTTTTCTGTGTTTTGTAAGTAAAGCAGGAAGAAATAATATGCATAGAGGCATAAACAAACAGAGAAAAAAAACATAGCCAAAGCGTTCAATTCTGTGAGACCTTGATGGTCCCTGATGTTTCCTGATTATTACCAACTAAAATGGATGTTTGCTGCCTGTAGGGCTCCTAGATTTCTATCCAGAAGCTACAAGGCACTGCTGTGGTGTTTCTGACATGTCCAGATACAACGGAGTAGCAGCACTGGCTCTGAAGAGCTGATAGGTTTGGGTTCAGTCATTCTTTCCCATTCTGGTGGTAGACAACCCCACGGGGATTGCACCCATATGGAGGAAGGGAAGGAAAGGTAAAAAGGTTGACAAGGCCTTGTGGCAAGTGTGAATAATTAATGATATTCCTCTTATTCTATCTGGAAATAGGACAACATGTCTGGGAAAACCTGTCTATATGCGAGACCTAATCCCACCTCCTGATGGCCCATAATGACTCAAATAGTCAATGAGTCAGCAATATACAAAAGGTAGGGAATTAATTGATCTTAAAATGACTTGAAAATAACAAGATCTATTTTCAATTTACTTATATAGGAATGGGATCAAGGCCAAAGTCACTAAATGACAATCTCTTCCAGTGGTTGGTATGGAAAACTTTGATACGTGAACAATGTTCTTTTTAAGTCATGCTTTCTTCTTTTATATTCATTTATGGGAAGCAGTGCAAGAGGTAGAAAAGCATTTAAATAACTGATTCTTATCTCATCTGCAGTATTCATCCAAGTTCCCTAAGGAGCTCTGGTAAGGATCTTTCCTACCTTTGTATTGTCTAGGACTACCATTTGCTTGAAATAGATTTCTCTCTTCCTCCCATAGCTCTTGAATTATAACTCAGTTTGACAGAATTACATCTACAGAGACAGACACAGTGGAATGAGGGCATATGCCCTAAATGTAGATGTTGCTTCAGAAGCAGCTGTCAAAGTAATTAGCAGGTAATAATCCAGAGCAAACTCACTTTACTTACTGTCAGAGACTGAGATAGTTGATGATTTATGCATTCTCAGGCTTTTGACACACCTACTGTCCTGAAAACAACAACTGACCTTGGGTTTTTGACACACCTGCTGGGCGATTAGTTACCTCTGATAGCCCATGAAGAGTCAACCTTGCAGGCTCTTGCCTATTGACACCTCTGCTGGGCGATTAGTTACGCTGTCCTGAAAACAACAACTGACCTTGGGTTTTTGACACACCTGCTGGGCGATTAGTTACCTCTGATAGCCCATGAAGAGTCAACCTTGCAGGCTCTTGCCTATTGACACCTCTGCTGGGCGAACAACAACTGAAAAGACAATGTGCCTCTGGAGGACTAAGTCCAAAAAAGGGAAAAGCAACCCCTCATGCCAGGGAGGCGCCAGAGCATATAAACTTACTGGTGACTTTGGGAATTTGGGAGTTCTTCTCCCCCACCGCCTGCGAATCAAGACCATCAAGCATCGCTGGATCCCGTGGGCGGTGACTATGGACATCTGTCTACTCTCAGCTTTTCTTTCCCTTACTCTCCCTGGCTCTTATCCTGCCTTTCTCTCCCCTATGCATTTTTCTCCTCCCCAGAAAGGTTATGACAGCACCCAAAGGTGTTAGTTTACCTATTGATTATGACAGCACCTAAAAATGTTAACCTATCTGTTGATATGAACTTACCTGTTGATACAAAACTGTTGAAATAAATCTTATATATTTTCATACACCGATTATTTAGTGTCGCTTCGCTTTAATCCACCCCAAAGGAATTTTTGATAAAACCTGGGTTACCCCCCCCCCCTCTTTTCCTGGGGCGGGTCGTAACACTTACCCAGCTCCATCTCTTCTCTCCTACTGCATTTTCCAGGGGGAGGTAAAAGGTCAGTTTTCAGGAAAACATTAAAGTTCTCATTACACTCTGCATTTAATTTCTTGTTCTATATTTATTATCTCTAAAGAAATGGAGTCTTCTACAGCCTGTTCTGTTTGTCTTTACACTTGAGCTCTCCTATATTTTAAGTTCTTTCTTCAAGGTGTGGTTGGATGACAAAGATGTGAAAGTGCATCCTGAGGGCTGTGGGAAATATGACATAGGCAAGAACTGGGGCCAGTCTCAGGTTGTCTCCAGGTAAGTCAATAAATAAATTATTCTTCTCTTCATAGATATTCACAAAACAGGATAGAAAGGAAAACTTAAATATTTTGTTATTCATTGGTGGTGAAATTTAGGCAGCAGAGCACCAAAAATTATCCGGCATTCTAATAATTAAATAATTTGCATTATGTTCTCAAACAAACTTCCTCCCAAACATAGAAGGCACCTTCCCCTGATCCCTCCACTTCCCAAACAGAAGTTATTCCTTGAGGTGTTTTTCAAAATAGAGTTTTAGCAGAATATCAGAAGAATTATTCAAGCACTTCAAATCGAGCATGTGCTAAAATCCCTTTGTGAATGTGTTATTTTAGAGTTACTTCTTTATCTTATACCTGTCCCTTGATGTGGGTTGTTTAGCTGATACAGGTGTAAGTAATGGCTCAACTACTCCTGCAAAGGGGAAGAAAAAGAACTGAACTAGAAATCAGAAAAAAGATGTATTAGCTTTTTAGCTACTGGATTAAACAGCAAAACATAAAATGAAATGAAATGCAATGATGTTAGAAGAGGTACTTTTTAGCCTGTAAGGGTGCCTTAATAGTGGCCTTGTACTTTTAGCTTTCTCCTGTTCCAAGAAAACCCAATGCATCTTTGTATGGCAGCTTCTAAATTCCAGCTTTGTTAATATATTAGCTATTGATTTCTTCAAATGCTTGTTGCATATTTATAGTTTCCTATAAAGTAAAAGATTGGTAACTAGCAATGAAGTTCCTCATCTCCGTGGTAGCCCTAATTATTCACAAAGCCCTATTGTGAGGTTTCTAAAGCTATGCTGGAAAAATGGATACTGTGCACTGGTGATCAAAGAGCAGTCTCTTGGATTTCCTTCCCAGCTACCTGAGTCCTAGCATCTCTCTTGGCATTACAAATGAAAGACAAAGCAATGAATGCAAATTCAATCACACAAAAAATAAATCATGCTCTTTCCTGAGTTAGTGCCTTTGGTCAGAAGTTTGGGTTTATCAAGTGTGGGTTCTGTATACAAACCACATTGAATGAGTCTCATTCAGAAGAGAATACCACCACCTGAAAGAAACAATTAAAAACAGTTTTGGAGGCAGTACATCTGCTTATGAAGATTAGCTAACAAGAAAGTAGTAACAGATGCACTTGACTGCTGACAGCATTGTAAATGTGTTCATGCAGCTGAGCACAAATCCTCAAGGTAAAACACACCTTACTGCCTCTTTCAGA
Organism: Manacus candei; assembly: GCF_025592945.1. Taxonomy (NCBI): domain Eukaryota; kingdom Metazoa; phylum Chordata; class Aves; order Passeriformes; family Pipridae; genus Manacus; species Manacus candei. The sequence continues at coordinate 10,936,583 of NW_026138059.1, read as the reverse complement.
CACAGAGAGAACAAACGCATAACGACTCCTAAGAAGCTTAAGCACTTCTCTCTCTACCTCCTTCTATCTGCTTATTTTTATTTTTTCTTGATGTATTTTTTCTTCCTCTGTTAAAGCTTCCTGATTTTCTTTTTCACTGCCCAACTTGCAAGTATTTTAAAGCTAGCCACATGCAGCTGAAAACTGCCAAAAGCTAAAACTACCCTTCCCAGAAATGAGGCTAGGCCGTGTGGAGATCAGATCAGAGAAGAGCAAAGTCATTTGGAGGAGAAGGAGAAAAAAACACTTGCAACTAAGAGAACACTGTGCAACTCCAAAGAGAGAGGACAACAGCAGCTGTGGGGAAAAGAAAAAAAAAAATCACAAAAAAACCCAACAGAAAACCCCACAACAAAACCAAAAAACACACTTACACTTGCTAGAAGCTATTTTAAACAGCCAGACAAGGATTTTCAACCAGAAATTTGACAGAGCTAGACTGTACTGTTTCCAGGACATCAAACACTTCAGCACAAGCCTTTAGACAAATACTAAAATACCTGAGTATAAAAAATGTTGGGATTTTTTCCCCTGCGACATAAGATAAAGTGAATATCTTAGTAAGTATCCTTATTTATGTCTAAGAAGGCAAACACAGACTGAGTTACAGTGAGTCAATTATTTTTAAGATATCTAAACAGTAATGTGTCATCCTGTTGTCCAAGGACCCCCCCTGGAGCACATCAGAGTCAGTGGTAAGGTTTTACTGATTAAGAAAAGCTCGGATTCATATCCTGCTTGATTTAATGTCTCTCTAAAAAGTTGACAGAGGGTTAGCTGAGCTGCAAAGAGAAAATATGTGGTTGCCTGATGGAGCAGAATGTTTCAACAATTTCTTTCGTGAGTTATTGCAAGTGGAGATGAGTATATTCTCCATTGCTTTGGACAGCAGTCCAAACAAAATACTCTAGAGATGGTAATGAGCTGACAGCGATACTCTGTTTAAAATTAGGGTTTCAGTCAGTGGGAATGGCTAAATATGTTTTAGCTAAATATATTTTGCTAAATTTTAGGATGAGCTAAGCAAATTACAGTCTGGCCAGTGACATGAAGGTACAGCTCAGATTTTAAATATTGGAAGGGTTGTAATTCTATCAAATCTTTTGGACGTGTTTCTGATAAACCTTAATGAAAACAGCAGCACTTACTGCAGTTTGCTGAGTTAATTAGACAAACCGTGCCATAGGGATATATACTGGCTGTATATCAGCTTAGTGGCATCTCTTCACTTACCTTTACAATAAGATCTGTTTTTCAACCAAGTTCAAAGACAAGGACCATAAAGATGCTTGCCTTAGCCTGGTATATTTATTCCAGTGTCACATAATACACTCTGCAGATACCTGCTACAGCAACAGTTCATAGCTAGGCTTCACGAACGAAGATTTGAGGAGAGTTCTACCCACGATTGTTACAAGCGTGCTGGTGGCTAAAAGGCCAATACAAAATAGGTACGTCCAGTTGCAAAAGGTACAGCAGAAAGACTCCTTAGGTGGTATATTCAGCAAGGCATGATTCTTTTTGCATTGTCTTTTCTTCTCTAGAGTGATCCTGCGTGCGTTCTCAAAGGAAGTAGCAGCGTTATAGATGGTGTGTCTCCAGACCTCCCAATTGGAGGCCAGAGTAGACCAGTTATGTTGATCAATATGGCCAAGGCTGAGATGTTGTTTCAGGGAGTCCTTGAATCTTCTCTTCGGGGCTCCTCTCATGCAGCAGCCGGTGGCAAGTTCACCATAAAGCAAGATCTTAGGGAGGTGGTGGTCCTTCATCCTTGAGAAGTGCCCTGCCCAACGCAGCTGTGTTCTCAGCAACATGGCCTCAATACTTGTGACTGCTGCTTGTTCTAGAACAGATGTATTGGTCACATAATCTGACCAGTGGATTGTTTAGGATTGTACAGAGACAGTGTTGATGGAAGTGTTCTAGGAGATGCATGTGGTGGCAGTAGATGACCCATGATTCAGATCCATATAAGAGAGTAGACAGCACAATGGCTCTGTAAACACTGATCTTGGTACTTTTCTTCAAGTGTGTATTTCACCAAACTCTTTTATGAAGCTTTCCAAAAGCACTATATGCCTTTGCTAACCTGTTGTCTATCTCTCCATCAATCTTACTGTCCGAGGAGATGAGGCTACCTAGGTAATTAAACTGCTGGACTGATTTGAGCTCTGATTCACCAATGGTGATATGGGGATGATGGAAGACTTCCTGAGGTGCCGGTTGATGGAGAACTTCTGTCTTCTTTAAGCTGACTTCCAGCCCAAAGAGCTCATCAGCATCTGCAAAGCAGGATGTTAAACGCTGCAGAGCTGCTTCTGTGTGAGCAACAAGGGCGGCATCATCAGCATAAAGCAGCTCCCGGACAAGATGATTTAAGGTCTTAGTGTGGGCCTTCAGTCGCCTTAGGTTGAAAAGGCTTCCATCAGTACGGTATCAGATGTAGATACCATCCTGATCATCAAGGTCTGCAGTGGCCCTTTGGAGCATCGTGCTGAAAAAGACTGTGAATAGGGTTGGTGCGAGAACACAGCCTTGTTTCACACCAGTTATCTCTGCAACTAACCCCAATGTCATCAACAACAGATTAGATCTTGAGAGAACCACAACCTATAAGAAGGCAGAGACAGGAATTACACTGCAGTGGTGTGGTCCACAGGCTTCACCACCCTGGGAAATGCAGGCAAAACAGCTACAGTCCTGAGTCCATCATTGAGTAGCACCATCCAAAGCCCATTTTAATGTCTTCATATTTTAGTAACTGTTGGCTGTGGGGGTGACTGCTTATAACAGCATTTACATACAGGACTCACACCAGACAAGCACAGACAACTAAGGCACAGAATCACAGAATGTTTGAGGTTGGAAGGGACCTCTGAAGGCCTTATCCAGCCCACCCTCTCAAGCAAGGCCACCTAGAGCTGTTTGTCCAGGACCATGTCCAGATGGCTTTTGAATATCTCCAGGGACAGAGACTTGTGCTGGTTTTGGCTAGGGTAGAGTTAATTTTCTTCACAGTGGCTGGTATGTGATTGTGTTTTGGATTTGTGCTGAACACAGAGTTGATAATATAGAGATGTTTTTGTTATTGTTGAGCAGGGTTTACACAGAGCCAAGGCATTTTCTGCTTTTTTTACTGCCATGCTGGCAAGGAAGTTGGGGGTTCATGGGAGGATGGGAGGAGACACAGCTGAGATAGGTGACCCAAAATGACCAAAAGGATCTTCCAGACCATACAACCTCATGGTCAGTATATAAAGTGGGAGGAAGAAGAAGGAAAGGCGGGACATCTGGAGTGATGGTGTTTGTCTTCCCAAGTAACAGTTACGTGTGATGGGGCCCTGCTCTCCTGGAGATGGCTGAACACCTGCCTGCACATGGGAAGCAGTGAACTAATTCCTTGTTTTGCTTTGTTTGTGTGCGCAGCTTTTGCTTTCCCTATTAAACTCTCTTAATCTCAACCCACAAGTTTTCTAGCTTTTAGCCTTCTGATTCTCTCCCAGTCCTACTGGTGGGGGAGTGAGCAAGTAGTTGTGTGGGGCTTGGTTGCTGGCTGGGTTTAAACCACGACAGTAACTGCACAAGCTCTCTGGACAAACTGTGACAGTTTTTGGCCCTCCACATAGTTAAAAAAAAATATTTTTTGATGTTCAAAACCTCTGTGTTTCAGTTTGTGTCTATTGACTCTGGTTCTGTCCCCTTCTCTTCTTGACTGGCAGAAACTGAATGTCGGTGTAGTGAAAGTACACACTCAACATTCTCCAGGTTCATAAGCACACACCCATTTGCTGTCTGGTTGCCTAATCTCTCTCTGTTCTAGGTCAGTGCTTACTGCAAACAAATGCACACACTCATACACTCATCTCAGAGGCACCCCACACCTGTGGGTTCCCCCCAAATACCTTCATGTAGTGTAGGGGCACCTACACCCCCAGTCTGACTCCAGTAGCTGGCACCCAGTCAACTCTTGCAATCCCCCCAGTAAATTGTAGTCAGTCCATGCAGCACTCACACACATGGGATGAAGGGTGACATTACACAGAGAGATAGTTAAGAAAGGTTTAAAAGAAGACAGGACAGACTGCGGTGATCAGGCACAGGGCTCAGTGTGCTGACTGGCTCTGTTTTACACATGATTTTTTATAGCTCCCTCTGTCTGAACTTCTCTTTGGTCCTGACTTCTTCCCCTAAATATTTCTTCACCACTTTATGCAGATCTACCAATTCCCACACCTTTGGTCCAGCATTCAGGGTCTTCATTCACACCTCTAGGTGAAATCTCAGCAACTTCAAAGTCCGAGTTAGTTTTTTCTAGAATTGCCCATCGATTAGTGTGACTGGCAAGGTTTGTTTCTTCTCATAGTCTCCATCATTGTTTGTCAGGTCTGTGTCTTTGTATGTTTGTTGCCTTTACCCTTTCTTATCAACCTGATTTTAGTTGCTTCTCAATCAGATCATCTTGATGGAATACACATTCGCACACTCCACTATGGTTATCAATTAGTGCCACTAAACAAGTTTGTTTCTGGTTAGTGAATTCATTATCAAGTCAGTCACATTTTTTGTGTCTGTGTTTATCTCTCTCCTTTTCCTTATCATCATTTAACATGGACCTCAGTCAGACAATCTTATAGAAAAAAAAATGTCACACTCTACATATCCTCACACAGATAATGTGGAAATTATCTGCTCTTGTTTCACAAGGGAAAAGGAGAAGGAAAGGAATACTTAACAGATCACACTGCAGATCACCTGCATGATGAGTCTAATGTGAGAGCTGCTGTAAAAACATCAAATGGTATCGGTTTCAGGCATATCCCACTATTAAAGGTCATTGAACTTTGTATGGCATATCCAACAGTTCATGTCACTGAAAGCACATAGCTGTGATGCGTATGGCCCATGCCACAAATGATATACTGTCTGACATATATGATCATTACTGTACTCTAGACTAATGAACTTTTACTCTATTTCTGGAAGCAGGTAAATCTCATTAGAAAAATTATATTTTTTGATTTCGGGGCCAAATGACTTATATACACAACAGCTTCAAGGAGTGACACAGCAGAGATCTGACAAGATTTCACTGTAAATGGGCAAAAACTACTGCAAATGCAGCACAGGCACAATTTTCTTTAGGAGTTATGTCAGCTGGACCTCTTAATTCTTGTTCCTCAGTACTGCTGGATAACTTTGATTCTTTGGTTGATACAAGCAAAAGGAATTAGTTTACTATAGGTAGATATAATAAAAAGTGTGCTAAGACTGATGATCTCAGGGAGGCCCCAAATTTGCATTGTTTTAATAGATTTTCATATTTGGTAAGAACAAGATAAAAACTGTTAACCAGAAATGTTAATGAACCACCCTGATTCTTCTCCAACTGCTCTATAGTTTCTTCTCTAGGTCTTCAAGAGCAATGCCATACTGCATAAAACAAAGCAATATTTCATTACAAAAGACAGACTGAAGAGACCTACCTGATTATTTCATCCCAATCTCCAACTGCTGTTTCTGTCCATGGTCCACATTCTGGTCCTTCAAATCAAGCTACATTTGGATGTTACCAGTTCTCTCCATTCCTGCTACTGCTTCCTAGTTACTGCATGGCTGCCAGTGTTCCTGATGGGGAGGTTTTGCTGAATTCTTTGTCCATGCCATTTAACTGATTATTTACCCTTCTTTCTCTTTGGCATTCAGTTGTCACTAAATCAGTCACCCACTAGCATCCTTGATGTATATGTTAGAGCGTCAAAGACTCTTTTGATTTCAAAAGGTGCTTTTCCCCAAATAAAGACTGTAGGATTCCCCACACAAACACTCTTCATATTGAAATGCAACTTAGACAAGTTATTCGTATTTTGTTCTTTTTATTTTTTTCATTATTCATCTAGCCTATGTCTTGTCTCACATACTGTGCCTGCTGAGTATTCCTCTGCAACTGTATTTTAATCACAAGGTAATATTTACATTGCTGACTGAAAAACTTACATATATATGTATATATACTTTGATTCCTACCTTACTGATATATGAATCAAACAATTTTTCAGTTACTCTTAAATGTTATTTGGGGAAGTTAAGTGTTCCAGATACAGAGATAGCTTGAGATAGCAGTAATATTTTTACACCATAGACAGTATAGAGCCTGTTTCTTTTATCCTGATTTTCTATTGCAATAAGGTAGCATTAGGTACCATTCTGGATTCTTCTGTAATATATTCTAAATAACAGCTAGGCAGATTCAGAATGCTGCAAGACCAAAGCAGGCTGTCATCCAGCTTAATAAATATCTTGAGGCTCACGTCAAGATATTTAGATATCAGAGCGGCACAGAATGTAAAGCTTTGAATGCTTAGGACAGCTGTCCTCCCTCCCTGCCTCCGTGGCCTTTCTGATTACACTTGTACCCAATCCCATCCACTGGCAGTGTTTCTCAAGTGACACAAATACTACAGCACCACAGGAGAGGAAAAAATCTTGAGCTGAGTGTGGTCGTCAAGATGTCTCGGCATTTACGACAGGACAAAAACAGCATTGTAACACCACAGCAACCATTGGGGTTGCTTAGGACACTTCAGGGAGTGACAGATCGTTGTTCCCTCCTGAAAAGGGGACTGAAATCAGCTGCTTAGTGTTCCCAACGCATGGGAACTCTTGAGTGGAAACATATAGTTTGAAGCCAGTAGAATCATAATAATCATTGCCTTATTTATACCTCACAGTCTATTCAGTCATGTTGGCTACTTTTGTGCAGTGACACCATGTATTTGATAAAATATGTGGTCAAAATGCCAGCTGGCTGAAGTAGTTGTACTGTAAAAGGAAATCTGTCTTAATTTGGACATATTCAGGAATTAATCCTTACCTATTGCTTGTATGTTTCTCCAACTCTTAATTATATTTAGTGTAAAAAAATATGCCTTTTTTCTAGAGTTAAAATTTGCCTATCTTTACCTTCCATGTAGTAGTTCTTGCTGGCTTCTTAGATTTCATCAACCACCATATTTTCTTCCTCAGAAGATGCTCACACACTAACCCTCAAACTTCACCTTCCCAGTGCAATTGCACTGCAATTGATAGAATATTGGTTTCTGACTGTGTGCTGTTGGTGCAGCCTGCTAGCACAAAGCAGTCAGGACTTCTGTGACGAAGGTAGAAAAACCAAAGAAATAAAACAGGTTTAGTTTTTAGATGTTTATATAATTGTAATTTTCCAGATTTGGGAGAAAAGAGAGTGATTGCTAAGAAAATCTTGCAAATAGGCAATGAAGTAACAAGGAAATTGGCACTATGTGTTGACATAAAAGTGGATAGTCAGTCAGAGATGAGGGTTAGACATAGGTCATGATAAACATTAAGAAATGAAAGAAGTAATTTGCAGTGATGCGTTACCAGCAGTGTGCCCTTGTACTTTTCTCCAACTCTTTATTATATTTAGTGTAAAAGAATTGTGGTGTTTTTTTCTAGAGTTGAAATTTGCCTATCATTACTTTCAATGCAGTCATTCACATGATAGCAGCAATGTGAACTTGCCAGCAGTGTGCCCTTCTGGCCCAGAGGGTCAATAGAATCCTGGGATGCATTTGGAAGAGCATTTCCAGCAAGTCGAGGGAGGTGATCCTGTGCCTCTGCTCAGCCCTGGTGAGGCTTCATCTGGAGTGCTGTGTCCAGTTCTGGGCTCCTCAGTACAAGAGAGACATGATGATCCTGGAACAAGTCCAGCAGAGGGCTATGAAAATGATTAAGTGCCTGGAACATCTCATGTGAGGAAAGGCTGAGGGAGCTGGGCCTGTATAGCCTGAAGAGGAGATGACTGAGAAGGGACTTGATCAATGCCTGTAAGTATCTGTAGGCAGGGTGCCAAGAGGACAGGCTCTTCTTGGTGGTGCCAAGCAATATGACAAGAAGCAACAGACAGAAAATGATGCACAGGAATTTCCACCTAAAATTGAGGAAAAACCTCTTTACTGTGCGGGTGATCATGCACATGAACAGGTTACCTAGAGAGGTTGTGGAGTCTCCCTCACAGGAGATATTGAAAAACTGTCTGACACAATCTTCTGCAATGTGCTCTAGGATGACCCTGTTTGAGCAGGGAGGTTGGACAAGACCACCACAGTGGTCTCTTCCAACTCTACCTGTTCTGTGATTCTGTGATTCTGTTACAAAAAAATGAATCTTCCAGGAAGAGGCAGTGTGTAGAAAGAGGCACCTTACCAAAGAGACACCTTAGGATTATGATCTCTGCAGAAGTTTTCTGGGAAATGTTGATTGAGCAACCTGCATTGCATTCCTATACTGTAATATAAAAGCTTCAACTTGAACTTCAGCTGTGTGCCTACAAGAAGACAAATATACTTTCTAGATGTTTTTTCCTGTTTAATCTTTGGTAGAATTAGTATAAAGGTGTACAGAGTATACAGTTGATTGTGATAGCTGCTGGTGAAGAGGCTGCCTGACAAATTGGAAGGTTATGTCTTTGCAGGAATCATGAAAGGAGCCAGCAAACAGAGGCCTGTTGAAGGGAAAGTAAGAGCTCTCTTCTGGACTTGGTGAGTTCAGATGGGCAACAAAAAACAGTGTCTGCTTTTCTGTGCATCTTTGATCAATCACACTCTTTAAATTCATGTATGATACATCTGGAACAGAAATACTGCCTCCATTTGCAATTTTTAAAAAATATGGCACTGAAAAGAGAACAGACCACTACACATGTATCCCTCTAATAACAGAAGAGACATATATGAGCAGTGTCACTCCCTTTCCAAAGGAAGTATGACAGAAATTTCCTCATGTGTCACATGCTCTGGGAAACAATTGTGCCTCAAGAGAACCACATGGAAATAGTCCATTAAAGCTCTAGTCTCAGGTAATATAGAGCAGCTGTCTCAATAGTTGGACTTCTGATTTGCGGTGTGCCTTGTTCATTATTACTTTTTGCTATTCCTCCCCCTTCAACCCATGCCCCCCTTAACAATTTTCAAGAAGAAAGAAAAGGGAGATGTCCAGATGTACCATTACTAGTGCCAGCCCAGGGGATGAGACGACAAGCAGGAAACAATGCCACCATCTCTTACCACCCACAGACACATAACAAGCAGGGTAACATGTAACTTATTCTCATTGCTAATCATGACCTGAAATTGGGCAAAAGGATGGAAACTACTCTGGGGAGCAGCACAACATATACACTTGCTTAGTGTTTTAAAACTTTCCTAGGGACCTGCTATTTGCCATTTGGCGAAGACACTAAATGTACCTCGAGGCCTGCTCTAATAAAGTCATTCTTATGTTAAGACAATACTTACAAAATATGCACCACTGATCTTTAAGAGAAAAAAGTCGAAGAATTGATTTGCATTCCAGAAGCTAATGAACATTTTCTTGTTGAATGCAATCTGTTGAAAGAAAAGACTAGGGAACAGCAACCAAGTAAGGAGAAAAGATAAATCATTGTGAATAAAAGAGATCAGAAGAGGAACCAAATGTGATTACATCTTTCTAGGTAGAAAAATTACAGCTAAAGATCAACACCAAAGATCAAAAACTTCCTCCAGGAAATAATTTAAATAGTAACTGTCCAAAGACAGGTCTGCCTGAAAAAAATTGTTTAAAATTGATAATATTTAGAATCACCTCAGATTTCTTTAAACATTCAAGGAAGTCTCCTGACTTAATAATTCTGGCCACCATTTACAAGATTACTAACTAGCATTTCATTTACCATCCTTGAAATAATTTTTTTATGCATTATTAAAATTTGCATACATAAGCATTTACACTGGGATGCAATGATGATAATTAAGAGATTAGGGCAACCTCTCCTACCAGGAGAGGATGAGAGAGCTTGGCTGTTCATCTTGGAGAAAAGAAATCTCAGGGGATTGTATGAATGTGTATAAATACCCGAAGGGAGGGTGCAAAGAAGACAGAGCCAGGCTCTGCTTAAAGGTGCCCAGGGATGTGGTGACCTGTAGACGGGCCTTGGGGGGCCATGGGTAGGGCAGGGCAGGGGGAGTCTCTTATTAACTCCAAAATCAGATTTGGAAAGGAAAGTTGGTAAAAGCCTCCTCTATACCTCTGACTTCTCTTCAAACACATTTCACAGTGTTGGTCATTAGTGAAACTGGATTGATGGGGAAATGTCTATTATCTTCCTTATACCACAGAATATAGCCTTTTATGAGTAAGGAATCAAAAATAATAGAGTGAGGTTTCCATTATAGTGTATTTGCACTTAGACAACCAGCCCATTAAGATGCAGGATTTTACTTTAAAGCCTCATTCAACTTCTGCAATATATTATAACTCACAAACTCCAGTTTCAAATAGACAAGTTTGAGTGACTATTAATTCAATATTGCAAATTATTTAAACTTCATGCTGCAATATATTTAATAAATATCAAAATTCATATTAAATATCATATTTATAGTATATGAAATATTAGCCTGCACTGAACAGAAATTGCCTCCAGATAAGTACATCCGTGGATATGGAATTGAATATGGGGATATCGAATTGGATATGTGGATATGGAAAGGTTTCTCAGGTCCAAGGAGGACTTTCAGGCCATGATGAAGATGTATTTACATTGTTTATGAATCCTTAGGCTAAGCTTCTGCCTTCCCTTTCACACTGGGAAAGTGCAGGACAGCAGATCAGCCATGGGTGTACAGCCCCACCTGTCCTATGTAATTTGAGGAATAGATGAGAGGGCAGGTGCATCCCAGGAGAGCAGGTGGATGTGAGGCTGCTCCCACCATCCTTGTAGCTGTTATTGCTGGTGGTTCACCAAGCCTGAGTCCAAGGTCAGAAGATCTTGCTCAGCATGAAAGAAGCATTAGACCATTTTCCAAAGGTATCCTCAGACCCAGCCTGCCCTCTGAGCCAGAGACAGACGTGGCCCTTGGCCAGGCAGCTCAAGATTTAGCACTGTGCCCTGAGCCTGCCCGTGCCCTCGTCCCTGTGCTGTTTAGGGGGCATGAGGCTCTGCTTCTCCACTGCAACTCCTCCTCTTTGGTATTAACTTCTGCATGGAATAAAAAGGGATTAAATCTTCCCTCTCCAAATGACTGTTTTTAACCCCATGCCTAATGTCTCTAAAATATGAATAGTGAAATATCAAATGGAAATAGTTTGACTAGCAGAACTTATAGGACAAACCTGGGATGTGACACTCAATACAGGCAAGAGAAGGACTTCTATTTGTTACTAGTGTCAGTACTGTTTCAGTACAAGGACTTTTTCTAAAACTCAGAAATCATAGTTAAAAAGGCATTTGCTATCTAGTCTAGAGTGGAATATATCTGTACACAAAGTTTCTCTCACAAATATGATCTATTTCCTAAAAACCTGATCAGCATTCACCTGTGTCAGACCTTCACGCCTTCCTGGGGAGCTGAACTAGGTCAGTTGTTGGTCACTGTAATGGGACTTAAGAGACCATTCCACGTGCTGTAACTCCAGCACTGTGTTTCAGATCATTTATTCTGTAAGTAATTTTTTCCACAATCATTTATTTCAGAGACTATTTTAGTTCTGACAGGCTGAGAAACACAGTGATGGGGGAAAAAATTTAGAACTTCTCCAGGATTTGCAGAGCTAAAGATCTTGCCTACTCTACATGACGCCTGAGACAGCATAAAACCAGCATGGGCTATCAAATAGAGAGATGTGTGTTGCAAAAGGGATGCCAGCTACAGAGGCTAAAGAACAAATAAGAAAGGCTGAAAACTGATAGAAAATAATATAAGTAGATATCATGACAATAAGGAAAAAAAAAGAAAAATTATTTGTTGATCATTCTTTTTTATTGAAACACACACACACTCATCTTTTAAAACTCTTCCTCCTTTATAAACAGTAAACTGAAGAATCAGATTTTCATGATGTGGAAAGGTAACTTCACTTGTCTTTTCCCAACACACATACTAAATTTAAAAGGAGAAAAAAAAAAATAAAATCTAAGGCAAAGAGGTATGCAAGGTCAACAGTCAAAGTTTAAAAAGGCTTCTTTCTCAACAATGCACTTTTCATTTCAGCCAGACTTTCATTTGTCTTTCAATATCTCTACCTTGGGAGTTTCATGCAGAGTTTTTAAATAACCCTACCATGCAGCTTAATAAAAATAATCAACCTATCCTTTATAAAATAACTTTTTTTGCAAAATAACTCCGCTACACAAATTTAGGAGTATCCAGTCTCTATCCCTTAGGATCCTCTCTGAAGATATAGATAGCACAGAAAATCTTCAGAAAGTGCTTTCATCAGGGTTCATCTCAAATTGAAAAATTACCATCTATGTTACAGACACTGTCTTCAAAACAGCTAGTTCTGTACAATTCATTTGCCAGAGAAAATAGTTTTATCCTTACAAGATAGTTTAGCTATTTCCTTCTTTCTTTTTCTTTTTATTTCAAAAAAGCAAATTATTAAACAGCTGGGTCCATATATTCTGTCTAGCTATCCATCTTACTCCCTCGGGTTACACTGGATGACTTAAGTGCAGTTGAAATCCAAATTTGGCTTGCTAAATTCACTTGACAGAAGGACTAGAAAAATGTCTTTTGCAAAAATAACTTGGATATAGCCATAAAACCTTTTTCCATTTATCGAGACGTTTTCTTCTCCTAATGCATACATATAGCAAACAGTTCCTGTCTGAGCATGATTACTTTTAACATCTGGAATATAAGCAGTCTGTGAAGACAAAATACAGATTTTAAATGTTTTGCTCTGACAGACAGACCTTTTAGTTTGGCTGCAATGCTTCCTACTTTCAAGTTTACCTAAGAAGCCTCTTACCTTATGGATAACTTCATAGAGGAATACTGATATCCTTGTATCATATACCAGTGACTGCTGCATACTCAGTGAAATAATACAGCCATTCCATTAAAACAAGAAATGCAGGGATACAGAGAAGAAATGGATGTTTTGTAAAGAGAAAGTAACAAAAATGACATCAGGAGAAGAACGAACACAGTTATTTCATTTGTGTTTACCAAGCTCTGTAATGAATTTTCATATCAGCTCCTTTTCCTGCTTTTCATTTCTCAGCAACAAAAAGTTGCTCTTGGTGCTGCTCAGTAGAAGCCATTACCCACTAGATGGGGCCCCAAGGCAAGAAATGCTCAGCTCACAATGCCGTGTTTACCCTGAAAAGCTGCATTTCCAGAAGAAAATTATAATAAGAGCAAAAAGTGGTCAGAAATATCAGAACCACAACCGAGTTTAAGAGCTCAAGCTGAATTTGTAATTTACTTCATAAGTATACTTGAATTCTCCTAGCATCTACACCAGAAGACAAGCACAGACTCTCAATCCCTCAAAATCTTGGCTACCTAATCCAACATCCTTACAAGAAAGAAGAAAAATAGTTTCCTGCATTCCACCAAAAAAATTCAGAAGACTTTTCACATCTGTGTCCAACTACATAGAACTATGGTTACACCTATTCACAGAGGATAGCAAGCACAAAATCATGTGAAACAAGTAGCATCATGTGTTTCCTACCCGTTGGTCTAGACAAGAGTAATCCCATCATCCCTCAGGAAAATATATTTCCAAAAATCTACAGTCATCAGAGACCTTTCAGTTCTGTCTCGGTCTGCTGAGCATTCAGCCTCTCACAGAAATGTATCAGCTTCCCTGCCCATTTTCTGGTTCATAGAGACACCCATAGAAAATGTTGTTCTTCACATATTTAATAAGAAAAAGGGTCAAGAAACAAAAATCTCTACACTTCACAGCTAAAGACATAATCACTGATTTAGGACATTATTCTGATTTTTATTCACCTTTATGCACAACTGTTTCTCATTTAATCCATTCAAAGTTAATTCTCAGCTGATGATTTACCATCATGTATACAGTCGTCCTACAATGTGAATGCAGACTGCTATTATATAGCTTATTCCTACATTTGTACCTGAACTCCTTACCATGGAATGTCTTTACTGTCAGTGGAGAAAGTCACTGCACAAATACAATTCATCCTATTCCAAAGCAGCCGACTAAAATGTGTCCTCCTAGAGTAAGCAGTTCAGATATAGGTGCCAAAGTTGCAGAGGTCTCAGAGGTGTGCAAAAAGGCCCCTGCATCTACTTCTCATATGAGACACTTTTTCTTAGTTTTGTGTTTAACAACACATATCCTTATGAATAAAAACATGAGCTTTTCCCTCAGATTCATCAGATTTGTAAACCAACTTTACAAGCATCAATCTGAAACCATTTCACTCTTCTCTGGGAGTTTCTCACTGCTGAAGTGACAAAATTTCAGGTTTTAGCTTAGATGTATAAGCCTAGAGTTACAAAGATAAGCCAGAAAGTGTTAATTGCAAAGTATTCAAAAGTTAGTTTGAAAGTTAAAAAAATATGTAGTGGGAGGTTAACATGGTACATCTCAGGAAAGAGAAACATAAACTTTGAAGTCAATTATTCCAGGAAAGGTTAGCCACATCATAGTTAGACATTGCCACAAACTGTCCCACACAAATTTCTGTCAACTCTATGGTCTGTTTCTGTTCTAATGAAAAATCAGGCTCCTGATGTTTACAAGATTTGGGAAAATAATTTTTCATATCAGCTCTGCATGACAAGTGCAGTGATGGGTACCAACCATGCTGGGTGAAGACAACCTGGACTTGTTCATGCCAAAATGGGTAACAGCCAAGCCAAGGCTGGCTGAGTTGTTATCGTGTTTATGTCTGCCTGGATCAGACCCTGGAGAGCCAGCCTTCTCCGAGGGTAACTTCTGAAGGCGGAACACATTGGATACTTAATCTAACAGGAGATTCCTAAGCATGATAATTCACTCATAATAGTATTTGAATGCCCCTTGATACTCTTTTGGACTAGAACACATGGCACTTTCCCAAACAAAACCTGAGTACAGTCAGGATTCAGCCTGAGCAAGGCACTATTGCCTATGGAGGTTTGAGTGCAATCTTCCTGCTCTGCTAGCTAAGATAGCTTTATAGTGCAGACATAGTCATGCTGGTAGTTCTAGGGATCAGCCATGGCAGCCATAACCCTGTTCATTTTTTTAGTACATATATCGAGAGAGAGAGAGAGAGAGTTGGTAAGTACAGAACCTGGTAGACTTAAAAAGGGAGCAGTTGCTGAGAATGAAAAACTGCTAAGCAATATTGGAGTGAAGGTAGGGTGAGAGATAAGTACCACAGGAACAGTACAGAGGTGGAGCAGCTTGTGCATATTATGGCACAGTCACCAACAATCTTGGAAGCCTGTAATTGTAGCAGGAGAGAACAGCATGCCATAAGAGAACTGACAAAATTAAAAAGAAGGAATGGAATCATTAAAGTGTAAATTCAGGGTTTAACTGGAGCAAAGAAACTAAAACGGACAAGACTTTTCTATGTTCATGCAGGTTGGCATAGGAGAAGGAACATGAGCTCCAGATAATACTGAATATTTGTGGTGACCAAAATAGGAAAGTGCTTCTGAACAGGCAGGCATGGGAGAGCCATTAGTTTCTGATGACAACCAAGTCTTCTTCAGGAGCTATGCAGAGTAGGTCCATTCTAAAGAATGCCTTCTCTCTACAGTGCTTTCAAACCAGACCCTCCTCCCATTCAGTAATATAAGGAAGGGGGAAGGAGATCCATTACTTCATCCTCATGTATGTGGCAGCTTTTCTTTGCTGCCTCCTACGCTTCATCTGCCACTGCTTTCAATCTGCCCACTCTCCCCCTTTCACATGGCTCTTTTACAGCTTTATGTCAGATATTCCTATGTCACCTGCATGCCTTGTTTTGCCAAGGTCACTGTCTCACATGCCATCAACTTTTCTTTCTCCTCACAATCCTTTCATTAATCATTATATCAATCAATTATTTTCCATGCTTATGTTATCCTCTTTGAGGGTTTTTAATTTTCCAAGTTACTTTTCTCCTGTACTTTATTAGACTACAGCATGCTTAGCTCTCTCCAAAGCTCAACATAAGATTACATGTGAGTGGGTAAGCCTATAAGCTCTCAGACAGTGCTTTCAACATAATTAGAAGCATACATTGTTAGAAACATGTCATCTCTGTTCAATTTATCCTCAAATTACTCAATAGTACTGAAGATGCTTGAACAAACTTACCAAATACAGAGTAATGTATTTCAGGCATTGAGATTTTTAGTAAAAAAATAATGAAGAAATGAGGATGTTGTGCAACTTTAGGTAGACTAAAAGGATTATTACTACCTTAACAAATTTTTCACAGTATCCAGCCTGAATAATTTTAGCTGCAGAGTAAGCAAAAATTAATCTGATTTCTTCTTGCACTTCTTAAAGGAACAAGGAGATCAACTGATTGTTTTCTTTAATAAGACTAATGAAAGACTTTTCATGTTCCCCACTTAGAATTTCATTTTCTAAATCAAACATAGCCAGTGCTCTGAAATTCTTCATTTCCTAAAACTCAGCTCTCTCCAGTGTGTCCACATTTCCAGTCAAGGACAATGCCTGAAAGTAGGGGCAGTATTTCAGATGGTCTCACCCATGGTAACAAAAGAAGTGCAACTAATCCTTATTTTACAAATAATGCTGTTTTTCAGACTTTTACCTAAATGGTAAATTTCTCTTTGGTACACAACAGACTCGGAGAGTGACCTAATGTTCTTTGTTTTCCAATACCATCTTGAGGGTCTTGGTGGGATTCTGACACCTGGCCAGCTGCTCCCTACCTCCATTTCATATTTAATTTCACATCCACAAGAGAAATATTTAGTGTCATTCATTACTTTTGATCAAGGTGTGAGGGGAATACCCTGAGTTTTACTCTGCTTAGGAATAGCCCACAGTTTTCATGCCATACTGCAGGCCCCTTGCTTTTTGCAATATCTAATCAGAGCATGACTCCATTCCCAGAAAAAGATGCACGCTGGGACACTTTGTGTGACAAAGCACTTCCAAAGAGCGAAGTCCTCGTTGTTGTCATGAAGCTCATTTTTATTGCCAGCCATGGCATATGGGAGAAAAGACACTCTCAGCCTCCATGTGGGTGACGCAGAAGGTAAAATCCATGGAGGAAACAGGAGGAAACTGGTACACTTGTTACTACAAGATAGGAACAAACATGAAAAGACCAAATGGCTAAACCAGGCACATAGAAAGTGTCTAGGGTCTTGTCCAGGAAGCTGAGATAAAATAGATTATATGGCATTAAGAAATTGAAAAGCAAAAAAAACCCAACAACAAAATAAAAACAAATGTACAAACCTCCAAAACAAACAAACAAACAATAAAGATTATTTCAAGTATCACATTACCTAAACAGTCTGGGAATGGGATGGTAGAAAAATAGCCTTTCGTTATGTCTAGGAGACTAATAACTTTGTTCTGGTGGTCTCAGGGAAGAAAATTCACAATCCAAAGTCTTTCAGATCAACAGTCTGAGCTCACTTTGGGCACCTATAGGGCCAAATGGGGCAAATGAGTTACTTGCTGCTCACCTGGAATGTCATGTATGACACAAGACAGCTTCAGGTGAGTTCCCCTGAAAACTGAATAACCGTAGTCATAACCTGAGCTAGCAAACCCAAGATCTGCATCTACCAAAATATTCACACCATTTGTTACAGTTTTGGATATATTACGGTCTCTAGTTAAGAGACTTCACGTTCCTCTTGTTGGTGCACCTTCCTGTCCACCTATGTTTTACTATTTGCCATCTTCGTGTTATCTCCCTTTGACAACATTGCAATTGGTTTCTTCAAGACTGTCCTGCAATTTCCTATACATTTTCAAAGTCATTCTGAAAGAGAAGAAAGGTAAAGCTAAGGCATTTTATTCAGTTCTAACCTGTTAGAGCAAAGTCCTCAAGAAAAGGTACATTTTTAATATATCTACCAGTCATTAAATGAGATCTTCTTCATGAGTTATTTCTCTTTCTGTGCTTGTTTGAAAATATGATACCAATGTGGCACAGACACATGCTTAATTTCCATGCAAAATAATGCCACTCAATCCCACAGATGAAACTGGATCTCATTACAGTAAAAAAATACCTATTCTCCATTAACTCACCCGGGTACAACATTTCACCAGTAAGACTATGCTGCCACAAGCAGGTAAGCTAAGCACAAGCATTTGCTGATACAGCAGCTACTCTAGTTTAGGTTCAAGGGTATTTTATATGTATTTAGGAAGAAAGATAATGCACGTGTATGGTAGTATATAATACTCTCTAAGCATTGTTAATGCTATTCAAATGCAGAAGAAAACCCCAATGTTACAGAGAATAATGATTTTGATGAATTGGTTATAGTTTTAAAGGGTCAGTGTGTTTTATGTAAAATGCAATGACCTCTCTGAAGAGCAGAGGACATTTATTTACTCCATTTTGTCCTTTGAATGGTATCCAGAGGGAAGAACAGTGGGATCAGTGAAAAAACTCACCCTGGGGAGGAGCAGGGAGAAAGGCTCTTTTGTGTGGTAGCAGAGGCAGAATCCCACATGCTCACTTTCACGCACAGACAAAGGAGGAAGGGCAACATTTATCTTTTCTGGGTTTTCTAATTTTTTTTTCAAGGTCTGCAGCACGGAGTCGCTCACAGGCAAGCTGTCAGCAAGGAGGAAGCATCCTGCATGCAGGGCCCCAGCTTGGGAGATTAGCAATATCGCTTACCGCAAACCTGACGCAGCAAGAGAAGTTGCTGTGAAAGGACATGGCAGAGAAGAGCTCTGAGAGCCGTGTAAGGAAATAACAGATATAGCTGCTGCTCTAATCATTGCACCAACTTTGCAGTGATGAGCTCAATTCACCACACTGCTGACCCAGTATGGGATGCCAGAGGAACTCACAGCAGTCAGTGGAGAAGATGGTGTGAATTAAAGCTGAAGTAAAACCAGCATGGCAAAGCTCAGTATAAGCCTAATCCTACACAGCACACTGTGTTGTTGCTGCATTTTGACTTCACTTGTAAATCAAGACAGATGCACTGGGCAGCAACTGGGCTTCTCTGCTGAGAAGATTGCAAACTTTAGATCAGAGAGATGACAAGAAACACCACTGCCTGCAGTGACTGTGGCCCACAGCCAAGCAAGAATCAACCATGTTGTTTTTTATTCCTGATCCTGGTGCTCTTGTGCCTTTTACATTAAAACAGCTGCATAAGTAACCAAGAAGGACCAGAGTCTGAATATGTCTGCACCAAAATGCAGAGTCCGGCACCTTTTTATGTCCCGGCTCTCATGCCCTAAATCTCTCAGCATCATCTCACTGTCATAACATGAGAGGATGAGACTGTCTTCACTTTGGAGGGTCTAGGACAATGTGACATTAAACTGCCCAGATTAGGGAAGGCACTAGGAGAGGTTTTATCAACAACACTACTGAGAAAGTGAATGGCAGAACAACTGCCACAGATTTTGAAGAAACAACAGCAGTATCGCATTGAAAACAGTCTTTTGCAGCTAATACAAGGGATGACCATGCACAGTAAATCTCAGTGAAATGGAGCACTTCTGTTCCAGATAGAGACAAGATTTGTGACAAACTCAGTTTTGTGCTCACGGCCAGCCCTGTAAGTATACCAATCATTGTAAGGATTTTAAGGGTCCAGTCTAAGTGATTATGTAAAACTAATTCATCGACATCAGCCTTTTTTTCAGGCACATTCAAACTATTCATGTCCACTGCATTACAGAATGAGTCTAAATATTCTGGGGAACCTAAATGCCTCCTTGGGCACAACTGAAAAAGTACAGCACTGTTGTACAGCTTCACATTTACATCACCTCCAAGTCCACCAAGTAGGCCTATCACAGTAAGAAGCTCTCATCGAGATGGACCTCTCAGAACCTCCTTTTTGGGGTCAGGAACTGCACAAAATGCAGGGAAAGATATTAGTCCTGTGTATCAGAAGCAATTTGTCAGATCTCTAATGTAAATCAAGGAAAAACAGTTTCATCCCTTTTCTCTGTGTAGGGAAATGTGAACTCTGATCACCACATCCCATTGATGCAACCAGCAGTCTAGAAGTCTTTCTAAATGCTTTTCTCAGTATTTTCTCAACAAACTGCTGCATATGGCATCAAA
The DNA here is from genome assembly GCF_025592945.1 of Manacus candei. Lineage (NCBI taxonomy): Eukaryota > Metazoa > Chordata > Aves > Passeriformes > Pipridae > Manacus > Manacus candei. The sequence continues at coordinate 10,916,479 of NW_026138059.1, read as the reverse complement.
TAATGAAACATCTGACAGACTGTAACAGGGAAATAACTCTATAGCCTAGTTTGGAGAGTAGACATTGGAGTTAGATATTAGTAACTCCTTCAGGATCATTTAAAAATAGCCTGAAGTACTGGCATATCCAAGCATTTTGATGACTTTAACTATAAGGTTTTGCTCACACCATCTTTCCTAGTTAGCTCTGCCCTAAAGCCTCCCTAAGTGAAACGTACCCTATCCTGGAAGAAAACATTGCCTTCTTAATTATAGAATTGTACCTTTTCCACTCATCACAATCAATCATACAAGCAGAGAAACCTTCTGCCAGCTTAACTCACTCCATCTATGCCAGGCCATTCCCACAATCATCTGCCTTATGTGTGAAGGCCCCAGTACTTCACAGATGTCCATGTTGCCTCTGCATAAATCATGAGTCTGGACAAGTTACAATCCAGCCATACGAATATGAAGCATCAGAGTTCTAGGAAGGACACTACCTTAAGTGCTTAATAAGGGTCATGAATTTGGCATGAAGAAATGTGGGAGTGATAGAGGTGGTGGGGAGGGAATGAGGGAATCAGGGTGTCAGAGGTTTCCCATGCAGCAAGGAGCTGCCGCCTTCTGCAGAACTGGGTGCTCTGGGCATGACTATAAAAGTTGATCTGCTTCAGATATAGCCCAGAGAGTGGAAACAGTGTTGAGAGCCAGTAGGCTTGGCATCAGAGATGTCCTCCGTCCTGTAAATAGGATGTAGAGCTGTAACAAGGACCATGAGTCCCTCTTTTCCCATGCAGGTGAACAAGTTCACACAGGCAATGTCTCTGCTACCACAAACTCCCCTCTCTCCCTGCCTGCTCCCCTCAGCCTCCCTGCCCACTGGTGCTGTTGTAGAGCGAACAGATGGGAGCAGCCCTCTAGGCAGTTAAATGAAGCCTTGAGGAAGAAGAGGGGGAGAAGAGCAGAGTACAGCTCCCAGCACCTCTCCCTGCTCATCACAGGCTGCTGGAGAGAGAGAGTAGGGCTATCTGACAACTTGCTTCTGCTCTGGATTCAAGCAGTTTGGATAGACTAGAGGCAGAGGTAGAAGCAGGACAGGTTTGATGCCCTCCTCTCACACAACTTCTAACTGACTGCATGTTATTCCATCTGTGTTTTTTAATTTAGATTAACCCTGCAATGGGTAACGCTCAATGCTGTTTTGCCCAGACATCCAAAACTACAAGTTCTTTCAAATCTTTAAAAGGTGAAAAACAAACTATTTCCATTTTTTAAAGCATTTCAGTCTTTCCTCCATATCCTGGCACACAAAGTGTGTCTTATTCTGAAGCAGTAACCTGTTTCAAGGAGGTGCAATAGGTAACAGCAAACCAAATATGTGACCCAGGGGAGGTGTTTGAAGAGGAGCTGAGCACAGCTCTCAAACAGACTATAAACCTTTCATCCATCCTTCTCAAGCCTCTGCTTTGTTTATGCCAAATAGGAATTAGTAGAGTAGCAGTTTGTAATGCTGGAAAAGGAAGTATGCAGGTTGGGTGTGGGAACAGACCTTCTGTCTGAGCACAGTTCTTATCCTTCCTTGATGCTTATGCTCCAGTCATATCTCATCTCATCTTCCTGGCCTAGCACCTCTGCACTGCCACTATCACTTAGTTATTTGTCATCCAATCCACAAGTTTGGAGGTTTATGCACATTTCATCTGTCATTTGCTTTACTATAGCTTGCTTCATTTAGATTTATATGCCACCTACTAGCAGTAAGGCAATAGTTCTTTTTCCTCCCACAATGACTAAGTTACCTGTGGAAGAATTTGATGTTTAAACAGTTGGATAAACATTCATCAAACGACTCAAAATACTGTTTCTTTATCCTGGCATACTTCGACCGATATTTCCCCTCTTTTTTTCCCAGTCCAGTTACACTGATGTTACACTATGGCCAGATAGACAACCTAACTTAAAATACTGCCACTAGCACTTCAAATTCTGTCTTACACTGATTTTGAGTTGGGTTAACAAGTACATATGAACAATCCCAGTGGTGTCTTGGAGCTCTCTAGGCTAGATACCAAACCCCATTATCATCATCATAATTCAACCAGTGATTGTAACCATGGGATATTTCATTTTAAAATATCTTGGTGTATGTGCAGTCACTGTCACCTAGGAGATGCTGAATGAGTAGGAGTTTAACCACAGATGATTTTGAAGAGTCATATTTTTTAGGGTGAATCAGATGACACTTTCTTTAGCTGAAAGGTGTCCATGTGATTAGTGCAAAACAAAAAATTAGAAACAATCCTTCCTGAAAAGATAGCTGATCACAACTGTGATCACATCTGACATTTTAAGGAGTACTGAAAGGAGTTAGGTACAAGCAGAAAAGAGAAGAACAGTGAAAGATGGAGAATTAACACAGGCTAAGGAAATTACTGAAATCCTAGTTACTTAACAACAGACATAGAAGTAAAATTTATGTTTCCTATATATAATTATGTATTACCATTGGTGACATGCTCATAAAAACACCAGTGTGGAGGGGAGGCATCCTTTAAAACAGGATATAATATAACCTTAAAAAAAATTCATATGAAAAGTGTCTTGTTTTTCCAAATAGAATAAAAAGATGAAGGAAACAACAGAGCCTGACGGCTTAGCTGTGTGTATCAACACAAACATCGCTCTGCGGACAAAGCTTTGTCTACTGCCCCTTAATTAAAGGAGCTGTCCTGGAGTTTTCTTAGATCAAAGAGAGAAACAAAGAAAAAGAAAACTATTTGGGGAGAGAAAACAAAAGGTCTCTGTTTCCTTCTTGAGAAGCCACCATTTTACTGCAGAGCCACAGGCCTTTTCTATTTACAAATTCAAAGGCCAGTGCTAAACTTTCAAAGTGCTTGTGGCGGGTTCTGTTTCCAATTACCTGCACACTGTGTGGTTTCCTAAGTGGAGTTTCTGCTGAAACTGTAATCAATCGAAAGTACGTAATATCCAAAAATACTGGGTTGGATCAGCAGGCTGTGCTCCATATCTCCAGTAGACCCATCCTGCCTGCAGAAAAAAGCCTTCTTTACTACTGTGAGGGACCGAAAAAAGTGATTGAAATTATTACTGGCTCAAAACAACTCGGAGGGCGGGGGGGGCAGATCAGGTTCTGCCAAGGTGCAATGGTGCTCTGCCACCCTCATATCCCACCTCCTTGAGAGCCTGTAGTGAAGCTGTCAGTCACTGGCACACTGGGAGCACTGCCCCACACCACACCCCCTGGAACCCCAAACCCAGACCCTAAATGGCTGGAACACCAGAAGCCCTACCTGAAGGTGGGGGTGGTCACAGGAGTCACCACGCGGCTCTACCATTCTTGGACTTCTGGTACCGGGATTTATGCTGGAGCTAAGGCAATAACTGTAATTCTGTCTCTGTCTCTCTGTCTCTGTCTCTCTCTCTCTCTCTCTCTCGTTCTCTTTCTTTACTTCTTTCTCTTCTCCTAATTTCTTTTTCTTTATATTTGGGTAACTTTAACTTGGATGGGCTGGAATTTGCTAAATCAATGCTTTGTGAAATGCTTTCAAATTTTGCCACGTTCCATTATTTTCCAAAGTTTGCCAGTAAAACGGTGTTATTTTGGTCCCCTGAGAAGCATCATGGTATTTCTCCCATATGCAGTCTCAAGGTATAAAAGAACTGAAGGCCCTTTTAATAAATCTGTCAGGTGGGTTTCAGAGCCTTCTATCTTTCTGATGTAAAATCCCTCTAAGGAACTTGTGAGAAGAGCTTGGGGAGCAAGCTTGGGGACCAAAATACCCAGCTAAGCTTAGATATATTTTGCATTCATTTAGATGTTGACCAGCTGCTCAGAAGAAAAGTGGCAAGTGCCCAGTGAAGGGAAACTGATAACAAGTATTCTTTCTGTAACATCTCTTTGTTGGTTTTCCCTCCTCCCATACAGCTTGCGGAGTGAAAGCAAGAGGCTACACAGGATGCTTAAGCACCCAGAAGCAACAATTTGCCCAGTTTCCTAAACCCCAGCATCTGTAAAGTGTTTCCAGCACAGAGACCTCCAAGTTTCCAGTTTTGAAAGGAAGAGGGAGCTACATACAGAAGGACTGCTGGAACCAGCTCTTTCCATAAGCAGGTTGCACCCTTGAAAGGGAGCAAAGCTCCCTTGCTAGCTAGTTTGGATGAAGTTACCACACTGCCAAGAGGAACTGGTGAGGGTTTCTCCACACTTTGTTTTGAAATTTTAAACCAGAGGTGCTGTGGCAATCACCAGCTGGCTGGCAGAGGCAATAACTGACTGTTCACTGAACTACACCACGAAAAATGTTAAAAATGTCTTGACATAGGGATGGCTAGTGCATTTTAGATATCCTTACAACTTCAGATACTGATTTGCAGCCCTTGTGAAGACCTATGAAATCTAATGAAAATGTAACCTTTTCCAGGGAATGTGTTTGGTTGGTTTTTTTTCTCCCTAGTTAATAGGGATTTAACGTTATTACATTTCCTTCTTTTTTTATGTTTAGACAGAATGCTAAATTCTCTGAAGTTTACAGAAAGAAACACTTCAACACTGTAATGAAATTTTACCCTTTTAGGACTTCATCTGGAAGAGGGGAAAAAAGGAGGTCTTGTCTGTTTGAATTCACACAAAGGATTCTAATGATCCATTTAGTGCTTTTGACAGTGAGAGTTAAGGCAAAGACATAGTCACCTCCAATATCTTCAAAATTTGGAGTGAAAAAATTAAAAATTGAACATTTGTAACATTATGGGCAGATGGCAAAGCACTGAACACCATCTCAGATAAAGGGAGCAAAGAAGAGACTTTGAGGAAGAATGTCACTTTTTCATCCTAGGCTATGTGTCCTTCATGGTATAAAATACATGGGCAAGAGCTGAAGGCAGAGGAATTGTCATAGCAGTGGTATTACCATTTCCCAACTATATCCAAGTGTTTACTCACCTGGTTCTTCCACCACAGACATCTGTGCCTCAACAGAAAGGCAGACATTCCACTGCCTTTTCAGAGCCCAGGAATGATGCTGCAAAAGGCCACAAATAGGAACAAAAGTAGGAACAGCTTCACCTTTTTTATTATGTCCAGCTGCACAGGAAGGGAGTATTCTGTTAACATGGAGCAAATACAGCAAAGAGTTGAAACAGCAAAATGCACTCCACACTATTAGCCAATATTCCCAGAGTGCTTTATTGATGCAAAAAAAACCCAAACACCCAAACTAAAAAGAACTTATTTCCAATACCTGATGGGATGAATCACCTTTCTCTCCCTCCTCACCCCCAATTTCTCTTCCAAGAAAACTGAAGCTTTAACAGTTTTTCCCCAGAAATAAATAGAATTTTATGGCAGAACCAGAAATAAAATTAGGTCTTCCTAATGCCTCTATTCCCTACTCCGAGAGCAGCAGGAACTAATTGCAATTCCACTCTTCAGGCATTGCCATAGAATTATCTGTCTTTTTCTTTTTTGACTGAGCATGTACAAGCATATGTAAGAATCAAAAAAACTTCACAGGGAACTGTTTCCGAGGTAATCTGCACCTAGGATTTCTTCTCACCCAGGTAGCTTTGCTCAAGCCTCCTTTTGCTCTGCATGTTCTCTCCCCATGGCACAGCAATGCAGAGTCTCTGCGCAGCACTGTGGAAGATGAACTGCTGCGGTTACTCAAATGACTTGTTTGCAATTTTTAGGTGCCCTCAGAGAGCAGGGAAAGTTCAAAGAAAGTGAACCTATTGCCTGTAGCCTTTCACATTTAAACTGTACATGAGGAAGCCCTGGGCCTGATGAGGGGACCTACAGTATACTCCAGCTGCTTCAAATACAGTAGCAACATCAAGAGTAGCAAATGCAAATACTGATTTTTTTCCCTGCCCCTTCAAAAATAACTTTTTTCACAAGCTCTCTTTTACCACATGTAAGTTGAGCTTTTTTTTTGGTTCTTGGGAACGAAGGGTAACCTTGTAATTTGAGTAAGAGGAAGCCTGGAACTGTGCTCTCCCCAGAGATCTGCAAAGGTGTAACAACCGAGCTATTGTGCCTCTCTTGCTCTTGGGAGAGGGAATATACAGCTTCACTCCTTTCTGCAGGCACTGAGCTAGAGAGTCTGGTCAGGAAAGTAGTAGGAGCCAGAGTGAATTCTAGTCCCCTTGGCCTTCCAGTTGTTGCTAACAACAGGAAGCATGAGATGAGCAAGCTGCTTCTTGCCTGGAAGCACAATGCCCCTTTCTAGACTGGGATAAAAACATGTTACAGGCATATATAGTGATAGGTATATACTGACATATGCCTACACACTGACAACCTGCTTGCCAAATCTAATGTAGCAATGACAGCAACCATGTTGAGTTAAATGTCAGGCTGGGCTCCTTCTCATTAGTGCATCAGTCAGCTGATTAAAAGACAGCCTGGGCTTTTATGGACCAGGCTTGTCAAACAAACATTACATATGCACTACCATTATACCTTTATACTCCAACTCTGTCAAACGCAAACCAGACTTGGACACAGCCAGAATTCACATTTGAATAACACTGGATTAATTGAAGAAGCACTTAAGAAGGAGATATGAAGGAAGCTGCTGATTAATTAAGGGGTTTCTTTCAATTTTTTTAAAATTAATATTTTGAGACTTCATTTTGCTTTAGGATAGCATGATATGAGTACTGCACCCCCAAGGTATGTTAAAAAATCACACAGTCAGAATCAGTATTTGCTTTCAATAGATACATAGGAGCACAGAACTACAGTAAGAAAGGAAAGAGGTTCATTTCCTCTTAAAGTAGCCTATGGAAGTTCCTGCACAGTGCTGCTCCCAGCCCAGGAGATCTCTCATGGACCTACATGATTTTGATTTTTCCTAATGATTTAAAGCATATTTTCAAGAAGACTCTGCCTGCCTAGGACTTCATTATGATCTAAATTTAATCTAATGATCTAATTCCCTAAAGTTACTATTCATCTCAGCTTTTATTTCTCTGATTCCAATAAAGATTCTATGTTTTTTCCTTAACTAGAAAAATATGGGAGAAACAAATGGTCCATCATTGCATATGGGAGATCCATTTAGCCATGCAGAATGGGTAAAAATTCCTAAAAATTTCCTACTCACAAACTCTGCAATGATTTCTCACATGTGCAAAGAACTGCAAAGCAGTGGGTTGGGGAACAGGATGGGATGGGAAAAGGGACAGGGATGACGATGACACAAGAAAAAAGAACCACCTTCATCTGTAATGCACTAATAAGTTGTCAATAAATTATTTCCTGATCACTGAAATAATGGTTTCTAAATGGTGTGCGAATTAATTTGATTCTGTAGCAATTTGTACTTTCACTTCATTCCTCAGAGACCTGGTCACTACTTTACTGTTGCAGTTACTTTTTCCTGGAGCTGCAGTCTGCAGTCACTAAAAGCTCAGGCAAGCCTTACAAAAGATGCAGAACTCTTGCCTTAAGTCTGCATTATGACTAATTCAATTGCTCACAACTTTATCTGTTTCCTTAGGAAGCAAACAGCTCATGGTTTATTGCACCACTCTGCCAAGAAGCAGACAGATTAAGTCTTCCTCACTTCATTTAAAAATGTAGGGCTTTATTAAGGGAAAAAATTATCAGGCTACAGAAGGAAAGTTTGCCTTTTGAGGAAAAGGAGTTCCATTTATTTCCAATAGGTAATTTTTCCAAATTCGCAGACCCCTGTATGACCTATTGGAATGTTCGAGTAGAGACACAGACACAATCTGAAAAGAAAAAGAAATAAAAAAAGAAGAGAGAGGGAAAAAAAAGAGAAGATTGCAAAAGGAAAAAAGATATAGGTGAAAAATAGGGGGGGGGGGGGAACAGAAAGGAAAAAAAAGCAAGAAAAAAAAGAGGAGGAGAAAAAGATGTCACCTTCAAAACTCTCCATGTATAAGCTGCTCATCAGGGAATTCATGGAGAACTGGTGCTGTCCACACACGGAGAGAGCATAGCAATGAAGGGCATGGTGCCAGACCACCAGGCATAGATCTTTTCCACTCAGTTTTCCAAGGACTCCACATCAGGACAGTTGTCATTCAGAGAATGCTCATTCACCTCCTTCCTGTCACTGCTCACTGCTGGAGTGACCTGCCAGGCAGGTGTCACTGCTGTGTCAGGCACAGTCGTGCTCCCTTCCCTCTGCCTGACCTGGCTCACTAGTAGTTGTTCCTGGTGGTATTTATGAGACACAGATGCCCTTCACACTCATTTCAAGAAGAAGCCTGCAGGTACTGCCACATCTATTGCTCCCCTGACCTACTTTTAGACACATGGTGTTATTTAACCCAGGACTTTTTTCTCTTCTGTTGACAGGTGCCGAGACAACGCAATCCTGGAACAGGAATGGGGTTTGTTTCTAGGCATGGGCCCAGCACTAATAGTTACTGATTTGAGTTTCCTTTGGCTACATCTGTCCACAGGCTGTAAACTTATGTTTGATGACATTATTGTTTTGTTCACTTGATAATTACTCAGTATTACATAGGAGTTTCCCAGGCATACATGACTTCCCTGCTTGCACAGTCTAGGAACTGAAGAAGTTTTGTCTTTCCAGCAAGACTTCTCTGCCTTCAGGGGAAATACAAGCCAACACCATCTACCTGCAGATGTTTTGATATGAAAATCTTTGTGAGTTTTGAATACATGGACACAAGTGATGCTAAAAAGCATTGTACCTGGAAACAGATAACCAACAGGGAATTCTCTGTATCCAAATTGAAAGGAGTTTGGAACTCAAATCCTTTGTGCTAAAATTGGTGGGTTTAGAGTTTCAGAACTGGGAAATTAATCATGGCACAGATTATTGGACCCAAACCACATAATTTACCAGACTGGATACACCTGAAGCTTGAGCCTGGGGCCTAAGCAGCCTGAGAGACAGAGGTGCAAAATGCTCAGTGAATCAAGCAGGACTATATACTTGAGAAAAAAATTTACTGGCACTAAACTTCCTGATATCTAGTTCAATCAACACAGAGAAAAATGACAGAGTTAAAGTATTTACGTTCTAGTGAAGTTAAAAAAAATACGCATTCAAGTGACTGATTGACTGAGTCTTATTCTATCAGAGCTTTTCTTTCTCTTTTCCAATGAAGGTCCCAAGTAAATTACAACAGACTCGAAACTCCAGAAACTCCAGAAAAAAATTTCTGGCAATCCAAGAGGTTTGGTTGAGTTATTCCAGCTTTACCCTACTTGTTTAATCAGCAGAAGAATTTGGCCCTTCTTAAGAAAATATAAGAAAGCTGAAATAGGTTGAGCTTGCAAGTTGGAACAGATAAGGAAATAACAGAAATGACAGCAAGTCCAACCCCACTTAGTGTCTCCATGAATTTTGGAGTTCTCAAACACGTTATATAACTTCATGTCAAGTAAAATATCTGATAAGCAAATAAATAAGAAAAAAAATATGAAATTTGTGTTTGATTCTGCTTTAACTTTCACTGCTGTAAATCTACTCCAGCCAAAAATCTGACATGTGCAACATAATACAGGAGAGTGTCCTGGAAAAACCTACATGTAACTCTTATAAATAAATAACGTACTTCAACATACTGACAAGGAAAAAAAATGAAATAAAAACTAACTGGAGTATATGCTAATCTGCACTTAGGAAAGTTCTTTCACTCCAGAATATTTCATGTTCCCAACACTCAAGACACTGTGAAATGAAAATATTCCCTTTTCTTAGCCTTAGAAACATTTCCTAAATATTTACCTGTGACATAGTCCATACAATTTTGTCTTTGCTTTATAAGAACAAATATAATACCATTTATTGATTGGATGGATGACAAAGAAAAAACAACAATTACCCAAAAATCCCTAAGGGGGAGCATAAGTTTTTAAGTATTTATTTCATTACAACATAAGTTGGAGTACATAAAATGCTTTACCTATATATACGTTAAAAATGAAACTGTTAATACATCAGTTACACATATAATTCACCTAAATTGTGAACAGTGTCTAAAGCATTTGCATTAGTTAATCTGTGAAAGTGGTAGCATTGACATTGTTATTTCATCATTTCACAAATTTATCCAAGGTTTATCCACTAAGGCTTAAAAGCAAAGCAAGAGACTCCTGCAAAAGGTAGCTTATGTGGTGGTTTATTGTGGTGGTTTGAAAAGCATTGCAGGTGTAAAATTATAAAACTATTATAAGACTACCAATATCATTGGTAGAAACTCAGTCTGTTTAAGAAATATTTGGAAAAGAACCTGGCCCTACAGTCACCACTGTCTCAAGTACCAATTCCAGTTTCCCTTCCCTGCTATTTGTTTGTTTCAACCAGATATACAGTAGATACTTTTGACTCTGAATTCATCTCTTCCCTCCTATCCCACTGTCTCATGGTCCCATTTCTTCCCATTGAGTTATTTATGAGTTAGACAGTCTCCAAAATAGCCTGCTGTTGTGGTTTAATGTCAGCTGGCAGTTCAGCCCCACGCAGCCACTCACTCATTCCTCTCAGTAGTTTGGGGGAGAGAATCAGAAGGGGGAAAATGAGAAAACTCATGGGTTGAGGTAAAGACAGTTTAATAGGTAAAGCAAAAGCTGCACCCACAAGCAAAGCAAAAAAAGGAATTTATTCACTGTTTCCTATGGGCAGGCAGGTGTTCAGCCATCCCCAGGAAAGCAGAGCTTCAGCTCCATAGCTCCATAGCGATGACTTAGGAAGACAAACACCATCACTCGGAATGTCCCCCAGTTCCTTCTTCTTTCCCCAACTTCATATGCTGAGCATGACAACATATGGCCTGGGATACCCCTTTGGTCAGTTGCAATCAGATGTCCCAGATGTGTCCCCTCACAACACCTTGTGTACCACCAGTCTCCTCACTGGTGGGGTGGGGTGAGGAGCAAAAAAGGCCTTGATTCTGTGAGCACTGCCCAGCAATAACAAAAACACCTCTGTATTATCAACCCTGTTTTCAGCACAAATCCAAAACACTGTCCCATAACAGCTATTGTGAGGAAAATTACCTACCCCAGCCAAAACCAGCAATCCTGCTGATTTTTAAAAGCAATGGGTTCATTCCAGCAGCTCTCAGCATTCAACAGGCCAAAGCAAATGAAAAGTGTCTGATTATATGTTCTGAGTGCAAAATTTTACTGAGCTTGTGTGTCAATCTCTGCTTTTAGTAGCAATAATGTGAAGTCAGAATAGTTATGGTAATCTAGTGTGAATCAAATGTGTGAAACTATCACAAATTTGCATTATATTATCTTGGGGTAGGAGTTGAGGCAGTAAACATGTAAAAATGTACTTTGCTACAACAGAACTCGGACTTATACTGATAATAGCCATACAGAACAGTCATACTGTTCTGTTACACCCAGTGCAAATCTGGTGAACGGAACAATAGCAGACAAAAAAAAATTAATAAAATGCTTGTTATTACAACTGCTCAACAGTATCACCATTTCCTCTTGTGCTTTCTTAAGTTTCCCAGGGGCAACGCTGAAGGGGAAAAAAAAAAGCCCAAAGATACGATTCAGTCTAAATCTTCTGGGTTCATTCACATAGAAAACACTGCACATCAGTCCAGACACAAAGCACCAGCACTGCTGTTAAGCTTTGGGATAATGAAGGGTAACACATCTATGGAGCAGTCAATGGAATGCACACTGTAAATCAGGAAAAGCAATAGCCACTCATGAACAGTGGTAATTGGGATATAACACTGAGAGCCAATCAAACAGCACAGGAGAGTTACGGCTTTCATGTGAATAATTTATTCTTTTATCAATTAAATTTTACCAGGTACTTATTTACAAAGAAACTTTTTTGTGGACAGAATTTACATCAGCTACTGCACAATTTTATTCATTACTAGGATATGATTAGCATCCTTCCCATGTTGCTTAACAGTGTTGGTTTTGATCAAATAGGGTTATTCTTTTCCCAATTATTTGTTTGGTTTAGTTTCCAAGTGTGAACAGAATTTGAACACATGCCTTTGCTACAATTAAAGATTTCTTTTTACAGAACTAGTTAGTAGATGGAAACAGTAAGGTTCCACCTGTTATTAGCATTTCTTTATTGAAGTTGGGATTTAGTTTTAGATTCAACGAAGGCTTTAGGCATTTCCACGTTAGGCACTACAATGCTTCTTTACCGAGACGGCACCCCTGAGAAGAATTCAAATTACCTGCTTGGCCTCCCAGTACAGTGCATGGAGTAGCTCACCTTGGACTGGTAACCCAAAATACAGAGCCTGTCTGCAAAAGCTTTCCAAAGAAAACTTGCCCAAATGTACAAACATTTACTACATCTGTCCTGATTTACCCATCCAGGAGCTGGAGCCTGGAATTTACCCAGAACTCAATGTGGAGGAGCCTGTGTGTGCTTTTGGAGGATTTGCAAGAAGCTCACCCCTGAAAAAGAATCCAGGAAGTGGTCCCAATACAGTTCTTCTCAACAGTCATCTAGATCTGAAAATGCACACACGCGCGCGCGCACACACGTGAAGTGCAAGGCCTCACTTCAGCCCTTATTCAGCTTAAGGGAATTCAAGTCTAAATCCTCAAGCAGATGACCTTGAAAACAGGAGTACTCTAGGAAGGAAAAACTATTGCCTAAAAAATTAGAGCAGAAAAATTATCTCCTGCATGTCCCACTAAAATGGGAGGACTGGAAGATTCATGGAGAAGAAAGATGACAGAGCAAACTATGTCTCTCTGGCTAGTCTCCAATTCGTCAGTGAGGATGAGGGTTTGAACTTACCTACCTTGATAATTTGTGAGATTTTTTTAGGCAATTAACATACAATACAAAATGCATAAACATTTAGAGATCAGGGATTAGCTCCAAGAGGTCCTTTAGTCCATTGACAATGAGGCAGTGGAAGATGTAGATTGAACGTTTGCAGGCTAAGAAAGCACACACAGATCTCCATGTTCCCATGCAAATAGAGCAGCCTTCAGGCGACTCTAGATAAAACAGCTTTGTCTTTAAAGCAAAACATATGCAACTTGAGGGTGGCCTGGCCCTTTAATCTGTACCATAAAACCCTATTAGATCAGTGACTTCTGGGTATCCCATCATCTAGTTTCAAAGGAGTTGAGGTGGTCCTTAGGTAGGTGTGGAACTGCTCCAAGGTGGGCAGTTCTGAGTGAGTGGAGGAGAACTGCTCAGCACCTCTACATGTCCAAGGGACAGTTGTGGCTAGGTTTAAATTTAACTGAAGAGTTCTGGGATGATAATTTTGGTCTTCAAATGCCTGAAGATTACCTAAATTCTGGTTTTTGTGCCCAAGTTTGGTGGGGTTGTTTAGGTGAAGATATAATTGGGGGAAAAAACAACTCAGTAAATCTGCCTAAGGCTTACCAGGGAGGAAACAGAGGCCACAGAGTAGGAAATCTGGCTAGAAACATGCCTCTGTTGTCAATCATCAGGCTGTGACTATGCAGAGTGTACAAAGGAAACAGGTTTGATAGACAGCTGCTAATGAAGCCCAGACTGCTTCCACTGACACTGTGTAAACAGTGAAAGCAGGTAAGCACTTGATTCAACCCTTTCTAAAAATAGGAGCTAGCAAAAATACAAATCACTGCAGGTTCATTGAATGCTTAGTACTGTAGAACTTATGTCCAAATGTATTTCTTCAGTGTACAGCAACAAATACTGGAAGAAAGGATATGGTTCATTCTTTCACAAAAGTTTGCAGCTATTTTCACAGCTTAAATCATGGAGACTTCCCAAAACTCGTTTAAAAGCATTTTCATGCATTAGCAGGAATGAAAGTGCTTAATTAATAGGAATGCAAAAGCTGGCTTAATGCCTCGTTATGCTGTAGTATAGGAACTATACTACGTAATACTCTGAACTATGAAATTGTATTGTATTGCAAGATAAAACAGACATTTCCTTGTGTGTGTTCCTGGTGACTCTACTATTTCAAAATCTGACCTAGCACTTATGCTAAGTTTAAGTATGCACCTAAGTGTTTCACTACCCAGCTTGAAATACTTTCTATAGTTAACATAAAAATTATGCCAAAGGCAAACACATACTTTTTCTTTCCTGCTCAAGCTACAGTGCTGTAATTTAATTTAGAGTCAACATTTCCAAGGATTCTTGTCTGAGAATTAAATCCAACACTCCATGAATGGTATTAAATTCCATGGCACCAACCTGTACTGAGGCTAAGATAAACATCACACTCTGCAGGCCTACAGCTCCTGCCTGGCTGATGCTTTAATTAGTTCACTAGGGAATAGGCTCACTAGGCTAAGAACTTCTAGGACTGGACCACTGTTTTCTATAGCATGGCTAACCAGATCAACTGTGTTAAAACCCTGTGCAAGACAGAAGGAGAAAAGAAAAAAAAAATTAAGCGAACAAAAGAAGTATCTACAAACCTCACTACTCTCTTTTGTAAAGATGGTGTCTCTTAGGACAGAGCCTGCTGTCTTCCTTTGGAACTAGCAATTACATATAAGAATGCTAAAGTCCTGTTTAACAAAAACATCTTAATAAAACATAAAAAAATCTGCTTTCTTTGATGTAAGGTCCCTATGTCTTTCTAAAATATGAATCTATACAAGAACTTTGAGTAAAAACAATTCTCTTCCACAGTCCACGCCAGTTCCACACTGAGTATACAGTGATGTACTAGCAAAAACACAAGTTCCTTTTTTCAGAAAAGGTTTCTCAGTGATTTACCATAAAGCTAAAACATTTGCCTTGCCTGCTGATTTTTTTGCAATATAAAATGTATAAAATAAATGCATGTGTCCTTTTCAATATAGTCTGTCTATGTAGACAATTTACTCTTTTCCAGTTCTGAGTAACATGACAACTTTCCACAGGCAAGAAGGAGCTTTGTATGGTTTTGTCTCATTAGGATGCTGCTCCAGAAACAGCTCTCTTGGAAAGCTTAGAATCACAATGACGGCGTATGCTATCAGCACGTACTGCATTTAACAAGGACTTATTGATTACAATAATCATGAGATCAAAATAAATAAAGCAGTCTCTCAATCAAAAGATAGGGAGGTAACATCATGCTAGTGCACAATATAATCGACATGTGTTGCGCATTCCTATTTTCCATGTCCTCCTTTGATGGTCTCGAACCAAGCTGGAAAAGCCTCTTGCCACAGGATACTGAACATACAGTGAAACATTTAAGCTGTTTACAGTCAGTTTCAAAGAACTTAAATTTGGTTTAGGTTAACCTTCCTTGACCTGCAGTTAATTAAAGAGCAGATGAAGTACAAAGTTCTTCCCCAGCTCTAGTGGCATACATGGTCACATCAACTGGCTGCAGTCTGAACAGCTTCAGTTCATTTTTGTTATAATTTAAAATCTCTGATTAAAAAACAGTAATAAAACAATGTCTTTTTATATAGAAACCGCTGCCTTTTTCAAATAAAGAACATATCAACATTTCATATGTGCTATAATATGCCACATTTTAAAAAGGTAACTCGACTTTTTTTTTTTTTGTATTCCAAGTAAAACATGTGGCACTCGTTTCAGTTACTTAAAACTTTAAGTCTGGTATATGTTAAATCATCTGTGGTTGAAATTCCCGGGACCACACAGTGCCACATCTTCCTTAAACCATCCATTGCACCACAAATGAAAGGCTGTGACGGAGATGTTCTTCCTATACTTTTTTGACACAGGAAATAGCTGGTTTAACATACAAACAAATTCAGCTAAACTATGTTTATCCCTCAGTATCATCCTAGACGGAAAAAAACCTAATAGTAGAAAAGGCTCCAACCCAGACTGCAACTATGCATAAACACACAACCAACACTAACGTCCCATTATGACACTGTTGTCAGGAATATTTTAGATATCCAGGTGTAAAAACATTTTTCTCAGATTGGGAATTGGCACAAACATAATCCAGAGATTATCCAATATAGCAGCTTTTACTTTCATGTGCTTGGTTTTTCACACAAAGCACAGCAAACATGAGAAGAGTTACAACCAGCTCAAAATCCTGGGAGCAGAGAGGAGGAAAGGGGGAGCCCCTCTTCTCTGCAGACTCACCAGGGGGAATCTCCTCTGTAGGTGGGAGTTTGTGGGTCTCCCACAGCTGCAACCCAGCTCCCCTCTCAGGAAGCCAGAGCCAGGCTGACCATCTCACAGTGGGAGGGAGCCCTCCTGGTCCCCTGCTTTGTCCAGCCTCTCGGGCAGGGTAAGCACAAAGGGTAGGAGAACACCCTTGACATCCAAGGGAGCTTTAAGAAGTTCCCCGTCAAAAGTGCCCTTGAGCCCACCATCCGCTTCCACCTCGCCGTCCTGGGCTAGGCTGAAGCGAAGGGTGCCGGTCCGGTTGACGCAGTAGATGGTGTTGCCCAAGGGGGCACAGCGGAAGGGCTGGATGGGGCTGCCGCTGGGCCGCAGGCTGGCGCACTGGCTCCAGCACTTGGCCACTGTGTTGTACCGGAAAACTTCGACACCACCAGCGGCCCCACCACCTGGGCCCGGCTCCCCACCACGGCCACTGCTCACATCGAAGCGGTAGATGAAGCTCTTGAAGGCCACCATGTCCGCTGAGCGCCGGCGGCTGCTGTTGTAAGGGCACTCCTGCCACTCGTCACGCTTGGGGTCATATTTGAGCAGGCGGTAGAAGAGGGAGCCTCCTGACACATAGATCTCCCCATTGCAAGTGGTGGCCTCATGAGCCACAGCGAAGGCACCCTTGGGCAGAGGTGCCACAGGGCTCCAGCGGTCAGCCCGTGGGTCGTACCTCTCCACAGTGAAGAGGCACTCACCCCCCACAGCATACAGGTAACCATCCAGGGCCAGCAGCTTGAGCTGCGAGCGGGGCTGGGCCAGCGGCCGCACCTGGCTCCAGGTGTCAGTGAGGGGGTTATAGCAGAAGACCTTGTCGGAAAGGCGGGCCCTGGGCTCGCTGCCCACCGGCCCTGTCACGATGCCCCCTGCTAGGAAGAGGTAGTTGTGGAGGACACACATGGCACAGCCCTTGGCATTGGCTTCCTCGGGCAGGCGTGTCAGCACCCTCCACTCGCCGCTGGCCTCCTGGTAGCAGTGGATGAGGGAGCCACTCTCCTCCAGGGACACTACGGAGGAGGGGCTTTGCGGCCGGCTGCTTTCGCGGCTCTGTGGCCGGCTGCCGCCACCCGGCCGCTCGAAGGCATCGCTGACCTCGGCCACCAGCAGGCAGGGCCGGCCGGCCTCCATGCGCCGCTGCAGGATGAGGTCCCGCTCAGTGCCGCTGAGGCGGCCATACACGCTGGGCTCCCGCAGCACCTCCAGGTAATGGTCGCTCATGAAGCGGTAGGCAGCCTCCCGTAGCTCCGCCAGCCGCTGCTTCTTGGCCAGGCAGAGGAGCTGGTAGCAGTTGCCGAGGCAGAGCTGGGCGCGCATGGCCTCGGCGGCACAGTGCAGGGCACACGGCATCTGCAGGACGCGGGCGCCGCTCACCACCTCCGCCAGGTTGTCGTGCCGCACCTCTCCCATGCGGGCCGTGTACACGTAGTCGATGAGAAGCCGCAGCGCCCCGTAGCTCACCCCCTTCACCCGCAGGACGTCCCGGGAGGCGCGGGCACGAAAGTAGTCACTCTTCGCCGCCAGCACCGCCTTGTGCGCCCGAATGCGACGCCCCGACACCTCGATCACAAGGTCGGGCTCCTCCGCCGGCCGGTCCCGCGGCCCCACCACCTCCTCATCGTCCTCCTCCGGCTGGCAGGCGGCGTTGTTGATCTCCCACTGGCTCTGTACCACCCGGCCGCCGGCCGCGGGCGGCTGCGGCTCGGCGGCGGCCGCGCTGAAGCAGAGGGAGGAGCTGAAGCCGCAGGGGGCGGCCGGGGTGGGCGGCGGCGGCGGGGGGGGGGCGCCGTTCGCGGCCCCGCTCTCCTCCTCCGGGGCCGCGCTGCCCTCCAGGGAGCCCTCCATGGAGCCGCGCTACCTCTGGCGGCGCCGCGCCGAGCCTGTGCGGAGCGCTGCCGGCCGCGGCGGGGCGGCCATCACCTGCGGGGGACACACAACAGCACTCAGCATCCGTGCTTGCCTCCGCTCACCCCCCTCCCCTTTCCCCCCGCTTCTCCGGCTTAATATTGGGAGCCGCTGCTCTCGCAGGCGGGGCCGTCTCTGGTTTCCGGGACTAAACCTCTGCTTCTGCTTTCCCCGGGGGATCCACCCTGCGGCTCTGCCGCCCCCTCTGCCCGGGGCTAACTGCGGTAGCTCAGCCCCCGAAAACCTGAGCTCTCTTGGTGGGACGGGGGGTCGCCCCGATGAACACTACAACAGCCTGAAAAGCAATTTTGTTTTTCCTGTAGCTGTGCAAAAACTTTAAGCAGTTTGCAGGCACTGTATCCTTTTCTTGACAACTGGTCCCTACTCTGTGCTGGGTGATGAGCAAAAATGTCCTTAAGAGGCAGATACTCAAGAGTACTATCACAATGTATTCACCTTGTGCAACTATTTCAGTGGAAGGCTGGAGCTGCAATTGATTCTGGAAGGCGATTCCTCACTAGTCAAGTTTGTCTTCGCATGACCTTTGTGAAGTATTCTTCATATCACTGCTCCTTATATGCATTCCCCCTGTTTAAAAGAAAGTGTAAAAAGCTGATTAGTTTTAAAATCGATACATTCTCTGTTCACTCAGAAGTTTGGGACTACTAGAGCAGTGCTTCCTTTAATAGGATATCTAGAGTATCTCAAAGAAACTATAACTATGGTAATAATTCTGTTTACAAAAGAAAGGATTTTTTCTGTTGTTAGGACAAGCAATTTCACACTTATGTAGCAGCATATGTAGCTGTAATTCATTAGCAAGGTGTAAATCGGATTTCCTAAGTCTGAAAGATTTATAGCTTCTGTTAATAAAAAGCAGAAACAAGCAAAAAAATCACAATAGATAATTAGAATGTGAAGTCTCTTCTGGGAAATGGCAGGCTACAGGGCATGGCTGCAAGTAGGTTAGTCCCCATCAGCACAATCACCACCCAGTGATTTCACAAATGTAGTTTTTAGAATTTAAAAAAGTGTCATTTGTTTGCCTCATGTTTGTTTATAAATTTCCCAGGCTCAGTTTAGGTTTTGATGAATGACACATGAAAATTGTCCAAATGTACTTAATTTCATTTAATAAGTATCTGCAGCTCTGATTCTATGTTTAAGGAGGTTATTATTTCCATTCAAATCCCTGCTAGCAGTTTTTTCACAGTTCTCAAGGAACACTAATTTCTATGTAAAATATGCATTGTGACTTTCTTTCAGCAGAGATGATTCATTTACCTTATTAAATTAATATTAGGAAAATCTAACTTTCTGATTTTTTTTTTAATTACTGGAAGCATAATTGGTAAGTGACATTGTCTGGAAACCCCTGACATGTACATGAAACCTAGAAGCTCGTACTCGCACATGCATTCATGGCTGGGCTTCGTGAACGAAGATTAAGGATCAAGGAAGGCTCTATCCACATTTATTACAGGCACGCTGGTGGCTAACGAGGCCAATACGAGACAGACATATCCGATTGCAAAAGGCACAGCAGGAAGACTCCGTAGATGGTATATTCTGCAAGACACGGTTCTTTCTGCATTGTCTTTTCTCCTCGAGAGTGATCCTGCGGGCGTTACTCACACATGCAAACTATACTTAAATGGTAGTATCAGTCTTCTCTTATGGGTTTTTATTTTGTGGACTTTCCCTGTGAAGTGCTTTCTACATTTGATCACATTCAGTTAGACTGAATCAATGCTGATGCTTGATTTCTGGGCACTTGAGACTTTGAGACCATAACAAGGTTTCAGTAGCATTTGAATATTCCTTACTAGAATGAGCAGATTTCACAAACTTTGTATTCCTCATCTTGGTGTTAAAAAATCTGGCACTTAGGAACTTTTTATGACATAGTATGAACTTCGGATAGTCTTCCTGGCAAATTTCCTGCGGTCTAGACCCAAACTCTGTAGGTCAGGTTTTACTGAGTTTTCTATAGCTTTAAATAGACAATGAGAAATGCAGTGATCTGTGTGTACACTTGGTGTGTCTGTGGAAGATGTATAGATTCATTATTAACTTTAACTGGGCAGCATCCCTATTGATGTGATTGTTTGTCACTGAGCCTTCACATACTGAATTCACTATGTAACCATGTTTTATGCTACTTTATTATGCCGTAGACACTGAGATTAATCTTCTTTTTGCTCCAGGCCTTCAGAGCCCTGATAATCAGCTTTCTTCAAGAGCAACAACTGTAACTGACACTGGTGAAATGACAAAGGTCCAGTAGAGGTGGCTAGGAAAACACCAGGAATGCCAAGCTCAGATGTACAGTTATATTAAGAAAATTGCTACAATGTGACACAAGTAAGTAATTAAAACATTTTGTGTCTCCTCTGCTCTTTCTTGGGCTTAGTTCCCCAATATTTAATCCTTATCTTGATACAGTTCTGGATAGCTTGAACTCCACAATCATGAACATTCAGTGCATTCTAATATACCTTCCCCCATTGCTCTCAATATTATGCCCTTTCCTGAAACACCTCACTTTTGACATCACTTTTACTTATGTTCCCCCACTACAAGAAGGAATGAGTAGCTTCAGATAGTTTCAAACTCTCAGTCTACAGCTTGATTTTGCAAGTGAAATTATAAAGGAAGAATGAAAGAGAATGCCACCAAAAATTAAGTGTGGGTGACTAAATGTGAGAAGTCAAAACCAGTAACTGTAATACTAATAATATCTCTGTATGGTGAGATGTATTTCCTGCATTATGTCTCAAAAGAAAATCATCATTTAGAATATTCAAAGTTGTTAAAACAGCAATCAGAAAAAAGTGATCTTTTCAATTTTCTCAGCTAATGAAAAAAGAAAGGGTGACATCCTCCTAAACACAGTTATCATACCTTTCCTCATATTCAGACATCTGCTTGGCTTAGAAGTTTGACTTGACACTGAAGTGTTATTGAGATAGAAGCTGCCAGCCACCGCAGTCGTAACAAACACGTATATTAGCATTCTCCTGAGGAATCACAAGGAGAAAGAAGGACTGATGGTATGGCTTCCTAATGGCAAGCAGCAGAATTCTGAAGAAAATGACCTGCTGGTATATCTAAAGCTAACCACCAAGAATATGTTTAATTTTATGCTGAGCATGAACAGGACTTCAGTCAAAGTATCACATGCAATTAAGGCAACAAGGAACTCTACAGGGAAGCTGAAGATTTAGAAAAGGTGAAAGAGCAATGACCACTCCAGCAATCTCAGCACCTTTGTCTATCTGAAAACAAAATATAGGCATTACACAAAGATGAAGGTGAAAAAACAATTCAGAGAAGTTGTGGAACCTTCCCATTATTGAGCGACTTGCTTGATCTGAGTTAAAAGGTCATAGATTTAGTATAAAACAGGAAGATGCTGAAAGGGGCTGGTGGAAATACAATACTGAACTACTTCTCCATTCTTTTTTTATCTACAGTGATCAAAGAGTTGTATTGCTGTTCTAACAACACAGAACATTCAAAAGTTAGAGTCACAGAAGATACTTGATAGCTGTGCTGATTCAGAAGAATCTGACCCCCTAACGTACTCATTCAGCTTCAAACAAACTTAGTTTTAGCACTTTTTTCAAAACTCAGAAACAGGATAGGTAGTGGAAAAGGAAGTAAGCTGTTTACAGGACACGGTATCTGTAGCCTAATGTCACTTTTTATACTGGGGACTTTTAAGTTAGAAGCTGAATTACTGTTTTCATTATCATGGGCTTGGTCTAGGGATGATGTAATGTTAATGGACAGAGGAGCTGCCAACAAACATGAACTGTATTTACAGACTTGGCAATGACACAATTACAATATCCTGGATGTGTGGCCCCAACCTCAGATGCTGTGAGACATTGCTCAAGTAACAGCACAGATAAGAAGGCATAGTTTTTCTGACAGAGAAACTGTAATGAAGAGCTGCAGGTTAAGTTTCCTGCATTCATTTGGCAGTCCTTCTGATAAAATCCAATTAAATGCTTGTATTGCATTGTTCTCTATTTACTTTTTTTTGTGCAGTGCCAATAGCCTTTGACCCAAACCCTGTGCTCTGGCAAGACCCACTTTCTCTGGGGAATATGCGCATGTGGGAGGAATTGGGTTACTGCTCTGCAGTTCACAAATGAAAACTGCTCTGACTAAGTCTCAGGGTAAATAAAAGTAGTGCTTTCCCTATCATAAGCAACTCTAATTTACATATGCAGGCTGTCCTCCCAAAAGACACACCAGTTCAGAAATGACAGAATGCCATTCTGCTCCACCTTAGTCCAGGAAATGCTTTTGTAAAAATTTGTACTGCCAAATTTTACTTCAGTAGAGAATTCCCTTGGGATATGGGCGTCATCTGATTGAGATGATTAAGGCATCCAAAGAGGCAGGATCATCAAAAGAGAAAAAACATCCCTTGTATTTATTTTAAAAACTAAACGATGACTTCACACTGGCTAGTGTGAAGACATCCAGCTCAGACCAGAAGGCAAAATCTTCTAGGAGGCAGAGTCAAGTGTAGAGTGTTTATAAAAATAGTCTGTTACACTCCTGCTCATTGAGTAGATCTGTGAAATCTGGAGGAAAAAATGTTTTCTTTGTAAATAGGGAAAACATCCGGAGCATAAAGATGCCATTTTTCTGAGAGGGCTTGCACCAATTGAATTCTTGGATCCTAGTACAAATTTTAACTCTAAATCTTAACCACTTGATTAGCCTCCTGCTTGTAAAAAAACCCCACAGTTGTCTTTCAATGTGCCACCTGTAGAAATATAGCATGAAGAATAATTCTTTTTCTTTCCCTCTTTTAAAATTAGGAGTGCTCAAAACCGGGATTACAATACAATCCTAGTGTCTTGCCCTGACTGCCAGACGTATGTCTTTTGTAGTACTGCATTCACACTCAAGTTGCCTATGCAGCTTCCTTATGACCTTTCAGGGTCCTGTAATTTTCTCACAACATGTAACAGAGGTACATGTTTCTCTCTCATAACTACAAAATTTTCATAAAATCATAAAGAAAAAAAAATTAAGAAATGCAGCTTATGATTACAGACCACACAAGACATATGTGGGCAGCAGTTCCTCATCAAAAACTCTGAGGAAGAAAAGGCTGTGTGTGTCTGGGCAGGGAGGAAGAGAGAGAGGAAGTAAGTTATAATAAAAATATTATCAAAAGCCTGATTAAACCGATATTACAGCTAGCAAATCCAAACTAAAAATACACAAGTTCTAAACAGTCATTGTGACCGAGAAAAGGTTTCCTTACAGTAATATCCATAGAGGAAAACACTCTCTAAAAAGGAAACTACCTTTTTGAGTTCCTACCACAGTTTAGACTCCTCAGAAATAGTTAGGGAGGAGCAGGGTCTCTCAGCAGTTCTCACAGTAAAAAGGAAATAACACTCCCACAAAAGCAAAATCTAGCAAAGATTAAGTGCAAGTCCTCTCCAATATGTCTTAGATAAAAGAAAGTCTAACAAAAAAAGAAGAATCAGAAACAAGTTTTGAGTGATTACAATACCTTTGAGAAAAACTCTAGGGCTGATGTGATGTCTTTCTCACTAATGCACTACAGATCAGGAGATAATGGCATGGCAATACTACACTGAATGCAGCAAAACTCTTTATGCACCATTTCTGCTAATTTTAGACATGGGCTGGCAACTATCTAGTTCTAGATATAAGGTGACAGCATGTGGTCGTGTCTGTGATAAACTGAAGTTTGGTTGCTTTCATCATATCTGGGCACAGTTAACGCTACATTTAGTGAACAGTGGTACCAAGCTATAGCATGGTGCTATAGCTGAAAGAATAAACACAGTCCTTGAATGTGTATTCTGGGAAACAAGGAGTAACAGTAGGGAAAACGTTACCTTTCATCTATAGCATTAGTAGGTTTGCAATGTAACATGGTGGATGACTGGATGGAACCATGTATGTTCCAGGCTTTACATTTTGGAAGTAGCATTTAAAAAGCTGTGATGACAGAGAAAAGTACTAAATTATTTCACAGATATAAAAAAACCCCAACACTTCAGTGAGAGACTCACAACAACACTTTGCAGCCAGACACAAGCTTACTCTGTCTCCACACAGTGTACACCAGTTTCAAGCCAACTCCCAAGCAAAAAGGGGATAACTAGCTTAGGCACCCCCTAACAGCCACGATTCCATGGCTTTGGAGAAAAGGTGGCTTGCACTAGTTTCTTGGAGAACTAGTAGAGCAAGCCTTAGTCAGCCCAAGAAATGCAGTCCTGACAGTTCTTCAGGGCTTGGTATGTTTGCTCTGTGACTTGATGACTGTGCACAAGTGCAGGCACATGAAAATTCTGCGTCCTGATGGCTTTCTTAGGCTGATGGAGAAAACTTTAAACAAAACAAGTGTAAATGTAAACAAAGCAATATATTTACACTACTGAGGGGAAAAAAAGGACAACTAGAGTATTGTGGATACTGAAAGTTTACATTAATTGATGGGGAAAGTGAAGAATGGGCTCAAGGAAAAGAAACTCAAAGAAGGCGACCAAATACACAATAAACACAAAAGGTACATCCAGCTTAGAAGGATCCTGCCTGGGAAAATGGTCAGGGTATTAATATTCAAAGATAAAGTAGTATCCCATGGAGAAATACACATTTTTATTCTGCTGCACACTTCTTTGAATACTGGATTATGGTCCATGTGGGAGAAACGATGATGGTCTAGGCGGACATTTGATCTGATATGGGAAGATCCTTATTCTGATGTCATGAAGGGGATCATGACTGTGTGCCTTGGGGAGTCCAAGGTGACAGAATTTTTACAGGAGAAGACTAGTTGAATATTTCCAGGTTTCTGCAAACAGTCTCTACACAGATTTTGGACTAGATTCAAAGGTGGAGAGACCTGCCGCAGTGCTTAACATGGCAAAGGCTGACTTTGAGGGCAGTTTTAGCTGGCAGATGGCAATGCAGCAGAGATGTAAGACCCAAGAAAGCCAGATCAGATAGCAAAGCAAAACCTCCAGCATGACAGCCCTAATCCAAAAAGAGGAAAGCAATCAGCTTGCACAGACTTCTCTCTGCCATGGCAGAAATGCTGCTGGTAGAGTTTGCTGTTGGGCCTGTAACTGTGAACTATTAGGTGACTCATAGGAGTCTGGCTTCTTTTATTTATTATTTCATGAAAATCAAGCCAAGGTGGAGAGATGTGGGGCCATATTCCTACACAGAATTGACCTGTGAGTGGGATGCACCTTCCAGTTCTCCTGCAAGGGCAGAGACTGATGCTGTGTATCTGAGCTGCACAGCACTGCTATCTACCTGTAACAAGCTGCTGGAGTGGAGTCTGGAACACACAGATGGCTTCTGTATACATAGGCATTGTGTGGGTACAGTTAGATGCCAATTGATTCAGATCCTCAAAAACCAGCATATGAGAGCTACCAAGGGCTAGCCAGTAGAAAAATACCAAAGACCATGGTGACAAAGGGCTTAGTTTGTACAATCAGGAGACATTAGTTCTTGCTTTAAAAGATAGCAGTACTGACTCTTGCTGCTACTTTGACTTTCTGTACAACAGTTAAAGATCTAACCAAACTACATGGAAAACATGCCAGTGCCCTTCCTTTGCCTGACAAGAGTAAAACCCCCAAATGTCAACAGAGTGCCTAAACTACCAGGTCTATGAAAGGTTACTCTCCTTCAGACTAAAGCTTTTCACAGAAACAATAAAAACATTTCTTCGGGTGAGTAAGAAGAATCCTTGGTTCTGTTTCCTGACAAAAGGGAAGTTTCTGTTCTTTCTATTGCCTTTGGTGGGTCAGGGCTCAGTTGTATTGCCGGGAGATCCAAGCCATCCTGAGTTGTGCTAGGATTGAAAAACACTTTTGCTGATCTCAAAGCATAAACACATGCTGGAGTCATAGGTACTTCTGTGGCAAGCATTTACTATCAGAAGTACCTGCAGGCTGCCAGTACAGATTTCACCAAGCAGTGGGAATGCTTTTAGCAGCAATGATGTAACTGAGGGCTCAACAAAATATGAGGCTACTCCATGTGATCATTGGAAATGAACAGGGCAAGAAGAGAAAACCGACTGCAATGCATGCTGTTTATATTAGTAGAAGTTAACACTTACTGGCCATTCCGAGACAAAAATAAAATAAGTTTCTAATCAAACACTCATATTTTCATGGCCTGACACTTTCTGCATTAGATGCATAATATTTTTTACTATAACGTGAATTTCATATGCTGAGCCTGGGCGTAAAGTCTAATATTTTCTGGCTGCACTGATTTCTCTGACTATACTCAAAAAAACAATATTTTTTTTTCCATTTAACAGGGCAGATAGGTAATAGTTAAGATGCCTACATTTAAGGAACAGAAAAGATTGACTGGTTATCTAATCTTATTCCTGCAAGAACAGGCCAAAGAATTTTATTCCTGTACCATGCCAATAACTTCTGGTTGAATTAGGTTAAAGCATTGTTCTGCTCAAATAATCCATCTCACATCTATATGGTTTCTCTGTTTTGGCCAATGGCCTTGATGGATATTCAGGTGTCAAATGGATCATCCTGAATACCTTGGAAATGTACATGATGCTTTTCACCTCAGAATTCACTTTTTTTGCCTTTTGCACTTTCATATCTGCTGACGTGGCAGCATCCTGTTTTCCCAAAATGATCCATGCTCTTTATGGAGAGACATACAGACTGGCAACACAATCATGAAGGGTTATGATGACCCCAGCTACCTCAGGACTGTCCTAGCTGCTTTTGGACTTCCTGACACAGAGGAGATGTAAAGACTATAGTATGACTAATCTATGATTCAAACTTATCCTTTTAAAGTGCTACAGAATAAAGGGTTGTTAATGCATGCTGTTAAATTTGTATCATGTTCAATAGTCACAGTGCACTTATTAGTTAGCAATCCAGACAGAGCTCTACAGTCAGGACCCGGAGTAAGAAGATAGACCTTCAAATTAGAATAAGAGGCAGAGAGGTGCTTGGTTTCATGGTTATGATTTAGAAGGTGTGAGAAGAAGCACAGATTCAGGGGTCCCCATTTGTAGTTCTTGACCATTTAAAGATTTTGATGTTTCACTCCTAAGTCTAAAGTTTGGTTACTTCTGATTAGAGAGAGATTTTAGATACACATCAACATCTCCTCAAAGCAAATACTGAGGCTTTTCAACCACCACTCTGAAAAGCTGCCTGATTTTGGGGGTGCAATACAAGTATTTGTTTCCTGTAAGGCTGCAAAATATCTTGCCAGGAATACTGTCCAGGCATTGAGCTAACTAATAGATCCTTGCAACTCTGCTCCCTGTCTTAAACATCTTCTGTCTGAGTGGTATAGACCTCATCCTGAACAACAAGAAGCAGCACCAGTGAATTTTATCATGTGAATGCACATAAAGTCTTTGCTACCCTTTTCCTAGGTGTAAAACTTCTTGGGACACATGACACTGACTAACTCCAAAGCAATACACTCAAACAACATTTACTTTTACTGTTTTTTCATCTGCTGCGGAAACCAAACTTCAGGACCCTATTATCAGTTGTTATTAAACAAGAAATATATCTGTGTACTGCTTTGGAGAGAATGAAGCTTGTGCTAGGAGCTTGCAGCTAGAAACCCCCCCCTAAGTTTCAGAGCATTTTGATAAAGCCAGAGTCTGACATCACTTTAAATCCTAACCCCATTGTAGCCAAGGGAAAACTCCCATTAACTTCACGAGCATCTGGATTTCTTACACAATTGTATTGGGTTTGCATGGCGATGTTTTGGCAGCAGAAGAGCTCCAGGTGTGGCTTCTATGAGAAGCTGCCAGAAGCTTCCCCATGTCTGATGGGGCCAATGCCAGCCGGCTCCAAGACAGACCCACTGGCCAAGGCCGGACAGCAATGGTAGTAGAACCTCTGGGGTAACATAGTTAAGAAGGGGAGAAAGTTACTGCGTGGGAGCAAATGGCAGCCAGAGAAGACAGGAGTGAGAATATGTGAGAGAAACAACTCTGCAGATATCAAGGTCAGTGCAGAAGGAGAGGGAGGAGGTGCTCCAGGCACTGGAACAGAGGCAGCTGCGCCCCTGCAGCTCATGGAGGTTAATGGTGGAGCAGAGATCCACCTGCAGCCTGTGGAGGATTCCACGCTGCAACAGGTGGCTGCTGTGGGTGCCATGACCCCATGGGAAGCCCACACTGGAGCAGGTTTGCAGGCAGGACTTCTGACCCCACAGGGGAGCCACACTGGAGCAGCCTGTTCCTGAAGAACTGCAACCCGTAGGAGGCACTCACACTGGAGCAGTTCATGAAGAACAGAAGCCCGTGGGAAGGACTCACACTGGAGAAGTTCATGGAGGACCATCTCCCATGGGAGAAATCTCTTGCTGGAGCAGGGGAAGACTGTGAGGAAGGAGAAGCATATAAAACATGTGGTGAATTGATCAAAATGCCCATTCCCTGTTTCCCTGAAGGAGGGAGAAGATAAAGAATTCAGGAGTAAAGTTAAGCCCTGTAAAGAAGAGAGGGGTGGTAGGAAGATGTTTTCAAGATTTCATTTTTATTTCTCATTATCCTACTCTGATTTCCCCACGTCGAGTCTGTCTTGCTCGTAACAGTAGCTGGTGAGTGATCTCTCACTGTCTTGATCTCAACCCACGAGACTTTCATTTCATTTTCTCTCCCCTGTCCATCTGAGGAGGGCAGTGATGCAGTGGCTCTGGTGGGCATGTTCATCCAGTCAGGGTTAATCTACCACAACTCTACACAGAAATGTATACAGTAGCTTTTTTTGAAGTGAAGCAATGCAGGGAGTGGCAGTAAAGGAGAAATGAAGAAAACTACAGGATAAGAGGAGAACTCTCCCATGAACAGATTTGTCTTCGACTGATGGAATCAGAACATTTGTTGTTCGCATGCCATTCCCATAGCAAAGGGTTGGCTTTTAGTTCTTACTGTCTAACACTCTGAAATATGGGTTGCAGAAATAATAGTTTATCTCCACATCTTAAGGCCTGTTCTTCCAATCTACTTACAAGAGAGGGAGAGAGAGAAAAGCAGATCTCCTTCCAAGAAAAAAAAAACAACGCACTATTGTTTAACTCTGACAGGTTGATAGTCTGAAATTAGTCAGAAGTCCAGTAGCCTTCCAGCAGTTACAGATCCACATGCAAAGCTTACTCTGCTCCTTAAGTACTCCTGAAGGAATCAGTGTCCAGAAAAACAACAAGCAGCTTGTGCTAATCTATAAATGTGTACATGTAAAATAACTTCAATTAATGCAAATCATGTTGTGACAGACAACATAACAGCATGGAACCTGCTTGACCAACTTATGTCAATGTGTATAGAAAGGTTGTGGTTTCTGGAGTGTTTCCAAGTGAGTTAAAAAAGGCTGTCAATCCGTCTGTTTTAGCCAGAGGCACAGCAATGGCAGCTCATGAAACATCACACCTGAAAAGCATTTATACGACACATCTTTCTTCTCCCTCTGACACACAGCACAAAATCTGCAGAACCACTGGATTTTTTTCTCCAGCTTATTTTGCATTAAATAAACTGACTTAACCAATCATGAATTCCTGCCATCCTTGCTGATGGGGTATAAGGAACTGGAAAGTACCAAATGTGCAGTGCACAGGACCCAGACAAATCTTTTTTGCAATAACACTCAATCCCCATACACAATACTGTTGCAGTCCAAAATTCAGATACCTGCAGAAAAAGAACTGCTAGGATTAAACAGGAAACCTTGGGCAACACAGGCTGAGATAAATCCCTTAATCTGAAGGACTGGACCTTCCTCACAAGACCTGTTGATGTACAACCATGTGGATTAATCTTGCTCCTGCAGCAGGATAAGGAAGGACTTTGAGATGAAATTATCAAATCATGTTGAAACCCCTTTATTTTCTTCCCCCCCATTTAATCCTGGTTAAGGGAAATATTAATCAATTGTGTAACTGCAGCAGAAACCTGTGTAATCCTCTAGTTAACATAAAGCCATCCCCTAATTTACATAACTCATCTTCCTCATTAACATGTCCAGCCCCCAAGACCCTTAAATTGCACTCGTGTGTTCAATAAAGTATTCCAGTTTCTACCTCCATATCTGGGATCGTCTTAGCTTTCTGGACCCTTACACAAGACTGACCCACTCTTGTAATCCTTGCAGTGCCAAAACTGCCAGTTAGCATCCAATGAGCATTTTAGGATGAGGCCAAAAAAAAGGCTGCAGCATTCCCAACACTGTCTAAGGAAAACACAGGTCCTGATCCCGCAGTTACAGACCAGCCCCACTCCTAACGCCAACTTCTGCATGTGTAAACTGGGTGTTTGCTTAATTAACTGCAGGAGGAAGGCAAAATCTCTGTCCGTTCACTATATTGTCCATGGTTATGAGTGCTGGCACAGGGAATTGAGCAGTAATGTACGGCCCAGACTAGAGAAGAAGCAGGGTCCCTTCCTGCTCCGGGACAGCTCATTCATAGATCAGGTTAAACTGGTTGTCAAATCCTGAACTGCTATAAAGTAATTCTTCAGTGAAAGGAACTAATCATGTCTGTTCTCTGACAAAACAACACCGAGACCAAAAAAGAAGCAAAAAGAATGATGTCAATTCCACTGAAAAATAAAACAGCAGATATAAAAATGTCATGTCCAGAGAAGGCTAATGGAAATGAACTCATTTTTAAAATGGGTATTTTCAAGGATGTGAAGAGGTATAAAATGACTTCTCTCCTGTTCATGGGAAAGAAACAGGCTTCCAACTGCAACGCTACACAATGTCAGTAGGGATAAATAGAAAAATGCCTGCAAAATCCATACGGGACCTCACCAAGAAAAAAAAAGTATTAAAAAAAAAAGCTTAATTCTATGTTAAAAGAAATTGCAGGATTTCCTTTCATGTTTTATTATACCCTTCTTTAGCATTCAGCAGCCCCTAATATCCTCTTGCAACAGGATACTACAGGATGCCGAAACCCCGGTAAGTAGGATCTGGATCCAGTCATCTAACCACATCACTGTCTTTATGGTAACCTAGGCCAGCCCTTAATACTATAATCCTGCTTTACTATAGTAAAGCCAGTTAATGGCTTTCATTGAATGTTCCTGCCAAATAATGTGCTGTAATATTTATTGACATTTGAAGTCTGTCCACCTCTTTGGACTATCTGTTGTACTGAAAAGTGATGATAGCACAGCATTCATAGAAGAAAGAAACCTATTAAGGATTTCTGTCTTTTGATACTAAGGCACAGTCCTGCAAACTCCAGCTCCTAAGACTGTCACCACTGACTCAGTGCCACCATTGCCAGGAGTGAGTCCTGGAGAGCAGAGAGGAGCTGGAGTAGGCATGGGAACAGTCCTTGGCTCTTTGGCAGGTTCTCCTCAGACAGTGCCATTAACAGTGAATGACCAGAGGATCCCACTGGCATGCTCTGGATGTCCTAATTAAAGAGTGAATAAATGCTGTGTGATGCGCCCTGGGCAGAGGAAAATGCAGAACAAGCACGATGGGCCAGAGAGTTAAACAGGGGAGCAAATATTGTTTTGCCAATACTAGTGACAATTTAATTATTATTTTCCACAAACATTCCACTTAATTCATTTCTGGGAGACAGATGGTTAAGCCTCTGAAAAATGGAGGAGCTATTTTGCTTCTCAGATCATACAGAATGATTGTTCTATTTTATTGCTATTCTATTTTTTATTGCCCTACTTTTTTCCTAGCTTTTTGTTCTAGTTTTCTATTGTTCAATTTAATTGCTGTGGAAAAGCTTTACAGAATGTCACTTCTACAGAGCTTTATTTTTTCTTGATAGGTGAAAAAAGTTGGCTATACCATGTAATACTATCATTCTCTGTGCTATGTGTAGGTTTGGGTTCAGGAGTCAGCTTTTTCTTGCTTTAAAGAACAAGACATAAAAACCTACCAGCTTCAGACAACTGAAATTCAGTAGGACTTTTCTTCGGGCATCTTCCACCCTGCAAAATCCTGCACGCATGTGTTCACCCAGGGCTTGCGTGTGCTTTTAGTAGGATGGGGAAGCACGCCATGAAGAATTTATAGCAGGAAGCAATCTGCTGCTCTTACACATCCCTAAACGTTAGTGTAAAGAGTCATTTAGATTTTTAATAGGTCAGCAGGATAAAAAAAAAAAAATACGCAAGCATTAGGGTTGGCTCTCTCTCTGACATATGGAGAAGGGATATGGGGATATGCCCGGCCTCCCTACTGCCCAGAGGAGGGGGATTAAGGGGGACAGAGGGAAGAGAATAGCACGATTAAACCTGACAGGGCTCCAGCATCCCCCCTCACGCTCACACAGACACACACACACGGCTACCATGGTTCCGCGTCCCAGTTTGTACCGCAGACATCGGCAGACACTGGCACCGATCCTCCCCACGGGCTCCCCGGAGGCTCCGCGGCGGTGGCCGGGGAGGGGGGTCTGGCACAGCCCCGGCTTCGGGACGTGCCCGACCCCGACCCCGCTCCCGTCCCGCGGCCGCGCTGCCTCCCCGCTTACCTTCCTCCCGCGGCCGCCGAGCCCCGCTCCGCTCGGGGCAGCTCCTGCAGTGCAGCGGCCCCGCCGCCTCGCCCACGGCGCGGGAGCCGGCGGGGAGGCCGGGGAGGCGGGGAGGGAGCGGCGGGGCGATGCCAGGCGAGGCAAATGGCTGAAGCGCAGGGGCCGAGCCGGCGGAGGGGCCGGGCGAGCGCGGGGCCGCGCTCAGCCCCTTTGTTCGCCTGGCAGGCGGAGGGGAGGGAGGAGCGGGCACGGACCTGTTGCTACCGCTGCCGGCGGCTCCCGGCGAGCAGCAGCCTCTGGGCCGGGGAGCTCCGGGGTGTCGGCGGTGAGGAGGGGCGGGCGGCGGAGCGGCCCCACCTGCTGAGGAGAAACTCCCCCCGTGCGGCGCCGGGCCGGAGTGACGGGTCCTCCCCCAGCTCCGGGTGGGGCCATGCCTGGGATACCCGTGGCTGCGGCGCTTCCCTGCCTGAGGCAGGGCCGGGGGCTTTGCTGCCGGAGCCCCGGGTGACGGCGGCCCCCTAGGACAGCCCAGCCCGGCCTGGCACCGGCATGCTCGCTGCGGAGAGCGACGGGGAGGGTTCCCAGGCGGAGCCTCTGGCTTATTCAGGTCTCTGCTTCTGAGGAACAACGCGGAGGAGGCCAGGTGGCTTCTGTTTGGGTGCAGTTTGCGCCAGGGTCCCATTTTCCTCTGCGCTTCAAAGATGAGACTGTCATTGGGATTCCCAGAAGTAGACCCGCTTCTCAGTTTCTTTAAACCCCCCTCAGGTTACGTTAGTTGTACCCTGGTCTGCTCCCGACGCAGGCAGTGGTACTCACCCAGCTCACGCCGCACCGCGGGCTGCAGTTTGATTTCTGCGAAGACAGCAGACGTGCCGCTCTATCCCGGCCTTTCTGAACCATTCCTGGTGCCAGGATGTGTCGTATTGCCATTGTAACGTATAGATTTCCTATGATGCTGCTGCCTCCAAACACTACTCATCTGCAGTTTTTCTCTTTTCTCCTCTCCACTGACTCCAGGGTCCCGTCAGACTGGTTCCCCTGCAGCTGCCCAGCGAGTGGCTCCTGGCCCTGGGAGACACTCCTGTGCAGACTGGAAAAGCTACTACTCCGTCTCCTCTCTCAAATCAACCTGACAATTAATTGCTCTGTGCTGGCAGTATAGCCATTGCAGCTGTATGTTTTTCCAGCTTCATGGTGGTGATGGCTGAGTGTGGTTGAGTGTCTTCTTCATTTTGTCCCGTTGCTCCTACTTTTTGACATTGGTTTTGCCAAAATTCTTATGTGTTGACTTAGCACTTAATAAACTGAAGTGCTTGCATTGCAGTGCTGGGTAACTGTAACCACTTGAAACCCTTGGCTCCACTCACGTTGTGCACTTAAGAGCAGCGCTTAACCCAAAGGCTGGTTTTCAAGCTGAGGTCATGTCTGATCTCTACTGAGAGAGGCCAGCCTGCTTCTAGTTGCCATAAAATAGATAAGTAACAATCACACAGTGTCACAGGGGTCTTAGAGCAGTCAGTAACCACAACATGTGGCTTTAGCCTAATTGGAAATTTCCCACTGTGCCCTGATTTGGGTCCTTTACAAGGTTGGACTGTAAGTGTCTGTATGTGGTTTTATTACTGGCTCGCTGGAAGAAGTTTCCCTGTGATGCAGCAGATCCATTAAAGCCTGCCAGAAATAACTCCTCTCTTCTGACATCAGGAATTAATCTTCCTGCTGTTTCGTATTACTTGAAGTACTATGTATTTCAAGATTACACTGAAATTAGACAGCTGATACTGATATGGGAAATTATTTTCACTTTTAAAATCTCTGTTGTTCTATTCTTATGTGGAGGATTGCCTCTCCTTGAGGTGCCTAACTTCTGTTCACACTGATGAGAATTATGTGACCATGGTAGCAGTATAATATCTGAGATCTTTGAGATCATTCTGACTCATCCTTTCTGAATACATGACAGTTTTAACCACAACTGGATTTTCTTAACTCCTCTTCAGGTTTAACTGCCACATCACATCCCAGTCTGGGTGTAAACAAAGGTGTCTGAGTTATTGCTTCTGGAGACAATTTCAAAAACAGTGGTGGGTAGGAAGTAGCATATTGTGTTTTTATGGGCCATATTTGCCCCTGTGGATGGAGCCAGCAGAAGACCTATACAAAATCCAAGCTCCATGGAGGTTCTAGTCTGAGAAGTCAGGTAGCCCTTAGCTGTTGGAGACTTTATCCTCTGCTCCCACTGAACATGCCAGAAGCAGATCATGTAATATAACCTCAATTCTGCTTTATGGAAGTTTAGCTTTGGGCAGGAATTCCCTAGTGTCGTAAGCCTCAGTCTACTGTCTTCCCTCCAAGTTTCTTTCCAGTCCCCCATGCCCCTCTTTCATTAAACCTATTAATGAAAACAAATACAAAAGACAGTTGCTGACCTCTTAGCACAACTTTTGCAAAATACTGCTGCTTCTGTGGATCATAGGCTGGGACACTTGCCATGTACATTAAGGCTGCTTATTGCCTTTCAGTTTTTAGTAGAATTGGAGATGATGCTAAAAACT
Organism: Manacus candei; assembly: GCF_025592945.1. NCBI lineage: Eukaryota > Metazoa > Chordata > Aves > Passeriformes > Pipridae > Manacus > Manacus candei. The sequence continues at coordinate 10,881,402 of NW_026138059.1, read as the reverse complement.
GGGACACCCATTGTAGAAATCATCTCAGTTCTAGTTGTTTGATTTCCCTACTTAACCTGAGTTCCCAAGGCTCCATTTACAATTAATGTATAGGAATAATCATGTCTGAAGGGCAATTTTTCTTGCCTATCTTAGGATGAAGTGAATCATCCTTTGGTATTTCTCATTTCTCTCCATTAGCTGTAAAGTCATACTGGTACAGCTGCAGACAACTAATTTTAAACACTTAAATAACATGAGATGAATCATTGTCCCAGCATAGAAAAGACCCTGTCCTAAAGAAAACAGGTATCACACAGCTTACATGATATATAATTTGGTGCCTGACATGCATTTCTGTAGCCCAACCAATGTGACAACTATCCAGAAGGACTAATAGTTTGTAGTGCTGCTACTGACCATCAGGACTTGCTGAGATCCTGTGTTTGCAAGGAGCAATTAGCCTGGGGCAACAACAGTAGCATGGAGAGTAAGGGCAGGAAGGGAAGCCTTTGCTCTGCTCTGTCCCAGGAACTTTAGTTAGGCCCTGCCCAGTCACATACAGCAGACTTCCTTCTGGACATGCAGCCCATCCTATCTGTTTCTCACATAACCAGCAATGGTGTTCAGTAATAAAAAGGGAATACAGTTTGGAACAAAAGAATTTTATCAGGTGTTGTTCTAGTTAAAAAAACAAACAAAAAACCTGCAACAAAACAAAACCAACCAACCAACCAACCAAAAAAAACCCACAAAAAAAAAAAAAACAAAAAAAAAAAAAAAAAACAAACACCAAATGCCCCGTAAAACAAACCAGAAGAAACAGGAATAGGAAGTTTTCTTCATCTTACACACCTTTCTGTCTGTTTAATCCATATCAGCCAAAACAAAGCATTTTCAATTTCGTCTTTCTAGAAGGCATTAGACTGTGATGTCTCTAGTGCAGAAATGGGCAATAATGCTGAATGCCACTCTCTTGATAGGGTCACTGAATAGCATCCCAATCCAGAGCACATCTGCTCAGAGCTTATCAGGGCTCTGCTCTTGCAGGGAGAGGTACTGCATTTTTCTTTCTCCCACTGACTGCAGCAGCAGCTGCATTGCTGCCATTCCAAGCTCAGAGACTGTCATGCAGAATTGGGCTATTGTGGTAGCTGGAGCAAATGCACAGTTCCTCAGCCAAAATTAGCCAGCAGGTCACATCAAAAATTAAGTAGCCCAGTCTCGAGGGGTTGATTCTTGGCCAGTGAAGCTACAGAACTTCTCATTTAAGGAGGTAAGGAATCATTTAACAAAATCGTTATTTTATCCAGATGAAATATTCAGTCCAGATTCTATGAAGCAAGAGGCTTTAAGCCTTTCTAGATAACAGGCTCAGAGTGTAGCTCACAGCATATGCAGGCTAGCTTTTATAAGTAAGCAATTAGAATCCTGCAGGTAGTGTACCCATGGCAGCATGGAGCTGAGCATGAGTCCATGCTCAATTATTTACCCAGCTAATTAGGTGGGCTTTGCAGCCTTTGCTTGCTGAGGCCATCACATTGTGGGCACACGTCCAGTACACTGGGCAGGATTGGTAAGCCTGCATAGACTAGACTTGCTCCTAGTGTCTGTGAACATGCCAAGCTGTTGGTAGGCTACTTTTAGTTTAGTTTTGTTTTGTTTGTGTTTTGTTTGTTTGTTTGTGTTTTTGTTTTTATTTAGATTGGTACAGGGATGTATTGGAAAAATAAATGTTACAGCATCAAAATTCCGGAGTAGACATAGTTGAAACTTGCTGGTATTCCTTCTGTGAATATTGGAGTATCAGATACATAGTGGCAGTAGCTGATGTCAGTGGTCCCTATAGTACCCAGAAATCTGTTTCATGGCTAAAAGCCAAAATGTAAAACCAAAACGAAACAAAGAGAAAGAAAACCTGACTGCTTTTGCTCATCCTGTGTCTGGCAGCTGAATGCTCCTGTGTAAAATGCTTCTTGGTGTTGTAAACCAACAGATTCAAGGACTGGTTTGATGCTATTGCTGGAACAGACAAAATGCTTATTGTATTTCTGCTGAACAAAATATTTTTTTATGCTTGCAATACAAAACCCATGCATGCTGTGTACATGTTACATATGACACAATGTATACATCTGATGCTGAGCCAAGCTGATCTACCTGTGTGTATTATTTTTCCCACATCCCTGTAATACACACAGATAGCAGAATTGGAAGAAAAGGGATGGTTGCAACATGAGGGTTAGCAGCTTGTAGCAAATAGGGTCGTAGGAGTCATAAGGAAAACCAGACCATAAAGATTTCTTCAGCGTTGGGTTGCATACTTCTAGGAACCAGAGACAGATCAATATTGGTTTTAATTGAAGAAAAAAACCAACCAGCATAGCAAAAAAGGCTGTACTACTACAGACTTTTGTCATGTAAAAGTGTTCTGAATATGTAGAACAGCTTTTAATGAGGTCGAAAGCATCTGATAAGGTTAAAACATGGGGAACACACAGCATTTACTTAGATGAACAACTGAGAAAACATGCACATCATCTAATTTGCTAAAAATAAAACCCAAAAGAATTTGGAGAAGAGAATGAAATCCTACCCTTGCTCTTTATAGTGCAGTGAGATTATCCAGTCAACATTTCTCCCCATTCATAATTAGCTATGTATTGTCCCATCACCTGCCTCATCTATGTGCTCTATGACTATGGCTTGTGGGCAAAATACTCCCCAAATACTCTATGAAACATCTTCATGTATCAGTGTAGACTATAACTAGCTTTGCTCATCCAGACAGCAGGAAAGGGACTGGCACATGGATCCCATCTGATACAGTGGGGGTGTGTCAGTAACCTCTGAAGTGCTCTTGAGTTCAGCAGTGTAGATGCAGCTTAAGTTAACCGATGATACCAGTTGCGTGTGATTGGGATTAAGAGCATCACAAGCTGCTCTGAGCAACATTGCAGAAAAGTGGTTGCACTTACAAATCTTGACTGAACTAGGGGTAATCCTCTTTGTTAATACATACACTCTATGCTACCCAACCCTACAGAAAAAAACCTCTTTAGAAAGGGTACACTGAAAAGGCATTAGGCGTAATCTGGCAGGCATGTTCTGCAACTTGAAATGCACACAGAGCAAACCAGAAAAGCCCACAGGAAACAATTTATACAATTTGATTTGGAAGTTGTGACTGAATGCATTTTTTGTGCCCACATTCAAGGTGATCCTGATGCTCAAGTTGAAACCCATCGAATTTCTCTCCAGTGTAGAATAAGAAAAAGAAAAAATGAAAATTCTGTAACTCTGTAGCTAAGCTGTATCTAGTTTCTTGAATTTAAAACCTGTTTGATTATCTGCATTTGGGCATGTAAAATACACAGATTTCAGTGGAAATTAGGAATTTCAGTGCTTTGAGAAAACTCTGCTGGAGGCTCACCTGAATCTTTTGATGTCAAAATACTCCTTAAGACATATTTCTAGTGAATTCTTGAAATGATTTAACTTCCACTGAATTCTTACAGTGATTTCATCTCCCCCAAGGTGTGTCGTAATCCTAGGTGTTCTGGCTCATCTTGGTTGGAACACACATTAATGATAACTGTGATTATCACTGGAGTATAACAATATGTACAACAGTAGAACTTGCAGTTCTGCTGTCAAGGCCTGTTTTGCTAGAGGAAAAAAATACATCCCTTTGAACACCTTTGAAGGTCGTGCTGTGAAAGACTAACTGCCTTTATATTGTGGTTTATGGAGTTTGGCCAAAGCACTCAAAGTGCTTTTGGTCATACATTGGCATTGTTGCATTTCAAATAGAGTCACACAGTAAATCTTCATTTGCTTAGGAAATTTTCAGATCCTTTCATCTGAAGCTGTTTCAGTGTTACTTTGTTGATTCTTTGTTTTAGGAGGCAAAGAGTGTTTCTGGCAGTTCAGTGGTTGGGCATGTCTTTAAAGAAAATGCTATGATCAAATAAGGACGAGTACAAGGCAGCAGCAAAGAAACTTATTTTCAAAAATCTGGATCTAGATTTCTGAAGTTGAATAGCAGATAGATCTGGTGGCGTGCATGCTACATTTGTGAGCAAACAGGATGTAGACTTTACATGTACCCTAAATCTTAAAGGTGAAAGAAGTAGACCAGAATTTTGAGCTGTGGGGTGGTACAAGCAGCTGATGAACCATCCCAGATTAACTTCTTGTACCAACCTGGTACCTGTATGGTACATGTCAAGTCTATGCTAGTATTTTTATCTCCTGACTGTAAGAGACTGGTCTCAAATTCCAGATTGCTAGGCAACCATCCCATAGGACGAAGGTTGTATGGATACAGGCTAGGTTGCATCAATATCACAAAACTGGAGGCAGAAAGACTATTTTGCAAGTGGCACCACACAGTTTACATCCATGTACTTAATCAGTCTCTAAAATATCCCAGGTAAGTGGCTTTGTCAGCAGCCCAGGTCTGGCTCAGCCCCAGCCAGCCACCTCCTAAATGTGATCCCAGGTCAGTGCTCAAGCTGTCACCCTAGTCCTGGCCAGTTTACTAGCACAGACATTTTCCACAACCACACGTACAGGATGCCTGCAAGAAGGAGGCAGTTTAAAGGGCTAATCATGGGCTTAGAAAGCAGCAGTGGCTTTAATCTGTATGCTTTTACAGACTCATCATATAGGTTCAAGTCAGGCAAATGCTTTTCAACTCATTTTCTTCCTAGCTACAGATGATATTAATCTGCCTTCTTAACAGGACTATTATTATGTGAAGTATTATTACTATGAAGATAGGTAAAGCAATCTAAAAATACTATTATCAGCTCCATGGTATCACTCATTGCAATACCAATTTACTCATACAGAACCCCCCATTACAGCTACACCTTTCAAATGACTGGTATTTCTCACCTCCAAATGCATTTTACAAAAACTAATTTGTCTTTATGCAGTTAGAAAATTAAATACGACAGAAGAGAGAGGAAGTTTAAGCACTGAACCACTGTTCAGGAAACCCTTCCAAATATTCAGACCTCTCTCAAAGGAGCAGTAAGCAATTTTTAGCCTTCAGACTGCCACTCATAAATCATCATGGCTAGGCTTCGCAAACAAACATTTGGGAAGGGCACTACCCACGTTTGTTACAAGCACGTTGGTGGTTAAAAAGGCCGATACGAGATAGACACGTCTGGTTGCAAAAGGCACAGCAGAAAGACTCCTTAGGTGGTATATTCTGCAAGACATGATTCTTTTTGCGTTTTCTTTTCTCCTCAAGGGTGATCCTGCGTGCTTTCTCAAAAGCATCAGCAGCGTTATAGATGGTGTGTCTCCAGACCTCCCGATTGGAGGCCAGAGTAGACCAGTTATGTTGACCAATATGGCCAAGGCTGAGATGTTGTTTTAGGGAGTCCTTGTATCTTCTCTTTGGGGCTCCTCTCTTGCGGTAGCCAGTGGTAAGTTCACCATAAAGCAAGATCTTAGGGAGGCGGTGGTCCTTCATCCTGGAGACGTGCCCTGCCCAGCGCAGCTGTGTTCTCAGCAACATGGCCTCAATACTTGTGACTGCTGCTTGTTCTAAAACAGATGTATTGATCACGTGATCTGACCAGTGGATGTTTAGGATTGTATGGAGACAGCGTTGATGGAAGCGTTCTAGGAGATGCAGGTGGTGGCGGTAGATGACCCATGATTCAGATCCGTATAAGAGAGTAGACAGCACAATGGCTCTGTAAACATCGATCTTTGTACTTTTCTTCAAGTGTTTATTTCGGCAAACTCTTTTATGAAGCTTTCCGAAAGCACTATATGCCTTTGCTAACCTGTTGTCTATCTCTCCGTCAATCTTACTGTGCGAGGAGATGAGGCTGCCTAGGTAATTAAACTGCTGGACTGATTTGAGCTCTGATTGACCAGTGGTGATATGGGGATGATGGAAGACTTCCTGAGGTGCAGGTTGATGGAGAATTTCTGTCTTCTTTAAGCTGACTTCCAGCCCAAAGAGCTCAGCAGCATCTGCAAAGCAGGATGTTAAACGCTGCAGAGCTGCTTCTGTGTGGGCAACAAGGGCGGCATCATCAGCATAAAGCAGCTCCTGGACAAGATGATTTAAGGTCTTGGTGTGGGCCTTCAGTCGCCTTAGGTTGAAAAGGCTTCCATCAGTACGGTATCAGATTTAGAAACCATTCTGATCATCGAAGTCTGCAGTGGCCCTTTGGGGCATTGTGCTGAAAAAGACTGTGAATAGGGTTGGTGCGAGAACGCAGCCTTGTTTCACGCCACCCATAAATAATGAACTGTAAATTCCCATTGGGACAGAATCTGCCTTCAGGTGTGCACATATATGGTATGCTGCACACATGCAATTTGATGTTTTTCAGAACCACATATGAAGGAGATGTGGTATAAAGCCAAGGGCAAAAAGGCAGGTTTTCCTAGCAACCAAACATTTCTCAGTAACTCTTCCTGTTAGTTTATAATAGCACAGGTACACCCAAAAGGCTATTGCTGAGTCTGATGAATACAAGTCTCAGTATTTAAACACAATCATGGGATTATGTATATATCCTTTAGGGCAGATTAATTAGAAAGAATTGCCCATTAGCAACTGAAAATTAATTTCCTCTGTTAATGCTTTGCTCTGCAGTACTTTGAATATTAATGCTTCTCGGTTTTATGCAGCATGCATGCTGCGCAAGTGCTGATGCATGCTCCACATAGACAGCATAGTAGAATTTCTATCGCTTAGACACTGATACAGGAGTCAAACTTTATAATAAATGACTGTCTCATTTTCAGAAACTGTATTTGCTGGTGTTTAAATTGTAGAAATTATAAAACTAAAAAAAAAATATATATCTCTGTCATCCTAATCACATATCCTATTTTCCCTTTCATGAGTCCATGAATATATATATTATTCATTAATGCATGCCCCAAATTCTAGCTTTCTAGTTAAAATAACAGCCCGAGATATTCTTCTGAAGTTAATTTTTATCATATTTTTTATTAAACATTTTTCTCAATTTATAGTTTGAACATAAATACACAAATTTTATGGCTCATGTTACAAAAGACACTACTATGTGTTAGAAAACATATATAGAATATATTGTAGTGGTTACACTTGCTCCCCTCTTTTCCTTTTATTTTCATGACTTCTATTAATTTAGACAAGCAGTATCAGAAAGCAAAATCCAACCTCCTAGCAGCACAATCTACAACATCTATAAAGACTATTTGTGAGAGAAACTTTGGTTCCTGCCTGTTTTCGTAGTAAGGTAATACCAGTAAGTTGCATGTCAGGAAGAAACATTGCACCTTGTGCTCAGTTAGTTACTAAAAATCTAGTTCATGACAATATATATTTTTCAAGACAGACATACAGCTTCTCTCTTTCTTTACAGCTCAGTAAGATAAATAGATAGGTATTTTCAAAATAGAAGAATGTAAATGAGGGACTCAGTTCTGTTCTAATGGAAGTCATTGGCAAAACCCCAATGTACTTTCAGAAGAGCAGAGTGGTACTTTGTTTCTACTGTTTTATTGATATAACTGAAGAAAATTACATTTCAGCTGAAAGATAGGATGAATTTCACTTTACAATTCTCATTCATTACAGATAGCAGATCCTGTAATAACACCATGCATGGATTTCCAGTTGAATTGGTGGACTCTGCTTACTGCTCCTACTGATAAAGATCCACGAGAGAGCAGATGTATTCCTCCAGTCCCAAAGGCACAGATATGGAATCCTACATTCAAGGAGAATTTTTACTGCAGTCTACAAAGGGATACGAGATTACATATGCTTAATACACAGAGGAATCTTTTAACTTATTTTCAATATACTTACAGTAAACTGTACAATGTAGTACTTCCACACAGTGGGAAAAGAGCAGCTCCCAGGGCCATAGCTATGGAAGAGCACAGAAAATGCAACTGGCCTGGATCTCTCAAGCCAGGTGAGCCTAGCCAGTAGGCCAGGTAGAAGAGAAAAAGTTTGGGAAAATGTTACCAGCTGCCTGGCTTAGAGGCACTCTGATTTTTTTCTTTTTTTTCCCTACCAGGAGTCATGCCAACACTAAGCCCGTGCCAACACTGACAATACCCAACTGAAGTTGCAAGATACACAGCAAAAGACACAGAACAAAAGCACAAAACAGTAATGAAGATCCCAAGCCTACAATCCTATCTGTAACAAGGGTCCTTTGTGACTCATGGAAGTCCATGCTATTATGGCTCAAGAATCTTGTTCTAATCAGAAATGTAGGATGTGGGCAAAGCCTCTGAAAAGAAATCAGGATGCATACCTGATTTTCAAGTGCCTATTTTAGTGCCACCTCATAGGCAAAGACTGACTGCATCAGCATTCCCTCTGCCCCACACACTGGTGGTCAGGCAGCAGGGAAGATCTGATGTTATTCCAGTGTTCTGTCAAACTTGGTAAGTCAGCCTACCCACCGATTCTGGGGTTACCTTGATAGATATTTGCTTTTTAAAGCAGACAGACTGAAAATTTAAGACATACACAAATCTGCTGCAAAATTAAGAAAATAAATTTCAGCAACATTTTACAACCCTACTGCTGTATCAAACAAAATACTTCAGTCTCTAGTACTGTTGACCTGAAATGTTATGTGCTAGGAAACATTGCCATTATGGTTGATATTGGTTTAAACCAAGCAGATTGAAACAAAACATGGTGGAATCAAGCAGTTTGTATTAGATGTTGCAGAAGTAATTTCGGGGCAAACCACACCCTTATTGGGATAAGAATGGTACCAAAGTAGCCAGAAGTTTTATTTGGTTTATTGACAAATATTTGACTTCAGATATACTTAATTTGCATTTCACTGAACAGATGGGTAGTATTAGAGTTCTTAACATACTCAACTGAAATTTAATCATCCTAATTTCTCTGTATTTCAGTCTATTGATGAGGGAAAAGGATGTTCCCATAGACTCCATTCAACATGTTAACTGTATTAAACAGATTTTGACTTAAGGATGTCCTCATCACCAGTTTTGGCAATGTCTTTATGAGCTTGAAGCCTTTGTCTTATATTTCACATGTGCAGAGACTAGTGCAAAAGGCAATTTCAGTAGGAATCCCGAATTCAATGATTCCTTTGGAAATACATCAATTCATAATAAAACATCAATTAGATCTCTACTTACAGCCCCCTAACACTGCCAAAGCCACTGCCTGTCTGTCTCAGTGAATGAAGCTGTGCATGCTGTTTTCCCAACACCCATTTACATGACCATGCTTTGATGAAACTGGGTGAAAAGAGATGTCCACCACTCAGACATGACTATATCTCTGCTGTTGCCCTGTGACATTATTTGATTGATGTTTGCCTGAAGGCACAGCACAACTCAAACAACATAGGACCTACAGTGATTACTTGCACTTCCTATAGATATTCCAATATTAGTCTATTTCTTCCCAATTAATGACTTAATTAATAATTTCATTATTAATGTACTGGATGTGCATGCCTCCTTAAAAGTGGTACAGTCCATGTTTAGCTTTGATAGTGAGTTGCCAGGGGGAGAATGTGTTAGGAGCTCTACAATGCACAACTGTCCTGTATCTGTGTTTTCTATTTGCCCAAGGCCATTGAATCTCTGCAACTTTCTCTGTATAACAAAGGCAAGTCGCAGACACATTGCACCTACCAAGAAAATTAATGTGCTTTTTGTACTGCAACATTTTAATAAAACTGAGCTTTAGAAATTAATATTTTAAAAATCTATGTTATATGTTGAAATAAACAAATACCAATCAATTAATGTAGATGGTTTTGTCCCAGCCAAACTTGGGTTTGCAGAATGATATTATAAACTATCATAGTTATTTCCAAATTAATATTAGCTTGCATTAGACTACTAATTGTTTAAAACTATTTGCTAATTTGTTAAAATCTACAGTCCATGCAATATGTTACTTTGGAAAAAGAAAGAATAGCTGATTTACATAAGCAGAAATCAGCATGAGATATGGCATGTCTTACTTGCCTTCCCTAAGTGCTACAGAACATAATTATGATATTTATAAATGTGAATATAAATAAGGTAAGAGATTCTAAAACCATTTAAAGGTGCCTAACAGTTGCTTTTTGTTCTGAGTATAAAGGACAGCACCAATGGCTAAACATTTTCCAGTACTCTAACACTGCAGAATGTTCTAAGTATGTGAAGACTGTCTTGCACCCTTAATCCTGTGATCCAAGCCTACTGAAATTGCTTCCAAGTGTATAAATTCTATCTGTTTGGGTCCTAAGCTGCTGGAAAAGGATAACAGACTTTTTTAATAGCAGAAAGGATCCTGAATTTAGTTCAGTTATATATTTAAGAGTGGAATTTGCCAAACCATCACTGAAGACACTAGTTCATCTTGTCGCTGCTGCTTGGTCTTCTTGTTCACTCTTCTGTGTCCCTGGCCACCAGAAATCACTAATACTGAACTCGCTTTCATTTTCTTAGATTTCTGTCTTTTACTTTTAAATGAGATATTTTGATCCTTCAGAAGCTCATAAATGTTACTGTCCTCTGGTCTGTGTTCTAGGGAACTTGATCCATGAGACAAAGTAAGGGATCCAGAAGATGATGACAAGTCACTTCTTTGTGCAATGGACCCTGCTGAACCTCCCAGCCAAATTGCAGTGTCATGGGTGTTACTAAGGGAAGAGCCTGGTCTTTCAGTGAGCAGAATGTTCTTCTGGTCCTCGTCCTTAGGTTCTGAGCCAGGAGGCAGGCTGTTCCTCAGTTTGTTTCTGTTCTTCTTGTTTATAGATGTAGCTGTTACAAGAAACTTGACTGGGCTATTGTGTGCATGGTATGACACCATTCCTCTTCCTGGAGCCAAAAGAAAAGATGCAATTAAAGAACATTATTTATTTGGCCACAGTGTTCCACCATAATTAGTTCATGAAATTTGCTCAGAAAAGCATAACTCTTAAAACCCTATTATATGTATCCAGTCTGTTTTTCCCCTCATGTGTACACTATTTACAGGAAAAAAAGAAGTACATAGAAGTAATGTATTATACCACAAGTGTTTTAGAACTGTACTAATAAATCAGCTGAAACATGGCATTATGAATTTTAGTTGACATACTTTTGTGTTTTATCCTCGCAACAGTGTGAGCACAGAAACACTGCCAACTTCTCTTTGTTGGCATTGACACAAATTTAAAACTCAGTTTTCTCCAGTAATCCACAAACAATCCTGTGCTACCCCTGTACGTCTTCAGAATAGCATCAGAACAGACCCTTCCATACTATACATCAGGAACTAAAACTCATCCTTCTGGATGGTTGTCTGGTTACCATGATGGATTCATAAGGAAATGACTGAACAGGAAGATTTAGGCTGTGCAAATCATTAGAATGTATGAAAAACAAATTGCATATGGCCAAATTCAGAAGCTGTAATATTATATGTAGCTTTTACAGTAAAAAAGGAAGAAAAAAAAGGAGGATTCTACAAAATAATCTACAATATGAAAAAGAGCTAGGCTTTCAAGGGGAAAAGCCCACAAACCCTATAAATCACTATGTCAATCCCTAATTCCCTGATGCATTCCAAGTTATAAGAAAACACATTCTTTTACAGAAAGCACAATCATAAAAAGATGAATTATCAATATTGGAAGCACAACACCAAAAGCCACAATTTTTGAGTTCAAAATACAGTTATCAAAGACTAAAAAACAGGTTTCTAAATGTAATGTTACTAGATCTGTGAAATCTGAAAAATCTTGACCCCAAATAAATGCAAGAATACATGACATAAACCACAATAATAAAAACAGGAAATGGAAGAATGAGAGATTTTTTTATTCTGAAACTATGCATTTTGTTGTATTGCATTTATTTTCATCTAACATAGGTTCCAGATTTTTATGGAGCATTTATCCTGTGTCATACCACATTATTGCTGCGTGTTTTGCTGAACACAGAGGATTTCATTTTCATTTTGCGAAGTTACATAAGCATTTTTTTTTCCCTGAAGGAAGCTGCAAACAGCTTGCCTCAGAAAATCTGCCAGCTTCCCTCCACAGCACAGAAGCTCGAACAGAATTCTGAACCCAAAACATTGGGGGAAAGCCCCTTTTAAACATACTTTTAAGATCTTGCTTCTGCTAGTAGTTTAAACATTAGTAAAGTGATGCAGCAGCATTCATGCATTTGTATTTCAAATGGGGTAATATGAAAGTAACTCAATAAATATACCTCTCCAAAATGTAAAAACCTTGGTCATGGTCAAAAAAAATGAAATATTTTTACTCTCATGTATTCCAAGTCTCCTGTTTGGGGGAAACCAATCAGCAACATGCTGAATTAGGTATATCTATGTCTATATACCTAATGCATGTATTTTCCTCAAATCTGAAAGAAAAACTGCATTATCTTCTCATCTCCATGTATTTGACTGTCCTCTGACAAGATTAATGCCTATCCTGTTCTTATACCTTAAAGAAAAAACATTGTCCCAGCTCAAAAAACTGAGACACAACTAGTCAAGTACTTGGATATACTGTAAAGCTTATGAAGAGCAGCAAGTGTAATTTCATCACAAAGCTCTGTCATTTATCTAAACAATACATATAATTTGCCAGGTTCACTGAAGTTACTGACAGGAGAGAAATGGCTTCTTCAGTACATGAGGCGTTTGAGAAATTTCACTCACCAGTTACTTTGGGAATCCCCTGCAAGCGAGGCACTGGTAACGCTACTATTATACCCAGGTTTGTTCCCACCAGCAATAAACCATGGCACACCAGGAGGCTGGTCACAGAGACACGCTGCTGCCCTGTGAAGTTTAGGAAGTGCTCCATTACTGAAGAGTGATGACCTTTGCCTAGATCAGAGTAACTTCAGGCAAACACAATCAGCTGTACTATCTCATTCAGCAAAGCACTCAGCACAAAGGTAAATATTCTGCTGGATTATAGATTACACTTTACATATATGACAATTTAAATACTATTAAACTTTTGAAACATTCTGCCTTAAATCTCTAAATCACAGTATCTAAGGGTAGACATAGACTGTCTTTACAAACATGCTTTTATGAATAGGCTATGTTTGTATATTCCCAATAATAAAACTGAAAGGCATTTCAATTCACGATACTCGAAATTATATTGCCATAACACAATATACTCAGGACTCAAACCTGCTCACATTACTTTTTTCTCCTAGTTTTTATTCTGTGAAACTGTATTAGAAGTGCTGTGTCCCCCTCTCTGAGTTTTGGTCCCCTCCATACAAGAATGGCATTGGCATATTGGAAGAAGCCCAGTAGAAGGAGACCAAGATGATCAGGAGACTGGAGAGATTAAAATAAGTGCTATCTACATGTATCTGATGAAAGGATGCACAGAAGACAGAGTCAGGCTCTATTCAGATGTGCACAGTGATATGATAATACGCAATAGATCAAATTTGGGGCATGAGGAAATTCAAATTTGGTGCATGGAGAAATTGTATTCTAAGTAGGGAAAAACTGCTTCATCATTAAGGTGATAAAAAACTCCAATGGGTTGCTCAGACAGATTGTGAAATCTTCATCCTATCAAAAAATATTAAAAATTTGGCTGGACAAGACCTTGAACAACCAGGTCTAATCAGGCTTGCTTCAAGAATGATGGACAAGATGACCTCCAGGGTAACTTCCAATCAAATTGACTCTGTGATTCTATGATTTTCTACAATATTATTTATGAGACCACTATTTTTCTAATGAAAACAAAGTAATTTTTGCTTGTAGTGCTTACTAAATATGTTTGGTTCAGTTTAGATGGATTTTCAAAATGGTCTTGACAAGTTTCAGAAATGGAAACTATGGTCTGACCAAAATTTTGCTAAACTTTATGAGGAGGAGCATTTAAACTCTGCTCAAAGCCTTCAGGTTCAAAACATACACATTCTTCAATTTATTATTAACTGTATATGTAGAGAAGTCATTCCACCTTCATCATAGCTCTCAAGTTCAAGCTCTCAATTCATTAGTAAGTCAGGAATTTGGATTTCACATCTGATGTAACTTGAATGAACCCACACGTTCCACACTTTGGAAAAGGACCTCAATTACGGTGTATCACAAATGAACGTGTTTTCTTTTTAGTCCCTTGAAGCTTGCATCCAAGAATATATAAATTGCAGAATCACTGGGAAAGCAGGGAAGGAGCAGTTAGACTGTAGCCCAAACCACTCAACTGGAAATCAGGAGGCAGAACACAGTTCAAGTCTTTCCTCGCAGAACTTTGGAGAAACAAAGTATTAACCCAGCAATGGTGAGTTTTGAGAGGCGCACAGAGGGGGTCAGATCTGGCATCCAAGCTCTGTCCACCTAAAAGCACATTCTAAAACACTCTAAAGGTACAATGACTAGGTCATCTTTGGCAAGTGTAACAAGGATAAGTAAGTTTAAAAGGCTCCATCTGCTTGTGCAGACCTTTAGAGACTCCTATGGTGTTTTCCATAAACTATAGGTGTTTATGGTGGTAGGACTGCATCATCCCTCCTCAGCTAAATAAGCATGGATGGTCTATGTTGTAGACAAATTACAAGTCTTTTGAAGCTTGGTGTTTGCATTTTTTATGGGTTTCTTGTTCAGTTGATTTGGTGTTAGGATTTTTTTTGTTTGTTTTGGCTTTTTTTTTTAGATATTAATGGGATTAATTTAGTTTCCAAAACAAAGCACACAAAGGCACTCCTTCAGCACAAACATAGTTCAAACAGTAATGCCCAAGCACCTCTGTGTTTTGGAGTTTTCAAAAATGGGTATTTGAATTCCGTGATTTAGAGTTCAGGCTCATTCAAATTATACATAACATGAGCCCTCTCCCATAACTTGTGCCACAGCAAGTGCAAGGTACTAACAGGTTCCCTTAACCTCACTCCATTTCCCTTAGAGCTTGTTTTATCAACTACAGAAATACTTAAATACAATTTTTTAATTTTTAAAATTATCAAAAACTCTTAAGTGCATGGTTGTCTCTCAAATCCCTTGCAGAAGCAAGATGCTCATAGTTTTAAACAACAGATCTTTAATGCTTTTTTTAAGTATTTAAAATGTAAAATTATATGACTAATTTCATACCTCAAATGTGAAGCAAGTTTTAAACAGTAATTTTTACCTGGGAAAACTGGCAATACCCGTTACTGTTTCCATAGGTGAGAACAGCAAATTATCACACAGCAATTTAGAATCTTAAACACTGAGCATAACCTAAAGCATGAACCAACTATAGGGAGGTCAAAAGGAAAATCCCTTGTTGTGAAATCTCGGAAAAGCAGGAAACATCTGCAACTGAAAAGATACTTTGAAATAACAAGAATCAAATAAAAAAATTACATATAGATTAAAAAAATAGTAATTTAAAATATTAATTTATCTTCTTACGGTTTGAAATCATACTTTTCTTTGTTATTTTCTGACTTTTTGTTTTGATAGATTTCAAATTTAGAGGGGAAAAAAAAAGTCAAACCAATTCTCCAGAATGCATTATGCAGTAAGCACAGAAATTAACAAATTAAGAAGGGAAAATGATAAACATAAATGCCAAAACCAATAAAATAATCATCTTTAAATGCCAACATTTAGATCACACTGTCCCAATGCAGATAAAACTGTTGAAACCTGTAAAATAATCTGACCAAGGTCTTGAGTTTAAAAAGAACTGAAGTCAACCATTAAGCTTATACATGGACAAATTATTTTATTGCCTTTGTTCTGCTGTGTTCACCCTTCTCAGGTCTCCATTCCAACAAGCACCAGACCTGGGTAAATCCTCTTAGATCTTCTGAAGTCAACCCCAGGTAGGTGTAAGGACATTGCTGCATATCCTTTATTTGGCCATGCTGCTCTTACTATGTAAAAAACTAGTCCACTGTACAGATCTGTTGGGCCAACCTGAAGTTTTCCCCAATCTCTTTATAATTTCCCAGCAGTACGATCATAAAGCATTTAATGGTCTGTCACCTAGTGGGATGGGGACAAAAGAAAGCTCTAAATCCTCAAAGCAGAGCTTGTTTTCTGCAAGGAGGAAGTGATACTTTTTTTTTTCTTTTGCTTTTCTCATCTGTTTCCAGGAAATACACATGCCATTAGAGGATATATGGATATAAACAGAATATAGTAACTTAAGCAGAAATCATCTCTTTGTTGAACAGGTAACCTGTCATTGTCCATATGATCAATGAAGTATCAAGGTCACAGCAATCTCTTTAAAAAGGACAAAGTCTTAGAGAGCTGAAAGCAAAAACATGTTTAAGGATGTTCTTGAATAAGGAAAATACTGACTGTGACTATGAAAAAACAAGTGGACTGTCTGCTCACATACAATACGATTTTTTTGGTGTGAGTTGTGATAAAGGCTGGTGAAAAACTGCCTTTGTTGATATTTCAACTACAGATCATAAAAATTAAGCATAAATTTGCTCTACAAATGAAGTGCATTGCACTAGTGAAGTGTGTATATTTGTCTTTAAATGTTAATAGATTATTTTTTCTGCTGCTCAGTATGCCCTCTGTTCAGCTAACAGGGCTGTACTGTGGATTACAAGACAGCAAAATAAATAGGTCCAAGTAGCTAAACCAATGAAGATGCTCTTTTCCTCAGCCATTCTCTACCTTTCTCACATGGCACTTGATCTTTTGTTATAGAACACAATCTTGTTATACCTTATTAAGAAGTATTTCTGAAGATATGTGAAGTACAGGTACTGCAGATCAGTCTGGACTAAATGTCTATCCCACGGTTGCCTCTGTGCCCCTGGTTTAATTGCCAGTCCTGCACTCCTAGACACAAATTTCCCATAATTCCAGAAAGCAAGAGCCCTCTCAGCTCCATTCCTTATAAGTAGACTGCCACAGATTTAAAATTACATGCAGCAAATAAAAGATTCTGCCAGACACAGTCTGCTTTTTTACATTACTAAACTTTGCCATATCATAGGGACAATCACCTCCTGTGCCATTTCAATCCTCTGTGATTCTGTCCTGTCAACTGTGCTGCAGGGTTGTCTTCCCCAAAGCACAGAAGGCACATCCTTTACAACAAGGAGAGCAACCAGTGATATTTAAAGCCATCTCTTCCTAAGAACAAATTGGGAAAATCTAATGCTATGAGAACTCATTATTGAGGTTATGAGACCCTCCTACTCCTCTATCTTAATTAGTTACTACAGCTGTCTTTTAAGTGTTTTACTACAGCACTGTAACTCACAGTAACCATTCCTGACTAAGCTTTTCTTCTACTGTATAACAACAAAATAATTTCATTAACTTCATGGAGAGACATTCATTGCATTTACCTTACTTGAAGTAAAGATGCAGATGACATCTCCAGGCAATCTATTGGGCAAATAGTATATATTGTTCCTACTAAAATCCTGGGAAAAGAACTCCAGCTTCTTCAGTTATACAGAGATCTTGCCTTTTTAATCTCTATTCTTAAGACTCTTAGCAATATTTTTACACCAATTTCTTCTCTCTCATTTCAATACCTTGAATTATTACTTATCTCTTATTTTTGCATATTAGGGAACTCCTTTTGGATTTCAGAAAACTAACAGAGGTGTTTCCTTTAAAACTAGAAGTCCTAAAAATCCCCAGTGAAGGTAAATACATATTTTGTAAATACACAGCTATTTCACCATGTTGTATTTCACTGTTTCACTTTGGGGTTTTTTTTTGGTTTTTAATCTCAGTATATACTACGCAGAACTTGATTTATTATTTAGCTGCTTTATTATGTAAACCTCCTACTACTCTGTCTTTCAGCTTTTGTTGTTGCAGCATTTTTGAGATCATATAAACAGGCCCAAGAGCTACTGCTAAATAATTGAAATTCATTTCATTTTTAGAATGGATTCCCCCTTGGAACATCTGCCGTAATAATATTCTACTCCCAAAATAAATTTCCATTTACATTCACTGGTGTGCTTTTTGTGAAGACTCTGGGGAAAAAAAAAAAAAAAAGAGGAACTAAAATGGGTAAGAATGACACCAAAGAGATATAATTAGCTAAAACTCTTTTCCAAAAATAATGGTATGTTACATCAGCAGTTTTATTACCATGGCAATGAACACAAATTTTTGAAGAGTTTTATATGCAGAAAATACATATAAGATAGGCTGTACTTCTCTTTTTTTCTCCCACTATAAACAGCAGAACATGTTAAAAGTTAATCTTTTTACAACTGATCTTGATTTCTTTGTGTAACTGTGATAAATTCAATCAAATAATCTATTTAGAGGCAGGTTATTTCCTGCTGTTCAGTGTTGGATCTACAGTCAAATACCACATGTAAAAAACACCCTGTCCAGAACATGATATAACTAGACACAATTTATAATAGAGCTTTATTGCAAAGCTAATGTCATCTGAAAGAAAACATGGTAAGAAGACAGAGTCTGAAGAAGTGAAACATTTTTCATGTAAGATTTATACCTAACTCCTGTGAGAATACAAATATAATCTCAGTGTGGGAAGAACTGGCTTCTGCTAGAAAAACTAAGCAATAAAGCTGCACCCACGTCACCCATAAAAACTGCAGAAGCTTGGTCTATTCCAGTCTACAAACAGGGAAAGACAGAAAGAATAGTTGCCTATTGGATACCTCATGCTCAGCCCTGCCAGTATCACTTTACCCTCCATCCCTTCTCCCAGCAGTGCCACAGCTCCCACCTGACACACTTGCTAACGCTGAGGTCGTTGTCCCTCACTCGTTAAACTTTTACAGGCCAGTGCAACTCCCTGTGACACTGGGGAGTGATTGAAAATCTTCTGTTTTAAAACAGTTAAAGAGCTGTAAAACTTTATCCTAACAACCACAGGTTTCATCTTAACTTGTAAGACTAATTATTTAATTCAACAAATTAAAGCTCCAGTCAGCTGAACACACTCCAAAATGGCAGCTTGTGAGTGAGTGGTTCAGCTGAGTTCACTGGGACTACTGAGGTAACAAAAATTAAGCAAGTGGTTTTTTGGTCCAACCCCTAGGCAAATTGACACCATCATGTACTTGATACTAAGTCCCAGAAGCAAATGCTAATCTCTGCAAAGTAAACACATTTTCCTGGCAGATTACATTGTCCAACTGCTTTACAGTCACACAAAAAATGTGACTCAACAGAAGAATCCACCTGCTTATCTATATAATTACATTTATAACCTGTAAGGAGGAGAGCTGTGACTCACCCAGCTCACTGCACACATTGGTTGCCTGGGCAGGAGATGGACTGCGACTTACTAAAGCAAATAGTCATTAAACCATTATCAGACTCAAAGTCCGAGATGAACCTTCTGATTCTGGTCTAATCTACAACACTGGAGAACGACGGTGATAAAGACAAAACAAAATGTTATCATACAATGCATTTCAACTACCTGGCAACATATTGTGAACAGGTGTGGCAATGTTAACATCCTGGAGGTGTTTCAGTGTCTCAGTGTGGAACAGGCGAAGCGTAGATCCAGATGTGAAGGCAATCCAGACTCCCACTCCAGCAACAGCCATGTGAGAGATTACCATCCCTTCCTCTTGGTGGGCTTCAAAATGGTTCTGCAAGAAAAATAAGTACTCTGTGGGGAGATGCAACTCAAAGACATCATTCAACCTTTCTTACAATTTACTAAGAACTGAACATTTGAAGAATGTTCAAATGCTATTCAGCATAGGCACTTTATCTTCATCCTCTGGCAACGACAAATCTAGCTTCTTCTGCCTTGCTCAGGATATGTTCTGACAACTGCATATGACATTAATTTTCCTGGGAGATTTTTTTTGAAAATACATCATCATTAGTATGGAAGGATTCTCAGCTTTTGAGCCAAAATTCCACCTAATGACAGAGTAACTCAGATTTTCTGTTTATTAGAAATATCATATGATAGGGGCTAGCAAGCCCAAAAGGCCTCAGACATAAAAGGATTTTGTATTTCTTTATCAATACTCCTTTGGGAAAACTACCACAGATGTACTTTTATCTACAGCAGAACTTCTCTTTCAACAAATAAAAAATACTTTTCTTCTGTTCTGTTAGGGGTCTTTTCAGAACAAAAATCAGAGAATCAAATAAAAAGTCATCTTTAGAAAGTAGATTGTTTAAGAATACAAACACACAATTATTTGCTCCACACCTTAATATTGTGGCTTGTTTTTTGATGATTCTGAATTTCACAAGTATTAGCTATTGTATAAGTATTTGTTTTCCCATATTTTAAAATATCGATGCTTTTTATTATAAAAGCCAAAATCCTCTTTCTAAAGATAATTAACACAACAGTTTGAAGACAGACTGTTTTCCTTGATCTAGAGTCTCTATACATACAACTTCTACATGTCTCTAGAAGGCTGAAATCTCTCTACATGTCCCTGTTAACACGGAAGATAAAGCTGTAGTGAAGTTTTTTAATCATTAACAAGAAGGAAATTTTTTTTTTCTCCCAGTTTTGCCTTCTAAGTAAGACTGTCTCTGAAGTTAAACACAGTTATTGTTGTGCCAGCTATTATCACAAAGCTAGTCTGATAAACATAAAACTTACTTGGCTAAATAAGTGACAAACTGTTCTTTGGATAAAAATCTCTCTATGAAGAATATGGAAGTAAGTAACTGCTCTAATATTCACTTAACATATTATATACTCTTCATCATATTTGCAGATAAAATGCAGAGGTAGTCTGTTCCTCCATGTAAAGTACACTAATTTTCCAAGTATTACAATTAAGACTTACATTTTGGTAATTTTTCATCAAAATCTAAATATAGCAGGGTTATAGATGCATAGTTCAAATTTTCCATCCAAATTAAACAAACAGGTTAAGATCAGAGACAAAGGATAAAAGTTTAGGCTTCCACAAAGCATAACTTGGTATTATGCTTACTAAGCACTTAATTTTCTTTTCATACTTTATTGCTGCATAAATTAGTATTTTCACTGAGAAATTTGCCATTTAAAAATAATGGGAATGATCTTTTAAGTGTTTTCATTTGTTAACACTATTCTTCAAATGTTCAGTTTTTAGTAAATGAAAAAAGTTTTTCTTCAGCTAGAGAGTGGCTCAATTTTGAGTGTTAATATATTACCTTTTGACTCTGAATAACAATACTATAGAATGCAAGGTAAGCAACTCTGGCAGACACATTTATATTCAGTTTTCCTGAAGTAACCTCTATTCATTCTTTACCAGAGGATAAATACAATTTCAAAATCATACAATTTATTCAACAGAAGAATTTATAAAAACCCCCCACCTTTCAAAGTCAGAAACAGCTCTTTATGACTAGATTTTCTGATATACTCATCATGCATGTTTCACTGCAAATAGCATTTTAAAATATTAACTTCTCTTTATAAACTCATACATCCCTACACTGATTGGCTTTTGAGAACTTCTCAGGGACAGATCCAAGGCCACTGAAGTGAATCTGACCAGCAACTTGTACTGTTTGAAATTAGAAGAAAAATAAAGTGGATTGTAAAAAATTAATTGTCTCTGGAGTGGTCTGACCACAGCTGAAAACTCTGTTGGTGCCACTGAAAACAACTTACACATGCATTTTTGTCACATTCCATTTTACCAGCCAATTCATTATACTCCCACTTAGTCTACCCTGCCATTCGTGCAGCTGTCTGCTGAAATAGAGACATATTTAAAGTAAAACCATAATAATGCAAACACCACAAGAAACCTGTAAAAAGAACTATTCTTCTCATTGAAAGGGTCTTCAAACAGAGAGAAGGAACATACCCCAAACGTGTACCTTCTTATGCATAAGTTTTTGTATTAAGGATAGCTTTGACATCTGTATCAATAACATGTCTGTCTGAAGACTAATAGCTGGTCTTTTTCTTCTATTTTTTTTTCTTTTCATAACAAGAAATACAGATACAAAGGAACAAACATGTCTTATTCTCTGTGTTATCAAAAAAAATTGAACTTAATTTTTTTTTTTCTCTTAGTTTTCATACCTACATTCCTCTCTATTCAAAGTCTGGCTTTCCCCCCCTCAGGCTCTCTTCTTCTAAATCCATAGCAACACAGGAGCTGTAGAAGACATAGTGGCTGCCTGAGCTCGATGCAGCTCACTGTGTTCCAGCAGTGTGGGGCATAGCTGGAACATTTCTTTGAGGGGTGCTCACTTACACCAAACAGCTGCACCAAGAGCTGAACCACAACTTCTCAAGCTTCATGAGAAATGCATAATGGGCTTCATCTTCAGTGTAAAACAAATGACTTTCACTACTTTAAAGAAGATATAGTACTCAGGCAAAATATATGTATAGGGATTTTAATTTGGTTTATTCAGCTGAATGTTTCAGTGTACCTCTTGTATAGTCAGCCAAGTTTTAAAAACAAGACAAAATAGACCAGGATGGAATGACTTCAGCTGGTGACTTTATTCTATTAAATACTCTCGCATTTTTTGAAGCTTTTAAACAAACACAAACTGCCTTTTCAAAGTGCAAGGGGCTATAGGAACAGTGAAAAATATGGGATGTAGGTCTATACCTAACAGCAATACAACTGTCAGATTTAGGGTCAAAACTAAGTAACAAAGTTCTTCCTCATAGATAGAGTATCAGAGTATGTAATTAATATATAATAGCAACTGATGCATTTCTCACATGTGCCTTGCCAAGGACCTTGAGGCATTGTGCCAGTTTGGGCCACTGTGCCAATAAAATACAATACCTAAAACATTTTATTGCAGTAACATATCATTAGACAATAACATATCATTAGAACAAGTGAATTGAGAGTCTTACACATATCAGAGATGTGGGGGCGGGGGGAGGGGAAGGCAGGAAAAGAGAATAATATTCAAACCCAATATACAGGATGCCAAATCTGCTCATTTATTAACAATCACTAAATAAAGAAAAAATCTTAAATAAAAATCTTAGAAAAGCAAGGAGACATGGAATGAGCTTTGCACTTGGTGAGTGCACAGTTAAACAAAAGATACCTATGAAGTAAAGAGTACCTCACAAGGATAAAGTTTAAAAAATGGTCTTGAATATGGGCTTGCACAAATACAGCCTTAAAAATTAGTCAGAGGCCTTTATAGATAATGTACATGACACAGAGCACACAGCATGTATGCATGATAGAGGAAGCAATGAACTAACAAGCATCTGTATTGGAGTATTTATGGAGTATCTCCACATTAAGCAAATGGAGATATAAAGAAGTTCACTAAAGAGGGAAGAATAACAGTTGAGCCCTGGATTCCTGCTGATAGAGTAAAGATTTAAGTTTATGCAAAAGATCTTGAGTCAAATCATTACTACTAACTGTCAACAAGAGAGAGCACTAAGGGAGAACAAACATTTCCTTGTTGCTGCTTCCCTTCATGGAGCAAAGCTTCTGCTCTTCACAGTAAGGAAGAGGCAGCTCAGATGTATATACAATATAGAATATACATATAATTATTATATTCTATAAACATTTTAATATAATATTTTAATATTATTAAATATTTAATAATAAATATTCAATATAGACAGAGTTTAAATTGCCTTGTATCATATAATATTGAAACAATATTGCCAATAAACATGGCAAAGACATCGTAGCAGATCACTTTTGGAAATACAAAACCAGGAACTTATCAAAACAAGTCAGGCAACTGAGCAGGCAGCAATAATGAAAACAGTGAGCTGTTCAGTCTGGCGAGTTGAGGAGAATAAGATCAGTACTTGCACATAGAGAAGCAACAAAAAAATCATCATTTGCTCACAGTTCTATGAGGAAGATCACATGCTATGGCATGGGTATTTGTGTGACTGATCGTCAGCCAGACATAGAAAAAACTGTCATGTTCTTGAACAAAATTATTTGTGTTGAAAAAACATTACTCAACCCATACACACCATTTCCAGTTGCACCATTTCTTATATGTTGTTTGTTGCAGCATTCATTGTGTTTATGTTAATTATAGCTATAAGAATCAGTAGACCTGTAATAACGTGAGCTCTGAATACAATGGAGGGATTAGTTTACAAAGCACTCCAGAAATGAGAAAAAACCTCCTGTGATGCTTTTGTAGGAAAACCTGTAGTAACAGCTGAAAAATGAAACTGCCATGTCTAAGATAGATTGATAGAATACTTGTAATTTTATCTCTCCGAGCTTCTGTTTTCAACACTGCAATCCATGGTGCTGTACTGCTTTATGACAGAGGAAGCTTTAAACATTCTTTAATCCTCAAAGCTTGTTTAATTCTGGGTTTGTTCTCCCCTGCCAAAACAGCCCAGAATAGCCCTGACTGCAGCCATACCATATGATCTAGGGAGAGCTTTGTGACAGAATTAAGCCAGGATTGCCAAACATTTACCAAGATCTGGCTGTGAATATTCAGCCCCACACAGGAACAATCCATCAGTGATCTCTTACCATTGCTATGCATTTCCTGGTGGGAATCAGAGAGATTTGTCATCAAAGTCTCTCGAACAGTAACCATGTGTCCGAGAGGCTGTAAAACTAAATAAAGTCCATTCCAAGCACCTCTCCAAATCACTCATCAGAAATCTTTCCCTAATCATACCATTCAAACCATCAACCAAACAAGCCTTAAAGAAAAACAAAGTAGAAAAATATGTGATCCAAGCATCTTCTTGGATGAAACAAATCACCCAAAAACCACAGAAAAAACCAGAGGAAATTAGGATGTTAGCTATTTCCCTGCAAACCCATGACAGTGACTCACAGAATCAATTGTACCAAATAGACGATTGTTGGGAGAAAACACGATCATCAATGAAACAAAAAAGCAGCAACAAAGCACACAAAGAAGGAGGCTGTGAGCTCATCACAACTCCTGTTTGAAAGAACTTTATGGCTGTAAACATCATGCAATTCAGTGACACTGTATTGTAAATTGAAGGAGAAGTTTAATTCCTAATGTTTTATCAACTCTTAACTTTGGACCACTAAGACGTTCTTTTGGCGGAAGTTGCAATTTTGACAAAAACAAGAGCTTAACACTTCCACAACTTAACACTTTCTGGCAAATGTGGTCACAAATATGAGTTTGAATCCTTAACACTCTTCTCTCATTCCAGAAAAGATGGCTTTTGTACGGCTATTCATTGGAAAGTGCTCTTATGCAAATCAAATTTTTGTAGGCCACTGAGAAGCAAAACTCTGAATGTTTTCAGAGTTTTATTATATTGTACTGTATTACTGTTTTATGATATCACCACAATGTAAAAGTAACATCTAACTATATAGAGGCAGTCCCTTAATTAAACTGTCTTCTGTAATTAAAAGGAAATTCCTATAGACACTCATTCCTTTGCTGCCTTTCCTCAGATTTTGTTTTTAAGAAAATCTCTTGCCCCAAATATTCTATGAGTTCAAGCACCTTATGGAAACTAGCAGGCAAAAGGAAGCAAGGTATAATGAGACATTGGCAGAGAACTGAGACTATGTTTAATAAAATGTTCCTTAAATCATGAAGTTTCCTAAACAGATTTTAATCTTTAAAGTTTCACCTCTTATAGCCTGTAGCATAATACTTGAGCAATGCTTTTAAAAGTGTTTACCTCTATAGAATGCGTCACAGTGCTGATTACAAAAATTTGTCCACCACATGCAGCCCAAATGGTCTCCTCCATCACAAGCAGACTTCTAACAGGCAGAACTCCCAATTTAACTATCTTCTGAGGTTCTGTGTTCCATGTCCCATCTTGAATAAAAAAGAAGAAGAAAGGTTATACACAACCAAATGGTGATCTTTGCTTTAAAACAGTTCTGAAAAGCCTACTGTTTGAATTTCTGGGAGTTGTCACTTCAAGCTATGCTGTGATTTATGTATGATTAATTCTAGCTTCCAGGGTAGGTCTGTAAGGATAATACAACATTACAGGGAAAACTCAAAACCAAGCACTCATATATCTGTCAATTGAATAAATTTTATCTAGATTAAATGATAATCCAAGAATCTCAAATTGCTGTTCTGATTCAACTGCTTTCCTTTCCAGAAGAAATACAGTCAGAAAGCCATGGCAGACACAATTGTCTTCAACTCAGGAGGAGCTCACAATCAACTTATTTCAAGATGAATCAATTTCCAACTAGGACAGATTAATCTTTCATGTGAAAAGTTGCCATCCAGATTTTTATGGTAGGCTCTAACGAGTTCAGATGACTCTCTAAGAGCATTTTGACAGAATGGACCTTCCTGCTACTAGATGCTTTATTTAGGAAGGAAATTTAAAAAAAAAAAAAAGACATTAAAACTTAGTCTTGTGCCATATCTTCACTTTTCTTATTTATTCCCCTAACTATAAAACCCAAAGTGTTTTCTTTGGACTGCATTTATCAGATCAAAATTACATTTTGCATGTGTACTTGGCACAATCAGTTATTCAGCGAGCTTCTGATAAGAAATCCATGTCACTACTTCCTGCTCTGGTCATTCTCACTTGCCATCTCTTTGAAACAAGGATTAGGAGATTATTTATCCCCTAAATTAAAAACCAGAAACATATGCTTCTTGAAATAATTGCAGCTCTATCTTTTATACATACAAATTGACATCCCAAATATCACAATAATAATTTTAATGCTTTCATGTTAGTTTATATATTGTAAGTGCTCACTGAACATAGTCTCAAAGATCACATTTCTATACATTATGATTTATTAATAATATAAAAATCTGTTGAAGTATCTGGTTTTTTACACTAAGATAAAATACATATTTAAAAGCACCATCTCCTGATTTTAAAGTTTTCTTTCTCTACGAGCTGCAGAAAAGTTGTCTATTCACACTGGTTTCAACTCAGTAACCACTTCAATTTTGATTGATGAGACCAAGGTAAACACATCTTTAGAGAAGTATTTAATTTTTTCTTTTCCATCCTGAAAACAAGTGTATCTTTTATTATTTTCTTAGGTGAATGAGGTACAACATTTCCTTCTTCACCAATAACAGCAGCAATGAAAATGAGAAGCCTCATTTCTAAAGTACTTCTCAATACTTCTGTCATCTGTATGATACAACCTTTGCTGAGTCATATTCAGGATGTGGCCCTCTTCTGAAAGCATTCTTGTAAAAGTGACATTTAGTTTCAGACTGTCAAAACAATTTTCATTATTTTAGTTTGCATTGGGAAGAGTGCCTCCAGTTATTAGCGTGCAAACTCTCCCAGCAATGTCAAAGTTATTCTGTGTTCTTTGTGACTCATATGAACTATTAGTAATAAACAAACTTCTTGAAAAGTTTTCATTCGCTAGCAACCACATTATCCTCAAATTAAATTCTAAAGTGGAGGCTGCCCATACTCTATTAATGCTGTAACCACTGTAGGCAGTGCAAAACCTTCAGAGAGTGAAACTGCACACGTGTGTGGCCCAACTTTCATTGTGTAAGGGATGCTCACTGCAGAAGTTGTAACAGCATCCTGTATGTAGCACCCTTTTTTGGGATAAGCCCAACATAATTCTAGTACATTCTTGCTACCTTTTCTGAAAGATAAAGACTGTGAATTTGTGCAAAGTGCAGATATGCAGAACAAAAAGCTATCTTTTCTTTTGTAGTTATATTTTCACACTGAACGACACAACGTACAGAAAAAAAATAGTGGAACTTCCAGATCAGACAGCATCTGAGACAGATGAGGGGAATAAAAGGGTAGGGGGAGACTCTCTAGTCTGGTAATTAGGCAGTATTTAAAGGATGGGTCATCCGTGTTCAGCTCCCTGCCTCAGTGAATGATTAAATAATTATACAAATTGGAACGACACCAGGAGGAGAAATTAAGCACTGTGCATCTCTCTCCTCTTATTTGGTGGCAGCCAGGGAAATCTGTTGAGAGTGGGAAGCATGGGTAAAAATCTCAATAAGGCAAGAGATTAAGTCTGGTAATCCAACACACTTGTGTAAATGCTTTATCCACAGGCTGCTGGCTAAAAGAAAGATCACATCACTATGCTGACCAAGAATTTTATCACCCATCTGCAAAATTACTCAGCAAGTCTGTGTCTAGTTCACAAGTTGTTTTAAGACTATCAAAATCACACTTACAGAAAAACATAATACTCTCCCCTGCCTCTCTCTCCAGATCTCAGCAGACCCTATTCAACACCTGCCTGCACAGACTTCATGTTTGATGCTGGCTGTTTCATCTTATCTGCCTGATTCAACGTCCATTGCTTCTAAAATCTAAGTGAAAAGAAGCATTATTTCTATTCTATTTGTGTAAACACCTGCAGATTCAAGACAGACTTATGTAAGTAGTTCCAACAACTGGAACTATCCATGTAGTTAAAATTAGGCCCAGCACTTTCAAAAAAGATAAGGAACAGCCTTGTTTGATGCTGTAAAATCCTTGGTTAGTTACAGACTGAATAAATTTATTTTTTTGCTAACAAAAAAGAAAAGAAGCAGAAATAGTAGCTGAGATAAAACTTTTGCCAACAAAATCTCAAGGCATACAATAGGACAACACCAGTGCAAGGACCCCAGCAAACTATTGTCTGAAAAGCAGGAATTGAACAACAGAAAAACAAACAGTGGAGATATATACAGCATGAGTCCTGGAGATCTGGCTGGAGATTACCTGCAGGAGTGCTCACAGAAGTGTGGCTTGTCTTAGAATTCTGCTCAATCAATGCCTTGCTTGTGTTCTCTAAATAAACATAATTTTAGTTTCAGGAAGATTTTATGGTCACTGTTGTCTCTAGAATGATGAAAAGCCACACAAAATAAAATAAATTTTTCTTCTACCTATGAGGTAAATATATGGAACCAAATGAGATGTGATATGCAGCACATACATCCTATAACCAGAGGTCAGTCTTCTGTGTAAATCAGATACCTGCACCCTGAGCAATTACAAGATCAAAGCCTGACACCTGTGGTAACATGAAGGAAACTGTGGAAGAAGAGACAATAATTCTGCTTTGTGAGAAAAGTCCAGACAAGTACTAACAACACAAAGATTACTGTATGATTTGCAAGTTTTATTTGACTTGGATCTTAAACTGGCTTCATCAAAGCAGGTGTAGACTCTTAATATAAGTACACCAAATGCTTGATATCCAGGATATGACAGCCTCTGTTAGTTTCAATAACATTATTGTTAATACAATATAAGCATCTATATGAACTGCAGGTGCAGCTATTTGCAGGAATGAGAGGCATCTACAAAATCTGAGAACAGGGGCAAATACAGAAACGAATCTAGGGCCTTCTGGGAATTAGATGATGAATATTTATGTTATATAAAAACAGTCTGATATTTACATATTAGATTAATATTTTAAAAAATAGAAGACAGTTTTTATACTAATAGATCTGTTTTGTGCCATTATTTTTAATACTCTCTGTAAGTTATATTTCTCAAGTAGTTATGCCATAGTGCCATAGTTTATATCCCAATGTTGAACAGTACCTTGCAATGCTTTTATCAGGCAGTTTAGCTGCATCAAAGATATCTCATGCTCATAAAATATTTCTAAGGTTTTAATGTATAAGGATATTTCTGCTAGTTAATTTTGTTGTGAGTCTTGTGATTTTTATGAATTTTGGAAAATTAGTTATTTTTCTATTCACTCATATTTAATAAGATAGGAAGGTTTAAAACAATGTTCATTTTATAGAACAGAATGTTGGCTATTTTATCTTTCTGTGGTTTGTTTCCATAAAACCTAGTGAAGGAAAGTAATACTATTTTACAGTAATTTACAAATCTCTTATTTAATTTATAAATAATTTCTTAATATTTAGTATTTTTCATAATTATAATTAGTTGGCAAGCTCAAGTCTTCATATGAGATAACTTATTAATGTTAACATATAGTTTATTTCCTCAGAAAGTCTTCTCAAAGTTTGTAGCAGTTTTCTCTTCTTTCACACTTTCAGTCGAGCTGAACCAAACGTGCTTTTTTGTTGACAGCTTCCTCTCTTGCTTAGCAGCACTATTGATGATTTCAACAGAGCTGCCAACACAGCCCTGGGAACAGCAGTTCTTGGTTAATTAGTGCAGTGGAGCACAAACATTTTTTCCATCACATGGTACATAAACCAGCACTGTGGAGGAGTAAAACGGTAGCTACAGAAGTAAAAAGTTTAGCACATTCCTTACCAGTTGGAAATAAGATGAGAGAGTCAGGTCTGCTCTTCTAAATAACATATAACTAGGAGTGTCCTATGCTATACATGCATAATCATTTTTTCCACATATGCATCAAATTCTTCATGCTAAATAGCTGACAGAGCTCTATCTAACGTTACAGAGAGAGAGGTGCTGGAGCTCCCGGCAGGAGATATTCAAGTAAGAGCCACAGCAATGTCAGTGTATTCCTGGTAACTATTATTATGTGTTACTGCTAACAGTGACAGTGCAGTCAAGACAACAGTATTTATTTCAATATCACTGCTCTAGTCCTCTCTCTAACAGCTTAATGTCACTTCTTACTTTTCACAGCAGTACCTCTCACCATGTCTACTCTAAGTGGCAATCACATGCCAGAAATGCACTCTTCAGACAAGCTGGAATCTACTTGTCAATCAATCCACTCAAGCTCTGAAATCAGTGCTTTACATTTTGACATCAGTGCTTTACATTCCACATATTCCTCCTTTCCTCAAATTTTGTCCTCCAACAAAAGACAAAAGTGTCTTACTAAATGAATCAAGGAATCTTACCAATAAACTGACTTGCTACTCCTTCACTGTTGTAACTGTCTCCCCTTACTCTTGCATTTCCTCTCAGTTTTGATCATTTTCCTTGATACTAATCCTCTGAAAATGCTCACTGATTAGTGTCATGGGGCCTCTTTGGACAGGTAAGTCATCTTCAGAGATCCCTAAGTTTTTACTGGTGAAGTCTCTTTGAAGAACATAAACTTCTGTTCTGTGCATGGCCAGAATTGCCTCAGCTGTTGGTTGTTTCACATTCAATTGCAATCCTCAAAGCTGAGCCTTTCTTCTTTTCATAAATCTCAGGGCCAGAACCTAGCAGCATATACCTACAGGAACAGGCTCCACAAAAACCTGTTAGAAAATACAGCTTTTGTTAAAACACGCAAGAGTTTTCTCTTATGGGTGTGTGGGCTCATTTCTCTCTATGGCAAAAGATGACTCTCATCAGTATCTTCAGGCTTCCAGAAGAGACCTCTAGCCACCCAGGTGACAGATACTTGGAGCGGCAATGGCAGCATTGGCATCCCTTCTCCATGCTCTTGGGAAAAAAAGGAATTAAAGACTGGGTGAGAGGCAACAGTGCAAAAGTTTATATATTAAAGAAACATTTGATAAAATAGAGGTCTCTTCAACTGAAAATCTAGTGCCTTACCCGTGAGGATACTATATGAGAAATTCTATGTCCTTTTTCTCCTAGCCTCTTTTAAAAACAAAGCTGCATGATTCATCCTCAGCTTGAGAAACTCACCATAGCTGCAAGCTCTCCTCTGTGAAACACAAGTAGCACTTCTCTAGCTCAGAAGCACCTGGAAGTAGGATGATGTTTAGAAATGCCTAGTTTCAATTTCTTAAAGCTTTCTTTGGACATCTCTCTACTCAGTGTCACAGAATAGCTGAGCTTAGATGGGACTTCTGGAAATTACTTGTTCCGACCTGCCTGCTCAAGCTGAGTCACCTCATGCTGGCTGCCCAGAACTGTGTCCATATGGCTTTGAATATCTCCAAGGATGGAGACTCCACAACCTGTGTTCCCTGATGTTCAGATGGCACCTGCAGAGAGGTGGATCACCAAATATGCCTAATGGTATGAGTTTAATTCTGGCAGTAAGCATGCAAGAACTCACTGTGCTGTACACACCAGCGAGAGGCTACACATACCAATCATTGCAATCAAAGAAGCACATGTGTTTTATGCATCTGCTCTCTCATCCTAACCAAACTCTTTCTGAAACTACTAATATATTAATTCTTTTACTCTCTGCCACAATCACTGAGTTTTTACTTTCTTTTTTCCTGTTTCTCTCCATATTCTTTACAGGACTTTATGGAAAGGAAATGTGTATCAGTGCCTAGCAGAAAGGAAGTAGCTGGAACTGAGTACAGCGTATCAGGAACAATACACCTATATTACATAAAGATTGTGATTTCCCTTTCCTAAGACACTTTTGTGAATGGAAGTCAAACAGGCATTGACCTTTTTTGCTATTACATCACTCAGAAAACACATCTGCTGGGCTGTCTGCAATCATCACAAAGGGGTTTTGTTTGTTTTTTTTTTTAACAAAGACAATACAATGTACTTTTCCCTTAACCTCTTCTAGAAAAGTGCTTTGTCTGGAAATATTCCTAATAATTCAACCTGAGGCAAACATTAAATGCAGAATTTTTCAGACTGATAACTATGCAAAAGTTAATTACCCTGTAAAACAAAGTCCTGACAGATGAGGTGTCAGAAATTTTGCAATCTGCATTGCTCCCATTCCTATATACAACAGCATTTAATGCATTAGCTATTTCACAGTTCCCCAAAGTAGTCTTCTCACTCACATGAAATTAAGGATTATTGATAATAATTAATGATTATTTTTAGAATTAACATATTAGCTGACCTATATCCTACTTTTCTGTGACATTTTCACAGATCACCATGTTAGTTCATATTTAAGAGCTGAGTAGGTTTTATGATACCAGCACCTCATTGACTCTGCTTTTAATTTATGTTCAAATACATAAATGAGGCTTAAGTACTTTTTACCTCATACGTGAAAATACACGGATACAGAGATGTCTCCACAAAACATGACTACCCTCCAGAAAGGAAGAAATCTCACTGCACACCTCCAACCTCTCACTAATGGCATTTGTTCCTCGGTTTACTGTACATACTTCTCAGTTTCCCTTTTATATTACTTCAAGACAAGATTTTCTGCAGCCAGAGAGCGTTCTGGATTCTGTTGATCTGACAAAGCTCTCTAGTGAGAAGAGAGCACAAGCTGGATATTTACATGCATTGAGCCACCTGAAAACAACAGGAGAAATTAGAGCTGTTTGGGTACTGAAAACCAAATTACACAAGTCATGGGTCTTTGACTACCTACAGTAAGGCATCAGGCTTCAGTGACTGAACTGATCTGCCACACTTTCTGCCCAGGGAGGAAAAGAAAAGGATCACAACTCTATCAGAAATTGTGAGGTAGATTTTTATCCTAGAAGAAAGATTATCCTTTTTCATTCATGGAGTTGCACAACAGGCTGCACAACCACTTTATCTGTGCATGTCATAGCATTTGTCCTCAGGCTTTAAATCAAGATATATTGTAATGCACTGACATATTTCACATTTGCTTTAAATCTTTTCTTAATCTCCTTAATGATAACAGACCAAAACCCAAGGTGAAGTGCATGGTTGGAAAGTAACCCCCTCTGCAGAACAGAAGGCGACCCTGATGAATTGCACAAAGCTCCTCAGAGGCTGCATTCCCCCTCCCTCCCATTCCACTGCTTGGATTCCTTTGTTTGGTAAAATAGGTCAGTGTTCATAAAAACACCCCTCCAGGCAGACTGTCTCACATAACCACAGCAGCTAACTATAAGGAAGACGGGAGCAGCTGAATCCCACAACTTCCATGGGGTATGGAGAACTGAAACAACACACACTGACCAAGATGTAAGAAAAGGGACCACAAGATGAGTCAGAAAAATGTGATTATTTCCCATCCCAAAGCTTCAGCGATCCTGACCTAGACTCTGACAGTCTCTGTTAGTATTGAGCTGCACAAAACCTGTGTCTTCAAAAGACATAAAATAAACAGGGAATGCTGTGATCCTGGTTGATGCAAGAACCTCCAGCTAGTAATGTAATTCAGTCTGGTTAACAGCTCTGCCCCATTCTTAACATTTTCTGTAGTAGATGTGCAACTCATGCATCTTTTCTTAGCTACACTGCCAAAGGAATACAGCTGAACTGTTTACAGGGCCCACCTCATTAGAGAAGTGTGACAACCACCGTTATGCAGCTCACACAAATAAGGCAGACCAAATCTCTGCTGGCTCTGCACTTGGCAAGGTTAGGAGTCTCTGCTAATGTCTCAATTAAAAATTCAGGTTTCAAACCTTGAGTCTTGCTGTCTTTGAACTGAATTAACTAGATATGTATGCAGTACTGCAGGAGAGTTAGTGAGATATACTGGAGTATACAGACAAGAACCTGAACCACTTCTGGAGAAGACTGTTCTGGTTTAGAAGAATTACCTGTGATTCTCCTTTATTCAAATTATTTTAGCCAATTATTCAGCTAGATACAAAACAACCAACTGTGATGCTAATAGAAAAAGGAGTCCTACCATGAAATACATGAACTGCACACATAGGAAAGACTTATCCTATCTGTACAGAAAGAATGGGGTTGTCCTTTTAAATGAGGTATACAGAAATCTCTATCAATAGGGAATTTTTGTCTTTCATAAACACCAATACTGGGTAGTTGAGTGGAATTAGCATTGTGCTGTGTAAAGTACAGTATACTGCTTGTTAGTGCATAAACTTCTGGACTCTTGCAACACTGAAGATCTCAGGGTTAAGCTAAGGGGAAAAAATTAGTTTTCACATGCACATATGGTGAAAGTGGGAACAGTATCAAAATCTCTACCATCCTTCAAAAAGAGAAAACAAGTCTCTTCAGATGTACCGGAAAGCCCAGTAACCTTAGTTCCGCAGTTTTACAAAGAATTTTCGGAAAATATAGTAGCGGAAAACTACTTCTGCCAAAATACACTGACATGTGAGTTCCTCAGGATGCCATTAAATCATATCACTACATTACCTTCTGCTTTTGTGTAGATTGAGATGTTTCCATTTACTAAGCCAGCAAACAAGTATTGAGACCTATACGTTAAGCTCATAACAGTTGATTTTTCAGGAGTGAAGAAGTGCTGAAGTCGAATTTTCTTTGAGCCTTGGCAACTTTTGTAAATAGAAATGCTATAAAAAGAAGCAAGAAAAAACAGACCTGTGACATTATGCTTTATGTAGTTCTTAATAGAATATGCAAATGAGAGGTTTAGAATAAAATATTAGGGGGGGGAAGATTTTCTCCTTTATTCTTGACACTCCAGAATGTCTATGTAGATAATTTGCAATTACTTAACATTGACATATGACAACACTTTCATATTACCTTGTCTGAAGAAACATTTTTTCAATGAAGAGGTATAACAGAAATTCTGCTCAAAGTCTTCATTATGAGTCTATCCAAAATATTTATTAATTACAAAAAAAATAGGTATTACCTGGAGAACTAGGGACAAGAAAAACTCGCTACCAGATGTCAATTATACTTAAAATTTACACCATTCCTACTGATTATTACGATGGGTATGTTAGGAATACTGTTAAATCTGGAATTAATTGCACTAATTTCTGGAAACATGGCATTTTCCTTGGAGAATTTTGTTCTTCTCTTAGACTGGTTAGAAATATCTTCCAAAATAACATGTAGTTACGCAGTTATGCCCTCACTAGCTATAACCAGATCTCTTTGGTTACAGACCTAATAGTTCAGAAAATGTAGCCTTGTTCTACAGTATAAATCAAGTGATGAGTCAGTAGGCCATCAGTTCAGAGTAAAATAATTCATGTCAATACTAAACAGTAATATTATCCATTCGCATGGCAAATCCTGCATAACATCACAGCGTAGAAGGTTAATGGATTCCTCTTTGCCATTCTGAAAGTTTTCCAATACCTGAAGATTATGTTGTAACATTACAAAAGTAATATTTATATTTTTCAGATATGATGCACAATTAATTAATCCTCTTTCATCAGAGAGATGCATTGCTTTAATTTTAAATACTACAAGGTATATTTTAAAATAATGTAGAGTGTATTTTTCCTTGATTTAAGTGGAAAGACTACGTTGAGGTCACTGGGATAACACATGGATACTTCTTAAAAAAGCAAATATTTTCTTGGAATTGACCCTGAGCTTAGCTCAGTTGGTTAGAGCATGGTGTTGATAACACCAAGATTGCAGGTTCAATCCCCACACTAGCCATTCACATAAGAGCTGGACTTGGTGATCCTCGTGTGTCCCTTCCAACTCAGAATATTCACTGTCTGTGAAATGTATCACACAACTTTGCTATAGAATAGTAAACCTAATGAATAAATCATACGCATTACACCAAAAACAAGAATCACCTTCCTTCTTCCATGCCAAGGCAAATAGTAGGCACATTAGAAGTTGTTGCAAGAACATTTTCAGAGTCTAAAGCTTTGTTTTGCTCTTTCAGCTTCTCCTCCTCTGGTATGTAGACCATGCAGAGAATCCGTGATTCCACATTGAAGCACTCAATAACCTTGGGGCTGGAGCTTTGAAATGAGACTATTGCAATCTGGCCCATCTGATTAGTACAGCTGCCAATCTGAATCGGAAAAAGGAAAATAAAAAGAAATATACCAAGACTGAGCTGTCTCCAGGAAGATCAGCATTTACAAGCAGGAATGACTGGAATGTTAACTGAAGAGTGTATCTCAAGTTGTATGTGTGAATATGAATTTTCATGCATTAAGACGTAAGAAGATAATTCAGCACAAATACAAGAGATGTCAAAACATTATGTACGCAAAATTGCCTTATACACTCACAAAACCAGTTCTTTATTTTTTGAAAGCAGGAATAATATTATGGCCTATTCTGATGTCTGACTCAAAAGTATATACTTCATGTAATGCAATTACAATAAGTACCTGTGTAATATATTATTTTAATAACAGGTGTTCTAAGTTATTTCAGGTTCTCTTAAATGCATTACCTCAGGTAATGCATCTGAGGCTTGTCCTTTGCACCATAACAGGTCTACAAAGAAATGCTCTGTGCCAACAGAAAGAGGGATTATGTAATATAATCCCTTTTGTAAACTTGCTGATACAGGATCCTAAATTTCAATCTGATCCAGAAATAAGTATCATTAATATGTACACAAATTTGTATATTTTAGAGATCAGAGAGAAGTAAAGAAAAAAAAACAAAACAAAGAAACCCTACCCAAACAGAAGTAAATGTTTCTATGTAGTAACACTTTATGTTTGTAAAAAATGAAAAAACACAGGAAACAGAAAGAAAGGATATTTTGTGGCAGTAGAAAGTTTTAATTGGCATATATTTACAAATAGCAAAGACAAAGAAATTATATGGGTCACCTTGAAAAAGATCACCAACAAAAGCTATTTCTAACTTTTAATTCACAAGACTAGCCTAAAATTTCAGTACTATAGTAATAAGAAAAGTTCCTGAAATCATTAGTCTGCTTTTTTTTAAAAAACCCCAAAACCATATTGACTACCTCACTTTGTCTGCTGGAATATCTGTATATTTGGGGTCATAACAATCTGCTAGAGTAATTTTTTTCCTATGTACAGGTTTAAACAGATTATTAATGGCTAAAACATTCTTAAAATATGAAAACAGACAGTAGGACAGCATGAGCTCATATGGGTTTTAGCAGCCCTCATTATAAATTAGCACATAACTCCCTCATGAATGTGCTCAGCTGTCTGGAATTTGTTCTGTGCTGCACTAACAAATCACACACACGTAACTGACTGCCTACAGAGAACAGCAAGATCACATGGACAAATTACTAGCTATCCTTTATAGAAGTCTATCTTTAAACAAACAAAGAAAAAAAAACACCTAGTTTTTTTTTCAGATCTCTATGTCACAAAAAAAGTCACAAAAAGCAACGGAGAAAAACAGGAGACAACCCTTCAGCTTTTAAAGATTATGCTTACCCAAAGAAAGCCATGTTCCATGGCACAGGAATCTGACTCTGTTTCTCCAGAGAGGTATGGCTCTGGATTATAAGCTGCACATTCAACCTTCAAAGAGAAGAAAAGAGAGCTGTTATCACACTAGAAAGATATGCCTGTTTCTGTCTATTTTAGGTTGCAATTAACTAAAATGTTTAAATATATCAAAAAATCCCAAAAGGCAGGGAGTCACTTTAGTCCATCCAGCTTCCCATGGGCAGGGTCAGCTGCATCGGTATTGTTTCCGACATATTCCTTATCTACTCTTAAAGACGTTTGAAGCCAAAGACTACAAACTCTCCAGCTGATCTGCTCAAATACTTCATGATTTTTATTAAGTTCTTCCAAATACCCAACCTAACGTCATCCTTGTTATAATCATTAGCCTGTTATCTCTCATCTCAGCCACCAGGTACTTCTTTTTCTGCAGAGTCCTTTTACACATAAGGCTTTTATATGTCATGATCTTGTCTGAGACTCTTCTTCATTAGGCTAAATCAACATTATCACTTAATCAATTAATTATTTTTTTACAAATAATTGATTTTTTATATTCTTGTTTTTAAAATTATTATCATCACTTCTCAAACTGGTATCTCTCCAGTAGATGTATCAGCCTCATATATCTGAGAGCACAGAACTTTCTCATCTGAACATGCCATTCCAGCAGAGCTGTGAGCAGCACTACACCATGGCTACCCTCTTCTGAAGCCTGTTTCTACAAATCCCATTGATTGATTGTGCTTTGTAACAGTATTACATTCCTAACCAATCCTTAGCTTGCTGGTCTATTAAAATGACTTTAACAGACCCTTCCACTCAAACACCTCTTCAGTCTGTACTTGTGAAGCTCTTAATTTCTCCCTGAGTATACCATGTGTCTGTCCTGCTGACTGTCAGCTCTTTTATTTTTTTTTCCTCTCAGATTATTTCTCCAGGTGCTTTACTCATTTTGAATGCTAATGCTATCTTCCACAATACCCTTACTCCATCCCAACCTCATGTCATCATATTACTGTCAGAAAATTAATAACCATACTC
Organism: Manacus candei; assembly: GCF_025592945.1. Taxonomy (NCBI): domain Eukaryota; kingdom Metazoa; phylum Chordata; class Aves; order Passeriformes; family Pipridae; genus Manacus; species Manacus candei. Next base: position 10,842,617 of record NW_026138059.1, on the reverse strand, counting down.
ATGATTTTATCATGCAGACCATTTAAAAAAACCCTGAAAGCTACACCAGACTCAAGATCTATGTTTAAGTCCATCCCAACTCTGCAGATTGTTCAAGCATCAAGGATCTGAAGACATTTTTATGACCAGTCATGAATTTCTAATTTCCCTAATATCCATGGTAGAGTTCCCTAATGCTTAGTGAAACAATTCAAAATATATAAATTTGTAACTGTTTATGTAATCAAAAGGTTTCTAATGAGGTGGGATACGACATTTTTACACAAGGTTCTCTGTAATTCCCACTAATGTTCTCACCTCAGATATCGCTGTGATTATATTGCAGTACTAGAAACAACTTGGTTAGTATGAACTTAAGACAACTTCACCATAACCTGCAACATCACTTCTCAACAGTGACTAATTAAAAAGAAAAAAAAAAAGAAGCAGGCAAAAGCTAAGAGTTGTAAATTCCAAGTTTACTTAATTTTCCAAAGCGCAAAGAATTTCACAAATCTCCCTTTAGTCAGCAGGCTTCAGGTGATTAGTCTGAGTAAAAAGTGATTATCCTTACTAAAAACAATGTTATTTTTTCACCAACGCAATTCACTATCTACTCATAGTGGTGACTTACAGTAGCTGTGACAATGAAATACGTCCCTAGTGAAAAACAAGACAGCCTGCATGCTGTGTATTTCCAGGCTGCTTGTTGCATCTCTCTGTCCCTTTGCATCTTAGTCAAAACTGATGATATTTTTTCATAGTTAAACCCTGCTAGTTTAGCTCTCGATCTTAACAGAAGCCTAGTGTGTAAACTTGCTCTGATGAGAGAAGTTTTTACAAGCTCCTTACACCACTGGGCAGCCTGAGTAGCAGAGAGAGAGCTATCAAGGAGGATTAGCCAAGCAAAGGGTCTCTTTCCAGCCCAAGATGTGGCCTGACACCCTAACAAACCACCAGTAGTACTTAAATCATATTTTCTAGTAATATCAAGGACTTGGAAGAACAAGTCATGACCAGCTGGGCTCACACCCACATTATCTTTAGGAGGTGCAAAACCGGTAAAGTTGACCCAGAGTTCAGGCAAATGCTGTCACACCCTCCTGAGGTACCAAGGCAAAGACCATCACCCAACTGTACAGGCAACAGACTCCTCCTTCTTTTCAAAACAAAGATCCTGTTCTAACTTGATTACAGAAGTCGAGCATGGCCCTTCATGGCTTCTGGCCTGGATCTCCAGGACTTACAAATGCTTAAGCTCCAAGGAAACACATACATTTTAGGTTTATGCAAAAAAATTAGTTGACTTTTTCACCAATGGTGACTTTATAAAGTATTCAATATAGAAAAAACTAACTGTTTAATAAGATAAGAATGACTATGGTTGTGTGAGAAATTAGAGAGTTTCAGTAGTCTAAACCACAGCTCTGCTCTGAAAACCAGTATCATAGGAATGGCTTAACACTATTACACATTTCAACTGCATTTCTAACTAGCAACTATTTTCCCCCAACATCCAGGCCTGTATACTCACAGTTGGAGTGAAGCTGCCAGCTGCACTTCCCTCCTGTAGGCTGTCCTACAGGGAGGGCATGCAGTGTCCATGCAATGATGTTAATTTAATATTGGGATTCTGGCCATACATACCCAATTTTATTTCCATTAGTGTCTTTGCATAAGACTAACTAACTGATGGTCAACAAGAAATCCTGTTGATACACAGGAAAAAAACAGTATCCAGTACCCTTCCCTTCCATCTATTGGCCCGGACATGCTGTACTTATTTTCCTAATTAAAGCCAGTGGTCGGTACGACTTCAAACTGACATATTACTCTAGGAAGTCAACTATTAAGACAATTTCTGTATCATTATTCAGAACAGAACTACATTTTTTATACGATCCCACAAAATATAATTTTAAAAACTATTTTAAAACTATTGTTCTCTGTGCACTAATGTAAATCAGAAATTTGAGGAGGATTCACCACAGTTACACCAGTAAAGGACAGTTATCATGGAGATCAGAGTCCTGCACTTTATAAACTTTAGGTTACTTCCAAGCCCCCAACACACACTTGGAAAACTCAAGACAAATTAAAAATTCCCAGCAGTTCTGTTTACACTGAGTGATGAGCTTACATCTGAAAGTCAATGTCACACTATATAAAAGTAAACATGATGTTCCTAGTATTCCTCTGACCCTCTTGGATCTTTCACTGCTACTGGTCTTGCACCAAGGTAGTAACTCAAGAGAACTAGTAGCTGTATTTACAATATGGTATTCTTTAGCAGTTATATCACACAAAAAAGCAATTGTAATCTCATATAAAAATACTGTTCACCTTAAATTCCTGTTGCTTGGCCATCATCACTGGCATATGTCTAACAAGGAGAGGATGTTTCTCTTTTTTTATTTGATTTCCATCATCTTCTACGCAGAACCAACCTAATAGGTTATCTTCCACTGCAATGGGAAGAACAAACAACAAACATCCTGCAATACTTTCACTGAATAATCATTTTCAACTTTCCACAGGAACAGAAAAGAACTCTCTTAGGACTCGTCAATACTGATCAGGCTGTTCTCATGCTATATATGCTTAAATGACAACATAAAACTATGACCAAAAATTCCATTGAGTAGATTACATACATTCTGATTATGCAAAAAAAAAAAAAAAAAAGAACACCTTACATTAGCAAAATGGTAGTTTCTTAATGATCTTGTCAATTGGTTATTGAAAGAGAAAAACACACATCAAATTTCTTCTTAGACTCTAGAAAATTTGTTTGGCAAATAGCATTTCTCTGCCTGTGTAAGAGCACCAACCAGCATGGTGCTAAGAACACCAAGGTTGTGGGTTTGATCTCTGTATGGGTCATTCACTTAAGAGTTGGACTTGATGATCCTTGTGGCTCCCTTCCAACTCAGAATATTCTGTAACTCCTCTCTACTATTTATCATAATTGTAAGGATCCTCCACCTGGAATGATGGAGACATCCATTCTCTCTTCTTTTTTGTTATTTTGCCCGCCTTCAGTGAGTCACCATAAAAACACTCTATTTTAATGATACGCTGGTGAAACTTGCTTTGTAGCAAGTTAATGTTTCTGAATTTAGACATTCAAAATGCCAGGTATCTTTGAAAACCTATAGCCCTGTGGAAACAGAGGAGATTAATAACATCACAGGACAGCACATTTTTTACTGCTCCCACTAAGATCAGGTCTGTTGGTGTGAAAACTACAGTGTTATGTTAAAAAAAAAAAAAAAGAAAAGAAAAAAATGAACAAAAAACCAATTCCCTCACAAAAAGCTGAGTTTTACATATCCAGCTATAGAAATTTTGCATTAATAAAACTACACCCATAAGTTTATAATGCACTTAAAAAGCTAAACAAACCAATCCAACAGCCTTAACTGACAATTCCTACAATTATTCCTAGCTAGAATAATTCTGAGCTAAAACTGAGAAATTTGAACCTGAAGTTCAAAGTATAAAAAGTTCATAAGATCCTAAGAAATATGTTTATAGTCAAATAACTTCCTCACCTGTCTGTCCTGTAGTCTATCTCTTTCTTTTCGATTTAAATGTAACAATGATAAAAGATCACCAGACCTCATTGAAATACTTTGCTTCATAATGAAGGCCTCATCTTATCTATTATGTTATTATTTTATAGTGATACACAATCACTACTGTTTACTGTACTGTGTTTTAAAATATCTGCAGACAAATTTTCACCAAAAAAAATAATCTTTTAAAAATAAAAAAATTAGACTATACATTTAGAGCTATTTTAACTTGATAGGAAATTTGAGTAACTAAAAATTACCAAGGGCTAGTTTAGCCATTTGTAAATTGTTGATCCAAGCCTGTTTGATGGCAGGGGTAAATGTATTGAATACAGCTGTAAAGAAAGTTGGCCTCCCAGACCTGCAATTAAAAAAAAAAAAAAGCCACCAAATGCATTTATTATGAGATACAGCCAAGTCTAGAAATGTTGAGCATGATGAAATTTCATTATTTTCTAATACTTAGACAAAGACACAGTTCTGATATAAGCATATGGGCTTTGATACACTATACATCCATTTTTCTACTCTTTACATGAAACAATATGAGAGGAACACCCTCCCTGGCAAAGGAATACAAAAGTGGCTGCTCTCTATTAGCTGTCACTGCCACGGTTCCTCTTTTGCTTCTTGCATCTGGAATGCTGAGTTGAGGAACAGGAGAAAAACTGCTCTGGAACATTCAAGCTCCCAATATCATGGCATAAGAGCAAAAGTCAGGGGCTAACTACAGAGACAAAAGAGAGGGAAGAGCTAGTACATCTATGCCTAATACATAAGCCCATTCAGAAAATTTCATAATCATGATTTCTACTGACTTGTCCTGTTTTCCTGGAAGTTGCAGCTGAATTCTACAGCGATCTGCTGCTCTGATTTCATCTTCTTTTTTCAAAATCAGTTTTTGTAAACCTGAGGTCCAGTCATGGGCTACAGATTGGTTTAAGTTCTGCAAAATTAAAAAAGCTAAGATTCAACACCAGCCTACTAGTCTATTTCCAACAGGCTAGCTAAGGTGATCTCTGCATATAACAAAATTCCTGGCACCTGGGCCACATTCTAATAATGGATAATTTAGCCATATTTGTAAACATATTTCAAAAATATCTGTAAAACTTTTGCTAACATATTTTATCTGATGACTTAATCTCACATTGCTCAGTTTGATGATACACAAATGACATTCTCAAGCATTCACCAGATTAAAAAATGTAAATTTGCATCAGGTGTACCTACAAGCCTTTTACTTATTCCAGAATCCTCAAATTCTGCTTCTAAAGAAAATCTCATGAAAACATGTACAAATCATACTGACAATGTTTTTGTTCATATCTTTGAGCCAAAATGTTTACAGACCCATCATGAAAGCAGTCTGTGTGGTCTAAATATCTGTTTAAGCTGCTTCAACAATGACCTACTGCAAGCTGAGTGCTCTGTCACAGAGGGTAAAAGCACACCTGAGTGACACTTTAAGCATCAAGACTAACAAGTACACAAAAGTACACACATATTCCAAAGGCAGAATTGTATGAAAATTTAAATGTTTTTCAAAAATAGAGAAGCTGACCTCATTCCTCAACTTGTCATTGTAATTATCTTACACATCTCTATCTGAAAACACTGGCTTAATTTTAAGTTTTCAAAATGTAATTGGCTCTGACTGGCAGAAAGGTTTTGTATATGTTAATGGATGAATGTCTTATGGTACCTGTGGTATACATATTCCCAATTATGGAGACAAAATTCACCTTCAAATACTTCTGAAGCTTTGTCCAAAAACAGTGTTTCCACAAACTTCCTTCAGACTACATATTTTCACAAAATGCTATATTTTATTTAATGCCTTGACTCTGAAGCCAAGATATTCCAAGAGAAACTCAGCTTTTGCATATTCATACACACATATACATATTTACAACCTGTGGTAGCAGGTAGGAGTTAAAAATTGTGTGTGAGCATACATAAAATATCCAAAACAGACAAAAAAGCAATTTTTATAAGTCTCAAGACTGTGGACAACTCATTCTGAAATGTGGTGTTAAGTACTATATTTGTTTGCCAGAATACAAGCTAAATCAAAGGGTTGTGAACAAAGCCAAAGCAAAATACTTTCAAAATTCCCCTAAAAATCCTTTTTGTGATTTACACTCAGTTTTAAGGAGTTTCCCGAAAGCCAGGATTATGAGCTTGGATGGGCATCAAGAGCTTCCTCCAAACAACCATCGTCCTACTGCCTTGTCTAACAGCAAGAACACAATTTCTTAACATAAAAATGTAAGTCTGTTTCCATATAAGCTTATCAGCTACTGAACAAATGCAAACATTTGTATTATCCACCTACATTTAAAAACAATAAAGAAAAACAAGATTAGAAGGATGGGTATAATCTATTTATAATACTAAACAGTTAACAGTAAATGCATTACCAGAGGTAAAAAATATTCCACTCTTTGCAGAGAGAACTAAAGAATGTCTCGCACAGACCCTAGGGAGAGACAGTTATGCTACTTTACAACAGGAACAGACTTGAAAAATAAATCCAGCTTTGTTTATTACCTGATAGTTTCCTTTAAGGCTGCTTATTAATTGACTAATTTGACCAACTACATTCAAGTCATGTAAAAGGTTCTGCAGATCATGGTACAGTTGCCCTGGTCCCATATAGAGCTTGTCTAAAATGAATAAAAACATAAGGTTATAATTAATAAAAAGATGCAATTCTCAGTTGAAGGAGGAAATCATGACAAAGATAATAGTGACATATATTATGTCTGAAAATCAGTGGTTTATTTGTACATATATCATCATTATTTCACTTTGCTGCTCCAGCTACTTCTAATATTCCTGCAGACAGATAATTGTGAAATGCATCCCAGGAAATTATAGGCAGTAGTTAGAGTCACATATTAGCTTTGCATATACAGGCCTTACCATTGGCATTTCCTTTTAGCTCACCTTATCATTGCCTCTTTATCTATAATTAAGATTCAAGCTTGTTCATCTAGTATGACAGGGAGCATTCTGTGCAGTTTTAATACCACACACTAGATCTGTAACAAATATCAAAGCTTCACTGGCCCCAAAATTTCTCACTGACATGGAAGTTTTGCTTAGCAGCAAACAACAGACTTGCTAATTTAAACATCTTTCCTGGAGGTTGTTTTTTGGTTACATGACAACACAAAAAATATATTTGTAGCTATCCCTATGCTGGTTTAAACCTCAAAATTTGCTTAATCAATTGTGAGACAGTTCTGAATCATATATCCATATCCTAACTCTAACACAAGCCTGCAATTTCACTGAACCACTTGAAATTTTATTACGATTACAGTTAAGTCAAAAAAGGATCTGCACTGAGATCAGCAGAAATATTTTGCTCTAATCATCAATAAGAACATAAGTTCATAAGGTAACACCAACTAAGAAAAATACACTGATTAGTAGGATAAGGTGTCTATCTAAATGCACAAAGCTTGCAGAACCCTGATAATATACTCTGACTTCCAGACATGATATTAGGAGCGGAATAGCTGTGTAGTTCTTATGGAAACAACACTCACTCTCCCATTAAAAAAACCCACCCTGTCCCATACAGAGTCAGCATGTTTCCCTTTGGCTGAATGACAGGAAAAGGGCTGAATTATCTTTACAGGAAACTCCTGCAGATTATTTAGCTCACGCAGTGTAGTATCCAAACTATGGATCCTTCATCCTTACTACAGCTTTGGAAGCTAGCCTGTGGGCAGCAAATGCCCCTGAAGTAGAAGGATTTCAACTGTATGTTGGCAAGAACACAACCTAAACACAGGGCCAGCTACTGGCTCTGCACATGGATCAGGAGCACGGGCACGAGCTGTGCCACCTGGCCTGGCTGCCAACCCACACACCACTGGCACCTCCCTTCCCTCAGTCTGCTACAGGGACCAGTGTACAAACCAAAACGTGTCAAACCAAGGACAAAGCTGTCAAAATAGCCTAAGTCAGAATAAACACGAAAAATAAACATATATGAAACAATTCTACTTAAACCATTAGTATATTTTCAGCTATTTTGTATTTGGAGACATCATACTGGTAGAGGCCATGACTGGATGTTTTGCTTTAACACAATTCACTACATTAAGTTGGGAGTCTGCCTTTAATCTTGAAAAGCATAAAATTTCCAAGCTTAAAGAAAATATTAATGTCTACTTTATTTCTGAATTCTGCATTTCACTGCAGGAAAATGCAACATAAACCTGAGATATTATACATTCCCAAAAAATTTCAAATTACTGTCTTGCCTTTAAATCTTCTGGTAAATTGAATCAATGAAAGGATTTCTGTGCATTGCACTTGAGCACCAAACAGGGGAATGACTGCACTTACTATTGTTTACCCATCCAGATAATAAAATGCAACTTTCATCCACCCTTCCTTGCTTGTTCTGAATGTTAATTAAAAGAACAATCTAGCCTTTCTTACCCTAAAAACCAAATCAGTCCATAAGAAAAGATAATTACATTTATTGTACACAATGAAAAGAAATTACTGCAAAGTAGATCTAAGAGGAAGAATTTTGAGATTATGCTCAGTAGAGTACAAACACTTTGCTGGAACTGCAGACTCTCTATTTTCATTAAGCTGTATTTTCACTTTCTTCAATCCAAACACTTGAAATATCTGCAACTGAAAGATGTAAACACTTCTCTCCTTGTATCCCTCTTCTGCTAGCTTAATTTTTTCTTAGTAATGTCTACAATAACTGTAAACTAATGTCTACAACAGCTGTTATGCACCAGAATTGTTAGTTCCTAGACACATCAAATTGTTGATTTTGATGGGGTTACTTGCAAAGAAAGGAGCAGGTCAGTGTTAACAGAAATCTGGTGAAACCTAGACAGAAGCCATCATAATGTGTCTGGCACTGCAAAGAACACAAGTGAAATAATTCTTGCTTCAAATTTCTGTAACAAAAAGATAACTTCTGCAAAACAAAATTTATACTGATTAGAAATAATTGTCAGTTTATTCAGTTTTTGGCAGAAGTCCAGTCACTTACCTGTAATTTATAAACTCCACTCCCAAACAAAACAAACAGCTGCACTGAAAAAAAGGTAGTACAAATATTTCTGAAATTTTGCCTTATGGGTTTGAACCAAGAGAAAATTTACAACTATCAGGTTGTGAAAAGCTGAAAGTTTATGAGGCTTCACTTGTATAGGATGGATATTTTCACTCAAGTGAATTACATTATTCTTAAGTTTTAAAAGCCAGGGTCATTCTTTGACGCTTGATAAAGACAGTTACCAGCCATTTTGTTTACTATTGTCTGGAGAATAGACATTAGTGCAACATAAACACGCAGCACTGCAAGTCTTAGATGTTGGAGGACTTTATGCCATAGTCTTCAACTGAGATCATAAAGCGAGCTTTAACTGCTTGCAAAGATGAACTTGCCCTGTGCAGTATATACATCTACTGTGCCTGAAAAGAGCTGTCCTCTGTAATCCTCTTCCTGGAACTTCAAATAGTCTTACGAATATTCTTGTTCCAGCCTTGGGAATAAGGCATAAATCTTGAATTTCATTCAGCAATTGTCACCTGAGTCTATTTTTTCTGCATCATGCATATTTTATAAGCTATTAAAAAATCAAGATAAAAAGGATGCAATAAGAACGTCAAAGCAAATAAACTAACCTGGCATCTGAAAGTCTGTCACACAGAAAAAACAAATGAAAATAATTTCAGGCTCATTTATTAAAGACCACATTCTTAGCTCAGGAAAGGAAGCCAAAAAGCAAAACAATAAATAATTAATGAGAGCCTGCTTCCATCCTCTGATGTTCTAGAAAAGGCAAACGGCCAATTTAATAGTCAATCAAGGACTAGATCAATAGTCACAACTAATATCAGCCCTTCATGGAGGTCCTTAGTGGGCACGAACTGAAATATAGAAAAGTAAGGGGCCTTCAGACATCAGCAATGATGGACTCATCAGAAGGGAGTTCTCTGAGAACTGACCACTTGGACTGTATCTGGACAATGAATTACAAGTTATAGCAACTTCATCTCTGTACTGGGTCCTGTAAGACTTACTCACAATGTCTTAAAATAAAATTAGTTTCTCAATGGTTAACAAAACGTTGCCTACCAGTTGATCTGGTTGAAAATTGTCTGACGGAGGGTTTTTCTAGTGTGGAGGTGGTGGGGGAGCACACTACTCTGTTCATCAGATGTGTTTCTCAGCTCACAGCCAAAGACTGGCTGTTAGAGCCCACGCATGTTCCCTGACCGTTCAATTGCTGGCTATTGCTGGGTGGGTGTTCACTCTTTTGTCCATAGAGAGCACTGAAAAACTCTTGGCTTCACTCCAAAGCAGATACGTGGTTGATTTCTTTTGTACTATGAAATGTTTCACAAATGATAAAGCCATTTCCTTCTCATTTCTAAGCCACTCTTGCTAATTATCAAGCTCCAAAACAACTTACTTTTCCAATGTGAAAAAATCCTTCATGAGTTTAGAGAATGTTCTTCCCAACTCTGTAACTACGTGTTACAGAGGACAGTGTGTCTGGGCAGGAGAGAAGTCAGCACGCTGTAACCAATAACCACATGTGTGGCTTTGAAGGCAACGCTTTTTGCGTTCCACCTACAGATTAAGGGTGAAATCCTGGTCACATGGAATTTGGCAAGAATTTGTTTCATCAACACCTTTGTTGCTAAGATTTTACCAAAGGAATTCATACCTCCCTGCAACAGGCAAGTTTACAATTACTGCCAACAACCAGTAATTCATGCAAAACACCTAATTCCTTGCTCAGCATTTAAATGAAATATACCCAAGGTTAAAAAAGAAAAAAATTGTCATTTGCTTTAGAGGGAAGAAAGGAGGTTAAAGTTTAAATTGATTTTTGCTGCTATGTAAAATTGAGGTGGCAAGATTATGCTTTTTGTAAAATCAATCTTAGCTGAGATATATTTGAATATAATACTAAACATTTATTTTACCTTACACATTTCCCAGAGTAACTCTCAGCACCACAGCTTTAAATTAATCAGTTTTGCCTGGTTTGAATTAATTTTTGTAATTGAAATAGAAGCAATTTTACCACATTTACATCCAGGCATTTTCAAGGCCTGCAGGAAACTCCCTGGGTGTGGTTAAAGTCAGTTTAACTTGGCTCGGGCAAAAGTAGAATTTGGAAGGTTGTGTATAAATATACATATGCAAGAGAAGTGTTTGTGTGCTAGTGCCTGCGTGTGGGCAGAGAGGGAGAATTCCCACCTCCAGCAGAAAGCTGCATTGCTAGGGAGCACAGCCAGCAGCCACAGCTCTCTCCCTGCACAGCCAGCATAGCAGCAGCTGCTTTAATAAGCACTGGCACAGAAGCTGCTCCCTTGGGATTCTTGTCCATCCGGTTCCTCTAAATTTTCATGGGCACCTCAAGCATATTGGACATTATAATCTTGAACTGATCACGCCCTATTCTTCTAAGAGGTACATTTATTTACCGTGGTGATTTATTACCAGTAGACATATTCTACTGCCTCTTGCTGTGTGTTCTGATTCTCATTTGTGAATTACTATTTTAGCACATATTTATGCTACTAAACAAGAAGAAAGGGTTGCAATGCTCAGAGTAGATGCAGTCACCCATAATTTAAACATCTATTCCTGGGTAAGCAAACATGATGGCTCAGGTGGTCCATTCCCATACTAAACTCCTGTTTATTCCCAATTTTTGCCAAGTAATACTATTACATATAAATCCAAATGTCATACAAATAAATTAAAAGCCTCAGTCAGTATACGTTCAATATTGCAACTACTTTTGCAAACATTTCTGTATTGTCTATCATGTTGAAACCAAAGACTATTAATAGATGCGCTGCTGGGTATCTCTTTTACTGCAAAGTAACTAATACTGACAACATCTGCCTTAAGTATAATCATAGTAATGGCCTTTTCCCCACATAGTTCAAAACCACAATATGTCAATATAAATTGCTTTGAGAGAAACCATATCAATACAAGGTGAGAACTTATGTGTCATGAAAATTCAAGGTCCTTTTTTTACTTTGCTTCTGAGAGATACGGAGCCCCAAAGTCAGACTAGGTGTTACATGAAATGGAAGCTCACGAATGCTCCCATGCAAAAACCACAATCAAAACAGAGAAAGGCTCTTTTCCTGACTATAGTTCCAACGTTTCTGAAGGGTAACACAAAACTAATAATACATTTGAAGAACATGCCAGATTTGAAGACCACTCTGTAAGGCTGGTAGATCCCAAATTTGACTTGCCATTTGCAATCTGACTTTGAGGCTGAGAACATTTGTATTGCTTCCTCCCACTGAGCCATCTGTGTGCATCCAGGCAGCATACTGAAACATCAAATGTTATGAAAGGAAGAGATTTGGAAAAGATTCAATCCTTATCTTGAGCACAAAAATCACCTGGGATTGGGGAAGAAGTTACATATGTGGGAGGTAACTTTAAAAGTTGCTGTGCCCACAGAAGGCGTAACAAACTGGTACTTGTATAGAATTACACACTTGGAACAAATAAAAACATACAGGCCTCTTCTGCAACATTTAAATCTACATTTAAACCTGAGAAGCTTGTACAGTGTTCTGGAAATGAAAGCACCATGATACTAGATGAATTCTTCATCAGTTCATAATAAACTGGACAGATTTCATAAGATTGTTAACCTATTTAGGTTAAACTATGATGACATAGCAGTAATACATTTAAAACTACTTTACTGCAGTCAGAACTGTGCAGTTCAATGAAGACCTTGATAATTGTAAAGGAAAACCAGAAGCCATTAAGAAGGCCCAAGATTCAATTACTTCAATTGAGGCATTCTTCCCCTATACTTGGTACTGAATCCTGCTCCTACAGATACACTGGAATGCAAAACATACAGGATGAATGCCTCATAGCTGCTCTGGGAAGAGAACTTGTCAAATAGAGGGAAAACACTTTCCTTTGGCAGGTCTAGTGGAACTACTTTTCTCAGCGCAAATAGAAAAGAAGACCTTTATGTGGCATTATCATACCAAGCTATTTCAGCAATAGAGTTAGCAAAAAGATTCTGAATATTGGGAACATCAGAAACAGTGTAATTCATTTAGCAATTGATACTGATGCCAATTATTTGTTAAGTATTATTCCCTTTCCCTTTGCAAACTCTCATCCCAGAACACCTAGTTTTTGCTGGAAGGTCAGTGATGAGGGTCCCCTTCTGCTCTAAAACTTTGTCTTGCACAGAACTTGACAAGTTATACATACAAGAGGCACATCCATACCTCTGATCCTTTCTCCATAGAAATTCTGTTAGGAGCGTGTAGTAGTTTGAACCAGGTTTTCCCCCAGAGGCTAAGAAAATGGTAAAACCCCAGGGGGTGGAAACCCCTGGAAGTTTTGAAGTTTTTTCCAATGGGTGCTCCTGCAAAATGTAAACATACCACAAGCAAATGGAAGAGAAGAGTTGTGGTTTGGTTGTTGTAGGAGAGGTGGCCATGTTGTAGAGCCACGGGGAAGGGGTTCAGAGCCCCACAGGGGGGCTTTGGCCCCCAGCCCCCAGCGGGAGCTGCAGGGACCTGGAACAGCATAAAGCTGGGCTAGGTGCCTGTAGTTATACTGGGAGATGTTTTCTCCACCAGACCCCCCAAACTCCTTTGAGACCTCTGGGAAAGGAGGGACATGGACTCCTATTTAGGAGAGGAGTTTTGGAATGCTGCAGCACTGGAGAGAGAGGAGCTAAGAAGCTCAAAGACGTCCCGGAGCTGGACTGGGATGGTCAGATGGAATGCAGAGGGGGGTGACCTTGCTTTCCCCCCCCCGCTGCTGCTGCCACGTTGGCAGTTGAGACAGAGCACAGGAGCTCTGGTGGAACTCTTGAGGCAAAGACTTTCAACTGAAAGCTGCCCAAGATGTTCTGACTCAGGGGTGAATCCTCTGAGGAAGGGACTTTCACGAAGATGCCCCTGCATTTCGTGATATACCTGTGGTGAAGCGAGTTTTGCCCCTGCTACGCAGCCCACAGGTGAGACCTTTGCTTGGAGTCGAAGGAGAGCCGAGGGGCTTGGAGACCCCCTTGTGTGTATTGAAAAGAGATCCAGCTACAGCAATCCAGTTGCAACTGCTGCATGGAAGACAGAAGAGGACAGATGACTGCTGCTGTAGAAGATCCTGCTGCTCAGAGACTGGAAGGGATCTGTCCTTCTTCCCTTCTGGACTTTTATTTGGAGGGGAGAAGAGATCTGATCCATTGTAAATACTTATGTCATGGTAGAGATAGATGTGATCGTGTGTATAATGTATTATAATATTTATTTGTACAGTCATTGTAATATACTCCCTTTCCCCCATTTGGAGTCTGGTGTGTTTTGTCTGGAAAAAACCCATCTCACATTGGATTGAGATGTGACAGGGGGCTAGGACTAGGGAGTTAGAATTTTGGGAATCTCAAACCATGACAGAGTGTTAAAGCTAGCGACAAAGCAAATGATATTGAACTACAAACTTCATGCACATTGTGTTATGTGAGCAAAGTCCCTGACAGACCCCCCCACACACACTCCTTCTATTTGTGTTTTTTCACTTGCTCACTCATGCTGCTCCTGTTTCCACAGACGCATCACAGAAGGATGTGGGTAGATTCAGCTTTCTTGTTTCTCCTTTATGAGAGTATTTTAACAGCCAATTGGAATTTCACTAAAATAGTAATTAAAAAAAAAAGGTAGTCTTGTGACTCCAAAATCCTGGTTTATGACCTAAGCAAGTCCATGGGTCAATTTAGATTTCATAACAGAAAAGGAAACTTTCTGCCTTCCCCCGGTTTGCTCTTTCATACTAAATCCAACTCATGATCTTCACAGTTGTAGGCACCTGAAAAATCTGAGCCACCTTAACTCCACTGTAGGTCTTGTGAGATTACATCACATTCTCAGATCCAAATTACACAAGTATTTACAGTGGTATCAGTCTCCAGGGTTTGGAAATCAGGAATGATCTCAGAAAACAAGAGTTTGGTTGGCAGCCATCAAAGAAACGCTACTTGCACACGGCTTTACAGTATAACCCTAATTTAGGCTTACTAACATAGTGCAAGCACATACATAGTATTAAGTGATAAGCAATAAACCCCCTGAGATTACTAGAATGCAAACTATTCAATTCAGACATGGGGTAAACAAGCCTAACTAACAATATAGGACCCATCATCATCATCAACCAACATGAAGAGCAGTATCAAAACCGAGAAATGACATCATTCTAATCATACTTTAATAATGTAAGCACCTAAACATAATATTATGAGCTTGATTATTGAAACTGCTAATCCGAGCCTCTGAAACTCTTTAATGTATTTATTCTCACTGCCATGCAAGACAGGGGAGTTCTTCAACTCCTAATCACAGACAAAGAACCAAACACTACATGCCACCCAGTACACATAGAGCAGAGCTGAGAAACAAACCTCACCAGTTTCAACTCTGACAGAAGTATTTTTAACATGCTTCACCCCCCTGTCAGCTGTTAATACTTTGCTCTCAACTGGTAATTGTATGAATGCTGAGACCTGTCTTGCTAATTGTAACAAATCTGAACCTGAAAGAAACAGGTTGCACAAAAACTACTGTGCAATCACAAAACTGCTTATTCACATAGCTTGAGCAATGGGGAGATAAAATCAACAGCTTGCAATTGCAAATATTGAGTAAGGTATTAAATTCATAGTCCTATACCACTGGTGAATAAAATTATGCAAAACCACCAAGGAAACACAAAGCCTCGGAGATCATGAGAAGTAGTTCACACATTGAGAGCATGGCTTCAGGATTATATTAAACTCCGGCTAATCCTGACCACACAGGGAATTTCAGAGATAAAAGGCCATAAATATTTTTCCTGCTGACAGAAGCAGCTGTACTGTGTCAGATATTAAAGCAGAAGGGAACATGAGGCAGAAACATTGAAGCCCTGATACGCTGACAAGAGAGTACCCCATAGCTCACCTCCTCAATGTCACACTATATTGGACAATGGTCAGGTGTCTTCCTGGACAATGTACTGACTGCAGTTTCTAGTTCTGTTCCCATGAAGAAGAAAAATGTTGGAAGCGAAGACTTTAGAGTGAAAGAAAAGAAGTGCCATGTCCCTTTCTCCCACAAGGCCTGAAGGGGAAGGCTGAGGGTAGCATGGACCTGGAAGCCCTTGCCCTCCTAAGGAGGGGTAGGAATCATACAGGACCTCTTGGATGCACCTGCATGGGCACGAAAGGCAAGAGAAGAACTGGGTGCAAGAGGGTAAACATTTACTGTATTGGAGTTCATTTCCCCATAGTAGCCCCCACAGTGCTGTTCTTTGCATGGGTAGCTAGAATGGTGTTGATAACACACTGGTGTTTTGGCTACTGCTGAGCACAGCATCAGCACTGTAACATTCCTTCCTCAGTCCAGGGCAAGATCCTGGGAGGGGACACAAGTAGGCCAGCTGACCCAAACTGACCAAAGTGATGTTCCATACCATATGATATCAGCTCAGATATAAAAGCTAAGGTAAGGAGCAGGAAGGCATGTATTTATTGTCTCCAATGGCTACCTCTTGAGGAACTGTCATGCATACTGAAGTCCTGCTTCTCGGGCGTGGCCGACCATCGCTGCTCATGGGAAGTAGAGAACAAACCCTGCTATTTTCCACTTTGCTTCACTTTTTGCGTGCACAAGCTTCCGCTTTGCTTTTGCTTTAAATAAACTGCCTTATCCCAACCCACGAGTTGTTTCCCACCTTACTGTCTCCCCTGTCCAGCTGGGAAGGGAAGTGATAGAACAGCTGGGTGGGCACCTGGCATCCAGCCAAGGTCAACCCACCACACTGACATAAACAGACAATGAAAGTACATCTGCAAAGACACTCAAACAATGAGAGTACTGCAGGGATGTCAAGACAGGCTTGGAGGCAATTGTAAACTGCCAGAGGTTTACACTGGAGCTCCCACCAGACTACAGCAACTCACAGAAATTGTACTCTGAGGAACTCACTTCCCTCTTTCATACTCACTTGCTTATAGCTAGATTTCTATTCATTTTACTACTCTGCGTCATGATGTGGATGAGAACCCGGCAACACAGAACATGGTTTGTCGGAGGTGGATGACAAGTCCTATAACCACTATAACAAATATGAAAGGCAAAGAGAAGAATCTCATCCTAAGAGGGTGAGACAAACATGTAACACCTAATTTATTCCTTGCCTAATCTACCAGCTAGAAACTTATATCCGCTTAACGAATGAACTATTTAATGTCGCCAAGTTTGCTCAGATGAACAAGCTGTTTGGCACTAGATTTATTTAAAATCTCCAGTCTTTTGTTTGCATATATCAGTGACAGTTTACGTTTATGAACATATTACACCTCCTTTAGTGTATTGTTTTCAATAGCTTTAAAATAGAGAATTATGTTATTAATCTTCTATATTTAACAGAGATGAAAACTAATTCAATTAGCAACTCATGCCACATCATTCTTTCTAAAATCTTATCACCAGTGCTAGAGTTGATATGCCACTTACTTATTCTGGACATTGGATTACCATTATTGAGCCTTAGAGTGATGATAAAGCTGACTTTTTTTTCCTTCCCCAATTCTGTATTTCTCATTACACAAACCACCAAAAAAACAGCAATGGCTATCACAGCAGTTCTTGAAAAGGGCTGCACTTTAACTGAGCAAGACATTGACAGAAACACAAGCGTACACTGTAGCCCATCAAACATCCCTCTCTGTTTCCATGGCAACAGTCAGAGGCCTACACAAAGTGACTGCATCAAGCAGAAGGCAACTCAGAAGAGAGGAATCATTTCAGCACCGTGTCACTACTACATTCGACAACAAACCTCACAGAGATCAAAACCACAACTGAGTGGAAACAGAGTACAAATGTATCCCTGGAAGTCTGAGCCGGAAAGGGGAGGAGTCATGGTTTAGCAGTGCTCAGGTTCGATCTCAGTGACAAACTCTAAACCTGTGAAAGAAAAAATAACACTAAAGCGCAGCCATAAATGTGCTAACCTGTTTTTTCACTTTACTGTTATCTTCTGCACTCATCACTGCATAGATATATACAGTACAGATGGGTCTGGCTCATTTTCCCTTCCAGCTTTAAGACATATGGCTCAAATTAAATGTGTCTTTGCTTAAGGAAAAGTCCATGTTGTCTATGTCTCTTAATCAACATGATCAGCATCAGAACACTGCTGACAGGCACTGATTTCCTACCTAGAAATGCCAGGATGCTTAGCTTTCTCCCTTTGATTCTACAAAGTCTCTATAGTCTGATCTTAAATAAAAGCACTGTGTAAAACTTCTACAGCTCACCCTGTTCATTCTTAGGAACCTGAGAACAGGAAACTGGGGGTGGTCGTTGTCACTGCAACACCAAACTGGCGTTTGTCTCGGCAGAAACTTCATTTCACAACCCACCAACAGTTTGCATCAAGTGCTGCAAATTCATAACATGTGCCAGGAGTCTGAGAAACTGAAACTCTGGCCAGTATATTTGACTTTTGTTCCTTTATTCCCATTTAAAGGGCAGAGCAATACATGTATTTGCAGTGATTTTATGTAAACATGGATGACTTGCAAGGGAAGGTTGACTTCTTATTCTTCTAAGGGGAAGTACTGAACATTTTGGGAAGAAGTTACAAATTTGCCTTTGACTGTCTTTTTTATATTTTTGGAAGGTATATTTAAAATATATTATATCGATATGACATATTAAAAATAAAGTTGTATCCACTGTGTTTTCACTCATCCTCTATTTTTATCAGAAGAGTATGGGTAGCATTTAACTTTCTTGATGCTCTCTTTTCATATATTCAATCCAACTGTGAATCTGAAGAGGTCTCAGTCAACTGGCAAATACTGTCCCAGTTTTCAAGAATGGCAAGAAGGATGGCCATGCTAACCACAGGCCTGTCAGTCTCACTTCAGTGCCTGGTAAAATTATGAAGATTATTCTGGGAGCTAGTGAAAAACACATGAAAGACAACACAATCATCAGTCCCAGCCAGAACAGGTTTATGAGGGAAAAGTCCTGCTTAACAAACTTAATTTCCTTTTATGATAAGGGATCAGGTTGATCAAGGAAAGACAGCTGATATAAACTTTTTGGATTTCAGTAAAGTTTTTGATACTGTATCTTACATTATCCTTCTGAACAAAATGTCCTGCACACAGCTGGGTAAACACATCATGTGGGGGATGAGCAACGGACTTATGGGTTGAGCACAAAGAGTTATAGTGAATGAGGTAAAACATTAGACTGGCATCCAGTCACTAGTGGTGTTCTGCAGGGCTCTCTCTTATGGCCAGTTCTCTTCAGTGCCTTCACAGATGACTCCAAGGTATACTAAGTAAGTTTACCAATGATACTAAACTGGGAGGAGCTGTTGATTCCCTCAAAGGCAGAAAGGCCCTGCAGGGAGACCTCAAGAAATCAGAGGACTGGGCAATTGCCAACAGTAGGAAGTTTAACAAGAGGAAGTGCCTGACTCTGCACCCGGGATGGGGCAACTCCAGATGTATGTACAGACTGGGGAAGGAGACAATGAAAAGGAAAGAGGTCTGGGGGTCCCGGTCAACAGTAAGTTGAATATGAGTCAGCAGTGCCCTGGCAGCCAGGAGGGCCAACCATATCCTGGGGGGCATCAGGTAAAGCATCGCCAGCCAGTCGAGAAAGGCGAACTTCCTACCAACACAAGTAAATAAAAACCATCAATATACAACTTCCTGTTCACACTGAAAATATTCCTCTGTTCCTATATTAATTCCACTTTTCCATACAATGAACGTGTCTGTGCTTCTGTAGATGGACTAATTGGAAGAAGAGAACACCAATAGCCTACCAGAAACAGTACATGGATTTACTAGTGAAAAATCTCTATCTTGCATCTTTCTGCAAACGGTTCTACATTTGGAAAGGAAATGAAAACATTAAGCTTTTGGCACACATGATTAAGATAACTACTTCCACAGGAACTGTCCATTTGGGATACCAGAGACTCATACTCACAGACTTTCAAGTAAGACTAACTCCAAAACATGAATTAGTCAAGGACTTTGATTAATTTGTTGAGAGAAATGTGATCTGATAAACACGCTGTTTTTTCCTGAAGACTGAGAATGTCAAATATTTTCTGGTTTAAATATTATTGCAGGAAGCAAACATAAGTTATAATCACACTCCACTAGGAAACAATATCAGAATCGTACAGATACAGGACTCCACCAAAGACCTGAGACTTCAATCCTCCACATTCACAACTAAAAGAATTCAGTCTACTGTTGGTACTAGAGGAGAACAACAGGAACAAGGTAAGAGCACATCAAGTACGGGGCAGCACAGTAAAATGCACTCCAGGAAAGTTTTCCTGCTTTCCCCCACACCCCCTCAGGCCACACAGTTTCTCCTGCCAAAATACAAAGGGTTTAAATCAAAGACACGAAAATAACAGCCTCTAAATGTGTTCTCCTCTACAATTCAGAGACAAAAGACTGCTATGCAAAGCTCAGTGGGGTAGAAAACTGCACATTGATGATTTTGCCAAGTGAAAACCAAGTTCACACAGCCCTTGCTTTCCAACTTAGAACAGTACTAAAGCATGCCTTTAATTTATATGTACACATAAAATCTTTCAACCTTTCAGCAGTTTCATAGTACAGCCTGTACAAGATTAATTTAAATTCAGTCATTCTTTGTAGCACCAAACGTAAAGTTTGCATCTTTAAACTATACTATCCTTTCTTGCAACATCATAGAAAACAGAAAGCACTTAATTGCATTTTGCCAATTAAAAAAAAGTAAGATACGATTATGAGAACTGCCTTCTCATAAAGAAGATTTTGGTGGAGAAAAAGTGCCATGATAAGAGAAATGTGACTAATAACCCGTAATCCTCACCAAAACACAGCCTAAATCCATCAAGAATCCTTGCTAATCACAGCATTAATGTGAGAATACTGAACTTACAGGGGGCAAGTACTTAACCTGGCACGTGGCAGATAGAAACCAACTTCTCTCAGTCCTCCAGAAATGGAAGAGGTGACCCCTCTACTGTTACTTAATGCTTTTACACAGAATCACGATTATTCTGTATCTCTCCAGTACCCACAAACTAGAAATGCAAGCTGAAAATCAGGTCTGAGATGTGGTTTTACATGTCTCAGGATTTTGCCTACAGTATCTCAAATTGTTCTTGACCATTAGATGTTATTAAAACCACATACTATAAGGTCACTGGGATTTCATGAAAGGACTTCCTCGGTATACTTTGAAAACAGAGGGAAACATAGCTTTATGATGACTGCAAAGATATGAAGTTTCAAGCAAAGTAAGACAATATTTCTCTGTTAGTGCCTTGCAACTTGTAGTAAAAACTAGCAGTCTCGCCAATGATGTGCTACTACAATAATAAAGATTGTGTCGTCATCAACTACAAAATGCAGCAACTTGGTGAGTGCAAATGAAAAAGCAACCGTGAAACATTGCACAAAGTCTTACCAGTCCTTTCCCTCTGCAGGAAGGCAGAGCTTCTGTATCTGAGCTTCTGTAATCTTTAGCAGCCAAAACTGGAACTAAGGGGGCAACTCTGCAGAATAACTAACAGAATTAAGTGTGTATTCAAACTCGCCTGTACCAGCCAGTTTGAACAAGTCTGCATTCAGAGTAGCACTAGTGCAGACATAGCACTGTGTGCAAATAGCAATGCTATGTATGCTCTTCCTCTTTTTTAGTTCGTTATATTCAATTTAGTTGGATCATTTGGCAGAAATGTTTGATTAAAGTTGAGGGAGGATTTTTTCAGTATAGCCAGCATCCTTCACATCCTTTTTATTTCTTATCTTTTGATCCTTTTTATTAGAAGACTGAATTAATACAACAGAGCTTACCAGAAGAAAAATTAGTTCAGTTCATCTTTTACCTACTGAGTACCATTTCAGCCAAAGGTCGAGCTACAAATGTGTAAATAGTAATTTCTTTTTTGTGTGTTGTTAGTGTCACCAAACATGATGAAGCTGAGAAACCTCAAAGCCAAGAGGGGTTCAGAAGGTTCTACAGGACTGTTTAGTCAAGAGTTTTTGTTTCTCCCCTCGAGTTTCTCTTCCCCATCTGACCTTGCCGCTATGCAGGATTTGGTCTAATCAGCTGTGAGGCTACTGAACAAAGTCATAGCTGGAACTTTTAACAAGGAACTTTTAACAACTTTAACTCACCTACAAAAGGGACCCCCAACTCTAAGTAATGCACTTCTTTATATACATTCCTCCCAAGGGTTACGCATACAGCAGCTCGTAAATTATAATAAAAAGGCTTCAGTCTCGTTGTCTAAGCAGCCCAGTAATGCTTAAAAGGAGCTACAAGAATGAAGTCACTTTTGAAATTGAGACATAAGTACCTATAACATTTTCTGTGGCTATTTAAAAAGGGAGGAGCAAGAAGACCTGACATTAACCACCGTGGAGAATACAGGGGGTATTAAATATTGCAGCTGCACCTCAGATCACTCTGATGTGTAGCATTTATGCCTCCTTACAGCACAAATTTGGGAAAATTCATGAAGCCAAGGGTGTAATATTAAATAAATGTAGTGTGAAGTAGTGCCTACAGCTAGCACTGAAATACATGTAAATTATAGTCCATTAATACAGATCACAATCTAGATTTTTAAATGCATTTCATATTACAATATATAGGCAAAACACAGGATATAAAAAAACTTCTCATGTATGAAAGTCTAGCTACTGAGTAAACTCTTAAAATTCATACATCTCTTGAGGGCAGTTGGCAGACTTGTAGGAGGGATTAACAAGCATGGAAAGAACTTGCAAACTTAAGAGTTTGAGGTCATTTTTGGAGAGAGGATAGGAGGAAATTACCTATTAGTGTATTTTTTCAAAATTATTCATTAAAGTTTTTTTTATGAAGCACTAGTTTAACGGGCAAGATACTATGGGCTTGAAATAAGTGAGTAACTTCTATCCTGCAATAACCACTTGTGTTCAGACTCTTACTCCACAGCAACAGAGTGGCTGGTCATTTTTATTGAGAGAAACTTATTTGCTTTAACTATGGCATAAAGAACATACACAGAACCAGCTACCACGGGACCACTGGCATGCCACACCAAAACAACCTTTTTGCGTGTCCACACACCCTCATGTTTTAAAACTCTTTATGCATTCATGCAGAAAATTCTAAACTAGGACAAACACAAGTAATTCATGTTGCAAGGCAGGAGCCTGGCTACCACTTTATCACTCAGTTTCCAAAGAAAGAGGTTGTATTCTCTTCATGTTACAGAAATCGTCATGCACAAAATACTTTCCTTTGTTTGCAGTAGCCCATTGGATTTCAAATATGGATTTTAAAAATGTAGTCTGTAAAAGCCAGTAACTCCTGTCACTTACTTGGCTTAGAGTTAATGATGATGTTTTCAGCAGAGTGCTGGGGTGGAAACCTGCAGTTTTCTCCTTGGCTCTCACTGCTGCCGTACTCTATGACTTCCACTTGTCCCAATGGTACACTCCACTTCAATAAATACCTCTGGCCAGTTGTCATGGTGCCACTGCTTTCATAGGAAGACCTGGAAGATGCACAAATTATTGCTGTGACAAGCAACTATGTTTCATGGTATCCCATTTAATATTCTAGCTTCTAAAATCTGCTGTTTGTCAGCTTGAGTACAGTGCTCAACTTGAAAAAATACATGCATCAGGTTGACTTTTGTGACATACCTTTTCTAGGGTGCAAAGAGCAGCTATGTAGGTGTAGATAATCTTGTTTACAAACACCATAGGACCACCAACAGCAGTGCTTACATTTCTATAGCATATATACATTTGTATAAATGACCATCTTTTAAGATTGACGTGCACTTTGACATCCTAACGCAAGTGTTTGGGATTACACTTTAGTTCTATATTTTCCTCACTCTTTTGAAACAGTGCTCAAAAGAAGTAACTGTTATATTTAAGGAAGTATGGATGATGGGATCTTTGGTTCACTACTGGCAACGGGAAGGACAACATAACCTCCCAAGGGCTGAAAGGCTAACATTTCTGCCAAGTCATGCAGCCCAGAATGTTCTGTGCAGGAGACCTCTGCAACTGCTGTGGCTTCCAAGAGTAATCCCACATGAGCTGCTGCTAAAGGAAGCGTGTATCAACACACATCTATGAGGAAAGAGCACACTGAGGAAGTTCACTAGGAAGAGAAATTACATTAATACTAATTTTACATTATTTCCCTCATTCCCTTACGCACATTCAAGTACAAGTATCAAATATTTATTATAAAGGACCAAAGAGAGGTTAAAGTGAACATAAAACGTTTACTTCACAGAAAGCATGACCAAAATACAGAAGTTAAATGCTTGGGAGAAATCAGAAAAATGCATTTATTTAACTGCTGATGTTCAGCTAGTCACCTACCTATTCACAACACAGTCATACTTTTGTTTCAATGAAGAAGCTAGTATGAACAATAAAAACAAGTGCCACAGTTTAAGTAAATATTTATAAATTCTTGATCTAGCTTAGAAGAAAAAACAAAACTAGGCAGTACACAGTTGTTCAGTCACTAGGGATAGCATCCACCCTGTCCAACTGCTGCTACTTCAAAGGTAGGCCTCCAGCTCAAGCCAGTCATCTGGACTACATGTGAAGAAAGACCTTCTGAGGGTCATGTCCTCTCTAAAAATAAGTATCTTTTGCAAGCCATAAAAAATTCATTTGGAACTAATGGTCTCCAGGCTTCTGGGATGTCTGAGTGTTCCTGTAAAGGTTGGACAAAAGGGGGTTGAGAAAAATGAGCTGATAGACACTGCACAGCTCTGTGTACGTTTAAACCTTCTGAAGTGGTCTACATCTCCAGGGTGAATCTGCGGCCATGCACGCTGATAACCAGTGCTGTAACAGAAGTCTAGCTTAGGTAAGATGAGTAACATCTATGCAGTTAAAATGAAGAGAAATAAAGCTCATCCCATGTGAGCTGAACAGGCAAGTGGTATATTCTACAGCATATTCTCGTTTCGAACAAAAACTTTTGGACTACACAGGTGTCATATGTGAAGTCTGGTAGACAATTTTCTTCAGTCCTTAACTATCTGGCATGCAAAGGTAGCCCCTTTTGCAGTAAAAAACTAAGAGCAGTCCATGAAATCATGCAGGAATTTTAAATCCACACACACAGTTTGCAGGTGGACCAACCCTCGACTGAACACCCCAAGGAAGTCACAAAACCTTTCCACTGCTAGTGAATAAAGCTAGAAGTGCATTCAACTATTCTAAAAACCCACTGTTATTTCAATAACAGGTTTGAAAGCAAACCTTAGCTGCTACAGGAAGCCTTAATTAAACTTTTTCAGTGTTAGCAAACCCCCATGACACATGCATGCCCAATTGCCATCCCAAAGGAGGTTGCTCAGCACCAGTTAATGCCCATGGGAATAGTGCTGTGATAACCAGAACTCTTGACTTAATGAGGAACACAGAGACTTGGCATAATCATGAATTTCTCACATGGAAAATGAAAACAGACTGCACATTGCCACTTCAAGGACAAATACAGAAAGTCCAAGACTATGATGGTATGGAACAAGAGAAAAGATGACTGGTCAAAAGCAATGTTCTTGCAAAAAAAAACACAAGAAAATACCCAGCTCTTACTAAGAAACTGAAGATTTTTTAAAGTAAAAGAATCACAGGATAACTGACATAAGATGTTCATTTTCTGAAGTGCAGTTATTACATGGCATTCTCATTCACTAACATGGTGAATGCACAAAGCATTCACCTGGTTAAAAATATATCTACTCTATTCATAATAAGATATCAACTCACGTTATGCTTAAGAAAATCTGTTCTTGGAAAATTTTAATGATCCATATTCTCTTTGTCAGAATGTACTATTGCATAAAGCAAATTACAATACAGGCAGCATTTGAATTTGAGGGTGACTTTGGCATACACGGAGGTTTACTAACAAAATAATTACAGCCAACAAAAGCAGAGAAAGCACTAGGAAAAATCCTTTCTTCAAAGCACCTTCACTTTAATCCTTAAATGTTAGGTCTCGAGATAAAAACACTTTCCCATCTGGAACTTTGTTAGTGAGTTCCAGGTTTGTTCTTGTTGCATGCATTAGCCATGTTTTGATTTTTTTATTTGCAAATTCTGTTAAGTTACAGATTTCTGTGTGTGTAACAGTATGAATGTAAGGAAGAAGAGAAAAAAGTCCTACCTTGGCTTGCCTGTACTTCACTAAGCACTAATACACAGCAATAACTAGACACTACAAAGCATTTCTATCTGTAATCGCCAACTGATATAGTCTCCTTACAAATGTACTCTAGAACCTCCAAATATCAGCTGGCAATTTAGAGGACTGTAACAAAGCTAGTTATCCATTTATTATGACTAATCCTACAAGTCATTAGCCATAGTAGACAGAACAATAAGAAAAATTTCATTGTCTTTTTTCAAACTGAAACTTAAAGGATCATCTAAAAAATATGAATCAAGTCTTACCGAATATTTACTGTTGCACACATCAACACATCATTTAACATGAAAAGACGTCGTTCTTTGGTTTTGATAATTTCTCCTTTGTCATTGTAAACCGTCTCAACCATATCATCAGTCCGTATGAGGTATCTGTTTCCACTGCTGAGTAGCTAGATTTTGAAAACAACCAGCATTGTATATTATATGTGGTACATCTAACATTCAGTGGAAAAAAGCCAAAGAAAATACAACAGGTTATCACTTGCCATCCTAGCACAAGTAGATTTGCTAAGGGAATTAAGCCTCTTCTTTAATTTGCTTTTCATGTAGAGAAACAGTACTTTCTGCTGCCACCAATATGGTCTGCAGGGGTTTGGGTCTTAATGCAGACCATAATTGCTCTGGGAATCTTCCACACTGATAAAGGCTCCCTGGTGAAAAAAATGATAGCTTCCACAATTTCTGTGGTTTCCTTCCCTCGTCATTTCTTTCACAGCCCACTGAAGTGCAACACAGGGTTCCAGCTGCCAAAGCAGGAGGCCGGGGTTGGAGGAGGAAGGTGCTCAGCTTGCTGTCCCCCGAGGCTCACAGAGCTAACTGAGGAGCACAGCTGGCAGGGTGCCAGAGACTGCAGACAAGATGGCATGTCCAAGACATACATGGCATGTAAATTGTTCCTGACAATTGCCTTCAGGTGCTGAGGATCAGCACCATGTGCAAGCATGAACTAATACCTCACAGGTATAACACAACTCCGTAGTGTCCAAGGGAATAAAACGGTCCACAACTCACTTCCTTTCCATCCACTTCCTTCATCATTTATTTCACCCTGCCTGGCACTGTTCCAAAATGGTATAGGCAGACATTAACCCACAAAGCATGGAGGGTCCTGTGAGATTTGGAGTGATTATCCACATACATATCAATTTATCCCCCGGTGCATAACACACAAAATTTTGCAGTCAATATTGACTGAAAAAAGGAAACCTGGGCTACCTCTTCAAAAGCACATTCTGTGTCTTGAACTCCTTTAACTATCTGTAGATGAATCATAGCTGCTTCAAGAAGCAGGAGTATGAGAACTAGAAAAGAAAGTAAAATGTTTGAATCCATCTTCTAATGCACTTAGAATGGAAATACTGCTCCAGTATGAAAATAAATTCAGTACTCCATTCCTGATAAATAGTTTAAAACAAGCACATTGACTGACTATTCTGGTTTTCCTAAAAGCTATGCTTTTATCACCAAAAAAACCCCCCATCCCTTCAGTATGTCCCCATTACTTCATCCCAGAAAGAGTCCAAAGCATAAAAATCTGTAACTTCACAAAAGCAATAACTCAAGGATTTATGTCCCATTTCATGGGAAAGGAGGAATTACTTATGATACAAATAAGACAAGCATGCATATATCCACAGTACAGACAGTATCTAACAAATTCATTTGAAGAAAGTTCCTTCCTTCTTAGTTAATGTCTTCTGTACTTCTTTAAAGACATTTCTACTGTATGATGCAAATGGCATTAATGAAATAGAGTGGGATGCTCCTTAAGGAAGATGTTGGACCCATTCAACAGCACATCTTGAACTGCTCCATAGTTGGAAGTACTGCAGCAAAAGGACCTGGTTCCTTCCTTTACACAGGAGTAATTCCTCAATTCTAGAATTAATTTAAAATTGAATTTTCCCATGCAGAAAATGTGCAGGAGACTTTACTATATAGCATCATTTCCTACACTGCCACAGAACACCAATACTGCTGCTGCTATTTCAGCATGTTAACCACTCCAGCACGTGGTTTAACCAGCGAGCCTGTTCAGTTCCAGAGGCAGGTCACATCCCTCATCTATCACTAGAATGACCCCAGGTGGTTGAGCTCTACAGAAAAAAACATAAGTGTCTCTTTGGTCTGTTTTAGAGATTGCTCAAGGCCCAGAAAGTGACTCTTCCGTCATACTTTCCTACTTTCCTTACCTTGTTCAGATAACGTTCATTCATTGCTTTTGCTATTTGTTTTATTTCACAGCGCTGATCTGCATCCCTTTTTCTTTCATTTAACTTCTCTGCCAGTGTTTCAAGTTCTGTAAGAGCCATCTGTAGAGGTAATCTGTCAGGATGTCCCTTATTAGTGTTCTTCAACATATCCTGAGGGGAAATTACAAAACAAAACAAAAATCAGATTTAATTTCAAAGCCAAGTTCAAAAGATTACATGAGGTAAAGTTACAAACACATTCTTTACCTGAGTACTATTAAAGAATAAGACTAATAAACACCTAATGAATATTCAGACAGCATGCTCCTTACCTTCCTATCTTAATAATTCTTAAAAAAGATACTGAATACAGCTTATTTAAAGGACAAAAGTACAGAAAAGGAACATAATATTAAACAATTTGAAAACCAATTATAGTACAATGTCAATGTCTGTTGACAATGATTTAAAATGAAATTTTTCCGATACTTCCTGCTGTAATAATACTGCATTATCTTTATTATCATTATTATTCCTCACTAAATGGACAGTGTGCTCATCCTAAAGTAGGAGATCTTACTTCATGAAGATCACAACAGCTTCTCGAAGTCTTTTACTTATGCAGGCATACAGTTGGAACAATGTGAATTAATACTTTTTCTCCTTTCCCACAGCACTTAAAAATCTCTACCTATTCACTCCATCTTCCTACCAGAATAAACTACATCGTTCCTGCTACCTAAAAAACTCTCACCATAACTTCCAGCCTACATGCTTCCCCCACAACTACCGCAGCTCCTTCACCCACAATAATTCACAGACCTGCATCCCAAAGCCTGCCCTGCTCTGTGGCACCTCAAAACACAACCAGCACACAGTCCTCACTGGGGCAGGCCTGCTGTGGTCTGGAAGGAGTTACAAACAGTGGAAATTGGTCCAGAGGACGTCTCTACTGGAGAACTGTGCTATTCCTGCAGTTTGACTGCCTGCTGAGATGAGACTCAAGGACTGCCTGTCAAATCCCCAGTTTCCATGGGAAGAAACAGAAGATGCTGCAGGTCAGAAGGAAGCTGCAAGACACTCTAGCAGGTCCTGTGAGCTAAGTAGTCAGGGAGAGAGAGTGCTGTTGTTCTGCATGTCACATATATTCTGAACTCTCCAAGGCGTGAAATAAATCCTCTTGAATTGCTCTTAAATGGAACGTAATGCCACCAAGTTCTTAGTCATATTTTGTAGTATTATTAGCTAACAAATTGATATGAACAAGTAGCACATTTGACCTACAGCTTTACTACAAAGTGACTTATAAGATACATCTAACTTGGCAAGTAATCTAGAGTAAGTCTAGTTTGCTAAGATTTTTCTGCAGTGTACTTACTGCCTGTTGCTGCAATGAGATCAGCACGTTTAATGCACTGAAATTTTTTCTTTGTTATTTCCTCATGTTACAGTGGTCACGTGCACTGCAGCAAGCTCCTCCAGCAGAAGACAGCTATCACATAATCCCAAAGGTAAACCCCACAAGAATGCGACAAGAGCATCTTTTTGGTAAACATTATTTACCTGCAATAGTAGAATGAACTGTGGAAAACGCTGGATAGGTTTCATCATCAAACCATACAGTGTAATGCGATCAGGGCTTGACTCCTGGCATTGCTGCAATGCAAGAAAGCCACACCTGTGAGTACCTTTCCACCAGTTACAGAATTAAAGAAAACATTTCCTAACGGTTTTTCTACATCACTTACATTGATTGTAATAGTAGGGCTGTAAAAATTCCATTTACTGAAAAGATTTAATTTTAAAATATTAAATCTTAAAAAAAACCCCAGCACTATTAAAATGATGGCCTGTCACTGAACTGAAATCTCCTCCTTAAATAAATACAGCTGAGCTAAAGACACACCAGCAATGCAGCACCCATGTATATATCAGTAGAGCACAGTCATGTTTCTTACACAAGCAGTGCACTGAAACATCTGACTTAAATGTAAAAAACTTAAGTGATCTGTTGATTTATAGTTCCTAATTTAATATTGCTGTTCTGTTCCTTGGGGCTAAGAGACTATAAATCTCTAACTACCTATGGGTTTTAAAAGGAAATCTAAGGAAAACTTCATAATCTCAGTGATATGCAAACAGATTTTCATCTTCTTTATTAAAAGAAACTAAGGAAAAGAACATTGATTTATGTTTAGAAATAAAAGTGTAAGAATCCATTACTTTAGTTATCAGGAATGGCAGATAAAACCAAACAAATTTCATTTGCATGGTAGGAAAGCCTTGTTTGTATAAGACATTTAGAAATACTTTGACCAGAATCAAAGCTGACACAAAATAAGAACAGTAGAGGAAATACTCAATATTAAAACCAAAGCCAACCCAAACAATATTAAACTGGTGTGGTGCTTAAATTTCTCTTTATTGCTACAGCTATCAGCTTCACAAGAATTTATTTCCATAATTGTATCCACAAACATATTCTTTTGCCCAAACAGCAGTGAAGATTCTGGCCTTCACTGCTGGTGGGCAAACAAAAAAAGGAAGGTACAAAAATGTCTTCTGTCACCACAGTTTGGCCATGAGTCCTCAGCTCCCAGCAGCACCAGAGTGGCACTGACAAGCAGTGATGAGAAGTGCAGGCTATGTCTCTGTTGCAACAACGGGCTTTTAACCATGTGAGAAGTATGAAGTGACTACACGCACTAGAGAGTCTCAACTTCGTTGTGCCTAAGGCTGCCAGAGTATCATCCTGCACAGTGTTGGCCACACTCCAAAAAGTTGTTAGTTATTTTTAAAATCTGAAGACAAACCCCTGCCACCCTTCTCTAGGCAACCTAAGTACTGCTCTAGTTTGCCTAGGGTACCCAATTTCAGTGGACCATTGCAATGGAGCTGACAGGGCAACAGCTTTGAGAGGTACAACTCAATCCATGACTCTCAGGGAATGGGACACACAGAGCTTTCAGGCTCTCAGCAATGTCACAGACAACCTAAAAGCCTTTCAATGGATTCTGTGTACTCTCCGTAAGGTATCAACCCTAGGGATTCACAGCACTTCAACTGCATGTACCAGGCTCTCTATACACATTGTTACAAGCAGTACATGCATCAGGGTAGTATGCATTCTGCACAAAAATTATGAATTTCAACCCCAAATCAGAAACATGATTTTCAAAATACTAGGGAAGTGTGGAACAGAAATATAGTTGCACTACACTCTTCACAATACAATAAAGAAATTAGAAATAAAATAAATCCCAAATAAAAAAAGGTTTCATATGTTGAACTATTATTTGAAGCTCAGCAGATATAGAAGAATCCCAATATTTTACCAAGCACAGGAATGCAAACACCAATAAACTGATTTGAACAACTGCAAAACTACTCTGTACTTCAGAATACCTCCTAGATCTAATGTTATTATCCTGAAAACACAGTAGTGGAAGTGAATTTAATGGATTTCTTGTGCCAAACCCATAAAACATAAACTCAAGTCCAGCTGTATACTTATACCTTACTTATAACTTATACTTTCTTATTTATACATATGCACAGCTGTTTTACAATTGAATGAACTCACCTTTAAGAAGTCTAAAAAGGCAGGTTTGGTGGCACATGATTTCTTGAGAATCCCTACTGCTGTACTGAAGTTGTTCACATATTCGCTGTATGCATCCAACACCATAGATTTAGAAAACTGGAAAGACAAAAGGGTAAGCCTTAACTATAAATACAAAAGACCTCTGAAAGCATAGCTATCTGACCATTAAGGATTCACCTTGACTGCACCTAAGATCTTTGCTTCTCCTAGTGTTGGATCTACAGAAATACTGGTGATACCCAAAATAATCTTTCTGTAGAAGACAGGTTGGAAACATACAGATGTAAGAGCTGTGAATTACAAGATATGTATTTACGGAAATTGCTTCATCTTGGCCACAACACTAGGGCACAACCTGAGGACTATGGGCAATCAAAGGGCATCCTCTGAGATTCAAAGTGGTAGCTGGGATCCCCTGATCAATTCACTGTTGTCTGTCTTCCAGACTAGGTGACTCGGGGAAGTCCCAGGGCCTTCCTGTGCTAACCTCAGCTAGTCAGGACTTACCAAGAAAGCAGACAAATTGTGTGGCCTGCAAACAGTTATATGAATGGTAAGATCATTGCCCATCACCTTCACACTGGGAATAATGTCCTTCTACCAACCAAGGCCACTACTTGTTTTCTCTACCTTAAAACAGTAAGTAGTTCAGTCTTTTACTGAATGGACTTCAGAATGGCATGTTTTACAAATACTTTTTACCTGTGCCACAGGCTTGGTTAGACCTCAGGAATTCAGGACATCTTCTACAGTGGTTTTTTTCCACTCACAGACTACTATGTATGACTATCTACTTTGGAGGAGATGCTGAGCCTCAATTGCACTTTAATTTTGGTGGGTTTATGAATCTCTAATTTCTCAGAAAAAGAAACTATTTACTTAAATGTCTGAAAGCTTGATCAAAGCCTGAAAATTTTACCCACAATCCTTTCTCACCTGCCAACCAAGCCAAAGACATTTGGTGTCAGTTTCCTTACCAGGATGCAGTTGCCACAGGCATTGGTGAATACGGTAATAAAGCAGTCAAGTTAGAAAAAAAGATGCAGAGATGGAATAAGAAGACTAAAATAAAAACAGATTATCTGTTCTGACACATTTGCTTACTGAAGCAACAAAGACATCACCGATCATTTCAACAGAGTCCCACTCAGACACACGACTCGCCAGCGCAATCTGAAACATTGAATGGCACTGAAGAATTTCCTTAATTCGATAAAAGACCATTTTAAGTTTTCTTTCACTCAATAATTTTGGTTCCATATCTGAAAGGGGCTTCTCATATTGCTGTGGGGGAAAAAAAAGTAAATAGATTTAAACAAACAAAAAAATGGACTTCTACAAGCAGAAAAACCAACTTATTTAACAGTACACACGCAAAATCACAGAACATTTGGCATGAAGCATCTGTAGCAAAATCTGTGCAAGTCATATGACAGATTCTTTAAGGATGTGATTATTGTTCAAATTTTCCAAGTTAAAAAAATGCAAAGGATATTAAGGTACCTCCAGGATTCTTTTAAGGGCATCCACGTAATTCTTCTCACTGTCAACTACAGAGCCTAAAATATACCTTCTGACAACCTGTTAAAACAACAAAGTTTTGTCAAAGCTCTAATCAGGTAGCACCGTCATCCCAGCTAGAAATGGTGATGATAAAATTCTCACATCAATAAAACACAAAAATACTAAGCAATTTCAATACTGGAATTGCAATACAAGAATACTATACCCTTCAAAAGTAATTATAGTATTATTCTAAAACTATTTATTTTAAAGAACACAAGAATTATTGTATCTATGATTTTTTTCTGACTGTTGCAATTCCAAGCTTTACTTTTGAAACTTGTGTTTTAAGTTCAGCATTTAGACAATGCTCTCAGGTACACGGTGCAATTCTTTGGGCTGTCCTGTGCAGGGCCGGGACTTGGACTTTGATGATCCTTGTACATCCCTTTCAACTCAGAATATTCTATGATCCTATGACCTTTAGACGTATAAATGTAGACATTAATGGAAATAATCATAGGCACAGGTTAATGTTGGCTACTTCAGTATATTGCTGTGATAAAACAGTAACCAGTTTTCAAAAATCAGTCTTCTTTTTTTTTTTTAATATGTTTTATAAATTTATTAGGAGTAACATGAAGGACAAACAAGCAAATATTAATTGCCTTTTTAAGGTAAGGCTATATAAAATGTACCTGTATTAAGAAAGTATCCAAGTAAGTCATGCGTTCTCTTTTGGGCATTATCATGTATAAGTGATAACCCCATCTCATCTATATCTACATTAATTGACATTGTAAGAGCTTCAGGAAATGCTACCATATTTCATGTTTACAAATTACAGGCTATTTATCACACCTCCTTCTCCACTTTCTGCTTCTGTAATTCAGCTGAAACGCACTTTGTATGCACGTCTGGGTGACATGACAGGACAGGAAGGACTGGGAAACTGATCTGGTTTAAAATTTAAACTTCTTACTGTCATTGATTAGATTTCTTGCTGGTTATATGGATTTGGTTTTACCCAAATCCATTTCCTAATCCAGCTCATTCCACAGCTTTCAAAAGTGGGACTCTGAGGGAGAAGACAGCACAAGGGTAAGATCAAGCCACTTTCCACAACTACGAGAGAAGGCAAAAGTACTTCTTTTACTATTTTAAGCTAGCCTAAATGAAACTCAAATCTCAGGCTTGCTTCTCTCTCTGTTCCTGAACCCCACAGCCTCCCACCTTCTCCACCATGGCTGCCTTTAATTCTCCACACTTGTATTTTGCTTTATTAATTGCAGGTTAAATAAGAATTTTCTTTCAAGTACTGGTATTTCAAAGGCGGACTTCAAAATTATCTGAGGCTTTGCCCAAAGATATATAGAGTAAAATTAGATGTGTATAATCTGTGTTTATAATGGATTTAGCATTGTCTTATTTGATATAATGTATTGGCTGCTCTGGTGACAGATACTAACTCTACTTTTAGTCACAGTTCATTCTTCTGAACTGAATAAACATCTGTAGAGATAAAAATTTCAAGCTCTATAATACACAAATGGATATTTAATACTGCCTCTAAATTATTGCAATAGACATGAGACCCAACTCCAGACAGTATTTTCTGGCACCAGGATTTAAACAGAAGCCATCATGCCACCTGCTGTTTGAAGCCAGCACATCCATAGAGCAGCTCCACTGCTACAGGGAAGCAGGGCGGGAAGGGGGTCCTGGCACTGGCCCTCCCTTCCCAGGGTGCCTAGGGCTGTGACCCCCTCCCACAGCCAGGACTTGTGCTGGCCTCCACTGAGCTGCTCCAGTGTTTCTGTCCATCCCAGCCCACCAGAGCCCTTCCGACCAGCAGCCCCCCTCCCACACATGGCCTGCTGCACCTCACCAGTTTGGTGTCCCTCCAGATGTGCACTGCAGCTGACATCTGGATTACTAACACAGGCATTAAACACCACAGGTCTGTATCCACTCCTGAGAGACACAACTAACACTGACCACCCGCTGGACTTGGTAGCATGGACTAAAACCTTTGAGCATGGCATCCTCACCTGTTTTCCTCCCACCTTCCAGTCCACCCATACAAACTGTATCTCACCTAGGGTACAAGGGTACTCCAGGAGATTGCCAAAAGCCCTGCTAAAGCAGAGGTAAGTGATATCCCCTGCTTCCCTCTGCCCACAAGCCAGTCACATCAAAGGGGCTCAAGTCTGGTCTATCTGTGCTGACCGTTCCCACTCACACTCCTGTCCTACCAAACATAGACATAGCTCCCAAGAGCATTTGCTCCATCACCTTCCCTGGGACTGAGGTGATGGACTTGGTCTTCCTTCTTGTTGGTCAGAGTATGACCCTTACTTTTTCCCAGTCTTCTGATCACTGTGATGTCAGATGACTGAGAAAGACATTACCCTTGAATTCAGCACCCTTGAATCCATCCCATCTGATCCCACAGATAACTCTATGGCCTTGGTCCCCCCAGCTGCAGATTAGGCTTCACCCCAGCAGGACTTGCCTCTAGTCTCATGGGCTGAG
Organism: Manacus candei; assembly: GCF_025592945.1. NCBI lineage: Eukaryota > Metazoa > Chordata > Aves > Passeriformes > Pipridae > Manacus > Manacus candei. The sequence goes on along the minus strand of NW_026138059.1, from coordinate 10,806,883 downwards.
TCCTGAGGACAAACCTCACCAGTAAAAGCTGAGGCAAAAGTGGCACAGAATACCTCAGCCTTTGACCCTTTCTCACCAGGACCCTGCCTCACTAAGCAGTTTACTCATCTTTTTCTCAGCTTCCTTTTATTGCACAGTGCATATATAAGAAATCTTTCAGTGTTGTCTCTCACACCTCACCAGCTTCAGCTGAGCTTTGGCTTTCCTAACTCCATTCCTACCCACTTGGACAGCTCCTCATTGGTAGATAAGCAACATATATCACGACTTCTGCAAATATTACTGGTTTTTTTCCAAACTAGAAGCACTTTTGTTTTTCTGGAAAGGAGAGTAAATTTATTCTTAATTACCTACAAAAAAATCCCAGTGAAACTGAAATTCCTATTTGGAAAGAAGGAAAAGACAGCATTCAGACTGATGCTGAAATCTCACATTGGGTAGTTGCATTAGCAAGATTAGCACTTCACTGTGCTAAATGCACAAGAAAAGTAAACCTCACCAAACAAACCAGAAAACATATATCGCTCTCCTCAACTGCCCCTTAATTTGGTTTTTTGCTCATTTTCTGAAAGTTCTGACCAACTAACTCGTGACTCGACACCACAAAAAGTTAAAAACTCTCTCATATAGTTACTACGTGCCATAACAATACAGTAACATGAATCCACTGGATTTATTTTCAGCCAAAATTTCTAACTGACATTGATTTCAGTGTTTTTGAAGTGGTTTCCACAGTGACTATACAATTTGAGGTGGAGAACAGCAAAATATATTCTTCTCCAAACATGACTTTACTAGGGACAAGTTTTTTTCAACTAAGAAAAACCTTAAGATTCAGAGAGCATTTAGGATATTCTCTACTTTTAAAATGGAAATCCTACAGCACCTGGAGACGTCTTCTGACTCAGTAAAACTGCTTTAACTCTCTTCTTTTGCACTCAAAACCATCACATTTAGGGTAAGTGTTCAAGTAGTGAAACAGTAGAGTTATTATAGATAATTTTAAAATGCATAACAGCATTTTGCATCTATGGCTGAATTCAGGACTGATGCAACTTACATGCACGCATACCAACTTTCAAAAAACTACTTATTTAGTTCTGAATCAAATGTCCACTTAAGTAAAATGTCAATATGTTTGAAGAGCAGAGGCACCTAAGAGCCATTGATGTAGAGAGAAGAGGAGGAAAAAGAGGCAAAGCACCGTATTTCCCAAAGCCTATTACCTGCTGCTGTGATAATCCTTCAGGCATAGGAGTCATAATTGCTTCTGTATGCATACAGTCCACATCAATAAATAAATTTAGCTCTTCTTCTTCCAGACATGATGATCTATGATCTACAAACAATTAAATAACCAAAATGTCAACTTCTACAACATGTGGATTGAAAGAAGGGAAAAAACAAGCAAAACCAAAGAAAGCAAAGATTCTATCATCCAAACACAGAAGTTATACATGTTCACTCACCAAATAAATTTCCCAGTACTTCTGTGTCATCTGTGAAATCATATAAATACCACCACCAATATGTGCTCTAGTACAGAACATCTTTCAAAGGCATCTTAAAATCCACACAGCAAGCCTTTGTATCTTTTGCTTGATCTCTACTCCCTCCTCACAGCCAGAACAGGGTTGTGCAGAGTGCAGAACATGACAACTAGGGTTAAAGCACTGCAGCTTCAGAGCCAGCCCTTTCAAAGTGAACTTTGGGAAGAAATTAAACACACCCATATTATGATCCAGCTAAAAATGTTCCATACACCCTTTCATAACTGGACTAAAGTAAGTAGCCAGATTTACCAATGTTTGCTTTCATCAGAAACAAGAGTAAGGGATTCTGCACTGCTCTGTAGGAACAAATTTTACCAAAAAAGCACCACCAAAGCGCAGTGATAGGTGGCAGTACACAGCCAGACAAACAAGCAGACATGAGGAAAGGAGAGAGAAAGACAGTATGAGAAACTGTGTCATAGAACAAAAAGGGAAGTAAGGGAAGCAGATCTGATGGCTGAAATTTATCAGTTCATTCAACAAATTTGTCCCTAGTTCCCTGCTGGTAAGTGGTTATATGATTAAACCATTACTCACAGATACACTGTGTCTGCCACCTAAACTCTAGAAATGTAAGAAGTGCTAGGTCCACTGTAACACTGCTCTGTAGATCATTTTTGTCTGTGCAACTGCAAGAAGTTGAGGATACATTTTTGATCACTAAAGTTTGTGCAAACACCTGTCTATATTCTATCTGAGTTCTGAATTAAGTAAGTTCAGAAGCAGTTAGAGGCCATGACAGGGATGTAAGGTCTGTGCTGGTCCTTACAGATAGGACGCAGCTTTATGTTAGCTCACTCACTAAAAATGTCTTGTTCCCGTCTTCTGGTTTTAGCTTCCTAAAACTGTAGTTTTATAAGCTCTGAAGTTACTACCATTCAATTATTTGGGCAGAAACCTGAGCAGAAAGACATACTACCTCTCAGACTTATCTTGAAGAAGAAATTAGTTTCTTTTACTACCCCCTGCCTTTTGAAAAAATTCCCTGTGGACAGCTGCTTCTGAGGCTCAAAGGGCTGTCACTTGCTCTTAATTACAGAAAGGACATGAATACTTCTCACTTTGATTTTAGACCACTTTCTGTTTTCCCAATCCAAATTCAGCTTTCATCAAAAATCAAACTGATAAAGAATTGTCTTAAGCACAGAGTTATTCCTTGATAATAATGAACTTTTTAAAAAGTTAGCTATCCCTCCACTGAAAACCATGTCCTAACAGCTTATTTTCCTGACATTCAGGAGTTATTTGATGGAGAGAACCGAACAGACTTAGTAACTGGGCTGGTTTTGGCTGTCATAGAATTGTCTTCACAGTGGCTGGTATGGGGTTGTGTTTTGGATTTTTGCTGAACACAGGGTTGATAATATAGAGATGTTTTTGTTATTGCTGAGCAGGGCTTACACCAAGTCAAGGCCTTTTCTGCTTTTTGTACTGCCACGCTGGCAAGAGACAATAAAGGGTGTGTGGGAGGATGGGAGGAGATACGGCCAGGACAGGTGACCCAAACTGACCAAAGGAATATTCCAGACCATATGACATCATGTTCAGTACATAAAGTTGGGGGAAGAAGAAAGAAAGGGGAGGCCTTTGGAGTGATGGTGTTTGTCTTCCCAAGTAATGGTTATGCATGATGGGGCCCTGCTCTCCTGGAGATGGCTGAACACCTGCCTGCACATGGGAAGCAGTGAACTAATTCCTTGTTTTGCTTTGCTTTCCCTGTTAAACTCTTTTAATCTCAACCCACAAGTTTTCCAGCTTTCACCCTTTCAGTTCTCTCCCCAATACTATTGGTGAGGGAGTAAACAAGTAGCTGTGTGAGGCTTGATTGATGGCTGGAGTTAAACCATGACAGTAACTTAACATAATTTCCATACTCCAAACTACCAATACCAAGACAGCATCTCTGACACTGTTTGGTGGGATTTTTTGTTGTGTTTAAGTTGACCCTTCTCTATGGTCCTCAGGTTTCTCAAGTCACTCAGGTTCTTGCTCCAAATGTAAAACAACACAAGATGTATTGACCAAACTGTTACCTATCATCATATTATACCAGACATTTTTATAAAAATCTGATTTCTCGCATCTAGTTCTCAGCTCCTAGTACAAAAATCTGCTAGGCCATTCATTTTCTTTGTCAGAAATTACCGGAGAGAGTAACAAAGAGACACACTATAATTGGCATATACCTTGAGAAATGAAAGATTTTGTTCTAATGAAGCTACGACCCTTCTTCACAGCTGCTTTTGTCTTTTCAAGTCCATCTTTTGTACCTTCTCTAGCAGCTCTCATAAGCTTTTGCATCTGTAAGATAAAAAATACAGTCTACATGTTCAGTGAATAATAGGAACACATTTGAGCCTGCACATGATACAGAATATTTTGATCAAAATATCTTTAAGAACACCACTGTCAAGTAGTTTAGACTATAAATACAGTCCAAATTCAAAGGAATATATAATGCGTAGACAGAACCATCAAAGCTCAGGTCTGAGCATCTGTATTTCTTAACAAAATAAAACCTGGAGACAGGGACTTATTTCATGGCAATACTGTATGCAAGTGTAAAATAGAAATGCTTAAGAACCCTTCCGCAGCAAACCTGTGAACTCAAAATAGTCTCAAATGCTCAACTTACGTTATGTAACAAATACCTACTACTCGTAAGTCATTAACGCCCAGGGGTCTTGTCCATCTTCCCATGTCCCAATAACACTTTCAAGGTATTTCTGATCAAAAGATAATGCTCAATACTAGGTTCTATATTAACTGTATTCTTAAATAAACACTGTTATGCAGAAAATGTTACAACTAATAATCACATTAATTGAAGAAATAAGTTGATTTATCTAAGAATTGCGTAATCTTACAGTACACTACTAGAACCTAATTTAATTTCATGCAAAAACAAAAAAACAAGTCACTGAAGTGTTGTTTTGCTAGAAAATGCTTGTTAAAAATCTGCTTTGTATTTTTGCTTTTCCAAAATGCCACCACAGCAAAAAATCACCACTACTGTCAGAACACAAACAAAGCTGTCTTGATGCAATCAGGCAATTTCACAGTTTGAGATGAAGCTTTTAAAAAAAACCCAGTCTTTTCATAGTGGCTCCATTCAGACTGGAGAGCTGGGAGAGTCTGACTCCCACAATTTGATTCCATGTGGTTGGAGAGCGAGGTTCAGGCTAGACCCATGGAGCTCATCTGGATCTCAGAGAGGCACTGGGGTTGTACACCTGTCTTACACTCTGAGACAAGGGCACTAGTCAGCAGGGAAAGACAATGCCCTATCTTATCTTTTGCGATCTTCTGTAAACATTAAAAATAAGCATGAGAAAAGGTCCTTGATCAAGTACTTTTAAGAATATAGTAATTTTATAGTCTTTAATTTAAGACTGCGTATTAACAATTCAGCACAATTTATAATTCCTTTCATACAAATTATTGTTCACATCTTCAAGTTATTATTAAAAGACAACATTGTCTGTGTTGGAAAAGCAATTATTTAAATGTAGCTAGTTACAAAAGTCAACTACGCTACCTTCAGCTCATGTTTTTGCTTTAGTTGCTGAATCTCTACTGCTCCCACAGTGTTTGCCATCAAATCTTTCATCTTTTTTTCATAATGCTCCTTTAAACGCGTTAGGTCATGAGAAAGCTAAAGTGTATAAAAAGACATAATCTTTTCAAAAAGCTGTAGTGCAAACTTCATGCTAAAGCGCTCACATAAATCATGCATGTTGCCCATCCACCTACTGATAAACAGACAGCCAAGGGAAATCTATCACTTAGGGAAGCTCCAGTCTGACAAACGGACCATCGCTCCTGTGCGTTGCTGAACTCAGACAGGTGCTTTTCTGCTATGCTGGCAACTATGTAAAGACAGGGGCAAAGACACTCAGGTTAAGCTAACTATATGGTTATATATATTAATTATATCGTGTGTATCTCTTAACAAGTGCATGGAAACAATGCATCAGCTTTAACCATGAGCATTATTCACTGAAGCACAAACCCTAGCCAGTGTGTTTTGGACTATCCTTCAAAACAGCGAATTGGAAGAATTCTCAGAGACCGAAGAACCTGTGGAGCCTGCTGGCACCTGGGAAGGTGAAGACTGACAATGCATTGAGTCAAGTAAGGAGACACTAACAGGATGCACGGTCTTGTAATTTTCACATGCATCTACCATAGCCTCATTGTATGACCATGGGCGTAACCATCTCGTACATGAATATATCCATTGGCTTCTCTGGAACACTAATCAACGTTTGTTAATCATTTTGAGAAAGCTAGATAAAAAAGATTAAAATGCAACCAGGAAAGGAAAAAAGGAAAATATTTGGTGTGCTCTATAATAGAAGTCCAATGGAAAACCCATCAGCCTGATGTCAACAGAGTTATTTGGCAAGAGATCAAAGCCTCAGGAAAGACAAGGCCACTGAGTTGAAAACAAAGGGACGGGTCCAGCACGTAGTTCCACGAGATTGGGTCAGGATGCAATTACATCTGACATGAAGATTCTGGCATTACAACAGTATAATGAAGAATAGCATCTGGTTCACAGACTAGAAATATTTAATAGCACAAAAACCTTCCCATCTTAAAATAAATTAGTAAATAACTAAAATAATAAGAATCATAATGAAAAAGTGACTTTGAGGGAAGTCATACCAGCACTTAAAATTAAAAATCCCATCTCCGTATTTTTCAACCAACACAAAAAATAATAAGGCAAGTCCCTCACTGGTTCTGAAAGGCTAGAGAATGCAATGTGCTGTGAATATATTGGGGTTTTTTAGTTGTTAGGATTTTTTTCAGCAATCCTAAAGTTTCTGTCTTTCTTCATTCTCTTCCTGATTTCTCCACCTCCCAGTAAACCATCCGCGAACCTCTCTGACTTCTCCATCCACCAACTAAAGTGTCCCCAGGTTCCTCATGCCTATCCTCACAAGGCAATCTCCAAAACCTTTTGTCACAGGCCTGAAAAAGCCAGTAGAAGGGCAGTACCCAGGAGTACACCTTTTTCCTCCCACCACTCTTCAGTCTCTTGCTCAGACACTTTGTGCCTGATCCCAGCACTATCATGCCCAGCCACTGCCAACAGTTTCCTGTGACAGATCAAGTATACTTTTAACTGTTTTAAAAAAAATGGTTTTAAACCTAGCTTTGTACACATGAGTAAATATATTCTTATGACTGATGCCAAAGCTGAAGCTACAGATAACAGGAAAAGATTTTTAAAAAAAGAACAAGCCAGCAACCATGTTAAGACTTATACACTCACATGCAAAGTGATTTCTTAGTCTCTTCCAAGGTATTTAAAATAAAAAAATTACCAAACTCAGTTTCTTCAGTCTTGTTAAAAAAACTCCCCAGAAACAAAGAGCTGTAGTAGCTTAATCTTGTTCTAGTCAGAACGAAACCAAGATAAAAACAGAGGATGAGCACTCAGCTTACAAAGAGCAGATTTGGGTGGGCTCAAGTCTTGCAGTTAATTGCTCACTCCCTGATTTCCAAAGAGCGAGTAGCAAGGACAGAGGTGAGGGGAGTACAGATAATATGTACTGGAGGGAAATACAGACAGCAAGGCTTTTATTCTGACCAAGATAAGAAGTCTGCAATATAAAAATAAGGGTCCCATGAAATAACACCCTGTCCACAACCCCTACACTTTCCAGCCGTGGGATGCTGACACAGCTCACACTGCACAGTTGTGGAGTGGCTCTTGGGGATCTGTCCCTATTCAGCACACACGGGGGAGCCCTGAGGGTTTTGCAGGGACCCAAGCCCAGCTGGGTTTTGCTGGGCACCGAGCCCAGCCCTGCTTGTCCCCTCTGCGCCCCACACTCCATCCTCCAAGCACTCAGGACAGGGAGCAGGAGGCTGCCCAGGTGCCAGGGAAGACTTTCCTCTCACAGAGAGGGCACACAAGGGCAGAAGGAGAGGAGCCAAGGCAGCAAGAGTGCAGGAATCCGGGGGTCCTCCCAGTGTGCAACAGAAGAGGTGCAGCAAGGGCAGACACCCATGTCCCCTGTGTCTTCCTGCCTCCTGGAGAACAGATGTAGCCAAAGATACTTGACCAGGGAACTGTCATAGATGGATCATTTTAATCATGCCACCTCTCTTCTCTCCTTAATAAATGGTACAGAGTTATCTTTGATTACAAAAATCCTTAATTTTCGAGTTTTTTTAAGCTCAGTCACCTTCAAACAATCAAAGTGATACAGATCTGAGACAGAAAGGTAGGGAACACTGGTGAACAGTTCTGCAACATTAGAGCACCTAAAGATCCCAAACCTTCAATTCTTGTCAGGTTTTTATCCATTTGTCCTTCACATTATTTTCCACACTTATTTACCACTTACACTAATCCAGCAGCTGGAACAGAAGAAATGATGAGTAACCATCTACAAGCAAAAATAATCTCATTTTTAGTTTCACTTTTATCCAATATGAGTTTTTTCCTCTTTTGTAAGAAGCTTCTGTTAAATATTTTCATCTTTTCATTTCCCTGTTACATTTTGTTGTGTACTGTCACTTCCACACTAATTCACATCTCCTTTCAAAAGATGCTGTTGCTATTTGAAACTGAACTGAGGAAAGGAGAAATACAGGTAAGAATTACAAATGTTGGAAACCAGGATAACCTCAACGATTGAGCAGCACTGTGAGATACATACATGTCTCTTGTGGTTGCCTCGCAAGAAGGAGCTGGGAATTCCATTTTTACACTCAGAATCACTCTGTTCTTCATAGCTTTCAAACTCACTTGAACTCCAACCATATTCCAGTGAGCTGTTTCCACCATCATCACCATTTTCAACATCATCATAAATCATTTCCTCTGCAAGAATTAAATCAAAATAAAAAATGCTACACTGAAATTTATGTTTGTTTCAACACTGAAACACTTGTTCAGGATGTACCATAAAGAACTGTACAGACTTTTGTATGCACATGAAAAATTCTGAATTAAAACCAATATTCAAACAGCCAAAGTGGGTTGTCTTTGTTGAAACAGAGTACTAAAAGAGGACAATGTTAAGGGTACACACCACAATCCTTTTAAAAGCATGCACTATTCAAACATCACTGTTATGTCCAAATCCCACAACACATTTTAGAAGAACTTCAAAGGAAGTTTGAACTGTAGCTATGAACACACATTTGCACTAAGAAGCATCATCTTTCCATTTGCAAGTTTGCCCTTTGTCCCTTGGAACATCATCATCAGCTCAAACAGCAAATGCTAAAACATAGCAAGAATCAAACAAAAACACTACTTCAAGCAGAACAGATCAGACCAAAGTAGCAAGAAACATATTACACTATGATATTTTATGACTCTTGCAATTCCACCAATCACTAGAACCCATATCTGTGGGTTACCTCACTCATAATCTAGTCTAAGAACTTGAAGTTTTAACCTTTTCAAGATATGGAAAACTATATTGCAAAGGCTGACCAAAGTACTTTCTGTTAAAGACATGGGTCTTCTCACTAGCACATATGTCAAGTACAATAAACTGACTCAAAATAAAATGGAAAATTTAGTGTAAATTGCTTATCAGCAAGCAGGTAAGTGCTTCATGTGCAGTATCATTTGTCATTACAAGTAGAGAAGTGTGGACACTTCTGCCAGGATTCACTATTGTTAGAGGATATGATGCAGTATTCAGGAAACAAAAGCTGTGCTTTCATTTTAAGATTGAACTTTCATTTAAATACAGAAAAAATATGTACTCAAAAGAAAAGTTGACATGTTTCACATATCCATATAAAACCCTGGATTCTGTGATTTAAAAACTACATTTTGGCCAATATTTTAATATCAACATTAATTAAATTCTTCATACAGAGGATTCTACTCTTATTTGGAAGATTCAGATTTTAATTTTTTTTAAACCTCCATGCATATCAAGACTGTCCTTAGCATATACTTAGTTAAGAAGATCATGGCTGGGCTTCGCGAACGAAGATTTGGGGGTTAAGAAGATATCTTAGTGGTAATCTAGCATAATGAATAATTTAAAAGAATCACCATAGTAAGTCAAAATAAGTCAAGACTTATACAAGTCTAACTTCTGTGTTGTCAGTATTGGGGCAGGATTTACCCAATGATTTGGTGAACTTATCTTGTCCATGTGCTAATGTAACCTGAGCTCTGACTGAAACTTGTTTTGAATAGTTGTGCCTCCCTGACAAAATAAACAAATAATAAACACCAAGATCATGAATGTACAAAGATGAAACTTCCCTTACTACCTATTTTCTCAAAATCTTTCAATGTCTTTGGAGACAAAATGAAAGTTGAAATTTTATTAATGTCTTCTGCGCTAAGCTGAAAATTCTGACTGAGATGCTCAGCAGAGCTTTGTTCCATAACCTACCCAGCTCAGCCTCCTGGGCCTGGTGCAAGTGTTTCCTGACTGAGCAGCAACAGTGCAAAGATGTCCCTGCTAAGGGTAGCACTAAGAGTCCACTAAGGGACCTTCCAGTAATATAAATATTCAAGTCATGAATGTAACACAAAACTTTCCAATAATAAATGAAAATAATTCAGTAATAATTTGTAAAACATCTTACCTGAACACCACTAAGGACAAGGAATTAAAATATTACAGCCTTAAATATTAATGCGGTTTTCACATAAGAAAGCTTAAGTGTTTTCTTGAGTCATTAACAACTTCAGTATCAAACACCTACACCCTGAGAGCTATGATGAGTAGATGCTGAGTGCCTAATGAGCCAATCCACTCGAACACAAAATTAGTTAGTAGTAACCAATTTTTAAGCAGACTTCACTATAATCAAAAACTGTACAACAAATCTGAGCAAGAACTCATTGAAATAAGCTTCTTGAGATCTAGTTCCATCAGTCCCAGTAAAGGTAAAATCTTGGCTCCAGCAATTACTTTGAGATCTATTCTGACCCCTCCAAACATGGTCACACAATCAGGAGCAGACAACTCCAAGGCTGAAATAAAGCATTTGTGTAGAGTCACAGTCAGGATGGTAATCAGCCGCTCTGAATCTCCTCTTTTATCTGTCAGGCATTTTTATGCTAAAGGCGACTTACAAGAAAAAAGCAGTCCTTTCTATAGCCATGACCATGCATCATCATACATCATTTAAGCATTTAAAACACCCTTTTCCTACCTACCTTGCCTTGTTTAGGTCCTATAGCTACAACACCCAATCAAATAATTCTCTAATATGTGTAACAGTCCAGTATTTGGGACAGTATCTATACAATAAAGCACAATTCAGCTTCTGAGAAGAGAAGAGTAGGAGATCTGCTGAGATAACGTCTTTTAAGTGTCAGTTTAATTCCAAACTTTGCAAGACCTACCAATTATTGACAAAATGTTAATTCCATTTACATATATTTAGGTACTTAATGAACATATCTGTTCAGTATACATTCACATAATTCTATATTACACTGCTTTCAACATGAGCTGTATTACAAAGACCTCAAACCTGGTTCAGACTCTGAATCTTCTCTTGGCACATCATCGTAAATTACCTCATCCGGATCTAAAATCAAAACAGAAAAAAACCAAATTAGAAACTTCCTTAAATTTGAATTGAACTAACAGTGCTTAGGAGGCATTTGGACAAAGTCCTTAACATGCTTTAGCTTTTTGTCAGCCCTGAAATTGTCAGGCAGTTGAAATGCTGTAGGTCCCCTCCAACAGAAATATTCTATTCTATTCTAAAGAATTTTGGTTTTACCGGAACATATGAACACAATGGAGATATGACTCATTCTCCACTAGCACTTTGCTTCTACATCTAATCATTCAAATAACACAACAATGTACAAAGCAGTACATAGTATTTGTGAAATTTCAAACAATTTTATCCACACTGTTTATGATGACCTTTGGTAGCCTGAAAACAAAAACCCACTTCCACAGCCAACATTTCTCTCTCCGTTCTACAGCAGTATGCCTGTCAAAGGCTGCTCATTGCCTTACTAAATGGCTGTAGAGAAGTTGTAGTGAACTTTTTAAAAAGAACCAAAACTAAATAATGTAATTGTAATACATTGTAGTACATTAAGAGGCAGAACAAGGATGTAAATTCTTCAGTCACTTCAAGTGACATATAAGATAAACCTCCAGACCTGCAGGAACAGCTGAGAACAGGCAGGATTACCTTTCCTCAAACTACACAGTCTCTGTTCTGGTTTAAAATGCAGCTGTCAGCCAAGAGCCAATGGCACACACCAAGAAAAAGCAGCAATTCCTTCCCTTCCACATTCTCCAAGTACTTATTTGCCAATTATTACATGAGAAGAGCAATTTCATATACAGCCACAGAGCAGACTGAACTAGAGCATATTTCCTCTATATACACACTGATGGAGCCAAATGACTTCCACAGGACAGTGATGAATCATTCCACAGACTCCAAAAGGTGCTCCATGGAAAAGTGAACATTAACTTTATTCTAAAATATACAATTTTATTACACTGTTGAATGTTTTAACTGGTACAACTTGGTTCTGGAACATATCTGAAAAAAACACCATGAAAGTGAACATGGACATTCCTGTAAAACATACTTGTACATATAGATACACACATCTGTGAATCACAACTTAATACTGACCTTTTTCTATATTTGTACTTTAATGGTCACTGACACTTACTTTCCATCCATGCTGTATTGGCAGGATCTGCAACCCATTTGGCCAGGGCATCGTCCTCTCTATTGGGCTGATTATCTTCACTTGAAAAAAAGGCCATAAAATAAAAGCATTAAAAGTTACACTACAATGTTTTTAAACAGTTGCAAAGACAAGACAATAAATATCTTCTTGCCTTCCAGTTCCCACTACAAGGCTGCTGATTACTCAAAAATACTGCTTCAGTATGTAGTTGGGAGATTAATAATCTATTCTATTTAATAGTCTGAAAATTTTAGTCAGGAAATTGAAAACACTTCACTTTTGAGTTCTTCTATCAGAACACAGAAAACTGTCTTATAAATGCTTTTTCATGGTAAATAGGACTAAAGACATTGTGGGCTACATCAGGAGGCAGCAGGCTTGGCAAGGCTGTTACCCTCCTCTGGTTGGTGCTGGTGAGGCTGAACTGCAGCAGCATGATCAGTTTAGGCTTCCCAGCACTCCCCTTCTAGAAAGTTATGGAGAAATTGAAACTACTTCTAGAGAGGTGGGGAGAAACTGAAGTCAGAGACTAAACCACATGGCTTACAAAGAAGAAGAGGAAAGACATGGAGTTTTACTTAATCTGCTGAAAAGAATGCTATGGGGTGATCCAACCGCAGCTACACCTATCTGAAAGAGAACTATAGAGGTGATGGAATCAGGGTTATTTTTTCTTTGCTTGCATTTGCTTCAGGGTTTTCGGGGGTCATTGTTTTCTCAGTGTCAGATGAAGAGGGAATAGTTAAAGTGCCCACAGGAAGATGTGGTTTGGACATTAGGGGAAAAAATATCGTAGAGCAGGGAACACTACAACAGTCTGTTGCAGCTGACATTGCTATCACTCTATAGAAATTAAAAACCAGTTTCTTTGAAAATGTCATGCATGGTTACACATACAATACCTCAATCAGTGCTGATATTGCTACATAACCAGAGCTACAGTTAGGAATGTGAAAAAAAAAAAAAAAAAAGAAAAAAACAAACATGGAAGCATCACACAAGAAAAATAAAATATTTATCAAATGCAAGGTTCCCTAGAAATTAAGGTTTTACAAATCATTAAAACGTGCTAAACTGGCAATCACCTATTTTGAGGCTCCTCTGAGTTTACAAAATTATGACATTCTTCAGTTGCTGACTGTATACCTGCCAAGTAGAAAAAAAAAATTATGAAAATGCTTGGAATAACATGCCAGTTTGGTTCAAATGGCACATTTAGCATAAAAAACTGATTTTACTAGTTCCTTGCTAATGAATAATCTACTTCTATGCAATATCTTTATTCTTAAATGTGTCTAAAAACATTTAGACGTTTCTTCACACTATCCATTTTTGAAAATTAAATAATTCAAAGACAAAGTCATTTATTATGAGTTGTTAAGAGGAAATTACAATTATCTGATGTGTTTAATTCTAATCTGTCAAACATATTCCTCTATAGGTAATAACAACCACACAAATATTTGCTATTACTTGACGGTATTCCTTATGATGGTAGGAAGCAAAGGCTGGCAGAATGGCTGGAATTATAGTAGAACTGCTGCCTAGCTAGAGAAAACATACTCAAAATACAAGAAAAAGGAAAAGGCGGGAATATATGGAGAGCTTTCTCTTCCTAGTACTCTCTTGACATCAAACTGTCAGCTTGGCCAACTCTGGTTACAAAATGGGGGATCTCCTGTTTCTATAATAATCCATAGTTATTTCCCTTTCTAGTTTCCTGTTCTGTCTTAAAATTGTACTAAAAGACAAACAGAATTCATCAAATCATCATGGGAGAACATCCCACAGCAACTCTAAATCCACAAGGATTGGAAAATAAACAAGAAGAAGTGTTTATTTATTATAACAGAAAAGTTAAAAGGGAGAGAACTTTGCCAGAACCTAGAGAAAGCAATATAAGGTATGAGAAGAAGCCATTTGGCTTGGACACTGAACTATGGCTCTGGAAATTATTTCATTACATTAAAAAGCAATTAGCATTAATCATTCCCACACTTGTCCAGGCTGAGTGCTATCCAGGCATTAACAAAAGAACACAGGTACCTGAAATTAAACAACGATCCCCCTTAAAATAAGTTAGGTGTGTAGATACAATACCTTCTTCGTCTACAGAAACACTGCGAATTATGACAGGGCTGGAGTACGCTGGCAGTATCAAAGGTAAGTTAGATGGCACAGCATATCCACAAGGGACAGGAACAGAATATCCACCAGACAAGTTTGGACTTGCACATTCATCTTGAGGACTTGGTTCTGGTGATGAGGATGGATCCTTGTCTTGGATTGGTGAAATATTTATGACTGAGTAGGGATTTACTTTGGCTGGAGCACCTTCCACAGCAGGTTCTGATGTTTGCAGTTTCTCACTGTTTTCTAAATTATTAGTTCCTTTAGTTGAAAAATCAAACAAAAATATAATGTTTTATTTTTCATACCTCTTCAAGCTGCTCTAATATTACTCTTTGCAAGCATCCTAAACACTGACACTTACTATACAAGTTCTATAGTAAAGTTGTATAGTTACAATCTATGACTCAAAATTCCCAAAGAGTAGTGCCATCTTCCCTATTTTACAGATGAGTAATGCAACAGTAGCAAAACAAGATGAGTTACAAGGATGCCTATGGAAAAACAGTAACTGGATTGCAAATCTTGAATAGGAGGGTATCTGATAAGTAGCCAGGCTCCTCTTTTTCTTCTCATAAGCACATGGCTCAAAACACTCTTAAACCCTGAAGGTTAAAATCTGGATTATAGATTATCTGGATCTTATAAACACAAATATAAGCAACATTTTAGGAATAGGCATGAGGACAGAAAAAGTTCACTGGAGGACATTCCTCAAACAGTCCTGAAAATGCCCTGTTAAGAAAAGGAAAAATAACTTTCCAAGTTTTTCCCTTTGAAAATGTATTGTTTTCATTTATGTAAAGTTCCCGGTATTTTTTGAGACAAGCTGAGACACAGCAGAACCAAAGGCCCCTCTGAAGTGAGCTACAGAACTGCATCCCAAGCAATCAAATAGTTCTGAGCTATAAGCATGGCTTCACAGATGGATTAGCAAGTAACAAATTTTCAGGGAAAGATGGTGTTTAAGTTTCAGGTTGTCAAACTGCATAGTCATCTGAAGAGTTAATTATCTTTCATTGCCATGAGCACAACAACTCCGCTTACAAAAGGAAACTGGAACAAAGTAAACAAAATCAGCTGTTAGCAATTTGAGCAGAATACAGCAATTTCCAGACTACACCTCAGCACTGGGAACATCTAAAAGTATTATAACAAATATTTTAATGTTTAGTAAGACTTCTGTTTATGAACAAAATTCATACATTTAAACTCCACTTAGTTTTATGCATATCTTAAGACCAGTAACCAGCAAGCTCAGCTGTGAGACAGCTTATCTCAAGCTATCCACATGCCATAAAATCTGCAAGGACAATGTTTACCCATAGTATGACACTGTGACTGTGCCCAATCCATTGTTTCGAATGTCACATTTGGATGGGAAACCTCACAGGAATTACATGTGATGGCCATTTGCCTTGTTAAATCTACCATGACTGTAACTGGCAGGAATATTCAGAACATTTTAATGGTATTTCCATGGAAACCTCTTTTTACAATATTTTTATTGCACTGTCAAAAAAAGACATCCTACGATCAGTCTTGATTATTTAGCCTAGTGGAGGCACAGACTGACAGGCTGACTTACCTGTCGCATCAGCCTCTTGGTGCTCTATGTTATTTCCAGGATCAGCAGGAGGTGGCACAATGGCTTGCCTGTCTGCTTCTGGTATCTCATCTCCACTATCAAAGTCAAACTGTTCTCCCTCGTCCTCCTCCTCCTCGTTCGTACCCGCGGCTTTCGGTTCACGCTCTAGAACTGTGCAGAAAGACATGCCTTTCGTTGTTTATTCTTAGTAATGATTTCATGGGACCAGTGAGTGTTCCACATTACAAATGAAGCTTATACAATGAACCCTTAGATTTTAGGGTTACTGGAACAGAACAAAAGCTCCTTGACATGGTGATAACCCCATGCAGTTTTCAATAAATCCTTCAGCGTAAACAAGGAAATTACTTGGAAAGCAATTAAGACGTGATAATGCAAATACCTTTGGTTTTGTCATAATGACCCAAAACACTTTTGGAAAAATCCTTTAACGGCCAGTTCTTTAAATGAGAAAAGTTCACAGGTCAATTTATTTGTACAGGGACTTTGGGACTTTATAACTTCAAGTCATTTTTCCTTTCTAACTCAAACTCCTAAATCTATTCTTTAACAGTGTCCAAATGCCAGTCATGGTAAACTTTCTTCCCACACTTAATGAGACCAAGCAGATTGGTTTTACTCCTCCAATCTGTGACAGTTTTAAACCAATGAATTTATGCACCATATCATTAGCTCTACTACCACACACAAGGTGCACTCTGGTGGAGATGGGGAGGGTTGACTTTTCAGTTCTTACCTTTCAAGAAGTAATGGTTGAAATAATTATACCCTAATATGGATAGGAAGTGTGAATGTGGGGGTTTTTTGTGTTTGCTTGTGAAGACACCGTAGCACAGATTTGGCACTGTACATGGGGCTGGGGAGCAGGGACAGCTGGAAGTGGAGGGTAGTTTTTCTCCATGCCATCGTGGAAAACCCACAAGGATTTAGGCCCCCTCATGTATCTATAGCATAAAACTATACACTAAAATAGACAAAGATGTAAACACCAATATTTTATAAAAATATACCTGAAGTCGATAAGGTTCTCTCTGCCTCCTCTTACAGGTAACACAAAATTAAAAATAAAGTTTTGCAAGGGCAATTGAATCTCCTGAGTCATGATGATATTATCAGCTCTTCTACCATCCAGAAAATATTTTTTGTCTTTATGATAAAACCCCCACACACCTAAGTTCTAGACTGCTTAGATTGTCATGATAATTAGCATTCCTGCCAAGGCTTCTGTTTCTTCAGGCAGGCTGAGCCAGCATATTTTACCAGAGCCACAAATAACAAGATCTTTCATGCAGCCTCTCTGCAGGAGAAAAAGTGAACTAATTGCAAAAATAGTAAGGAACAAAAAAAGGGGTTTTCCTGCATTTATTGTCACAGTTTATGGTTGAGGCAGCATGACATTTAATTTCATTTTGATGCCTTTTAAAAATCCTTCTGGATGAACTCAGCCTTTGGATTAAGGGTTCTCATTTTTTGCTTTTGTTCATTAGCAATTCTATTTTACCCTGAAAGACGCAAGAAATCCTGCAGAGCTCTTCCAAGTGATTAAAGACAAACACAGCATTCTTCCTGATTCAGCATCCATTTGACTAGATTGTACTACTTGTTGCTTGTTTGTAACGGAGAAAAGAAAGAAAAAAGGAGAGATGTTGGTTTATCTCCAGCTTTTTTTTTCAGGTTTTTTATGTTTTCAGTATGCCTGCATACTTCAAATTTGGAAAACACAAACACGTGAAATACAAAGTCAAGTGGTTTCTGTCATTACCAGCATATGAAGTGTTGGTTACTCTCTCAGGATAGGCAGATTAACAAGTAGATGGCAGATACAAGCAGGTAAGAGCCACGAAACCACAGTTTTTCATAGAATCATTTAGGTTGGAAAAGACCCTTAAGATCAAATCCGAACATTAACCTAACACCACAAAGTCCACTACTAAACCATGTCCCTAAGCACCACATCTACACGCCTATTAAATACCTCTAGGGATGGCAACTCAACCACTTCCCTAAGCAGCCTGTTCCTGTGCTTGACAACCCTTCTGGAGGCACACGTGCTGCTGTCTGCCACTCCTCTCACTGTACTGTGTAAGTGAACCACAGCAACAACCACTTCCAGCATACAAGGTAGCTCTGTCTATGTTTTGTATGGCGGGAGAAGGGGGAAGATGAGGTTACTGGAATGAGTTGATCATATCTGCAGGATCAGGCCACTCAGAAAACTGGGGCACTGTTGGAGAAAGGCTCAGCTGAGAACCATGAACACACCTGCTCAGTGGAGGTGAATTCTAGACATCAGCAAAAGAAAAAGTGTGTATGCTGACAAAACATCCAAGCCATGCAGGGAAACACTGCGGGAGCAGCAAGCACCTCTGAGTTTTGTGGCTCTGAGGTTAGGGAGCTTCTGGATCCTAATACTTCCGCTGTCCACATACAGGTAACTTAGGTATCAGATGCCTGGTAACTCTCTACTCCAACGCTTTGTTGCAATTCCACACGCACTCAAGTCCAGCACAGTGCCATTTGTCAGATAGTCAAGATCTGCCACTAGCAAAAAAAGGTAATTTGAGACACTGCAAGCAAAAGGAATGACTCAGGACCCAGGAGCAAAACTTGCTCAACCGATGCATAATTTCCCTTCAATGTGCCCCCCCTATTTCCTCTAAAAAAAGCAACCAACCCATATTTTATAATTGTGGGAAGAATCTTACATAGGAATTGATTTTCTCAACTGGAGTAAAAAAAAATATTGGAGGTGCCACCTAATTTTTTTCTGTTATGGCTGTTAACACTGCCCCGTTTCATTAATTTCAAAACACTTACTTTGCATCATAAATAAACAAGGCACTGAATCCCATAATTGAGTACTGCACCTGGAAAGATCCCCTAATTGCATCACTGATGGGACAGCAGGTAAAGATTACAAAAGAGACAAAAAAGAAAAAAAAAGAGAGAAACTCCTCAGATTACATGTCCTTTAGAAAGGGCAGACTGAGACAAATATCCTCACTTCAGAAAGTTTTAAAACTTTATTTTACCTTTACATCTCTTCTGCATTTACTTAATTCTGCAGGTACAAACTTTAACTTTCAAAATTTACAGATCCCTTCCACCTCACACTTAATAAAAATATTCTCCTTTAAGCTTTTAATCTCCAGGGCATACTATTTCATTTGATGGAAAAAGTATTTTAACAGAAACAAAAAGAGGGTGGGAGCTTTTTGCTTCAATATAAGAGCTGCTCAGCACAGCAGATAAATACAGATTATTTCATACAAAAAATTACAAACTCCTCTTTTGAAAATATATACTTTTTCCGCAGTTCTTTGTGTTTTGTCACAACAACACACAGACAAAGCACTTGTGAAATGCTACAATTAGGAAGACACAGCGGAGTTAGACTCAGGCTGAACCTGGCTACTAAAAACCATCACAAATCTTGCCAAATTTCATGCTTATGAAGAAAGTCCCAGTTCCTCCTACCCTTTACTTGCAAGTCAAAAGGATCAAGCCAAAAAGTGCATTTCCAGGCAACAGTCGTTGTAGAAAAAAAGTGGGGGTGGGGATGTGTGAGGGTGCAATTTTCAAAGACATCCTCCCCTCTAAAAAACACAGAGGACAACTACCTCCTTTTTTCTTTTTTTTTTTAACATAATTTTAAAATGCACTTTTTTTTTCCCCCAAAGAAATAATCGCAGACTGCTTAGCATGACGGAGTCTATCTGGAATTACTTCAAATTATTAAATTAGTTACTAAAAATCCAATTTGCCCTTTCACCACTACTCACATCCATAATTTTACGCGTGCCAACCAGAGCAATGAGAATACAATAATTGATTAAAATTTTTCATCTTATGCCAATACCACTCTGAAGCTCTGCAAATGCTTCAGGGAAATTCTTGCACTTCTAGAAACTTCTATTTGGAGTTTTAAAGCATGAAAAAATAAATCTGATATAATGGAAAAACTGTCTTCAAGTTAAATTAAGTGTGAAAGGGCTAATTTAGAATTAGAAAAAGGAATATATACTCTCATAGTTGTTAGCACAACACAGAGATTTATGACTTTTTTCTGAGGTATATTATTCAGTGAAATGAATTTTCTTAAAGGTCACTTCAAAAACAAGCTCACTTAGACTGTGTTTACAGAGATCTGCTGGGGTATAAGCAAATTTAAACAAATTTTGGTCACTCTGCCAAATGCAAAGCATTCTTGGCATCATCTGCTTTCCCATTCATTATCCTTAGATTATTTATAGTTCAAAGTAATATAGCTAAGGAGTTAAAGGAGTGACATTAATTTTAAAGCCCAGACTAAGTTAGTGAAGCTTCATTAACAATTTTATTAAATGGTTTATTTTAGAGACACAGAATTAAAACAAAAGCTCTGCGCTTACTATCAAGTGAACTTTCAAGACAATGAGAACACACAGGGGAAAAAAAAAGGCACCTCAAATCTCTATCCCCCCTTGTAATTGCATAAATCAGAGATGATCCTGAAGAAGTCAACTTCAATGAAAAAACATGACAAAGGAATAATGAAATAGAAACCCAAGCACGAACACTTTAGCAGCCTGGAGCCCAGTAACAATAGACCTGGAACACTGGACATAGGCACACTGCCATCAAGAAATATGAATACTTTAGCCTATGTTTTAAGGTTTGAAAAATATTTTTAGAAATATAAGTAAGGCTTCTGTATAATCAGGAATGTAATCTTTGCAATCAGCTGTACTCTTTTTTTTAATTAAAGTAAGCAGGGAACTATGGAACAAAAGATGAAATGCATCTATTATATTTAAAAGACTCAATAAACATTTTTATCCACTTCTACCATATGACCACCTTATATAGACCAATGAAGGAAATAAGCATACAAAGCTTCAACTGGAACATATCCAGCTATTATTTAGTGAAAAAATATGAATACAAATGGACCTAAAGCAGGCTGGCAAGAGCTGCTCGCTCTTATTCCATTGTGCACTTTTAAAACATTTACCTTTTTACTTGTGTTATTTTGGATTGCAACAAGACACTTACGGCTGCAAAGACACACCTTCCTTCAAACTGAATTCCCCAAATGTTTCAACTTCCTACAAATACACAAAACTTTTCAGTTAAAGAAAAATATTTTAAAAGTTCGTTATCTCAGAATATTTTTTGGTATTATAAAATTTGTAACCTGTGTAAGTTATCAAGTCAAAACAAACCACCAGGCATAGCAATCTGAGCACTTATTATTTAACCTTGATACATTCCAGAGATTTCTCTGATGAGATACACTTTCCTTTATGGACTCATATTCCTAGACAACTAAAATCTGCCCAGCTCATTATGTAAGTGTACAAGGCACTAGACAGAAAAAAGAATTGGAAGCATGCAGATACCAGGAAATGACTGAATTTTTAAAGTTATCATTACTTTTGTACAACTAACCATTTGGGCCCAAATACACCATGCTGACTGTCCTCCAGGATGAACAGGATCTCAAATTGTTCACTTTTTATTTCAGGTCAAGTTTTGTAGCAGAGGTTTGGCATTTGTCAGGAAGGTGAAGCTTGTGTTAGGAAACACTCATGCCTACAGAAGTTCCCAATTTGGCCAACTTGTAAACCTTTGGAAAATGAAAGTTGTTTCATATTCAGCAGGGACTTGCAGACAGATTTTAAGAATTTCAGTCACCATTGGATAGCCTCTGATTTCTCCCAGCTTGTAAGCACTGATTAGGCTGCATTCCTATAGCTATTTTCAACCTGCTCTCATTTCCCACTCGTGACCACTAGTTCTTCAGGATCAGGAGAGAAAACTAAAGCTAAATATTCCTTCACTGTGGTACCCAGTTGACACTTCGCTCTTCTGCCCTTCCCAAAAGGACACCTCTACTGACACCTGGGCAGGGAGAAGGGCAAGTTGCAGGGCAGGAGAGACCCCAAAAGAGGAAGGCTGGTTTTTAGGAGCAAGTGCTTCTGCAAACATTGCCCTTCACTGACACTTCCAAGTCAGGTGTGACATCCACGAGCACACTACTGGTACCCATAATTCAGCTCCTCACACAGCCATGCAGGTGGAAAGTGTCTATTTTGCTGGGGGAAAAGAAATATCTAAAACAAAACTGTGTATGCATAAACACATGAGCGAGCACTCCTTCCTATGCAAAGCAGATCAGAGCCAAGGACTGACTTTCCCCTTTCACCTGCAGTTGTGCTAAGCTGGTGTTGCAGGAAACCCAGGTCCCTGCAGTGCAGGCACACTGCTAATTATACACAGTTCACACACACATCCAAAGCATGACCACAACATCAGCACTACAAGTCTCTGTGGAAAAGAGTTACAAAAAAACCCCAAACCAAACTAAACAGTACACATTCATGCAAAAAGTGTTTCCAGTGATGGAAACAAAAGAAAATCACATGAATTAACAGGATTTCCCTGCAAATATACTACAAAGAAATAAGTAAAATGCCTCTTTAGTATTTTGCAAATACACACATTACATACTAATTATGTTGTCAAGCATGCACAACAAATATTATTCTTCTGGAGAAAGTAACTCAAAACCAGAGTCAAAAGAGCAATGAATCTGCCTGTTCAAGTTTCAGAGACTGCTCACAACAGCATGCCTAATGCTAAAAAATTGCATTCCTTGAAATATAGCCCAGACCTCTGGATGTTAGGAAAGATTTAGCAAATAGCAAAATATAAATAGCAAAAAACCCTGAAATTTACAAACTACTCGCATGTTAAAAATTTAAGCTTTAATTAGCTAAAATTTAAAAGAATCAAGTTGCAAAAAATCAAAAGTCTAAAATGAAAACACTAGACATGAACCAGACTGTCCAGAAAGTAGTGGCAGCAACGCCAGCAGACCTGTACTCCTTTGTAACTCCTTAAGATGCTTTTCAGTGATGTCTGTGCTATAACCAGAAAGGCCACTATGTAAAATCAGCATTTTCTGCCCATTTACTTTAACTGCCTCTACACTCAACACACTGGTGACACTGGTATTGCCTGCCACAGTCAGAACCACAGACTGAGCCTGACCCCAAGCAGGTATCTTCCACCTCAGCATCTTATTAGTAGATTCTGATATTCAAATTTCACCAAGAAATTTTGCTGATTCTGCACAGAAAGCAGGTACAGATGCTACTTGGAAATCTGCATGAAAACATGGGAGACCCCTCTCTGTGCTGAAAGGCATCTATCCATATTAAAAGCTATTATTTTTCCATCAGTATTGAAGAAATACTAATACACTTAACAATACTGAAGCCTCAATTGCTATAAATGCCACCAGGCACCTGACTTGAGGCACAGCAGTCACACCACAAAAGCCACGTTGCCACCTGACATGTCTGTTGGTGAGGTTGGTGCTGATGATGGGTGCACAGCTGAGCTCAGCCTAAGCTCCTGTGAACATGAACCACTCACTCACCTATAACATGCTGTCCAAACAGACAATCCACACAGGGAACAGGAAAACCAGAGAGCTTTAATAAAACAGAAATCAAACAGCAGAAGACTTGAGAAAATGAAGTATCCAGCTCTGGCAGTGAAAGGGCAGAGCATGTTGGCTAACCACAGGATACAAATACCACGTGAGGAAAAAAAAAAAATTTTCTAGAAAATGTATTTTGACCACGCAGTGAATATATTTGTGAAAAAATAACTAATTTTAAGGAAATTTCCACTAGTGAGGGCAGCCTGTCTTGTTATTTATTTCTACACTTTTCTTCCTATCAGATATTATCTATTAATATCTCCTTTTCCAAATAGTTACTTTTACTTTAAAGCAATTACCATTTAATGGTTTGAGGCATATACATTTCTCTCATACAGTCTGATTAATTCTAATTAGCAATATAAAACTGCTGTATCATCTGATAATACCTTGGCCTCAAAGCTCTTCAAGAGTAATTGGGAGTCCCATGAAGCAGAAAGCAGCAGAAAGACACCCTGGAGACCTGAAACAGGGAGCAGGAGGTCCCACTTCTACAGAAAGAAAACATACAGTTCAGGTACACAAACTGATCATCATACTAAAAAAAAAAAAGCTGAAATACAACCAGGCTGACACATTCTGGATATGAAGTATCCCTGTTTCAGGTCTCCAGGGTGTCTGCCTGGTAGAAAGATGTAGCTAGACATGATCCAACACCTAAGCTCAACAACAAACTATATAACAATGAGTAGTATTCCTGCAACAATCCTTCTTTGTCAGACCAAGTCATCCCCTGTATTAATTTTAACAAAATTGTGATCTTGCTGAAGTAGCAAGGGATTTGACTTCATTTTTAGATCACGTTTCTTCCTCTACCTTAACAGCAACTGTACATATTTCCTAGATTCAACTTTCAGATGATTTAGGCAAAGGGATGCCTAAATTCTGAGTCATTGGTCCAGGTTGAACAACCCTTTATCTAGCAATGTCAGAACTGAAGCACTTGCTGGTACTCCCCAAAATCAGAACTTGGAACACCTGAAAGCATTTAATTTCCAACAGATGCTGACATGGACTGTTCATACGTTCAGCCTCCTTCTGCAGCAGCAG
The DNA here is from genome assembly GCF_025592945.1 of Manacus candei. Lineage (NCBI taxonomy): Eukaryota > Metazoa > Chordata > Aves > Passeriformes > Pipridae > Manacus > Manacus candei. Next base: position 10,782,368 of record NW_026138059.1, on the reverse strand, counting down.
CCCAGGCAGGGCCCACAAGATGCACATGGTTTCAGAAATCCATTTCTCTCTTTGAACACACTGGTAAAATTCCTTTTTCCCCAACAATAACTCCATCTAACACCCAAAGCACCACACGCAACCTGTTCACATGCTTAAAAATAACTTAGATTCAACTATTTGTGTTTTCTCCTTGATGTATCCTGGACAAGGAAACAAGCTAGAAATTAAATTTTGCAGAAACTTACTGTATCTTTTACTATACAAATATGTATACACTAGAACAGAATGGTTTTGTTTAGTAAATCCAGGACAATACTGGAAATATTTTGTGTTTCAGCTGGCTTCTCACCTATTCCTTTCTATTGTTACCACTTCACCTAGCGTAAAGAGAATTATTCAGATAGATTGATTTGTAAACAAAGTGTAATATATGCAAAATTTTACAAATCCATTATCCCAACAACTAATGGGAAAAGAGTTTAATAGCATCCCCTTTTTAGTATTTTTTTAATTATTGTTTGAATACATCTTGTTCTTCTTTGCCCTAACATACTAAGATCCTCTTAGAGCTCAAAAAAGATGCCTGTGGAATTCAAGCAAACTTGTGAAAACAGTAATTCTTACATGACTGAACTCTCCAAAATCCTGTTTTACAATACCCTTTCAGCACAGACTCTACCAGAAATTCTTTCCTTTCAGTGGACACTGGTTTGAGCTGCGCAACAATGGTATTTGCTTGGGACCTTTCAGTCCATGAGCTTCAGAGCCATTCTCACTGCCTCCTTCCAGTTAGCCATGGAGCAGGAAGGAAGCTCTGCCTTGTTCCCCACACTGCCCCTGGAGAAACTTGTACCTGTGTAACAGAAGATTATTCAGAATCTATCATGTTTTCACCTAAACCAAGTTACTGAGCTCAACAACAGACTATTTAACAATAACACATATTCCTGCAACAATCCTTCTTTGTCAGACTAAGTCATCTTCTGTATCCATTTTAACAAAATTATGACAAGGTCACATTTCCTGGAAAGATTATTTCAGTGAGGAAGAAAAAAGAAAATCTATATACAGGGTGGGAGAAGTTTTCTCCCAAAAATGTTTATCAAGTGTGTTTTCCTCAGATTGCTAGGCACAGTTTCTGTTCCTCTCTGCAGCAAAAGCAAGCAGCACCTAATAAATGTTTCATTCAATAATTCAGACACTCTATTTAAATGATCATAATGCAAACAAGCCTTTATCCATGCTCATGTACAAGATAAGAGAATTATAACAATGTATAAAAAAAGTTTTTCTTTCTGTAAACTATAGAGTAGAATCATCACAGAGGCTTGAGGCATGGTTAGTGAATATTTATTGGGATCAGTGAAACAGAATTAAAAAACTCAAAAAGAAATCAACAAATCCTTCAGTTCTTTGCCAGCAATTTATCCCAGCCAGTTAATGATAGATACAAGTCCTAAATAGGCAAAAGAAGCAAAGCAAAAAAAAAAACACCTCACCCTTCTCCCTGTATCTTGGCTCACTGTTTGAATTTAAAATTTTGGAGCTTAGTTTACACAACTATTCATAGAAAAAAATACCCAAAAATCAGCACAAATTTCTTTACAATTTTTTTTGTTGTTTTTTAAGCAATCAATACTAGTTACCCCAGACCAATGATCAAGTCTTGTCCAATCCTTCAAAAGGCCTTTAACTCGTCATCGACTACTCTTTCTGATAAACATGTCTGGGCCTTGTCCCTGCACACAGTCAGCAAGTTGAGGCCAGCAGTAAAGTCACCTTACAGAGCAGTTGAGTAAACAGAAAAAAAAAACCAAAATATAACTTCTTAATCAGAAAGAAAATACCAAAAATTATAAAATAATAAAGTCAATCTCCAAGAAATCCATAATGGTAAATCACATTTGATCATTTTATACATTATAAACATCTAGCAGAGTTTTTTACTGTTTTTCTTCAAAATAATATTTTTTTTGTTTTTCCCAACACTCAAATATACTTGGCTAGAAGAAAAAGCACATAATTAGGAGTGACATGTGACACCATAGTTTTTTTTTTGCAACGGGAATTTTCTTGTTACTCTTTGTTACACAACTTGTCTGAACTGTCACAAAGAATAATTGATCCTTACCTTAAACAATGCATTTTCCTGCATTTACTGAGAGAAATGTGACCTTTAGAAATAAATAAATTGTTCTTTTACAGATGGGATGGTGGACACCAGCAAGCTATTGCCAGCTTCAAAAACAAGGAACCATTCATAACTACAATTCATATTCTGTTCTCATTCTTCTGAAATCTTGGCTCCCCTTTTACATCATTTGTAACTGTCTGTATGCTGAAAATAGATACCTAACTATGTTGTTTAGCACAAGACCAACTCCCTTTATAGCTACAGTTTAATTTAAGCAATGTTCTTATTTCAATCCCCCAATTAGAGTAAGGAAATACAACTATAAGGCCATCACTGTTCTCTACTTTCATCAATTAAATCATGAAACATCTTGTCAATATTATAAAAAGCCCAAATTTAACCACCACTTTTCTCAGTCACAAAATTAGCTTTTTATAAAACAGTTTAAACTTAAATAAACTCCAAAATTATTCAAAAACAGCACAAAAGTTAACTAAGCAATCTGAAAGAAATACATATAGGATGCAGAATAAAAAGTAGCTCTCGAAGCAGAGAAACACAGTCATCTCTACAGCAAAACACAGCACCGGTTCAGCAGCTCCTTACTAGAGTTAATCAAAAATTTTTTATAAGGTTTTTTTCTTGTGAAGTCATCTCAATGGAAACTTTTATGAGAGTACAGTTGTTTCTACTTCACTCTTACCTGCAGACTCAGGCCAGACTTCCTTCTCATGGACAGAGGAACTAGGACTATTTCAGTGTTTCAGCACTGGCAGGCAAATGACAAAAAATAACCGTGGAAAGACACAATCACAGCACGCAATTGCATACAGGATATCCAAATTTAAGTCCTTGTCCTCTTTGCTCTGCGTTTCCATATCAGGAACAAAAAAATATCTCAGCTCTAGAGAGCTGATTGTATAAAAATGTGTAAAAAATGCTTTTACAATCGGTGTCTAGGAGATATCCTCATTCTATTTTCAGGTTAAAAAAACCCAAACTTAATTTCATTGAAGAACATCTTAAATCCCAAACTTTGGCATAATGAGGTTTTTCACCTAGCTTTACCCGAGGTACTGGGGACAGTGGTGTATGTGAGTGAACATCCAGCTCTCCACTACACTTGGTGTTAAAGGGTACCTCACCCTTCTGAAATAAAGAGTTAAAATTGATTCTCTCTCAGGTAAAGAGTGTATTTGGCAGTAATATGAAGGCTATGAATTCAACTTAATTCTCATAATGTTCTTGTACAGACACTGAAATTTCAGTATTTCACTTTAAAATTTTAACATAAATCATGTTAATTTTCTGTAAATATGAAACAAAATATACCACTGTTCATGATTCAAGAACTGTACTGCAATGCAGCCACACTTCAAATCTCATCACTATATATTAACCTACCTTGATAGACTCAACTAATTATGGAAAAGAGCTTAAAACTTATTTTAGGTCTTACAACTGTTGTAAAAGGCAACTGAATATACGACAACCGGGAGAATTGTTGGCAAGTATGAGGAAATACACCCAATGCTTTCTAATAGTTTTCACAGAGAAATCATATGAGGCATAGTGCCATGTACCAGAAACAGTGAGAGACAGACATATTCAGAGATGCAAAACTAAACCTACTTAACAAAGTACACCCTGCTCCCTGCCCCACTTTCCCTTGGGCAAGAAGCTGTTTGTCAGATATCCATCCTGCCAAGCAAACAAAGCTGGCTTTCCTTTGGAAACAGTCCCTGATAAACACCCCTCAAGTCCTCATTTAAAGAGAAGGACTTCCACTTTGAAAGATCACCAGATGTTTTCCAAGTAGAGGAATGAAAAACAGCCAGAGACGACATCTCCTAATAAAGTAGTAATAGCACAAGCACAGGCTATCATACATAAACACCACCCTAGCATTAAACATTCAATCTCCAGTCCTACCTGGTCAGTGTGAAGTTAAGTCCTCTACAAGAAAGACATGATGTGATTCCCGATTCTCGGAACTACCAGCTTCGTAACTCCTTCCCACACAGTCTGCAGTGTACCCTTTTCTTGTCTAAACGGGCTTGGTTAAGGACACTCCATTACAGCAACCAATTAAAAGCATAATTATAACTTACAGCCATGATAAAATTTGCTTTTTCCATTTAGCTTTTTGAAAAAGGATTTTTTTTTTTTTGACAGAACAAGAATCATCCTCTATTTTATCTCACAAAATACCCATGGAAATCTTTCATGTATGAAATCTTAGATACTCACACTTCACACATAAATTCATATGCAGAGACACACTAAAGAAGGGAACACAAGCTAACCCTATTATCTCAAGTGTCCATTTTGGAAGTATTTCTTTGGATTTTGCTCTTACCCAAAGAAGCCTTTGCATCTATCCCACTCCAACTGCTCCCTGGTTGCTAACAAATACCTTCACTCAACATATACAGAGAAAAATACTCGGAAATTTTTAATAATGACTAGAAGAAGAAACTCTTTTAAAGCAGTCTAGAGAACAGAAACACAGGCAGTAATTTTTCCAAGTTACTCAGTACTTGAATTTGCTCGGAAGTAGGGAAATTAGCTAGCACAGACTTGCCACTGCCTAATTAGCAATGCATGAATGGAATGTCCAAACACCAGTGAACAGCTACGTTACATAAGCATAATAAACTAAATAAATACATTATATTCCATTCTTTTATAGCATGTAGTTTTTCCTTATCAAGTAGGGGCAGACGCAACTCCACTACCGACCTTAGCTGTATCTTACCTTAAACAAGGTATAGATTCAGATGGTTGTGGCTAACGAAAAGACATTAATTTAATTTTAAATAGTCACGTTGCTTTCATATACATTCTCACAACATCCCCACGAAAAAGATAAAAGTTTACTATTATTTTTCCCCTTTGTATACATTAGGATTGATACAAATAAACTCGTGGAATTTACTTGTCAAAACCATAGAAAACCTACTTGACAAGAATAAAATTGAGATTTGTAGTGCATGGTATACACTTGTAAATGGAAAGGCACCCACATGACTTTCAGCACTACAGCTGTCTCTGTTAGAACAACAAATAGGTAAAGGAAAAAATTTCCATAATGTCATAAGAACTTTTTTTAAAAAAATAAAAGCAATTGATTTCATCTGTGTCAAGGGCGTAGGATTTTATAACCATTATGCACATGCTAAAAATATTTTTTTTATGATGTAGCAAAGGGTTCTGCACCCAGCCTCCTCCTCACTACAAGTTACAATAACCTACCCAATATGCCCACCATCTGAAGGTAGCGACAGGTTCTGCTCACCCCTTCAACAGGCCATGGGTGGGCCAGTGTATATGCATCCAAAATAACCCCCCAATTATTACAAAAAATACTGTATGTTTCCTTCCTCTGGTTGTTATATGTATTTGCAGTTGTACTTGACCCTAAAATCCTCACTTCTGTTCCACTTGCAAAATAGGTCACAAGAATTATCTAGAAAGTGAACTAAAGTGTATTTTAGTGTAATTAAAATTTATCTTCACTGATAATCCTTATATATGCTTTTTTAAGAGAATTAGCAATGGTGAAGTAAAAGAATATACAAGTTCCATTAGTTTCCAATCAAGAATTTTGAGATGAGAGGAGAGGAATATCACAGAATATTATGCTTTGGAAGGGACCCACAAGGATCATCAAAGTTTGACCCATGGCCCTGCACAGGACAGCCCCAAGAATCACACCATGTGCCTGAGAATGTTGACCAAATGCTTCCTGAACTCTGTCAGGCTTGATGTTGCCCCCTGGGGAGTTTGTTGCCAAAAAAAAAAAAAAAAAAAAAAAAAAAAAGCATCAATTGACACAAGATCAGGTAGAGCAGAATCTCAATTTATATTAAATTCTGAATTCTGGAATCATGCTGAACTACATTACCCTGAAATCTTGTCAGAGTATCCCACAAACTGACATGCTGCACAAAGCTGGAGCTGTTTCCCTAATTACTGGCTCTCTTTGAAAAACAGCAGCCCCTGCTCAAGTGGAAATACTGATTCCTTAGGGATGACTCTTCCCTCACAGCACTGCATTGATTTGGAGATGGATTATCCAGTAAAGGGAGTTTCACAGTAACTGTCACTAAACAAAACTGAGCTAAATTCAGGGTCCTGACCACACTGATTAGGACAAGGACAGCCAAAAGTGGTTTTGCCAACAATAACCTCAGCAACATCTCAAAGCATTAATGAAACTGCCCATAATGCTGGCCAGTAGTCTAACCCATTAAAAGCTGATTTCACAAGTTTCTGCTTCTTTCACATTCCCAATTCCCTAGTTAGCACCTAGTAACAGACCTCTGTCTGCAACAGTGTCTAAGATGTAGAGCAAGCAAAAGATCTAGGATGGCAATTCCCAAATTCCTAAAGAGTTACAGCTGAACAAAACTAAGATTAAATCCTCTTTCATACTTAAATGGCTTCATCTGAGTTCTGTGTGAACAATAACTGAAATTTCCTATAAGCAATAATGTATATTATTTATACATATATTAACATATATATATATCAATGTATATAATAGAGTACAAGTCCATAAGTAATGTTGTCCTATATAAGGAACAGATGAAAACTTTATGGAAAAATCACTATCTATACAAACTATACTTGCAACTTTACCAAAATAAAAGCAGCTGTACCGAGTTCAATGACAGGTCTCCATAGTCCATGTTGCCGTAAACTGGTGCTTTGGGACGATCAGAACAAACACATGATACTTTTATGAAGCATCCAACTACCAAAAGCCAAATCCTATTAAGAATTAAAATACGTAATAACAAGCACTACGCGATGGTGTGCTTACAGGAAATCAAACAGGACAAAAAAACAGCTGCATGTAATGTTCTCTTAGAGCATAAACACAGAAGGCAATGACATGGTGTCTTTGTAGATCCTACCTTTGTGCCCTCAGAAACCTGGGCTACAGCAGTGGCCACTCAGCTGCCAGCACACAGGCACTGGGTGTTAACTTTACACAATGAGTCCCGTAGTCCAGCACCCAAAATACTCTTCCGTAACCCTCTGTGCTCTGACTGCACAGATTTGTTTTAGAAAACACATATTTGCAGATTTGGACTGCAAGAACCAATTACTCCCCAGCTTTCTTCCCATCATGCTCTAACTACACCAGCAAGCAAAGTTCAAGAACAAGACTGGGTAGATGACAGGAGTTCATATTTCAGTGGAATACCACTGGGACCAAGCCTTAGGGTGATATGGGGAAAGGGAGTGTTGGAGAAGGAAAAACAGTTTTGGAAAGATAATAAAATTGTTACAACAAAATTGGATTTAAACTCCAAACTATTTCCATTACCTTCTGGTGGTGGGGGAGGGAAATCCTCTGTGTCCATCCTAATGTATCCACCGCAACTTTAGTGGACTGTAAAACCCTGCAAAAATGAAGGGAACATGTTTTGTAGATGAACATAATTTCCAAATACTGAGACACTCCTTTTCAATTTGGCTAAGCTCATACTTATTAGCTAATACCATTATGGAAGAGAGGAAATGTGCCTGGCTTCTTCAATATGAATCCAGTCCAAATTTTTATGTATACAGCCCTCAGAATTGGAGCCAATTCCTTTAATGACCTCAGTAAGCCAGCTGAAGAAAGATGAAGTTTTTAAACTATTTGGTACTCTGCAGCTCCCATTGTGACAATCACAAGCAGATTACTAAAACATGTTATTTCAGTGTTGGAGCACATATTCTGTTTCAAAATCTTCATGAAGGGGACAAGGATAAAAATTCTAGAAAGCTCCTCAGTTTTGATGATGCTTTTCTCCACCTGGCAATCAGAAATAAGTTTTAATTATGCACTTTGTACACCACTTCCTTCTTCTTTTTTTTTTTCCAATCTTAAAAAGTTCTGCTTGAGCCCCTTTACTTTCACCTTTCCTGAGAAGAATGAAGTACCAGCAAGCAGATTCCCGAGCACCTTCTCTTTCCTCCTCTCTTCTCAAATGCCATTGATCTCATGTTTTAAGGAAAAGAATAACCTCACAAAGCGTTCCCATACTTTGGTCCTGAATACACACTGGGAGAGAACCCATGACATTTTCATTCCCTCCCCATAACACTACTTAACAGTGACATTCTAGTATCATCTAGAAGGAAAACCTCTTGTGCTAAGCAATGTATATACTCTGCCCCAAAACCATTTTCACTCTAACTCAAAAGACATGTCAAAAAGACAGATTTCAGAACAAGGCTGAGGAGGAAAAGTAAGTTTCCAAAAGCCCCACAGGACAGTGGAAGAGCTAATGCTGAATTTTATGTCCTACTCTCGAGTAGCCCACAGATGTTAACCTGAAGAAGGTAACACTTCTGCCAGCAATGGCACACAAACAGCTCAAGCCCTTGCAAAGTCTCCTCAGCCCAAGTATGAAAAGAGTAAGTTGAAGGAGACAGTAAAATTCAAGGTAAAATGGAGTAATAATAGACTAAATGGATCAGGATACAGAGGCCAAATGAATTGTCACTTACAGAAGAAGTGGCAGTGAATGGAACAAAATGCTTCAAAAAAAGGACCCAGCCCTAGGAGGTACCACAAAATTTGCCTCCCTAACACTAGGTATGCAAGGGCAAATCATCAGGACAGATGTATGAGGAAGGGTAACAAATCTGGTAGAGCAAGATCCTATTGTTATGAGACAATTCATTACCACTTGTATCAACTAAGCAAACAAAATTGCCTTTTAAACTGTCTTAAGATTTGGTAATTCTTAATCCAGTCTTAGATAAAACCAAGTAGTTTCAGAGCTAAGGCTCCAAAAGGATTCACCCACATATGCAACATCTATCTACAACACAGAAAAAATTACATTACATGCTTTCACTATACAGTGTCCCTTCTAAAGCCTCTCTATAATTTCTATCTGCAGAGCTCCAAGGCGTGTTCCTGCTTACAAATGTCTGGAATGCATCTTGCCACACCAAAACTGTCAGCCAAAACGAGCAATAGTTATGGTTTAAAGAAAAGGTTTTCCCTTTATTCTCTTAAAGCTGCATCATGACTGGAGCATAGATTTTCAACTGTGAAACATATAATAACCAGGAAATCTCTGAAAGTGAGTCTCAGCACCTTTTCCAAATGCATCTTTAAGAGAGTAGCTAAAAGGTTTTGAGGATGTATTTTTTTTTTTATTTAAACATATGATACAAGTTTTCAAGCGTCTATGAAAGTTAACTTCAACAATGATTTTTTAAATCAATTTCTTCCTCACAAGCAAATATTAACAAGACAGAGCTGAGCTATAGAGCTTTATTTCCATTTTGATCTAGTTCACAGTTGCATGCTTCGAATTACACAAGAATTGTGTCAAGGAAGGACACAGACCCAGTGTTAGAGTACTAGCCACTGACCTGCTTGCTCCTATCTGAACAGTGCAGTTATTCACAAGAAGAAAGATACACTGTCACTTAAGAATGCCTCAGGGGTTGATTTATACATTGCATTAATTCATCTTGAAGTTCCACATACTTTTCTCTACTTTTTAGCTGCTACAAAAAGCCCTGCAGCAGCAAAGAGCGCTTGTGTATTATACATTCCATTAATACCCTCCACAAAAATAAAATAATTCTCATTTTATGTAGCAGACAGCACATTTATGAAGAATCTCTAATAGCAGCATATTTTAAAGAGAAGATCTTCACTCTTCTATCGAGAGGCAGGGGAACTAACTCAAGTTAAAGATGTTTAAATCAAGATTAAGGCAGATGATTTAATTTGACTAGCAGCATATGGTACATTGGCATTCGTAGCTCATGTGGTTTTACCCACTGATTCTGCTGCTAACAGAGTTACACAGCACACAGCTGTACAGGTGCATTCAGACAATAATCATGGAAATAACAGCTCAAATTAACCTAAAAGGGACTTCTGAATGTTCCCTCATACACTAAAGACAGGTGTTTTCAAGATTAAATGAGATTGCTCAGGGCCTTTGTCCCTCCAAGTTATGAAACCCCATGAAGGTGGAGGTTTCACCACCTCCCAGAGCATCCTGCTCCTGTGCTTAATGAGCCACTCCAGGAAGAGTTTTTCCCATATGCCCAACTGGAATTACCCTTGCAGCAGCTTGCAGCCATTGCCTCTCATTCTCCTGCTGTGCACCTCTGAAAAAAGCCTGGCTCCATCTTATTTCCAACCTTGGGAAGCAGAAGACTGCAATTCAATACCCCTCAGTCCTTTCTTCTCAAAAAGACACAAACCCATTTCCCTCAGCCTCTTCTGACCTGTTCTCATCCCTAACCATATCAGTGGCCTTAACTGGACTCACTGCAGTTTGCTAGTCCCTCACTTGTAATGGGGCCCCACACTGAATGCTAAATTCCAGATGCAACTGTGAGACCACTGAGTAGATGTCATTTGGTTTAGCATAAAATTATATGAAATTTTTAACAGTTAAGTGCTTTTAAGACACAGAATATTAAAATTTTGTTCCAAGAGTATTTAAAAACAGTAAATAGAAAAAATTCCCTATTAAATATGAAACACACATGCTATTATATTCATGTGTATCCCATTATAAAATTATGAATCTGAGTAACTGAACAACTGCCCTGACCTACTGGACATGACACAGAGGTTATAAAAATATGGAGCTTTTTTCCCTCCACAAAATTGTTTTCTCAAACATGGTATAACCTCTATATAATGACTCAAACCACACCCTTCCAGGCTCCTTCCATAGCAGTCACAGAAACGCTAGGACAGAAAGAAGCTCTTGAAGCTATCTAACCCAAAGTTTAAGATTTCCCATTGGCATCCAGATGCGTGACCAATTCAGCTGAGAGACCACTACTACTGTTAAAAAATCCCTACTTGTAGCACAGTAGCATGCTTTTATTCCAGCTAGTAACTTCCTAAGTTTGGCATTAAAAATTGGGAATAATCATATTAAATGCATGATTTTTGAACAAAAAAGAAAATCAAATCCCTCATTATACTGCAATATATTGAGTTCCCCATTAACTTTCTAAATTTTAAATTGCTATATAAGAAAAAAAAAGGAATTAAAATACCACATTAAAATCAGATGTTTCTGATGCAGAGAAGTCCCGCACAGTCGAAGCAGTCAGATTTCCAGTGGCACTCACACCAGAAGCCAGAGTTGCTCAAATGTGAAATGAACCCCAAGAACAGCTCCCAACTAACTTCAAATTTTCCACCAAGAACACTCACCTTTGACCGTGGTACTGAAGGCACCTTTGAAAGCTGGTACTGAAGGAAATTGGGAGTCTGTGATGTTCCACAGCAGACCTCACAACCTCAGAGTGCTAACACCTACATAATCTGTGAGACTAAAATTCTGATTCCACAGCAAATGGCAGTTTCAGCAAAGGAGACAAAGGCACCTTCATACTTATCCAAAGACTACAGAAGAACGTCAGAGTTCCTCTCTGTGACTCAGTTTTCCTTCTCCTAACCTCTGGTAACTCCTTCTGCTTCCAGGACTAGGCTTGTCAACCAGGTCTGCACATCACAATTCATTCAATGATTTCCTCTAATTGTGGGACAAACAACAGACCATCAGTTCTCAGCTACAGGACTACAAATACTGATCAACATCTGCATTTCCACTTCAATAAAACTATTTTCCAAAAATCGCTACTTGTGCAGAGGTCAGTAGGTAACAGAAATGGGACTGACACAAACTCGGCCAAAATTACGGGGCAGTGCAGCATTCAGATCTGGGGGCACAGATCTGAATACACACATACACTGAGCTCCCAAGGGAGCACATGCTGCCAAGTTTTTTCAGCTCCACCACCCTAAGAACTGTAAAGCTGATTGACATACCTTCTCCTTAGGTATGTGTGTGCACTATAACTGCAGCAACATCAGGATTCTTCATTCTTAACACTGGAGAGAGAATAAGCCAATGAACACTTTATCATAGGAAACAGAAGCTGAATCAAGGAGACTGACTTCCAAGGAACTGTGACTCATGGAGAAAGCTTAGTCCAAGCAGCAATGTCTCTGAGAAAGCCTTGAAGTCTGAAAATTAAACTCAAAAAACCAACACCAAAACAAGAGAAACTGTGAAAGCAAAGCCCATGAATGTCTAAAAACCTCTTGTGTCCTCATCACTTAGTGAATATTGCTGTGTAATGCCCAATTGAGTCTTCTTCCACCTATAATTACAGAATTCCCATTGGGAAGTAAATCTCGCTGAAATTTGATATAAAGACTCTTCCAGGTCTGCAGAGAAAAGACAAGATAAAAGAATGTAGAAGGTAGAAGGTTAATTTACTTTTTTTTCCTCCTGTATATAAAGAAGGTTCCATTACAAAGAAAAAAAAAAAAAGTAAAATTTGTTTTCCATACAAGTTATGCCTATGAAACACAGACCGTAGATTTTTTTTTAAGAGGTATCTACAGTGGGTATGAATGAAGCAGGCATTCATATTATGACAGCTTCCCATCACATGCTGTAAGCCATGGAAGAAGTCTATATCAACACTTGATCATTATTTCTTTTAATGTATATTTGGTTTTAGTAATAGGTAACAGTCCTGTTCTATACAAATTTTATTCTTAAATTTATCGAAGTAAATTACCTAAATCATGTGCCATAGAATAATAAAGGAAGTACAGAGGTTTAGTCAGAAAATTAATATGAAACTCAGATCCTTGCTCAGTTAAAGTTGGGAGAAATTCTATTACCCACAGCAATCCAAACAAGGTCAGATCCGCAGGGACGCACATTTTTCAGAATGCATAGAGAATCCACTTCCCCAAAAGCTAGTTGGCTTTTTTTCTCACACCAAGCAGCATCCTGCTCAAAGTCAGAGAACAACACAGCAGCCATAAGCCCTGAACAAGAAGCAGTCTACACAGACACCCCAAAAACATGGTTGAAGATTGGTTTTCTAGTCTTTCTTTCTAAAGGCTATTATTTACAACATTTCTTCACCTAGAGTGTATTCCTGCTCAGTACGTCATCTAGAGGAGGGGAAAAGAGGTAGAAAGCACAGACTGCATCTGCAAAATTGTCCAAGGGATCCTGACCACAGTGCAACCAGAAAGCACTGTTAAATTTTTAATATTTATGTTCTTCCCCTCTACAGTTGTTATTGCAAGGCAAAATAGAGAATCACTGCTTGATAGACTCATTCAGGTTGGCAGGAGGTCATGTAGTTCAACCCGCTGCTCAAAGCCAGGTCAGCTACCAGATGAGACCAGGCTGCTTTATCTACTGAGATACTGAAAATCTCTAAAGACAGACTGCATGACCTTGCCAGGCATCCTGTTTCCTTGCTTTGTTGTCCTCCTAGAAAAAAAAATTGCCCTTATATCTAGTTAGAACCACCCTTACTTCAGTTAGGAGCACAGCCTGCTGTCCTGTCACCTTGACAGCCTGCCAGCAGGCAGAAGCACACTGCCATCAGGCCCCCATGAGGCATCTCTTCTCCAGGCCGAACAACCTCAGCTCCGTCAGACTCTCCTCCAGCGCAGCACTACCACCCTCTGACATTCTGGCAGCCTTGTGCTGAACTTGTTCAGTTTTATCCACATCTCTTGTACTTGGGCGGGATGGAGTGTGGACACAAAACTGGAAGCAATACTCAAGGTGTGGGCTGACAAGTGCTGAGTGAAGAGGAACCCTTCCCTTGGAGAAGACATTCCTTCCCGGGTGCGCAACCTTGCCCTCGTGATTGTTGAATTCCACAGAGTTCCTTCCAGCTCCTCAACCTGCTCAGGTCCTTCTGAATGACAATCCAGATCTCAAGTACATCCACTGCCCTCTTCTTTTTCCCTGTTTGGTGTCACCTGCAAACTTCATGAGCAAGGGCTGGTACACTTCCACATCATGTATAATATTAAACAGGACACATCCCGTGACAGACAGCTGGGGCGCTCCACTGGTTACCAGCCTCAAGTTATAACCAACTAGTCATCTCTAAAACCAACCATCCCACCAGGTTTCCACCCATCTAGCAGAACACCCACCCAGATTAGAATGACATTCCGCAAAAGACCTTGCTGAATCCAACATGAGCATATAGTCTTATTAAGCTCGGTAGCAATATACTTACTTTACAAATAGAAAAGCCATGGTCTACAAATTTTAAGGAATGAGAGGAGTATGGATAAAAATTTATTGAAACCAGGGAAGGGAAGACGTTCCTGAAGATGCATGTAGGGCACCTAACTTTTAGTGAATGAGCCTTGCTCCCATCTTTTGTCCTGCTAACTGTTTTAATACCCAAAGGAAGAAGATGGGCATCACCCCAGGTTTTGGAGGCCATCCTGGAGGCCAAGAGTACCATAACAAAATGCAAGAATCTGAAGAATTAAAAGTGAACAATGGCATCATATGCTTTAAGTCAAGACTGATTTGATTTGTTTTGTTCTGTGCCACACAAACTAGAGAACTGAGTTACTGAGTCAAGACAATGATCTTCCATCTCGCACATGAAAGCAAACTAAAAATGTATGAACACTAGGAACATTTTTCTCAATTTGCTCTATAATTTGATTGTAATCAAGTAACTTCATACGGAAAAGTAATTTTATTTCTGTAACTTCCTTTTTTAAACTTAATTCAGATAGTCCCTTTCTATACTGGATATCAAGTATTGCTTTAATTGGAAATATCCTCAGCAATGTTTGTATTATTTAGTCAGAGAAGATCCTCACATGCTGCAATTGTGATGTAAACCAAAAGTGGAGGAAATGTTATTTGTTTATGGACACAGTCAATAAGCACTTTTTCCCCTCCAGCTGTACTTCAGTCACACATCCACCAAAAAAGCAAAGAAAGTCCTGTTCCAACTTGCATTAAATTCATGCATCCTAGTTTTACAAGGTGTAGGTTGCCTTTCAAGATACTGATGACAACTGATGAAAATTTCCACCAAGGTCTTTCCAATGATACAAGTGAAAGGATATACTGAAATGAATATTCAGTTACTACTGCTGCCTGCAAACTAAGTCCTGACAGAGACACTTCTACAAAACATTTTCAGCTCTTTGGGTATTACTGTCCTTGGAAAAGTAAATATGCTGTTTCTCATCAAGGACAACACATTACACCTGATCATTACAAAAGCATCAAAATGAACAAATTATTTCACCTGATGAATAAAGTTATTAAGAATATAAGTACAGTCTTATTTCTGAGTTTCAAAAATATTTGGAGTAAAATATGGAAATACGTATCTAATAATAATAAAGTCATAATGCATGCTCTAGAAAAACAACAAAATTTTCTTTGATTTTCTTTTTATAACACCAAAAATTTATTCAAATGAATCAGAAATCAGGTAGTGAAGTTTTTAAATAATCAATTACAGCAAGAAAGAAAAATAGTAATAGCACCTGCAAAGAACAGCCCTTCTCTTCAAAAAATATATAACAGAAGGTGGTTTCCATGGAAGCGTAAGTTCTGCATCTAGTCCTAACATCAGCAGTCTTCACTCTTTCCTTGATTTGGAAATGATCTACTAGACCTTCTTCTTCTCAGCCTTCTGCAGTTCGAAAGTGAGCCCGCAGTTTGCGACAATATTAAATATTATGTATAACATTCTAAAAGAAAACTGAGGATGAGTCAGTGAGCGCCTTAAAAAGCTGAAAAATATAAAGATGAGAGACATAAGCTCAAGACTCACAGTCTTGCTAGATATCCTAGCAGGATATCTAAATATTGCCATCTACTTTCCAATAACTTACTATCCCAGTTTAGAGATGAGGAAATAATGTTTACCCTCTTTCTTGAAGTTTCTGTATCAATAAGGACAAAAATATTCATATGATTTCTGCAATTTTTTAATGCATTTCAAGGAAAAAAAAGATTGCAGAAAAAAACAAGAGTGAATGTTTGACCTTGGATCCTAATAGTTCACATTCATGGTTGAGTCCCAAGTAACAAGTATTGTACAGTACAGTAAGTCACTGAAACAGATTTTCCCAAGATAATGCCCCCATTCAGCAGCACGTAAGTAGAACAATTTATTTTGCTCTGCTTAACTGCTTCACCCACGCATTTGACATTAAGCTTCAGGCTTCCTGACTGAGCAGTGAACATGTAGGACATGAATCGATGTTGTGCAGTTATGCATCACTTCCCACAGTCTTGCTGATTCAGGCATTTCAGAATAAAACATGAATCAAGTTTTTGATCTAAAAACACAAGTCTGAAAACATATTTTTGAAACCTTGTTTAGCATTACTTGTCATCACTCCTTTAAAAACAAGTTGTACTTTTACATCTTCCTGGTTTCAAAATAATCCAAAATATTTTGGTGCAAGTAAAACTTGCACCAAATGTCCAACTGATTTAAATCTCAAAAGATGGTAATAATGCAGCAGTTTCCTTCCATGCATATATGACAGAACTTGAGTCACTGAGATTCTGCTCTCTGCAAACCACACATGAAAACACACAATGACATTACCGACAAAGATTTGAAACAAAAAATACCAGAAAGAATATTAAGAAATACTTGTATAGATCCATAATGAGAATTCTCATTTACCTTGCTCATGTGCTTCCTCTCCTTACTATGAAGAGCACCACCTCGGCATAACGTACCTGCAGTCTCCCTAAGTAATTCTCAAGGTTCAGTTTATGAATTCCTGATAATTTCCAAGCATCCAGGCTTGCAGCTTTTCTACTTGTTCAAACTACTTCCAGATTCAGAAATTAATTTACCAATATCATTTTTCCACTAACAGATGCAATAACAAGAATGACTTTGTATGAATAGGAATGGGAGTGGGAAAAAATATCTGCCACGAATGCTGATTTTAACAAGATATGGTCTTGGATACAAAAAATGCCTCCCTCACACCTTGTAGAATATGTTCAAAATGAAAAACTAATTCATACCACTATCAGTGCAGCCTCGTTTATTACCCCATTATAAGATACAAAGTGTTCAAAAAGTAGGACTCACTCAACAATTGCATTCACAGTGTTTAAAACACTGTAACTCCAAAGAAGGTTCTCTGAGGTACAACTGCTGCAATAGACATCCCACAAGAAGCATCCAAGGATAGTCCGTAAATGCACTTGCAGCTCAAAAAAAATCAGAAAGCTGAACTTACAGAAAGACATTTTTAAAGAAATACCTTTAAATTTAGAGGCCATAAGACAACTCCACATGAGATTCCTTCTCCAATTCTAAACTAAAATTGTAAAATGGAAATACATAATTAAAGAAAAAGAAAAAAGTAAAACAGAAGTCACTTTACATAAGCGTAAAGAAAATTCCTAGAAAATATGAAGAAAATAAGTACTACACACTGCTCATTTCTCCATCCCATACAAAACTGAGAGCAGTGCAGTACTACAGATGCAATACTACAGATAAACTGGGTACAGCTCTGCACAATACACAAAGTTCAATCTGAAAGTCTGAATCAAAACTGCTCTTCCTTCTCCTGGACTGCAGATTTTGCTTCCTGGCTTCTTCAGAAATAGACTGAAGTTTATAAATTTTCAACAACAGATTCTAAAAATAATTTCTACGTTATATAGAAGCAGTTAATAGACTTCCTGTTTTAAAAATGAGTAACGTGCTATTCCCAGTTGCATTAAATTCCATTAACAATTATGAAGTTTGACAATAGCCTGTCAGGTTTTAGACTAGTTTATTTTTCTTCAAATGTTTATAAACTATGCAAGGACTCCTAAACAGCTGAAGCAACTGAAGAACTCCTCTGGTGTTGAGATTTTTTCATAGAATCATAGAATGGTTTGGTTTGGAAAGGACCTTAGAGATCATCTAGTTCCAACCCCTCTGCCATGCATGGGTCAGAGACATTTTCACAGTATTCTGTGCTAGGAGAGGATTTTTACAATCTACTGATGAGTGAAACCACAGCCTATCTGCTGAGTGAAACCACAGCCTATCTGCTGAGCGTAAGCATAGCTCGGGGTCAGAGAGAACTCCTGGGCACAGAGAGAGGGAGCCAACCCCCTCTTCAGTGCTGTGGTGTGCTCACCACTGGCCCGTCAGAGCCAATAGCACAAGATTTGCACGTTTGGCCTCCATGCCTCAGACCTGCAATGCCAGCATGCACACCTGTCATGCAGCACTGGGGCTTCTCTCCATATCCAGCAGTGTCCAATACATAGGATCCTGCTGGTTCCGGGCACTCATCCAGGAGATGATGGACAGCACATTGCTCAAGCATTTGTCTGCTTCCATGGTCTTTTCTCCCACCACATCCATCTGCGCGTATCAGCCACGGAAGTCCCACACACTGGACACCCAGTGCCATCACAAGACACCTGTCGTCGCCCACACAGTAGGTCATGTCTCATGTACAGTGCCACAGGTAAGCTATGAAATCCACTGAAAATATTATAAAAACCTTGAAACCTCATTGTAAAGCCTTCAGAGGTATCAGATTTCAAGGTAAAATCTAAAGAACTACTGTTCATAACCAGATAAACACATGTAACTAGTTCACGGACTACTGTGCCAGAGGGTGAAAGAAGAAAAGACAAGATGGATTAAACAAAGCAAGTCAGACAGATTATCAAGATCAAACAGATCACCCAAGTGAAAAGAATGAAGTGTCCATTGAAGAAAACATTTGAAAAGCCAGAACCCCTGCCTGAATAATAGGCTTGAACTTGTAGGCACCCAATGTGTCCCATGTTCAGGTAATAAATCTATGTCTCCTGAGCACCAACAGAAAATTTTAAAAAATGTAATACTTAATTTCTACTGCAGAACAGATTGCTCATTGGACTTCACCAAGTGGAGTGAAGGTTATGGGAAAAAAATTATTTTCTTTACAATAAAAATAGCCACAAAGTCACGCATGGTGGTATAATCTTACTGTAGTTATTTAGCATGAACAGTTCTTAACCAATCTTTTTTTATTTCTTGACCCATGCAAGAAAAAAAAAACCTACACCTTTTTATACTAACAGTTAATTGCACAACTGAAAAAAAGATGCTCTTTACATTGCAATTGAACAATTTCAAACCTGCCAGCACAAGGTAAAAACCATGATCTTAGTAGCTTTGGGAAAGAAAGAAGTGGGGGAAAAAAAAGGATCGAATATGTAAATGAAAGAGGGCAGAATTCAGAATGGATAAAATTGTTTTGGTCAAAAATACATGCACCTCCTAAAGGTCTTTAAAACAAGCCTTTGCCGTGGACAAATTATTAGTAGCTGCTTTTCCAAGCAGCTGGTACTGCCTACTGACACAGCCTGCTCACTCACTTGCCCAGGTGAATGACTAGACAATCTCTGAAAGCTGTTCTTGCCTTACCCTGTAAGCACAGGGCATCTTGCAAACGCAACTATAGGGTCTGGGATCACCACAAACAACTATATAACTTCTCCTCTCAACAGTTGCACCGTGAATTACAAAGAAACCAAAGACAATTTCAAAACCTCCTTGGAAAAAAAATACATTAAAGGGCAGTTTTTACTGTGAAGTACATTTTCCCCTGTTTTAAGACAGTCAATTCAATTGCAGATGCCAACTGAAAACCTGTGGTCGGCACCGGCTTTGAAAAACGGGGAAGGAAAAACTCCAGCCCCCATGGGAGCTGGATTTTTCATAGCCTTGTCCGTATCTGATGGAGAGGGGAGGGAAGCTGGAGCCGGCGGCGCACACGCGAGAAACCCCTCGCGAAAACCTGGGCGAAAAAACTTCCCCAGTTCAAGAGCGAGAAGTTTGGCCAAAGCGCCGATGCGTTTTAGGGACCCCTCACTTCAGCAACCCGCCTTGCACGAACAAAACCTCTTTAATGACAGATCTCACCCCCTGGGTTTCCCTCTCCTCCCCCGGGCCGTGCCCAGCCGCCGCCACGGGCCCCCCGCAGCCCCAGCGAGGCTGCCCCGGCCCCCCGAGGGGCGTCTCCGCACCCAACACCGAGCCCACCCTCCGAGGACCAAACTTTCCGTGACTAACACCGGAGCAGGACCTCGGCCCGGAGCGAACACCCACCTCCTCTGCCGCAGCCGGAGCCGCCGCCAGGCGCTGGGAGGCGGCCGCCGCCCGGCCCGGCCCGGCCCGCTCCGCTCCGCTCCGGCGGCTGCCCCGCTGCGCGGACACGTCACTCGCCCGCCGCGGAGCTCGCAGTGGCCGCCGAGGGGAGCTCCTGAGCCCCGGCGGGAGCCGCCCGGCCCCGCCTCGCCGCGGCCCCGCTGCCGTCACCGCCCGCCCGGGGCCGCCGCCGCTCCCGGCCCCCGCCTCCGCCAGGGCCCGCCGGCTCCCGGTTGGCGCAGCCGGCCGGCCGGGGCGGGGCGGGCCGGGCAGAGCGCGTTCCCCCCGGACCCCGCCGCATTCCTGCCGCCGCACGTGACACCGCTCGGGGCAGTAGCGCATCCCGGGGCCCTGCTGCGGGGGGGGGCTCGGTGTAACGGGGGGAGAGCGGAGCTCTCCGGGGATGGAGAACTGGGCACACGAGCGACGGTACTGCTTTTCCCCGCAGCCTCACGCTCACGAATAGCCCCTGAGCACGCCAGGGTGCACACTGGGCCACAGCGTTATACTGGAATTTAATCTTCTTTATCACTTGAAACCCTGTTTTCAGAATTAAAGGCTGGCTAGAGGCGCTGGCACCTCACAACGAGTCTTTTTGCTCTTTCCCCATCCTTGTTGTGTGATGGTCCTCCCAGGGAGCATCGCTGCAGACTACTGACCAAGCCAACCACACAGCCACCCACACATGGAATGCATGTGTGCTGTACAAGTATGGAATTCTTATCCTGGAAGTAACACCAACGACTTGTACATTCAGGACAACGTGCCCCTTCCTTAAAATAAAAAAGAAAACTTTACAAGATGCAATTATTTTGAAAATGTATCCCTTTACACATCTGCCACACACTGAAGAAAATAAATGCTCTTAAGTACATTATAAGTTCTTAAATACATTATAAGTCATTACAACTCTTTGATATTGTTAAATATTATTTGAAATCTCTGGACTACTTTTAAGAATGAAAACTTTGAGCTAAACGCTGTTCAAAGAGCCATACATCATCCACCAGTGATCCTTGCCTATTTCAGTGCACCAATGCTACAGCCAGTAATAAAATACGCCAAATACACCCAAATACATAAATTTATTATCATCACATGAGTAAATGATGGCATCCATCATCATCATCATCATCGCCATCATGGCTAGGCTTCACAAATGAAGATTTGGGGAGGGCTCTACCCACGTTTGTTACAAGCGTGCTGGTGGCTAAAAAGGCCAATACGAGATAGGCATGTCCGGTTGCAAAAGGCACAGCAGAAAGACTCCTTAGGTGGTATATTCTGCAAGACACAATTCTTTCTGTGTTGTTTTTTCTCCTCGAGAGTGATCCTGCGTGCGTTCTCAAAAGCATCAGCTGCGTTATAGATGGTGTGTCTCCAGACCTCCCGATTGGAGGCCAGAGTAGACCAGTTATGATGATCAATGTGGCCGAGGCTGAGATGCTGTTTCAGGGAGTCCTTGTATCTCCTCTTTGGGGCTCCTCTCTTGCGGCAGCCAGTGGTAAGTTCACCATAAAGCAAGATCTTAGGGAGGCAGTAGTCCTTCATCCTGGAGATGTGTCCTGCCCAACACAGCTGTGTTCTCAGCAATGATGGCATCCAACATTTGATGAATCCACCCTTTCCTACATTTTTCCTTTGTCTATAGTTTAACAACACACATTCACTATTATCCTTGTCTTCGTATGGGTTCATTCAATCTGAATTACAAATTAAGTATTTAAAAGTATTGCTTTCAAAAAATGTTTCCATTTTCACAAAGTTATTTCTTTTTAGTGCAGTTCATCACAGTATGAACTCAAAATAGTTCTCACATAGCTCTATAGGTTCTATGCAAGAAAGAAAACAAAAAAATTGGGCCATATGTAAAGGGTAAGGACAGGAATACCATTATGGCATTCAGTTCAGCTTCCAGTAGAGACACCACTCTATCCTGTTGTTTCTGTAATTTTTTACATGTGTAGCACTTCCTTCACAGCCAGCTATAATTTCAGGAGCTGAAATGACAGGAAATCAGTCTTTAGCACACTGTTAAATAAGTCCTTATCATTAGAGGCCATGTTAAAGAACAGACACATATCTAGACCAAGTTTGATTCTGCAATTAAAAATACCATTCACGAGAAATATCCTTCTCCTTTTGGCAGCCAGCTCACTATGTGCATTAAATTCTCCCTTTCATAATTACCTTTCACTGTTAGAGAGACAAAATTCAAATCCTTCCTAGAGTTCTTTTATGAACCTTTTTGATCTTTGACAACCACTTCTTTGATTCTGGTGACCATATGTAAATATCCTTCTCTAATTCAAATAAAAGGTCACTGTGGAAACCTTGTTCGACAAATCCAATAATAGCAGATCAACTTGTAAAAAAGAAAAACTAACTTCCAAAATACCTTGCACTTTCCTACTATTTTCTAAGGCAGGAATATTAGCAGCAATAATTAGCACCCTAATAATTGCAATCACAAATTAAATTTTTATTCACCCATAATTAATTGTCGATAATTAGAATGCAGATAATGTCTGCTTCCACTGTTAACATGAAGCTTTTTATAATCAGATTCTAAGAAGCTGATATTTAAATTGGTTTTCCTGGTGATCCTTGCATGAGGCCTCACCAGAATTTAGTTATTCTCGTTGCTGATTACTGGGGCTTCAGCAAAGATACTTCTAGCCTCCAAGCTAGTATACATAGGTCAGCTACCCCATACATCTCTACCATACATCTACTCCAGTACATGTACTGGGCATCTTAGGGACACCATCAACACTGGACAGTGTCCTGGCCCCATATGACACAGTGCTGTGAACATGGGGCCTCTTTTGTCTCTCTCCATGGAAACTGGCATGGTTTAATGTAAACCTAAATTTATGACACCTAAGGATATATGACATCATTCCTATGGCTTGCTTTCCAAAACATTGCACAAAATCTGAATAAGGAAATTAAAACTTAGGTTATCATTCTCCAGCAAAGCCAGACTTTCTCAGGTTCTTCCTTCTGTTTAACAGCTGATGTAGCTGGCACTTTTTCCTAGGGAGTATTTATCCACTGGAAATCCAGAAGTTGTTTCTCCTGTTGTTCTCAGGAGTCCCCCATTAAGACAGTATGCCATCTGCTTACTGTAATCCCTCAGAAACCACTCAAAGCCAGGACATCCAACAACCTGGCTTAACTTGAGCATCTGTGGAATTCATGCTGGACTCTTGTAAAGTTACAGGTGCCCTTTACTTCCCTTTACCAAACCAGACGAGTGACAACACTTTTTAAAAGGCAAGCCACATAATTTTCTTAAATTCAGACTATTATATCAAAAATAACATTTGTTTTTATAAAAGCACTGCTTATTCACATTCTGATATGCTGTCTACTGCTGACTTGTCTTCCAGGTCTCCCTGAAGCACCAACACTACTACTGGGAGACAGTTTGTCAATTCTGAGCACACCAGTACAAGTTAACTTCTTGTGATGGGTTGACCCTGGCCAGCAGAGAGACCCCAACCCAGACACTCTCTCACTCCCCTTTGTCAACAGGATAAGGGGGGAAAATAAGATGGAAACCGTGTGGGTCAGAATGATTCCTTAGCAACTACTGTCATGGGCCAAACAGACTCAACACAGGATGGTGAGTAGCAAAGACAAAAGTAAAACCACCTCCCCCCTCCACTCCATCTTCTTGCCAGGCTCAACATCATTCCTTCATTACCAAGTCCTTGGCCTCTACCACCCTGAGGGGCACAGTGGGATGGGAACTGGGGTCAGTCTATAACAGCTCCTCCCTGTACTTCTTCCTCCTCCTTACATTTTTCAGCTGCTTCACTGTGGGCCCTTCCCACAGGCTGCAGTTCTTCAGGATAAACCTGCTCCTTCGAGGGCTCCTCCACAGGCTGCAGGGGAATCTCTGCTCTGGTACCTGGAGCAGCTTCTCCCCTTCCTTCTTCACTGACCTGGGTGCTCACAGGGCTGTTTCTCTCACTTTTTTCCCCTCGCTCTTCACTTTTGTGCAGCATTTTTGTCCTTTCTTACATATGTTTCCTCCAGGGTGTCCCTCCTCAGCTGTGGTAGGTCAGAGCCACCTGGAATCATCTGTGTCCAGCATAGGGCAGCCCCAGCCTCTCCTCATAGAGCCCCCTGCAGCCCCCACTGCCCACACATGGGCACCATACAATCATATGCACAAGATGTTTCTATAACACAAAATTCCTACTTTCAGTTATTTCGCTGTGCTCTGATGGTTCTGTTTCATTCTGAAGCTGAGGAAGGGAAAAACTTAAGTGAATTTCCTCTCACCAGATGATCATGAAGCCCTGAGGTCACGCAACCCTGAAATGCAGCCTTTGGCCAAAGTAGAGCTGTTCCCAGGGGTGGAAAGGAGGTACTAGTGTAATACAAGATACTGGGAAGACTTTATATCAAATGCTATGGACAACTCTAAGCTGCTAACATATAATGAAAAGGAATTTAAGGAGGGAAAAATGACAAACAAAGAGTATTAGGATGGCTAGGAAAATAAAAGAGCAGATTGATTTGTAGTCATGAAGATGCAAATAAGTCTCCAGGGGTAAAAAATAATTACATAAGATAAAAAGGCAGTGATAATACAAGAATAAATTACTTTAAATTAGAACAGACTTCAGGTTCTTTCAGCCTTGGGCAGTATATTGCTTGGGAATTTTGATGTCCTAAAACAAGTTCCTTAACCTTAGCCTCAACTGGTGTCACAATGATACCTTAAAACAATATGGTCCTGAGAAAAAAAAGGAAGAGTTAAAGCATCGGACAAACTACATATTCAATGTCCAACTGAAACCTGGTTGGACAATGTAACAACCAGTCCCAGCTACCTCATCCCAAAGCCCCCCAGTTATTTTTTTGCATTTAATTCTTATGACTCCTAAGCAAGGCTACTGCTGCTTTCCAGGATACACTTTCTTCATGTAAATATGACCCACAAAACAAGATGAGCAAACTCTCGTTAGATGCTCTATGCCTACTCTATGCAAACTGCCATGCAAAAGCACTCTATGTATTTTTACAGTTTGCCTGCATGGCTTTGTTTTTTAAGGTATTGCAGTTATAATCTTGATTTATGCTTACAAGATCCTGACAGAACTGCAAGGTCCAGAAATGTAGGAAAGTCAACCCTCTACCTTGTACAAAATTAGTCCTTTCTCAGGTATATTTTGTAGCCTGCTTTGTGCAATTCCCATGCTTAAATTTCAGTGAACACAGCTTTGGTGACAAAATGCAGTGTTCACATGGTAAACTGCTTTTGGCAGCAGAAGCAGCAAAGCAGGAGAGAGAAGTTGCAGATCTATGGAGCAATATAGAAGTCAGGCCAAGTACCTGGAGCTGCCACAATCAACTACCAGTACTAAAACCTCACAAGTCTTCACAGTAAGTATCAGGCGACATACTGGTGAAAACACTGCTGGCTTTTACAGCATACTCATGTGAGCCAAGAAGTCAAGGAAGCAGAGGAACCTGGAATCATATGAGGAAATAAATATATCAGACCAGAAGTAATGCATCTGATAAAGCTATATTAAATTTCCACTCTCTGCTCAGGTCATATCCCTAAGGACTCAGCAGTGACCCTAGCTGACTCATCAGAACATACACACAATAGCAGCAAGCAATGGTACAGCCAATTTCCATGCTTTCTTCTTATTTGTGGACACATGAGCAGGCAATACTCCTTTCAAGCTTGGCCTGTTTGCCATTTGCCATCTTGAGCTATAAACAAGGACAGCTGTGTTCTTACAGGTTTGCTCTATGTTTGTCATTCCACCTCATTCGTCAACTGCTCAGCTTGGGAAAACAGGAAGGCACAATGTGCTGAAAAAAACACTTGTTCCTGCTCTGTGGTACTACCAGAACACACTAATTAGTCAATCAGATCCAGAGCATGAAGCATTTCTTCCAACACTGGAAACCCATCTAGGGGCTGAAAACTACAGCAACAGGCATAATTTACTTAATTAATGACCACTGCTTGTATTTTTGTGTTCCAACTTAAGTACCAGTGCCATGACACAAGATCAGAAGATTGTAACTGATGAATAACACTGTCAGCTTAAGTGTACTCCAATACTTTTTGGGAAATATAGTAAGAACTAATAAGTAAAATTTGACCTTTTAATTGAAGACACCTGAATAGCAAAAATCAATAACATTTAAATTAATTTTACAGATTATTTACCAAAAAAAAAAGGGACTTTAGTCATACAAACACTATTATACATTGTTCTTCTCATCCTAGTCTGTACCCACACACATTCCAGTTAGCGGAGCTGTACACATGAATGTCTCGCTTCTGCTTCAATTAATCTGGGGGACTTCAGTGCAGAGGCAGCCAGCCAGTTGCTTGTGCAGTGTATTCTTATAAGAATAATTAAAATGCCAGTAATGATGCTATGTTCCTTTAACTCAACAATGCTGAAAAAGCATCAGGAATTCCTGCAAAGCACGATGCAAGACACACACTTGTAATGCTTAGAATTGTATTTTTTTGCAATGAGAAAAGTTTTTGGTGTTTGTTTGTGTTTATGTTGTTTTTGTTGTTGGTAGTTCATACTAAACCATGGTGTGTCATGTGGTACCAAATGAAGTGTCTTCACAGTTAGAGGCTAATACAAAAATGGACCACACACTTCAGATACACAAGCCAGAAGGGATGTTTTTTTAACTCTTTTTAATACATACTTATATATACCACAACTTCTAGTGTTCTGAACAAGCTCATGGGAATAATATGTTAACTGCTGGTGAAGGAACATTAGTTTACTAGGTTTTATAGCTATTTCCACAGATATGGTATTTGAAAAGTATGATATATCTTTGTCAACTTTAGCAGAACACTTCAAAACAAACAAATCAATTTTTTTAGTGCATGCATTGCAAAAACTGTTTAAGCTACAAATAGCAAGTAAAACATAATAGGCATTTTTTAATCAGTAAATTAAACTCACAGTAGACAGCTATTCAATAAAATACTTTTATTCATGTACACAGCATAAAGATGCTGTATCATTCAGCAAATGTTACATTGTATAAGAGCAGACTTGAGTTTGGTTAATACTTCTAAATTCATTTTAAGTGTAAGTCTCCCTGAGGTTAAAAAAGGTTTCTTATAACTGTACATCACATCAATATTTAATCAATGTGTTCAGGGAAACGCAAAAAACCTGAAAGATTTGGACATGGCTATTTAGTGAAAGATGGGCCTGACAGGAAATGCTGAAAACTACTAGACAAAAATATTGCCATGGTAATGTGAAGGCTGCAAGATCATGACCAGTACTGCAAGTAAATATTATAGAAAAACTGGGGGGCTGGGGGGAAATGATGACAAGTTTTGGAAAAAAACATATGATAGGACACAAACGGAGGAAAACACAAACTGTAATTTAGGAATGTTGTTTGAAGACAGAAAGAACCAGATGCCTGATCAAGGTGTCTTAGATCAGACATTTTTCTTTAAAAAAAACCCAAACCGAACAACCGAACACCCCCACCCCCACCGTAGTTTGTTGGTTTGGGTTGTCGTGGGTTTTTAGAAAAAAAAGCTTCAAACAGCACTCCTTCAAATAAGCTTGTTCAACAAGAAAGCAGAACCAAGTCCCCAACAGTCACCTTGGCAAACAAAAAATTCACCCGAAATCATATTATGTAAGAGTTTTCCAAATCCACAGCAGCAAACCTTGTGACCTGATCCAGCCACTACTAAAGCTGACTGTGAATTTTTCTACATGGAATTGTGGATGAGGCCAAGTTAGAGGCCCAAGGGGACTGGGATTAGTTTCACATCAACAAAATTTACAAGCAAGCTATGGCTAGTCTAACTTTGGGTTGAAAAGCAGTACTTAGTTGTAAAAGTAATTAGACACCAAAACCCTCAGTTTGAGAACTTTTTCAGGCTTGTTTCAGAGCAATAAGACAGTCATCCACAATAATAAACCAGAAAATCCTCCTGAAGGAAGCAGCCAAAAGGCAGTGAAGAATCACAAAATTATTTGAGGTGGAGGGCACCTTCAAGATCATCTAGTTTCAACTCCTTTGCCATGGGCAGAGATAACACCCACTAGACTAGGTTGCTCAAAGCCCCATCCAACCTGGCCTTGAACACACTTCCAGGGACGGAGCATCCACAGCTTCTCTGCACAAACTGTTCCAGTGCCTCACCACCCTCATAGTGAGGAATTTCATACTAATATCTAATCTAAATCTTCCCTCTTTCAGTTTAAAGCCCATTACCCTTGTCCAATCCCTACACACCTTTGTAAAAGGTCTTTTTATATTGTAGTATAAAAAAAGAGGCTCTGTGTAACAGAACCGGTAACTCCAACTCTAAGACATCAAGATGAAGAAGAAAGGTTGTCTATTTTAGTCATGTTGTATTTCTAGCTGGCCTGTAAAATCCCAGCAAACCAACATAAATGAGTGCTGTTACTTCTTTTATTGCACGGCTTTCTTGTTCTAGGAGGTCTACCAGTGTTTAGGTTAACAGGTGTTCCGAGGTATTATTCATTATACAGTTAAGACATGCAAAAGATTTAAGATATTCCATAATGCTCTTTGCATGAAAAAACTCACACTAAGATGCAAGCTAAAAAGACTGCATTATGATGATAAAAACATAATTTTAATGAAATACGTAAAAGCCACTTAATAAAATTAAACAAATTAATAATACAAAATATTAAACTTTACACATCAGGTACCATGGCATAAATTTCCATCTGTCTCCTTTTTTCAGTCACAAATTCACTACTAACTCCCACTCTCCGTATTTTTTTATTTTAGCACATAGAATTTCCCCTCCTTTAGCCAGCCACTATAAGAATTACACACCTGGCCCGAACTACTTCTGATGCTTCCATTTTCTGTTAGGATTCTTCAGAATCCTGTAGCTGGGACTTTTACAATTATTACCTTGTTTTATTGAATCCAAACCTTCAAATTTTAAGCTTCATAGAGCACACCATCATTTCCATATCTGGTCACTGGTGACTTACCCTCTGCCTTTCTCCCTGCAACTCCTGGAAGTGAGGTTTGGTTTCTGCTACATATGCATTCAGATCACATTTTTTCAGTTCCATTTCCAAGGAATTCATCTCTCTCCTTTCTTCCAAAGTACTTTTAACAGTACTCTCCCCCACACAAATCCTCAGGAGAGGCATATCATTTCAAGCTTTAGAGAACTCTTTTTACTATAGGATGGTGCCCAGAGAGGTGACATTGTAGTGTTTTGGCAACCTCATTTTGCCCAGTTTAGGAGTAAGAAGACAGCTCCAAGTTCTCTATTGAGTATAAGCAGAATAACAGACAGGGTTGCTATACAAAACAACTGGCCCTCTCTATTGAGGGTCACCCTCTCAGCATAGCTTTGAATGGGCAATTTCAGACATTCACCACTTCATCATTATCAACAGGATCTGGCTATACATTTGTGACCTAATAGAAACACGTTTCCTCTCCCTCACAGAGCAGTAATTCAACTCTGTGCTCACACAGAGTGAATCAGGGAACACAACAACCTGACCACTAGTTTCCTCCATTCACTTAGAACAAAATCAAAGACTCTGCCACTAAAACTTAATAAAATGGGACCGTTTACATCAAAGAGTGCTTTCCTTACACTTTTAAAACAATATGCTCCACCACAGATCAGTACACTAAGTCTCTAACCCATGGCTTGACCTAAAATTCTTCACAGCTTGCACTTGCCCAGTCTTATGCTTTGCAAAATAAATCTGTGTAGCAGTTGTATCACACACAGTTCCAATTAAGAGGTTTTTTATCTTACTAGTTCTGTGCACCAAAAGTAGTATCTTTGTCATTCTCCTGCCACTAGGCGTCACTCTCTTCTATCATGATCTTTATCCCTTAATCCACTTCCCAACACTTCACCCAGGAATCATCAGATCAATATTTTAAGTGGGAGAACATCCATTGCCATTAGTCCCTATCTAAAAAGGAACCAAATTACTCAGGTCAAGGACAGATTTTTGTGATGTGACAGATAAAGTACAAAAGATTGTTAGTGTCATTTTGTATGCTCTTCAAAAGTAAATCAAAACATTAAAAGAACAACTGAACTCTACAGGAGGTGACCTGGGCTTTCCTCCACAGAGGAGTCATCTCAGATTCTAAAATCCTCTAAAACTAAGTGCATTTCCAAAAATAAGAGGAACAGGAGCATTAATGGAACTAGTGGGGTTTACAAATAAAATAATTTTACTAATCAAGCAGCAGTCTTGAAGGACAAAGCAGAATCACATCCTCTTGTTGCCAATTGTATTTCATTGATTTCAATTCCAGAAGGGATTACTATGATTACCTAGCTAGTCTACACATAAAACAAATGTGTGCATCCCCACATGCATGGTTTTGGTGAATACAAACTCCTCCTATACTGAGGGCAACCTGAAACTACAACTCACTTTGACAGTGAACACTCAAACAATTATCTTCCTGTTCCTCAAGTGAACTTGAAATAAAAAAAACAAAACAAAACAAAATAAAAACAAACAAAAACCAACAAACAAAAGAAAAAACGACAAAAAAACCAAACCCACCAACCAACAAACAACAAAAATGAAACCTATGCTATGACTGCATTCTTCCACTGACCAGCTCAGCTACTTGGAATGATTCACTGGCAGACAGGAATTAGGTATCTATGCATACCTAACTTGGGTCATAATTGATCTTAATAAACAACTTAACGTAATCTCCAGTATCAGCATCTCTGCCATATGTGAAATACAATTCAAGCTAAACTTGATTCAAGCTGAGCTTAACAGACAACTGTGAAGCCACTTTGAAGCATTAGGACAGAGGCTGCCATTAGGGAGCATGTCACTACTAAATTATGAAATACTGCCCAGTTTGACAAAACTGTTGGCATAATTCATAACTAACAGGGTGAAGTTCTAATGTGTATGCACATATGAAACACAAACAATGCTTTTCAATACTTCTGATGCATACAGAATGCTACCAGCAACGAATCACTGTGTCAATGAGCTTCTTGCAAAAGTTTCTAGTTGACATGCAAGGAATTACTTCGCATTGTACTTTTGCGTTACCCCACTAGGAAACTGCTGCTTCAGTGTTATATCCTCTTCTTTTGTTGTGTTTCACCATTTAATTTTCCATTTTCCATTGCTTTATTTTCAAAGTTCCAGTCCGTTGGGCTGAGGAGTTGCTGAGTTTTTTTGTATGTCCAGTAGGGGTTAAGTATTAGTGTAACGGCAAACAATCCTGAGAATAAAACAATAAAGTGAAGAAGTCCCAGGTTTTCTACCACAGAATTCCAATTGAAAATACACACCCACCACATGTGGTAAGTAAGAATCATGCGGCAGTGAAACAGGTGGATCATCACCCACTGGTTTGCCTTCCAGAAAAAGGTGTTAGCACAGCCAGCCTAGAAAAACAAGAACACAAAGTATGCAGAAGTGAGATTGTTACTTCAAGATAAGGAACTGAGGAATCTGTACAACTAATGCAAATATCCAGCTTTCACAAACACATGCTCTCAGGCATTTTTTCCACATATATATGGCATCCCAAACTCAGTACACATCTATACCATCTCACAGTGCACATGCACACAGCACCACACAGAAACCTATATGGAGGACTGCAGAAATACCATCACTACAAAAGGAGGTATGGCAATAACATGGATATCAGTTGGATTAACACAGTTTTGACGAGAAGTTATCCAGACAAACCACACAGATTACCTACATGGACAAGTAAAATGCACGAAAACTGATAGACAAACGTAATCTGAAAATTATCAAATTCTTACCTTCAGAAGCATCCAGGAAATGCACGTTGCGGGAGTACTCATCTCCAGCAACATTCCCATCAAAGGCAGATAATGTCCAGATTTCACATTAATTACCAGACCAGCCAAGCCACCAAAAGCAAGCAAATGATGAACTACCAAGAACACATCAAATGTTCTAAAAACAATGTTGGACACATGGACTGCTACATTTTCAAGCAAGAAAAATCCAGCAGCTATTAAACAGTTAAACCAACTCCACTTTTGCTGTGAATACACTTTGTCAGCATGAAAAACGGGATCTATGAGCAAAGCCCATAACCCAGCAACACAGCTCTGAAGTCCAAACACACCACGTGTGACTGCCATATTCCAAAACACCTTCTCCTTTGCATGCAAGGCACGGTAAGTGGTACTTCTCCATGAAGACAACCAGTGAGACAGAAGAAACACTCCCAAGTAGATTAAAAAACCAGCAGCTATAATTGTCAAACGAACTTCCCATAAGAGATAGTCCCAGTCAAAAATGGTCCCAAACACTGCATCATCATTTGTAGGACTCATTTCTTCTTTTTTGACACTTTTCATTCCCACTGTAGTCTCCTTCATGCCTATTCAGCCTCTGCTGTTACATAAACCAGAACTCTTCCATCTGGAACAAGGAGAAAAATATTTAATGAATTTTCAAGTGATCCATATACACAGCTTCTAAACCACAGAGAACTCACATCCACTGCAGTTATGACTTTGGTCCTGTTGCCATTAGGCAGTCATCCCAAAGACAGGTAGACAGACAAACTTAAGCAACGTGTTTCAGATTAACAACCACCCTGTGAAATCTGTACTAGTACAAAGCAATGCACTGAAGCAAAAGCAGAAGAGGGTCAAGTAGGAAGGCAAGAAAGAGGAAGACAAAATACAAGAAGCAAATCTTGTTTTGTTACTTATGAAACTTTTATTTCAACAGTATTGTGCAGTTATTGTACTACTCCCCTGCTTTTCCTTCACTGATTTTCCACCATTTCCTACGGCTTTAGGTGCAAATCAGTATCTCAAATACAGATCCAGGACATAAAACTACAGAAACTTAATGCAGTAAGCAGGACCACTTACACTAGAACAGTCATGATCATGGCTTAAAAAAAGGCTCTGCGATCAGTTTCTAACATTAAGCCACTTTCCAACAGAAAACATATTCAAAAATGAAAAGAGACTATGGAATGCAAACAAGCAACATTATTATATATTATTAGCAACATCAGTGTAATTAACAGAACAGCCCAACACCAAGTGTCTCAAGTTAGCTGAAACTTCCTGAATACACTGTAGTTCAAAAACAAGGATAAGTGGGGAGAGAAAAGCCAGGCAGTACTGAAAGATTTGAATGCCAACTCGTTTTATGAATTATACAGGTGACATCAGCATGACCACGAGACCCACCGCAGTCTGTAAATGCTTAATACTGCTACGCGTTTAGCAGTCTGGTGCGAACCAGATGAAAAAGCTACAAAAAGCAGCGGAGGCAGAGCTCCCAGTGAGAATCTCCAGCCTTACTTCAGCAGGCAGCAAATCCCACCACCACAGCCCGGATCCCGCAGGCACCTGCTCGCCCTGCCCTTCGCTCAGGCGTCCCGCTCCAAGGAGGGGGCGGGCTGCGAGCCCCGAAGGCCCTTCGCCCACCCCACGCCCACACCTGGCGAGACCGACTTGAGGTCCCAGCACCACCCTTTCCCTCATCTCCCGGGGGAAAACCGGGGCAAAACACATCGATCCCACGGCACGACCAGCCCCTGAACAGTGCGACCCACTGCCGTGAGCCCCGGCTCCAGCAGGGCCGTGACAGCTCCTCCGCCCCCGCAGAGACACGGCACAGACACCACACCGACACCCCCGGCTCCGTCCCGCCCCCGCCGAGCCCCTCACGCAGACCGGGAGGACTGGTCCCGGCACACAAACCCCGCTCGCACCCGCTGCTCCTCACCCACAGCGCTGCCCGCGATGGCGGGACGGCCCTGCCCGGCTCGGAGACTGCCCTCTCCGGCCCCCGGGAGCGCCCGGCCCGGCCCGGGGAGGCCCCGACCCTGCTCGACCCGCCGGTCCCGCAGCACCGCCCGCCGCCGCCGCACGCCCTCTGCGCATGCGCCGCTGTCGGCACCAACCACCGCGCGCAGCGGGGCCGGGGAGGCGCGGCGGTACCACTGGGGCGGGGGGAGCTTTGTTTGCGAGGTGCGCGTCTCTGCCTCGCAGCAACGCTGAACGGCGCCGCCGCGGAAAGGTGAACGCTCACCAGCCTGCTCAGCAAGAACAGTAGTAAAAAAGAAGTATTAGCCATGCCATAGCCAATATCTTTGCCCATAATTATTCAGTTTCATTAAGAGCAGCAAATTATTAAATGGATGTCGTGCTGTTCTGCTCCATGATTTTCTCCATGCTTGTGACAAGTGACGCTGTCATCCCGGTGACTCAGCCCGGCTGGATCTCCCGCGGTCACCGAACCCACCCCGGAAGGGTTCCTCGGCTGTTTGCCAGCCCCGCACCCGCCGTGTACTTGGGCTTCAAAGGGAGTCACTGGCAGGGACTGCGAGTTTTGGCAGGGAAAAGCTCAGTCCCACAACAGACCAGGGGATTCCTCAAAAAAGGGACCGAAAAAAGACAAATCAAGCCACAACTTCTCACACATAGAGTACTGGCCTACAGCAGGTGACATGCTAAACTGGGTCTACAGGTGGTGAGAGACCAGAGCTGGGAAATCTGTCCTGAAGTCTGACGCGCGCTCGTATTCCAGAGGAGAAGAGGGAAATGCTGCCATTCTCTGCGGAACAGAGGGTTCTGCCATAGCAGCAGGATAACTGGGCAGGAGGGGTTTCGTGGATTTGCTTTTAATTGCTAATGTGATACCCCTGGCCCTGCGGACCCCCAGGCTCAGTGCGAAGTAAGATCTGTCCGTAAGATCTCCACCTCAGTAGTGGCGGTACAGGCAGCAACAGCTGTTTGTTGGAAAAGTCCGGTCACAAAACCTACAGCTTCTGCCTCCTTTTAATGCGCTGGGTGTGAGGCACCTTCCCTCCGAGCTCCTCTGCACAGCCCCAAGGGACAGCAGGGCTCGGCGGAAGCCCTGCTTACACACCCAGACACTACCCGGGTGCCACTGAGGTGACTCACAGGAGGAGCACACCTGCCACTTCACCACCAGTAACCTCAGCAGGACCAGGCTCAGCAGTAAATGCAGGGCAAGAAATTTCAGCAAAAATACCTATTTCATGCAGTCAGCACGACTGAGTGATACAGGTTGTAATGACATGCACTGGCAAATTGGTCTTGTAGACAGGATTACTTTTTGCTCAAAATTGAGAGTAAATTTGCAAAGCTTTGAGATGTGGTCAGACCCATTTACTAACCCTGAAGGGAAAAAAGGGTTGCGTAGCTTGAGAGATGCAAAGCAGAAATTCTGAAGGAGCTGTCACTTGGAAAGTGCTTCCTAGCTGGTGGTGAACATTCATTTATTAACCTCTGTTCCCGAGGAGATGCCAGACCTGTCCCAGGAAACCTGAAAAGGATAATAAAGCTGATCAGCAAAAGCAGGGAAGAAGTTGGAAGAAGTTGCTCTCTCAAGCAACATGATTGGGTTGATGTACCAAGGGCATGTGTTGTAGCTTCACTTAATTTTGTTTTTCCCATAGCTGTCTTTAAATAATTCCTTTAAGCTGTAACATCTTAAAGAAGGAGATAGGAACTGTGATCATACTGTCAAAAGCAAGGTCGCAGGCTGTTGTCTTTTTATGGATTTTCTTTGTCTTTGCTGTCTTTCTTGCCTTCTCAAGCATAATCATATTTTTTTGATTACTAGCAACTATAGCCGTGTTGAAATAGTTCAGTGTTACTTTCTGAATCTCCTGATACTACAACCGTACTCAGTGAAAGCTTTTTAATAGATACCTCATTATGATCACTTCAAGTATTTCAAAGCAGTGCTTCCTGCAGTGAGGCTCATCTTCCCTCTTGTGTCATATTCAGTTCTCCTGTTTACAGCTATTTTGTCTGGATGCTACAGCATGCCCTGTCCAAAGCTAAATTTCCTATTTACACTGTCTCAGTTTTGGAAGACTTTCTCAGCATCTTCAGAATGTCATGACTCAAAGAGCACCTCCAGCAGGGAGCCCTGCCTGCAGTCTGCAGCCTCTTCATACTGGTTCAATAGTGCTTGCCTGAAGTCAGGAATAAGTTTTTTTTTTGTTGCCTCAATGGCTACATCTATACATCCTCCACCATGTGGGGGCTGCCTTTTACTTTGAAACAGTGTCAGGGGTGACAGCAGGTCTGTCAGCACCTTGGCACATACTGACGAAGCAATAGATGTTGACCAGATCAAAGTATGCCCCTGAGATGGACTGAAAAGAGAGGACTGAAAATGGAGGCCCTGATCCTGACAACATACTGATGCATCCTGAAGAAGCTGTCCCGTGGGAACAGAGAACACTGTCTCATGAAAACAGGAGCACTGTCTCATGAGAACAAGGACCTGTTTTGAACGAGAGTAGTTGGGAAAAACATCAACATGAGAGAAAAATAAGAACAGGTGCTCGGGACTGTTGTGGGAAAGAACTGGGCTGTTTTGAGAAAGAGCAAAGTTGTGGTGAGAAAGTAGAGTTTAGAAAATGCACCTATTAGCTGTAAGAATTCTGGTGTGAAAGTTTGAACTGTCCTATCCGTGTGCATTACGTGTGTTCAAAAACTGTACTTAAGGGGTTGCGCAGCAGCCCCGGGCGGCTGTCCCTGCTTTTTCCTTGGAATAAACTTTGCTGGAACCTTTTTTCGTGTCGCTTTGGCCGTTCCGACATTATCAGCGACAAAACAGGTGGCTACACCCCAGCTGGCCGTTGAATATGATTCCAGCACACACTATTTCCAAAATATCTACATAAATGTTGGCTTCAGAAGGTAATTTTGACCATACTCCTGCTTCAAATGGGATCCATGCCCCATTCCCAGAAATCATCTAGACAAGTACTAGTTAGTACTGGTGAAACTCCTTCCAGGTACTATAGTAATAATTAGATACTGCATGTGGTAACAAATCAGTAGCTCCTCTGCTTTATTTACAAATATACAGATAAATGATGATAGTTAAAAATGTCTTATGTTTTAACACTTTTACATTAGCACTCGGTGGTGTGAGAGCACCTTAAAGGCAGAGGCTTAGGAGATGTGTATGGAGGACACAAGGCCAACCAGTGAGATCTTCAGTGAGAAGGGAGCCTACTGTTTGTGCGGAGGCTGCAAGATGACTCCTGTAGGATGTGAAGGGGTGCTTGTGTGTATGTGTGGTGGGAATACAGAATATGGCCAGCTGGTGCTTCTATTGCCATTGACAGCAAGTTGAGCAATGTGTTTTAGGGGTGAGTTGAGAAAGGAGTTTCAATCCCATTATCAAATTAATCCATCCATTGCAGACAAGTGTTTGTCCTGTAAATATTTCCCTTGGACATGTAGTGGCAGAGAAGTCCACAATAAGCCATGATGAATTCTGTCTTTTACAGTGGCAGCAGAGGGGATTTTTCTCCCTGCAAGAGACATGGCATGATGACAAAGTGGCCACAAGTTGTCTGTGGCAGAAGCAAAGTGATGGA
Source organism: Manacus candei (assembly GCF_025592945.1). Classification (NCBI taxonomy): domain Eukaryota; kingdom Metazoa; phylum Chordata; class Aves; order Passeriformes; family Pipridae; genus Manacus; species Manacus candei. Next base: position 10,744,825 of record NW_026138059.1, on the reverse strand, counting down.
GTTTGGAAGAACTCCTGCCTGATGAGGCTATTTTCTGATCATTTTATAGCTTTTTCTCATCTTCTGAGTAGCATATGAAGGAACTCAATTTACTGCCTAAGGTTATTTTAATTAATTTTTTAATTCCATAGTACCAAACATTTGTAGTTAGTGTATGTTGAAGTAAGTCATATGATCATAAATAAGACCTGAATTGAGTAAGTCATACGATCATAAATAAGACCTGAGCTAGTGATCTTCCCAATAGAAGATAAAATGTCTACTGCTAATTTAAAAATCAAGAACTTGTTGACTTCTCAAAATGTTTTAGCCTGCTGCTCCCAAAGTTTTAGAAAAGCTTACACATTTACAGGTGCAGTTTCATGCATATATGCACAACTTGTATTGACCTGTCATACAATCATGTATTTTCAGTGGCATGTTTTTTGAATTCTTTTTTTAAACTGAAATTTACACCTTTCCCACCTACTAATCTATCTGTGTTCAAATCTCTGGGAGCTTTACTACTAGCTGAGAGAGCTTTGCTTCAAGTCTGTGGGAGATTTACTAAATGCCCACTTCAAGGAACGCTTGAAGGCAACACCAAATGTGTAATCTGGGGTTTTCTTTTACAGCTTTACACATACTCTCAAAGTTCTTCTGATTCTTGTCCAGCAAGTACTTATGCAGTATTCCTAGATGCAAACCACAGTTATTCAAAGGAGCGCTTTGAACATGCTTGTTTAAGGCCTTTTTCCTCTCAGCTAACAGGAAGCATACTTGACTTTTTTTAGAAACTTGTATTACAAGGCTTTCACATGTGCCAAGGATTCAGAATGTCTTTACATTGCATAACATATTCATCCACCCAGACTAGTTTGCTTTCCTTAGTACTTGGAGATCAACACTAGTTTCTACAGCCTCTTTTTGTATTTCACTTAAGGTCAATTTTAATTGAGTAATCAACTCCTTATGCTTCAGAACAGACACTGAAAATAGTTGCCTTGAAACACTTGATATTCTCAAATTTTAAACAATTCAGATTTGCTGAGCATCCAGACTTTGAGCTACCAGTTGTGGGAAAAATCACACCAATGAAACTGTCTGTTTCTCCGTGCTTGAATCTTTCCAGACAATGGATGTAATGTAGAAAAACTGGAGATTCTTTGTTCAGTCCCTCTCAAGATCATCTCCCATTTCTCTTTATGAACATTTCATGAAAATGCTGGAGGTATGCAACCACTGTTGAGTAGTGCTATACATCCCAGTTTCACACAAAAAGATCTATTGGGCTGAATCGCTGCTTAAATATATTTAATAATATAATTTTCCCCCCTCTTTTCCCTAATTCTGTCCAGTCAGTGCCTCTTTATGGTCCTTGAGGAAGATCCTTGAGGATCTTCACCTCCTGGTGCCCAGTATCACTGGTGGCACTAGCCCATTCTTTTACGACATAGGAATAATAAATAAGAATAATACTGACTGTATCCAGACCTGGATGCTAGTTCCTCAGTTGCTTCTGGTTGGCTTCAGGTAACTAGCATGAGGTGATGATACAAGATTGGGTTCACAGATGAACGTTTTTATTCTTCCCTTACCCATCAACATGTCTTAACAATGTTCACTGGAACAAGTTATTCTGCCTTAGTAGTTAGGCTCTTGCTTCACAGCTGTAGTCATGAAGGTTAGCCTTAACTGGTGTTTCAGGTTTACCCAGAATCTCTAGTCCTTCTTTCTCATTTTTCACACAGTTACCTTCAGTGCCTCTTCAGGAATCAAAGTAAAATCCTGTGACTGTCTCATGGAATATATGCTTATCATTTTGGGGTTTTATTTAGCTCCAGGTGGTCTCACCTGAATAGAAAGTGGGAGCTTTACCAGGAGGCAAAATGATGCTTTTCAAATTAGAGCAGGCAGTGACTGGCTTACCAGTGGGTCTCTAGCAAGGGTTTAATTCCAAGTTATCACCTCAGACTATCTTTCAGTTGTATCTGTAGACAGCTACCAACAGTCCCTGTGAAAACTCTCTGAGGTGAAGTCAAGGACCTTACAATTCCTGTTTGGCAATGGTGTGTAGAAACCAGGAATACTTCTGTGGCCTCAGCCAGTAATCTGATAAGTTTACTTTTGGAGATTTCAGTAAAATGACAGCAAATCCACCACAGTAAGAAGATTCTCAACAGCTTAAAGGGCTTCTTGGAATAAGCAGCCCATAAGAAGTAAAGAAAATGGAAGGTGACAAAATATTTTCCTGGTTACAGCTTGATCCAAGTGGAGACATTCGGTTATTTCAAAAGTTGCAGTACTGTGCAACAATGACAGCAGTATAAAGCAACAATTAATATTATAAATTAAATGAAAATTTTTTTTTGTTACAACATTTTTTTAGGATTAGTTGGAAGAAATGTAATTTATGTTTAAAACTACACTGAGAATGAACTGCTTTCATGGCAAGTTATTCTAGATCTGAGAAAGATGTAAATATTTTTTATTTATTTAGTCTATTTAAATTTATTTGGAATAGAAAGGTTCTTACCATTTACTGCAGGTATTTCTAAAAATAAATTCTACAAACACGTATTAATATAAGCAAACAGCAGTTATCCAGTCTCTTTTAATCTTTAATACAGTTTTTAATTTAACTAAGCCTCTGGTGCTGAAAAATCTTCCTAATACCTCTTTTCTCCCCAAAGCTAGCTTTATATTTAGTGGTCAAGAGTAAAGCATTTGATGCCTGCCACAAATCTGCGAGAGTGTGAAGTGAGCCTAGAGTTTTCTTTTATGGTCTGTTGTTTAATGAATTGGTGTGGTTTGCTGAAACAGAAGGCATCATCCAGCACATGACCACTGAATTTATTTATACCAATTCGTGGTCAGGCCCTGTGTGGGATTTTCCCATTTCTTTGTATTCCATCCTTCCTGAATTTTCACTTTCAGTAAAATGTAAACTGTCTTTTTCACTATTTTGATAAACTCTCGCTACTGCAGTCGATTCATCACTTAGTTTAATGTGAAGGGTAAAACTTAAGACCTTTCATTCACAAGCCATATCCACAGAGGGAAAAATTATATTTCAAACGTGAGAGGAGAAGAAAGAGAAATGTGTCAGAGAATTCTTTGCCAAGGTGTTCTCTCCTATTCTTACAAGCTTAATCAAAACCCCACTGAAATAAATTATAACAGGTTATGGATATAAGCCATTATAGTAGCCTTTTAAGTATTTAAGGAGATTTAAAGGGTAACACACAATCAACAAATCATAGAATTTAAAAGAAATAAGGCTTTATGTAATCTTACCCTTTGCACATCAGCCCACAGGAGATTTTCATAGTAGCTTTTGAACCGGTTAGCTGGTTTCATCCAAAGTAGAAAAAACTCCTTTCACTAGAAAGGAGTTCCAATTAATACTCCATGAAAACAAAAGCTGCATCACAAAATAACAGTTCTCTGTCCTGTTTGGCTACAGGTCTATCAGTTACCAGAGGCAGCCCAAACCCAGGAGCCAGTTGCCAGATAGACACACAGGGGCAGTTCCTTCTGCAAATTGCTAAGTACCCTGCAAGACCACAAGGAGTAACATGTTACGGAGGTGTGAGAGAAATTTTTGGTGGAAAAGGAAACAAGTTTCTTTTGCCTTGTTTTTCTCCAAACAATTTGATTTTTCAATTAGTAAATTGAAAAAGCACAACAAGCTCAGAAGCACGAACAAGCTTTTCAAGCTTCGTTCTCAGGAAAGTTGACACCCAACTTCATTAATATTTCAGTGGGATTCCTTGCAGTGAAAAAACATGAGTAAGTCTTTGTGGACTGAGGCTGTGATCTATTAAATCTATATGTAAATATTTCCTCAAGTTCAAAGGGCTAGTCTGTGGATGACCCTGCTGGTGACCAGCAGGCTATGGAAACAGCCAGATTTTAGTGTTCTGAAGGTTAAGCTGTGCTACAGTTACATACCCACCCTCCTTCCTTTGGAAATGATGATGCTACAGCACAAGGCTTTATTTGTTCATTAGGTGTGCCCAGTGTGCCAAAGATGTGTGTTGGTTACTGTTTGTTGCATCCCTTTATTTCAAAAAGCTTAAGCATTTGAAAATGCAGCACAAAGAAGATTAGAATATATTCTGCATAATTTTGCAGTTTGACACTAATAGAGATTCTTTAATGAAACAGGCCCCTGTATAATGATTATGTTCCTACTAGACACTATCTTCTCATTTCCACAGAACTTGACAACTCCCCTAAGTGTGAAGTCAGCTGGTTTTCTTGTTCTTGAAAAAAAAAATCCTCATTCTATGAATATTTAACTGATTCTTAGCCTTCCTACGTCTTCCAATACATAACTTTGCAATAAACTATGTTAATAAGGGTGAAGTCCCACTGAGAGTTACAGTAAAGGTCTTCACTCTAATCAGAGTACATTTTTTTCTACAAAGGTGGCTGTCTGGACTGAACTTTGTATTGAAGTTGCTCTATTTGTGGGTCTGCAGTAAAGTGATACCTGCTTACACAAGCTATAGAAAACAGCAGCCCTAATTCTTTACCAGTTATTGGAAAAGAAGACCAAAGCCTCCATGCATCAGGCATATCTTATAAATAAGGAATCAAAATGAAATTAATGTTTAAAAAAAGAGAACAAACTGAAGGCAAAAGAACGCAATTAATCAGTCAACAGCTCTGCTAAAAAGAGACAGTTTTAACAGTGTCAAGGTGCAGGATCTCTACTTTTCCAGCACCTTCAAAGAATAGGCTATTATCAGAAACTAGATTTTAGCTGCCAAGTAATTCTATTTCTGATTTGTTCTTGAGATAATTCCAGGTTTCCTGCTAGCTCAGTTGGCTAGAACATGGTGCTAATATCACCCAGGTTGCACGTTTGATCCCTGTATGGGCCATTTACTTAAGAGCTGGACTCGAAAATCCATGGGAGTCCCTTCCAATCCAGAATATTCAGTGAAATAAAATGTTCCCCGGGAAATGTTTTTCACAGAAAGGGGAGATATAGCTGCACAGCATGAAACCTCCCTTAAGGTCTTTTAGCAGGATTGAGCCCACTATTCCTTATAAAATTAAATCTGAATTTAACTACGCTACCAGAAAACAAACTGACCATCAAGGAGATAGCAGGTGTGCTCATGAAATCATCATAGGAGAGTTTACTGAGCATTCAGCCCTTCAGCACATATAAAAGAACTCTGTACTGACAAGGCAGTAGATTTCCCTTCACTAAGGTTAAAGTTTTCATTCTGCTGAAGTAACTGGATTTAAAACTGCTTACCAAAAGAATCAGATTAATCATTACCACTGCTGAGGAGGATAAACTCAAAGACAAAAAATTACTGAGTACTTCAGAATGACAGGTTTCTGAGGAAACCTGATCATCAAAAACCTATTGCGAAAACAATAAGTAATAAAATTCCAACTTTGCCTGAAGCATAAACATAAGGATAGAGATACATGCTTCTTATTTTACCCCATTTAAGCAGTTATACATTCCCCATTCTCCATTTTGTATTCAATACAGAACTGGCACTGGTAGCTGGAAGCAGCCTGAAAGAAGTGAGTACATTGGCAATAGCAACAACTCTCTTAAGTGCAATCTGTTAAATTAAGTTTTTCTGAGTTGAGTTATTGTGACTTTTAAACCCATCATCTATTGCAGAAGGTAAATTTATCATGAAATGACCTGAAGAATGCAAATGAGAAAATACCTCCAGCTTTTTCCAAAGTAACAGTCAGGAGTAAATTCAAGTACTAATTAGAGTGGTACTGCTGCATAACAGAATTCACAATATGATCACAGCCACTGTCTTTAGAAGTGAGTGGGAAGTGAATAAGAACAAAGAAGGGAGCTTTTAGAGGGCTCAGTGGGCAAATTAAAATCCAGCATTAATGGAGAGTATGCATATGAGATTAGGATAAGTAGAAGATGCCAGAGGAAAATCCTACTTTCTATTGTTCTTCTTATTTTAGAGATATAAGAAATTAAGCAAAACTAAGGCTTGGGCACATGTTCACTCCAATTTCTGGCTGCGTTAGCAGAAGCTGTTTTCTTCAGCTGAACACCTCTCCCTCACTATTCATGTTGCAGCTTACTGCCCCTTCTAATCTGCCCCAGAGCTGCTTATGCTCCTGTCAGCACAAGCTTGGTTACCTTGAACAGTAACCCTTTTCTGATCTGTCACATTTAGCTTCATGTAGGTAAGGAACAATTCTGCAAACAGCTCAGCTAACAGCTGGGAAGGACCTTTAGTGTCTGGCAGGAGAGCCATAATGTCCTTTTAGCTGACACAGCCTGAGCTGAAAACAGAGCTCTGTCCATTTTATGGCTCTCTACAACTAGTGGTGACTTATATGGCTGCCATTTGGCACAGTGTCATATGCAAAAGATTCATAAAGCATCAGCCCCTAATGGTAGACAAAGCAGTGTAAGGGCTTTACAGAAGAGAAATCCATGAGCAAATCTGTACACCACAGACCCTAAGTTAGGCCACTGTGCAAAATGGCTATAACTGGCAAAAAAAGAAAAAATTAACATTGCATCAAATGCAAAATAGGGTATAACTTGGCTAAAGCTAGCAGCAAATTGAAACAGCCTTCTCCCTGAAAACACAATTCTTATTACCACTATGTGTCAGACACAAGGTCAATGGCTTTTAGAAAATAACTAATGAAAGAGAAATGACAAGTTGTAATACAAGGGTTGGGTGAAATCATAGAATGATTCGTGTTGGAAGTGACCTTAAAGATCATCTAGTTCCAACCCCTCTGCCATAGGCAGGAACAACTTTCACTACACCAAGTTGCTCAAAGTCCCATCTAATCTGGTCTTGAACATTGCCAGGTGTGAGGCATCCACAACTTCTTTGGGCAACCTGTTTCAGTGCCTCACCACCCTCACAGTAAAGAATTCCTTCCTGATTTCTAATCTAAATCTACCCTCTTTAAGTTTAAAGCCATGCCCCCTTGTGCTATCACTACATAGTCTTGTAAAAAGTCCCTCTCCAGCTTTCTTGCAAGCCCTCTTTAGGTACTGAAAGGCCACAGTCAGGTCACCCCATAGTCTCCTCTTCTTCAGTTTTTAAACTGATTTTTAAGTCATCACCAATATAGGTGAAAGACTAGTCACAATGCTGATCTGGGTGAAATGCTGAGATGTAACTTCAAGTTACAGCACACTACACAACACTACCTAATGCTTCAAAACCCCCCAAAAGGGGGGGTTATTGTTGTCTTTGGACACACAGTCACAGAGAGGTAAGTGAATCACCCCAAAAAAACAAAAAGGCAGAGCTGTGATTAGGCTTCGGAAATGGCTGGCTGTGAGCTTAATGAGAGGCACATTTAGATATCTGTTATCTTGAAAAATGAGCACATTGTTCCCAGGCTGCACTTCAATGCATTTTGAAAGGTGCAACAGTAATAAAACTGTCATAGGATATCTCTCACCCACAAATAATGTCACCTTCTCTTTAATCCTTTTGGACAACAGTGCCAGTGAAAATGTGCCTTTCTGATCCAAATGTGGTGTCCATGAGGGCTTGCTGACAAAGGTGGCAACACAATCTCGAGGACAGGATGCATCCCAGTGGTCAATTTTAGGGTTGTTGCTGGCTCTGGGAGGAAGGAAGTATCGCCTGCAAAGGACATCCTAATACTGTGATTAGGACAAACAAGTCAATACATAAAGCTTGCAACACATAACCAAGCTATGTGGTTGTTATTTGCAGTGGATAAATTTAAAATCTCAGTGATTAATATAGGTTTTACAATTATTTACTCCAGCCCTTTGAGTATAACAGGTCACTGGACATCCACTATGTAATTTACTTCAAGTCTAATAGATGTTGATGAATTGAAGCATGTCTATCAAATAAAAAAAACAATTCTTTTTAGTGATGTACAGTCTTTGATAGATTATTTCAAGAGTTAATATGCACACAGATAACTAATGAGAGCATTATTTGTGGTCTGAATTAGTTCAACTTCATCTCTTAGCCACTGTATCTCATTATACTTTCAACAGCTAGATTTGGCATTTATAAATTGTGGTCAGGGGGCCTTTGATCATTTAAACAGAACAAGCTTGTAGGATGATTAAGTGATCTATACCAAGTTTTGTAGTTTTCATCTATATTATTTTGAATCTTTACCCCTTTGGACACAGTATTCTAGAAATTATTTCTATTTTCTAGCTCCCTGTTTATACACAAAGATTACCAGAAGGATCTCCAAATTTCTTTCTACATTTCTGTTTCCCAAACACTATTGTGGAAGCATGTCCTATGTTCTTTGTGTCTGAAGTCAGTCATACTTCTGACTAGGGTAACTGTGCAGACATCCCTGTGTGATCCAACTGTTGATCTTCCACTAATTCACTGTGTGACTCGCATTGAACTCATAAGTAGGTGTTAAGCATCTTCACAGTAGCACAGGTTTTAAGTGAGATGCTGTAGTTGTGAAATGAGAGATTTTTAAACAGTTCTTCAGCTGTAACTGGCTTTGTCAGTTCTGCTAGTCTATTCCTGACAGACAAGACAGTGAACTTAAAACATTATTGAAGGACCTTTGATCTGACAAAATATGGAGGGTCTTACTTATCTACATGCAAATAGGCAGTAGAAGGTATGTGTTTTTAGAGAAAAGTGGTTTTGTATGTGCACTTATTTTTAAATAAACTCATTCAACTACAGTTGTTAGTTTTGTCAACACTTTTAAACAAGAGAACATGGCATAGCTATTCTATTGAAAAGGAGAATTGTTTAAAAAAACTTTACCCTCTAATGTATTAAGTGAAAATGCTTTGTTTTCAGGAAAGCAGCTCAAAGACAGACATTAGATTAATGAAGCTGAAGGAACCACAAAAACAAGCATGATGTGATGTGCCAGATCCATATCAAAACAGCTGGGATGTGATGATATATGAGCAGCTGGGGAGAGCTGAAAAATGTGAGGCAAACTGCTGGTCCAAGCTTGGTATGAATCTTGCCCAGAAGGCTCCAGGCAGGGGGGGCATTTAGACTGAAATCACAACTAAATTTACAGTAAGACAACCAGGTGGGTCATGAGGGCCTTCAGCTGACCAACATCAGACTACCGCTTCTAGACTCTCATGGATGCCAGCCTTCCACAGGGCAGCAGGCACTCAAAACATTCATCCTGGAATAAACCAGTTTTAGCTGTGGCTGAACAGTGATTACTCAACAGAAAGGACAACTAATCTGCTACTTCAAACACATCTTAATGTACCCCATTGCACTGTCAGCAGCTGCTTGCCCGAAAAGAAGGCATTGGGAGTGTGCTTGTGCGTGCATGGGGAGGGCACCGACAACAATCAGTGTCATCAGGCTTGTCTAATAAGTACTTCTGTCATGTCTACTCCCATCTTCCATTTTGCAATACCCTCGGGCCCAGTTCTCAAATCCCTCTCACCTCGTTGCAGTGCCTACCTCCCCTTTCTCCTGACTACTTACTGCAAAGTAAGACATCCTCAACATCTTTTCCCTACCACAACAATCCTACAGTCTTTACCTCTTCCCTTCCCTGTGCCCCATTCCTAAACCTCTGCTGCCAGGCTACCAAACTTATCTCTTACAAGGCTCTTTACCCAAAGTCATGGGATCCATCTCCCAGCATCTCCATGCCTCAGTCTTTTAATCTCTCCCCCTGGTATTCCTTTCCTATGGTTTGGCTTGTTCATACTTGACAGGTCATGTTTCTGTAAGACTGCTTTAAAAGATGGAGAGAGAGTGGCTTAAAGATTGACTTCTCAGAGCAGGCTTTGTAGCATCTTTGCTTTCCTGCTGACAGGATAACAGCTTGAGATGGCTTGAAGGGAATCTTTTGCAGCTAAATCTTCTATCTTCTAAAATTAATGCTTTGAAAAGCTCCCTCTTCACACAAAGAACAAAATTTAAGCTAGACAATAAGTGAGGCCTTACTTATTTCTTACTTAGTGTTTCTCAACAGCCAAGTGATGTTTCTCCAGGGACTGGCAACCCTGAAGAAACAAATGGCTTGATGCCTTAGCTGCTTTTAGCCCAGATCTCTTACCAGGTGCACAGTTGGATGGCCAAAAAAGATCAAAAGCTAATTCAGCAGAAATGCCTTAATTCAGGAAGATATATGGAATTGAGCCCATATAAGTCCATAACCATAAAAACATTTATGTGCCCAATTTTATGAGCTCCTGTGCAACAGTGTCATTAAGCACCATCTGAGGACTGTGAAGGTTGTGTGACACATGATTTAAATCGCTGTGTAAATCGCATTTTTCACAACTGCCTGACATAGAGGACAGAATATACACCCTCTAAAATTCAAGGACATTTTGGATTGGACAGTATTTAAAATACAAGTATTTCTGTGCATTAAAAGCAGTGTCAATATTTGAGGAGAGTATAGCTGAGAGGACAGTTAGTGAGCAGACCCCAGATAATGTGGCAGAATTGTCAGACTGTCAGGCAACCATCCTCTTTGTTCTGTACACTACAAGGCTCTACAGAGGAGAAGTGTGGGTAAAAAGAGAGGGTAGACAAAAAGTGATTCTGGGAAAAAAACCTAAACTGTATTTTAAGTGTAATAAATACTAACTTTAAATATGTGAAAAATGTTTATTGGGGACTGCCTCATTGCAGAGATTTGTGGTATTTAATCTTTCTTGCATCAAAAACCACAAAATAGTAGAAATTTCCTTGTTGAGTTTAAGAAGAATTTCCATATTTGAAATTTGTTTGGCCATATTAAACCTGACAGTTGGGCGAAAACAAGTGCAAAATTACTTTAGAACAGAAATTTCACACCCTTGTCAGTGCTGCACTTCGATACCTTGTAACTCAATCTTGCTTTCATATTATAGTTAAAACTGAGATTATGTTCATTGATATGTCTTAAAGGAGCCTCAATTTTCAGTTTCCTTGCTGTGATTCAGTAATTGTACAAAATGAGATAATATTACAAAATATTTATATCTGAAGGTTGAAGGTCTGCTTAGACACTATGAAAGCATTATTTGCCAGCCACTTGTTTTTCTAGCATAGGTTTCCCTAATACCTCTTAGCTGTTCTCTTTAATCTATGTGTTAGTTCATTTTAAAAAGTATATTCTAAATTAGGCATTGACTATATATTAGAGGGTTGCTTTGATACAAGGTGTGGTTTGTCCCAGGTAAATGAAAAATGGTATCAGTTCTTTTCAGCATTGCAGCATTTTTGTCACGTGTTTATGCATTTATCAATTGACATTATAGAGTTTTCATTAAGCTGAGCCTTGGGTGTGTACTTAGTATGTGAAAAACAAGTAGACGTGCTGGTGATTTCTCTCATTTGAATATATCCTTGAGGCAACTTATTTATAAAACAGAACGAAGTGCAGTTTGAATGTTTACTGTATTTAGGAAAGTTCTGTTGGAGAAAAAAAATCATATATGTTCAAAGGTTAGCTCTGCCTTTAGGCAACTGGTAAGTGGAGGAGAAAAGGAGAAAAGAAATCCTAGCGGTCTTCAGAAAGGGCCTTCGTGGTGTAACGTCGCGACGGAAAGCTCTAGACACCTCAATGTGAGAATCCAGGAACTTCGTTTATTGTAGATTGACAGTAGCTTAATATACACTCTATAATAGGTTCATGAATATTACAGAAATCAGGCTCATTATTGGTACTCGGTTAGGTGGTGATATCATCTTAACTGCTTCCCACTGTTTACACAGGTGGCTCGTTAAGTGCCTTTGTTTTGGTAATGCCCAGCTCCTGTTTCTCAGCTCAATTTAGGATACCCAAGGACGCTGCTGCTTTCTCACGGCCCTGCTATCTCAGACTTTCTCATGGGCCTAGTCAGACTGCGTCTTATACTTTAGCAGCTCATCCATAGCCTTAGCCATGTTCATATGTCCTCGCATTTCTAACCAATCCTCTACAGTGGTGTCTAGCTCAGTGTGATAATCATACCTCTCCAGTTTCCCTTTAGTCAATGGAAAATAAGTGTGTTCTCTTGGGAATGTTCCTCAGCAGCTGAGCTTTGAGTGATCTGGGACCCAAAGGGCATCAGTGACTTGGTCACCATCTTCTAGGACCATGATGGACCAAGCCAACCTAGATGGCTTGGCTCTTAGGAAGACAAACTCAGCAGTAAGAAGATACTGCTGAAGTCAGGGTAGGTCAGCTTCACACAAGGCAGTAAGAAATGGTGGTTGTAGGTTGTGCACCCCTGCAAAGGACAAGTATGCTTTTGGAAACAATTTGGCTCCTTGGCAATTGCACAGTATGCTGCTTAAGATCTGAAGGCAAGGCAGTACCAGTGAGGCTTTGATGACAGGGCCAGGGATTCACATATGCCTGCCAAAGCCTGGGAGCCAGCCAGCTAGGGTTGTTTCTTTCTGGGTTGTCAGTCCCATGCATTCCTATGAAGCAGCACAAGAAGGACTACAGAATAAATGTGATATAGGCAGAAAGGTTCAACTCAGGTCACAATAAATTATAGCAGGGACATCAGTTTGCATTGAAAACATGCTGGCTACTACTTCAGTGAGCTCTGTCAGCCAGGCCACTACAGAAGGAGCACAGTAGTATTTGCAGAGAGGAGAAACCCCTACATAGACTCCCATCTACCATGGCAGAAGTGATCTCTGCTTTTCCCTCGTGTGTTTCATGAGCTCTGAGAGCCACACCAGACAATGATTCACTACACCTGCAATTGTGCCCTGTCAATCCATCTTCATGAATGACCACCTAGGATCTGAGGGTGCATTTCTGACCCTCAAGTGCACAATATTCAGCATTTTTCTCTCTGCTTTTTTTTTTTTTTTTTTTTTTGCTCTGCTCCTCAGAAATGATCTGGCATCACATTAGGGGGAAAACATGACACTTCACATGGGTGTTGTAGGTACAGAGCAGCCTCTGTGTAAAAATGAAAACAGCTGGGAGAGATTCAAGACACCACAGGAGTAGAACATCCCAACAAGTCTGAGGAAGAGAAAGAAAGAGAGGTCCCTCTTACCACCCTCTCTCAGGACTTTAGAATTTCATCACTTTTCTGGAACAGTTCATTGATCATCTGCTATACTAAGACCATTTGAGAGACAGAATGAAGACAAATGTCTCCTGCATCTAGCACTCCAGATAGCTGTTGACCCATGGTGCCAGCTCATGGCCACTGAGCATCCTCAGTAGCCCACCATGCTTGTTCAGACTAGCTGGGAGCATGTGAGAACATGTCAGCTGCAGAACTAATGGAGTTGGCACTTCATCAGCTGCCTAGGATTCTCCATGCTCTTGTCAGAGACAGTTTGAAGCAGCAGCTGGTTCTTAATCTACTCAGATCAGACCATTAGAGACAGAACAAGGAAGCAGCATAGCATTATACCTCTGATGTAGGAGGTGAAAATATGCTCACTTTCTCTACCCACACTCCTTTTTGCCTTCAGTAAGGAGTACTTCAGTGGAGAAGGGAACAATGGAAATGGATATCCACCATGGCTCCATCCTGCCAAGCTCCAGCCTTGTGGCCATCAGGGCTCCAGGAGACCTTAACCCACTGAGCAGGGGCTTAGCTACATGGGAGATGGAGCCACAGCACATGTGGATGCCTTTATAGTGCTTAATGTTTGTGTCCTATCATGGAACAGGATCCAACATCAACAATGCGTGCCTAAACTAGAGGCTTCTGATCAGCCTTTTGTAATGTCAGGGGGCTTTTATGGTCCCATACCACCTGTCTGTATGCACCCAGGCACTGTACGGAAGCAGACTCACAGTTGAAGGTTTGGAATTCAGGCTCTACTGGGAACGAAGGAGCTTCAGTTAACATTTATTTTTCCGCATTTCTATTTACTTTCTTTAATTAAAACAGGAGATTACTCACAAAAACTGTCACAGTGGCCCCAAATAAAGCAAACTCTTTCAGAAATTAAAATTTGCGGAAAGGCAACAGTCTAACTAAGTGTATATTCACAAACTGAACACATCCCTGGATATATCTTGCAACTCTTCCAAGGGCTCCTCTAATGAAGCAAAGTAGGGGGTAGCACCCAGTTTCTGGATGCAGCGTTCCTAGGGGATGACAGGGGCTGCAGTCCCCGGGGCTGCGGTCCCCGGTGTGACCAGGCTGGATTCCTGGGTGCGATTTTGGTTACACGGTTCTTCCTCCCCCCTGTGGCTGTATTTGGCTTTACAGACTTCCTGAGCAGACATGGACATACTGCAAGGTATTTACGTGCCTTTTCCAGGGCTATAAGGTCAGCTTAGGGTTGTAGCTGCCCCTCCGTCGGGGGCAGGAGGTGGGGGGCAAGCAATAAGTCAGGGAATGTGCTTGTGTTCTCACTCTCAACTTAAATGTCCGTGTCCACGTCTGCCTTGAGGCAGGTGTGAGGGATGCAGTTTTGCCCGGTGGTTGGTTGTGAGGCACAATATCCAGTCAGTGGCACAGAGGCTGTTAGGCCCCGAATGGCCCTGGAAACAAGCAGCCTTATGCCATTTTAAGGTGTGATGCAACATTATCTGGGACAGGCTGATTAAATTCCTGTAAAAAAGAACTCTACAATTTCTTACTCTAGTTCCCGAATTTCAAATGTACAACTTTATATAGTCTAAGAACAGCCTACAAGAAATAGTACAAAAACAACAAATTATAGTCGCCTTACTATTCTTATCCACCAACAGGTTAAATGCATTATTTATAATTATTTTGAAAAAGGTCAAACCCAAGGTAGGAGTGAACTCTATAATAAAAATTTCATAATCAAAACTTCCGTGAGCTTCATAGTAGAAGTGTTGTGGCTACCCTGTGAAAGTCTAAGATTCTTCCGAGGACTGAATTTCTGAGGAAACACTCCTGAGTTTCAGCGCTCGAGAATTCATTGCTTAGAAAGATTTTGGGTGCAAGTTCCAACAATAATTTTGACTAAAAAGACCTTTCGTACCATGTTTCACTAAAGATTAAGTCATCAGAGTGACATTATAATACACCACAGAAAGAGAGTTTAAGGGGTAAATAAATGAATGAGATTTTTGTCTTCTGGATGGGAACTTGGCCGCAACTTCCAAAAATTCTCTTTACAAAGATCTGACCCTTTTTGTACAATTCTTCGTGGGATTTATCACTCTTTGTCAAATTGTCCTTGCCCTAAATTCTCCCTGCAGAGTCAGCGTATGGCCGTGACTCCACAGCTGCAGGTCCTCAGGCCGAAACCTGAGGAGATGCTCGTGGTGCACCCGCCAGCTCTGGCACCTCGGGAGCCCAGGTCACGTTCTGCAGGACTCACCTGCGCTCCCAAGCTTTCATTGTTTTCCTTTTTATTTATTATTGATTTGAAGCCATGCAAGCAAATATGTATATATATAAAAATAAATCTGCGATTGAAAAAAAAAAAAAGGAAGCCTGCGACTCTCCGGCGAGGCGCGGCGCTAGCTCCGAGCCGCCCCTTGCCCGGCCCCCGCCCGCCGCTGCGGCTCTGCTGCCACCTGGAGGGGACAGGGACAGGGACAGGGAGGGTCCGGCTGTGCGCCAGGAGAGACAGGCACACAGTGCTGGAATCGAGCAGGATTGATCTCGCCTGCTCCCCTCCTTCTCCCGCTGCCTTTTCCAATGCGGCAGCGGTTCACAGCGGTGTTACGTGACGGTCAGAAACCGCCGGGTTTGTAGCTCAGGTGTCCTAAAGCTTCCGCCAGTTTTCCGCAGCGGCTGCTGGTCCCATGCGGAGGGCAGCGGGTCGGCAGGGTGTGGAGGTGACGCTCCCTCTGCGGGTTTGAACGTTAAATCCTGGCGGGTTACAATGGAGCACTCTCCCCCGGAGTGGGAAGGCTATTTGTTACCTGTTCCAAAAGGACAACAACCCCAGGTGGGGGATCAGCGACATTATTCCTTAATGGTACACGGGCTTGTTACACCGTTCACAGTCACCTCTCATAGCACTGCTGGCTCACCCTTTGATGCCCCAGTCAAAGCTCCAGACCGCGGTATTCCCGCCTGTCGCACCTCCCGACTGCCTCTTCGACTGTGTCACCCATCTCCTCCCCAGCACGCTCCCTGCGGGACCCCTGAGCCCCGCCGGGAACAGGACGCTGCTGCCTATCTTCTGCTCTCTGCCAGCACCCTAAAACAGGGCTGCAGCTGTGGCTGCCCCCTTCCACCGGGTCAGCGAGAACCCGATGATGGGAAGGATGCATGGATGTGAATTCCAGGGAAATAAACAGCAACACTGCTATGGTGAAATCAGGAGTTACTCGGAAAGCACGGTGTGAGGCATGTGGATATTCAGAAAGATCTTGTCAAAAAGGGATACAGCTCCTCCCCTGCAAAACGACTCCCCAGAGCAAATGGGCAGTGGCACTGCTTCATTACATCACTTCCACACTTTTCAAGAACATTACTATTAACAAGTCTGTTTTCCTATTTAAACTTAACTTAGTAGTAGAAATCATTCAGAATTGGAAGATGCAGTGGGAACTTCCCTTGCAGGCAGATGGGGCAATACTCTGGAGAAGATGCAGCAGGCAGAAGGCTGGTGTGGCACAGGCATGATACAAATCTGCAGAATTTAAATTACTGTTTCAATTAAATAAATAAGCTTTGTAAACAAACAGTTCCTTAAACATCTTTAGTGTTTATTTGTTCATAGACTGAAATGAGATCTGAAGCTCCCAAGGAGTGCCTAAAATCTTGCCATTTATCCCACATGCCTGAGGCTACAGCATGCCCAGTGAGTGCCTGTCATTTCTGTGGACTTAGCAGTGATAAATATAATAGCCCTAGCTCTTGTTTGCAATAATGCCATGTTAGTGTCACAGGGTCATAAAGTGAATTCTGCTTCTTTTCAAGGTTTAGGAGTGTAGGAAATAGAAAAGCAGACATAGACAGGAACATGGCAATTGTCTCCCTGATTTCTGAAAAGAAGCATAAAATTGAGGGGAAGAAAAAGGTGGATTTGCTGAATCCTGATCATTATGCCAGAAGCAAGTACAATGCTGTATTTACGCAGAGCATTTAAGGATAGATGGTATCACTAGAGCATGTAATCCAGCCTCCTGCACATCACAAGCCATTAACATTCACACATTCGTTCCTTTATCAGGCTTCATCACTTGAGTTTGACTAATGCTTATTTTCAGAAATCCAGTTATTGTGCTTTTGAAGGCCAAGGAAATGACTTTGCTGCTTTTATTAGCAGCTTGTTCCAGTGACTAATCTCAGTCTTAAAATGTAGACCTTCTCAGAAGTTTGAAGCACTCTAACTTCCCTTTATATGCTGCCTGTTGCACTTTTCCTTGCTAGATTAAGAAACCTATTAATTCCCAGTACTTCCTCCCTGGGAAAATACTGATACATTGCAATCAGATGACATTCTAGGTTTTTGAGTTTGGGGTAGGATGGGTTGTGGGGGAGGATTTTTTTTTTAAACCAAAGAGGTTATTTTTATGCTCACCTGTGAGACATTTTCTTAAGTTTAATATAACTTTCATGAGTGTTTAAATTTGGGGGTGTCTTTGAAGGACTATATATATGGACCACAAGTTCTACATCAAAAATATAAAGGCAGGATTGTTTTTAAGCCTAATTAGAGCTGAACTTACTTTCTTAGCTGTTTAACATGTAAATGCTTGTTTGAACTTGCTGTTCCTGTTCACAATTTTTTTAATTCCTTCAGAATATTCTGATTTGTTAGTGCTGAGATGATTTGCAAAACTGGGCTATTTTAGGTAGGTAGAAATTAGTAAGGGATTGGACAATTCATTGTTGAATGGCTTTTTTTCATTTTTGGTTTCTCTGTTTTTTTCTTTCTTTCTGGTGCAGACAGCATTTATCCAGAGAAAGTAGTAGTACTATTAATAGCAGTGGAGCTACATTAATCCAACATGGTGCAAAAGAAGTCTACTTCTAGAAGAAAATTGCTGTCAAAATGTTATGGAAGATAACATCTACGGAGGGTGAGGAATATCCTTTGTCTTCTCTACCCTCAACTAGGATGTGCACAAATACCCTGACTACTCCATTTTGACTCTAACTACCTATGCTCCTGTCAGACTCCAGTAAATGAACCTTTATTAGTGCTTTGAAAATTTGTAGTTCAGTAAAGTAAATCTTGAACTCATCTGGATGTTTTCTCTAGATGGATAAACACAAGAGATGCTTAATTAATAGGATAGGAATAGAAACAGAAGATCTTTCCACCCTCAAATATACTAAATGATGTTACTTTTCTCATTAGAGAAAAGTTGCTTGGCATAAACTGAAAACAGCCAGGAGCAAAGTGAGTTAGCCATTGCCTATGTTGGTGAGTTGGATCAGGGAAGAGGGGCAGAGAAGATATTTTCTCATGTCAGTTCTCATGTTGTGACAGTTCATCCTGATTTTTATGCCAAATTTTCATGTTCATACTGTACTTTTCTCTTTATGAAATTAATAGGATTCCCTTAGCTACCCTCTTCCTACCCTGGTATACAGAAGTATGTCCTAAATGCTTATGCCATAAATCCTCATGCACTCCTTGCAAATAAATGACAATTTGTTCTCCTAGAGCAAAGTAAGGAATTTCTATTCCATAAGCTGTCATTAACTCATCTTTTTCTACCAAGGATGTAAGTCAGTAGTGTGGTGTAGACCACTGCAGCTATTAAAACTTTCCTTTATTGATGAATTTCAGGGTAATTTAAAGGTAAACCAATATGGGCTGAATGGAATTGTCAGTTAGACACTCCCTTTAAAATTACTACTTGAACAAATGCTCAATCAGGCAAGAACTGTCTTTTGCAGCATTTTTAATTTAGAAGAAACTGAATTCTATATTACTTTCACACAAAACTATAATAATTTTATTTTTTTTTTGAATAAAAAAAATTGCCTATCTTAAAGTAGCAGTATCATTCTCATGGACCAAGTCTTGCTTTTTCTTTTGAAACATTCCCTGAAGAAACTACATGGCATCTAACTTGGCTTGCACTTCAGCTACATCTTAAATTATTTTATTTGGGGTATAAAAGGAGGTATTCTGTTTGCCTGATTCAATGGGTTAATCTAGAAGACAAATTTGTCAGAGGACAAATGCAGAAAATTTACAGTTATAGATTTAAAATTCAAGTGCTATTCATGAATCGTCAGGGATAAGCCCAGCCCACAGGGTCAAGCTTGCTCAAGTGTGAGTACAGAGAGTCAACAGTAGGTACTTTTATAAGATCTGTTATACCTATCTTGGCTTATGTTCAATAAATATACTGCTGATCCTCACTGGCATACTATGGCTGATTATGCATTATTGAAATTAAATTACATCTGCAATACTTTGTCCTGGGTTTGATTTGTTGATTTATTTTTAAATAATTAACAAGATCTGTATATTACCTACAGCTCTGAATGTTTGGGGGTTTGTTTTGTTTTGGTTTTTTTTTCCTTTCTTCTTTTGTAATTTGAATGAAAAAAGCAACGAGTAAAATGAGAAGAATGTATTCTGTGATTCAGCATTCTTCATGTTTTTATTTATTCATTTATGCCTCTTTGCTTGTCTTGTACCTCGTAATGTGTCTCCTGGCCATTAATTAAAATTATTGAAGTTCTTTTATGTTCAGATAGAAACCTTGTTTAATTTCATTATGTATTTTCCTCCTCGCTGTATCATAAATCCCTGTGTTTACTTGTAGCTTCTCACACTTGAATATTATGTGGCAGCACTGGCAGTGGGAAAATGGAGAGAGGATGCTGAGAAGCCCTCCATACCCTGACTGGGAGCTTTCTCATCCTGCTTCCAACCAGCTCTTTTGCCTAAGGATAAGCTGTATTAGATCTATTCTTTATAGGATGAGGGTCAGGTTGGGTTTTTTTACCACAGTAAGCACTCTGCAAGAGGCTTTTAAAATCTCCCAACCCTTCAACCCCAAACCAAAATCCACTTTGGTGGTTGAAAGGACTAGATCCTTTCACAATTTTTACTGACTTCCATGTGAACTGGTCTCTTAAAGAGAGCTGAGACATAGCTGAGTAATGATCTGTTTTTTCAGAGGCATTGACTAGGAGTAGTGAACATTTTTGTTTAGTAGCCCTGGATTCAGTCTAGGCCGGGAAGTAGAAGGTCCTTCTCTATCCCAGCAGCTGGCCACCTTCAGCACCTTTTTTGTATGTATTTCTTCTTGTTTCCTGAAGCATACCCTTCCCACTCCCTGGATCTTCTCTTGTTCCTCCTCTACAGACTTGCTACCATGCTTCCTCAGTATGAGCTAGATTTCTTCCTCAATAACTTTTTGCATCCTGGGCACTAGACAAGAAAGAATAAAAGATCCTTAGAGATATTCTCTGGCTTCCAGTTAACAGTATCTTCTCAGTTCCTTATTATCAGTTCCTTCCCAGTCTCTTCAAAGCTGGAAAATCCTGATCTCCCATCCTGTCCTGTACTGGGCCCTGCTGTTCCTTGAAGCTCCAAAAATCCCTCCAGCTTGAGCTGCCCATGCACAAATGGCTTCTGTTTTGGTTTCTACACATGGCTCATGCAGAGTCGAGCTTTACTCCAGACATACCATGGAGTTCCTTAGTGCTGTGGTGCTGGTGAAACAAGTATCACTTTTTTTTTTTTAAATACAAACAAATTGCATTTTATTCCTAGTCCCACTTTATAGAAATTAATTCTTTTGCCTACAAATACCCTGCCAGATAATTTCACCACATCCTGACCGATGGCATGGAAAATTTGAAATTGAATTGCATTAATGACAAGCACTGGTGCAAAGGAATTTATTATCTACACACACGTGTGCACGTCTCTGTGAACACAGATGCCAGCCCAATGTGTATAGTTGTTATAGCAGATGAAGCCAAATGCAGGAAATGAAATTAAAGTTCTCTGAATAGCACAAGCATGGTGCAAGGAAATATTTGCAGAACTATATGACAACATGAAATCCTCAAACTCTCTGAAAAAGAGTGAATCAACACCATTGAAGAAAATTCTAGAATTTGGTGCTTTTTTATTACACCAACTGCTGATATATAGGTTTGATGATTTTTTTTTTGTAAGCTTTGTCTACAGAAAAATATAGATTTCTTTATTTCAGCAGCAAACCCTGATGGTTCAGATGTACCAGCACAGTCCCAAATGTAGTTTCCTTCTCATCATATTTTGCAGGAGCCAGAGTTCCTGTTGCACGTGCCCTGCAGGTGCAGTTGTTTCTAATTATGTGGTGTAATGTATTTTGTTGACAGGCAATGGATGCTCAGCCTCAGAGGTTAGGAAGACCTGAATTTTTTCCTCTGCACTACTGCAACGTGCTGACAACATCTGGAACAAAACCCCTGTGGCAGAGGGACAAACCTGGGGCCAAAGTATTCTTGGCTGAGAAGAAGCAGGGACTGAAAATAGATCCAATGACTCCACAGTCTGATCCCACTTTGCCTTTGAGAAAGCATTTCCACCCTAACCTATGCAGACACACTTCAGAGCCCATTATTCCCAAATATATCTGTTTGCTGTGATGGGAAGCCGTGACTCCAGCAAGGGAAATGTGTTACTGTGAATGAAGTCTGTTCAGGAATTTGCTATCACTTTCAGGGAAAATGCGCTCAGATACAGCAATGGGTGGCAGTATAAACTTCTGAAACGCTGAGAGCTGTGTTCAGAAGTGCTGGCTGCTCCTGTTGGACACAGCAGCTGCACTTTGCCTGTGCCAGCAGCCCCCAGCCCAGCTGCACCACAGGGTGAAACATGAGGGTGCAGCAACTCTGCTGCACGCTGCCTGAATGACATCTAGGAGGGCAGGCTGCGAAGGAGATGTGGTTTATGCCTCTCATTCCTCACACTTTCCAGACTAGCAAAATGGGACTGCTAAATCCTTCTTCTGTCCCATTTGACACAGCCAAAAAGAAATGAAAAATTTAGCACCTCCCCAGACTGTCCCTCCAGACAGCTTTCAAACGCATCCTTCAGTCTGTTTCTGTGTTTCCTTCTTGACATTTATACTGGTTTATTATACAGGTTATACTGGTTTATTTAGCTAAATGTAAGAAATAGTGAGATTCCTTCCAGAATAAGGTAAAATGAAGCAGGAAGGGTCAAAGGGGGTTTGATTTTAACCAGCAACAGATAAGAAGGGAACTCCCAGGACCCTGGTAGGTGTTTGTTTAGAGCAAAAGGAAATAACAGTTGTACCTTTAGAGAAATTCAGAAAGGGGGCCGCCGTCGTGGTTTAAGCCCTGCTGGAAATTAAGCACCATGCAGCTACTCGCTTAACTCTCCTCTTCTCCTCCACTCCCGTGGAATGGGGAGGGGAATCAAAATCAAACTTGTAGATTGAGATAAGAATAGTTTAATAATTAAAAATAGAGTAAAATACAGTAAAGGGAAAAACAAGTGATGCACAATGCAATTGCTCATCACCCACTGACCAATGCCAGACTCTCCTTCCTGAATCCAAACTGGCTCCACTTCTGGGTAATTCCACCCAGTTTGTATACTGGGCATGGCATTCTGTGAGGCAGAATATCCCTTCAGTCAGTTTGGCTCACCTGTCCCAACTATGCTCTCTCCCAGTTTTGTTTGTGTACCTCCTCACTGGCAGAGCATGAGACAAGAAAAATGGATAAACACAACTTAGCAAGAAACCAAAACATCAGTGTGTTATCAATACCATTATCATGCTGAATCTAAAACACGGCACTGTAACAGCTACTGAGAAGAAATTAACTCTATCCTAGCTGAAACCAGGACAGGCACATTAGCAGAGAGAGCATGGTAGTGTGCAGGGGGTGAAAGTGCCATCAGCCCCTCTTATGCTTTCTGAAATCCACATCTCCCTGGGGTAGTGTAAGTTAATGCAAGGAGAATTACAGCATGTTAGATACTATTTTGATCATAATCATGTTTCATTTTTAGCGACTGGAAATAGTCTTGTGTGTGAAAAGCATCTATTGTTCACTCCTATCCATCTCTGACATCTCCCACCCACTTCCCCAGGAACAATTTTCCTCATATATTTTACCTCGAAAACTACCCCTTTTCATGGATTGACTCAACTTCTTCCTGAACTCACCTAACCTTTTTCTTGACAGATGAAAATACAACATCAGCTTCACCAGAAACCATTAGTCTTTGTCCAAAAGAAGTCATTGGTCCCAGTGTAGCATTTGACACTAGATAACATGACAGACCATCACAAAAGATATTTACAGATATTTCATTTGTAACAATAAAGACAAATACTTAGCAGCTCACAAGCCAGCAATTGTGTCTGTTTTCCAGGAAAGAAAAATTTGACCCCAGAAAGAAGCCAAGCAAGGGGCACAATCTGTTATGTCTCACAGGGTAAATGCCATCAAAGTGAAACATATCACAGATGGTAAATGTGCCCCAGAGGCTTCCTACAACAAGTCCTTCAAGTGGCCATGAAGCACTGCCGTCTGCTCCTCAGGTCCTCCTCTGCACAAACCCCTTCTTCTCCTTCTTCTTCTCTGACACAGTAAATTCCAGGGAGAACTTGTAACCTCTGACTTACAACAGCATTTTTATTACACTTACATTACTTTGATATTTGGAGATGAGCAAAATGGGAAATATCACACACAGGGAACCTCCCCTCCACATGTGCTGTCACAGCTGGTACATGTGTGGCCTTAAATGACCCTTCTAACTGAATGGATAGAGATTCACATTTATTTCCTGGTATTATGCTTTTTTTACTTCTTTGGTCAGTACTTTCAGAATGTGAAATCTGATGGAGTGTTACAGCTTCTCACTAATTATTTCAAATGAGGATGCTCTTGAAAAATTTGTTTATTCCATGTCACATTAAATAAATCAACAATAAAATGTGTTTTGGAAACATTTGGGAGGACAGAGTAAATCTGAGTGGAGGAATAAAAGATCTTGAATTTGTTATAGACCAGTTTGTCTCAAAACAGTACAACCACCTGTCCTAATTAAGGCTAGAAGGTGTCAAATTGAATTAGGTTGTCTCATGCAGAGTCTGTTTGCTTTCTGGCACAATGTACATGTGTGTATTTGATTTGGGATCTGGCTGTAGAAACAGATATGTATTGTAAATTAACTCAAAAATGCTTTTTCACTGTTAAGTAAAATTATGAATCAGCTAAAGCAATAATGTATTCCTAATAAGCAAAGAATAAAGAATATAGCATTTACATTTCTTTTGGTCTACAGGTTTTCCCTTTCCTCAACCCTATTCTCCTCATACTTCTTTTCAGCTTCTTCTTTTTTAGACAAACGGTTTTATCCAGATACAGACATGCACAAACCAAGCTGAATATGAATTCTGGCCTTTTAAAAAAAAAAAGTAAATGTATATAAAATTTACAGTTACTCCTCTTTTATTTCTGTATGGATAAATATATACATACATATTATATATACACATATGCATATGTATATATATACATACACACATACAAAGCCACATAAACTCATACAAATATATAAATATAAACATTCATAAAATTCTAAATACCAGCTTTTTTTAAGATGTTGTCAGTGCTTCATAAATTTATAAATATTTTACAAAATTCACTTTGACATATCAAATCCCAAAGCATAACATTCATCTGCTTCCCTTACTGTTCACTCATGATTTATTTCCTATCTGGCAAAACTGATTAATCACCTCTATTATGATTGGGTTTATGTCACTTTTTAATACACTGAATCCTTGATTTTTACCAAAGCTAATTTCCTTTTAAGATTTGTTGAAGCAGTCTATTATAATATACTCCTCCAGGATCTGCATTTAAATTGATTTGTCATTATTTTCCATTCCATTGACCTAAGCCCTGTCCTCCTCAAATATATTAGTGCCAAGCTCTGCAGTGAATGTGATGAGGCTCAGTTGCAAGGAGGAAACCAGCTGTGGCAATGATTGGTGCACAGCCCTTCTGACAAGCTCCTTTGTGTTTTTGATAGCTCACACCTATGCAGGTGAGTTAGTGTGGGTCACAAAGAATACATAAGCCACCTAACAACCAGAAAGACTTTGTAAGAGATTTTGTCTGAGCAGGTTAATAATGTCTATGCCTGGTCAGGATCTGGGCTTCCATTCAGTGGTAAAGGCTGAGGTGATATTACTCCTCATGTGGACCAGAAACTTCCTTTAGATTTTTTCCCTTAACTGCAACACCTCAAGCAGCCCAATGCCTGCTACTAATAAAAAGGGATATGAACCTCACACTGAGGAAAGAACATTGCTGACTTAGCCAGTATCACTAATTCTCTGCAATTCCCTTATTTAGTATTAAGGCCTTTTATTCAAGAACAGCCGAGCTTCGCTCCTTTGTGAGCTAACAAACCCATAACACACAGGAGAAGAAGTGGAGATTCAGCCATGATCCTGAGCACTCACCTCCCCAAGTGCTGAGGCCAGCCAAGGCACTGTCCTCTCAAATCCACCTGCCTGGTCAGCTTCTCCTTCTGGGAAGAGCTGAGGAACATCTCACTGAGCAGCACTTGCAGCTTTGGCAGGTAAATACCTCTTTTACACTCGTAAATGGTCAGTTGCTTATAAATAGGATTGTATGTCAAGTAAGAAGAAAGCAGTGGTGGTCTGGGCACATCCCTTCCAGAGCATGTGTGCAGCCAGGATGCTGGATGGTGGTTCCTGTGACTCTCCAGGGAGCGCTGACATGCAGATCACAGCTGCAAGGCTGCATAGGGCATGTTTGCTACCTTGTCCTTGAGCTAAATAGTTTTTTACCAGGATTCACTACCCTTATCCAAATAAACAAAGAAAGTTAGACTTTTCTGCTTATGATGACAATAACCTCCTTCCAGGGACTGGGGAATCAATTTCATTAACAGCTCACAACAACTTCTTTGTATTGAAACAAGTCAGTCTTTTTTTGATTCATTTTCTGAACTGTGTTCACTTAGGTCGCTCTTTCTAATATTTTGCAATCCCTGTTGCTTTCTTCTGAATTTTCTCCATTGCTTCTCAATTCCTCTCAGTTAGGATTTAATCCTCTAATGAAAACCTTAACAGTATTGAACAGAGTGAAACAAGAACCTCTCTGTAGCATACAGGAGATGTCCCTACATCCCCGGCATCTGACTTGCCACTTTCCCAGTGGCATGACTCAGTACTCAGTCATTCAGTGTAACTTTCAGGAATTCTGAAACGCTTCTCCCTCTCTCACTTGTTAACATTTTGTGTTTGAGTGTTTGTCTGAGATTCAGAGGGTAATTTCTGCCATCTCAGACAGGATGTGGGTGGAAGTGGCTAAGTTGAAGACAGCAAGATTCAGAGAGTCTGAATCCCACCATTGCCCAAACATGACAGTCTGGTTCCTAAACAAGAAGACAAGCACAAAAAAACATCCTGCCCTGTGCCCCAGCCCTGACATGGTTCATACCTTGGACAGAGACAAACACCATCTCCACCCAAGGCTTGCCAGTAGTTCAGCTTGTTGGAAGTCCTTAGACACTTGACACAGAGCAAAATGCAGTGGCTATGGAGATTTCTACTGAGCAGCCTGGATGGAGGAGAATGAGCCATACCTCAGATACACAAGTTTGATTTTTATAGATCAGATGCCTTCTTCCTTCTATGGGTAATTTGTTTTATCTTGGCTTGCAATGTCAAGTCCAATAATGTGCGTGTGCCACAATTTAGGATTGCATATACATGGATGATTACACAGCACAATAATCTGTTAAACCACACTAATTTAATGATATGCTAATACATTCACTATTAGATTTCCCCTTTTCTTAAGAGCACGTGATTAAGCATGTGTTGATTTAGCTTGTGATCAACCATATACCACATTTTCTTTGCTTTACTTTTTCTCAAAGGGATATTCTGTCACACCTGAGCTTGATCTCATCTTTCAGTATAACATTTTTCATTTTTTCTTCACTGAATTACATCACATTGAATTTAGAAAGTGTGTCCAGTTTTTTGGGAATCACTGTGAATTTTGATCATATCCTCTATGGAAGCTGTAACCACTCTCAAGTTGATGAATATTATATTTTTTAGTAAACATCAAAGTTATCAATGAAATTTCTGACCAGTACTGAGAGCAGGTTAGATTTTTCTAAGATTGTCCCTTTCTCTCACACTTCAAAAGGCCTTTGGATTTCACAATGGGTTAAGGATATATGTATATTAAAAATAATATTTTCAGCCGCATCAGTTTTAATTTTACAACAATTTTATTTAGAAAATATTTTCCTAGTTTTAAATAAAAATTTTACACTGGAACTGTATCAAAGGCCTTAATGAAGTGCAGATCTATCACAGCTTACTGTTTGTACCTAATTCCTTAGATAAAAACATCCTCTTAGAGAAGAAAATTAAATTGACTGTCATGATAGGATGTTGGCAAACCTCTGTTGCCTAATTTTTATCATAGTATTATCCCCTAGCTACTTATAAATTGCTTGTTTAAAAATTCACAGCAGAATCTGTCCAGGGATTGTGGTAGGGCTGCAATAGGTTATGTAAGGTACTTGTCTACATTTCAAAATTTTCACACTTCAGCTGTGCTGCTGCAGTTAAAACAATAACAGCCTTTCACAAACCCACTGTCAGTGTCTGGGTAGTTCAACTGGAATAAATATGCTAATTCCAGAGCATGTATTCTGCACCTGATTATTTGGTTCAGCAATTGAAATAAAATATGTCACATCTATGCTCCAGCTTTACTTGACCTTACTAGTTCATCGGCAGTGCCTGTCCTTATTTATATGGGTATGCCTATAATTCTAAGGCTGACATGCAACCATCTGTGAAGCTGTTGTACAAGAAACAGCTTGCTTGTTAGTTCTGAGATCCTTTCCAGATTGCAGGAAGGATCACCCTATTTTAGGAAACTCATGGAGGCTAAGAGAGGATAAAAGGTTATTGAAATTTTGCCTGGAAGTGATCAAGACTTTTGTTCTAATATAACAGTACAGAACTGCAATGAGTGATGCTCTATGTCATAACATCTAGTGTTAGGAGACAGACAAAAACAAGCACTAAGTTGCTCTAATGACCCTAAATTTCATTCTCATTAGAACTGCTGATGTATAGCTGAAAAATTTTGAGCCTTCCACAACAGGTATTAAAGATGAATATTCCTTCATAGAAGCAATGAGCCAGCAGACTACTGAAGGTTGAATTTTGTTGGTCTTACTGCCAAGACCTTTCCCAATCTAGCATCATTCATTAAATAAGATGTCAGCTTCCACCTCCAGTTGACTCAGGATGCCAAAATTCACCATCTCTGTGTTGAATTTTCAAACAAACATCTTTCTTGAATTCACTCCCTTCATGGGAAGACATCCCTGAGAGTATCTTCCAACCCACTTCATTATCATCTCTTTTTCTGATGTCTGTAAAACAAATGACAACTGATGGGATTCTGAGATGTTACTCTTCATTTTAATTAATAGGATCTCACTCTTTTCATCAGTTTGTCTCCTGTGTCTGCCTATCTGTTGTTTCTTACCTATTGGTTGGGTTGTAAACTCTTTGTGTTAAGGGAAATATATTCATGTTGTAAATGTACAATGTTGCCTTGGTCCACAGCTAGAGCTTATAAGTGTTACAATAGTATATATAATAAATGAGCAGTAAAAATCCAATGATTCAAGTAGTTAAGCTCCTTTGTATGCCAAACAAAGTCATATTTGTCATAGTATTTCTGGAACCTCCTTTGTTTAGATTCAAGGACTCCACACATCTTTGTTTCATGCCTACCATGATTTTTTCCTAATCAAGAAATGTGGCAAAGTATTGATCAAATTTTCTGCTGAGTTGCTAAAGCCATTCCCAGAAGGAGACTTGTCTGCCCTGGAAGGAGCTGAAAAGAATGAAGGAGGATAGAAGTTCTTTTTGGCTATTCTGTTGCAAACAGTAAAAACACACAGAGAGATGCTCCAGGATTCATCTTGTCAAAACAAATCCATTCAGTTACTTCTGCTCACTAATGACTGCTTACAAATATTTCAGTTATGGGTGTTTTAGAAGCAAAAGAGACTATTATTCTTTCTTTTAATAACACACAATGGTCTGATTCAAAAGCAGTACATGATATTCTATACCTATAGTATTGATGACTATAAATCAAAACACATCAATAGCATTGCATAGCTGATTCTGTTATTTGCCATTTCCTTCAGATTTTATGCGTTTGCCTTTCAATTCAGCTAAAATCCTATAAAAGTTATTTTTAAAAAAATTAATTTCCTCACACTCCAAAGGCTACAAGTCTAGAGTAATAATTTAGTGTTGTCTACAAATCATCTGATTGGAAATGTTGTATTTTAACTAATGCAAAATTTAAAATGTAATAAAGAGTGTACTCTTTTTTTTCTCAAAAAATTTAATTGCAGAATTATTTACAGGAGATGAACATAAACAATACATAAACCAATTGAAAGAGGCAGCTTCATAAAAGAGCCATGGGGCAAAATAGTGAAGCACATTTTCTTACAATCAGCTGGAGGTGAGTAGAGAACCATGAAAAAAGAATAACTCAATAATAAAACAATTTTCAAATATGTCTTCAAAGTAACAAATAACATTCTGGTAAAGAAGATATTACTGAGAAGCGAGAAATTATTGTAGCAATGAAACAACATACTGTACATTCAATTTAGGTATCCTGCATGCTACTAAATAGAATTTATCAAAAGAACCATAAAAGCATGAGAAAGAGAATTACATAAAATAGTTTAATTCTAGTGAAGTGTAGCTTTATACAGATGGTGAATATTTGGCACTCAGTTCATCCTCATTGTTGATACGATTTCTTATGTATATATATATTTATATATATTTATATATACTTTTAATGATAACTAAACAACTAGTTTCCTGGTTCTAACATTCCTTGAAATTCTATAGGAGGCATTTAATTTAGTCCTTAGGCCACACTTGATTATTTTGGCATGTCACTTGGTAAATGAAAGTATGAGTTTTGTCTCTGTACAGAAAATCCTGCACAGCCATAGTGGCTTTTCTTCAGGAAAGAACAGTTCTAGAGCATATAAGCCAGGCTACTTGAAAGGGAATTTTTCTTCAGTCAGGAAATTAATATATAAATTGAACTAAACATTACATACATGCTGAGCCCTTTTAACACAAGATGGCCATACTGTTAAACCTCCAAAGGGGTAAATCAAAGCATGGATATGAGCATGTGGATTCCATGGGTAATTATAAACAAAGCTAGCATTTCTTTGTGAGGACTGCCTGCAGACACTTGAACCTACTACCAAACCCTCTGCTTGATTGCGATCTACGTGAAAGGAAGAACGAGATCGTGCAAAGAAATGATGCACCCACTAACTCAACTGATGAGTCCTTCCTACCTCAGCAGGTCTTGCTGAGTCAGATATTGATCTGAATTATACTGATTCAGATCTGACATTTCTTTCAGGTTTCAGTTTCTCAGCTTTGATTCTAATACAAGTGGGAACAGAACTTAGCCCTAAGCTCTGCAATAAACCATCTCACAAATAAGAAATTTGTATGACAGTTGAGCTTTAGGAATGGGAAATGAAAGAATGGCAAAGGAAGGAGAAGAAAATTCCTCACTTACAGGCTGTGTTGGCAAATAATGACCATATATCCAAATGAGCCTCCCCCTCATTTAAGCTTAGGTGAAAATATTTGTGGTTTTGTACCTAGAGAAGTAAAAAATCCTGTCCAACAAAACCAACTTAGAAAAATAACAATTTGGCCTTAATAAAATATAGAATTAAACTGCCAACTGATGAAAACTGTTCTGTGTTTGCTCAGTCAAAAAGCAAGCCGTGTAGACCTACTAATTTACCTTATCTATGATCTGACTTCAAAAGTCCAGTTCTTTTTGAGTAATGACTGATAATGGGAGAAAAGCTGAGTGTGGAAAGGTGGATCTGTAAACATGAAGTCTTCTTCTGCAATCATTTTTTAAGAAAAGTGATATGCATTTAATGAGAAGACATTTGGAATACATTTTTTTGATATAAAATCATCAAATCATTTATGTTGGAAAAGACATTCAGTTATTAATGACATGGCCTCTTGCAGCTATTGGAATTTTATTTCATTAAGAGGAGCTGAATCAGCCTAAATATGCTGGCCAAATTTTCTTTTGGGCAATGTTCCATCTCAATTTTGGTTTTATACTTGCTGTCCTGAACAGCCTATCATGTAGTTAAACAGCTACAATATTACGCCATTGAGGTAGCTGCATTTCAGAGATAAAGTAAGCAATTTCTATGGATACAGAGGGCTTAATTCCTGACAGGACTCTGTGAGTGCATATGAGTATGCCATAAAACAGCTGTTCCCAAAAAATAGTCCCTGGAGCTGAACACGGTGAATAGTTGCTGGCTGATGGGCCATGGGGCTGCAGTAGGCAAGGAACCTGCCACGGCCGTCAGTGTTGAGGATGAGCTGCAAGAAAGTGGCACAATCTACAGGAACATTCCTGAGTCCAGCTGTCTGGGACCATGGCAATGAAAATTTTTTATATATATAGACATATGTATATGTTCTCTTTCTGTTCTGTGCAGTATGAAATGGTGGCTTCTCTGCTGATCCTGTCCATGCAGAGAGAGGTGTCCCCATTGCTCTGTCATATAAAGAACCCTTAGGGTTAGAGCTGAGTCTCATTAAAGAGCAGTTGCCCAGACCAAAGCACAATTATCATGCCTAAGTCCTGTGCCCCACATCATCCCTCATGTTAGCTGGGCTGGAGAGCAGACCCAGGGAGAGAACAGGGTGTTTGGGGAAGGCCACTTTTGGAGCATGTACCCCAGATGGATCTCTCCTGCTCTCCTGCTAAGAAAGCGGGGGAAAATGCACTTGTGAGGGGAGACTTGCCAGGACTGCTGACCAAGAGGGCTCAGTTGCAGGCGCCATCAGCTCCTGAGCCTGGCGCGGACCAGGGGTCTCCTCCCAGGGAGCTCCTCCACTGCAGGGGCCTCACTGCCATCATCATGAACAGGAAAAGCAGCGATTGTTCTGGAAGGTTAATTTGGTGCTCATCACTCCCTTCCTACTCCCTGGAGAGATGGTATGAGGACTGCCCTCATCTCTGCTTTGCTCAGGTCTTCCTCTCAGTTCAGCTAATCTTTGCTTCTCCTTCAGCACAGGCTCAGATTGTGAGGGTCCTCCCAGGTGCTGGAAGGGTGCTGTGGAAGGGAACTCCCCAGCAGCATGGGAACAGGTGGGAGAACCCCCAGCATCCCGCCATGCTGGGTTACCTGCCCCAGCTGCAGCCCAACCTGGAGTTTGTGTGTTGGCTAGTAAAGTGCTTGGAGATCCTTCTGGATGAAAGGCACTGTATAAATGCGGGTGTCAACCTGTCATACACCAGGAAGCACCTCTCTAGACACATGTGCTGATATTCCTCACCTCAAATGTGGGTGTTATCCCTACATCATAAGATGCTCTAGGAACAGTAATGGGAATAACATTGCTTCACAATTACATCTCTAATGCTGAGGCTTCTGTTTCACAGCTTGACACCTGGAGCTGCCAAACCAGCTTCAGAGCTAAAATTGAAAGCACAAACCAACCCTTGATGGGTGAGCCCCGGTGTGCCCCCTTCCCCCGGTGCCATTGCTGAAATGCTGAGGAGGACATCAAACCCACCGACTGCACAGGGCAGGCTCAAGGCTTTGAACGCAAAAGGCTGAGCTGGGCTGATCTGGAGGCACATTGCTCTAGGAGAGGGGGCCGGGGGGGACTTGCATGGAGAGGGCCTGGGACAGAGTGGCAGTGTTGCCTGAGGTGCCATGGGACCAGGAGCCTCTCAAGGGCACTGCTCCTGCAGGGCACGAGGAGACGGCGGGTCACGTAGGGCACATCACATGTGGCACCATCATGTAGCAGTTACTCCTTTTCCTAGCAAAACCTCCCAGTGACCAAACAGTCCTTCACTTTATACTAGATGGAGTGCTGAAGAAGTAGAGTACTAATTTACTGATACAGCAGGACATGGGGTTATTTCGAAACAAATAATTTCCATTATATGAAATGTATCTTATGTTTGTCTATCCATATTTATGAAATCCACACACTTTCCTATGCACACTTTAATTCCTTCCTGATTGATCTCAAATCTAACATAGTGTCAAGGTTTAAGTATGAATTAAAATATCATTTTTTGGTATTAAACTGTACAACATTTTTAGTCTTAGCATTCTGCCAAAGGTCATTCTAATCAGGTTGACATAAAATAATAAAATACTTCATAATGTACTTCACCAAATTACAAAGAATTTAAAATCTAAAAAGATATACAAAGCAAAAATAAGTATGGCAAATATCAACAATTTTACCAGTCAGAACTTTTTCTTTATTTAAATTTTCTGAATTTTGTTTATTATACTTGTGTTTTACAGGTAATGACTAAATGAACAGGGACATTCTATAATTTTAATGGGTTAAAATAAATATTAGTCCAATTATTATTTAATGAAACACTAGACTATTTTGCTGTATCCAGCTGTTCTGTGTGGGTCTACACCATGAACTCAAAGCAGAAAGTATTCCAGTTCCTATCTTTCTGTTTATTTATGTTTCTCCTATGTTGTTTTTGTAACTGAATTTTACTTTTATGATGTGGGATCAGATTAAAATCGTTCTGGTTAAATGTTTATTATGATGCTACATGCAGTGTTTCTCATGTCATATAGTGAAGCAATCTGACTGATTTATTTGCAACACAAGTATGATAAGCATAATGTTATTTTTCTAAACTAACCAGATATACAATACGTAAATAGAAATGGCTTATTTGCCTTAAATGATATAATTTTACCACAACAATAAGTTAATATATTGCACTTCAAAATGTAATGTGCACAGATAACATATTATCAGATTTTTCAGTAGGCATCTAGTTTACTTTTGATTCTTTCTGGTTGCTGTTTTTTGTTGGTTTTTTGTTGGTTTTTTTTTAAATAATTTTTTTCTGACCAAGGTCTAACAAACAGCAATCATAGATTTCTAAATCTTCCATTGAACATTTTCTCATAAAGGCATGGGAAATGTAAAACACAGACTGCTCCAAGACTGCATCATTAGGCCAGCTGGGATCTCAGCTTATCTGCAATCTCTTGGGTTTACAATTTATCTTCATGAAGTCTGATTGCTAGCAGGATCAGGAACAGCTTGTCTTAATCGCATGACCTGTTGCTGCAGGTGAGAGGGTTCAAGCGAGTAAGGCAAATGTGATTTCTCCTCAAAGTGTACAGGAAAATTAGATGAAACATATCAGCTGTCATATATATATATATGTTGTACAGGTGTGTGTGTTTCTCTTTTAAATTTCTTCAGTCTAGGAAAGACACTGACTTTGGTTTTGTGTGGATATTTCCAATTAGCAGCTCCACTTTAGGATACTAGTTTTCAAGGCTGAAGATGCCAGTGTCTGCATGTACTTCTGTATTTAAAATAGTACAACAACTATAGGAAGTAGCATCAGTATTGTACACTACCTAGGATTCAGCTCTTTCCATAATAGAAAATGCCTTGAAAATGCAAGGGAAGGGAAATATAATGTTTTCATGTATAGAAGAATATTTCAGGGATTTATTCTTTTTTTTTCCTTTTTTTTTTTTTTTTTTTTGCATTCTTGAAGGATATACATTCGTCTTGGTTTTTGCTTCCAAATATAATTTAAGGCTATTTGGTAAAGTATACACCAGATATCAGGCTCAATTTACAGGGGTTTCTTCTCAAAGAAACTTCTCAAAACTTCATCTCTAAAGATTCGTATCTTGAAGCCAAGCATGCTTTATCATCTGTGCTCCAAAGACAGAAGTCATGCTTAATAACATACACTGTAGGAAAAAGAGAAGGAAAAAGAAAAAAAGCAAACAAAAGAAAACAGATTTGAAGCAATGTCAGATCTGCATAACCTACAATACTTCATGTTTTCAGTCATCCATCAGGCTGCAAGGTGTGTGGGATTCGTATTTAAAGTGCTCAACAGGTGAAGAACCAAAGTGCTCAAGTATAATTAAATAGTTGTTCTGCCTATGGCTAAATGCATTGCATTTGTTAAAGCAGGTAAACAGGGAATGGGGCTGTTTGTCTCACTGGGTTCACACTGTTTTGACCTAAAGTTGTGTTCAGTAAGATTCAAACCTTGGAACTGGGGGCTGCAGGTTACTCATCTTATTGCGTCTTCACCTGAAGACTTTTAAGTGCTGGATTGCTCAGTTGGCTCTGGAAGGTAGGTGAAGTGGAATAATTCTGTCTTAATTTGTTTTAAATTAAAGCCTCTTGGCTGTGGAAGTTGCCACTTCTCTTCTGACAATGTGAGGCTTGAAAATATATTCTTTTCCTTATATTTCCTGGCTGGAAATCACTTATCTCTTGAGTCATGTTTTTTTTTCTATGTCTGAAGCAAGCAAGAAGTTTATTCTTGCCATAAATGATACTGCATAGAAAAATAGTTCTAAAAAAAAATACAACTGTAAACCACAGTTCACCTTTACCTTAACATAACCATTTAAACTTATATATACTTACCACTCACATTCATATTTCTTAAACTGTTTACAACATCACAACTGGCATTTTAAACAAGCAAGATTTTCTGTTCTCAAGGATACCCTGGAAACTCAATTGTTATAACAATTTGAGAGTTTTAAATAGTACATGTAGCACGGCTCTTGAAATGAAAGAGAGAAGGTTTATAAAATAAATGTTAACATGTAAAAGAACTGTTAAAAATGCAATGAGTGTTCCAAAGGAGCGAGTATAACTTTTTCTTTACACATCTTACTACAGAAGATCTAACTTTTTAAGGCTTCTGTTTTCCTTTCACCCATCATTCAAGTCCTCTTGCATTACAATTTTGCTTAGGTTTCAGAGTGTCGTTATGCTGCTAACAGCAAATGTTTCTTAGTGGACATTCCCACCACCACCAGACTTGTATGCTTCTTAGCTTCTGATGAACTTTGGAGTTTTAGTGGCTGGGTATCCCTGTTCATCTCCAGAAACTTGACATGAGATGAGACGCCTAATGTTATTTTGCAGTAACAAAGATGAAAAGAGTGGCAGAGCACATGGGTAAATATGTTAGCTGGGTTCTAGGAAAAGAAACTGGAGGTCAAAGAGATAAATGGGTTCTTTCTTTCCTGCTCTTTACATTTGTAGCACCTTCTACTTGGATTAGCTAATGCCTCTAGTGAATGGTGAGATGCACCCATTTATAGTTTGTAATTCTTATCCCTAATTATCACACATTTTATAAAAATATAAATAACAAAAAAGTAAGCTGGGTTCCATCTCAAGAGGTGTTTCTTGTTGTCCTCTGAGAATATATTGGATAAGTCAGGTCTTGACAAGCCCTATCCATTGTAGCTGATTGTAAGTCAGACAATACAAAAAGAAGTCATTCTTGCGGTGAGCTCAGCAAATTCTGAGGAAATCAAAAGCATTCCACTGTGCTTATGGCACAAAGAACACAACAGCAAGGGCATATTTAGTGGAGAGAATGAGACAAAAATTACCAGGTAAGTGACAAACTGTACAAGCATTTTTTTTAAAAAAGGAACTCTGCAGCATTCTGTCTTTAAAGCCGTGTTTGAGCCTCTGGGATATAGATCTCGATGCTGTCTGCACGTTCTGTGGCTGAATTCTGCCGGAAAGAGGCTGCTCGCTTGGCAGCCATCAGCCGTCTTCTAGCTTCTTGTCGCTGTCTGTCGGGTAGGTCCAGAGATTTCTCTCTTGTGATAGGGAATTTTCCTTTTGGGGGCTTCTTTGGTACAGGAGGAGGAATCTTTCTTTCTTCCTGCAATAGGGCATTAAAACCAAGGGTGAGTTGTATGCAGAAGGTACTTGTCAGCAGAGCATGCACATTGAAGACATGAAATGCAAAATACTGATTACATACATCAAGCATGCTCAATTTGTGCTTGCCCATCAGCTGACTAATGGATTACATGAACAGCTATCCACACTAGGGACACTGACAAAACCCCTTTTGACAACCATTACACATTCTGCAGTCCTGTGCCTGAAAAAGGACTGCGCTTCCTTGTACTGTCCTTGCAGGTATCGGCACATGCAATCTGCATACCTCACTTTCATATGGATTTGTTTAATTTTAGCTGACACATTATTACACTCATAAACAGAAACACACACTGGCTCTCCAATAAGAATTCAGCGCATCTGTGTGGTCTGATCAAGTGAAAAGACTCTCTAAGATTAGCAGGACAGGATTTTGGATGAAATTAATCATACTGAGTTTAGCCTCAGCTGGATATGAGATAGCAGCTGTGTGTATATGTCTATTAGTTTAGTTTCCTCCATAAATTGCTAAATGGAAACATTCAAGCTCCAACTAGAGAGAGAACATTGGGCTAATTATTCTGCTTGTCAGCCTAGACCATTTTGAAGAAAATTATTCTGAAGAATTATCAAATTATAAAGTGAAAGTCAGTAGATTTTGTTACCAAAGTATCTGTAAATTTCTCTGCAGGAGTTAAATCAAGAATTGTTTTGAAGTATGAAATGGATA
The DNA here is from genome assembly GCF_025592945.1 of Manacus candei. Classification (NCBI taxonomy): domain Eukaryota; kingdom Metazoa; phylum Chordata; class Aves; order Passeriformes; family Pipridae; genus Manacus; species Manacus candei. The sequence continues at coordinate 10,707,414 of NW_026138059.1, read as the reverse complement.
TTTTACTCAGTTTAGAGACTGTGAAATGTCATATGAGGGCCTTAAAAAGATACTGTAGAATCAAGGAATTGTACAGTAGTTTAGATTAGAAGAGATGGATGTCTGGAGGTGATTTCACACAATCCTTATTTAAAGCACATTTGAAATTAGATGCAACTTCGAAGTTAAAACAGGTTTTTAATGTCATATTTAATACTGGACTACATAACCCCAAAGATGGAGACTCCACAACTTCCCATGTTTATTTATGATTATTGTGATTGATCTTTTTGCTATATAATTTCTTAAAATAATGGTAGTAGTACAGAGTATGGGCTGTTCCTTATGGAGAACACAGTTAATTTGATGCACAGCAGGATTCAAATAATACAAAAATTGAACTGATACACCTATGGTTTACAGACTCTTCATTGTTTGGTCTTTAAAAAAAAAAAAAAAATTCTGAATCTACTACCAAAATGCAGTAGCCAAGACTAAATAACTAAGGTCATTTAAAAACATAGTTCTATATTAAACAGGAACAGTGCAGCAGCCTAAGATGCTATTCCCCATGATAGCCAGCTCTTCCAGTCTTTATTTTCTCTATTTCCTGTTTTCAGCCAGGAACATAAGGGCTCCATTCCTCTTGTTCCATCTTTTATTTTTTTTCCACTTTTAGTTATTTCCCTCTTAGGAACATCACTGTTGCTGTCACTACAATAATTTCTTACTTCCAGTTGTCACTAGTAAGCAAGAGTTGCAAACTCACCATCCACCAACCCGTTGGCTGAAAATTAAAATCCAAGAGGAGCATGAAGAAATGAAAAAGTTGTCAAAATGCCTCCTAATTCCTCCCAAACCAAACAAGTATTCACCTGAGGCCAACAGTACTGACTCAAACCAAATGCTGTTTTCATCTGACTGATACAATAATCAGCAAGGATAGCGGGATAATCAGGGTAAGGGATGGAGATCTAGAGAGGGGAAAGGCAGTTTCAGAATTACACTGCTTTAATGGGCAATTTGCCAACTTTGCTTTGTAAGCATCACAGTGGGGCATCTCCCAGATGGTGGAGTTGCAAGGCAGAAATGTGGGCAGTTTGCCAACAGCACTCTTTGTTCCCCAAATTTTTGTGGGCTGAGCTTTAATATGACCTGCACCATGTTTTGTCATATGCTTACATCTCATTTCTGTTCTAGTATCAGTTGTGTCGTGCAGGTAGGGTTAAACACTGAAGTGCTCAGGTCTGGGCTGCCCCAAATGTAGCAGAGTGCCAAGTTTACTTTGTTTGAATGCTTGGGCTATTGTCTTCAGTCTGAATTAATATGAACATATTTCAGTTCTAGCCTTTAGAATGTGAATCGAAATATTTTGAACAAAAGTGTTACGGAGTGAACTAATTTAGCAAACCCCATTTTATTTCTTATACAATTCAGCTCAACATTGTTAAAAAGACTAATCTCCTCACATCTGATGGAATTTTCCATGTAAAAATTGGGCCATGCCAATTAAATACTTCCCAGGGTTAGAAGCCTATCATGTTTCATTATTATATTTAACGCAAGGAGACTGCAGGACTACAAATGGGGAGTAAATGGTCTGCTTACCTTCCTTTCAGGTGATTCTATTATTTTCCATTCATTGAGTTTCAACTGGTGCAGTTCATCAAACTTCATGCTGACGTCTTCAATTGAGAGCTGCAGTAAGTCCCAGAAACCTGCTAGGTCCTGGGAAGTTGGTCTCGGCATGGCACTCGGGTCCTGTCAGGAGCAAAGGAGAGAATATGAATAGAACAGGAGGCTTTACAGAGTGTGCATTGAGGCAGGAAAGGCATCGTGCCAGATTACATTTCTGCAGCGCTGCTCAGTGCTAAGGCCTTTTGCACTTTACAGCTGGGAGCTGTGACTGGAAAGTTGTGCCTCCTACACAACCCAGAGATGAATGAGCTGGATGTCACATGCAAGCCTTCTTGAATTTGTGGCATGGGAAGTTCCTTACACCATATGCTGTGCTGACCTGCATTTCTAAAACGGAACAAGCTGACAGCCTCTGCCTGCTGATTATTAAAGGGAAGGGGAACGTGGTTTGTATTCCAGGCAGCTTGAAGTCTTTCTGTTTAAAAATTGCATTCACGATAGCTGATTAGAAGACAAAACGTTATCACAAAGACTTGTCAGCTTATGCTGAACTCAATGTTTACATTGGCTTGCATTTTCAAATGTATACATGAGGTATGAAATTTTGATGGGGATAGTAGGATTTTGTTCTCCAGGGAGCTGAATCACACAAAGGAACTGGGAAGGCATTGCCACCAGGTACTGCAATTAAGCGGCTCTGTGTGCACAAGACTTAATGGAGCAAACACTGGTCATAACAATTAGCAAGATGACCCTCTATTTGATTAATTAGCTGCTGCTGCTGGATAAAAATTGCAATACAAGGTGGTATGCAGACTTTTAACCCTGTGCTTTCTGAGCATTGGTACTAGAAGATAGCTTTGTTGGTTTAATGACATAGGGTTTAATTGGTAAATATGTCTGTGAAGGTAGAGGAGAGATGCCCTTTTCCTTCCAGAGCAGGAAGAAGCCATTAAGATGGTCTAAAGAATGGAGCTGAAGAGACAGAATCAAAACCAGGCCAAGGGGACTCTGGATCTCCCCATTCCTGGGAAAAAGCTGTAATGACTAGTTTACTGTGCTGGTATCACTGCTGTTATTGCTGATGCAAGGCTCTGTGCCCCACCTTTTACAAATCTAGTGGAGACAGGCATTTTAGATATTAAATACAACATGTAGTGTTACCCATACCTAGATGTCTTTTGGAATCTGGGCAAAGAACAACTTAGAAGTCTTCTTCACTAGAAGAAAGTCTCCTTTTCATAGGCAGCTTCAGGGATTTAACAGAACTGGCCATATAGATTATACCAGACTTCTGGGAAAGGTTGCAACTCCAGAGAAGTGTTTACTGAAAACTACTTCACTGGATAGATCCCAATTTACTAAAAAATGGTTTAAAATTTATGTCAGTGGTGTTAGTTACTCTACAGAGGTCAATATCTCAGGCTTTAAGAACCAACTCTTTGTGTGAAATTTGTGAGGATGGTCCCACATCAGCATATCTTGTCTTGCAATCTGTTCTCTCCAGCCTGGTCTCCTCAGTCCCTCTTCCCCGTTTCCTACAAACAGCCAGAAAATGATGACACCCATTGCAAGGCCACTGCCTTCTGAATCAAAGCTAATTGCTGTTCTGTACCTTTGTGCTCCCCACTCTGCTCATGGTATTTGCTAAGACCAGGTCTCCAGCGTGGCTTTTGCAGAGGGCTGTGCCATGTGTAGTCTGGACACAAGAGGGCTGCCTCCTGCTTCATACAGATCCACAGTTCACAAATAAATGCTGGCACAAATGAATACTATTACAGCTAACTAAGTTTTGAAAAGATTGGCTTAAACCTGCTTCTTCTCAGAAGCTGCTCATTAATTTGTATTGTACTTGGAATTCAGCTTTGCAGCCTTCCTTCTAAATGAAGCCTAAACCAAGCAACCAGTACCTAGCTGGTGCTTGAGCTGCTCTGTTTTTGTCTGCAACCATGACATACTGAGCAAGGATCTCACTAGGTGAGCAGGATCTATGCTGACAAGAGAGTATGCAGGAGGACACTTCAAGGTAAAAAAACTGGGAGTTACAAGAACTAATGTGAATAATCTAGAAGGGAGTAGTTATTAATCAGTAATAGGTTTTTTTCCAAGTAGTGGGAACAGTATACATGTAGCAGATAGCCAGCCAGATTTGTAAATAAAACTTCATCGAAGCTTAAATTTTTGTAAATTTACCTTAAATTAGGGTCTTTGATAAGAGGTCTTAACCCAGAGTGTAATCAAATGTGCCCCTTAAAGTTCCCATGAGCCTTTAGAAAAGTCCACAGGAGATAGGTGAGTTTCCTGGTTAAATTTCAGTTTGAGTAAGTATATTTCTCTTCTTAAACCGTTGCTGCCTTTTGAATTGGCAGAATTAAATGCTGTTGTTCTTTGTCCTACATTTATGCTTATAGATGCTGAACACTGTCATAGGAACCGCTGTGTGGCAGCCCTGTACGTGTTGGATGTTTTCAAGAAAAGGAACTCACTGGCTGGCAACATTCCCGTGGGGCACCGCAATGCTGCCTTAGGAGCATATGGAAAGCCTGCTGTGGGTATACACTAAGTGACTATTTAGCAACAAACTCTATCATTAGGAATAGGAAGAAAAGCCTCCAAATATGAATGACCTAAAGTCCACTCTTGCAGTTGCTGTTTTCTTCAGAGCCCATTACTGGTTTAATGAAACTGAAGAATATTCAGAGTCTAAATCTCCAGAGTGGGATAAAGTTGCTGTTATGGAGTTCAAAGGTTTATTATCCAAATAAGAAAGAGAGACGTAAAATCTTGCCAGCTTTCTGGTCATGCTGTCTGCAAAGCTGTAGATTTCTCCTTTGCAGTAATGAATTGTTCTCACTTCCAAATAGCTGACAGCCGTGCTGAGCAGGAATTGCATTTGCTATCACAGTAATGCTCTCAGCACAAGTGCTGGGCCCACTTGAAGATAAATGAAGTGGAGTGGAGGTTAGGCTCTCCAAATCTTAGTTTGCATAGCTTAATCAGGTAATGGAGGGCATTTTTAAATTTGCAGTGAGAAACTTTTAGACAGTGATGATTCCTTCCTTTTTATATGAAACAAATTACTAGATAGAGAGCACACGATGTATTTGATAATACAGACGTGGTCATCTGCTTGCCTGACTTTGTATGTTTCCTCTGTCATTCTGTAACAGCTATTAAAATTCTTGTTTTGACAGTGTCTTTGAAGTACATAATTGGATTCTTTCCTAATGAGGACCATATATCTTATTATTTTCTATCAGAAGGTATGACTTTTTGGCATGACTTTTTCAGTAATATTTGATTTCAGTTTCAGGAATTCTGAATGTTTAACTTTATGGATGGAAAGTAGCAAGTAGGTCTTTGCAGAATGGATGTTCTGCCTTAAAAGTTATGGGGCAAATGCCAACACTCAAATAAAAGCATCTAACTAGATGTATAGGTCATGTCTGCTGTCATGCACGCAATAGAATTCTGCTCTTTCAATATATGAGGTGTGGGGACAGTCAAAAGGAGAAAGTTACACTTGATATTTGAGTGTTCTCAAAGAAAGGTGTTCTACCACCAACTGTAGCTAGAAGAATTACGTTCTTCTATTGATTAGTATCATCTTGCCGCAATGTTTGTATCACTGATGGCTGCTGTCATATTAATGAAGATAACATTTAGAATTGAATTAGTCTCTAATGAACTTCAAGAACAATAGCAGTAACTCTCATAAGTAATATACTGCATCTGTTCCTTTAGCCCTAGGACATCTTATATATAATTGGCAATGCAAATTATGCAACCCAATTTTATGAACATTATGTATATCTCATTTCCAAGATCAGTCCTGTTTTCAGGTAGGTAGAAGGCTGGATCATGTATTCTACACTATTCTATTTTACTATTCTCCACTTACTGTAATGTGAAAATTTTCCCCTTTCTTACCTGAAATATCGTTGCTATATTAGGGTATTACAAAAATAAGCCATAATATTATGTCTCGGAAAACTTGCATTAGTTCCCTTTTCATTTTCTTTTCTTTAATAAAGATAGCAAAAAGAGAAAAGACAAAATCTAATCAGACTGAAATTACTGGAATTTCATATTTGCTTTGAAAAAAAATGTACTAGCACCATACTTAAGGATAAAGTTTAAAGAAGGGGAGCAATAAGACAAAACGTGGGACATGAAAATAACATTTCAGAATGCTACTGTTGTTGTTTGTGAAGTAAAAATAATAAATTCTAAAATTCTGTGGACAAATAACCTTAAACTCTGGAAGAACAGCCAGGCATAGTGACTTACCAGATTTTGCTGACAAAGCCAATAAAATTGCTGGAATTTCTGAGACATGAGGAGCTGAGCACTTCCAACAGCACTTCGGATCTTACCTAGAACTAAACACACAGACAGATTATTACCAATAAATGGGTTTTGGCAGTAAATGCCTAATCCAGCTCAAAAATATGTCGCTGAAATTCCTGTTTATTTTATAAGGGAAATAAATATTTGGGTTTGTTGCTTGTGATTATGCACATAAAATATTTTTTAAAAAGACTGAGATATAAGAAAGCTGAGTGGCACCTTGATGTCAAAGGGAGCTTTACATGTACCTTACATAATATCCTCTGGTTCTGCAATCTCAAATTATTTCACTCAGTTGTGTGGATGATCCCTGGGTGAACTCTCTTTATCCTATTGTTCTGAAGTTAATACATTAAACTGTAATATAACATACTCCTACCATAAGGATGAGATCCTCAGAGGAATTACATCTCTGAGACATGTCTTGTTAAACCCATTAGGAGTTACAGGTTGTCTACCAAGGAAAATACACAAAGTCCTCAGCACAGGAGCTTCAGAAAAAGTGGGACACAAGATGATACTCCAGGACTTTGCTGAATCAGGATCAGCCCCCATGGATATGTTGGTATTTCCCCACTGTCCATTTACAGTGTGCATAAGCACTGGGGAAAGGGACCAAACTCATTTTATTTGACTTTGTTTCCAAGAGTCATCTGTCTAAATTAAAATTTCTGAATACTCTATAATCAGTGATCTGAGCTCGTCAGCTTAACCATGTTAGGCACTTATTTTTAGATGAGCTGAATTTCTTCCTGGAGATGCCTCTGTCTTTCTATTGACTGTAGTGCCTAGGGGTACTGGCTTATTCCTAAGAAACTAAATCCTCCTGACTCCCACAGTTGCTGGGATATATACTATACTTTGGTAGGTAGCACCATGCTTTCCTACACCTCCTTTCTACATATCCTTTCCTACACCTCCTTTCTACATATCCTTTCCTACACCTCCTTTCTACATATCCTTTCCTACACCTCCTTTCTACATATCCTTTCCTACACTTCCTTTCCTCCACATCCATCTCTGTGATGAAAATGTAACACTTCAAAAAGCATTTTAAACTGTGGTCTCAATGGAAGGCTGATTTTAGCTGGAGAATTTCCAAATCTTTTTGTTAAAGATATAGAGAGGTGAAGTTAGGGTAGACAGCAATTATTTTGACGTATTTTACTTATATTTGGGGAAACCAAACTGATAATTCAAACAGAATGGAGAGGGGGGAATGAAGACACAATAGTACAGCAGAACTGATCTGCAGCCCATGATAAAGGAAACATTAAACTCCAGTAGGGCTTAACATTTTGTTGTTATTTAGAATAAGTACAGGACGGCATGTGAAACCAGGATCTTGGTAGTAGATTTTACATTTTAATACTGCTTTCTCTAGACCAGTGAAACATCTGCTCACCCACAAGTAGCAGCAAGAGACAATTTGAAAGTTTTGGGCTCCAGTTATAAACTCAGTAACTTTCAAAGCATGTGTTAATGTGTAGAGCTGTTGTTCTCAAAATCTATTCCATTTTCTGTTGGATAAACAGTACAACTGTGCCACAATACTAAACTAAACAGCAATATACAGAATTCATCAGTCCTGTGTGACATCCATTATGAAAGGGTGAAGTGGTTCAGGGCTTCATGAGTAATTCACTGGGGTTTGTTTTTGTTTTGTCAGCCAAATGAAATAAAGCATTTTAATTGGTTTGGGTTTTTCGATCACCAAACCCCTCACTTTCCTCTAATGCATTATTGGCATACAGAAAAAATGTTTTGAGTGTTAAAACCTGGACAAACATACAAAAAACTAAATAAAAAAGTAATATTTCATTTAATCTGAAATAAATTGCTTTAATTTGGTTCCCAGCACTTTTAATAAAGGTGATGAGTTCTGTGACAAACATCCTGTATCCTCCTTTTTTCTCTTGGCGCTCTGTAGCTCAGGGCATTAGACAAACTCCCAGTATGGGGCCAGAGTTCCTTCTTTTCCAGGATGAGGAATTGTGCTGTAGCAGGTCCCTGACATTGCCTATTTCATGCTATGTTCAGCTGTTCACTGGGCAGAAAGAAAGTAAGATGATTCCATAGGCTGATGGTTGTGCTTATCAGTGAATACAGTTCAGCTTTAGTTTCTCTGCTGAATTTTATAGTTCATAGCTCAAATAGCTATGAACTCTACTCACATAGCCTGAGTAAGAGGTATTGGTTGTAGACCTACTGTAAAAAGTAGATCCTGACATAATCTATATATGTCTGATATTTTCTAGTGAATCTCAAAGTTACCCCAACCCCCATATTAAATAAGCATTTATTTTATCTTCATTACCCTGAAAGATCATGTCAACAAGCAGTAGTGATTTATAGCCCAGTGCAGAATTTTTGTGTGATACAAATCTGGCAGGGATGTAAGACTGGGCTAGTTGCATGTGTCACTGAGTCACAGTGCTGAATACACATGTATAATTACAGCCCCAGCATTTACTAAAGATCTAACTCTATTTCCATTTTAATAAGTAAATCAGACGTAATAAAACATAGAGGTTAGAATCCCTAATATTCATGCTACTCTACTTTGCTTTAATTAAATTAAAGTATTAAAACACTTCAACTCATAATCTTTAGCACAATATTAATAGACATCCAAAGCCTTGTTATTAATTTCATGCATTGGGGAATTATTCTGATGAGTGCAGATTGATTATCTCCATGAAAGAATGATGAATGTTAGAGACTGGAGAGATTGAGATGTTTGGTGGTGCCTAGAAGATTTTTCTTGTAAATAAATGATGATAAAATCTACCAACACGCATAAATAGATACAATTTTTATATCATCCATATACCTACCACCATTAAGATAATATTATATTTGCCCAAATATCAGGAAAGAGTCACTCAACCTTCATTCTGCTCCCTGCCTGTATGAAGCACTCCATTTCTGCTATATGGTCCTGTATGACTTCTGCTCTGAACGTACACAAAATGCTGGCCGGGACTTCAATAAAAACAGACTCAGGATTTACATCTTGGTTAGAGATTGTGTAAATTGCACAATTAATACAATAGTGTCTTATCCCTTGAAGTAATCATGTTACAAAATTGCTAGTATTATATATGTGTGGAATTGCTTGAGAAATTCTACAAAATCTTGTAATCAAAAATTATTTCATATCACAAAGGTAAAGGGGGTAGATGTCTATATTGATGAAACCGATTATAATCTGATTTTGTAACTCTACTTTTGACAGGTTAAAAGCTTTGCTCAGTTGTGCCACTGCTATACTGGCAGTGAGAAACTAGTAACAATCAATCTGCTTCTGGCATTCGTTACTGTTTATTTAAATGACGTGTTTTAATTTAAATTTTCATTCCATTTTTCCCCCTCTACCTGTAAATAAATTGCTCCACAAACAACCTAAGAAAATATGCCTAGAAAAAAAAATTGGAACTGGCAGTTAGTTCATCCTCCTGACTCAAAGTAGGGCATGACATTTGTCTAATCTTTAAACCTAACTTAGTAATCTTTAGAAATATCTTTTTCACTATCAACAGAGCATGTCAGCACAAAAAAAATATATAATGTTCAGATGGCATTTTAGGACAACACAACCTCCAGCTGGCAGTGCTCTGGATGTTAGTTAGGACAATGAAATCCCTGTGCACCAAGTGGGACTTGCTGCAAATTTGCTATTTACTTCAACAAAGCTGAGTTCACAGATGAGAAAATTTCAGCAGAACAATAGAAATTATAGGAGGAATTCTTGGATTCCACACTATAGGACTTTACAGACTGTTTCAGGACAATTAAGACATTCTTTAGTCATTCACAACACTGCAAATGTAAATTTCAGCAGTTCCTGAAGGATAGGTTTGTGAAAAGCATTAGAAAATTATGTCAGTAATTTCTCTTTGACTAAAGGATAACCCATATTTGGTCAAACACCTAAGAAAGCTTTCGTGGATAATTAATTGATGAATATACTAAAATAAATTGGTTGTGAGGGTTTTTTTGTTGGTTTTTATTTCCCCCTCTCCTCCCCCCTCCCCAAATTATGAGAGATTTAACTCTGTATTTTCTTTTACTATTCAGCCTTATTAAGTAAAGCCTTTGTAGTACTGTGGAAATATCAGCCAGAGGATTAGCAAGGAAAAATCCAGCATCCATTCATGGAATGAAGGGGAAGGGGAGAGAAGGGTGATACTTTGCTCTCTCACTCTCCCTAATACCTTTATTTGTTTCCCTGTTAGAGATCACTTTACCATGTAGCTATGCCAGCAGAGCTCCCAACCATGGTGCAGAAGATACCAGCAAAACAACTTTTCTGCTGGCATAGTCTATACTGTAGTTAATTTTTGAGCCTATATTAGTGTTTTTATGTGAGAGTAAACTGTGCAGCTGTTCTCCATAATGAAGTATTTCAGAGTTCAAGCACTAAGTGGCACTAAGAAGCCCAGGAAGTCATCTTCCCTCTGCCAGACCTTGCCCACGAGCTGTGGGCAGGGACTGTGGCTCCCCCCTGGCTGGCCTGCTCTCCCCCTCCCTGAGCTGCTCTCCCCCTCCCTGAGCTGCTCTCCCCCTCCCTGAGCTGCTCTCCCTGCTGCCATCACCGGAGGCAGAGTCCTGACCTTCTTGGTCTTCAAGAGCTTTGTGACAGTTGAGTGTTTTTCTTGTCATCACCTACACACCAGTAATAGCCAAACACAATTTTCACGGTGTAAAACTGAAACTCCAGTCAGCACCCATGAGAAACACATATCATTGCTTGCAGGCACCCTGCTAGTGCAAATGATCAGATGACTAACCCTGGGAACAGTTACAGCCACATATCTATCTATATTTATCTATAGATCTACATCTGTATCTCTATTTATCTATCTACCTATCTATCTATCTATCTATCTATCTATGTTATATTAAACACTTAGAACACAAGTAATTGCCCCTACAAACAATATATGAACTTTGCAGAGACTTCAAAATATAACTCATGGCAACTGACCAAACAAAAAAATTCTGTGAAAAGAAAGAGAGAGAAGTTATTTTTGCTCCAATGATTATTTTCTCTTTTTCTAAGACCTGATGAGTGAAGTTCTTAAAACAGCATTATAAGACAAAAGCTACAGTGAAAGAACAAATCAATACAGCAATCAGACAGCTCTCGGTGATCTCGGAACTATTGTGTTAAAGCCAAAAATGAAATTGTTTTCTAAAATGCAGTTCTATTTTAACTCTTCCCGTGTTTAAAATGAAACAGAAGTGGTATCATAAGGACAGCCTTCTCCCATGAGATGCAAAGCTATATTTGGTCTTCAGGTACAATTAATACACCCAGGCTAAAAAGAAATTATTCAGCATTAAGAATGACAGTTTGAATGTGCAAACCTTGCTGTGAAGTGTTTTGGGAATAGTAGCTCCTGCTGGAAGATATTTATTCGCTTTCGACTTGGCCATTTTTGTGTATTTTCTTCAAGGAACTGACAAACATTTAAAAAAATCAGATCCATTTCATGCTGGGATATCATTAAACTTAAGTTCTTGTGGATATATACCTTATAAGCTCCGTAGCTCAAACTGGGGATAAAAAATGTGCTAAAGACTCAACAGAAAAAAAATTATTCACACTGAATTTTTAAAATGCTGTGAAGCTCATTCTCTTGGTGAAATTAATTCTTTGAAAACTTCCTCTTACTTGATCTAAGCATTGCTAGGTGAAGGGATACCATTTCAAAGATAATGTAATTTGAAAATTATTTCAGGAAGGTCTCTTGAAATGAGTCACATAAAATGGAAAATTGGAACTTTGGGGTTTACTTTTGACAATCAGCTGAACACAAACTTCCATTTTGGATATGCTACATAGACCTATTCGATAATAACTTCTTTATTAGGGAGGCCAAAATGTTCCCCCAAATGCAAGTAACTAACTCATTTTTGTTAGTTTGATAAAGGGATTTTAAAGGTCCATTTCAGTTGTGTTTTATCAACTCTCTATCAGGGAATTGCTCTTTTTCTTTTTTTTCCCCTCTTTTTTCTCTTACAGATTAGAGTTCCTCTACAGATGGGGAAACAAAATCCTGATATTACATTTTGTTTTCTGACTGAAATATTCCAAGTTAAAAGGGTGTCACTAACTCCAAATATTAATAAAAATTACTGAAGTCCATTTCTTTGTACAATTTACAGAAAACTACTTCCCTGATTGCCAATTCACCATGCAACAAGGTGTTTCCGAGTATTTCTGGAATCAAAAAGTATAACTTCACATGGTGGGAAGGAGGGTGGTTCTGCACCTGAGAACAGGTGTTCAACTAAAGTCAGCTCCTCAAAGTTTTCCTCATGTAGTACACAGTTTCATATTCCAAGGAATAACACTGCTAACTGCCTCTCTGTGTCTCCCAGTGAGGAGTACTGATGGGAGTGTGTTTCCCCTGCTCATTTCATATGGCTGCAGATTTGACTAGGGCTGTGCACAATGAAGACCTTGCAGAGAGAAGAGATAGGAGAAGTCCAGCTCTTGCCTGCAGATGCCTCACTGGCATCCTAGGGAAAGAGAGGGGCTAATTGCCTGTGTGTTTCTCCCCGTTGCACTCTAAATAATTTTACTCTTTCCAAAGAGATCAAAATCTTGCTCTTTGAACTTCTGCTTCAGATCAGAAGCACTGATGTCCCTACATCAGTAACAGGTGATCTGGGAAGCAGGTGCTTAGGGATTCTTACAACACGGCATTGAAATGTCAGTATTCAGCAGTGCGAAAATTTGGAGAATTGAAAAATAAGACGTGGTAAAATGTAGTGAGAAATAACTGTTATGAAAGAAGGCTTGGAAATTCTCACATGGGCTAATCAAATAAAAATATTTCATTATTTATACTTTGCAAACCCCTAGGAGGGTATTAAAGTCTTCACAGTATCAATGCAAGGGGAAAATTCTCAGCTCAGCTCTGCCATGATGAAAATAAGAACAGAAAGCACCAGGGGCTGAAGGAAGGAAAAACAGTCTTACACCCCATCCCCCACCCCTTGCCAAATCCTATGTCATTACTTGGCAGACTTGGACACAGTATAGTGTAGAAATATGACTGTAAAATAAAAAAAAGATGATGTAAATACATAGATATTATTTATTTTGAAAAGGTCAGCACAAGAAATAAAATTTGGCCTTTTAGTCACCATGCTGGCCTGTCTCAAGACTTGGGGGTAGACCATAGCAAGAACTCATTGAGGGGGAAAGAAGATGACCAGGAAAGAGTACGTGGAGGGAGGGCAGGGAAAGATGCTAGTAAGAAAACTTAATATGAACTAATTTGTGATCTGAGAAAAGCTCAGCTGAGACAATAATTCAGATTGTCAGGGATTGAAATATTTATAAAACTGAGCCTGAAGAACAAGGATAATTGACCTCAAAGGGAGTCACAGGGAGTTGGCTACTGAGTGCTAGGACCACTTTGATATATTACTATCATTAGTGCTGGCTTGGATCTTGTTCCAAAATAGTCTACATTATTTTTCACTTTAACCCATCACTCCTTTCAAGGAGTCTACGGGACACGGGAGAATAATAATGATTCTTGACAAAATTATAATAAGAAAATACAACTGAATTTTCTAATAATGCATATGTCTGTGTAACTGCAGAAGTGCTTTAACTATTGTTCTTGCCTACTGCTTTCTGTTCTTCCAACAGGCTGAAGTGCCTGTAAAGGAATAGAAACATTTTTAAAATGGCTATTCATTAATAAGAGTTAAAATTGCAGGTTTCAGGAAAAGGGTGAACCAATGTTCCCATAGGACCACCCTGCCTGCTCTGGCAAAGGGTCAAGCATTGGAGCCATACAAGTGAGTGTGAAGGATGTGTCAGAGTTGGAGTTATAGATGGAGCTATTGCAGCATTTGAGCTGTATCTAATACCAGACTTTGATCCTGTGCTTGACTCTAAAGTTGGGTCTTTAAATACTTCCACAAAACCTTACTCTGGGAAATGCTGTCTTGTGCAGTCAGTTGCAGGATAGTGTTATACCTTATGGTTCTGTGGAGAGTCTTTGGTCCTACAGTATGAGTAAAGGAAAACCACAGCTCACAGCTTTATCCTAACATATTTCTTATTTTAGCAGACTTCTATAAAAACATTGTTCTTACTTTCTTCAGAAAGATCATTTTCTTCTGCTTCTCTTTCCATTTCTTTGCACCATCCTTCCATTCTCTTAGTTTCAGTATGTAGTAACTTCATAAACCAAGATCCATCCCGTCGACAAGGTGACATTCGACCAGTCTCTACTGTCTCCATGGCAGGCTCCAGCCAGGGTTCTGGTGGTGGAAGGTTTGTTGTGTCAACTGGGGTCCTATAATCTTCTCTGTAACTGAACAGTCCCTGGGTCCGTACAGTTCTCACTGCACTATACTGGGTGGGTGTACTGGGCTCTGAGTGCTGCTGGAATGACGAGCCAAACTGAAGTCCCTTGTCTTCCATGGTGATGTGTCCTGGAAAACCCTCCAGTTCCAGGTCAGCCTGGACAGCTGCTGTTACGCTGTTTGAGCGCTTGAATCGCCCGTGCCTTGGTGAACAGGGAAGAAAGAAAAGAGATTAAGACACATAGATAACATAGGTGATAATACAGAGGCATATCTCTGAAATAAGACAGTGAGTAGCAACAGAGAGGAAAAACAAAATGCATAGTGGCGTCATTGATCTGAGCAAGGATACAAAGGAAAATAATTCAAATTATCTCTGGAAGTAAATATTGATTTACTCTCATACTACAAAATAACATGTATCATTAGTAAATGAAGTGGAAATAACTAGCAGAACTAGAACTTCCTGATAGATGCCTGTAAAGTACATATATTAAAAAAATTTCAAATGTTAAGAATTTCAGTTAGATAAAATCTAAAAATCTGCTAACTTAGGACTTTTGAGAATCCTCTAATAAAAGAAAAATAGTAGCAGCAGGTTTAAGACTGTGGGTTGGGGTTTTTTTTTTGCTTATAGGGTGTCCATTAAAGGTTGATTTTCTACTCTTATATGATACCAAATAATGACATTTTAGAAAAGCTTTGTGTTAAAAAGTTAGAGAAGCAGAGATTATTTGTGAAATCTTTTCACATCTGAGCCTATTGTCTCAAATTACTTCTAGTCAATGACAGCAAAAGGCAATTAGCAACCAGATACTGTCTGACAGCTGCCGTGAAATGAGATAATGGTCTCAGTCCAGCACTTGACAAGCAGTGCCTACCAGGGATAACCTGTGGGTTAGTAGATGGGCCAGCATCTCTACAAAACTAGAGGACTGAATAAGTGTAAAAACTGATTCTAATTTAGGAAAAAGGTATATCTCCTTGTGTGGATGGGGAAAGCCTGGATCAGCATGAGGAGTCCTACTGAAGGAAGACTGTTCCAATATACAGCTCCTCGTATTTGTTCTGCCAATAATGAAATTATATTAAGCCACTAGTTCAATTTAATACTTTCACTTCCTTCCTTCCAATTAAAAACTGGAAATTTAGCTAAATATGAAGCAACTGCTAAGTAATCTCTACAAATTTTACCAAATGACAAGCATGCATATAAATTTGGCTTTGTGAATTATTTAGGAGCAGCACTTGCCAGACGCTTGTTATTAACTCTGTTTACAAATGTGTGTTGTGTTATAAAAGACTACAGATTTTTCTACATGCTTGAATTACCGTTTTTCATCTTCCACTTGTATTCCAACAGAGTGGTATTCCCGTAGGCCTCTGCTTTCAGTGTCTGAGTCAGTTGCTGTTTCCACCTAATTCAACACAAAAGATACATCTGCAGAGTTAGCATTGACAACTTAGCACTATTTCTACACACACTCATTCAAAATTAATTATATATTTAATCTCTTACCACTAAGAAACACCTAGCACAGTAAGATAAATGTAATAGGTATTCAGCCTGGTATCATTGCATTGGTGTGCTGTCTTATTAAAGCTTTGCACAAGTACTTCTGTTCTGCCATATAATTCCCTATTTCAAACCTAAGCAGATGCAATTACACAGTTTGGTGGAATCAGGAAGTAAGCTTGGTCTGGAAGAGCTGTTCTTAGAATGAGGAATCCACAGGACAGCCTCTTTTTATATTATTATAAACAAATCTCATTATACTTCTTGATTTACAAAATAAAATAAAATCTCAAGTAGCCCCATAAGCTTGCAAGTGATAAAAAGAAATGGTGCTATGAAATTTTATTGACAACTCTATTGGCAAATATAAAACCATTAAATGATGTAAGGGATACAGTAGAATGCCCAGTCTCACCTTCCTTAATAACATAGTCCTGAAAATGCTATATCAAGCAAGTAATTTATGCACTTTTTATAGTACTCCCATCTGAAATATGCTTACCAAGATATATTCACAGTAGAATTTTCTTCATAACTGAGACCACATTGCTTTTGCAAGTTTCTGTGGGATTTTATATAACATTCACCAACACCACACCACCCCCAAGTCTTCGACACAGACAGAGTGAGTGCTGCAGTATGGAAATTATACTGAATCAAGGGATAGGCAGGGGAAAAAAAAAGAACAGAATTGACTTTTCCTTTTGAATGATATTTTCATTGTTAAATAAAAAAATAATATCAGCAACCGGTTTTTCAATATGCACACTCCATGTGTGAATTCACACAAGAAAACTTTTCCTCTTGCAGCAGTCACATGCACCTCTGGAAAGAGCCTGATGGTCTTTTCAGCTATCTCTCAGCCTCACAGTCCAAATCTCACCGGGTTTCTGAAAGGATGTAGAGACAAGGAGGAAGGAGGGTGGGAAGTGAGTGTACATGTGGACTATATTTCTTGAAGAAGCCAGTTGCTGGTAACTTCTCTTGCCATCTTTAAGCCATAGCTCCATGTACATTCACATGGATGGGAACACCAGACAGCAATTAGTACATGTTCGTATTTACCTGTGTGTGTCTTGGAGATGTTCACGAAAACAGCAAGTACAAAAACTCTCTAGTAAATGTTAATGGCATGCTTGAACTGTACAGTGTAGCATCAGGCACAGGTTTGCCAAAATCTCTGGCTATCACTGGGGCAACTGTCAGGGAAAGACACACCTCCCAGTAATTCAATTTATTCTGCATAAGGTCTAGGGGACAGCGCATGCTGTCATCTGTTTCCACCTTGGCAGCTGCATGGAAGCTGGCTATATTCACTTGGATGGGCAGTGCATTGAGAGAACTAAAATATCAGACTTGGTAAGAGTCTCCAGGACTTGGTGCTGTCAATATAAAAAGAAAGATTCCTCTTGATGTTGGTAGTGAAAAAAAGCCTCAATGACAGAGGTAGCAGCTTGGAGGAAAAAAAGCAAGAACAACCAACCAAAAAAACAGGCAAGTGGGTTTCCTAGTTAAGAGTCTTGGCTGCAACACAAGTGAGAACCTAAGCTGCTTGGAGGATCACCCTCTCCTGCAAGAACATTGTTCTAAGTAGAACAGCCATAAAGTCCAGTTTCTTAGCACAAGAGGTATTTATCAGGAAAGACAGCCTTATTTATAGCACAGAAGAGCCCAAAAGAGCCTTGGATAACAAGTTCAGGTCTATGTGAGGGACTAAGCACTTCCTTATATCCTTTCAGTGATATGAGGAAAGCTGCATAAAAAACACATTCATTAGAGATAGGTTGTTTTTCATTTCATGAATTAACTAGCCCAAGAATGAGATACTCATGTAGCCTGTTGAGGGGGAGCAGAGAAGCAAGTTCCGCTTGAAGCTTTGACTACTGTGGTGAGAGCTAAAATATACGTGGACATGTTTTGAAGAGTGAAGTCAACTTATTCTCAAAGGGAGAGGGGATGACTGAGAGGGGACCTTATCAATGTATATCAGTATTTGAAGGGAGGATGTCAAAAGGATGGAGCCAGGCTCTTTTCAGTGGTGCCAAGCAATAGGACAAGAAGCAATGGGCAAAAACTGATGCACAGGAAGTTCCACCTGAATATGAGGAAGAACTTCTTGACTGTGTAGGTGATCACACACTGGAACAGATTGGCCAGAGAGGTTGTAGAGTCTCCCTCACTGGGGATACCTCAAGAACCATCTGGATGCAATCCTGTGCAATGTGTTCTAGGATGACCCTGCTTAAGCAGGGAGGTTGGATTAGATCACCCACTGTGGACCCTGCCAACCTGACCCATTTTGTGATTCTATGATGTGGTAGTGAATAAGAGCAGATAACACAAAATGCTTAGACTGTGGCTCTTGGATGTGACTGTATGAGCACTAGCAGAAAGATGATGTCTGAGGCAAAGAAACATTTTCTGGAGGAAGCCATTTGATGTTGAAACCATCTGGAGTGATTAAGAAGTCTAAACTGTTGCTAAGAGCTATGGGACTGGGGTTCATTCCCCAAAGCAGCCACTCAGTCTGAGTTTAAACACATAATTTAGAAATATACTGAGTTTAAACTACAAAAAATAATGCCACGAAAAGGCATGTCTTCAAATAGGGATTTCATCTCTGTAAATAAGAAGACTGGAAGATCTTGTTAATGTAGCAGACACCATGGCCTTCCAAGCCATATTGGATGCATCTTGTAACACTTGAGAAAAACCCGGAGAAGTTCCCTTGATCTCTGACAGAGTCACTATCAAGCACTTATTGGAGGAGGAGACTGTATTTCTGTTTTACAGAACAGAAAGCATTTGGCAATTTGGAAATTGACATTATAGGGATACTTAAGACTGTGATCTCAAAATCAAGATATCTTCCTATGCTTAGAAAATGCAGTGGTTATTAAACTAGATGACAGTGATACAGGAAATCTGATCTCCTGAGCATTTCCAGTCTTGGTAGTGACTAGGTGATATTAGGGGATTTCATTGCAGACTTAGGAGACATAGTCAGCTATCTGATAGAGTTGATGTCAGTACATCTGAATTGTTGTGGACCACAGTTAGGACTGTGTTGGACAGCCAGCACGGCTTCACTAAAGGCAAATCATGTTTGAAAAATTTGGTGGCCTTCTACAGCAGGGTTACAGCAGTGGTGGATGAGGGAACGGTGACTAATGTAATCTACCTGGACTGGTGGAAAACACTTGATACTGTCTCACAAAACATCTTTGTATCTCAAGTGGAAAGACATGGATTTGATGGGTGGACTCACTGAATAAGAAATTGGCTGGATGGTTGCACTCATAGGGTGTAGCTCAATGTCTGTGTGGAGAAACCAGGTGTCTGGTGGAGACCATCATGTAAGAAGTGGTGGGTGTCCCTCAGGTGTCTGTAGTGGGACTAGTATTTAACATCTTTGACAGTGATATGGACAGTGGGATTGAGTGAACCCTAGGCAAGTTTGCTGATGCCAACAAGTTGTTGGGTGCAGCTGACACGCTGGAGGGAAGGAATGCCATCCAGACAGACCTCATGAGGTTAAACAAGGCTAAGGGCAATCCTGAACATGGATACAGTATCAGTGAGTGCATTGAGAGCAGCCCTGAGGAGAAGGACTCGGGGGTATTGTTGGCTGAAAACTGAATGTGAACTGGCAAAGTGTGCTTGCAGTTCAGAAGGTCAGTGGCATCCTGGGCTGCATCAAAAGAAGCTCTTATGAGACTCCACCTGGAGTGCTGTGCCCAGCTCTGGGGACCTCAACAGAAGGACAGTGACCTGCTGGAGCTAGTCCAGAGAAGGTCACGAAGATGGTCAGAGGGCTGGAGCACCTCTCCTATGAAGACAGGCTGAAAGAGTTGGGGCTGTTCAGCCTAGAGAAGAGATGGCACCAGGGACACCAAAGAGCGGGATTTATCAGGGCCTCCTGCTCGCTCACATGGCTCAGCATGGAAAGACAGGCATTGTGTGCCAGTTCTGACCTGAGACAAAGCCAGACAGATGAAGCCAAGCTGATATCTCCACACATGTCAGTCTTTGCTTTCAGTTCCTTCTAAAGCACTGCATTTCCTCCATAGAGCGATATCCTTAGGATGACCATTTCTACGTACTGTGCTCCTTGGGACCTACTGAGTCCTAGGGGATGAGGTGGAGGCCAGATTTCTGAACACAGAAATAGATTAAGGAAGGTCAACAGTATCATACTCATGGGGCTAACACATGGCTAGTAACACTCTGGAGGTGAGAAACAGCCAATTGACAGAGAATAGACTTGTGGTTTTCACAAGGATGTCTGAGCAGCTCAGACATAGTGCTGTTGGAAACACAATGGTCTAAAGACATAAATAAGGAAAGGTCTCTATGGAGAACATCAATTTGTCCAATTGATGTTGTTGGAACAAAGCAGGCAGACCTGCAACACAATCTCTTCTTCCGCATTGCATATCGAAAGCGTATCTGTTTTTGCCAGCTACATCGTTTGGGTTAGTAGTAAATAGCTGATCTTCTTTTGAACTCTGCTTTTGATGTGTGGAGGTAGATTTACCTTTTAAATTTTGGATGGGCTGGTATCTCTCCACTGATGCAACACATTGAGAAAAAAATCTTTTTCATCTATATGATTTCAAGTGCTTTCTTGCTGGCATTTCACCTAGAGATATAATCCTGAATAATTTACTCAATATGCAATTGACATCTAGAATTCAGAGGTATAAATGAGGTAATACGCTCTAAAATTTTATTCAAAACAAAATTATCAGAAAAATGATGGCCCAGGTATCAAAATAAAAATTATATTATTTACCTCTAAATATAAACCCTTGCCAAACTATCCTTCCCTCCAGCTTGCCAGAACTGACACTAACTAAATGACCTGATGATTGCCTTGATATTTTAATGCTTTCATTTTCTCACTGCACCTTGTAACAGCAGGTGAATGCCAATTTTTGTGCGTGTATGTGCGTGTGTGCAATCTAGGATTGCAAATATTGTAACAACCAACAAAATGGAAAATGGAAGCAAATGCCAACAAAAGTAAAAGCGGGAAATAAGACAATAATTTGCAGTCATAAAGAAAAAAAATGAACAAATAAATTACATTTCTGAATGACAGACATTATAAAGACTCCTGCTAGAAAACAGCAGGAATCTCTTTAATCAGATTGGCCAGCCTAGATTCAAATGAGCAGAGGAGAAAAAGTAATACATGTGGTTTGATTGTGTGGCTCTTGAAACTCAAGCAAGTCTTAATAAATCTGTTGTTATTCTCCTTGATTCATTATTTTTTTAATACTTGCATGGGTTCTACAGGTCTTAATATTTGCAAATTGGCCCAATCTCAGCAAAGCTAAATAATGTGAAAAATTATATCTCTATGCGATTATGACGGAGTCTCCCACAGAAGAGGAAATAAAAAAAATAGCCAGTCACTGACAAAAGCAGAAGAAATTAGTAGATCTAATACAGCACATCATCTTCCTCTCTCATTGCAAATGAAGAGCTAAAGTTCTTTAAAGATCAGCATTTTTTCCCATGAAAAATGTCTTATGGAGTTATATCCACAAGGCTTATAATTTTAATATCATATGTAATGGAGCATTTTGAATTATTTCTTTTATCGATGATCCTTGTAGGTCCCTTCCAACTCAAGATATTCTATGATTCCATGATTCTATGTCTTACCTTTCACAAAGACATAACACTCCCCTCCATGTCCTTTTCTGCCAATTCAAGGAGCAGACAATACTATTAATCCTCTGTGATCAGTCACTGCTGTCCGATCCAGCTCAAAATTTGAAAACTAACTATCAGATACTGGCACTGTCTTGGTAATAAATGATCTACAAGTAAATTATACAAACACAAAATTATTTGAATAAATTCAAATCACTATTGCAAATAACTTTCTTGTTATAATCAATCTTAGTTTGTTCATAGGCACTCATTCTAGAAAAGGGTGCGTGAACTAAATTATTCCTTCAAAGCATTTACTATACTTTTTTAGCTGATAACTTTAATTATTTAAAACCAACCTTTATTTCTGTATTATAGCATTATTCTGCTCTTAAACACAAGCACTTAAACATGGACACTGTAACATAATATTGCAGTGTCTTAAAAATTCCAGTCTAAGCTTCCATACATACTGTCTCTAAGAGAGACTTGAAGTTAATATATTCAATGCATAAGAAAACAGATTTTAACCTGGTGACTTTCACTTATCTCTCATAAACATTAGTAGTAAGAGTCCTTCAGGCCACACTATCTCTCCCTATGCGACTTCAGTGCCCTCAATGGGTTTTCACTGATGTAACCAATTTATTCTATTATTAGAATTTAATAAACAATCTCTGATGATATACAGGAAGGGAAATAATTCACCCTTCCTCTCTTGCATAGGTTTCTCAGTGATAACAAGAGTAAAAAAGGGTAGAAAACACTATATTTGACATTAGAGCAAGTACATGTAATTGTGAATTCAGATAACCATTCTTAGGTAGAGGGAAATCTCATTTGTATGCAGTGACTTCAAAGTAGGGAAAATACTTCAAATAAAACTACAGTACTCACTGCTACTGCTTTCCTTAAGTGATGGAATACTTTTATCAGACCAAAAGGGTATACTCTTTCAAAATGATTTTTAGAAATCCACTAAAATAAACCTACACTTCCATGCTTGAGAGATTTTTTTGTGCCTCACCACAGAGCTCGATTTTGCTGCTCTACTACTTCCCAACAGAACATCTGGACTACTCAAATACATGGCATAGCACAGCAAGTGCTAATTACCACAAGAATATCATACAACAGGTTTAGAAGTGGGATGCCTGTCAAACTAAAATGAGTGTAGCAAGAAATTAATGCACAGAGTAGAGGGTGCTCATAACTTTTTTAGTGCAATTAATGCTAAGTAGCAAATTGCTCTGAACCAACAAATATTCACTGACTTCTCCAGGCCAAGGACTTTACACACTTCTCTCACAAAAGCACGATCCAACAGTCATTTTAGGAGGACAATGAACAAAACTTACTTCTAGAACTTTGGGTCATTTATGATCCAAAGACCAGTGTAATCAACGAGAATATTTCTTTTGATGGATATGCGTACACTGAAGTAGAGCACTGACAAGGATGTTATAACCTAAACAGTACAAAGAAAATGTAGATGCTCATCTGAGTACCTGTGCCATGGGGGTAAAAAATGCTTTGTGTTAAAGGGAAATTTCAGTTTGAGACTAAAGAATATTGGGAACAAAGTTTTTACCATTTGACATGAATAATGTTACTAAATATATATATAAGTATCCTCCAGAAGATCTCCTTTTGACACAAAAAAATTCAGCAGGCCAATTATTGCACTAATCCTCCTGGATACAGCCTTTGATTTATAAGAATGATTTGTTTAATGTAGATTCTGGAGATTATAAAAAAACCACTAGGTATTTTGAAGTGTCATTTCCTGATGATAAATGAAGATGACAGAGTCCATTCTCTACACTACAATTAGTGTTTGTCTCCAAAAATACCACCATGAATCAGCCTTCACACCTAGAACATTCATTTCCATCTCATTAATTTATGGGGTTTCTGTTCATTTTCAGAAGCCTTGATGTCTTTTAAATAGAGAAGAAACCGCATGTTTCAGAAGACTGACAGAAGACTGTACATTTTGAAATACTTGAAATAAATAAGGAACAATTTCTTGACATGTTTTCTCATATATTTCACATTCCAAATGCTATTAATATGAAATGGTTTATAACTAGAGCAGATTTTGAATGTTAATCATTAGCATATATATCAGGGTGGGCAAAAGAGTAAGGAAAATCCTGAAAAATATCTTAGCAGCAACTTCGTTCTAACATAGAGGTTATTTTACTCTTGATGATCTCTACTTTCCATTTTAATTCAAATACTTTGATTAGTCTTTTGCTGTCATGACAGAAGACAGATATGAAGTTTATTGCTACTAATGTTACAAGAGTTTCATTCTTTATATGTATATATATTCTTAATATTGCTGACTAAACTTTTAATCTCAAAATCGGTATTTTGTAATTCATTTGAATTTAGAAATCAACATTTTTTTTCCCAGTGCCTACTGACATGTCTGACAATATTCCTTTTGATTTAAATATGATAATGAAAAAACAAAACCAAAACCAAAAAATCCCCAAAGCCCACCAGCTGGAAAAGCTTTGTTTCTGAAGCTTTCTTTTTATTTTTATCTCAAAATTCCCATGTGAGATAGGACTAACCTACCGTAAGATGGGCTACTGTATTTGTGCTGTTCTCTGTCTCTGCACACAGGGTGTTACTGATCTTCATACTAAGTCCAGCGCTTCCCAAGGAGCATGAGCTCTCTGTGCATGTGAATACCAATCCTATTGGCACATGCCTAAGTATGCCAGGACTTTCTAAAGGGACTTCTATTCACTACATGCACACTACACAAACCATATATACCAAAGACATGGGAGCCCTAGGCTGGGTCCATAGTATTTCCACACGCAGCAGCATCGCTGGTCACTCTGTACCTTTGTGCCTTTCTGCTCCTGTATGAAGCTCCGCTGGCAAGCATTCCCACATCAGTGTGTTAAAGGAATGGAACATTAAGAAACGCACAAATTAACCATCCTGATAGCAAATTAATTAATGCAAATAAATGCAAATTCAATGCATTACCCTGGCATGGAATGCTAATGAGAAAACAAGTTATTTAGTCAATCAAGGAAATATGCAAATAAAAAACATCCTTTTCCAAGGTACTTTGACGCAGAAGACTAAAAGAAATTAAATACTTCAAGTGTATTTTGAGCGCATAAATTTCTATTTGTGTAGTTTGCGATAAGAATGTTCTACGCTGTATTTTCATTCCATACAAACCTGGTAATAGTAATATAACAAAATGCATTTCCTATTTAAAAATACTGCAGAAATGTATTTTTTTCACTAATGTGAAGTTTGAAACTTACTGCTGAAAAAAATCCTAAACAACTAGAATGTGTTCTCAGGCTACTGTTGCAAATATAATCTTATCTCATGCCAAATGGTACAACCAAGCAGCTTGTACTTCTCAAAAGATAACAAATAGCTTGTCCTTCTAAGACCTGCTGTTGCAAACAGTATTTGTCTTTTTCCATGTGTGCACCTGAGGACCACTATTACAGGCCAAGCATCAGATGACAAGTTGCTATGGAAGATCTGCTGCCTTCCTGCAAATCATTGCACGGGTGTTTTTGTGAATAAGAACATATTATTAAACACAGCACATATAAAGATGGGTCAGAGACCAGTGAAAAGTACTGGTCATCACCTGCAGTAATGAACAAGATCAAGTGATGTAATCAAAGTTCCAGAATTAATTTCTGGAATATCAGGAGTGACCAAATCAAGACACCAACACTGATAAATATAATTGTGCACAGTTGTTGTTAAGAAGGGATAAGAACAACACTAGGTACTGTTTGTTTTTGAAAAGTAAGCTTCAGGTTAGGGGCTAAAAGGTAGCAAAGATTACTTGCTGCTCCTTTGAGCTTTTCCATGTTATCTCTAAGCTCCTTCTCTGAACAATTTGGGATACACTAATTACTTTGTAAAACATTTGAAAAGTATCCATCTGAATATTTTACCATTGTTGTTATATTACATTCTACCCTTCTGCATCTGGAAAATCAGAAGGAAATGCTTTTACGCCAAGAAATGGACAAACAGGTTGCTGTCAAAGCTGATTCCTTCCCATTAGTCTAATACATAATGGAACAGCAAAATTACACCACACTAAAATGTTAACCTGTGAAGTTCCATCAGTAGCTGTTACATGCTTAACCCAAACAGTTCTCTCTAAGTATACAGTGAAATTAATGGAAATGGAATTACTTTTTAAAGAAAATAATATACTTCCATGTAAATTCTTGTATATTTCCAATACACAGTCACTCGCTGGGCTTTTTTTACATGGGTTATTACCTTCTCAAGATCTATGTTACTGTTGCCACAATACCTATAGCTATAACAAAATAAATTGCATTTCCTCTATAGCCGATCTAGCAAAAGTAGATATTTTTAACACAGAAGTGAACCCCAGTGATATAAAGGGAAATATTCATCAAAACAGAAGCCTAAATCTTCCTTTACTTCTATCTCAAAGGATTTTACATTCTCTGCAAGCTCAACTTTCTGATTTTTATTGCTACTTGGTATATTCTAGAGATTTAAACAAATGACCATTGCCAGCTATCTAGTACTTTCCATTTAGTAGAAGGAATAGCAATCAAAATTTGCATTTGGAATTGTCTTATTTCATTTACCTGAAACAATAGAACTTGACTGAGCTTTCCACAGTCTGACACATGTTTTTTCAGGTGAAATAAATATCATGGGTTTTGGTGGACAAACGGAAGAATGCTTTAAGACTGTGTTTGCCTATGGCCAGTAATGAAATATGCTGTATTTCTTTCTCTTCCTTGGTACCTTCTTTCCAACACAACTACAAGTATGGGCAGGGGGGCTCTTTTTAGGGAGAATAATTGAAGATCGAGTGGCATTACACATTTTCCAAGGTCAAAAGAGAAAGATAATGGAAAAAATAGAGTCAAGCATTTTGAAGCTGGCATAGTTCTATAAAAAGGACTGTGAATTCATAGAGAGAAGGAGATGAACATGCTGTTCACCTGTAGCTCTGCAGTATAATTTTCATATCAAGTGTTAATGACAGGTAACCTCCCTAGAGATTTATTCATTCATTTTCTTTCAGGTACAGTGTATTAGCCAAAGACTTTTCTGCACAGCCATGCTGCCATGATGTGAATCACAATTAACACCAAGCAGCCAGGGGTTGTTTGTTAGATTATTAGAGCCAGTGAAGCTGAATGACTCATTCTATGCTATTTCCAGACAGAAGACAAGAAATTCATCACAGGCAGATGTTAATGATAGGCTACCTGAATCCCTATAGAGGAACGCCGACTCTTAAGAAACTCCTCTGCTTTTGTCACCAAGATGGCCTTGTCGCTGGTCCGTATGGAGGTGCTCTGGCCCTCGGCCACGTGGCGCTGTGCGGCTGCAGTCTCCAAGGCGAGATTCATGGCCTTGTTGCTGTCCAAACTGTCGGTGGAGTTGTACATCCCTCGCCCGTCCTGCGGCCACGGGGATATCCTCTGAGTCCGGCTGTCGTGATAGGCATCCTGGGTGGATTCTGTGCTGCTCTGTGCCGTGACTGAGATCAGGGGCTTGGAAGTGGTACGAGGGGGTACCGGTGGTGGTGTTTTTTTGTAACTTGTATAAGTTACAGCTATGGAAAGAATTTAAAGAAAAAAAAGATAAAAATAAAACAAGAAAAAAAAAGAGAGAGAAATCAAGATTAATCGGATGGAAACTTCACAACAGAAATCACCTTAAGATTCTGCTACTTAAAAATTATGATGAGGCAACATAGTGTTTTTTGTGAATCTCACTATTAGTTGAAAGTGTCTCTCAGAGTCAGATGGGTATCCACAGAAATATTTTATTTCAACCAGTAAGGAAGGAGTGGAAATGGGAGACCCAGATTACAGTGAAGATGAAAGAGAGTTAGTGAGGATATGTGTGTTAAGATTTGTGCTGGGTAGGTACACATTGGGGCTTCTGAGGTTGTACCCACATGGGATAACGCTCATAAGAGAAGTAAAGGAAAATTTTTTTTCCCTCTTCTTATCATCGGAACTGTGAGCTCTGTATGGATACAGTGTATTAAGAAAGTAGCCTCAGTATACTGGAACAAAATATTATTCAGTAACTTCTTTATGGTATGCCACACTTCAACCTTTTAAAATACTTCCCGATGCACTGATTGGAATTAGGTAAGGTTGGCTACTGACTTGTGTAAGAGGCATATATTTTTAAAATATCCACAATAGAGTTAATAAAAAGAAATTCAAGGCATGTAAAAACTACTATAATATACGCAAAGCTACTAAGACTTCGATGAGCAGAGCAGTAGTGAGGTTGGTTTAACACAGATCCTGTCTTGCAGCATAAGGCTCAATAAAACATCCAAGAAAGCTCTACAGATGCAGAACTGTGCCAATACTGCTTCCTTACAAAATTTTAGAAATTTCATAGAGATTAATATGTAGTCATTAATATCACACAGCTGAAGTTTCTAATTGTCTAAGCACACTATACTCTTCTGGTACTAAAAAGAGCATTTCTGTAATGGAAGAGTATTTTTCACAAAGCACATATAATCATAAAATTAGCAAGTGTTAAAAATTGCATTGTGATATGTCTGTCTGTGTTCCTGTGTGGAAAAACCAAGTCTAATTAACTTCTTGCATAGTTACGAGAAGATAAAGTAAATTGCTTTGTTTTCCCAGGCCATTTTGTGATTCTATGATTCTATGATATTGATAATGCTGAAACAACATGATATATACATGCAGAGTGACTGAATGACTTAAGAAAAAAGTTTGCCTTTTTCTGGTGTTACTAAATGCATAGACATTACTCAGGTAACCTTGGAATTGGGATTACTTGAGTCCAAAAAGGATTCTACAAGAATTCCTCTTCCCATTACACAAATACTGGCTGATGAGTGCTGAAGTCAGCCTCTCCAGTTGTGCTTTTTGATATATGGATATGTTGCAGCTTTCTAGAGTGAAGAGAGCAGCTTAGGAATTTATTAACACCTGGGAACTGCTGAGCCTGTGTCACCAGGCCAGCGTATGTGAAAAGTGAGCCTAGAGAAAACAACTTTTAAACACTAATTCTTGATAATCATAAATAAAAGGGTGGTCATATATAAAACACAGTAAGGCAGAGCTGGGAAGTAAAAACCTTCATTTAAAGAACACTTTGAATTACTACTGATGTTGCTCAATTCTGGTAAAGATCTAAAGAGAGTCTTGCTCTGAGCTAAATTACTCTAACAGAGTGAAACACGTAAAACACGTGAAGCATGCTCTTCGGATTCTAAGACTGGGTGTTTTTTGAAGTGCCATTTTGTTGTCCTATCACCAATCTTATCTTCTGTCACTTTTGTAACAGCAGTTAAGAAGGAAGAGAACCTGAAATTTTTAAGATGCTTTGGGGAATACAGAAAGTTCATAGAAGAAGGGAGGGGCTGTAAAGCTTGGAAATCAGGATAGTGTCTAATGAGCTCAAGCAGTGGCTCTAAGGAATGTTTCCAATAAGACAGTAGCCATAATGCTGCTCCCTCACCTTCTCCCTGCAAATGTAGATGCAAGTGATCAAAGTGCTGGCAAAAATTAGAAATAGAGACAATGGGGTGAAATAGGGTGAGTGAAGACAATTTTACCTATAACATAAGACAGGTTATCACTGTTATAACTACTTTACTGTTTTTTACTGTCTGTCTTCATGCAAAAGAATAGCAGTGAAAAATGAAACATATGGTAAATGTGATAATGAAACATCACAAGTAAGTATATCCCTACTACTTGGGCAGCAGATCACTTCTCTGTCTAATGAATATAAATGTTAAACTTCTGTTGCAACCTTCATAGCTAACTTAATCTTCATTTACATTTCTAAAAAAGAAAAATTCTCCTTGTGGCAAAACCAAACCAACTTGCTTCCCCCTCTCCCTTTTTCCCCCCCAGGACTGAATATTTTATTCTAGAAATTTCTGATTCTTTCAGTGTGGTGATGTTTTAAAGCCATCAAGTATTAGAGTAACTGCAGTATTCTGGCAAGTATTTGATCATGAACACTAAACAGGATTTAAAAATCCCAACAAGTAGAAGAAATCAGAGGAAAGACTGGAAGCTTGTGAGAAATTGGCTACATATTTAGAGTGAAATATGGCAAGAAGAAATCCGATTAATTCCTAAGCTACAGTCACAGAGATCAAATACTGAGCCGGGAATAAAAAAATCCATCTCTACACAGTTAATGAGTTCATATCTGGAACAACAGTTTCAGAGACACAGAAATCTGGGACTAATTGGAGACTGACAACATCAGGTGGAGACATGCATTTGTGAGGCAAATCTTGCCACCAAATTCTATTTGCTTTAATCATTCAAGTGGTTCTAGTAAAGTAAATGGGATAACTTTGGTGAATAATGTGACTAAGACTTGTCTCAGGCAAACTTGGTATATGTTGCTGACTTAAAAGATGACTACGTAACAGATTAGGGGTTTGGTAAAGGAGAAAGTAACCCAGTAATCCATAGTTTACTGTTCATGCTTGGGTTTAGGTTTGAATAAATATTGCCTTGAGGTCTGAAGCATGAAATTTTTTGTCACTTTCAAATTGTTTCCATAAATAATTACATCTGTGAATATTACAGTTATCAACAGTAACATTTGTCTATCATGTCCAATTCTTGGTCCTGGCACACATTATATATGGGGAGAAACATTTCCTTCTCCTAATAGAAAATGAACTTCCTTTTTATTTATCACCCCCTTGGTATGCTGGTGGACAGGAGCTCCTGTCAGCTTTGAATCATTTGCTGCTTTGAATCATTTGCTGCTTTGCAAATTTTATTTGCCTTAGTAGTTATTAGTCCAAAGCAAGTGTAGAAAACCTGAGTGCTGCTTTGTGTCTTCCTCCTTTTTTGGTGCATCATTCTGCAAACTCCAGAGCTGTGCTAGATTTTGTAATTCCCACAGGGAGGGTTGGTGCTGGGTAATGTAGCCCTGGAGTACTGAGTCCTGGCTGAGGACAGTGCCCCAGTAACTCCATCCAGGGCACTAGTGGTGAAAGCTGAACAGGGAACAAGAAGACTGGTATGGAGGATCCTTGTCTTCAGTCAGAACAAGCTGGGTGTCAGAGGCACCACGACAGTGAGGGATGAGACCCAGCAAGAGGCAGGGGTGCCCAATAGCAAAGCACCAGGAGGGCAGAGCTGCCACAGGATGGCTTCAGACTGATTTAAATTGTGGACTTCAGCAAGCCTGTTCCATGTTCAGACATATAAAGCATCAATTCTGGATAACCTTCAGTTATTTCTGGTGCTCATGGAAGATGACCAAAGATTTCTGATTTCTTTAGTTTTCTGAGTGGTTTTACTGTGCATATCCTGAACACTCCTGATATTTCTCTCACCAGTGCTGCTGCTGAGCAAAGTAAAGTAAAAGCAACAGCCTTCTGCCATGCTGTTTGTAAAATCTATAGCTGCTCTGAAATGCAAAGAAAAAGAAAGTAGATGACCCAAGAGGTAAATGTTTTTTTCATAAATAAACTAAACACAGAAGGGATTATGAAAGAGAAGCTAAAATTTTCCTTCCAGGTGTATTCAAATGTTAGCTTGATATTGAAAGCAGAATTTATTTTTTGCCTATTTTAATGAAGTAGGGAAAATATTTTTTAAAGTTAATAAGATACAGCATATCTCCATCTATTAGTTTCTAATAATCAATGAAAAATTCTAAAAATGGTAAAACCCAGTTCTAATTCTAACTCATATGGGTATTTCAGACTTCCATTTGAATCAAATTATTAACCGTTCAGGTACTTGTCCCACTTCAAGATAAACATGTGCAACTGGCTCCCCTGAATTTTCCTTTAAGGAAGTACACTGCTAGAGAAATAGAGAGAAAACAAAATGGTTCTGTGCTGCTTCATAGTGGACCAGATTAAATAATGATGTAAACCAGGTATAAATTGTTCAGGAGAAGTGAGCAGGTATCAATGCAGCATAACATGTATTAATTCGATACCCATCAGGAAAAAGTGTAATATGTCAAACTGGTTTTGTAAGGATTGATATCTTAACTGCCAGATGATCCACACATATACAAGATTGTCTGTCAATGCTGAATTTGACACACAAGTGGCTGCAAATGACCTGTTCTGTAAATCACATTCATTCTGCTTATGTGCTGTGTGATGCTAGCCAGGCAGCACCAGTCAGAACCAGAGCATCAGGCATTATGCCAATACCACAGAGTAGCCAGGAAGACAATACCAGTAACAGGATTTTTAAAAATTTAACTGATATAGCTGGAAGCAGAATATCCCTCTTAATCTACACTGCATTTGTCTAAACTTGCTTAAGGTTACTGTTGATACAGCCATAGAAATAAGACAGTTACTCTGCCCCATATTTCAGTGCCAACACAGTTTGTACTAGAAACAGAATTACTAAAATAATTCAATTTAGGTATAACTTCGGGTTAGCAAGAGATATTCGCTGACAGAAGGCAGAAGGAGGGATATATTTGATGAAAGAGCAGCTGCTGTAGGCTACATTCAGAACACCTTTCAAAAAGCAGCCTTTTAATAAATCACCACTGTTGGTCCATTTGCAAGATAGAATCACCGGAGGGGATTTTACAAATCAATATGACCATTAACCACTTAGTCAAAATAACATTATTTAGGCTGAGATCACAAAGTTAACTGGATGATGAATTTACATGAAAGCACCATCAATTAAAGGAAATGGTTGTCCCTTATGACACATGGCAGGAGTAAACTGAATTTTCTGTTTTGTAAGGAAGCTTCTTCAGAAAGAGGATAATTACTCTGCAGGGAGTGTGGAACTGCCCTGGAGGCACAGCTCCCAGGGGCATGTTGCTGCAGGCAGACAGGGCTTCTCTGAAGAACCCCAGCACCAAGAGAAACACAAGGGCACTAGATCTTCTGCTTTGCACAGGGAAGGTGAATGCCAGCCCTGAAACCATTTCAGAAGAGGAAAAAGAGACCTTCTCATAATGAAAGGCCATGATCAAATTTAACTCTATCAAAAGAGTACTCAGTTATTGGGATAGTATTTTGACCATGGTGTATACTGTTCTAACCAAAGGCTTTGAAAGTCCCAGCTAACATGACTGTCCTTGAAAAGTCCTGAAATCTCTTCACTGTGCTCCATCCCAGTCATTACAACCTCTAAGTTACTCTTAAAATAAAAATGTATGTATGGATGCATAACAGTTACTTCTCAAAACAAAGAATGATGAACATTAAAAGACCATTAAGAAATCAAAAGTGACTTTGGAGAAAAAAAAGTCTCAGACACTAAAAGAGTTTATTTCTTACAAAAGGAATCAATTGTTTGATAATTTTTCTACCAAACCAAGGATGTCAAAAATAAAAATACAAGTCCCTACTTAAAAAAGAGGGTTTTGGGACACATCTCTTTATATATCTCTTTATAACTTCCATTTACACTGGTCTTCAATGCCAAACACTATTAAAAGGAGACGGTAGTATCAAACAGGCCAGTTTAACTGTACAAAGGAAATCTACTTTCCTTATAGTCAAATTCTGAAATGTTAGCAAGGGTTTTCCTTCTTGAATCAGAAAAACCTTTAAAGTTGAGTCATAACAATAAGATTTAGAAATGCTTAGTTTTGACATGTGGTAGCCTCTGGTATTTAATTAAGAAAATATATCTATTAGAATGAGGGGAAAACCTTAAGGTAAATCAGTCTGTTTGGATCCAAGTCTGCCATTTTCAATGTGGGCCATCAGTGTCTACCTCAAAGACCTACACTGGTGATTGGGGTCTACTTTCTCTTTTCAGTGCTGGAGCAGTTTGTGCTCAGGCTGCACACTAAAAAAGCATGATTTGCTCCATTACGTGACCCTAAACATTGCTAACTGAATGTAAATGCAAGTCCTTCAAAGTACTTCTCAAACACACACTTTGAACTTAGTTGAAACAGTGGCTGTGTATGAGTGTAGGGTAGGTGAGGGAAATGTCACATACAGTCCAGGGTTCTCCAGTCCTTTGCTGCTCCCTGAATAGGTCTACACCTTTGCTTGCTGCTCTGGTGGTGAAAGATCCTGTAATTTCTGAGGGCTTTCCATGTGCAAGACTTTCTCCATTTATAAGGTAATTGAGAGTAGGGTTTTGGGTTTTTTTATTTGTAAGGATATTCAACCTTGCAAAAGTAGTCATTAAAACTTACCAATGTCATACTGTGCTTGAAATTCAAGAGATAATTTTGGCTTTAATTAAGATAATTCTTCTAATTGAATTTTGAATAATTTTCCCTCTAACATAATCAGAGACATACTTTAGTTATTAACCTATCTTCCTGCTTCTTCCCTTTTCCCATTCAGCCCTCCACAACGAATCCTAGTCAGTAAAGCAACCAGACAGTTTCACAGTAGAAAGTCTTGAGCTTGGATATCTGTGAAAAGGCCCTGTTTCTTCCTTTTCAGATTAAGCAATAAGAAACAGTGATATACTCAGAGTGAAAATTTTATGAGATATTTTCTTGGAAAGACTGTTTATACCCAGATGAGTTTTACCAGCACAGTTTATATGATGGGCTGCATTTTATTTAAACTACATAACCCAAAGCACTGTCTGGGTAGCGGGCATCTATAACTTCATAACGTTTTTTCCTGCTGGATCATTTTACATGTCTTATGATTAAGTAAACCTGGATATTTGTTACACCCTAAATCAGATGTTAATTGGTGGTCTCATGCTGCCATAGTCCATGAGGGCAAAATGCTGCATTTATTCTGTGCCAGTATTTTAAGTAAGGTCTTTTAGTAACAGTGAATTACATCATACCTTCAAGACAGTTTTTTGAGAACCATACATGGGAATTCATCTCACCTCACATTAGTCACTGAAAAAAATCAGTCATCCAGGTCTAAGTTAGTTGCCTGATGTCTTTTAGAATTTTTGTGAGAAAAATAAGCAATTCTGGGGGCAATTCTCACCATTCTTAGATGCTTATTTTACCAGGAAATGAATCATCCTATGCTCTTTTCTGTCAGCCATAAAGAGAATAAAGGAAAATCAGCTCAGATCAGGACATCTAATTTTGAAAGTCACCATCCCTGGAAGTGTTCAAGAAACAGCTGGGCCTGGCACTTGATGATATGATTTAATTGACATGGTGGTGTTCAGTCAAAGGTTGAAGTTCGATGATGTTAAGGTCTTATCCAACCTTAACAATTCTATGTTTCTATGAAATGCCTAAAGGGGTGAGATAAGCTCCAGCCAAAAGCTCTGTCCCTGTGACAGAACAGGTCTGTACTGGGACATAATCACTCCAGTCTTCTGTTCCCTGTGTTCACTGAAAAGGTGGGAACTTCATCTCCCCCGCTCCACATCCCCTGTGAGCTGGCTGGTAAAGTAAACCTGAGTGGAATTTGCATTAATGACTGAAACATAATTTTCTACTCCTTGATCATTTCTGCTGAAGCTACCACATAGCAGCCAGTACTAGGTTGGCCCAAGGTACCTTTCTAGCTTCACAGAGGTATAAAAAGCCACCCTTCTGTATTTCTGTAGTTTTTAAATTACTTGCACGGTTTTAGGTACTGGACTAGACCATGCTGTTAATCTCACTGCAGATGTTGATATTCAAGTTGGTGGAATCAGACCAATTCACACCAGCTCAGGATAGAAGCCATTATATTAACATATTGTTTACATAGACAAGAATTGTGTTTCTTATATGAAACTTTTTAAGAGTTTTTCAAAATAGCATATCACTGAAACTGCTGTCACAAATTCCATATAAAAATTATTTTTTAAGTGACATCTATTTTTGATATCTCTCTGCTGAACAGAATCTATATAGCACTTGTGAAAAAAAACTGAAGCCAGTAGTATGACATGTGACCTCAATTAGAATTTACTGGGGTAAGGCAAAATTATTTTTTAAAGGCAAAGTTTTTTGTTCTTTTTTTTTAATAAAAATAAATCTGTGCATGCATCAGGTTAGTCTCAATATTCAGAGTAGATCCCTTTAGGCTTAAGTTCTATCTGATTAAGCACAGCTATCTGATTTTGTACAGGAAACTAACAATTAAGTGGAAATGTGACCACTAAATCTGGAAAATCTGGAGACTAAGTACACAGAACAGTCTTTTAGGAGAAGAAAAATATAAAAGGAATTACTGTAACCAAGTTATTCAGTGTGCAATATGTTACCTCCATACTGAGGAAACTTAGGTCTGTAGGCAGCTCCATGTTACATAAATGATAAAATCTGTTTTGACAGTGTAATTAATGTTAGTCTCAAAACAGAAATGCAAATCAAACAAGACATCAAGATCAGAAACTGTAGGCCTTTGCCAAAATTAAAAGAGATGTGGGCAACACAAGCCTCATAGATTGCTAATGGACTGGTTACAAAGGGTTCTATTTTAGATCAGTTAATTAGCAAGAAATTATAGCCTAACCAGCATCCTGTAGATGGCACAGTAAAGTGCTGACAGCTGTATTGCTCTTCTAAACAGTTCCTATGTGCCTCTGAAATACTGCATGAAAAAACACCATCTCAGTTTCAGTTGCAGGAAGGAAAAATGTTCCTTTAACTAAATTTAATTTTCAGAATGTGTGTGCAGCTTTTCAGGAATACAGATTGTACTTGTCACATCATCAAAACAGTAGGAGACAAAGAGAAAAAAAGAGTTCCAGAAACTAAAAATCACTCTTATTATGCTACTCTTTTCACATTGAAATAAAATAGAAAATTTGAAAGTGGTTTTCAGTAGAATTTCCTCTTGAACTCCTACATACTCTTCTCATTCAATTCAATAATTTCCATCAGCCTCCTAAACCCCATCATGAACATATTATGTAGGCTTATAATTGGTTTTGGTTTTCTATTTTCTATTTTCTTTCTTACAGTAACTGTGTGTAGCTTGTGATTTTATTTAACTTACAGCAAGGAATTCTAAGCTGAATAGGATGAGAAAAACAATTTTCTCATTTACCCTCAAGAAAGTGTTGCATAATTTTAACACTACATTATGATAATAATCTGACATTAAAGAACTTAAGTGATTACAAAATATTTAACTAGAGATAATTTAATCCACAGAGAGCTACTAGTCTGGACACAATCTCAGAGTGCACTTTTTTGTCAAATCAAATAATCATTTTACCCAAGAAGCTGATGGAGTTGGTATCAGTGTCAAAAACAGTGCTAAGAAAGCCACTTGCAAGCTCCCAGCCCTGTATTTAGGTGAAGAAAATGATGCTGCTGTGTTTGATCTCTCAGCTCTGTAAGTCAGAGCATGGCTCTCTCAGTTACCCTTGTTTTCAGTGGGATCAGGATTTAATCTTTGTTTTCATCCTATAATGCAATTTGAATAGGTTTGACTTTTGCCTCAGATTTATGAAAGTTAGTTAGCTATACAATGCTATCATTGTAGACTATTTTTATAGGCAACAGAGAGAAATAGGGATGTCCAGAGGATCACTTCTTTCGTAATAGATACCAATTCTAAAGGAGATATATATTCTTTGGTTAAAATAGGATAATAATGTGGCTGCCTTTGACAGCTACATTTTAGATATATGCATCATGTATAATTCGTGAGATGAATTTTTAAGACTGAAATCTGTAAAATTTTTTTAATTGTGGGACGAAGACAGAGCGTGGAAATATATGTATTTTTCTGGACACAGGAATATCCCCAAAGGTAAAGAAATGCATATAAAAATCGTGACTCATTGATATGTCCTTGATATTGTGTTTAGTCTCAGAAAGCCAAGTGATAGGTTAGTCTCTTCAAACTCAGTGTCTTCCCTAACCCTGGATGCCCTCTAGTTGCCCTTGAGGAGTAGTAGTGAGCTGCTTGGATTGCTCTGGTATTTGTGGTTTCCAGTGTGTGTATATTTTAATGGACTATAAACTGAGACTGAACCTTGGTCTTGCAGTGAGTACAGACTTTGTTGGTAAGTATCAAGCTGCTATTAGGTAACCATAAAACACCACAATGTAGGTTAGGGTTTGTTGATTCTCTGTTGGTGCTTAATAAGATTCATACACTGTATTCAGTCTGAGTCAATCTCACCAAAACATAGGTAAATAATACCTTTTCAGAGATCCTAGGCCTTTCTGCCTAACCAACTGCCTCTTGTCCAGAATGATGCGATTCTCTTTTAGGTCTTGTGTGGATGTCTCGAATGTCTCAAATGGTACCAGCCAATTGTCTTTGAACTAATCGGAGTTTGTTGTCATGGGAACTGAGACAACTAGATTGCACAAAAGCTTCTACATTTAGTTGCCTTGATATGGAGGTAAACCCCACAACATTCAACTAACCTGTCTAGTCAAAGGCTAATTCTGTCTGGTTATGCCCTAGGAATGTCACCAGTATCTTTATTTTCTCTGATCCCCTGGAAAAAAGTATTTCAAGTACATTTTAAGTATCAGATTTATCAGTTGCCTTTCCAGGGTAGACCTCAGTCTGAATAAATTTCCTGACACAGAAATGGATCAAATGATGCCTGCATACCCTGCACAGCAAGCATTGTAGTTCCAGTGCACATATAATTTATTATGGCTCCTGACATATATGCCTGCAAGAAAAACCCAGGATTGAATACATGCAGAGCTTCTGAGAAGGTTATTTTCATTCATGGAAGAACCCAGAAGGAGAAGTTCTAGCAGGAGAGGGGTCCTACCTTCTTTTTCACTGCAAGGAAGCATGATGACCTGGTGCTTCCAGACTCTCCCACCCTGTGATTTTCCCCCAGCTGCACAGACCCACCAGAGGACAAATTCTTTTGGCAACCTCAGGCTAAATAACTGGGCTGAGATTTATGTCCACCACTGTCAGCTTCTACTACGTCAGGAGGGCTTCAAACACTGAGCAGTGAATCACCTTCCTCTCATGTTTTTTTTTCTTATAAATTCTTTTTCTTTTTTTCCCATATAATATCATACAGCAAATGAAACTGAGAAAACTCCACAAACAGAATAGCTTTGAAGCCAAATTCTGCTAGGGGAGGGACTATGGATGTCCTTTTTAATAAAGAAAGAACCAGCTGTCTGGCAAATCCAATGAGTTACGGACAAATTATGTCAAGCACAGAGCAGCAGGAGCAAAGGAAAAACATTCATTACACATTTTTTAAACTAACCATAGATGGAAGTCAGTGGCTTCATCTTTTATCTTTGTGTCTGAAGATAATCTGTACCAGGGCAAATGAAAATTATGAAAAACTCCTGGCTACTGCTCCAACTGTTTTCATGCCTCATCAGCCTGAAGAGGCCAGGCAGCCCCAATTAGCACAGTCTTACTCCATCTAAGGGAATCCCAGGTTTATGAACAGTTGTATGGCCCCTAGCCATCCTCTGTTGAACTCCTTGAACTAAAACATTTGTGTCACCTTCACCCCAGTGACTCCCTGGGCCATTTCCACTATGTAGAGCTGCTATTGAACAGCAGTGTCAGCACACAAGCAGAACTTCAACATGTTTAAAAGAATTAAAAACTAATTATGCACCCCAGATACACCCAGAACAATGAAAATGATGTGTGCATATCCAAGTGTAGGACTAGGCTCATTGTTTGTCAGTATATGATTTATTCTCACAGTATAGGCACATAAGTTGGCACAGCATCAAAATATTAACTCAGGATGTCGAAGTGCTCACAGAGATATATATGGTGTGTTTCCTGCAGAGAGTTAGAGTGTCAGATAATTCCATGGAGCCTCAACAGTAATTGAGCAAAGTCAATAAGCAAATTATAATTGAGAACAGAGCCTTCTATATCTTATTTGGACTCAAGGTTTTGTGGTTTTAAACATACCTGTTGTGGATTCCACTGCTAGCTGTTACTTAGCAATGGATACCAGAAAACCCCTCTAAGACTCAGCATTTATTTCTATAGAGGGAACAGAAGTTGTGGAGATGTTACTTCATGCATACATATTCCTCCATTTGGCTGGATTTTCCTAGTCATAGTGCATTGGATTAAGATCCAAACAGCTACCTGGATGAGGTATCTCATACTTGACAAAATAAAAGAAAACCACACATTTATTGATCATAAACAATTTTTTTTTAGGACATGAAGAGCATTTTTTCCCAATTTTTATATTTAGACACATTTATAAAATTCCTTCTGAACTTTCTCTTCTCCAGGCTGAGAAGTCCCTACCCTCTTATGCTTTCCTCATGGGAGGGGTGTCATAGGTAGTAGCACCATGACTTTTGTTTGCCTTTGGTATCTTCATATCTTGGAAAAAAAAAAGACAAACCAACAAAAACTAAAAAAAGAATATCTACTGCCATTACTATTCAGATAGCAACCAGTGAATCAGCCCTTTTAGGGTCTGAGGGGGTATTTGTGCTATGGAGCAATACAATTTCTCTGTGAAATATCAAATTCTCATGCCTTTATGTTTGTAAGTACTTAACTGTGCAATCTATTTACTGGCAATGAGAGTTTTGTGGCTAAATATCAAATATGTGCTGCAAAAAATTCACCATACGTATGCCTTTATTTGAAAAATGGAAAGCTGAAAATAGCTTTAAGTCAGGAGAAGGGAAACCTGCAATTCCTCAGGCATCCTGAGTAATTGTATGAGCTCTAATTGAAAACTCCCTCATCCAATGTGACCTTGTTTGAATTAATTGGTTTTGGAATTAGTGCTCAATAGTTCAGCAAACGTGGAATTCTCTGAAGTTTGCTCATTGCCAAGCACAGTCCAACTGATTGAGAAAAGTGGTCAAAAGACAGTTCTCTGCTTCTCATCTTCTTCAGTGAATTCTTTGGCAAGTATGAACTTAGCTGAGCTACCTACTATGAATCAGATAAAAGGGGGTGCATGTACAACTGACAGAATCCTTACGTTTGGAAAACATCCGAGAGATTTTCATTATGCTACATTTTCTACAGAAATAAATAATTGCAATGGAGTATACTGGCCATTTAAGGCTAGTAGCTGTGTTCCCTGAATTTAGCAGTGCCTCATGCTAAGTTTCTCTCAAGATTAGCTGGAAATCCTGAAGTGGGAGAAGTTACCTTGGACACTTAACATAGGACAGAAATCCAGGATACCTTTATGTACTCTGACCCTGTCCCCGTTGTGCTGATGTTCACAGGTAGTTGTATTTTTTTGTCATGAATTCATTCATCAAAAACCACTGTTGTAGCCAAAAAAAAATGGGTTAGAAGAAAATGTGAAGTGGTTTTAAAAAACTGAAAATAATTCTATCTTTTATTCATCAGCTTAAAAATCAAAGAACTTAACTGACGCTACTCAGTCCATGCTTGTTGCTAGAGAAGGATTTTGTGCATCTGACTGAATTGCATATTTAGTATTTCTGGCTTAGCTGTTTCAATTTGCATATAAAACCAATATACACTGAGAAGATATCCCATCTGATAGGTGAGCATCCTGAGCACCAGCCTAGAGAGGTAGTATTTCTCTCAATAAAGGTGAAAGTGTTTCATACAATGTATAATAATGCCATTAGGAGAAACTATGTGTGCCCCCCACATCCGAACAGACGATAACTTGTTCAAGTTAGCCAAAGGTACAAATACGAAGTAACTCTGTCAGAGAAGGGATTTTAACATGTTCACCTGTTTCACAAGAGACCATCCTAACTGTTACCTCTGGTATCATTGCAATTCACAAAGTATTTCTGCATTCACAGTAAAACCAAACTAAAAAACGTGAGGAAATATCCTGATATATTCTATAACATATGGAGTGAGTAATATAAAGGACTCTCTCTACATATAGAACTTGTAACAAAAATAAGTTGATCTTCTCAGACAAACAGAAAACAAGGGAGAGTGGTTAGTATCTTCCAGATGTCCTCATTGGTTGTTTTCATAGTATAGTCCACTGTTGTACCAGGGTATTTGAATTACTTTTCAGTAAGAGAACCCAGGTTTTGCAGGTGGGATAAAGTGCACTGCAGCACTGCTCCCAGCCTTCTGCACTCTGTTTCCCAGTAGGACTATATAGCCGGGGCTCACTGCAGGCTGAACTGGCGGTGATACAGATCCAAGACCTCAGGCAGCTTGTGCACCTTCCCACAGCATTCTGCCATGCTCCCCAGGTGTTACTGGGAAGGAGCTTGCCAAGTTGACAGCGTAGTGAATATACCTGCAGACACGCTTAGACAATAGGGAACCAGTACTACCCGGGAAAGTGACCCATTTTTTATGAACTCTTCCTGAAAAGTGAAGCATTGCTTGTAGGAGTAGCAGAGCTGTAAGGAAGTAGCACTTAGGATGACTACCGCACCCTGTGACTTTCCATTCGGGAAATTACATGTTGTCTGTGATGGAGGGACGTAGTGGGAGGCAGCAGCAGCTGGAGCTGTATTTTCTCAGCTGTGCATCTGACAGCTGCGATTGGATACAGTTCAGAGACAGAAAGCATATGCTGTCACTCAGGGCTTTTAACATCAAGTATTTTTTACTGGGTTCATTATCTCTTCACAAAATGAAACGCGATGGCTAGAAATGCCCTAACCACAATGAAACATGAGTCTCAGCAAGGGTCACACAGAGCCCAGGTCCAGCTTTTCCCTGCGACAGCAATGTGGCTGCCTCCTTT
Source organism: Manacus candei (assembly GCF_025592945.1). Classification (NCBI taxonomy): domain Eukaryota; kingdom Metazoa; phylum Chordata; class Aves; order Passeriformes; family Pipridae; genus Manacus; species Manacus candei. Next base: position 10,665,354 of record NW_026138059.1, on the reverse strand, counting down.
GCACTGTCACTTGCCTTGCTCATTTACACCTGGGGCAACAGGGACTGCCCTATGACTTGCTACACAGTCGCCTTCAGAGGTGGTTCCACAAGTAATTAAACTACGTGGATCTGTTCAAAAGTTATGTGTTCTTCATTACTATAGATATTAGCAATGAACCACTGGGCTCATGTGAAGTTGAATACAGTTAAGAAGAGCTACATATTGGTAGTTCTTTTTCCATCTATTAGAAAACCCTGTTAGCAGAGTCCATTAATAATGTCCCACATAATATTCATTATAGTTGCAACCTTTCTACCTTCTGAAAGCTGTTAATGCATCTAGCAATATTTTAGGAAACTGCATGCTGTAAATACATACTCTATACTTTTGTAATTGAATTCATAGATCAAATACTAAATTTTTTATTTTAGGTTTACATTTTTAGTTACATAAATTAATTTTGAGCTAAGCCTGTGTGTTATGATTTAATTGCTTCACAACAATGATAAAAGGTAGTCATGACCTATATCACTAAATTTTGCACGTAATAATTACATTGAAAAGCCTGTTAATTTTCTAAGAAATTACTTTAGTTTCTTTGCCAAGAAGAGTTTGTTACATCAGAAGCAAAAAAAGGAATTAATGTAATGTAATTTTCCTAAGAATTCAAAAGACTGAATTGGAACTGAAGGCTGATGCAAAACTCTAACCTTTTTGACATTTATTTGAATGAAGCCCATATAAATGCCAAATATCTGCCAACACCATTTTCATATTTCAGGCAACTGCTTCTTTTACAATTTTCAGAGAGGGATGGAGAAGTAAGACATTTTTTGAATTACAGCAATGATAGGAAATGAAGTATCTCCCTCCAAACTCACAGGGGTTGAAGAGAGAAAAATAGAAGAATTATCCCTAGAGTAATCTTGTTTAAAAACAAGAACTTATTTGGCAACTGAAATTCCTGATTAAAAGTGAATCAACTAATCCTTACTCTTTTGTAAAACAGAAAATTATTTCTAATTTGAATATTTACCTTATATAGAAGCTGAGGACAAACTTGCTCAGTGGTACAGAGAAGACATATTGAATACAGAACAACACTCAGAACTGTATATAGTCCACAAGCCTGGAAACACTTTTGGATCAGGAAAACACCTCAAATAATCTTTTTTCTCCAGAATGTCAATAACACTTCACCGCAACAAAGAAGAGTAATTACATATGTGGTCAAGAAAATCTATCTGATAAATCTTCTGAGACGAGGCAGAAGCTATGTGCAAAATGAAGGTTAAAGTTTTCAAAACCACAGTATTTAACCAGCAGTTTGCTAATCAATGCGAAACTATGAAAACATTGTGATGCAAATATACTTACTACCTAATCCTGTACTTTCCCAAACATATTCTCTTATTCACCTTTGTCATTCCAAAGTCAATAAAACAAATTACTTTCAGTGAGAATTTTGGGCTTATCTAGTATATAAACTCAAGACAGTTTAGGTTAAAACCAATCCACTTGGATTGGTAATTCTGAAAGTAATTCTGAAACTGTTCCAATTCAGTACCTGAAGTCAGACACCAAAATAAGTATCTATTTGTGTCTTTTGCCATGGAATGTGTCTTCATAATGATCACACAGTGTACTATACAATAAAGATGAAAATTAGTCTCTGGGGTAGCAATAAAATCTCATTTTGTATTATGATAGCATTTCTATTAATCAAAGGACAGAAACATCCCTAGAGGGGGCACTGTAGGCCACAATTTCTAGTTTTACACAAAGTTACATATAGCAATTAAAATACTATGCTTAAGATAAAACAACATTTTATGCTACTTCTGGAATGCAAATGTATGTTATTCAACTGCGGCTTACTTCCTTTCTAAGCTCCCACTGTTCTGTTATACAACAGATGTGTCAAACAAATAATTTTAAAAGTATTTTTATATTTTTATGTGATACATTTTCAGCTCATTTTTACCTTGTGTAGATGGGTAGCCTGCACTGCAATTTAATAGTATGCGGAAAGGACAGTATTAATTAGGAACTGACATTAATATATTTGGAAACATAAAAGTGAATTTGCATCACTTAACAAAGAATACATATTTCCTATAGATTTCATTTGAATTATTTAACTGCCTTCTGTGCAATCTTTTCTCTACCAATACATGCTAATACTCTAAAATTAATAAAGTTACCATGCTTGCTAAGCAACTACTAAGAGAAAAGAAAATTGCCAAAAGAATGTTAAAAGATTTTAAGTGTTATAACAAGGAATGCAAATTGTTACTGATAAGTAATGGCAGATGTCTGAAACTTGCAATAATGTTTACAATTCAGTGTATTGATACAACTGGTTACACCTTGCCTAAAAGTAATTAATTCCCTTTTAAATTAATTGCCTTCAAGTGTTTAGACCATATAGTTTTAATCTTGCTTCTCTTTTTCTCTTGATACTTTAAGGACCTAAATTAAAATTACTGCAACTAATCTCATTTGAAGATCCACTACTTGATAGATAAACCATGGACATGTCTAACAATATCTAAATGATACCATTTGAACTTGTATTTTTATATTTGCACCTAGATAACTGTATGTACGGGGAATGGAGGTCAAAAATCCAGGTTCATTAAATTATGCATGCAGGATTCTTCCTGGAAGGAACTTATTCCCAGATGTAGCCACAATGGTACAGTATTACAATCTTAAGAATAGTGGTATCAAACACTCACTACACAGGGAAATTGTTTACAGTGTCTAACAACCTTTTAGAAAACAAGAAGACATATTCTCACATGCAGAACAGTGGAAAGGTCAGTGTAGATTTGCTTACCTGTGGTTGACCTGATAGTTGAGGTGATGTTGGAAGATGTCAGCGCGGGTATACATTCATCATCTTGGGAATAACCTGCCTGAATGGCACGCAAGTAACTGTGGCTTCTTGTTCGGAAACATCCAGGGAGGTCAAGGGCATCCATTGCCTGAGCTTCAACTTCACTAAACACTGATTCACACACCGATTCAAATTGCCCATTAACCTCTGCTTCACTCATCTGAATAAACAACAACAATGCATTTGATTTTTGACTTGCTTTTTTGTGATCATCACGGCCTCAACATCTCAAATGGACACCTGTACATTGATGAAGAACTGTTTTAGCAAATAGTTAAAACTTAGTAATCCCTTCTGATCACATTCACATTCAGCTGTTTACATGTATATATTAAGTGCATCACACATGCCATACATTAATTTTACATTTAATATATTTTGGCATAGTCAGATGATTGTAAATACATGATTTAATTGTAACCAACAAGAATACTCTACACTGACAGAAATCCATGATCTGCCAGGACAGGAGAATGGAAACCAAACGTGCTGATATTAGCCTCAAAAGATGAAGGTGGATTGCTTGGGCTCCTCACTTATCAGCAAGCTACTACTCATGTGGACATTTAACCTGTGTGGCAGGTTATCTTCCTCTCACTATAAAGGGGCTCAAGGAAGTATTTAATTCTTGAAGATGTATAAAAGTACAGAGGAGGTGATGCTTCTGAAAGGTTTGAGTAATATTGCATCTAGAGCTGTGTCCAGTGAAGCATGTGAAAAAATAACCATTGTCTGAAACCGAGTGAAAAGCGATCAGATGAGAAAGTAATGCTTGGACCACATTTAGCTGAGAAGAGCCCTAAACCAAACTCACTCCCTCTTTAACTGGGTTAGCCATTCAACTTCCATGGAAAAACCTTTTGTGCAGCAGCATTATTTAAAGTCTGATACTTCTGCCACCAAGCATGCTGAGGAACACTGCCTGCACCCTTACCAGGCCCATCCCTTGGGGTATTTCAGCAGCAGCCTCCAGCTCTTGGGCAGAACCCAGCATCAACCTGCTGACCCTGCCTTGTAGGTTGGGCATGATGCAACACTATACATTTTTAGGCAATTTTCATAATAACAGGGCTCAGGCAGGCAGGCCAGGCTCATGGAACCTCTCAGTAGGGAACTGTGTGTCACAGTTTTGAGGATTAGTGCCTAAATTCTACCTACATCTTTAACAGTTTCACTGAAGTCAGTCCTAACTACCTGTAAATCTATCTGAATAAATTAATATTATGTTTATCCAAAATCAGATAGGAAGTTAACACTGGATAGACAAATGCATGACTTTCTGAAAATATTTTTTTTTAAAAAGAGAGTGCTAAAAATCAGAATCAGTATGAATAATTTTACAAGTTAAATTTATAGCATCACTAAATGGCACATCCAGTTGATATTAATTTTCCTATACAGCTGCTAAGTGCTCCTAGTGCTTTATTCATTATGGAAAGAGAGTCAGTTTAGGATTTTGGTTAAGTAAATGGAAATTTTATACAAAAGTTCTGATGATTATGAATAACTGATATTTTAATTTTGAGTAAGATGTTTTGGCTACTAAAACTCTTCTGAAAGGAATTACATTACCCTTCATAAAATTTGCTTTTAATAAAGGTAAGTAGACTAATGCAATCTTGAAAAGATTTTAAAAAATCTTACTCTGAACTATTTTGCAATATTGTTGATAAGAAAATTTATTATAATTTAGTCCATAAACACTTTAAGTCCTAACCACTTCTTTCAAACTAAGGTAATTGAGAATAGAAAAATAAAAATTAAACTTAAATTAAAAATATAAACCATGGAACTCAGCATCTTTCTTGACTCTTCCCTTTGTCAGGAGTGAAAAAGGAAGGATCCCACAAGAAAAAGATATAAAAAATACCACAAATTATATAAACTGCTATTATATAGGTGGGACAATAATATGATGGTGTCATGGAAAAAGAATAGGAAACAGCAAAGGTTCAGAACTTGATATTTAATACATTTGCTTTGTATAATATCTAATAAATGTATTTATTACTGGTCTGGAAACGCTGAACTGTGAGGTAGGAAGTATGTGGCTGACACAAAGTCGCATAGGTTAGTGAAAACTGAAAAAGTAAGGAACTATATCCAGCAAGTTTAGTTAATCTGCCCAATTGAGCAAACTACCTGCAAATGAAATCTTTTGTGGATATCTTCCAGGTAATGCACATTGGAATGAAGAATTTTAACCACTGCTGAAACCAATTAGTCATTATGGACAGCTCAGTGAACACCTCTGTGCACAGACATGTTCAAAGAGGCAGAATAGTTCTATATGATAATATTTTTAGATGACAGCCAACAGCACTTGCTTTGAATGCAGAATCTGATCATTATGAAACTTTCTCAAAACCGGAGTCTAATAAAAATAGAAAATAACCAAACCAGAATGATAAAAACCAAGGCATGAGAATGATGAGGACAGGTTTCACAAGGGAGTTATAAAAAATAATGAAAGGTTTGGAAAACGGCTGTTTCTAATTTCAACATGTGTTGTGCAAGATTATACTTATAATTACTCCATATAAATTAAGGAATTTGACTGAAGGGCATTAATCACATGACTAGTCCCTCCCAGCTCTCTACAGTCAGTGGATACTAAAGGCATTTCCAGAAGGCTCTCTGCCCGCTCTGGATGTGCATTATCCAGGAAGAAACTGTTTCACTCCATTAACTACAGAGGAAGCTTTAGCTGTTGCTTCAGTCAAAAGCCTCACGTTAGATGAGTTGCATCCAGGTCTGAATAGCCATTCAATACAAATTGAATATGAATGAATATAAAATTGCTTTAAAAAGATTTCTCTTTTAACATAACCATTGTGCATGTATACCCTTAGGTGGCTCACTAAATGGTCAAAGGAGACTTAAGTAACATATCTGAGAAGAGGGCAGGGCCCACCTGTCATGAAACAACACAGGGAAGAAATGTCAGGACCAATAAACATTAGAAACACGGGGAATTTTATGTAAAGCCCTCTGCTAAACAAAACATGCACATACTTCCTAAAGCTGCTTGCACTTCAGGTCTGATTCAGATTTCACTTTAACAGAAGTTAGTATTAACTAGCTGACATAAAACCACCAGGGAGAAAAAATGTATCTTTTCAGAAGAACCCATCCATAGAATAATTGATGGGACTTACTCCTTCCCCCGAAAAGAGAGGGGGGGTTGAGTTTAGAGATTAATCACTGCTCCTTTGGAGCACAATTTTTTCAACCTATATGTTAATCTGGCAATCCACATTTACTGAAATCAGAGTAAGTATTTTTAGAGGATGAGTATTGTAGGAGTGTGCTTCTCATTCTCAGTCGGAATCTTCTTAACATTTAAATATTTAATACAGACTGAAAATGAAACACCCAGTATTTATATTTTTAACAAAAATAAATGGAAAATATTATGTGTGGTAGCGTCCTTTTGTCTCTAATATTTAGCATTTTTCTTGAAATTTTGAGTTACATTCCTTAGAACAGAATTACTTTGACAATGCACATCTTCAACTTGACATAAATTTAAAAAAAACCAAAAAGCCAAACCCATCCACTAGTAAAAACTCTCACATCTGCAGTTAACCTATAAGAAAAGTTATAACAAGAATTTCCCACCTGACTAACACAGCTGGCCTGACTGAGCGTGCTCACTGCTCTCATATAGCTCTGATTCCTTGAGCGAAACTTTGGGGAATTGTAGTTTGCAGAGGGATCCAGGTTGTGACCCCCAGGCACGTCACTTGCAGTTTGAAGGTAGCTCTGACTACAAAGGAAAGAGGAAGAAAAAAGGAAAGGCTGTAAAACTACAGATGGAATCAATTAGGACACTAAAGACAGTAATTTGTATGAGACTCACAAACCCATTCCCCAGGGTCTAAATCTTACTCTAAATAAAGCATCACAGATCTGTTGTAGTTAAACGCCTTAGCACAAGCAGAGAATCTATCTGTGGTTCTGCTACCAAGACAATATGAAATTTTAAGTCTTTGCTGTATTTAAACATCATCAATCCTCCTGGCTATTAACATTGAACTTTACTAAAAGACAATGTCTAGGTCAACAGGAACAAGAACCAGAGCTAAAGTACAAAGTAACTAAAACTCTTTCTTCATAGATAAAATCTGCTACTTGTCATCTGGTTTTCATCAGGGTGCTAGGCATCAAGAGATCTTTTATCTTCAAAGGTTGATAGAGTTTTACAAAAGATTAAAATATCCCATGTTCAACTAAAAAAATAAATTAACAGGGTAGTTAGACCAAGTGAACAAAGCTCTAGAAATTGTTTTCTTACAACACATCTCCTCCACAGTTTGGAGGACTGGGAGTTAACACCACATTGGGTGCCTTTTGGTATGCTTTCACACCACGGGTATGCTGGTCTTCATGTTTTGCTTTAAATATATTGATTATCTATCATTCCAGGAAAACAAATAAACCTAAGAAAAGTGCAGTACTTTGCTTTGAACAACAAAAAAATTAAAGTCACAAACATTGTTCACAAGAGTTCACAGAACTCCGTAAATCTGATTTTAGAAGTCATGTGATGCTTTTCTCTAGATATCAGTGCAGAAATGAATTAATGTCCCAGAAAATATTTCATTTTGTGTGGTAAATAGGCAGGTTTTACATTTATTCCTTACAGTAGCTTTAACAAAAACTATTTCTGGGAATGACAGATTTGTGCCCATTAAATGTCTAATATTGGCCATACAGTTACTTCATGATGAACTGGCAGAGTGGTCAGTCCAGCAGTGGTTGTGATGTGTGCTCAGGCTGTTGGGAATTTCCCTGTGAAGGGTAAAGTTTCGTCTCTGGAAGGACCAGACCACTCAGTGAATGAGAAAGCCACAGGTTCAACTCCTTCTGTAAGATAAGGCACAAACCAGGATCTTGTTTCTCAGACCATATTTATCAAACACTGAGCACGACCATAGGCTGGTGATTGAGGAAGGACTCAGCGTTCCTCATTAAGTGGACACAACCTGAGTTTGGGCTGGATGCAAGCCCTGAGGAGCATTCAGGAGGGAATCCCAGATATTTTATCATGGTTTTGACTAGAAAAGCAAATAGTATTAACATCCATTTCCCTGGGTGGCCATGTCCTTTGATGTCTGACATGTGAGGATCCAGTATTCCCTCACATCATCAGCTGCAAGAGCAGATGGGATTTAGAGACTCTTCCAACCTTACACTTGGGAGATCTGTTCTCAAGCATTTCCACGTGTTCTCCCATCTCAGGGTCAACACAGCCATAGCCTTGCTTCCTTGGTGTATCTGCCAATGGGTGGGCTAGCTGCTCCTCTAAGACAGGCTGTCTTAGACTCACAGAATCATTTAGTTTAGAAAAGACCTCTAAGATCATTAACTGCAACTGTTAACTAAGCACTGCCAAGGCCACCACTAAACCATGTCCCTAAGTTCCACATATACATGTCTTTTAAATACCTCCAGGGATGGTGACTCAACCACTTCCCTGGGCATCCTGTTCCAATGCCTGATAATCCTTTCAGCGAAGAAATTTTTCCTAATAAATTTTGCTAGAGCATGTCCAAAGAAGAGCAACAGAGCTGTTGAAGCATAAAAAATGAAGGGTTTTGTTTTTTCAGCTTTGTTCAAGGCAGGTATTTTTTTAAATTCTTAAGAAATTTCCCTGGAGAAGAAAAAAAACAATTTTTTTTCCCTGTCTTTATTCAGTGCCTTCTATGGAATATCTTTTTAACCTCATGAGAGAGATAAACTATGTAGAAACTATAACTGCTAAAACTGAAATGAAAATGTATGAGATTATTGTAGGCATGTGCTCAGAAGTTAATTAAGTCATCACAGTCAAAGTGATTCTACGATTAAGATAGCTGTCTGATAGTGGGTATAATTAAGTTTCAGATGATAAAAACAAGAATTGTAGCAGCAGTTTTTTCTTCCCATAGGTAGGAAGACAAATATAATAGATTAGGTGAGGTGCTGTAGAACCTCGCTATCTACATTTAGTTGCTGGATGTAACTAAACTTCCTTTCCTCTATAGGCAGCAGGCTGATGACTGAGACGTGCTTTGACTCATTGTGATTCTTTGCATATGCTTTACTTAATCATGGAATCACAGAATGACTTATGTTGGAAGGGACCTTAAAGGTCACATAGTTCCAATCCCCCTGCCATGGGCAGGGATGCCACCCACTCGACCACATTGCTCAAAGCCCCATCCAACTTGGCCTTGAATCCTGCCAGGGATGGGGGATCCACAGCTTCTCTGGGCAGCCTGTTCTAGTGCGTCACCACCCCCACAGTCAAGAACTTCTTCCTAACATCTAAGCTAAACTCGCTTCCTTTAGTTTAAAACCACTTCCCACTTGTCGTATCACTATCTGCCCATGAAAAAAGTCGCACTCTCCTTTTTAAGCCCCCTTTAGGTACCGAAAGGTTGCAAAAAGGTCTCCTTGGAGTCTTCTCTTCTCTAGACTGAACAACCCCAGTACTCTCAGCCTCTCCTCATAGTAGAGGCGCTCCAGGCCCCTGATCATCTTGGTGGCCTCCTGTGAACCTGCTCTAAGAGGTCCGTTTCTTTCTTGTGCTGAAGAATCCTGACCTGGACATACTACTCCAGGCGGGGTCTCACAAGGGCAGAGAGACCTTTAACCTGTCTGGTATTGTCAATAATCTGTTTGGTATCACGACTTTAGTATTTTTCAAAACAGCGGAGTCCCCCCTGGACCTTCTGCTTGTCACCATCAGGTGGCTAAATCTGGGATTCTGAGTTCATAAACAGTGTGTGAAAGAGACATTTGAGATTTCATTAAAATATGAGGCACATTAAGAAAAGATAGAAGGAACATAATTAAATTATAAATTTTTAATTACTGTATGAACTACGTTAAAAATAATTAATATAAACTGATTCCTAGTAACTGTCTCCTTTGCTAAGTAATGATCAACAACCTAGTATTTAATTAATCACATTCTGGTTCCTTGTGAGATATTGCTATCATTAAATACAATCAACAATTTCTACAGCTATCATTTCTTAGGGAAAGAAACCCAGTATTCCACAGTACTTCTAAGCAGCTGAGTTTCAATGAATAAGTTTGGATATTACCTGATAGTTAAATAATTTTTCACTTATCAGAGGAGATTAATTGATTCATGGAACTGAAGCAAAATAAAAGAAATGTTACACATATTAGGCTGTAAAAGCAATTTTACATTCTTTTGATTAATACTTAGAAAGAAAAACTAATAATTCCTTTTTGTCAGGAAAATTTCAAAGATAGAGTCTCAAAGTTATCTTCTAGGATAAATGTGTCAATGCATGGTGAAAATTATGACCTTGCTATATATGTGACCCAGAACTAAAATGCCAGAGTTATATAGGAAAGTTGCTCTCAATGCTAGAAAACGCAGTCGACATCTGATCTTGGTAAATGTTGACTATTTAATGACATCCACTCTGTCTAAAAGCTTAGGAACAAAATTCTTGACCTTCATTTCCAAAACATCAAAGCTCTTTTGCTTTGACAAAAGAAAATAATTTTCTTTTATGCTTTATAGCAGCATGGAGTATTTTATATCTCAGCTGATCAGTGAAGAAGGGCAAGGCAAGCATGTGCAAATGAGATGGTTTGACAGGTCATCTCCAGGACCACTAAACAAATATACCCATTAACATCAAGGAGGTGACTCTAAAATTTGGTACTATGGAAAAGGAGGAAGAGAGTGAGACTAACAGGAAAAATTACATTGCTATGTCAGCTCTCTTCCCATTTGCTTTTCTAACTAGACAAGATTTTAGGGAGAGATCTTCTTTAAAAGCTTTTTTGCCCTCAAGGGTTGCTTTCCATTTTCCATTGGCTTTGGAGGAAGTTCAGGGCAGCTAGGAAGAGGTCTTAAATTTAATAAGTATTCTTAGTTGAAAGCAAGGCTCAAAGCCTAGAGAAGTTTTTTGGGAAAAGGTAGTTCCACGTAATGACCTTGCAGCTCTTTAGGACCTATAAGTGAAGCTTTAGGGCTCCCAGTGAAGACAGCTAAACTTGCAACAGCACTTTCAGCACTCAGCAGGTTGCCTGAGTGTGTTCAGGGAGGACACAATACTGTATTATAACCACATAAAGTGAGATATAGCATGACACCTGGGACAGTACGTCTGATCGCTTGTCTGATAGCATAGCTGGGATAACATGTCACCCAGCTGTGGAGTGAATGGCAGTGTGGTTAGGCTGCATATTTCAACAACAAAAAATAGATAAAGAATAAGGGAAGAAGCAGCAGTGAGGCAGTGCTGAGCACAAGGGGAGAAGCCCACTAACTTCTTCCTACAAATTCGAATTCCCGAGCAGTAATACTTGACAGCCCAGAGAACTCTAGGGGAAGCATGGAGCATATAACTCCTGAGAAAGGGATCTCTGTCACACTGCTTTTTTTTTCTGTCTGTAATATTTTCTAGTAAGTGATTGACATAATAATTTGTCATAAACTTAATACCTTTGCTTAAAAAAATATGATCCTGATGCCATCAAGGCAGCAAATGTCATACACTTGCCAAGGTCATTCCTTGATCTACTCACATTCAAAGCAGTGATCAGTCCCCACAGCACCTCTTCTCTTGTCAAATGTTCAGCCACCAGTGCACCCTGGGTCAAGGAGGTACTAAAAGTGAAATAAAATCTTCCTAGGGCTCTAAAAGTTTCAGCAAGAAGGTCACCTTCTGACTCTGAGTGGGTCTATCAGGTTTATTCATGGAGCATCCAATACAAAGAAAGTCCATTTTCCATCAAATTAATTTTTTGAATCGTCATATTCTAAAATCATACCTTTTTATTTTCATGATCATGCCTGCATTTGTCCAAAAATCTGAGACTGAATGGGAACATTAAAGAAAGTACAATCACTTCCGTTTAAATCAGTATATGCAATTCAGAAGTATCTTTCTGGAACAAAAAGATAAAATTTGTAAAAGAATTCATTTTAGGTGCCTAAAAGGGAGGTGCATTAGGATTATCAAGGTAGCGGCAGTTATCAAAACCTATTTTATTGAGAGATTTGCATTTCAATGGATATTCATTTCTCTATCTGGATCTATCTTAACTATGTCTTTTTAGATACATGAAATAACTCATCGACCAGAATCTAATGATTAAGCTTAGCTAGCAATGCCATTGTACAGCAGCTGCGAGTCACAGCGTATCTCTGTGGAGCCCTGCTGGAGTCAATAGAGCTCTGCAAAGGGGCCCAGATGTGCCTCCATACAGCCCATTGGAGAACTCAGAGTGTAGACATTAAGTCTGATTCTCCCTTTGAAATAGCACAATCAGTTGGGTTCTTAGAAAAACTGGAAGTGCACATAAATGTCATGAATTTCTCTGTAGCAAAGAATTTCATTCCTAATATTTGCCAGTCTGAAGCTTCTCTTTGATCATTGATAGATATGAGAATATGGGCCAAATTAAATTGTTAGCATGCTTATATATTTCATCATTGACCCATACCTTCTAAAAAAAACGTTCTTGAAAGATATTGAACATTTGATTTATTACACAAATATGCTAGGGAAGAGGTGGAGACTGCTGTTTCCATCCTTATGAAATGCATACTAATCAGCGGTTGGAGAGAACCCTTATGATCAGTAAGTGTTTAGAGACTTGGTACAACATGAACCAGAAGAGAATGAGACAAAATCATCAGAATAGTTAAACAGTCTGGTGGTTTGATCACTCTTGCAAAGATAGAGAGGATGTGGGCTCAACCAAGCCTGTATTCCAAATCACTCAAAATGTTCATGTAACAAAAAAGTATGACGTGGGAAATCTAAACTCAGAGCTCTTGTTTGTAAAAGGTGACAGATTTGCACATATAGCTAATCTATAGCTAATATGAAAAGTCTTGTTTTAATATCCTATTCTGAGCTTGCCCTGGAGAGTAAGCAACAAACTATTCAGCATCAACAAAATTCAGGCAGATGCTATGGCAAAAACTTGGCATTTAAAGCATCCTGCAGCAGTTCAGCAAATGGATCTGAGGATCCATGCAGAACTCAAATATTTGATATATGTTCCTAAATCCATTTATGAAATTGAAATATTCATAATTTTCGTCAGGAAGCTATGTCACTTTTTTTTTTCTTTTTTGCTTTTAGGACATATTCATGTACACATGCAAAAAGTCATAATTGGACAGAACAAATATAGATTACAGACTATCAGGACTCAGTAAAGCATCTGAGCATGAGCTTAATTTAAACACACATGTAAGTCCATTAAAGTCAATACGTCTAAAGCAAATAAGTGACCTTCTTATGCTGAAGTCAAAGATATTAATAAGACTACGCAATATCTGGAGAAAAATTGAGTAGAATTGGGAAAAGTTAAAATATATATAATATTTCTGCTTTTTTAACCAAAAGTATCTTAATTTTCAAATCCTTGCCTCAAGAAGTGTTTCTGCACACATGCTTTTGATCCTTCTCAAATTAAAAGTAAAGCTAACATATCTGTTGGAAGCAGAAATGAATGAGCACCAGAAACATATTTTCTTTTGGATGTCAGTACTTGTGCTTGTGAGATTGGCCTGAATCTTACTGCATTTTCACCACAATCCATCACATAATTGCATCTTTCTGAGAGAAGACTGCTTTAGTCCTGAAAAGACTCTGCATTTTGTTTAGAGCCTTAGAATCCCCTTTCCATCCCTAATCCAGGGTAATGCATTTTATCCCTACAATGTAAAGCTGGTATTTACTACAGTGAGGCAGGAGATCTGGGCTCAATGACTCCCTGGGTTTCAAACTATGCTACTTCTCAGAGAACAAGATGCCTAACACCGCTTAAGACCATTTCCTATTATTCTGCAAAGGAAGAAAGCATGGGGATGTCTTCTGACCCCATAAAAGATGCTTCCTAGGTAACGAGATGCCCTTCATCAGCATTCCCTCTTAACCCTGTGGACTAATCTAACCCAGATCTTATTGACTGCAGCAGAGAACACTATCACTGCGCCAGTGGCCCTCTGATTGCATTATTAGTTGATAAGACTTTGTAATTAGCCCTCAAACTCTCCTCAGTAAATCTCCAATTTCACCCCTCAGAGACTCTGAGTAGATGCTACTACACTATAGGGCCTCAGAAAGCTACTAATGAAGTGTGTAATGAGGCTTTTTAGAGTCAGAAGATTGAGGGGAAAAAACCTAAAGATAAATAAAAAGCATATAAAAGATGAAGGTTTCTTTTCTAGTGATTTTCCTCATCTCTTCTATTGAAAATATTTCTCAGGAATAGCTTCAAAACCATTCCTAATTAAAATGTAGAAGAAGAGTTAATGCTAAAATGAAGTTTACCTTAAAAATTAGAAAAAGGCTTGCATCACTGGTGCGCAGCAACGGATAATATTGAAATTGGACATTAATTTTTCTAGCAAGGAAACTGTGCTTTAACTCTCAATCTGTGACTTTTTTTGCAGCACACCCACTCCTCCACCTGTGCACACTTAACCACAGCCTTCTCTGTTTGCACTTACCAAGTGGTATGTCTCTAAGAGAAATACCCACAAATTTGTTTATCAAATAATAATGGTGTCTACACTGTCATGGGCCAAAATGGGTAAAGACAGAGGGTTGGTCTGATGCACCTCTTCCAACATTCTTGCTCACCTTTCACTTTCTCATATTGTAAGGATGTTACGGTTAGCACAAACGGTTGCAAATGGAAAGTTTGTTTTTTTTTTAATGGAGATTTTCCACATGTCTTAGAGGAGTCTGTGCTGTTCCATGATTCCTGCTGAACCAAGGGGTCTGGCAGCTAAGTGCTGTCAGATCTTCCTGTTACAGTCTAATTCCCTTGCTGTGTGCTTTGGCAGTGTTTTTGTTGCCATAATAGAGTCTGCAGAACAGAAGATGTGGACGTGCCTCGGATAACAGTCCACATAAGTGTAAGTTAGCACGGCCACTGAAAGATGCAATCTCTCACTCTGAAAAGGGGGAGTCAATGAAAGGTCATTCTTTTGATCTGGTTTACCAAAAACCCAGAAGATATGTCAACCATTTCATGTCTTACTTAGGCTTATTAACTTAAAATAAAGTGTTTTGTGTTGAGATACCAGAGTGTGAATAAGATACTAGACTGTGGCTGAAATATGGACATGCATTGTGATCTTCAGCTATGGACTGAAAACACAAAGACATAAAACACAAAGACATTAAACATCTGAGGGAGGCACAGGTGCTCTCTCTGTTACTGTGACTCAGACTTTGAGACATTACTCCATACAGGGGCCAAAACCTGGCAGAGGGCTAAGTGGAGAACACAGTCAAGACAAACCAAAGTATCAATGGTACTGTACTGTGGTAGTTCCCCAAATAATTTATGCTATAGCAGATTTCCTGCCTAATTAATACACTACATTTTTGTATTACCTGTCTGCTCGCATGTCTGCCCACCCATCAGCTTAAGGTGTCTGGACTACCAGCTGACACAGAACAGTCTGCCATTAGAGGTTCGCAGAACAGAAGTATGCATTGCTGTCACTGAATTTATTTTATTGTAGCTTAACCTATTTCATCTTCATGTTTGCAGCATCTAGTTTCCTGTGAGTCATAATGGAAAACTGCAGCACAGCACGGCTATTCATTTGTGTGAGTGATACCAGTATGATCTTCAAATAGAGTGTATTTACTTTGGGCTAAATGCTATTGCTATCCCTTTTGACTAAATGGTTAAACGGTTTTCAGAGTCCTTCGCAACACTTCAAAAAGGAGATACTGAAAATGGAATTTGCTATTTCTATAGTGTTATCCTGTTCATTTACATAATCGGTATATTAAGTATTCTTTTCCTGAAAATGAGAAGCATCAAATAACCAGAATATTATCTTTAGTCATAGAATTGTTTTCCTATTGCAGAGTCCCAAATTCTTGGTTTCTTTTCAGCTTTGTTTTCTGGATCCCAGTGTCTCTGAGGATTCCATCTCAGCTTTGCTTGGTTTTGTCATAAATACAGAAAAAAAAGACATTTACAACATTAGAAGGATACTCAAATCATGTGGGTCAGTCTCTCTTCCAGGATTGCACAAAACTTATTTAGGACAGACATTACCTTTGTTTCAGCTATCAGTTCCATAATCTGTTTGGTTGTTTCAACCTTTACTGTAAATGAAAACACCTAGCAGCATACGACCTACCTTCTACAAGCTACCTGTGCAAACTGCCTTCCAACACAGTTTAACTTCATCCTCAGTAGCATCACAGCACAGCAGAAAACAATGGACTGAATACAAGGGGCTAGCATTTCACCTCTAGAAGACTACGTATACTATTTGTTCATAGTATACCAAAACTGACATCAGAAAGATTTTGTATGTCTAATCATAGTGCAAAATAAAAAAAAAAAATTAAAAATTAAAAAAAACCCCAACAACCAAACAAAAATATTTCCCCTGGACTAGTGGGAGCCAAGATAATTTCCACATTAAATAGGACTGCTGGCACCATTTCAAGAAAGCAAAAAGTAGAAAGGAAGCAGATTCAGGCAGTGTCCTGTCTCCACCGCCAAGCCTTATTGCATTAATTTCACTGAAATGCAATTTCATAATAATACCAATAAATTACACTGGTCTTCAGCTTGATGTTACAGGACTAAGTAGTCCAACACACTATTTAGTTTTTTGAAACAGCATTCATAAAAAAAAAGAATTGAAATGCATTTATCTTCAGTGAATAATCTACATATTTAGGCACATTTAATTTTTGAAAAATCCAGAAAAAACTGATCCCCTTATGCTATAGCTATACTCAGAAATAAGCCATGTCCATTACCTGACCCTTTGGCCAACTGACCTGTATGGTTAAGTTTTCTCATCCTACAGAGAGGGTGGCTGCATCCCACAGAGTTAATCCCTGGAACATGCCTGGGCACTATCCAGAGGTGGGCCATGTGTCCTAGGCTGGAAGCAGGCTGGTGATCATGCTGGCTGTGCTAGCCTAGTTTGACAGAGGTGGTGATCATATGGCAGTAGTTGGGTGTATGACCTGTTTCTGTCAGCTGTATAAAACCAGCAGTGGCAGACTCTGCACTTCTTTTTTTTCACTCAGAGTAAAATATACTCCTTTCCGAAAGCAACTTAAAAAAATTATTTCAGAA
Organism: Manacus candei; assembly: GCF_025592945.1. Taxonomy (NCBI): domain Eukaryota; kingdom Metazoa; phylum Chordata; class Aves; order Passeriformes; family Pipridae; genus Manacus; species Manacus candei. The sequence goes on along the minus strand of NW_026138059.1, from coordinate 10,648,346 downwards.
TTTTAATTCTTGTATTATATCAGTTACATTTACCTATTTGTATGTTAGTTTTTCAGATAAAAATATGCACATTTATTGTTTATAAACGTTTAATGTTCAATTTGCTGAATCTTCGAGCAACACAAACCAACAAAGTTGCACTTACTTTTGTCTAAGCAGAAACAGAATCTAAATGGGAAAAAAAAAATCTTGCAAAGATGCCTGATAAAACTCAAAGGAGAAAGTCGCACACATGTCAAACATCTGTTGAAGGTTAAGTGAAGGCTGTTCTAATTTTGTTTTATCCTATTCAGGATAGTGATAGAAAACTAGGTTTATTCATATGAAATCTATCTACATTTGTTTTGCAGCCAATGCATGTTTTTATATTGCCAAAACTATCAATATTCATCTTTTATTTCAGGTTTACTGATGGTCTGTCTGGCAGATCCCAGTTCTGAGCTACTCTGCCACCCAAGTGAAGGACTAAGAGAATTAAAACCCCATTTTATTTCTGTGCACTAGCTCCCTCCATCTGGGTAAACAAGCTAAAAAGCCAGATAATGCAGCTGACATCTTGAATTATGTAATTTCTCATAACACATGCCAGAAATGCTATTCAGCCCTGCTATACATGCAGGAATGCTGTTCAAAGCCCTGGCTTCTGGCTCAGTAGCATGATCAGTGGTACTCAGCATGCAATGGGGATTACTGAGCCATGTTGGAGGAGCAAGGAAGGCTCTGTAGCCATTATCCATTGCTACATCCTTCATAGAAATCTGCCAGACAGAGAAGGTAACCACAGTGACAGGAAGACAGAAATATACGGGAGGAGATGGGTTGTGGTGAAAACCCAGGTTTAGGATCAGCACTTTGTATTTCTATGAGACAAGAAATTTTCTGTCTGCTTTAGGATTGCTGAAATTTGCAGATTTTTTTCAAGAAAAAAATACAAGAACAAGAACAGTTGTCACATTTCTGCTTGAAGTTCACTGGGAAAACCCATGTATGTTAGGCTGGTAGGTTCAAGGTGCTGTCCTTCTGTTTAAGGAAAAACTGAGGACTTAAAAAATATCTGTCAGTAGCAGACTGGCTGCTCAATTATTCCCAGTGCAGTGATACTGACAAATTCTCAACAGAGCCCCTAATAATATTTCATAGTATTACAAAAAGCTTCCTCCTTTTCCGGCTGTGGTTAATGGTAACTATGCCATGAAATCCTTCAGGGTCATGAACAGGCATAGCTGTCAACCCCAGTACATGCATCAACATTGCACCCCTCTTTTAATCTATTATATTTTGAGTGGTGTATTTGCAACACATGGAAAACTGACAGAAGATGCAACATTTGGTATTGACCCATGAATAACCATCCGCCTTCAGGATTCAACAGATCAGGAATACTTTTTCCTTGAAATATATTTCTTGCTTGAATACATGTGTTTAATTGCTGTCTGGACCTGTTTGTAAGCTGTAGAGATCCAGGGTAGGAACCAAGACCTGCTCACTGGAAAATTTGTGCTGCTACTCAGATTCCCTTGTGGGTGGTCCAAGCAAAGCTGAAAACAAAGAGCAGCATAGAATGTATCTGGAAAGTTAGAACGGTCTCTGGGAAAAGATTTTTGTTGTACTAGAACAGATAAGATATACCCTTCAAAACTGGGATGGCTGCAACTAAACTGTCTCTGGGAATGATACCTGCCCTACACCAATGCCCAGAACACAGCCAGGCAGTGGCGGGGACAGTGCTAATAGACACAGGGGACATGTTTGCCACGGACCACTCCAAAACCTTCTCAGTGTCCGTGGTCAGGTTTCTGTACTCAGACCAGTAGTACTTTTGTTACAGGCCAGGTTTCCTCATCAGATAAAATATTCTAATGAATCCTGCAGATTCATATTCAGAATTTGTCTCGGTGGCCTAAACATAGGTCTCTGGCCCCCTTTGAGAGGCCACAAGGTATTTTAGTTGCCAATCAAGAGCAGAGACTTGTATTTAGTTGCCAATCTAGAGCAGAGATCTGTATATCTTGTTTCATGATGTCTCAGAAATCTTACAGCAGCTCATGGTACAGGTGCCTTTGGTTTTGTACCCGAATTAAGCCTACAGATATGTTGACCAAGCTATATGATAAATAAAGTTGTAAACTCTTCTCTTCAATAATAGCAAAAGTTGGTGGTTTTTTTGCAGATTGCAAGATAAATAATTCAATTTAATTAACCCCAAAGGATTTTTACCTAAGGCTTTTGTTTTGTTTTGTTTTATTTTATTTTATGAAAAGGCATATACTATATAGTATACTATACATGGTATTACCTACAGAACAACAAAAACCCTTTGGTTAAAGGTTTCACTCTTAATTTCTTCAGTTTATGACCCAGACAAAAAGATCAATTTTCTAAATCATGGAAATGCCTAGTTACATTAATAGAAGCTACAGATTTTAAATCAGGCTACTACTTTGAAACTCTCCTCATAAATATACTTACATTTTACTTATAAAATGATATATTGAAAGGATAAAAAAGAGATAAAAACAAAGATCTATTGGAAAACATATAAAGCTACATATTTCCCTACAGTTTTAAGATTTGCTTTAGCTATTTAATAGGCTATATTGTAGGTAGTATGCATGAAAAATAACCCTGTCAAACAAAGTCCTCTACAATGTGTTTAAATCAGTATGATACAGTATAGCTGATACATAAAGCGTTGTACTGATAAAGAAGGTATAAGATGCCAAATACATGGTACAATACTATTATATTTTGTACAGAATAGAGTGTATTTTCTGTTTCAGAGAAAGCAATGAAATAACAAAGACTTATAGAACAATCCTAGGGAAGAAAAGTTCAGAATTTTGAACTTTTGACAAAAATGTGTATGTATTTCCTTCAGTAAACATAACAGTTTTATTTCATGGATGGAGGAAGATGGCAGTTTTTCATCCAGTAATCACAAGAAATTGCAGCTAATTTAAAATGAAGCCACGCAAGTTACCTTTTTAAGTACAGATCATTTTTTATGAGGGATGCTGACCACTGCCAGTAAAACCCAAAGGAAAATTACCCAAGTCGTAACAGCTTTCAGAAAGGTGTATAACATGGTATAGCAAAGCTTACTTTGGATGATCTCCCAGTGGTCGTTGTCCAATGGATTTTAATAATGACTCCGGTCGAACCGTTAATTTTGGTGATGTCTTGGGGCTAGTATCAGAGTCTCCACTTTCTTCATCTCCCATGGCCTTAATATAGCTCCCACTTCTCATTCTTCTGCAGGGGATCTCTTCATCTTTCCCACCAGCCGGGTATCCTCCCCATTCATCCTGAGGTACCTAATAGACATCATAAAACACATATATGGAATCTTCTTTATTCTTTTAATACATTTAAGTACTTCCTTCATTTTTTTCATTTTAAAGAGACAAGTAATAAATTTTTTATTCTTCAGAAGCAGATCACTTATAAAGAAATTTCTAAGGTCCCTAGATGATTTGACCATTTAATTCTGACTTGAAAGTTGGAAATTTTCAGTTTATAAAAGTTGGAAGCCAAGGAACAACCAAGTCATGGATTGCGAGCTGAGATGCAATATCTATTTGCAGACATACTCTAAATTGCAGGAAGAAGCTTGGCTTAACCTCTTAAAAGTTTGCATGCAGATTCTCAGCTGATAACAGTAAGTTGATCAGGTGTCTCAGATCTAAAACTCATTGAAAGCTGAGCACTTCAGAGTTTATTACCAATGCTCCTTATATGGGGCTTTGGAGGCCTTTCAGGAAGGTGAAAGTCATATTTAAGCTAAACTAAACTGTGATCTTGTCATAAATGGATAGGATTGTGATTTAGGGCAAACTTCTGTGGGGAAAAAACAAAAGCAGTAATTTGTCTTTTTTCTTATTTAGAAACTGCAAAATAGTTCATAGAGATTGTAATGTACCAGTAATGCAACCAGTTAATCAATACATGTAATTGCAGCTGCTTTTATGCACTTGAGGTGGTTTTTCCAAATAGTAAGATTGGTAGTCAGATAATCCACACCTGGTGGATGGATATGTCTCAGTTCACCATAGAAGTGAGCAAGAGTGGATTTTCCAATCCAAAATGAAATAAGCCTTGTTTTAAGACTCATGGATAAACTCAACAAGCCTGTCTTTGCCAGTATCACTTTCTTTTTTTTGTTTGGTTGTTTGGTTGTTTTTTTGGTTTGTTTTTTTTGGTTTGTTTGTTTTTGTTTTTCCTTTTTGTTTGTTTGGTTTTTGTTTTTGTTTTTGTTGTTTTGTTTTGGTATTTTTTTTGGTTTTTTTGTTTAATCTTCCAAGGTGCTGAGTCCTTTGGTTCTAATCCAGAAACACACTTGAGCATTTACTTAACTTAAAGGATATAAGCAATTCTCTAAAATACATTATAAGGACTCACGGTTAAAAAGAAGGATGTGACAATCAGTGGACCAGGGTTGATGCACTTGTCAGCATCAAATCCTTTATCAACATAATGACTTCACATATATTAAGCAGTATAATGGTATTATTTACTATTATACTATAGATCTGAAATTCCAGTTAAATATATATTTAGGAGTTTCTGTAAAGCAGGATGTTAATAAAGATGTTTAAGTCAAACATATTTGAGACTTTAGAGTCTCTAGACAGAGTTCACTGCAGAGCTGAAGCAAATGCTCCAATTGGTTTCAGCAGTCTTGTAGATTGGATTTAAATAACTAACATGATCTACCTGTCATCTTTACTGCCCTTTTGAGATAAATGAATTAGCCACACATACCAGGTGAATAGATCTGGTGCTTTGAGTCCCAAAAAGGATTAAGGGGTAAACTAAGTTTTAAAAGGGAGTGAACAAGTAAAAATAGAGATGTTAAATTAAAGAAACAAGCTCAGGACAGAAAAAAAAGACAGAAAATGAAGTCAGATAAGAAAAGATGAAATAGATTGCACAGATCAGAAAAAAGTGAGAGATAAATATCAGAGAAAAACATTATGAGTCATATTCTTATACAACGTACTAGGACAGAGTGTGAATCTAAATGAAGTATGGGTTAGATCATGCAAGGAAACAAACTTTTCACATTATTCAGCTTTGCATGGCGATTGGAAAGGGAACATCAAAAATATTGCCAAACTTGAAGCCTGCAAATGTCATACATCATTTTCATTTCTTTTCTAGGACCTAGTATGTATGAAATTAATATTTCAGGAAGGTTTTTTGAGATTATAGGAGACCTAAAAGGTTTTTACGTGTAGTTGCAGTAGTCATACTGAGTCTCCTAAAATGCAAAGAATAAATATATTTTCTTAAGCGTTTTTAAATCTACAACTGGCAATACAACTAACTGCAAAAGTCTGAATTAGAGAGCTATCTTATTAGTTGATATCAAACAAACATACTCTCTTTTAATTATTCTTTATGGCTAAAAGCAAAATCCAAAAGTTGAAAAAGCATTTATTGTCATCCACATAGGACAACTACAAGATATACTGTTCAATTTTCAGCACTAAAGCTGAATTATCATGTTCAGTCTTACTATTCACTTTTTTTCAAACAACTCAAAACTTTTTCATAGCATAATTATTTTGGCTTGAAACTTTTCCCTTCATTTTACCTCAAAGATAATTAAATAGAAAGTTTAAAAATACATGGATCAATAACCTTTTACTCAAATGCAGAAAATTATTACTTTCTCAACTTTATTTTGTCTGAAATTCCATGTTCAAATAACTAGATAAGGACTGCATTTAAATGAGTAAATACAGGCGTATTTATTGATTGAAGTTGAAATCTTACTTTAAAAGATAGGAATGACTGATTTTTTACATTAAAGTATCTAAAAAGTTAAGCTTCTTCACTGTGATAAGGACAAATCTTACAGTTATATGCCTTACTGTTTCTGTTGATTACATTTCTTTTGCTTTCTGTATTCAAAAGTTAAATGAATTCACATAAAAGCTAAAGACCAAAGCTAAAAACTGAAGAAGGCCTGCTCCATTTGTGCTTGTGATGTACTCGTGATACACACATAGGCACCGAGAAAACTTTTCTAATCCGATCGACTTGTTGGCTATCATAGAAGCCTGTATGGTTGCAAAAACATTGTTTGCAACTAAAATATGTGGTTTGTTTGATTGGTTGGTTTTTTTCCCTTCAGCCACTCAAAGGAGTACAATATTATGAACATAGGGAAAATGCTTCTGGAACCTAGTGAACAAGTTTGACAATGTCTTCTCTTAGAAGGTTTCATGCAGAGTTTTGGAGAACAGTCGGAGTCTTTTTGCCATATTCGAAAGCCAACAGAAGGGCACTTGACATTGCTTTTTCCTCATGGACTGAGAATAGAAGCAAAACATGAGTCCCAGTTCAGCCTCGTTCTTCATTTACTTGAGCTGACAGGTTAAGTACTTGGAAAAGTCTTTCCAAATCCAGGCCATCTCAGACCCAATAAAAATAGTTTTAAAGAAAAGCAGAAGCATTATACTAGTGCAGGAAAGATTTTTATTTTGCAATATTAACAAAAATGTTTAACATCGTGTAATGAGGGTCATTGAATATACATCTTCCAAAATATGGAAAGGCTTTGCAGCTTTGAAGAAATGCTTTCTTACAACAGTTACCAGCCCCTGAAATTCCCATCTGTAGGGTTTGCAGCTGCTAATTTGGAATAATTACTCTAATTATCGACTTGTGTACAGTGATGAGTGCTGATATTTATAATGCCTAAAAAGGCCTTCCTTCTGTTCTAGATGTTAACATGAATCCTTATATATGTGGTTTCTACTCAGGGAGGAGTTAGCCTGCATATTACCATATGAATTTCCTTTTGCAAGAACAACGAGCTGACAAGGTCTGGTTGTTGATATGGTTATAAAAATTACAGAGAACGATGAGTCTCTTCCATAAATTTCATGGACTGTTGCTGTGAGGAGCACCAAACTCAGAATATTCGAGATCTTTCAATTGTTCTGCTACTGATTCATTCTGGTAGCGTACATTAGTCACCTAGGGCCAATTTTATTAAAGCACCTGGTACCTAACTCTTACTATGTGTTATGGAGCTGCTCTGAGAGTGAACTTCAGAACCTGAGGTAGGACTCTAAATTCCCCATAAAGACATTTAACAGAGTTAGCTCCTTCAGAGTAGCATCCAAAAGGTCCCTTTTGTTAGCAATCAAAATGTAGAGCATGAAGAAAAATCTCAAATGCTGCTCCTTTCTTGTGTTTATCGTATCTGATTACAGGCAGCAGAAAGGCCCTTCTGTTATTTCCCATTCACAGACTAAAATCATCTTCCAAAGAAAGAGTTCAGATTTTTTTTTTCTAAGTACAGCAGCCTTATTCTTTCTTTCCATGATGAAACAGCTGTGGAAGTGGGAGACATTGCTAACCTTCTAATCAATAATGTTTTGAGAGCTCAGGAAGAAGATTTAGGGCTGATAAATAAACTGCTATACTCTTTTGTCACTCATGGTCTTTTCATGAAGAACTCATAGATTGTCTGGGGACGACTGGTTAGAAGGCAGGGACTTCATGCACATAAAAGGGTGTGACACAGCTTCATGATCCAAGCACTTACCTGAAAGGAGGGAGCTTAGTTATAGCCCCTAGGTCAAACTCGCATGAGTTTTATGTAAAAGGATGTTCGGATAAAACTTGTAGAGCATCTTAACAAAGAAACAAGTAGCTTTGCTTCAAACTGATGTACCTCCTGCTGCTCAGAATGCAGTCTGGGGAACTGAGAAGATGGGATTTGACCTTGTACAGGCTAAGAAAGAAACTGAACTGTCATCTCACAGTGGGTATTCTAGAAATTTCATTACTATAAAACCAAATTTCCTTGCTTTAGAAGAAATGTCACTATCTTTGTTCTTTGTTAGAAGTTCATGTTTTAAAATATCCCTTACTACTAATTTTTGGCTAAATACCTAATGAGTCACATGACCTGTTAAAGGCCACGAAAGTGATAATTTCTGAATTTTGTTCTACATCTTATTTATATCTCCCTTTTATAGAAACGGTACACATTTGTATTAGCGTAGTTCTCCTTTATCTTCTTTTATTATTTCATATATTTTACACTGTGTTTTAATTTGATTAAAGTGGAACAGGCTGCCCAGGGAAGTGGTTGAGTCACCATCCCTGGAGTTATTTAGAGATCCCTGCATGTACTTATCTATACCACACGTAGATTAGGAGCTTAGAGACATGGTTTAGTGGTGGACTTGCCAGTGCTGGGTTAACTGTTGGACTCAGTGATCTTAAAGGTCATTTCCAACCTAAACGATTCTATGTTTCTATCCTTCCTCTTGGGTGTACTGATTGTGCTCAGACAAGACCTGTCAGAAGAGGATTTTGAACCTCTGACTGGACTTCAGCAGTAAGTCTGTCCCCTGATTCTCAGAAAGCATAGATTCTGTCTGTAAGCACGTGAGACACCACATTATTATAGTAATTACTGGGTTGGAACCAGTTCAAGTGTGTGCAGGAAGGGGGGAGGGCTCATGGAGCCCACATGGCAGCCCTGGCACTCACATGGTAGGTCTGCAGCCTCATGAGGCAGCCCCATAGGCTGGTAGCACCTGTCAGTCAAAAGGGCAGCCTGGGAACACACCAGTGTTAGCATGTGCTAAGTCAGTGCTTCGTGGAATGCTTTGTCTTGGTTGTATGTTACCCCTTTTAAGGTTTTGCCAAGATTCCTATTTCCTCCCTTCTTATCAGTAAAAATATCTCCTGAGAAAAAGTGTGTAGCTTTTTCTTCTTTGCATTATCTCAAGGTATTAAAGGACCTAGGGCTCTGCAAAAATTTGGTGGCCGAATTTTTGGAGTCTTGTATTTTTTTTAAAGTAATACTCTCAGTTGAGCTTGCGGTTCTGTGGCTGGGGTCTTACAAAGCAACAGCATGCTGTCAGGGCAAACAGGGATGGATTCACCAAAACTCCAGAACAAACTACAAGTCATAGAATCAGTGAGGTTGGAAGAGACTCTGAAGTTCTCTAGTCTGGCCTTCTGCTCAAAGCATGGTCAGGTACAGCAGGTTGCCCAGGACAACTACAAAGATGGTGAAGGGTTAGAGACCGCAATGAGGTCTCAGTCTTCCCTTGAACAAGCCAAGTGACCTCAGCCGCTCCTCATACGGCTTCCCCGTGAAGTGGAAGGGGCAGATACCAATCTCTCTGGTGACCAGTGACAGGGCCTGAGGGAATGGCATGAAGTTGTGTTAGGGGAGGTTTAGGTTAGATATAAGGAAAAGGTTTTTCACCCAGAGAGTGTTTGAGCCCTGGAACAGGCTCCCCAGGCAAGTGGTCATGACACCACACCTGAGTTCAAGAAGCATTTGGACAATGCTTTCAGGCACACGGTGGGATTCTTGGGGCTGTCCTGTGCAGGGTCAGGAGTTGGACTTTGATGATACTCGGGGGTCCTTCCAGCTCAGGATATTCTATGATAATATGACTGCGTCCACCTGGGTTTTGAACATTTCCAAAGATGGAGACTCCACAGCCTCTCTAGGCAACCTGTTCCAGTGTTTGGCTACATTCAGGGGGGAAAAGTTCTTCCTTATACCTATCTGACCAGAGATAGGTAATCTAGGTTCCCCAGAACTAGTTCTAGCAGTGTGAATACGTGACCTTGTATCTAAGCAATACTAATGACAAAACTGGAAGAAACAATGAAATATTAATTCTTCTGGACTTTGACCCCTCTCAACTTGATTTCTTTTAAATTTATTTCTGTTTAGGATTTAGATAAAGCAGTCAAACTGGCAACAGCAACTGACATTTCAAGACAGATCCGTTCCTCTTGTTCCACCCACTTCTATGGCATTTGCTCCCAGCTCCCAGAGTTTTAAAGGTGTTCCACTACTAAACTGCTGATCTGCTTAAAACCTGGCATATCACTTTACTATCTAAAATGAAGCACTTCTAAATATATGACTTCAGCTGAGGGACATGACTATCACTTCTTCGTATTTCTCATTCCAAAGGTTAAAGTGAGGATTACCTACCTCATAGGAGTCCTGTGAATTTAATTAGCATGCAGATGTAAAATGCTCTGAAATATTCATTATGACCTAAATCTTATTTTAGTAATATAAATTTCATATTTTACTAGAAGCACAAGATGTCTGTGCATGAAATTAGACTATAGATGATGTGAAGAAAGATAAGATATGAAACAGTATGTAAGAGAGACAAAATTTTTGTAATTTTATGCTTTCTCAGCCTGGTCAAGAAGATGAGGCAGAAAAAAAAAAAAAAGGACACAATCTGAAATGCAGGTAAGAGGTTTCCTCTTAAATCATGTTTTCTTCAAGGAGCCACAGAAAAATAGCCTTTGTGCACAGCTGCAAGTAGATGAAAGTAAATGACAATCTTGGAAGGCAGACAGAGATGATTTTTTGTAATGGTAGAAACTTTCCTTGATATTACAGTGGGAGGTGGGAGCTGGACCTCCTGTGTTTTCAAAAATTTTTCTGAAGAAGGAACACAACCAATTACAAGAATTTTCTTCTGAAGTTAATGACACTAAGACATTCCTCTGTTTCCTGTCTGTGGACTTTAGACCCTATTGGTCTGGCTTTTTGCCAGTGCAGTATCTGAAAAGAGAAGTTTGTTTCCTCAGTAGCTAACCTTGTGCCTAAAACTCACCACCATTCTCACTGCACACTTGTTTCTTCTGTGTTTTTTTTTTTTAATGTGATGATTCATTGTTCAAAGAACATGAATTATACAATGAAGCCACTCAAAAAATCTCTGCAAAACATGCCAGGGACTCCTCCTCGCCACTAAAAATGCCAACCTTCATAATTAGCTTTAATTTTCACATGCCACACTCTACTCTTTGAACTCCTTGGCAGCTCAGAAGCAAAACAAGTTCTTGCAGCATTCCCAAAAGTCTGTTGCCATTGACAATCAAGGCAGGAGCTAATTTGAGAAAACAAGAGTCATCTTTACCTTGCCATTCTCTCCAGGCTTTGCTACGAACAGCCATAGTATTACAGGAAGAAGAAGGAAAATCACATAGGCCCCAAACAATATATGCTTTACATTGCATAGAAAACAACTTGACTTCAGGAATTTGGGAGTCGGTAACAGACTGGACAACCATGCAGATCACAGAACAGAAACATAATATTCCAGTTGGGAGATGTTTGGATAGGCAAATCATTTTCAGGATTATTTACTGTATGATTTTAGTTTCTCATGTGTAGTTCCAAGCAAAGATGCTCTAAGCGATCCTTGATGGAAAGAAGATTTCTGTCCAGTGTACTCAGGATTGCTTAGTCACCACTTCTGTATTTTCTACAGAACTGTGTTCTTTTCACTTAAATAGTGCTTTATAACTCATCTCTCAACACTGATGAATTTAAAAAAAACCCCAAAAAAACAGCAGTATGTTTCCTAACTGGTTCTCCAGAAATCATGTGAATTGGAATTTGAGGATGGATAAACACTGTAATTAGCGTTGTGAGGACTCTGTAGCTTTGTTTATACTGCTTGGATGAAAGTGGGCCAAATTCCCAACTCATCACTGTGCTCATATTGATGGCATAGATCCTTGTAGTTGTCACCTGCAAATTTGCTGCTATGTTTCTGTGTCTTTCTGGGACCCTCAGGACTCTGTGCTGTTTTGACATGGTAGAGCAAGGTACAGTCAGATGGAGGTCATGGGCTTGTCTTTAAGCCTGGAGCTCACTGAGATCTTGTGCCAGAACTTTGATGTGAGGTTGGGCTGAAAGGAGAGCTTGGCCTGTTCTTAAATAAGAACCTGTTCATAGTCTTTCAGTCTAAGACTCAAAACCAGTAGGGTTTCACCCAAGAAACCTGGGTTCCAGTGGCTGCATATTTCCTTCGCTAGGTGACCCAGGATGCTGCTTTGTGGTCAGCTCAAGCCACTTCAAAATTACATTACCATCAACTTCAGTGGGGTAGGTTTTCCTTAAGCAATATGCAGCTCTTCAAGCAATGCTAGCAATGGTCAAGAGACTTGGAGCGCTTCCTGGAAAATTACCCTAACAACAGTAATAAAGATAAGTAAAGGTAAATGTTCAGCTGAACTGGTGAACTGGCCCAACCTGCTGTCCTGCTGCATGACCATAAGTACCAGGGAGAGAGAGGGATGCAAATCAGTGTGGTGACTATGCCAGGGCTGTGCACACTTCAGTAAATGCAGACCCACCGTCTTGCCTGGAGGTCAGCTGCCCTGCGGCACTCCATACCCATGCTGTGGAGCAACCTTTGCCCCCAAAACAGTGGGGCTACCACGAACATTCCCTGGTCTTTGCTAAGTCCTGAACCAATAGTACTGAGGTAAACACTGGCTGGCTTGGATGGAAACAATGCCTGAGACAGGCTGAGCCACATAACAGTACTGAGGATCAGGATGCAGTGCCAAGGAGACTATCCTGACACGATGCAGTTTCACAGCATAAGGTAGCAACTGTTTTAATAATGGAAGTCCATAGAAACAACAAAGTTCACAACCTGGAACTTTGTATGCTTGCCACAGAACGTATTTTTTCTGCCAATTAATTTGCCATAGTCATGCACCCAGAGTTTGTTTTCCTATGTCTTTGCCTTTTGGGGCTAGCTCATAGGTGCATTTTCCTTTAAATCTTTCCCTATAAATTGAATTAATTGCAAATTCTGCTAAAACCAAGCATCAAAAGGTTAAAGACATAAATCAGATTGCAGCTCGTCTCTCACTACAGATAAAGGGGAGCCAGGAATATACCTGCCAGCTGGGATGCCTGACTGATAGGCAGCAGACAAGGCTGAGGGGACTACCAAATGAGCAACTGAAGCTAACTAGAAGTTTTTCTGAGTGGGGCAAGACCCCACAGATCATTCAAGGTCTCAGAAATATAAAGTAAGAGACAAAAATGCAGCATACCCAGGGCTGACTCAGAAAGTGGCCTGTAAATAGTGTTTTATTTAATGTAAGCAGGAAATTATATCACCTTTTCTTTTTCTTGTTTTCTATTTTTATAGGTCTACTACTGAAAAAAACAGTGCATGTCTTTTAAAATTAAATAATTTTAAAGGCTGTAAAATATATATATATTTGCCTTTCATCCATTTTTCTGATTTTAACTAATGATTAACAGTTTTGCATAGTTAACTCCAGAGGACTGTAATTAATTAGCTTCCAGAGCACAATGAGTATTTTTTTTCTGTCTAGCTACTATGTAACACTTAACTACAATCACACTTTTCAAAAGATGTTTCCCTACCAGAAGTACCAGGAACCTTGTCCATATAGACAATCAGCCATGTAAATACATCTGCAATTCCAGTTTAAAAAACAACCTTTAAGCACAGCATTGTAAGATGGCCAAAACCATATGGCAAGGAAAAAACACAAACAAACCAACGCAGTATTTGTGAATACTTCATCATTTTTTTACAGTCACCTCCTTGCAGGAAAAATGGCATGGACTGCTCAGGAGATGAGCTGAGTCTGCCCTAGGCAGCAAGCCTGTGGTCTAGCAGAGTGTGCAGTCATTACAGCCTCGAGTGCATGTTCCTGGCAGTCTTGTTTGACAGATGCAACTAGCCTGAGTGTATAAAATAATAAGTTACTCCTGCCTGAAAATTCTTCAGAACCAGTGACACCTTTGAGTAACAACTGCAAAGGTCAGCCTTCAGCTTCAGTGAAGTGAACATTGAAAAACAATTTGGCGATACATTACTAATGTTATAAAGGAGGACAATTCTCCCTGATTAAAGGGCAGTGGGATCATGGCCTCCTTTTTCTACTCCTAGCTTTGACATTTCCACAGTAATAGGGACTTGTTTTGGCAGCTTTAAGAAAATATTAACTCTGAAATCTTTCTACACTTTTTTGGAAAAAAGTTTCAGCAATTCATTTCATCCAGTATAAGGATTCTAGACTACATGGGCATGGAAGCAGGGTACTGTTGTATCACTGATTAACACAATTCAAGACACCAGCAATTTGAGACAGATGTTTGGTCAGAGCTTTACTCATTGATTGAATGTATTTTTTTAATTATTATTTTGTTCCTTTTTTTTCCCTTGGAAGGAGTATTTAAGAAATATTATGGGATTTGTGACACAAAGCCATCAGCATTCTGTAAATACAGGGAAGTGTATTTACAGCTTTATTGCTCCTTTTAATTTAATGTTCCACAACATTTTTCAGGTTGACATTAACACTGTGAATGGACTGTGGGACATTACCTGTCCCATCATTTCCCTTACTGTCTGGGCATTTTATGTCTCTCTTGCACATCTTCACTCCTGATCAGGAGGGCACAGGGGTAGCTGAGACATCCTCAGGTGCTGTAATGAGCTGTAGAAAACAAAACGGTACAGCATGTGTCCATGCTGATTCAGGATGCAGACTACCCTGCTACCCTACTGTCTATACTAGCTTTTCCTGCTGTGGAAACAACACAGTTAGTTCTGGTGGTGGCTGGTCATAAATCATTGTGAAGGCAGCGTGGGTGATAGTCATTTGGATGAGAGTATCAAAAATCTGCTAGCTCTGTCTAACTCCACATCATGCACTCATTGGTAGAGTATTGGATGCAGCTTCTATAGTTCATATATGGGGTTTATGTCAAGAAAACAGATACAATCTAGTTTCACAAAGATGAAGTGCTGAAAAAAGTACACTGAGTTCAAATCCATCCATCCTTGCAAAGCAGAGAGTGAAAAGCAGTAGTGTGCCTCACAAGGGCAACAGTCTCATTTTTGGGAATCTGTCCTGTCCCCAGGAGAGTTTCTGGAAAAATGTAACTGAGGACTAAAGGCCAGTTTATCAATTAGCTCTTCCTCAAAGCTTTTCTCCATGTAGGCATAGCTTAAACCAGCAAAGACCCTTGTTGAAACTGCTGCTTTTTTCTTTTCCTTTTTTAAAGAAACCAACTCTGCTTTTCTTTCATTCTGTAGAGTACACAGCTGACATTATTACCCACATGCTTAGCAGTGCCTTTGCTGTAATGGATGACGCTAGTACTTAAATGCACTAGGAAGACAGGAGTGGGCTGAAGCCATTTTTAGAACAACATGCTATTTCTTTTTTTGGTGCTGACTCATTCACTGTACCTTGTGGTATGTTTACCCCGATTTCTTGCTGCTTCACAAGCTGTTGAATGGGTGAGGAAGGAATATTAATCAGTGACACACAGCATTGTGCTCCAGAACTACAGTGATGGTGAGTGCTAGGCTCTTGCCTAACTTTTGGCTTTATTGAAGGAATTACTTTTCTTTGACTAGCATTTACAGTTATTTTAGTCCTGGAAACTGGAAGTGACACTTTTGTATTCATCATTTTAACACAGCTATCTAGTTCATATCCATTTTTTTCTGTTAAAAATCTTTGCTCCTTGCTAGTGCTCACATCAGAGTGGAATTAATCAAAGTCATTGCACTGTACATGTGTGGAACCTAATTAGCCAAAACAGCTGATGAAGATAGAAGAGATCTCACAGCTCATTTATTTTTTCTTAAAATATTTTATATTAAAATTAAAATGACAAGGAAAACAGCAGCAGCAACTATAGCTAAAACTATATAAAAGTGCACTTTACTGCACACATGATCTACTTGGGCTATTTTGCCTGCTGAGTTAGATGACAGAAATGTTTGGTACCCAGAAAAGCTCAATTTGTCTGCATTCAAAATGGAAATTAAAGGCCTGTGCATAATAACTGTTGCTAATCATTCACAAGATATAATCTGATAAATGCTGTTAGTATACAGTTACAAATGGTTGCCCTCTGTTCCTGAGGTGCTAGTTGACCATCTGGTTGACATTACAGCTCCCCCCCCCAAATTGGCTTCCCACTCTTCCCCTGTCTCTTCTCTCTGCACATTCCCACCACCTCCACTGTAGCAGGAGCGATGAAAATCTGATCTGAATTTGAGAAAAATAATCATTATTTTACAGAGCTTTATTTCAGCTAATTTAGTTCTCCTAAACCATCCACTTTAGGATTAGATGACCATCCGTGCTGGAAGAAGGCATGTTGACTGAATCACCTCTGACTTACATCAGCACACACCCAGTCCGAGGAGATCCCCCAGAGCCAAGGACTGTGTGTGAAGGAGAAGGGAATGTGAAACCCTAAAACAGGAGCCAGAGATGAAGCTTGGAGATGTACCAGGTTAAAGAAATACTTGCTTCCAACTCTAGGACATGACTGAAGCATATAATGTGCAGACACCTTCAAAACCTCTTTTCTCGTCTCCTATTTCCAGGAATTTGAGAATTTGTTAGCAGCTTCCTTCTTAGAAAGAAAATTCCTTTATTCATTCTTCAGAGTTTCAATTCGAAGGAAAAAGCAGCTCATTAATTATGGTGGAAGACAAAATGGAAGCCCAGAAACATATGGCAGAAAACAAAGTCTCAAGCACAGGCCTAAGACACTGCATAGTCTTCCAGTTTGGGATTCTGCATGTCAAAACTCTCCAAGGGAAAACACAAGTAGCAATATTTTGTACAGGTATTGGGAAAAAATAATAATAAGAAAACCAGTAGATAGGAAAATGAGTTGGCTACTGTGAATTCTCACATAACTAGGTAGCAGAACAAAACTAATATATATATTATAAATTGATAATATTAATATATAAACATACAAAATTAATCTTTATTATTCTATGTTTATGTATTCATATATAAGATCATTGAAGGACTATAATTTCACAGATTTACTTTAAAAAGAATTAAAAATACATAGCTGACATCAGTCAGGAGAAATGTCTTTTAATATCATGTGCTGTAATACTTTAAACGCAGACACCCTGTGAAGGGCCTTGGGGTCTTATGCTAATCCATTCACTTGTGCACCTCAGGGAAATCTGCTGCTGCATAATCAACTTCATAATCCCTTGAATTCTCATTGCCATGAACCCTGAAGTGAGGCAGTAAACTCTTTTGGAGAGGGATCCTGACATGTTTCTCTACCTTTCTTAGTTTCTCAACCTAATGATTATTTTTATCCAATCATTATTCAGTGATGCTTCTTGCACTGCCATAAGAAAAGTTAAATATGCCTCCTCAGATTTGCAGATAGAGCAACTGAAGTGTGCAGTGATTAACAAATTACATTTCCTGGGTCAGAGAGAAAGTTCATGGAAGAGCTAATAATGGGACATATCTCTGGTTTTAATGATTACAGTGTGACAACACAGCATCCCTCAAAGTAGAAATTTCAAAACCAGGCATTCAGTTATGACATTGACAGAATGGGGTCCCTTCAATTTGTTTGCTGACCTTGGGCTAGTGAATAAGCCAGCTGCTCACTCTGAAAGATATCTATGCACTGAATGGCATATTCTGACAAGACAGGACACATATTTTATTTTAATATTTTGTAATAAGAATATTCCTTTTATAGAATTCCTTGTATTATTGTTTTGGACAAAAGTATAGATTCCTTACAGTAGTAACTGAGCACTCGAGTCTTTGCAGATTTCCATTATAAGATCCCTATGAATAGGGACTGGGTACTATGCCATTTTTAAAGGGGCTTAAAAACAAAGATCACAAAGACTTTGTGAAGCAAAAATTTAAACTCATATCTCCTAGATTTTAAGCTGGATGAACCTGCCAGTGGATGAACCTTCCTGATTACTGAATGAAAATTCCTTTCTGTAGTCATCCCAATCCATAAAAAGCATAAAAAACCAACTCCCTAAACTTGTCACTGGGCTTGATCTAAAGCTTAGTGATAACTAAGTCAGTTTGTGAATGCAGCGTTGCACATTCACTTCAGAATGCTAATATAAGTCGGGAGTAAGGAGAAGGCCAATGAAAAGTAAAACCTGATGGCTTTTGCAAAGCCAAGTGCGATGTAGAGAGGGGGCAGAAGAAACAATGAAACATGATAGAGAAGGAAAGCACAAAACCCAACAGAGGTGTAGAAGAACCAGAGCCATCAGTGTAGAAGTGTGTAAAGGTAAGGAAAAAGCTAGACATATCTAAACTTCTCTGTAATGTCAGAGCTGTCTGTACACATGGTTTAAGGACACAGACACAAGGAGAAGTGTGCACAAGATGCATTTCCAGTTCTGGCTTGTTCAGTTAGATCAAAAACTTCCAGGGAAGTGCAGTCTGTTTTACACACATGAAAATGTACTTGGATATGATAAAATACCATAGCTGTCAGTCTAGATTGGAATCAGTTTGCATGGTAATGCTATGAGGGCTGCAATTTATTTTACTTTCTCTGCAATGAGAAACTTTCCCTGTTTCAGTAGGGAACATTGATCCTGGACGTCTGCATATGCATTTGAAAAGATCTTGCACTTCAAGTGTGACTCATTTCTATTGGACGCCTATAGCTCTGAGGGGAGAGAGCTCTGCACAGAAGTGCAGTTGTTGTTGCTAATCTGTGTTTGCCAGTTTCTGCAGAACCCAGAGGAACTGAAAATCTCCAAATACATAAATCTGGAGTACAGATTTCCCCATGTTAATGTGCGAATCAGTTAAGCTCTGGAGAAAGAGAAGCTCCTTAAAAAGCAATAGAAGAGAACACACTCAGAACAATGTGGGCTTTGCAGGCTGTACTTAGTAAAAATTACTAAAGGAATATTTGCATGCTGAATTTTTTCCAGTGACAAAGCTAGCTGAAGAAGTTATCCTCCCAGCTAATCCTTCCTTTCTTTCTGCTCTGCTTCCACTACAGTTCTCTGTGCAATTTCATGTGCTAATGTCACCTGTGATGGGACTGTGCTGGTCCTAGGCCATGTAAATGCTGTAAATGTCTAAAGATAGTATTTTGGAAGCTATTTTTTAAACCCGTGTCACTTTACGATCCAGATCATGGTTCAGCATGATAAATAGCTATGTTAGCATAACTTTGGGGTGGGAAATGGCATTAAGCAGAAGGTATAAAAATTTAAATGTAGGAGAAAGTGGAAGCTTCTTGGTTGATGCTAGAGAAAACAAATGTGCAGAACACACAAAAAACAGTGTGAGGGCCAGGCCCAAACTATCTATCTCCCTGAGGCACCCATGTAACTTTTAACAAGGATGTTGTTATAGTATGGTCTCAAGAGAGGGTCGTTCAATATGATCTTGGGTGACCCAATCACTAAAAGCAAATATGTGAGTGATCATCATCACAACAAAGTAATTGAGTACACCAGTAAATCCATTTTTCTGTTACTTACAGAAACATGGAGACAGGGAATAAAAGAACGCAAAAATAGGATTCCACGCAGCCTGCTTTTAAAATTGCTCATTCACAGATGTATTTGAAACAATTTTTCTAGGCCTCAGACTGCTGGGAGAACTCCTCCTTTTTAGTGTGATATATGGATTTTATCAAGGTGTTCAATGTGAACTGCAGAGATGAAAACACAATCACTGACCTGAAACTAATTTATATCACACTGGTTTTATAGTTTTAAATCTGTGCTCTATAAACAAAGACAAAAGCTAGAAATTTCTCACTTTCATGCAATATCTGCATTACATGAGCCATACAGAAATTCTCTGAGAGCTACGCAGATAGATGTTGTATTTTTTACTATGATTATGGCATGTACTGTGATGCTCTTTTCATTACAAATCTTAAGAAAATCTTCCTCTTACCTGAAGGTAATGGCACGGCCTCAAAGAAGGTTTGATTTCCTGATGAACCAGAGGCTTATCTAAGTTCAGTGATGATTTGCGATAAGCTTCTTTAGCCTGGCTTACTGTAAGCGTTGACCAAGAACTCCTTTTCATATATTTACTATCAGGGGTCATTGGTAGCCCTTCACAAGCCGAACACTTCACATCATTGTTACTTTTGGAAGTCTTCAATGAGAGATCCCCAAAATGCCCCTGGAGTGCCTCAGGATAACAATGGGATATATGATCTGCATGGTGCCTATTTACCACACTAGGGGTTCTGTAAGTGCTATCACTGTCCAAATTATCATCAGAGCTCCACCAGCTACTCATTCCAGATTTATGCTTGCTTTCTGGTTTTCGCTCCTTGCTTTTACTCCTTTTGCTATGCTTGGAATGGTGCCCATGATGATGATCGTCCCCTCGACTGTCTCCCTTTGTTCCATTAACATTGCCCTTGGATGATCCTTCCAGAGAATGCGATTTAGTAAAAAGTTTCTGGACGGAATGAACAAGATGGCGTATTCTTCCCGGGCTCTCACTGCGTTGTTCCGCAGCTGTTGAGGTCCTCTGGTACTGTAAAGTGTGAAACCCATCCCGGTGAAGAGGAAGTTGTTTCTCAAATTGGTCCAAAAGATTTGCAGGAATACGGTTAATCTTAGGGTTACCGTGAGACATGGTGCAGTCGTCTCTCGAGTCGTAATGTGAGCTGTAGTGCATTCTGGGGAAAGTGCTACTTGACATGTGATCGCCCATTACCATGGGCATCATCATGCACTCAGAATGAATGGAGCTGCGTGGAGAGCAACGATGGTGATCCAGCGGGCAACTCTCCGTGGGGCTGAGAAGATACGACTGCCTTGGCTCCTGCCCATGGTGGATATGGTCGTGGGTGTGTTCACAATCTTCAGGGGATGCTAAGCCACAAGTATGAGCTGAACATAACTGTGGTTGATTGCGACTACCAGATAATCCTTTCATATTCCTCGCAGCAGGAGAGTATCTTTCTTCATTGAAGTGCTGAGAAGGTGACCATGAGTACTGCTGGTCTGTCATGGGAACATATAAAACCTGTGTTATGTGTCTGATTAAAAGATTAACTTGAAAAATCCAAGTATATTGAAAAACTAAACATTTTTTCTCTATTAGTGAGATGGAAAGTCTCACCATTCCTGAAATTTCATTCACCATTTTAAAACTTGTTAAAATTTTTCACTATGAGCAAATTATGGGGTGAATGCAGCCTCTTTCCTGTAGTTCTAAATGTTATGAAGTTATTAATTGTGTAAATTTACTCAAGTTAAATAGATATATTCAGATATTTAATTTATTCTTTGATATTTACAAATCATATGTCAAGCTTTGTGGCTAGTCATTTGAGTTACATGGGTCCAGTTTCTATTTCGTTGGTTTCACAGCTGGATATCTTAATTTAAATGTATTCTTTCTCCATGGAACCATTTTTGCATTATAAATTAACTACATTTTCTTAAATAAATCTCATCTTCATGATCCCAAGTTCATTCTTCATAAATATAAATAATAAACAGCAACGAGAAAGAAGAATATGAACATGCTGAAATGAAACTATAGTTTATATCACTAAACAGTTTATGAATAAGCATTTCATACTGTTTGAACATCCATTATCCTTAGTCCAGAAGTACTATTGCTATTCCCATACATTTAGAGTATTCTCTATTAGGCAGTTTTCCCCTTTTTATTATCAAACTACAAAATATTTATTTAATGACTTTAAATTATCCCTGATAAAACAAATATATTTTGGTACAAGCTACAGGGTTTTATGTACTTGATTATTTGTTCCTATGAATCATGTGCTCCAAGTTGTGTTTATTATACAAGCAAAGCATGATTGCTAAATAAGAGTAGCTTGTAAGCAAAGATTTTGATACTTAAGCTTTTGATTTCTTCTCTTATGCAATTTCTCACAGCTGTCAAATGCTACAAGAAAAAAATTTTTAAAAGCCCAGAAATACTTCAATTTGATTTTCTCATTCACTTTCCCTCTTCAATTTCAACTTATTTCAGAAACATTTCAAAAGTAGACAAAGATATAGGATGCAAGATAATCCTTCAGAGGATCAGAGAAATGTGTGTTTACACAATGCACTTAGCACAGCCTTTCTGCAAATTTACTCTAAGAATCTAAATCATCTCACACAGGTGCTTGATACAAGGAAGTTGAAGGCCTCAACCAGAATGGAACCCAGATATCTATTAACTGGACATTGAAAACCAGCCTGTAGAGATAACACAGCAGATGAAAGCACTTTGAGGGGTTTCTAAGCATATGATAAAGCTCTCCTAAATCATATTGCCACTGCTGGTGAAAACTCCATGCCTGGATATGTTCATGAGACAGATCAATACCCATATCTCTCTAATTTTACTCAACTAATATGTGTTATATCATGATATTCTCAGTACAGAACGCAATTTGTCGGCAAGTCTTTAGCATCAGAAATCTCATAACCTAAATGCTCTATATTTCCTCTCACGGGAGATGCTTTGATAATTTTATTACACCCTAATTTCAAGAGAGCTCCAGATAATGCTTTAAAATGAATGCAGCATTAAACTAATAAACAGTAAAGCATTCTTCAGCCTAGGCACAATCTGAAGCCAAAGATGGATTTAAGGGTCCGAATGTCACCTCCAGACTTCATCATGGCATGAAAATGGTGGGTATGTGCATATATCCTTTTCTACTTCTATTTTGTTTTCATGTCAGTTTCTTTTACTTAGTTCTTGGCTATTATCACATTAAAATAAAAACTTATTACTGATTACTCAGTCTGTTGTACTATTTAGGTTATAATACCTGCATAAATGTAGTTACAAAAAGGTAATATAACTGTTTCTCTGAAATGATGTAATTTTGATTATATACAGACAAAGTAGTAAATTATAACAGTGCAGTGGGATTCACCTACAAAAGTCCTGTAATTAGTGGTACTTAACCCAGGATATTACCAAACACTATCAGAGGAATAATAATGGACCATGTGTTGAACTTAGTCAGTACTTCCCATAAAGGGTTCCCACAGCACCTGACAGAGATTACTGCATTAGCTTTTACAATCCCATGAGATTAAATAGACAGAAGAAATTTTTTACAGTGAGGGTAGTAAAACACTGGAAGAGGTTGATCTAGTTAAAGATGTCCCTGCCCATGACAGGGAGGTTGGACTAGATGACCTTTAAAGGTCCCTTCCAATCTAAACTACTGGATTGGAATATACTGTTCTCCTTATAAAGAAAAGGAAATTGGAATACAGGCAACATTTTCCAAAGTTCTTATGGATTTCCTGATCTTAATGTTCACAGAGGTATGAGCCAGAAGGAGGTGGAAGGAAGCTCTTCTGTCAAACTGACAGCACAACAAGAGTCAATCCCAAGCCTTTTTGTCACAATCTTGCACATCCGTGAATGAAGGTAACTTGCACTACACCTCAGTGATGCATTTAGACAAAAAAAGGAAGGGCATGGCAGAGATCCAGAATGAAAGAAAGAGAATAAGAACTCATTTAAATGAGTTCCCTAGCACAGAATTGCTAGTCCCTAGTGATTTCTTTAGACCTCACACAGCATCAAACATAGCCCAGAAGGCTTCAAACCTTTTCATCCTGTTACATCCCTAGGAATATGAAACACGATGATTTGATTGCATTGCAATGCATAATGTAACAACAGCTCTTCCATCCCTCATTACTCCTTGTGACTCCAGCTCAGTGCGAACATAGAAAAATACAATTTTCTGCAGGTTGCTTTCACCACCATATAGCATTTTATGTGCTTCATGGAATGTCTGAATTCTTTTTGATTGAAACACAGGAGCTACAAAATGCTATACGCATTTAATAAGCTTAATCAAAATAATTAAAACATTAATTAAAAAGGTGACATTTATCAGAAGTAATTGTCCCTTCTTAAATCTGTCATAGAGAGTAACTAAAAGTAGATAAAGTCCCAAATAACTTAAATGTGTATCATCTAAATTTATCACTTCAGTTATGTTCAAACTCCACTTAGGACACCAAACCTGCTCACTGTCCTAGGCACTATTACTTTTTCTTACAAACCTTTCGAAAATCTTCAAAAATTGAGATATAATATAGAATTTGTGCTTTGCACTATTCAGTCAACTTTGTTCAGGAGACCTGTTTCAGGGCATTTGAGCTGCTGCTGAATGAAGTACTGCGTGGTACCAGACCAGTGTAATTGCCCATGTGTTAGCTTTTAGCCAGCCAACATTGTGTTGGCTTAAAATTCAACTAAGTTAACATGTTTTTCTAGCATTTGCAAAGGGCTAAAAGTGTGTATATGGTCAATGCCCACAGCTCAGGCGATTAATAAAATTTCATCAAGCTACAACAAAGCTGTTTTTTTTTTCAATCCTTTAAAAAGAAATACAATATTTTAGTATAGCAAAATAGTTCCAGATTTATTCGGTAATGACAGATTGGCTTGAAATTTTAGTCTATATTTTTGAAGATTTTTTTTTTTTTTAAACAGTTCCTATGTTTGCTATGGGCAATCATTCTAAAAATATAAAAGTGCCATCATCAGAACCAAGGAGCAAAGGGAGACAGAAGAACAAATAAACATAACCCAAAGTAGACAAAGAGATAAAGGAATAGGAACAGAGAAAAATATATTATATGTGAGCATAGGAATGGCTTTTTTTAGGTTTCATCAGAGCAAAATGGAATCTTTCAATTGACTTCAATGGATAGTCCGACAATACCTAAAGACTGGGGGCAGGGGGCGGACCTAGAACAAGACACAGGCTGTTATGTCAGAGAATCTAGTAATTCCAAAACCCTGAAAATCCCTTAAAGCTCTTCTTTTTCAGAGACAACTCTACAGATATAAGTCAACTTTTAACCTCGACAGATGGAAGGATTTCTGTATCCCTTCCTATCTATTTCAACTCTTTCCCTGCTACGCCATGTCCTGTCCTGCTTTTTCCCCCCCGTTTTCAGTTCTGGGCTTTCTGGTGCTAAAAGAGTTGCTCTCTTGCTCCAAGCTGAAGCTGGTTTGCCACTCCTTAGGGTCTGGTCACAATTTTTAGAGCATTCAGGCTTCTTTCTTGTGCTAGTCAGTATCAGGAAGAGAGGTTCAAGGACCAAGAATAATGTTTGAAATAATGAATTAGAATTACTATGAATGTTCTAAGGCAAAAATGCTAAAAAACTCCAAGTAATGGGAAATAAGAGCTGTGCATTTCTAGAGTTCCTGGAACACTGCTCTTGGCTAAAGAGAATCAATATAAAACCACTGAAAGTTTTCTGATATTCAAAAGAAGTGCATGTCTCTACAAATCTTTTTGTGTGTTGTATATTGAAAGCCAGCTTTCAGAGCATAATAATGGCTTCTGGAACTAATAAATGATGTCTGATTTTTCCTTTATTTATTTAATGTCTTGCAAAGCACTTATCTTTCTATTGAGAAATTAATTTAAATTGCTTTAACCTTATAAGCCCCTTGGTAAATGGCTTTTCCATCTGAAACATCTGTGCTATTTTCACTGGAGAAGAAACAGCTCTTTTGCATAGTGTAACCAGAAAAATGCATTGCTGAAAAGAGATACCTAATCTAGCTTTCAAAAAGAGCTGCTAGACAAAACCAGACTGCTGCATGTTGCCGTTTCACACAGTTTTATCAGTGTTGTGATGCATTATGAAAAATATATACTCAGTCTCACCTAAAATTAATAAAACCCTGAAAAAATGGGTACATTAATCAAATAAGTAGATACTAAATATCTACTTATAATGGATAATTAAAATGTTTTAACTGGAAAATTGTCTGCCCAAGGTCTTCATTAAGTAGTACTAGATGAACACTGTTTCCTCATTAACTGATTATATTATTTTTCTCTGTTTTATTCTAACCTTGAAAATAAATATTTATAGGGATTGAGAAGAGTGCTAATCTGCCAAATGCAAGTAAGAAATTCTGGAAATGCCTTAAACTTCTGTTATGGTCTCATGAGATTTCCAGCCTATTTATGAAGCACAACACCTTGTACAAAATTTACATAAAATTGCAAAGATTGAGTGACTGACTGTAACTTCCAGCTTTAGAAGATGACTTGTATATTCCGTGATGTGTGTGTACTGTATGCAGTGCATTGACCTTTCTGTGGATTCCCACCTAAGGAATTCAGGCTGCTTACTTGAAATACTAAACTTTGAGGGGTAGCATGCTCTCAAAGAAAAGTAATATTGGCTCTCATAAGACTGTTGCAACAAGGTATTTTTTGCACCCAGTCTCCCTGCACGGTCAAAAGGAAGAAGTAAGTGGTTTTGAGGACCTAAAGCCAAACATCAAACTGCCTAAGGCTTCAAACAAACACATGGGCTGTATGTGGATGCCTGGTTTGTTCTGACACTTATGCCTGAAAAATAAATACTTCTGTCTTCAGAATCCCGAGCAGTCCGCGCGGCAGGCACGTATGGTTCTGTTCAGATGATGAGACTAAACAGAGCTAGAGGATGTGTCCAGTCCATATAGTTAAACTGTTGCCTTATAGTTTCATACTATGTAAATAGGACTCTTCCATCTGATACACAGATATGATTTCCCAAAGACTGTTACAAATGCACGGTCTGTATGTGGTTTTATTTTGAATTGTGAGAAACTGGCATGATTCTTCTTAAGCCTGAAGTACATGTCCAAAAAGCGTCAGATGAATACCACCCCTCATGTACATATTTGTGTCTGCTGACTAGCCAAAAACTGTGGCTGACAAGCTCCAATGGAGAAACCTATATCATAAATATATGAATTTAGGTGATTTGAGGCACATGGTATGCTGCTAAACGATGGAAAATGTTTTGCCAGCCCAAGCTAATTCAGTAGAACCACTTGACGAATAATGACCAAGGGTAAGATGGTTTTTATAACTCCTATATTAGATAAAAATGGACATTAAAATTCTATTCTTAAAACAGCCCCAGAGTCCCAGACATATCAAATTGTAGCAAAGTCAGACAACTCAAAGGGAGAAGTAAGGAGCACATGGAGTGCTCCAATTTAATCAGTACAGTCAGTTTTGAGCACTGTTATGCAGGTGTCTTGCAGATGGAGCAAATATTTGATGCTACCCAATCATATTGTTCAGCAAAACAGTTCTCCAACTTCAACTCCATCCACCTTTCAAATAAAGGTAAGTAGACTGGCAATCCAACATCCCAAGGGATTAATCTCTGAGATAAATAAGTGTGATAAGGGAAAAGGGTATGTAGTAAAAGGAATGCAGAAAAACAGCTGATGAGCAAGAATGGAATCTTTGGGAGGACTGGGTGGCTGGTGTAGGTATTGATCTTCAGGGGACACATAGCACAATATACCAGGATGAGGAAAAGGACAGAGAGCTATGATCACTGGGGAAAGCTGTGACCAGGAACATGTTAAAGCTAGGTTACAAAACATGCCTAGCACGGAGAACAGGGTGTGCTATATGTGAAAAAGGAGAAATTTGGGAACAGTATTTGAGGAATGAAGACATCTAACATCTTCTGGGTGGAAGAATGGGCACTTGGACTGCATGAAGAGGATGAGAGGCACAATATTGTGCCCATGCCACAACAAAGGATAGGACAGAAATTCATGACAGGCAATATGGGATTTGCAAGAAGCTCCAGGATATGGAGTTGAGCAACACAGGGAGTCTTCAGGATGGTGCAAAACTTAATTTCAATTGGTTTGAAGTGTATGATGTCTTGGTATTGACTGGTATGTAGCACACAGACCTTCACAGTGCTTTTCAAGTTTGAAGTTCATTGCCACTATTTACCTTTTCAACAGTGTTATAACACAGGTAAGTCCACAAAATGATTTCCAACTAATATTTTTTCACAGAATCTGTATGATCAGCAGAGTTGTGAAAAAATTATAATGTATCATGATAAGATTGACCTAAAATAATCAACATGTAAGTTTATTTTCTGGAAAAATACAGCCGTATGGAGTTAACCAGGGCTTCAATATGTGAGTATCACTGAACAACTGTTTTTAATGCTTCCAAATACAGACCAGAAAAGCTAGCCCAACACTACTAACCTTCTTTTGTTCCTTATTGTACCTGGCTTTATGGACTTCCTTTCCTAAAGGAGAAAATTTTGCTGCTTGCAGTTATTAAGTCAGCAGACAATCAGTTTCCCTTGGTGTCATAAAACTGCCACTATTTTCTCAGCAATAAAAGAAAGCCAAAGTATTGCATGGTACAGCTCAAAGGTGTACACAGGAATCTACAAACCACTCTGGAAGTACAAGGGAAATCCTTGTCACATTGATGGCAGTGACAAGTCTCCCATTAACTTCACAGGACCAGGATTAGTTCTAAACATTTGCTGAGAAAAGTTCTTGCTTGGTTGACCTACAACACCTGTGTTACTTGAAGTAGATCATCTCTAATCAGGGCTGTATTTTGCAGAATGCACAATTTGTGCTGGACTAGAATAAATGTGTTAGAAACCTGGAAGGGTCCCCAGCTAGGAAGATGATGGAATGGAAGGGTAAAACTGGCTCTGCTGAAATACCACCATTGATAGCAAAATGGCCAAGATTTAATCCCCCGGATCGAAACCACTTGAACCAACTATTCAGTTGAACAGAATCACCACATCTCCAGGGCTTCTTTTCTAATAAGAAATACTTATTGTTGATTCTTAAATGAAAATCAAACAAAAGAAATAATGCTTATATTTATGATCTTCTCCCTTGAATTTTTTTCTTAGGGTTTCTGGAATGGTTCTGAATTTGTCCTTTTTTACGATGATATATCATGGAGGAAGTTTTCCATCCTTTGCAATACTAAGGGACCTGAGATAACTAATGGTCCTAATAAAAATATTTACCATATATTCCTTCTAAATAGTCATTTATTATTTCTTTAAAACATGAATTTTAAAGATTTTGCTTATTTTACAGAGTGTTCTTCTGGGAAAGAAATAATCTATGAATTAATGCTCAAAAGCATTGATTATTGTCACAGAATGTATGACTGTTTATTTGAAAATACCTCAAAATCACCTTTACGTTTTTAACATTCAATACAATTTTTAAATTGTCAGAACTAAAGGAAATTATTTGATTTTCTGTTTGTTTCAGCATCCGTTCTTTGCAGCCTTTTGATTCACCAAAAATTTTAGAGTTTTAGCCTTGGTCTGACCCAAAAAATTATATTTTTTTGCTTTTTGGAGTTCATCATTATCTGCTCAGCTGTACACCCTTGGCAATGCCTCTCGCTGTTTCATCATTTTATGGTGAACTTTTCTGTTCAGTTCAACCCACTGAGATGGAGGAGGACTCATCCTGATTTTCCTATGGGGTGCAGGAAGAAATAGCAGCCTGGTGACAAGTTCCCTTTTAAACCTGTTGCCATAGTAACAGGCAGACAGTCTTCCTCTTTCCATAACCTCCAGATTGGGAATTTTTCAAATCAGGGTGCTGTCTCTTTTCTGCCTGGCTGAGCTCTGTTTTGGATCTGTGACAAACATTACAAACATTAATTGCTTTTTCCCACATCCATTAGCACCTAGATTTTTCATGTGGCAGTGAAGCATCAAACTGTGACCCCTGCTCCTGGCACAAGGTGATGGTGTAAGTACCCCCACTCTGAGCAAATTTTAGACAGGTCATCTTAATACCCTGCTGCCTCTTTGGTTTTTTTATGAAGAGAAACTACATTGTAAAAAGATGGAAAATACATACGAAGTTGCACAATGAAAGGTGACAACTGAACTCGCCATCGAAAACTGGGATCATATAAGCAATATTTGCTGGTGTTTATCCTGCTGCACTGCTTACTCTAGTGCAAATCCCCTTGAGAAGACAGACAGAATCAACGGCCTATGTGCCCAGTACTGTGAGAAGAAACTCTTGTCATTTACCTCTATGCTGGAAGTATCTCCACCAGCCTGGTTGAGCCAATAAATGGTCTCACTCCTGATAGAGCCTAAGCAGCCTATAATGAATGTGGAAGTAGAGAATGGTAATTTTTTTTATGGGGAAATGGAGAGCACATCATTTAAGCTGCTCATCATGGGAAAGCATTTAAAAGGCTGCACATTTTATCCTGTTGAAAAGGGACAATACAGTGAAGACACTCATTGAGGAAGGCAGGCGCAACAAAGCAGTCACGAGTCAGTCTCTCATCTCTGTTGCAGCCATTGTGCTCTTTATGGGAAAGTAAATGTTGCATGTCAGGGATGCACCCAGGTGTTACAGAGGTCAGCAGGGCATGAGGGAGAGAAAAATGTCCCTCCTTTACTAATATCCCACGTGTGAAATAATTTATAACAGAAATATTTGTTTATGAATGCATAACCCTGTTTGTATTCTGTAGTAGAAATGAATGAATAATTCATAACAAATATCCTCTTTGATTAATCTTGCATCCTTACAAATATCTTCCTGTTTGTGAATTGACCTTGAGCCTAATGGGATTTTTGCAGAGTTATCTGACATTATGAGGTATTTAATTTTTAGAAATAGCTTCTAGTCTGCAGATTGTTAGCAAGCATTTGTTGCCAACATCTTATAATTAAAATGCAGGACAGTTAGCATGTTTTTATATGATGCTTAGTCCATATGATATGATTTTGTACTGTGACTGAAAGTAATTCACAGAATAAGCTCTGAAGCATAACTAAAAGGAATTTAAAGTTCAAAATTTATTTTCTGAAAAACATTTTGTATTATTTCATTAACATTTTCTGTGATCTTGATCATCTCATCAGTATGCTTCTACACTGCAGTTTCTGGGTACTGAAAAAGAAAGGATATGAAGTGCAATTATTTAGAGATATGATGGAATAACAGTAATAAAAAAGGCTACTTTTTGCAGTATCTATTCATCTAGTCACAATAAGCAAATAATAGGGTGACAATGAATCATAATGGGTCACCTCATGTTTAAAATGTCTTGCAGGTTTAAAAGACTTTTATATTGCCATACCAAACCACCTGGCTACATATTTTTATTACATGACAGAAAGATAGCCCTGTGGTTAGAGGATTAGCTTGGGAAATCTGCAGTTAGGTTTTCCTGTCCAGCCATGAATTCTTTGTATGGTTCAGGATATGGCCATGCAATGCTATGCCAGTTGCCACGAAGAGGCTTAAGCTTGCCTCACTGGGTTGCAGTTAACCTTTGTGGATATATTGTAGACTCCCTACTTTAGTTCCCCATAGCAAAAGAATAAAAGTAACTTCTGTACCTCTGAGGATTAGTGTCAGAAACCAGGGATATATTCAGTCTCTGGGATAATGCCCATCTAAGAATTTAGAATAGAGTGTTTGGTATTGTGCCTGTTAATTACAGGTATGAGTGTCACTGTTGCAATTTACTCCATGTGGCCAAGCCCTGCTTCTGACTGAAGTCCCACCAACTCCAATCAAAGTCTATACATATTTAACCATCCCTGAATGCTCTGGAGGAAGGTCGACTGAGTCATGGATGTGCCACAGAAGAGAGCCAAGAGCTCACTGACACCCCCTTCTCTGTCCTTGGGAAAATTGCCTGTCGTGCCTGGTACATGAAGCTAAAACCCTTGAAAACTGTGAAGTGTTCAGACACTGACTACACTGAGTAAAGCTGGATAATCTGGTAGAAGGAGAGACAGACTGAAAAGTCAGGCCTTTATTTATGCTTTTATTTCAAGAACGGTTATATCCTTTCTTCCTTTCAACACATACGGTCATAATGTCATGATCATACAATCAACAGTGATTGAATAATCATGAGTTACTGTCTGACACTTGAACCTTACCAATTAATCAAAAGCCCGACTGCATCAACTGTGAAATAAAAATACATTTTTGGTAACCTGCCCTTAAACTCCTTTAGAGTTTACTTTGCATTTGGGGCAGGTTAAGAGCATTATTAGTAACTGCAACCTGGTTTACAGGTTTCAGTCTTTTTCTTAACATCAACTCAATATCCATTCCTGAAGAGAAAACAGTAATTTACTGAAACAAAAAGCCTTTAGTGCAAGTTCTCTTTCTTTGCCTGACATTCAAAGTGGCTATGCATAAAACTTATGTAAAATAAATGTTTTCCTTACCTATAAAAAGGAGTTAGTTTTTCAATAATCTATTTTTTCCTCTTTACTCTGTGCATGTTACCTGTTAAAATCTATATTTAAAGAGAAGTTCACCCCATCTTCCCCGTTTACTTTTCTTTAACTATTTGAATGCCATTCAAAAATGGCATTTTTTCTGTCTCTTGTTAAGATTGCACTGTTTGCTTTTAACACACAAAGCAAAATGTTGCCTTATCCTTTACAGGCCTAAAGTAAATAAGACAGTGATAAATTTCTAGATAGCATAGAAAAGAGTAGTTTTATAAAATGTTTATTTTCTAATACACTAACATTATTCAGATAATATAAACACCAGCTAGATGAAAGCTAGGAATTAGAAGAACTTCAGTTTTCATGACTTACAGTGAGCTGCATGAGATCATGCATGTCAGATCTCTTGCTCTGCTACCTTTATGTAGGGATAGGTACAGTTTTGGAAGAATTTGTGACAAAAAACTAGAACTTGATTTTGCTTAGGAAGACTGTAAAATGCCTTCTCAAAGGGGTTAGATGTCTGTTGTCTTCCTTCTGCATTTCAGAGAAAGTTGCAGGGAGAAGCTGTGAGCAAGCTCTCTCTCTCCCTGGTATGCAGAGACATAACATGCAGACATGTACAAGGCCTCCTCTGGCCAGGGAGGGTGGGAAAGAAGAGACAGAAGATACAAAAAGCCTTGGAGAAGGTGGGGCATTGCCTTTTTTCCCTGGGGGCCTGGTGTGTGCAGCATGATTAGGAAGTGGTCCTTGCATCTTTTTTAATCCTTCCACTGCCTTGGCATTCTTGGGAAGAATATCTGCGTATAGTTTATCTTATACTTAATCAGGTTGCTGATTTGAGATATTACTAGTGAAAAGAATTGAAATTTTTGGTGTGTGAATCTTGTAACAATAATACCTATCGCCCTGAACTCTGTTGACAAATAAATGTTAATGGAAAAGCTATAAAATATTGTTTTCAAGAACAGATTATGAACACTCGGGTAAGCTTTTTTTGAAGGAATCCATTGCATTTCTGCCTGTTTTATCTAATGAGTTCTTTCGTAGAATCAATGGTATAAAAGAGTTGAGATCAGTCCCATCCCTTGATACCTTTTTCCAATTAAGGCAGTGGATCATTTTATTAATAATATTATTTAATGACTATTCAGCATTTTCACTCTGGTGAGATACTGTGCAAACATTAATTAATCCCCACCAAAGCCCTAAAATCTCACTAGGAAATACTAAACCCATTTTACAAATAAAGGCCTGGAGTCAGAAATTCTTCAGTTCCAGAGAGATCATAACTTGAAGTTCCTTGGGACAATGAGAGTTTAGAATAATGAATTGCCCTGCAGTTACAACTACCTTAAAGAACATCATCTTGACTCTGCTCTGACTTGGGAAACTATTTCACTTCGCCGGGAAAGCCCTTTCTGTGTTTTCTTCTGGAATGAAGGTCTCTAGCAGTCCTTCAGATTGAGGCTGTTCATACAAAATAATGAAGTAGTCATTGGGTTATGTATATACAGAAAGAGAGCAAGTCCATTTCCATTGCTCAGTGATTACAGTATTCATCCAGAATCAGATTTCTCTTCAATGAATATTTAACTTCATACTTGTGCAACAGCAATAAAAAGTGGAGACTGAGAAATATCTAATAGTTTGCAGTTTTTTCACTAATGTTATATTCAGTTAATGGATTTGAACTCAAATCTTCAAGTGACAGAACACAATACTGGAGGAAAGACAGAAGGACAGACAGACATATCCTATCCATTGGTAGAGGAGTAATACACTAGCACAGCTATAACTACAGAGCTTGTCTACACAGAATTTAACTTACTATCCAACAACTTTTAGAAAAGTCTTATCAATTTCAGTGATTTTCTCTAGGGGAAATGGGACATCATATGTTTTTACTAATGGTATCCAGTGTGAGACACTGAAATGGTTAATTTAATCCACGTGTTTTGGCCACCTACAGTTTGATAGTTAAGTCAGAAGGACAGGATTGTCTTCTGAAAATATTAAAGCCACTCACCTCTTTCTATGAATGATCTAGAGATCTTTGGTACTTAGTTTCAGAGAATTCCAATAGGGACACATAATTGAGGAGCAAAGATAGATTGTTCCTTGCCCTTGTTTTTGGCA
Organism: Manacus candei; assembly: GCF_025592945.1. NCBI lineage: Eukaryota > Metazoa > Chordata > Aves > Passeriformes > Pipridae > Manacus > Manacus candei. The sequence continues at coordinate 10,614,519 of NW_026138059.1, read as the reverse complement.
TGGTTTTTTTCAGTCCTTTTGCCATAAATAGCTGAAATTTTTTGAAAGCAGCTTAATTTATTTGTAGTCTGGCTGTGATTTTATGTTTTTGGCTTTCCTGTTTCTCCTTTCTGACTAATCCCCATCTTCTTCTTAGTTAGGGTGCTGTATGATTGATCAGTTAGCACATATCTTTGTGTCAATCTTTATGGCCTATTTTATGAGGGCCCTTGCTCCTACAGACACCTGACATTTAATACTGTTGACTTATATATCATTTATTCTGGCTTCAGAAATCCTGCAGTTCTTTCTCAACCAAACGGGAAGGAGAACAATTTTGACATACTTCTAGGGTATGATTTATCTCACTCTACACTAAGCTTCTTAAGTAGGCCAAACCTGCTATGTCCTGGAAAAGTCTATCACTCTTCATTGATTCTAAAGGAACTCCAGAGATCTACAGTTTAGACATCTACTACTGAATTACTTTCCAGCTCTTAGATGAGATTCTAACCCATCTGAACTCCTTTCTGTGTGCTACGAAATGGGACAGCAGGACGAAAAACCTCCAAATATCCAAGAAGGCTAAGATATTTGCTTATTTCATGACTCCTCCATAGGATCCACTTGTGAGATTCCTAGGAAGCCTCATGTTTAACCATATCTTCCTGCTTACACTGTTTTGATTAAGGCAGAAACTGCCTGAAGGTTCTTCAGTCTCTTCTTAACATCTCCTTCTGTCCGACCTTTGGGTCTGGACTTACCTGTAGCTTTTTTTCACTTGTTTTTGAATATTAAGTCCAATACAGATATTTTTACACTGAACATTTATGGAACTCCCTGATTTGAGTGTAACCGAGTGACAACACTACTTGTTTTAGAAAATCCTGTTCTAAGAGATTGTTCAAACATAATGACAACCCCTGCCTAAATTCATGCTCCTTGTTCAAACTGCTTGCGTACTTTTCCTTAATATAGCAACTATGATTTATCTTCCTAGCAATGTGCAACAATACAGTCAGGAAGAGAGCTTACAGTATTCTTGTCAACTACAACAATATCCTAATAACACAAAATAAACTGTTGCAATGTATTAACGTAAGCATATGCACAAAAAGAGAAAAATTATACTGACTTCTGAAATGTAAGTAAGCTCACACTGAATAAAGGGAGCTTTAACTAGCAAACACACAGAAATCACTTTCCATATTTCTCTTCCAAAAAAATCCACATAAAGTAATTGCACAAAAATCAAAATTTTGATGGATTTCACATAAACCAGTGAGAATCTGAATATGAAAACACAGGAACAGAAACACAATTTTGCACAATCTAAATGTATAAAACTGAAGCCAGTGGGATATTTTACTACTAGCTTTGTAAGACAGAAGTATCAAGATTTCACTTGTGGACTTTAAGATTTTCTGATTTCTCCTTGCTTTAGTTACTTTTTCAAATTGAAAAGGTAACATTGAAAACTCCGTCTGCAATTAGTATGTTTTCTAAGGGGTAAAACAAAGAGAAAAAGACAAAGAAGTAAGGTTGGTAATTCTTCTTTTGAATTCTTGATTGCGTGGGTGTTACCCAAAGCTGATGTTTTTTTGCTTTCCATTCTCTAACCTTATAGAGCAGGAGAGAAATTCCCAGAAGGATTTTACTGAGAGGTTTTTGGCCACTCTCACTGACACCACGTGGTGCCATGCCTGCTGTGGGCTCTGTGGCTGAAGGGAGGCTGTACCGCAGAGCAGCCTCCTGCTGCCTCACCCCGCGGCTGCGCCCAGCCTCTGGATGCTCAAGTAGTACCAGTTATCTGAGAGATGGTATCTGTACCTAGCTCCTCCTCTGGCGTCCCTGGAAAACTGAAGCCCGACTTGAGCAGATCGCCACCCTCTTCTTCTGAAAAGACAGAAACAAAGTAGCTATTTAATACCTCTGATATTTTTCTATATCCAGACATAAACTCTCCACTAGTTTTTAAATCCACTCAGTGATATCTATTACCATTCAGTATCTCAGATAACGTGAAACTGATGAGGTGCTATTATCTGCAGTATCTATCCCTCTTTGCCAGTTGTTCTAGTGCTCATCAATTATTATTATTAATTTTTTAATTTTGCCAGACATTTTCAAATCACTAGTGTCATAATAGTAATAAATGTCTTTTTTATAAGATCTTTTACATTGTTCTTTTCAACTTTTCTCAGTTGCATTGAGTTCTACTGCCTTTTAAGCTTCATGTATTTATTCCAGAAGAATCCTTATTGTCAGTCCTTCCAGTTGCACCTTTAGCACTTTCCACTTATGATTCTCAGACCACTTTTATTACCTTTTATACACAATCAGTTCAATTCTGCCATTGTGAACTCTGACAGTGATGTGATGGTGACTTTCTCCTATCAGTAACGTTTTCTTTTGTGCCAGACATCACTTCTGTAATTCTGGAGAAGTACTTAAATGCAGGTGATATGTATATTCTGCATGAATGCAGAAACCACTTAAATGGCTTGAGTGCAGCTCTGAGCTACCCTGCTTATACCTCTTTCAGAGTTGCAGTTTGTTGCCTCTTCATTGCCCTCCTGTCATACTGGAATACAAACTAACTTTGCATCAGACACTTAGATTAGATATTTCTATAACAGAGCTGCATATGGAAAATTGGGTCAGTAACACTTCTGTAAATTGCAAGATTGGTTTAAGAATATATAGATTAAGATACAAAATATCACAGTAACGTTTCATGTATTTACCCAATACTATATTTTTAATGAGTTTTACGTTTTTTCCCTATTGTGGAAACTATTGAGTATATACAGCCTTTTACTTTACTCTTTTTTTCCCATCTGTGTGTGTTACAAGCACAGATCCCTGAGAAGAGCTATGGAGCGCTCCATAGCCTCTCGCTGTAAGTTCAACCACCAGTTCTTCAGAGAAAGATAAAATCAGGTATTGCAGACCATAGTTTTTGCACAACTGATGACTGATGACTTCTAAATAACTTGCATCAGTTCTTGTTATCATACCCTCAGGCAGACATTCACGAAAGTTTGAACCAACTCAGACTTTTCTTAAGAGTACCTCAATTTCTCTATCAGACAAGCTGAGTTTTTTTGTGCAGCTTACAATAGACACACTGTTTTTCCCATTTCAATGCTCCATTTAACAAACACATGCATTTTATATATTTCTTGGTCTTGGTTACACTTTTTATTTGTACTTTGATTTTTTTTCCCCAATTATCTCACAGGAAGCAAAATGAGTTAATGTACTCATATGGATCTCTCAAGCAATTACTCTGAGATTTTAACAATTCCTGAGGTTAAGAATATATAATTGATAACAATGGGTAATATAGCATAGAGAATTAGTCCCAAGGATGTTAAGACTGTTGGATAGGCTGAGCTGTCAAATAAACATCTTGTTTACAAACTCAATTGTTAAATAAACTCACTCTGCTAAAATACAGCCTTCAAGAGATCTCAGTAAGTGACAGATAAAAAGTCATACACAATTTTTAAAATGACTGGCACATGAATTTAAATTAAACTTCATTTGGGAAGGTAATGGACATCTCTAATTAAATAAAAGCACAAATTAGGCAGTTCCCATGGAGACCTTGCTCACATGATCCGCCTATATTGTATAACTCATAAGCCTGTCCTCTAATGTGGCTGCACAGGAGTAAGGAATAAGGAATTAAATAAAAGCTATAACAAAAATATTCTAAAGGATTGTTTACATTCTTTTAAATGACTAGGAGATCTTATGCTAACTTCAGTAGATGTTAGATGTTAATAAATATTGAAAATATTGAAACAATAGTGTTGTATTTTTGAAAAGCTATAAATTTATTCCAAAGGTCTATCATGCACATATATTCAGAAACAATTACAGAATTTATGCATAACATTATTTCTCCCTTGCAAGAAATTAGCATTCTATAACAAGCTCTGCCCAAAAGTAGACTAAAATGTTAGGAGTAGGCTAAACAAAACTAAACATTTGTGGGTCTGAAGAGTTGGAGAAAAAAAAAAAAGAAGAAAATAAATTCCTTTTCAAAATTAAAGGGAAAGGTCATGCAATGGGATCCACAAGTCAGATTCTGACTTTGCTTTAAACATTCCTGTGCAAATTTGGACAATACAATTAATCTCTTTCTGTCTCAATTTTACAGTAGAATTAGGATTAAAATTAATTTCTTTCTTGTAGATATCCTATATGAATACATTTGTTAGTGTCAGTGAGCCTTTTGTCTAGAAGAGTCTATAGAGTGCACAAAGAGATAGAATTTCCTTCCTGCAGAAAAGCTGTATTCTGTTTTGAATAGGGTCAATTGAAATATTTCAAAGGAACTTAGAATTCCTTTGTGATTTCCTTAAGTTTATGAATCTGTATGAGGGATATGAGCAGCTCTTAGCGATTAGTTTACTTCCTAAGCATGAGGACTTCTTATTTCTTTATATTTTATGACTATACCTATTCACAGCACTATTTCATTATTTATATTGTCTTTTAAAAAGGCTACTGTCAGTTCCTTCAGTCCTTGAAGACATTAAATTTTTGTATTCTTCACTTACGAGGCATAATTAATCTAGAGTCTCAGTGGCTCTTGCAGTATTACAAAGATAATCTTCATATGAGGTTGAACTGTACTTCAAACTTGTATTATTCCTTCAGAAACAGACATATATGGTCTTTGTTTATTCAGTTTAAATTTCTCCTAGAAATTATATTTTTTATTATTGACCACAGAAATGAAAAGCATGTCCTTCATTCATGAGCACAGCAGCAACCTTCATATGTCACAGTAATGAAGTCATGTAGATTATCACAGAATTATGGCACATTCTGAAATTCACGTGTCATAGAACGAGTGCATTTATTTTATGTCATTCACCTTCTCTATCTCATAAATTCACAGTATCTCAGCTTGCCCTTTGCTACCTACTAGTAGAACATTCTACACTAGCGGACATAGAAGGAAATGGTACTCTTAGCATGGAATGCTTCAATGGGCAATGAATTGCAAACGAAGACGAGATTATGAAAATAGGATGATTTACGATAAAAGTTTTTAAGCAATGTATGGAATACACAGATCACAGACAAGGAACACGTCTCAATATACAAACTACTGCATCACAGACTAGTCTAAACAGAAAGCAAGAACCTTCCTCTGAAACTGAAACTAAAAAATAGTGGGAAAAGTCTCAAAAGGGCTCAAAATAGTGACAAAAAATGAAAGGCTCTAAAAGTGCAGACATGTCGGCTTCCATGAAAGCTGAATGTACAGTAAAATGATGCTGTGATCTGCATAAGTAGGAGAGCACAAACTGTCATTTACATGTAGTATCTCATTTTCTTTTTTAAAAAAGTGATATATCTGTCATGCATTCCAGTGCAACACTGCACAGATGACACTCAAAACTGTGATAGGAACCTTTCACAGCTGAAGTTCTCCAGACTTAGGCTTGGAAACGTCAGGAGACGTTGCTGAGTTGGAACCAGCTTGACAGATCCAGACGGCTCATTCAGCCCTGAAGCTACTACATGCACAGTGGGAAATGACACAGGCCAGCACCCAAGATCAAGCTGGCATGGCACAGCTTTTGTCCTCAGAACAGGCTGAATGTCTGTGTGCCCTGGCTTGTGCTGTTCCATACCCTGCTAAGGAGACATTATCTAGGGAAGCACCGGTTGGTATGGGCCAAATCTGGGCAAAGGTGTGCTCTGTGGCAGGGATGAATAATCACTTTGCCCATCCTTCAAATTTTATCATCTCAATTTTAACCTGTCAATCTACTATCTGACATGACATATCAGTTTAAATTCTGTTTCTTCACCTGCAAAGTCTTGCACCAAGATATGCCTTTATGTTGGCCCTCATTTTTTATGCATTCATTCTATCCTTAATAACCAGGCATGCTGTTTCCATCTCTTAACTGTACTTCTTCCACAACCTATCCATCCACAAAATAGGTCCCATTCTCAGTGGACTTGTTGCTCACATACTTTAAAACGTTCACATCAGCAAGACTTACAATCAATTATCTGCCTTCTCCATCACAATATAAAAGCAAGACTGACTAGAACTGATACGGAACTTCTCAGTTCAATGGAATTTAATTTATTTATTATTAACCCACACTGGACCACACACCAACTTTTTTTCTATATGTACATTTCTTTCAGCCTGCAAGCTCCCTGTGGTAGTTGTTGTATTTTAGTTTTGTCTTATAGTGTCTGCTATATTGTCTGACAACAGATGAAATAAAACATGGGCCTTAAAATATATGAATTAAGCTGCAGCTGCAATTTCATTTGATCATATAATTACAGATCATAGAATGTGTACAGAGTATGAATACAGGCCACTCACCATATCACTCCATGATATGAGAAAACAAAATCACTGCTCCCAGACTAGACATACTTAGAGATCTAGAAGAGATATCTCCTGTACCTCAAAGTCCACTAGGTTACTATGCAATTAAAGCATTTCTTGCAGGTGGCCTTTGACCCTAGCCAAAGATATCCCCAGTCTATTCTGGTTATGTCATGATAACAGACATAATTGTCATGAAGCTGGTCCTGACCTAAGGGAAATGACCAAATGCCTGCATGGCTGCGACCTGTTATGGATCCCTAACCCCTCCTGGGAGACAGCTAATTGGATTGGTTCAGACCTTCCTCGAGCAGCCAAAATCACTTCTGGCAAACCTATAAATTTCCTCGTCTAATCCTCAAAAGGTTACATCTAATCAATATTATAACATCTATATAGTAAATTAGACATGGTGAAGGCTCCTTCTCTCGTGAGACCAACTGTTGTGGTCTAGCCATATCTTCAAGAACAGGTTGGCTTCATCCAAACTGTGATGAGGAATGGTCTTTTGCCCATGCTAATCCCCTGGGAATTATTTGGGACAGTGAAAATTAGTTGGCCAAGCTTAAAACTAAGACAGGGACCTCGCTGACCACTATTACAAATAATCAAATTCCTATTTGTTGCACCTTTTTTCTGGCACTGTTTAATTTACTACAGAGCCATAGTGCTGTCTACTCTCTTATATGATTCTGAATCATGGGTCATCTACCGCCACCACCTGTGTCTTCTAGAACACTTCCATCAACACTGTCTCCGTACAATCCTAAACATCCACTGGTCCACTGTATGTGACCAATACATCTGTTCTAGAACAAGCAGCAGGCACAAGTATTGAGGCCGTGTTGATGAGAACGCAGCTGTGATGGGCAGGGCACGTCTCAAGGATGAAGGACCACCTCCTCCCTAAGATCTTGCTTTATGGTGAACTTGCCACTGGCTGCTGCAAGAGAGGAGCCCCAAAGAGAAGATACAAGGACTCCCTGAAACAACATCTCAGCCTTGGCCATATTGATCATCATAACTGGTCTACTCTGGCCTCCAGTCAGGAGGTCTGGAGACACACCATCTATAACACTGCTGATGCTTTTGAGAACGCACGCAGGATGACTCTTGAGGAGAAAAGACAACACAGAAAGATTCGTGCCTTGCCAAATATACCACCTAAGGAGTCTTTCTGCTGTGTCTATCTCGTATTGGCCTTTTAGCCACCAACGCGCTTGTAACAAACGTGGGTAGTGCCCTTCCCAAATCTTCATTCGCAAAGCCTAGTCATGACATGACAGACGTAGGCCAGGTGGCAGTATTGTCAATATGATATTCTCATGCATTGTTCTGATAGCATGTGAGAAGCAACAAATACACAGCCGGGTAGGGAAAACTCTGATTGAAATAAATATTAAAGATGATAGTATCAGATTTAAGGTTATCGAGGTTTCCTTTGCAAGAGGCCTGTGCAAAAATATTAACAGTAAGAGGAAGTCATTGTTTAATTAAGTTGCTTTTGCTTTTCTCATCACAGACTCTCTTTTTTTGTTCTTGTTTTTCTCACACACACACAGACATACAGACACACAGGTGTTGCTGATGAGTCCAGCAAAGATCTGCTCATCCTGGTATGCTGGCTCCAGCACTGGCCCAAAATGGATGTTGCTGGAAACAGGGCAAATATGTAGATTGCCTACAATACTTTTCCAGCTTCCCGCAATCAGCACTTAAGGGACTTCCTGAGACAGAAATTTAGTCTAGACCATAATTTTTAATAGTCATCAATGGATCTATCCTCTATGGATTTATCTAATCTTCTCTGAGCCCATTTATACTGATAGCCTCTACTGCATCCTGTGCCAGTGCACCTCACAATTTAATTATGCTTTATTTGAAAAAGAATTTCCTTTTTGTTTGTTTATCAAGATGCCTGATAATTAAATTAGGTGCCTCTATTCCTTGGTTGTGAAAAATAATGGATCACTGAACCCTATGCACTATGTCTATATAATTTATAATTGTGTAGTCATCTACCATATCCCTTCCTTATTCCTTCCTTTTCCAAACCAAGGAAGCAATCTGTTTAGTATTTTATTGTGGCAAAGCTGTTCTAAATCTTTCATCATCCTTCTCACTCTTCTCTGTAAATTTTTGTTACTCTGCTATGCCACTTTCAGACACAGAGGCCAGAAGTTCAATTGGCTTTACAGTATGGCTTTTTCCTGTGGTATGATGTGGTTCTCTGCTTTTTTCTTCTATTTTATTTTTTAATATTTTCATCTGCCCTTTCATAACTTAGAGAATTCATTAGTCATATTAAATTGTGCCCAAGAGAGATAATTTGTTTCGCTTTCCAAACACAAACATATTTTTCTTATATATTACACTAATAAATATTGAAGAATCCCTAGGTTACTACCAAGACTAATAAACCCAACAACCCTCCCCACCCCTTGAAGAGCAGGACTAAGGAATTTCTGATCTCTTGCTTTCATTCACCCTGTCCACTTTTTTACAGCATAGTTTCAGACAGCAGGACTACGAAACCAGGCATCAGCTGTCAGAGGGAGTAGCCAGGCACACAGCACAATAAATCGGGGACAAGGAGATGACTGTGTCCCTCACATACTGTCTTGGAAAAAGAATAAAATAAAGTATATTGCAGGGGACCACTGAAGCTGTCAGGGATCATATTGGTCTCTGCACAGTAACTCCTGCATCCCAGCTGTTGGCAGATGCAAATTATCCACAAAACACGGGTTGCCTTAGCACTACTGTGGTGATCACCCTGAAAGGCATTGGTTCCCCACAGAAGCCTTGTCTGAGCCAGCCAGGGACATTTTGCTTCTTGGAAGTCTTTCAGAGGTACCTTATCCTTTTTACCCCAAAGATCTGCAAGTTCCTCTTCCCTGTCCCACTTCAAGCAATAAATGGAAAAATGTGTTAGATAATGCTGTGAAGTCTTAAAGCAGAGTCACTTTTCAGTCATTCTAGAATTTAAATGACTAATTCAGTTAAATAACTCTACCTCTCCATAACAAAATTATCAAGTGACTGCAAGCAAAAAAAGAGTAAGTCAGTGACAAGACATCGTGTTCAGACATGGCTCTCCATGACATGCTTCAAAGAGTCTAAGAAATTTCTAAAAGCCCTTTCTTCCTGCATTTTTCACAGCTGAATGACTGTGTCAAGCCCCTAATTGAGCTATTTACCTTTTATTGCTTTTCAGCATCTGTGAGAGGAATTTCAAACATTCTATATTAAAAAGTAGGAATATTAAAAATATATTCTTATTATTGTGAATCATGATCCTTATTCTACGAACCCAAGACTTCTGGATACCCCAGAAAAACCTTTAGTTTTCAACATATTTCAAATTCATTTTGAAGAAAAGCATTTCTTTAAGACTCTCCTTAAAAATTACTGAGATCTCTAATATTAAACTATGTTTAAAAGAACATGGATTTTTTAACCTTTCCACTTTCGGGCTAAAACTAGATATGCTCACATTGTATTTTACTTTATTTTTTGGTAAAAACCACAACCAGATATACAACAATTATTACTAGTGGTCATGGTATTCTGATTTTACCAATTTGTTTTATGGAGTAAAAAGTCTGAGCAGTGTCCCCATCTTTCAAATGTTCAATAAATAAGATATTTTAACATGACAGAACAACTGCATTTGTTACACTGATCTACCATGGTAGGAGACATTTAGCATGGAAACCCTTTGACCCCAATGCGATGTGAGGGCAAAGCCAGCAATTCCACTAAAAATGGAAATTAGCTTTAGTAGCTGCAGTCTTGAATCTCCCCCAATAAGGCCATTTGACATTAGATGATGAAGTTCTATATAACTGGAAACATGATGCCTATGGGTTTCATTCCTACACAAGTCAATTTGTGAGGATCTCAGTGAGGATTTCTGCGAACACCTAAATGCTGAGGTGGTATGATTGACAGCTGGTAGGGTTTCTTATTTAGCAAATACGATTATTTAATGTATAATATGTCGCTTCCTTTTGGTGATTTAAGCAATATGAAATGCAGTACCTAATAAATGAACCATTTTTCTCTCTCAAAAATAGCAATAACCACAACAAGGTTTCTTCCTAGAAAGAATCATACCGTAGCAGGCAAAGAGTGATGGATCAGGATGCCTCCTTTCTTTGCCCTGTTTTCGTCATCCTGTGGATGGTGCTGAAGTTATGCTCAGATTCATCCCTCAAATTTAATGCATTTTCCAGTGATTGGTCATTAGTTCCCCTCCCTTCCCCCTCCCATGCAATCGCAAAGCAAGACTTGCTCTCTCATCTGCTTCCTTTCATCTTTCTCATCTTTCCCTTGTCTCATATCCTTCTCTTTTCCATCTCCTTCATAGATCTGCTTTATTTTTCTTCTTATTCCTTTTAACCCTCCCTCACCAGTCTTTCCTTTCTCTTTTTTCCTCCTCTTCTTCCAGCCTATTGAGGTGCAAGTAATATATCACAGGTTGAAGCTCACCTGAGGATTTTGTGCATGCATGTCTACTCCCAACTAGCTGCTCTACTGAAGTATTTAAACCACAAGGTCTTTGAGAAGGACTGCAAATAACTGGAAAGACCAAATAAACTTTTCGCCCTTCCCACAGCAATTTTCAACTATAAATTATAAAAGTACACATTAGAAATAACTTAAAATTAATAAAATTGTTAAGGGAGAATCAAAAGTGAAAGAAACATCTATATTTTCAAATTAATTTCATGCAGTTTTGGTCTTTTTCACAAGTTAAAAGAGATCTGAAGCAGCACATGTTCAAGCTAGAAAAATGAAACTTCTAAAAATGTAAAAATAGGATGCTTCTACACTTAAAAACCTCTTTTTTCCCCTGCATTTTTACTTTAAGAAGGAATTTGCTTTGAACTGACCCATAAACAGCCTCAGTTTCAGGAAGGTTGTGCTTTACAAAGGAAAGGTTTCTGCCAACTACCTCACCACGGAGAGCTTTCCTACTAATGCATTTGTTTAGCACTCTGCACAGTGGGTGCAACCCTCTTCGGGTTCTCTCTGGTTGCTCTAAAAACTGTGTAATATATAGCAGATATTTCTGTGATTGCTTAGGATACACAGTCTCAGTGACTCATTACATTTTAAAACCAGTTACAGTGGGGCTGAGGTGGACCTTTCTGTTTGTTGGTTGCGACATTCAACTACAACCTGTGCAGCTGCTGGGTTATTTGGATTTTCCCTCTGACGCAAGCAGAAATGAAGTTGAGGGAGAATCAATTCTGTGTGTGGCCACTGAAATCGGAAAGCAAAATTATAAGCTGTGTATTGTGGGGTGAACAGAATGAATATTTAGGATGCTGCAAAAGGTGTACAGATGCTTGGCCAGTTCCTAATCCTCAAGTTTGCTAGACTGATCTCCCCAGAAGAGATTAAATTTTCATTTCGTTTCTCAAGGATAGGTTTTTCACTGAAGCATCTGGGACCCTGTGCACCCTTGTCTTCTACTGTTAATGGGGAGAAGTGGGCAGCTCTAGACTGATCACTGTCCAGGCCATGTGTCCAGGGACCAAGGGAAGTGCTGGGTTGCCAGGCTCTTCACTTCAGGGCCTAAAGCAAAATGACATTAAGCCAGACTGTCAAGATTACTTAAAAAGGAACTGAGAAACTGAATACAAATATTTGCTCTCAGCAAGGATGGAATTTGTTCAGGTCACCTTGCTAGCTGCAGTTATGTTTGTAGTTGCTACACTGGGAGGGGAACAACCTAAGTTCTTCCACCTTAAGTGCTGCTAATCTTCCTTGAGCCACAAAGTAGAATACTTTCCAGACCTTGTTCACTACAAGAACTTCTCACTGAGGTTTGTATGTGGGCAAATACCCATGCAGAGCCCAGGTCATTGACATTATGCAAATGGACTCTTTCTTCTCCTGTATCTGCAACACACTAAAGGTGCTTTGGACAGATGTTGGCCCGGCCTTTTCCTGCCCTGGCAACAATCTGTGATCAGGAATACATCCAGCTTGTTCTTTGGAAGAACTCACACAGCTGAAAAAATCAACAAAAAAAGGGTTTAATAATATTAGCTTAGATGCTTGATCAGATTTGGATGGTTTAATGTGCTTAAGAATATCAGCTCTGCTGGTGTAACTATCCATCTGCCTGGGGGTAAAAGTACCTGGACTTAGATCATATGTGCCAACAGTATAACGGTGTAAATAAGTTCAGTTACCAAGGCTCAGCTGACACAAGGTGACTTACTAAACTTCTGCAACACAGTGGTGTGGCAGGGCCTTCATTTTGATCTGGCAATCACAGACACAAAATATATAGAAAGCTAACATACCATTTAATTTACATCTGTGCAGTTTCAGTACCTTGAAAACAGTATCTTTCAATTGCAATCCATTTTTTTCACCATCTGACTCTAGTAACTGTTTAGGACATCCATAAACATTTGCTGGGATGTTACATATAGTTCCGTTATTTCAGCCATGGCTGCATTATCAGCAGAAGAAAGAGAAAGGCTTGTGTAAGGGTCTTCAAAGCTCACATTACAAATGGAAAACAAATGATTACTGTTGGTGTCATTTTGCTTCTCCATATCTTTGTTTATTCAAGCCCATAAACAGGGTCATAAATAGGGTCATCAGAAAGACCAGAAGCTGCAAATGGAATATTGAGATTTTAATTTCTGATGCAATGTTCGAATCAAGCCCAGACTGGTAGTGACAAACTCCTTGGCTGAAAATGAATTACCGAATTCTGTCAATTCCCACAGAAGAGGTGTCCATCAAGACAAAACTTTCATCTCTCCTTTGTTGTTTCAGAATGAAAGGGCAAGGGGAATAAAATAACCTGTCAACTTTTCACCCCATCAGAGTCAAGTCATGTCAGCAAGACAGTACTGGGAATCTTTCCTCCACATGCCCATTATTCACCCATGCAACTGGATATAGTTTCTAGGCTGTCATTCTGGTATCTCTTAAGAACATTTGCGAGTGTTTCAGAGTGCAAAGCTGGTTTTGTTCTATAGAAATCCATGAGTAAGGCCTCCACAATTTTAGCAATTTGGTTTCTCAGTAATGGGATTTAAAATGAATTTAAATCAGTGCTTAATGTCTGCTCTTTCGGGACAATGGCAGTGATTAGTAGTAATGTTTGACTTCCACTTCCATTTTTTTAATGCAGCTGTAATGCTGTCTGCATTTGGTTGCTGCTTTAATGATTACTAATGACTTTATTTTGAAAGTAATATAACTTTTTGTATTCATTCTCTGGCCTCTGAGCAAAAAGCTAATTTGAGTTGAATTATGCAGTCTGTTCATAAAAGACCTTCCATTGGTTAAATTTTATTTGGAGTCAGTCCAAAGGAAAATGGCAAAGGCACTGAATACACACCATGCATTTACAGGTGGCAGGAAGAAAATGACTGTGTGAAAAGGGCAGCTAAAAGCAAATAAGCAAAAAGACACCATCCTGACAGGCAGCATATATCAATGACTTTCTAGTCATCAGTTTCCAGTATTGAAAGCATTTAATGGGTTAAAGTTGACTGCTACACCCTCAGTTCTTATATGTGGAATCATCTCCCATCACATCAGTGCAGATAATCGCCTATGGTAGCACTGATGGCTACATGTATTGTACTCATTACTGCAGTCTCTTATTTAAAAGGCAACATGTAAGCATGCCTTATTTATGCATCCCATCCTTTTGGATTTCCTGAGGAGCGTTTTCATGACTTACTCCTTGATGGGTAAGTACATTTGTGGGGAAGAGGGTTATTGTTGGGGGTTTTGTTGGTGTTGTTTTTCCTCCTCTTTTTTTTTTCATTTTTTTTCCTATTTTAAGAAAATATAAACTCATTGAGACCTAAATTTATTTGCAGGAATGTTTCTGCTTTGATGAAGGTTTCCTCTTCCAGTAAAAGAGAAATGTAAATCTGCCTTGGAAGAACTTGCTAATTTTGACAATGATTCAGCATAGGAGAATCAGCTGTCAGCTGTTACTTTATCTGGGTCAGGTTTGGGGTTAGAAACCAAGTCCCTCACTTTGATCAAACATTCAAAGTATCTTGATGTTCTGGCCTTGTTCTTGTCTAGTTTGGGGGGGGGGTTTGGAGCTATTTAAATTAATTTAAATGGTTAAACATTTGTTAAGACAGAGGGAGGATGATTCACCATGCCAAAAGTCAAATAATGTCAAGTAGAATAAAAAAAGCAGAAAAATGTGTTTGAGTTTCTCATATTGCCACTAGTGGTCATATGCCTCTTAACCCATTCAGTAGAAAAAAAAAAAAAAAATGGAAAAAGCAAACAGAAAAGTTTCAGCTTCTGCTGGGACTGGCTGGGATGAAGCTTGCTTTCTTCATGTCAGCCTGCACAGAGGAGGAGGAGGAAGGAGGGATGTTTGTGGTTATGGCATTTGTCTTCCCAAGTCATCGCTATGGGTACTGAGTCCCTTCTTTCCAGTGAGTGGCTGCACACTTGCCTTGTGATGGGAAGTAGTGGATGAATTCCTCTGTTTTCTTTGGTGCCATGTACACCTGTTACTTCCTTTATCAACTGTCATTATCTTGGTCCATAAATCTTCTCACGTTCCTTCTGTTTTCTCTCTGTCCCGTAGGAAAGGGAGTGAGCAAGCAGCTGTGGGGTGTTTTGGCTGCTTGCTGGGAATCAGGCCACTACCTAGTTTTGTTGCAGTCATGAAAACCTGCAATCCTTACAAGTTCTGTGATATTGAAAAAGCGTTTTCCGTTCAAATGTTCAGTCCACAGAATAAGACCTGTTTGAGTGTCCTCCACACTTACTTTGAAATTACCATCATTTGCATCACCAATCATCATTGGACTCAATGGACAGTTGGACTTGGTGATCTTACAGCCTTAACAATTCCACAAAAGCTCATTCCACAAAAGGGAGGGAGAAGGATTTTTTCTCCACAAAACTTCATGTAAAGTTTTCTGATTTATGGATAAAAAGGGAATTATCAGTGACTAAAATTTGACACCTTTGAAAGAAATAGAACATGACATATTTTCGTGTAGTGCTTTCACTGGTACAAAAAGATACAATATTATGCTCAAATCCCCCCTCCACCACCCTGAATTTTACTACATCACTGAGATAGTGAAGGTAGGGCCTCCTACGCTATCAAGCTCACTCCAGTAGTTTTCCATCTCTCACATGTTGCGTGTGCTTACATCCATCTTCAGCCCTCTGTTCTCACACACATACCCAGACTTGCTCAAGATCATATGCCTTTCTATTAGGAATGATTACAGCACATGTAACTTTAATCTGATTAGAAATACCAGTTGCTAAGCAATAGCAACTTAGGCTTCAGCCACCAAGAATACCAAGAATCCTGGTTAAACCTTCACGGAAGCCTGAACAAAGGCAGCTTTGTTGCCATCAGTACTGGAGCTAACTACATCAACCAATCTGCTGAACTAATTAATGGAAATCACACTTGATGGCAGGATACATACGTCCATGGATAATGTTATCCACGACAGCATGACAGGGATTGCTTCACCATTCATTAAGTTATGCTACTGGTGCTGTGCACACATGAAACCAGTAGACCCAGGATGTTCTAAAATATTCACAGTTGTTTTCATTTGTTTGGACTCTGTTGGCAACATCTCTCTTCTTCTCAAAATTCCAATTAAAAGTTGTAAATAACAAGAAAAACTTCATTGAAGAACTCCCAGACACAGAACTAATACCATATCTGTAAATCATTGCTCAATCTGTGTGTTGTATTAATTTCTCCTCTTATTTGCTCATTTTGAGGTTATAGATTATCAATACTAGTTGCATAAATTTACAGCACCTCTATATGTATGCATTGATCAGGGCATGGTTTCCTGGTGCTACAATGCTAGATTTCATGTATAAGTAACGAAAGAAGTATTTAATACTAGACTTACTCTACTGGTTACTGCTAGTAATTTGATAGTATTGGTATTTCTAATACTTAGTAGAAGAATTGTTATTATTGAAAATAGCTTATGAAGTAAGTGCACAATCTGGGACAGCAAGGCTGTCAAATGAAAGTTAGGACACCTTGATGTAACCTAGAAATGCTTGCAGTCATAGAATTTTTCACCCTAGTCTTTTTTTGGTTTGTTTTCTTTTTTTTTTAATAAAAACTAATGGCTCCAATGATAGGAAATGGCATTAGAAAAGTTAATAAAACCAATAAAGAAACAAATATTTGGGCACCATAAGTAGGATGATACATGCATAGGTGATGATTCATGTAACTGGCGAGTAAATATTGTGACAATATACACATAAGAACTTCTGGAAATGAACTCACTAACCTACTATTAATATTAAATAAATGGACATGCTAATGCAGTGGCATTTAGGACTGCACTGTCTATATATATTGAATCCAAAAGCCATCATTAATTGGCATATATATTTATTTCCATTTACAAGAATCAGATTTCCCCTGGAGATTCATCTAAAATTAAACAGAACATGTGAAAATAAGAATAAAAGTAATTTCAATGTTTCAGTCTGTAATTTATAAAAAGTGCCATAAATTTTTTTATTCTGTGGTTTTTATTATGTCATGTGTTGTAAACTCTGTGGAAGACTATCTGTGAAACTTCTACAAGCAGCCACTGATGCTTCCTTCAGTTGTTTCTACTCTTCTCGCCTTTCTTCTTTCCATTTGACCATAATTAGGAGGAACATGATACATGTATAGAAAGGAAAACATCAGGCTGAAAAATAAAACTACCTTACATCACGATTCATCAGATTATCAGATATAAATTTTACAGATATAGTGGTAGAAACCTATTGCCTTCTTGCCAGGTGCAAACTCAAAAAATCTTTACCCAGCATACTAAGCAGGAGCATCACGTTTAAAACATATTACCAGAATCCTTCCTGTCTGAAATGTTTAAAATGTTGCACTGTAGGTTATATATTACACTGTTACTGTCTCTATCATCTTAAGAGTCTTTCTCACAACTACCGTATTTTTTTCTGTCCTTCCCACTACTAGTCCAAACATTTTTAGCCAACAATATATTTCTCCTATTGTTGGTAAATCACGTTAATAAATTCTATATTTTGCTCAATCTTCTCCATTTTCCATGGACATGAAGGAAAAAAAAAAGGGGAGTAATCTCTCAGAAGATATTTGGAAGGATCTTTCATCATCCTGATTAAATGTCCAGACTACTTTCATTGCTGAGATTTCACTTCATGTACCACTTCCTTAGCTTCCTTCTTAGATTTTTAAAAAATATTTATTGTTTTTCTTATGGCTCCAGATTATTCTTGGTGGTTTCTATATGAAGACAATTTTTTTTCAATATGTGCCCATAACTGACCTCTACATTAAATAATAGGCCCTATAATAGCCTTGTATGTCTAAAGCTTGGTTTTTGTTAGTATTTCAAAGCTATCAATTGTCTGCTGAGAAAAGCAACAGGCATTCTGACTTTGTATTTATGCTGTGCCTTAATTGTCTTATTAAATTGTAAGTAATTAACATTCCCTGGCATTTAAACATATGAGCATATGAGGTAAAAGACAGCTCATGAGGAGATGAAAAAGAAATAGTTCATACCAATAAAGCACTTTCAAAAAGCCAAGTCCTCATGGCAAAACCAAGAGGAATCTTTTTAACACCAGTGCTGATCAGAAAATAGGCAGCATTTTCTGGCTCCTGTTCCCTGGAGTCAAGATGTTTTATGAAGATATTTTGATCTCAACAAAGCTTCACCAGAATTCAGCAACAAATTCATCTTCTCTTGGGTCCTTTCCTCTGTTCTTTAGGAGTGCGGCTGTAGCCCAGAGACAGAGCAAAGCAGTGTTTGGAGCTCTAAGACAGACTTGGAACAGGAAATACCCGATCTCGTAGAATTTTTCTAGTTGAAAAATTTGAAATTTGGAGGGGTTTATATTGAACTAGAATTAAAAAGAATTAAAATATCCTTCATGAAGTGAACTGTAATGCCTAGATAGATTTTACTTGTGTAAAAAATGTATTGTGTCAGAAAAAGGAAAAAAACTGCAACTTCTGAAAAAAAATAAATCAGAGTTTGTCTGAAAGGAAACGGAAAAGTGTATTCGTAGAAAAAGAAGGTGGAGAATAATGCTGAATACAAGTAAGGATGTCTTTTAAAAGGAACTAGTATAAGTCTAAGAACCAAAGAAGTTTTAACATTTCCTTAGCTATTAACAGAATCTGATGACTGGTAACTCAGTGCTTATGCGAGACATCAGTTTACCTCTTTACTCTAAATAATAATATCACTGTACCACAGAAGAATGTGGTGCAGTCTATCTCCTTCACCAGGGTAAAGAACTAAATACAGATGGACACTAAGGTACATGGGACATGAAAGAAGTACATGTAACTGAACCTAATCTGATCTAAGGGACACAGGGTCTTTCTGTGTTTCATTTTATTTATCTAGATGACTACTTAAAGACTAGATATCAACCTTACCTCTTAGTTATTAAAAGTCTAACTGAAGACAATTGGAAGGACTTTCCAACTCAAAATCAGTTAAATCTGATAAAAAATCTGAAAGTTAAAAAGTAACTTTTAAAAACTTGCAGGGAATTGGTTTTTTTTTCCCCATTAGTTTTAAGTTTCAGGTATCTTTTAGTATCAACATTGTGACTGGCACACAAAAACCCCACGTTTGGCCAAAATGAACCTGTCATATTTTTCATTTGGCAACAGCTTCTCCTTGCTGAATTAATGTGAATTTTGGTGACTCTGTGTGGGTTCCAAAGTTCTAACACTTGCTTTTTGTTTTTCTGCTTTCAATCATTCGCAATAAAAATAGAATTTAGTTTACTACATGGCTGGAGTCCTGAGACCTCTGTATTCAGATATGCCAAATGTCTTGCTTTTTCTACGCAAAGCCAACTTTGTGAGAAAAACAAAACAAGCCTTGAAGCCAGCTTTTAAAAATTTAAACTTTGCTTAAATTGTTTTCCAAGTAACTAAGTCCATAAAAAAGTACATTAGGGAGATAATATTCTGCATTAGAAATGACTCACTGACAAATAATAATCTTTGCTATTGCTGCTTTCTTAGATCTCAGAGTAGGTTTCAGAATACCCTTAATCTGAGTCACTACTTACTTAGAGTCTACTTCTGTTATAACAAATTTTTTACATCCGACTTTCCATCACTGTGCATCAAAATTAAAATGTAAATGAGATTAAATGTGCTCAATTCACAGACCTTTTTTATTAATTTCCCTTTTTCATTTCTTCATTTTAGTGCTCTGTTTTCCTTACTGTTCTAGCATTCTTATTGATAACTCTTCTTCATGATTCATGCAGACTGCACTGTACTAAAAAAACCTGGAACTTGTCTTTTGCTTTCTGACCGCCTTTTGACCAGCTTCTGCTTTCCTTTTCTGATGATGGCATATTTGCAGTGCACACCATCTCCATTCTCTCTTCTATTTGGAGAGTGATATGTTTGTAACAGGGAGATGATTTTCTACATTTTTCTTGTTTTGTGCAAAAAGGACCAGATGCCAGACTTGAGGCGTTAGCTCTTTGTGGATAAAAGTAACATGAACAAGTCAAACTACAAGACCTTAAAGGAAAAATAAAATAAAAAAAAAAGGTTAATCATACCCTGTAAGGTATAGAAATATGCAAAGGGAAACCCAAGAGAAGAAGAACATTGCTTTAATTGCTAGAAAAGAAACTCATGATAAAAGATCTCTTCCTTCATGAAGAGGTTCTTTCATTCCTAAAACCAAATATGAGTTGATGACAATGACCAAATGCAAAGAAAGGATGGACAGCAGTCAAACACAGCACTGACTGAAAGACTGAAATGCTTAAAAAACTTGGAGGCTCAAGTTATGTATGGCTGAGCAACTAGAAAGCTGCAAAAGATATTTTCCAGGTTTTTTCCTAGCCATCTCAGGCTGCAGAGAGGTCACATAAAAGTTTCAGAAAAAGTTTTAACTTTTATCAGGTAGGAATGAGGGGAAGATTCACACAATTTTTAAAAGGAAAACACCTGTTACAATTAATCAGAGAGTGGAAAAAGCTACATAATTCCCTTTGCAAAGATCTCACTTTCACAGAAAGGCATTTGAGAATGCGGAAAAAGCACATCTAAAGTGTGGAAGAATTAATGAAAGGAAAAACAATAAGTAGAAATTGTGAAATATTGCTCTTGCAGGTGAATGTCAATGGAACTAAGGGTCTGAATAGCAATAGGATGCAGTTTGCTGAAATAAATGAAGAGTCTGCAGGGCAAGGTTAAGAATAAAGTAGTATTTTTACGTCAGCTATTCTCTGAAGATCTGTGCTGTCCTTTCTGTGCTAGACCATAATGGAAAATTTGACCTTTCAACATCCTTTTCCCTAAATTTCTTGTGATAAATATTTAATTTAATACACAAAACTGAATTCAATATTCTATTCTCAATTTACAAGAGACAAGGTAATACCACTGGCCATGCTTTCCAGTGCATGTCAAGGCTCTCATGCCCTGGCCTTTCAAAATGAGATGAATTAAAATTCACAACTGCAGTTACATTTCTGAGGGAAAAAAAAAAGAAAAAAGAAAAAAGAGAAAAGAACGGTGAAGTGGCAACATCTGGGCAAATGAGGGAAGGCTGTGAATACGGAACTTATTGGTTTTGCTGCTGGTTTGATTTGGAACCTTGAGTAAGTGACAGTCTTTCTGACTCAGCTACTCAATCTCTGTAGCACGAAATACAGCTATACTCTTCAGACATATAAGTTTCTATTTCTGAGTTTATTCAGGTCTTCCTTGACAAAGTGGCTGCAATAGGTCCACTGAAAGCAGTGCTGAGATGAAGTGGAATGGAGTGGGATGGAATGTGCAACGCTCATGGAAGGGTTGTGTGTCCGTCCACCTGTTCGCCATTGCTGGACAGCTCCCACGGCAGCAGCTGCTCCCACACACTGAGACAGTTCATGCCCTTACACCTCCCCTGATCTCCGTTTGCCCCTCTCCAGCTTGCAGTCTCATAAATATAATAATTTCAAATATGAAGGTTATAAAATACCAAGCAACTGCTAGTTACAAACTGGCTTAATTTTCATGTCCTAGATCCTAAAGCGTCCATTCTAGGCATCCTAGCATACTGTGACAGCTCATTCAAAATGATTAGGGAAATTCATAATACAGAATTTTATTTCACCAAAATGTTGCAATTTATAGACCAGAATAGCTAGATGGAGAATCTCAAACATGCAGGGAGATGCTCCCAGTAATGACATTGCAACATAAAGACTAGATTCAGCACACAGATGCCAAAATCTGTTGGTAGGTGCAACGCTTCAGCAACACTTGGAGGAAAAGGTAACATGCAAAGCAAAGAATGAAACAAGGAAAACAACCTACTTTTCTTCTAAATTGAAGTAATTTCAAGAGAAGCTGGTAACATAAGTATTAAGAAAACATTGCTATTCACCTAATCCATATTTTATTACAAAAGCTAGTGGTTTTCCTTGGACTAGGCTGTTTGAATAGGACCATTTGAGTTTTATTGGTTTTTTATCTGCTGTCATAATTTGTTTGCACTGAAGTTGATGATGAGAGAGATTTCCAGCACACTTTAAACTAACTGTAAAAACAATGAAAAGAAATATGACTTGAGAATGTATTCAAATACAACATCAAAATATACTCATTACCTCTGAAAGTCAGTAGGCATGGCACTGTAGAATAACAATCTCATATCTCACTGTCCTGTGAGAGAGATTTTGGGGGGGGTGAAAAATGGGCAAACATAAATTTATTGAGTTATCTTCTATTTCCATGTAATAATCACTCACATTTAGACTGTATTTAACATTATTACATATGCTTTTGTTAATCCTACACTACGCTACCATCCTGCTCAAGGTGATGTCTAAATTCTGTTTCTATGGCACCATTCACCTTCTCATGCCACTTGTTCTGTGTGCATTACTAGAAAATCCTGAGAAATGTTGCATCATTGTACCAATAAGTGAGTTATCATAAGCTGTGGAAGATAGGTGGAAACAAAGCAATATGAACATCTTTTCTTGATTTCTTGGATTGATGTTTGTGGATTTTTTTCTTCATCTGAAACCAAACTGCTTTATTTTATTCACAGCACTGTAACACTCTTCCAGTCCAGCCGGATCATGCTGGATTCAAAGGAAACGCCTGCAAGATATATAGATGAAGTACTACCTACAAGCTATAAGTACACTAATAAATTAAACAATGCCCAGGAACATCCCCAGGCTTGGATGTGTAGTCAGATATGGGGATAAATTGTTAGATTGGTCGGCTGCGTGTTTTTTGTCTGAGCCTCTAGCAAAAAACCAATGTCCTAAAGTGTTGCCAGCAGTGGTGTGGGATCAGAATGCTGCAGGGAGATGAACAGATCTCTGCCATTTCTAATGGATACTTGCTATGCTTGCATCCATGTGCACATGCAAGTTTTGGAGGCTGACACATTTACTAAGAAAAGTGTCATGCCACATGGTTTCATTGCCCAGCACTATTCCTGGGAGTGTTTCTGCATAGATGTAGATACAATATCTACCCTATGCTGGAATGTTAAGAGCAGCAACAGCTCTTACAGCCATGATGTATTAAGGAAAAAAATTCCTAAACATCTGGCTACAGTTTGTTATTCTTTGGTTAAGAAATGATAGGTGAGATTTAATTCACCCATAATAACTACACACTTAATGAAGGCATCTACATGTGCCCTAGGCATCTGAGCTGCCACATACTTCAGGATTCATTCAATACAGTCAAATGGAATCTGTACTGTGAGTTGAGGCCCCAGTGACGAGACCTTCACAGATTATCATGGGAACTTAGACATCTAGTTTGCCTGTAGACACATATATTTGACATTTCAATCCTGAATTAAGTTTTGTCCAAGACATTTGTGCTTGCCAGCATTACCTAAGGTCATTCAAAACATATCGACAGGAAAAGAACAGAGTAATTTTCTTGATTTCAAAATTATAAGTGAAGCTAAAGAACTGAATGATAAATCAAGAAACTACAGTTTTAATTTGTACA
This sequence comes from Manacus candei, assembly GCF_025592945.1. NCBI lineage: Eukaryota > Metazoa > Chordata > Aves > Passeriformes > Pipridae > Manacus > Manacus candei. The sequence goes on along the minus strand of NW_026138059.1, from coordinate 10,591,120 downwards.
TGCAATCTTATTCCTTCTTCTTTGCTCTAGCATATTGGCTAACTTTAAGGCCAGGTAGCTTTGGGTGCATAGGTCAGCTGAGCGGTGTCTCTCATTTAAAACTGGGATTGGAGCATATTCCAGCTCCTATTGATGTACAGGAACAAGAGCTTGGGGAAAGCAAGTCCCTCTAGCATGCAGATGGGTGGAGTATCCAACAGAGAGCTGGGAAGCACTAAAAATACTTGGTGGATACATTCAATGTGTCTCATTCTCTTCTTTCATTTTTCTTGAGGATGGAAACTCTGGTTTCTATTTTTCATCTCTTTTATCTCAAATTCCTTCCTCATAACTAGGACGGTAACTTGAACAACACAGAACTCATTTATTGGCAGTGACCAAGAAGAATTTGGAGTTCTTCCCTTTCCTCTTTCTGAATTTCCATAGTCCTTCTTTCTACCCTATCCACATCTTCTCAAGTCTTCTTATTTGGGGAAATTTATTTCTGATGCATCATTTTATTTAATACATGATAATTGCATCATGGGTTTTGTAAACAATCCTAAAACTGAGTAAATTTAGATTGGTTGACTATGTTTTAACTCTTACGGTTAGGAACTACTCCTGTTGGAGATACCAAAGCCCAAGTTATTCATATTATACAAGTGCTGTTTTTAAAATACCAAAATGTAATGACTTTCATAATAAATAGTATTTTAAATTCAATGTGTGAGAGCTAGCTACTTATTAATATTAAACTGCTGAAATGATCTTAGACAGTATTTCTTTGATGACTATCACCTGAAGCATTTAAAATATTTGTATATAAGCATGTGTTTCATCAGTAAAACCATCTGACTTCATATTTTTAACAAAAGCCTAACTTACATTGACTTATTTTTATTTCTCTCGAATAAGAACTTAATTTATTGCCCAAATGATTCTGTAATTTCTAAAATGATATTATTACAAGTGTCTGACTGTGACTGGGCAAATAGTGGCATACTGACCTATTTGTAATACTTTTCAAATATATTGTAATGTGTGATCTCTACAGGCTATGTAGCAATAAAAATGGCAAAAAGAATAAAACATTCCCAGTGCACACTCTTCCAGTTACTCTACCAGTAAATGGGTTGAGGGTTAGCATATTCATAAATGTATATATTTTATGCAATTTAGTGACAGGAGTGCACAATTATGACACCAACAGTTTTCTTCATAATACATTCGCCTTCAGCAATTTATGCTTCCTATAATGAGAAATCTGGCTATTTTATTACATTTGGCACAAAGCACTTAGCTAATAGTCAGAGACTGGAGAACAACATAAGATAAATTACCATTAATGGTGGAGCTTTTTCCCACTACACTTATAAGAACTCAACTGTACTACAGCTGTTGCCAAACTATTGCGAAAGAAATGAAGTAGTTCTCTCTCTCTCCTCCCAACCTTCATTTATGAGATTTTCTTTTTTACTTGTTAGCAAAAAGAACGTTTTGGCTTGTGAAAAACATTAACATGGAGCTAAAGGCAATCTGTACTACACTTCATACTGTTTCAAAATTCATCCACCAATTCCTTCTTTTGGTTTTCCTTCTTACATTTTCTTCTCTAATAGAAATATAAGATTGAAAGCTGCAAAGATGAAAAGGGTCTCAGAAACTTTCTGTGTATTAGTCTCCTCTTCTGCAGGCATTAAGTCCTATCTGCTTCCTCTCTGTGCATGACTGTGTATACACTTGTATTACTCTCGTGAAGTTCACATATTTGTGCATAATTGACTATGAATTGATTCTGAGAAGAAATATGGTTCACATCTTTGTTCTGGCACTAACACAGATGTGAGATACCAGAATTTAAGCAATCATTTTGACAAATAATAGTTCCTATTTCAAACTTAGGGAATTCTCTTTCACGGTTAGATTTACAAGGGGATCTAGATTCTCAAAGCTGGTCTGACTACATACATATATAAATCCACCTCTCTATCTAAGCAGGATCTAATCATATTTCTGCTTAAGTAAGAGTCCAAGGATTTAGATCTCAGATCTGCACTAATGTTCCCTCAGGATCTAACATTTTGTCACTAATTTTGTTCATCTCGAACATACTGTACTAGGCAGGGAGTAGAAAATTCCCTCCGGAGACACAAGGTAGGCATTTTTTCACCTATTTAATTTACTCCCTCAAACTCTGTTTCTAATGTTTTGCACTGAGCAGCCCTCTCAAGATATCTCTAAAATGTCCTATCTTAATACTTAAATGCACTAAATATTAGCCATCAATTATTTTTCAGTTAACCAAGAAATAAATAATGATTATAATAATAGCTCTCTCTAGTATATACCTCTCGTCATCACTACATATCAGATTTCTTGATGGAATAGTTGGTAGTTGGTGTCACTATTCATAATTTATGAATTGGGAAACAGTGAAGTCATGTTTTGTTGCCAGAAGTCATGTCACAGGCTACATTAATAACTAGGTCTCCTGAATCCCTGGTTAACGCAGTATTCAGATAAGCTATGAACACAAAAGAACCATTAAAGACAGAAACAATGAGTCGGTTGCTCTTCACAGACTAATAAACAGTCTCTAGTTATTTCTCTGTTTCAACAGACAAATCACACCAAAGGATTTATTGTTGCTCTTTTATGCCAAGTGGAAACCTGAGATTTGGTATGCTTTCCATGGAGATGAAAAAGAACCAGAGGAAAACTCAGCTAATGTAATTTGGTGTTCCAAATTCCTTTCACATCCATTCCGAGACACACAGTATTCAGGCTTTTATAGGAAAACCAGAGTAAACAGTTGGACTCAAGAAGAGTCTGTGTCTCACTTCCATTTCCACCAGACAATTTGGCTCATTTAGTGTCTGAATAGTTATTTATAAGCAGACATGTGTTCACTTGTCCATTCTGCGTAGCTTATGTTTGTAAGATATGAAAAGCAATTAGCATGGTGATGAGTCTGAGCTAATAAGGCTCTGGCAAGGGAAGCTGTATTAGCTTAGGGTCAGCATGCTGTTAGACACATTCGAGTAGCTTTCATTTGCCCTGGAGCAGGACAGAACAACCTTGGGTCTATCTAGACAATAGTGTTTTAGACCCAGAACCAAAACTGGCTCCCTCAACTTCCCACAAAGTTTCTGATTACATTGCAATCAGCAATAGTTCCTCCAAGCTGGTGTTTCCAGATGTTTTGCTGCTGCAAAACACTGAGCACAGGGTACAAATAAAGAGGTGTATTGACTAAGTCCCACAAAGCTGTAGTCTACAATGGTTGGTCTGCAACGAGCACTTACAAAACTAGTTAAAAGTGGCTCAAGATGTGTCTGTGATTTGCAGAGACATTAGAGCAGTATAGATATATAAAGTAAGCCTCATTCTGAGCATTTATTATCTTGATACAGCATCCAAATGGCTACTTCAATGTGTCACTTCGAATTTTGATAAGATGATTAGTCTTAGTTGGATACTTCAAAGAGTAACTGTGCTTTGAAGTGATTTTGAGCTTTTGTACATATCTCTGTAAAACACCCATTACAGTGATTTCCAGGAACCATATGAGGATAACACACATAAACTATGTCTTGAAGTCTCAAATCTACCTTTGGACATAAAAATACAGCTCTTTCTGAAGTCAATGAGTTTCATATGGCCCTCACACTAATAAAAGGAAAAGTTTCCACATCTTGAGCCTGCTATTACATGCATCTCAAAAGCTCCATAAGCTCCACCCTAATTATGTTATCTATTTTGTGTTCCCCCAAGAAATTATGTTAGAAAAACTCTCAAGAATTATGCTATAGCACAGAGCTGTCACAGCCAGCCTGTAAAATGTACAGCCTAAATAAGCCTAAATGGCACAGCTTTCTAAAATGTCTGTATTAAGGAGGACATATGTACTTGATTATGTGTACAAAAGTACCATATAGCTATGACCTGAAACAAGGAAGTCACATGTTTGAATAGCCCTCACTGGTAATGGGATGACATTCAAGCACTGTCTTCAACTGTTTTCTCTGCTTTTCCCAGCAGGCTGCCACTTTACCCAAGTCTACAGGAGTCCAACAAAGAAGAAGAGACCTTGACTGACTCTAAGTGCAGCAGTTCATCCAGCAGAGAGCATCTCTCGTACAAGGCATGGTTAGAAGAGCAACGTTTTGAGCACCGCTCAGTGTTTGCCTATAGAAAATGGGCCACAGAGAAACTGCAGCCTTGAAGGTGTTCCTTTAAATTGGAAAAAAAATTCCCAAGTAGCTGCCAGACAATAGCATCAGTAAAATTATATTGTTGACTATTCTCCTCCTGACATTTTTTTTTGCCTTTTGACCTCCCCTTGTCCCAGTGATATACAGACGTATTTACACTCCCTTAATAAATTCAATTGACTAAATCCACCAAATTTTGCATATTCAGTAGGAAAAAAAAGACCTAAAATTGTTTCTGAAAATTAATCAGGATGTCTAGCTAGCCAGCTTCTTCTTCTTCATAAATAATACTTTTTAAAGTATTTAAAGCTTGGGTCTTAATCTTCATTGGGGCAAAAATCAGAATTCAAAAATTTTCATGAGGAAGTTGACATGTAGACACTGTTATTAAAGAACAGCTAAAAGGCAAATGGTGAGATGTCCTGCTTGGTGTCTATACGCTGCTTGCCTTAATGCAGGGACGTGACTCTACATCTCTCAATGACAGCTGAGTACCCTAAACAGCAGGTTAATGTTATTTTCTCTTTAGTTGGAGCTGTTTCATCTTGTTTAAATAATTAAGGATTCAGTGACCCCTGAAGAGCGTGTTTCTCTAATCCAGTGACTAGGACATTCACTTGGCAAATTGACCTGCTGATCTGATAAGAAAGTATTCTGCAAAGACATTTATAGTCAATTTATTCCTAACTAAAAAGGAGAGAGTTGTTTTTTTCCTCATCCTTTCATTAATTCTCTCAATAGTCACTTATCTCCTGATTGAGTACTGGTTGATGTTTGTCACAGTGCTGGTAAGTTAGCAATTCTCTAAGCAGCACATTTGCAAAGTGTAAGAAAATGCTTGTATAATATGAAACGGGCTTAACATTTTATATATAACATAAAATGGATTTAAAACAATCACTTCTGAAAATGCTTTTATTTTTAGGTTTGGAAATGGGCTAAGGAAGCGTGCATATATATATATATATATAGGTGCAAAATGCACACTTAATACACTTATGTACACTTGTTTGGTGTACACTTATAAAGTCCGAATATAAAGTTTCCATCTCTCATATAGTATCAAGTACCAAAAAACTAATATGGATGAGTATGTAGAACGCTTTAGCAGAGAAACCTATTAGACTCCATATGGTGGAGTTGAGGGTCATGAACTTTGTTCTTTGACACTGCATGAGGCACTACTGTATCTAATTCCACTATGAACTTTATTAAGAAGGAACAGTATCAGAAACACCATAGGAATCACATCTCTGCAGTGAGACAAGAAGTTTTCTAGAGGACTCCCAACCTATTCCTACAGAAATCAGTGCTCTGAATGCAAAGCAAGTCTGGCCCTTTCAGCAGCTTGGTCTTCCAGTCATGCTTGAATGTCTCTGCTCAAAGTGCAAAACTGTAAAAAAGCATAGCCCATGCTTATGCATCTTGACGTCTACCTGTTTCCAACATATTTATCTGGAAATTTGTAAAGTGGATTGGGGTAGGTGTGTAAATACTGTTCCTATTTCCTCCATGGGGTTTGAATATTAGAACACTTGGAACTGGACAAAGCCTTCCCACCTGGCCTCCCATCAGGCAGCACCCGGCCATGTTTTGGGGCCCTTTCTCGAGGACATTTTTAATGAGAGAACATTGTCCTCAGAGGGGACAGTTTAGCCACTTACTATGTTCGGGGACTTGCGTTACTTGTTGCCACAACCTGCTTTGCTGCCTGGCTGTTGTGGCTCGTTTTCAAGTGCAGCTCCATATGTGTTTGGGAAGAACTGCTGCAGTGCCCTGATACTGATGGCTCTGGAAATACCCAGGGGCAGCCTGTCCTTTCTCCTGCCCTGCCTCCTGCCACCAGAGTTGCAGTGGGGCAAGGCTGTTGCATGAGGCCAGTGCAGGGAAGAAGAGTCTGTATCATCCCAGCTTTAGTTCTCCCATCTTCCGTCCCCCCTGCCACAGTGAGGAGAAACTAAAATCTACTACAGAACATACTGAAACAAAGTTAAAAATGCAGCCCTAAACAGTCTATACAAAGACCGTGCCTGACAGCCTGGGCGGATTTTATGTGCCTCTCCCTATTATTTTTCCCTGTGCTGGCTGCTGTCTTATTTTCCAATGTGCAGTTGTTCAGGAAGCGGCACAAAGCTCAAGCGATGCAGTGGTTGCCATGGAGAGAAGCTCGAGTTTGCACTTTATTCATTTTATTTATTTCTGAATGGCAGCCTGCTGCAGTACGTAAAATCTGCATAGCTTGCTAGTACACTGGATGCCACAAACCTGGGGCTGTATTTAAGGATAATCTGTATTTGGAAAAGCACAGTAAAAAGCTGAACCTCATTTGCAGCTGATTTCATTTCTTATTTGGGATTGGATTTCCCTGGAGACTTGTGTCAGAAATGTCCACTGAAGTAGAATTAACACTTACCTCAATTACATAACATTTTATATCAGTGTTCTAAAATAGGCAATTTCAATAAGACTTTTGGGAGTAAGTGTAGCATGGTCTTTCATTCTTTTTTATTTACATGGCAACTAGAATCACACAGAACCCTTCCTGCCTCCATGAAAAGGACATAATTTGCAGAGTAACATTTACAATTAATTAGCACTGAAAGATGCTACTAAAATTTATCGTTCAGCATTACAGTAAATCCTATCATGCTGAAGTGACACAGGAGAAACATAACATTCTTTTTAGACTCACTCCATCTAATGATGCCAAAGCAGTGTACAATTGCTAATTACAAATCATGTATGGGATAAAGAATCTGTTTGTCCCTCTTTCACCCCCTCCCCCCAAGTTTTGAAGCTTTTACAACAGTCATTGTTTGGAACTAAATACTAGAGGAAGATCCAGTCTGTATTTGTACCACTGTCATTAAAAAAAGTGGATATAAAGATAAAGCAATTTTTAAAAAAATTATAGACTGTGAGTGAGCTGAGGATGTGGACATGGGAGGCAAGCCTTGACTGCCTCGATATTATAATTTTTACCTTATATAGAAAATGAGTATAACTTTTCTATATCTGTTCCTTCATAAAAATAAGTTAACTTATTTACAGAAATACAGTATAGTGGGTGTAATTAGGGATCTTAAAACTCTGCTTGTGTCATTTGTCAGACTCAAGGACTGTATCTTATCCAGTGCTGTGTGCATTCCCTGCTGCCTGGGGAAACAGACATGCAAACCAGCCATAGAAACTCTGCAGGATGAGCACTATGTCTTTATTCTTATTTCCCGCCCCCCATCCCCATCACATACTGCCAAGTTCCTTTGACAGTGCTATCTTTTAATTGGTTTGGCAGGTATTATACAGTTAGTCATATGCACGGATGATTAAATAAGCCAGTTCATATATGTATTTAAATCCACATCTAAGGAACTATATTAAATTTTGTTCTTCTCTATGGGATGAAATAGAGGAAAAACCAAAGGATAAAATAGTAGGAAAAGATCCTTACTTATAAAAGGATGGAAATGAATAGATTGGTTCTGACTGGTGACTCTGTACTATGAGAGTTATTTAATGTCCACACACTTGAACTGAATTACAGAACTAATTTCCAAGTAATACCTTTCATTAGCAGAATGTATGCATTTTCTTTATGTCAAAGAAGTAATATCAAGCCTTCATCTTTACCTAAGAAGGTCATGTGGCCTGTTGCCCTTGCATGGGAGAGCAGGTCAATAATTCAACACTAGAAGAGTTAACATTGAACTTTCCATAAATTTGCATAGGAGTCTTACAGGACTGGAGTAAGCATGTATCAGAGAAAAGCCCCTGAAGGAGTTAGTCAACAAAAGGGTAGTTGTAATCATATTGGAGACTGCAAATGGCTTTCCCTGTAGAAGTTGCTATAGCAGGTGACATAGCTTAAAAAATCATCAGTATACTCAAACAGACCTATTTTTAAGTTGATTTTTCCCCCCCTCTATCCCCAGTACCAGAGTGGCATCCACCTGGACCTTCAGAAATAGACTGTCTTGATGAAGCTTGTGCTGTTACAGACCAGCAACTTGAAAAGGGTTAAATACATTAGCCACTCCACTCAAGAAATGAACAGGAGGAAAAAATGCAACTCCTTAGAGACCAATCTGTCCTCTGGGCAAAACATTCGTATCGTTCATTAAGAAAAACAGAGTATGCTTCTTAGAGGATGACAGACAGAAAAAAATCCCGAATATCAATATTTATTTGCTAAACTAACCTGAGTTCTTTGAAAGGGTGACCAAACTGATAGAAAGGTGATGAAAGCAATCTATCTGGATTTCACCCAGGCATTTGATAAGCTGTCACATCAGAAACTAGTGGGGAAATGATAGGACAGGAACAAGTAATACATTGACATTGATTAAAAGCTGTCTGTCATCCCAAACCAGAAACTGTTAAGTAATTAAGTAACTAGTTAAAAGTTGGAGAGGCAGAGGTCTTGACACTGGCATGTCTCAACATCTGGGTTCATCCTGACATTCTTTTACTATATTTTACAAATGATTTCTTAGTATTTATTTCAAAGGAATAAAATAAAGTAGCTGAAGGAGGAGGACTTGTAACTTTTATGATTGCTACTGCAATGCAGAAAAGTATCTAATTCCACATATGTATATATTTTCTTCATGGATTTTTATTTAATAGCATTATTCTTCCCTACAAAGACATTAGAAAAAGTCAGCAAAAAAATAAAAAACAGATTATAGAAATTTATTTCTATGACTTGAGATCTGGACACGATGCACAAAACACTCAGGAGGACAAACCGTAAATTCTCTTTCATGGGAGTAAATGGAAAACCCATATACTGAGTTTTTTATATGGGGAAAACCCATGTACACACAAATAGATTTGTTTCCTGGTCCCTACTCAAAGGCATCCTAAACTGAAGCCCAAGTAGTGGGGAACCTCTGGCATTTCTGGAGAACCAGCTGAAATTCGAAGTGTAACACAAAATGAAAATAACAAAAATTCAGGAAAAACTTGGGATTTGTTCCAACTTGAAACAGAAAGAAATTAAGTAAAGAAGTATGAGACTCCTCTAACTAAAGGACGTGATTCTACAAAATCTCTTTCACTTTTCTCTCTTTGTATATCATTCTCCATTTAATTCTGTGCAATTGCACAGAATTAATATCTTCAATTTACATACATATCTTCAATTTACATATCTTCAATTTACATACAGACTTCAAGTAAAATGGGAAATATAAAAAGATTAAAGTGTTCATGACAGTTTAAAGCAAAGAAGTGCACTTGCCTAAAACAAACATATTCACTTTTCCCTATCTTATTATTAATAATACATGTATAAAGCATATTAAGAACTACAAAACACAAACATGTCACACTTCTTTCTCTACAGCAGTGTTCAAAGTAACTGATAGCTCATGAATAACAGTTTCAAAAGCTGTATGTGGATACACTTCCAAATACTTAAGCAGTACAAAGAACTTTAATCTCAAACTGATGGGTTTACAGAGGTATTATTTAAACATGAAAGTCTAATCAATATCCTAGAAGAGCCATGTACAAGGTATTTTTTTAATATACCTTTGTGCAACTGAAAAGACGTTGGACCTGAAAATTATATATTTCATTTTTGTGATACTGAAATTTTCAAATTGGGCCTAGCTCAATATACAGAAGTCATTAGATTATGAAAAATCTGATTTTTCTCCCCCGCCTTACTTTTTCGCCCATAGAATACAAAATGATTCTCTACCAGAGTCATATGGAGGTACTGCAATCTAAACATATTATCAGCTGTGACAGAAATGCTATTTCTGTTGAATAACAAAGGAATGCTGTGACAACCCTGTCAACTTTTGGCAGGTAATGGTACCGATTCTATTCCTTGGGTGTTTTGCACTACTGTGGTTCAGCTTGCCTTTTCTGACTGGCAGCAGGGCGGAAGGAGAGAGGCAGCTCTTTCTTGTGGCCATGTATGTAGTGGGTTGGCTTTTGGGTTGGCCTTCCTTAGCAACAGGGGTCAGAAATCTAAGGAAGTATTCCATATCATCCTTTAGCGTAACACAACATATAAATAAGGCAGAGATAAGAGAGCTCACTCTCTTCTCTCTTCCAGTGGCTGAAGGTGACAGGTCTCTCCTCAGACAGTCTTTGCTTGTATAGGTCAGGGCCTGCCTGCTTGGACCTGCTGTTATCTCCGGTCCCTCCGGGAGGCGTGGGGGAGTTGGTTGGTGCTTCGCACGGTTCTGCTGTCTCGTTCAGGGAAGTATTTAATTCAATTTTTGTATTTATTCACTAACTTTCTATTAATGGGTATATTTGGAGGATATTTGTTTTTAGGGTTTTTTTATCCCTGTTTCCCTCCTCCCTTTTCCTTTTTTTTCCCTGGGAGCTCCCTATCGTGTGTACAATTTATTCAAATTGTATATACAATTGTAAATATATGTGAATATATATTTTTGATATAATTCCATTTAGTTTGTTTTTTTTTCCCTTGCTTGAGAGAGCAGGAGGGGGGAGGAGACAGCTTGGACTCGGCAAGAGAGCCATACCAAACTTACACAATGTAGTACCCTCATCATCAGTTTGTGCCAGTCCTGACTGTTAGCCAAGCTTTTGCATGTACGTGACCCTAAATTCCCTCAACTGGTACATCAAACTCAGTGTAGTTACAATGACCTATATTTAATGCAGAGTTTCTCCAAGAAAGCAGTACCTTGCATCATCCCTGAAACATGACAGTGCTTCTCAGTGGGAACAACTTCAAACAATGAAGAAAGAATAACTGCAACTTTCGAAAAATCCAGGTAGTAGCAGAAACAAAGTAGATTATATTAGGCCTGATTGTTCTGTGTGTACTTATCAAAGTGTGCAAACAAGTAACCTGTAAGTAGTATCAATATGAAACAGATCTGAGTTATTTAGCTTGATTTTTGGTGCAGAAAGCTGAGTGGAGTTGACCAAGTCAATACAAGGATTAATCTCAAATTATTACAAAAGTTCTTTCAGAGAAATTACTCTTTTAACTTTTCACTTGGGTGCTTCACCTTCCTGTACAAAGTGTACTAGGAGTCTCATTGCTAATGGAAGGCTTTATGAAAGACAATGAAAAGTAAAAAAGTAAAAAAAAGCCTAAGCACCTAGTAAATTTCAGGTACTTTTATCTTAAATAATGTGCATCTGTTTGACAAAAAGGTGGATGAATCATTTTAGTACCAGGGCTCTTTCAATGTTTTAAATATGTGACTCAAAACTTCCAGAACCATCTCTAATCCCATATTACTTGAAGACTTTCAAACTCCTAGGTGAAGGCATACAAGCATAGATTTTTTATAATGTAGATAACAAGATTTTTGAAGATTCTTTATGAAAGAGATTATCACATAGGGCTGACATTTGCTGTGAGCAAGTTTCTAATTTGATGGGAAAAGAAAAAGCATCTCCAAAAACAACTAAGTTAACCACAAGGCAAAATTGTTGTTCTTGAATATTTCTCAAAGCACCAGAGTTTATCATTGTGTGCATGTATTTATAAATCTTTGGTGTTTTTCACTATAATATGTCAGTACTAATACAACATCTACTCTGTCTCCACTAAGAGATGGGTGGATGTTTCAGAACAAGGACCTATATCTACCTTGATACTTTTAATGCATTTTAAATACCCCATGTGCTTCCAAAATTCTTTTGAGAATCTTGCTTGAGATCCTGGCCTAAAACATTACTGCCTCACCCCCATCTGAATTCTCTATGTGATGAGCAGTACATGAACATTTGTAGTGAAATCTTGTAAATTTAATAAAATGTTACAGGTTATGGTTTAAACAACAGTTATTCATACTTAAGATGCTTCCTTAACACTCTTTGCTGCTGTTCTCACCAGTGCCTCAGTAATGTAAGTACATTTGTTTAACATGAACTTGGGAGTTCACTGAGTCTCATTTAAAACCTAGAAACATTTATGGGACTATTTTCATTCATTTCAGCTTTCTTGGGATCAGATCTGTAGAATTTAGCCATATAGTGATGCTGCTTCTAGAAATAATCACTTATCAGCCCATCTGGAACAGTACTCAAACACAAAATAAGATAATATCTGTATCTGAAATATTCAATTCCAAAGACACTTTGCATTCAAGTGGAAACAGCTGCATAGCCAGAAACATCCAAGTATACTGACTAAATACTAATCGTGTACTGGAAGCATACCGTTTTCAGTGAGAATAACATGAATGCAATTCATTAATATTCATGATTACCACATGTATTATTAGTATAATTAACCTCATTCATATATCCATAGGCATGGATTTGGATAGGTGGACTACCCATTCTTATGGTGAGTGCAAAATCAGCTGGACAGCTGGGTTTGCAGTGTTGTGATGACTGATAAAAACCTTGGCCACTGGCTGGATACTAGTGGCATCTCCACACATAAAACTGGGGTCAGTTGTTTAACACCATTAATGTCTGGAGGAGGTGATGGAGTCCATCATCAGCAACAGTATCAGTTTAGGGGGAAAGGTCAGCAAGACAGCTGTTAGTACTGCAATTCAGCAGAACCTGACTGGCTAGAGAAAGAGGCTAATAATAAACTCGTGGTGTGCAAGATAAATGCCAAGTCCTGTCTCTGGCATATAATAGCCTCTTGCCTCAGTTGAGCTGGTGGTCAGATGATTCCAAGGCAGCTTTGCAGAAAAGGAGTTGGGATTCCTGGTGGATAACAACGTGAATGTGACTTAATGGGGCACCCTTGAAGGCTGTCAAATATTGGACAAAGTTTCCTAGAAAGGCTGCAGATATCTCTGTCCTTGGAGATGTTCAAAATTGACTCTACAGGGCCTTGAGAAACTCCAGGTCAGCATTGCTTTGACTGGGACCTGGACTAGATGTTCTGCAGAGCTCCCTTACAATTTGTATTATTTTGTGTTTCTAGATTTTAGCAATCTCTATTAAAAGATGGAAGACTACACATTTACACTAATTGCAAAAGTATTAGCTCTCTTGCATATTACATCCACCTATCTCCATCTTTTATGAGTGAATAGAGTTGTACTTGAGTATTCTTTTGTAGCATCATATCCTGTTCAATTTTCACTACAGCATATTTGTCATCCTTAAAGCAAAAAATAATTTTGCAAGTCTGACACTGCAACAATGAAAGTACAGCATGCTCATAAGCCAGATATTTTCTAGCTAAGAAGATATTTGCTAGCATCTGTTTTACACGACTTAGTGACTACCTTCTGACAGACATAGCGCACCATTTGTAGTATATGCTCTTTGCTCAGTATATTTAATAAACAGATTGCCTTCTGTTCATTCGATAATGCAAATTTACTTGTCTCAAAAAATGAATTTGTATACCCCAAGAAAGTATAACCTTCTAGAATTTGACTTAGTTTATAAAACAGCATTTTTTTGACAGTACCATGCAATTAAAGGGCACATTATTGAGTGTACATGGGCACCCAAAACATGAAAATTCCACTGCTAATTGGCCTGTTTTCCAGTGTACCTCTCCATGACACTCTGCTTACCATGTTTTTCTGAAAACTTCTTTTTAGGATCCCATAGATTTTTATTACTTGCAGACTAAACGTGTGGCTGTGCTTTAGTTAACTTGAAGCCTGCAAAGAAAAATTAGAGACTCTACTGTGTTGTAGCTTGGAGGCAGTAAAGTTATTTGCTATGGAGATATAATATGTGCTTGTGTTCATGTCACAGAATCTGTATAAATATCAAGCTTGTACTCTCCTGTATATTGACAATTTTCTGGCTCTGCAGGTTATTCCGTCAGTCACTAAGTTCTGGGTATCATCTTTCCTGCACTTCCTATGGTTTCCCTTTACTTTGTCTCCTTTTGTCTTTCTGATTTACAACAGAAAACAACAAATGAACATAAGCTATTATATGAAAGAATGTTGTCCTGGTTTTGTTGATAGTTGTTGTTGTAGTTTCACCATAACTCATTCTAATTGTCCTTCATGCAATTAAAATAAAATTTATTTTAAAAGAGAGGGAGTTTCAATACTTTCTAGGAAGTGATGATCCTTTAATACCAGTATGTACTGATTTAATATAGTAACAACACCCAGCAATTGAATTTCAGACACTATGTGTATTCAAATAAAATGAATAAAAATAAACACCAGCTTTTTCTCCTAAGTCACTGAATTGAAAACAGCCATTCCCTGAAGCACTGCTACTGAAGCTCTCTACTACTGGACCATTTGCTGAAGCTCCTCATTCTCTGAGCTCTCCTACTCTGGATGACAGTTTTTCTTTAGTAAAACTCTACATTAAAAGGCAAATAAAGTGAGCTTTAATTCAGCTGCTTTTCCTTGATTCTGAGGAATTATAATGTCTCTGCTGAGAAACCAAGTGAGATTAAATTTCACACAATCGTATTGATAATCATTCTTCAACGGCCTTCTTTATCTCAATCAGATTTCAAAGGTGCAATAGCAAGAAAGTGATGGTCCTGGACATTCTAAATAGGATATATTTTACTGTGCAGATTTTAAAAGTTGATGGAACATTAGGGTTAGTTTATTTGAAATACAGAGTTCTGAATTTCTCTCTTTAGAGAGTTTATTTTTACCACACCAGTCATTCAAATACATCTCATTCACCTGCTGATGGTACCTAAGGCAACACAATTTAATTGAGATCATAACTTTCCCTCTGAGCATGTCCAAATTCTGAGGCACATAAATACTCCAAAGACAAAAATAACTGAACACATTTAAACATTCAGTTTCTATGGATACAAATAAAAGTAAAATGTCTAATGTGAGTTCTTATTCAGCCTGATGCCTTACAGATTAGAAGCACTTCATTAAGCCTTAGAGACAGATATTATTCCATAAATAAATACATAAAATAATAAAAAAGAACCATCCAAAATCCCACATCCTCTGTTTCTGATATGCAATTGTGTATTCTAGTTGTATAAGGATTACCACTGGCAGACAGTTCCTGCTTTCCCATTCCCACCCCACATTACAACCTTATTGATAGACTTGAGATATAGTTTGTGTCATTTTCAAAAGAAAAATTTTTCTGTTGAAACATGAGAAAACTCAAAGCTCAGGACTTTGAGGCTTCTGGCCTTCACTCCAAGTGCTTAGAGAATAACAGCTACAGAGTTAACTGCTACAGATGCCTGATGCTGCTAGGTCAAAGTAATGAATGTTACATGGCTGACCTTTTAAGCCAAGATCAGCAAAAAAAGACCTGAAAAGCACAGTAGCATGATTAGAGATGTAGAAGTACTCGTGAGATTTCTCTCAGGCAGTTAGACACAGAGCCTAGTTTTTAAAAGTGTATTTTAAATGGCACTCTATTCAGTCTTAAAGATCATATTCGAAGAGGTGTTGTTCACAATTATCATCATCTTTAATGCTGTTTTCTGAATCCTGTGCTTCTGCAAGCCTTATTAATTAGCTTAATGTCTGAGTAAGCTCTTTCTTCTCACAAACTGCAGGTAAAATACAACATGAGATTGTCAGCACTGATGGTTTCTGTAAAGCTTTTTGCTAAAGCACAAGCTTCAATGATTATTCCTCAGCCAAATTCCATGCAATAGCCATGAAAGTCATCATTAGCACAGCACTGGGCTTCAACTCAGTTCCTGGTAGGGCTTTATTAGCTCCATACTGTATCACATTAAATATGGCTGCAAGGTTTTTTGGTCTGAATCTTGCTCACAAATGACCAGCTCAGAGCCTGAGCAGAATGACTAAAAATATAGATACCTAGAAGAGCCATAAATTACAGCAGGGGGGCCAGCTTTGACCACTTTAAGTTGACCTAACTCACTTGTTTTTTATACTGTTAAACCTGTTTATCCACCAAAGTACCTGCCAAATGTTTTATGTTAGTAGAGACCACGTATCTACTTTGCTAAAATTTATTAGGCACTGTCTTTGTGCCTGAAAAGGACAAAAGAGCTGCATAAAGCTGGGTTCAATGGACAGAAGTTCCATTGCCTGCTGAACCAACTAATTCCAGTGCAGACACAGGCAGGAGCAGCACCACAAGTGTTCCCAAGTGGAGGCTAAGGGCAGTGAGATCCCTCACACCTGCCTTGGGCAGCTGCAAGGTCTGTGCCTGGTCACTCCCTGCTCGTGCGGCTTGGAGCCAACATGAGCTGCTCCCCCCAAGTCCTCTTTCAGTTTTCCCGTGCTTGCTATCAACACTGTGTTCTTTTCAGCCTCCTTTACTGGCAATAATTGTCCCTAACAACACTTCAGACACTGGATTCTCACTTATCAGTGCCTGCATTTTTGCAGTTGAGGGTTTGTTATGATGCAGACCTACCCAAGGAAATTCTATACATACCACCCCTTTCTTTATGTCTATAGATGCCTACCCATGGCACTGTGTTATGGAGATTTACCACTCCAGTAAACATTAATTTAGGGATCTCTCATCTCCATTTTCCACAGTATCATTAGTATTAGTTGTCTAAAACTGCCATTTCACTACATATTCTCAAAGTCTTATTAATATATGCTTTATTTGTTCTTCTGGCATAGAATTTTAAGAAGATCTGACTTGTGCAATCAGGTTGTTCATTGGTCTGGCAGTTTGCAGATACCCTACCAATTAACTGAACTCAAGGGCTGATTTTAAAAAGGAATAAGAATTACTAAAGACAACTTGTGAAAATCAGAAAATGAGTAGAGAAATGCACAATAGTGACTCCACTAAGGCAGAAGCCAAGTGCCCAAATGGCACACGGGTATTAGGTGGGCAGTGCTCACACAGTTGAAGGGTAGCAACATTACTACTGTATGGGCTGTTACATGGGACAGTAGAGGAACACTGGGAAGGGAGGGATGAAAAGTCAGACAATGAACACAATTCATGGGACATTAGACTTCAGTATTTCCATTTGCCTAAATAGGAACTTATTTTGTGCATTTTATCATGCTCATCAGTTATCCTGATTAATTAAGACTTGACTGTATACTTAATACCTTATCAATTCTTATGAAGAGTAGTTGATGGAAAAATCATTTTACTTATCATTCACTAAGACCCCAAAAATTTATGTTACTTGGCTAGAATTCCACCAAAATACTTCCAAGTACTTTAGAAGCCTGAACTTACCTTCCATGCTTATTTAGCTCAACAGGAGTAAGACTCAACTGCCTAAATGAATCCTAGCAAACACTGTTGATAGTCAATGTGGAGATAAAGTGCTATTGGGGAATAGGCTGCTATTCATCCAGTCTTAAAACAGATATCTTCAATAGGTCTGATGAACCATATCATGAAAGAATTTGCTTCTCTCCATTTACTGTAGAGTCTGGGGTAACTAGCTTTAACACAGAGACTCCTACAGTGTAGTACAGTGTTTCTTAGATTCAAGTCGGATGAATGTTATCTCAGGAATTCAAATGTAGAATCAGATACTTAATGTACAAAAAAATCATGTCAAGGATTCAACAGTGAAATTCTTCAAAAGGAAGAACAAAACAATAGGCAAATCTCATTTAACCCCAGCTGACTACCCCCTCCAGAATTAAACTCAGAGATTAATTATTTTTTTTTTTTTTCAAAACTTCTTGTTCTGTATCTCCAATGCAGTAAAACAGATAGGCTGAACAGTTAGGCTAATATTAGAGACAGACACACTAATCACTACTTGGAAGGGATCTTCCCTGCTGTCTCCTCTTCCAAATGCACTTTTTCTGTGAGGCCCAAATTTGGCAGCTGATAGCACAAACTTCCACAGTGATCTGTGGCATACTGCAAAGAAATAGCCATAGCCCTGCTTTCCCCAGTCCTTTGCACCTCCTGTAACTGAACCTTGTCAGTTTTAACCCAGTCCATTCTGCCTCAATCGAACACGCAGAATACTTGTCTATGATTTAACAAGAGTTAAAATTATCTTTTAGGAAAAAAGCAGTGAAACTGCAAAGCAAAAAAAATATGACAACCAGTTCTAAATGGTAGCTACTAACAATAATATTCTTCAGTACCTATGCTGAGTATTTCCTACCCTGAACCCTGCCAGGAGGTGACTCATACATGTAGAGACACAAACTCACACAGGGAAACCTTACACCACAATGCCTAATGAGTCTATGAACCCCTGCACTGATTCACCACCTGATACACTCCACTGCACACCTCTGCAACCTGGTCCAGAGATTATCCGGACCTGAAGATGCTCAGTGTGGGCTGAGCTTTGCTATTGCTGAGTAACTTCAAGCTTGGAGGCCAGGGCACAAAAGGTGGGAAGGCCACTGCCCTCCCCTTTCTCACACCCACATGGGTGCAGGTTGTGGAGAAGCCCACATTCAGATCTGCAAATGCAGAAGTGAGAGCTTCCAGCATCCACAGTCTTGCCGCAGGCTGTACATCTCCACTGCCTAACATATGGAAATCAGCTTCCAGAGCTGACCTACTTGCTCCAAGGGAGGCCCTGTGAAGTCAGTCCCCCAGCTATGCTTGTACTTACTTCCATGCCAAAGTCTGGTAATGCAAACTCAGGCAAATCAGCAGTGCAATTTTTAGGGATTTTGAACTTAGTGTCAGGGTTTGAGAGCAATAAGAGTTGCCTTAACAATCCAGAAGAAAGCTGTACTAAGGCTGGTTTGGAGTGTCTATAGATTCATAAAACTTTTATTTTTCCTACTTTTTTAGAAATATTATGAAAACAGTTGAAGACAGTGATAGCTTATACTTCTATCTTGTCCTAACATGCCCAAAGCCTTATCTAGTATTCTTTGCATATCCAGCACTGATGGGAAAATAGGTTAGACTTCAGCTATATAACTATGAAAAAAAATCTCAAATACCCCAAACACCTCTATTTCAAGAAAATATAATTTGCTGTCTTGTGCAAATTGACTAAGATTTTGGTATCCACTTGAGAGAGCTTCTGCTCACAAAATATGCTTTTTTCTCAATAAATAAAAGAGATGACTTCAAAAGCCATAAAACATTTGAAACATTCACATCATCTCATCCCTAATTCTTATTGCAGACACTCCTCCTATTGCATAACATATGTGTTGGAGAGGTTTGCAAAAGTTTATGCAAACTGTACGCAATATTTTAAAGATTAAGCACTAAAATACAGAGGAAGAGGTCAAGAAAACAGACAAGCTATGATATTAAACAGCAAAATAAGAACACTCTACATAACTTTTTAGAGTTTATGAGGAGTGAATAGTGTAACATCCATTCAAAGCATGACTTTCAGTAATATAATTAAAAATGTGTGACAGTCTACAAACAGAGCTATAATCCACCTTGACAGATGTTAGTGCATCAAGCAAATCCTGACCTGGGAGTCCTGCCACTTTCTTAATTGGAACAGTAACTGGGTTTGCCTGAAAGAGTGAAATGTATTCCTCATCCTAAATTGTACCAATGGATAACGGAAAAATCAGACAGAGCAGAAAGACTGCAGAAACAACTGGAAAATAAATGCAGTTGAAGACAAGTTTCTGTTGACAAAACTTAATTGAAAGGAATCAGATCATGCAAGGAAAGTTGTTTATGAGGCCACATAAGAAGGGCTGTAAAGCTCTTATTTTAAAAATATGTCAGTATTCTGAGCTAGAAAGGCATGACAATAATGTACACCAAGGGAGGAACTGCCCCCCAGTTCTGTGCAGGCTCTGACAGGGAAAACTCAGCTATCTGATGGCTACAGAAGAAACAAGTGCAATAGTTCCAATGAGATAATATCTCTGTACAAGTGCATACTTACTCAGGATTATATCTATATGGACTCTATTTACATGTTGTGCTGGTTTTGGCAGGACTAGAGTTGATTTTTGTCACAGTAGCTGGTATGGGGCTACGTTTTGGATTTGTGCTGAAAACAGTGCTGATAATACAAGGATATTTTCATTGTTGTTGATCAGTGCTCGCACAAAATCAAGGCTTTTTCCGCTCCTCACCCTAACCCAGCAGCAAGAAGGCTGGGGGTGCACAAGGAGTTGGGAGGGGACAACAGCTGGAATAGCTGATCCCAGCCGACCCAAAGGATATCCCACATGGTGTCACGCTCAGCATAAAAAGCTGTGGGAAGACGGAGGAATGGGGGTGACGTTCGGAGTGATGGTGTTCATCTTCATGAATCACCGCTACCCTGCTTTCTTGGAGACAGCTGAATGACGTGGTGAATGAATTCTTTGCTTTGCTTTTGGGTGCAGCTTTTGCTTTACATATTAAACTGCCTTAATCTCAACCCACAAGTTTTCTCACTTTTATGCTTTCAATTTTCTCCCCTTGGAGGGGAGTGAGCAAGCGGCTGCACAGGGCCATGCTGCTAGTTAGGATTAAACCATGACACAAGTAAATAAAATGGGCCTGGGCCATTACATTGGCCTTGAGGTAGACTGACACTACACAGCTCTTGCTTGGCCCACTGAAATCCTTCATCCCCTCTTCCACTTCCACAAATATGATACCTGCATCAAAACTGTTTTTTGGGAAGGATGCATGGCCAACCTTAGTTCTTGAAACATACCCAGGCACACGCACAGGGAGTGTGCTGGCACTTAACTATGTGGATGGCCACATGCCAGCGAAGAGACTCAGACTCCAGCTCACTTCAGTTTACTGGGGCAGAAGCAGCCACAAGCACTGGATAGTACAGTTCACTGAACTGGTACAGCTGAGATTCAGACCAGATGTGTAAAAAAGGGATGACCTAGTCCTACAATAGGAGAGGTTGGATAATTATAGACATGGAGGAAAGGAAGGTTTGATCAAAGAAAAGTGACAGGAAAAACATTTTTTATTACTACTTATCTTTCCCTCTGGTACTGTAACAAAGATCCTAGCAATGATGTACAAAATGCATGATGGCACACTGTGCAAGTCTTGTGTTAGTGGATACCTTGATTGCCCAAGGAATGCAATTGCTCTGTGATTTCTTTGACATGAAGACAGTACAGCACCTCCATACTCAGAAAAAATTGCTTTCATCTCATAATATTTATCTACTTACTTGGATCAAAAGTTTAACATAAATATAGTGTTCCAGGGAAATTATCTTTTGCTTGGTTTGCTTCTGGTCTCTCTGTTTATTTAGCAACTACATAATTTGATAAAATAATGGGGAAAATATGAGTTTCAAATTCCAATTTGTCATTTCAAGGCAAATATAACACTTAAGTAAGTGGGTGCATCTTGTGTGGTGTGGAAAGTGTTACAAGAATGTAAGTAATTCTCTGCAGGAAGAAAACAAATTTTGGCTGGATTCAGTGAGAATGTCTTATAAGATGTAGCAGGAAATGAGGTTTTGGACAAAACTCGTGAGGGCTTGGGCTACACTTTTGAAGCCTATTCTAATTTTGATTTTTTTGGGCTCATCATGGCTAGGCTTCACAAACGAAGATTTGGGAAAGGCTCTATCCACATTTGTTACAAGCACGCTGGTGGCTAATAAGGCCAATGTGAGATAAACAAGTACGATTGCAAAAGGTACAGCAGAAGGACTCCTTAGGTGGTATATTCTGCAAGGCACGATTCTTTCTGTATTGTCTTTTCTCCTCAAGAGTGATCCTGCGTGCGTCCTCAAAAGCATCAGCTGCGTTATAGATGGTGTGTCTCCAGACCTCCCGACTGGAGGCCAGAGTAGACCAGTTATGTTGATCAATATGGCCAAGGCTGAGATGTTGCTTCAGGGAGTCCTTGTGTTTTTGGGCTACACCTCAACTTAAATCAAAAAATGACATAAAGGTGATACTAAAAGAAGGTAGAATAAACAATGTTTGCTTTGAATGATTTGCATTTTCCTGTAACTATATATATTCAAATCATCCACAATGGAGATATAAATCATATTTAAAGGTTGAGATCTTCCTGATTATGTTGCAACTCAAAAATTGCCCAGTTAATGATGATGAAAGATATTTCTATGGAATGGTGTATTATTTCAGCATTTGCTCTTGGGGATTACTGCACAATATTTTCACTAAAGCAAAGCAAAAACCTGAGGGTGGATGAAGTATAAACATTGCTCCATTACAGTAAGAAGTCATAAGTATTGTAGTTTGAGCGCTTACATAAAAATTTGTGAGCTACCATTTCCATAGCAACAGGTAACATAATTTAGCTAAGATAGCTGCTTTCCATTCTAGGCACTTCATTGTCATTGCAATTTACAAAACACAGAAATACGTCTTCTAAGACCCTAACACAGTAAAGAAGCAAAACACTGGAAATGCTGAGGAAGACACAGCTTTTATTTCAGATGCAGGACAATAAAGTGCTTCTTTCTCTTCTCATCTGTATTTCATGGGATTCTCTACCATCCTCAACCCACCATATACTAATTTAGTTCTCCTTATGGTGCAGGAGATCCAGTGAAAGACACCTGAAGCTGGCCTGTCTCTGTGTTAGTCTGATTCTTTCTGGAATGTGCAGAAGCAGCATCTTCACTGGCAGATTCCCTCTTTCTCTCTTTCTTTCCCTCAGTTACCAGAATAAGATTCATTTCAATGCACGGAGTCAGCACAGCATATCTGGGGCACCTGTTAAATCTCATATTGAGCCTACACACAGTTACTAATTTAACACACTGCTGACACACTCCCATAGTCGTAATACTTTTGCTTCCCCAACAGTCCTGTGATTTTTTTTTTTATTAATCTGAATCACTTTAAAGTGCTTTTTAAAAACATCTGGCTCTGTAGTTTTAAATTTAAAAAAAAGAAGTCTAGGAAAAAATTTTAAAATGGGAACTTACAGAAACACCAGAACTAATATTCTCACTAAAGTTACCTTGAAATTTCACACTTGAGTAGCTGCAGTCTAAATGGAAAGATCAGGGGGAGCACCATCAATTTCTGTCTACTGGAAGTATAGGATTACAGCCTGCAATCTTTGCCTTGCAAAGAATAATGTCTTATACCATTTTCTCAGTGAGGCTGGAAGAATTCCTTCTGAAGGAGAGATCTGATTGATGTCAGCAAGTGAATCATCCCCTGTCCATGGGAAATGGATGCTTTTGAAAGCAAGCTGTACTGGTCACTGCATTTGATAGACTCTGTAATGAAGTGATGTCTGTCTCTGAAGTTGTCCCGAGCTGAGCCCCTGGCAGGAACCCTAAGGCACTCACCTCTTCACAGATTTTCCTTACTATAGAAATATGCAAAAGGCAAAAACATTAAGCTTTTAACTTCATCGCTGAGAATTAATTATGCATGATATTAGGATGCAGATAATTTATCTGACTTCTAGGTTTTTTTCCCATTTTGGCAAGTTGAACAGTAGATCAAAGACAGGAAGTGATACAGGCAGCTGGAAAAGTAGCTGGGAGTACAAACATTTGTCCTGTGGGTACATAACATGAAAATTTCACTGGAGTAATTCAGGGATCAAGTGTAAGATACAATAAATGCCACTTATGAACTCCACCTAAAAAATATATAAAACATAAACATGGCAGCTAGCTTCTTTTTTCCAACTACAATGCAATGCATGCCTTTTTACAGACAAAGATCCTATGGCACAGAAGAATAATCCTCTACTTCTACATCCATCCAAACAAATACACAGAACCTGAATATTATTACATTTAGACAAACCAAGTATGCATGATCTAGCACTGTGATGAAGGTTTAAGTGTTCAGTTGATATGAAAAAAAAAAGCATTACACCTACCAGAGTAATTATTACAACAGTATTTTTATCCTGTAGTTGAACATACGCAATAAATGAGCATTAGATTAAGCTACTGAAATAGTTCATGAGCCTTTATTATTGTACAGGACAAATTCTGCAAGTCCCTCTTACAGATTTCATCACAGCAATGGCTAGTTCTTGACCTGTGATGCAGGCTGAGTGTGCCTGCTGAACTAAAAGACTACTGACTATCCTGTTTCTGAGGGAATTGATTCAGTGCTAAACAGCAGGACTATAAAAAGTCATCTCCATACTAACTAGCAGTGCCTAGTCTTGCATTAAAATCAAACACATAACATACACAAGTCACTGATCTTGATAGGTAAGCTTTACACTACCACATCCATAATTTGTTACAGGAATCCCAATCATACTTAGTCAGAGACAACTATGGAAAACACCAGCTACTATCATCTCTGATCATCATGATCACTTCCTTGGCTGAGATCTGAAGCAGGAAACAGTTCTACAACTATGTCAAAAATAAAACTTAAATTATATCGACAAGTTTATTTTGAAATAGTAAAGACTGCTTATGGTATTTTAGCTTTGAGAGTGTCATTTAATATTTTCATAAGAATATGTTTATATAGCAGTATGATTTATTCCTGTTAAAAATCTTGTAACAGCAAATAAATATTTGACTCGTGGTCTATGCAATACATTAAACCACTGTGCAAAATTTGTTGGCTTATAGAGAATTATCTAAACATCTGTTCTCCTTGGGATAGTTTTCGTGATTCACAGCTGAGACTTCTCATTTCAAGAGAAGCAAAAATGTTTCAAAAATATAATTATAAATTTAAAAATATTATGAGGTGATATTACTTTATCAAAGATTATTTTCTCTAAAATTATACTTTAAAAATGAGATCTACAATATAAATTATTATTTTAAAATCTTCCTTGTTGCATACAGCAAATAACTAAAATACATTAAAAAGTGCCGCTTGATCACTTAATTGGCCACTGAGGATCATAATGGTCATGATTCATATTGTGGCCTTTAAAACACATATATATAATAAAATAGAATATATACTATATAAAAATAGAAAAATATTTACTACTATGAACTACTTATTTTGTAAAATATTTTAAGTACAACCTTCAGGTGCTACAAGCCAGCCTAAATATAACTAAGGAGTAACACTGGACAGTACATAATCACAGTAAATAGAAACCTCATCAATTTAGTATTTCATATTTGTCTATTTCAAGTAGCTACTACCTGCAAATTTAAAAGTGTTTTTGATATTTAGCTGTCAAAAAAGTCTACATTTAATCCATATCATCAAAAAGAGGAAATTAAAGGAGACAGGTTTTAAATGAGGAGTTAAAGTTTGCAAGAAGTCAAGGTTTAACATCAACACGGTTGTCCTCTTTTCAATTTAAAATCTAAATTATCCTCCTTACAGATTTGTCTTTGGCTATAATTCCAATTTGATATCTTTCTTCATATGAGTTCTTGTGGTCTACTGCATTTGTTTAAAACATCTGAATATATTTCTTTTAGGAGACTTAACATTTCAGAGTCTTCATTTGACCTGTTTCCCTTAATATTATGAAGTGCTGGGGCTATTTAAGATGTTCTGCATCATAATAGGTTCCCAACAATTTCCAGCAGCAGCACAGTCTAAACACAGAGCAAGAATAGTTGAATGACTGTTTAGAAAAATTGCTGTCTTAATAGAACATTGGGGAACATTTGAGAAACCCAATATCACAAATACTGTAGCCCTTGCTGCTCTCAAATAATCATATTTCAGATATTTTTAAAAAGAAATGTTTAATTAAAGAAGAATCAAGCCATCACTTCATGTATTTGCAAATCAGAGATACATCATGTAGCTGTACAGTATCTAGTAGAGTCCCAATTTTTTTATTTATTTATTTATTTAAATTCCTTTTAATTCTGCTTGGTGGTAATGAAAGAGGTATATAATTACTCTAACTCATCCTGTGCCCCTAACATGAAGTACCCCAGAGCACTCAAACCCAACAATTAATACATATCAAAAGAATGAATTAAAAGCATAACTAAAAATTAATCATTAACTTGACATTAAACAAGACCAAGAATTGTGCAGAACTCATTGTGATTTTGTATAACTCATGTTCTATAAATGAGTAGGAAATTATTAGTAGTACCTGCTGTACCTCTGTACCAAGAGGTCTTTATATAGTTCTTGTTGAACAACTATAAATCATAGTGAAGAACCGAAGAAATGAGATCAAGTAGTCCTAAAGAGTTAAATAAACTCATGAGGCAAAGCATCAGCATTATATGTCTCTGTGAGACTCCTAATTTCAAAGAAGGAGTATATAGCTCATTCACTTCTGAAATTACCTCATTTTCAAGAAAACTTTGTATCCCTTTCATTTTCCCTTTTTCATATAGTTAAGTGGAAAATAAACAAGTGAAACTGAGGGTACAGAAATAAACATTTGAACACATGAATGGTATGACATTCACACAACTGTCACGTTCCTGCACGATTAGTAATTTTCATCTGTTTTCCCTTCTTTGTAACTCTATGACTGAGTCTGCACTCTGGAGCAGGGACACACCATACTGTGCATACCCCAGCTGAGCTTCCCCAAAACATATGCTGTCTGTATTCCGATACCAGGAAAGGTTTGTTCAGTTATGTGCAATCCTCATTGCTTAATACCCATAAGAGGCAGGCTCCAGAGCAACCCAGATTGGAAACATATGAGCTGTTTTGGACTGGGAGCCTGAAGGAGCTCAGAAATAAAAAAAGAAATAAATTTCAATCAATTTGAAATAATCCTTTCGTATCCCCCAGTGCAAATTCACATAGCAGATTTCACGTTGGTATATAATGTTTGGTTTTCTACCTGCAGGTTCATCTGGAAAACCGATATTTTGAACAGCAAGACTGTGAACGGTTAAATCCCAATCAAGACTAAAGGCAACAGAAGCATAGGGTACACATAAGCTTTCTCTTCATGGTTTTTACTTGAGACAAAAAAGTCAAAACAAATACAGAACTGTAAGAAACTAACAGAACTAAGAGAGTTAGGAAGTTGGATAAGACCTATACTAGATGAAGTATAATAAATGAAAGACAGTTCATTTTTAGTTTATGATTCTGTCCATTCAATTTTACCTAAGCTCAAAGGGACCTTAATTGTGAGTGACCTTTACAGTTTTGTTTTGTTTACTAGCTCATCATATTCCACCCCCTAATGGTTTGATGGTTTTCATTTTATGTGTTTTTTTTTATTATTTTTATTTTTATTTTTTGTTTGTCTGTCTTTTTTGTTTTGTTTTTGTTTGTTTGTTTGTTTGTTTGAATCAAGCTTGTATTCAGCCTAAGCTGAAAGATCTTGCTCTTTTTGAGCATCAAAAAGAATGTTACTA
Organism: Manacus candei; assembly: GCF_025592945.1. Taxonomy (NCBI): domain Eukaryota; kingdom Metazoa; phylum Chordata; class Aves; order Passeriformes; family Pipridae; genus Manacus; species Manacus candei. The sequence goes on along the minus strand of NW_026138059.1, from coordinate 10,563,916 downwards.
AAGTTCAGCATAAAGGTTAGGAAAAAACCCCACAACATTTTGCCAGACTCAATTCACTGGGCAAGCATTTTCCTAGATAAAATCAAGATGATAGCTAGCCAAAAACATCTGTGAAGTTATATTTTCTCCAAATTTGTTCTTTAAAAATCTGTCAGCTCTAATCAAATACATTGTACGTTGATATTCCGTTGTTGATACTCTTGTACTAAATTCCAGTCAGTGTTATTTGTTCTAATCCATCCATTTTTCATTAATATTCTACCAGCCTTACACATGCATTGCACAAAGGCAGAGAAAAAGGATAAGACTTTCTGTACTTCTGACTCAATACGACCGTAAGTGCAAATAATATGGCTGAGAAGACACTTGCAGATAAACTTCTGTTTCAATTACAACACCCCAGTACTTGCGTAGGGAATGAAATGTCCATTTAAGTTTTTGACCCAGCAGATCTGTGAAAAAGAAAGTGCCCAGTTCAGTAGGTCATTAACTAACCCATGAAATTATGTTCATTATACAAAGTGTTATTTCTTCTGGAAAATGAGCAGGTCACTAACCTATCACCTTATGGCATACTTATCAGACACACCTAGGAATTAGAATGGATATTTTGTGTTCACATTTGATTAGCGTTTGAGGCCCTCTTTCTAGAGAAACACTTCCCACAGGAATGCACATGCCAAATTCCTACCACAGCTTGAGCTATTATAGAAAGACCTGAGAATGCTCATTCCACTTACCTCTATCTTAGGTTTATTGACAGTGCTGAAGACAACAGTCTTTTCCCTAGACTATTAAATGACTTTCAGAAATAAAAAAAACCCTAACATTTTGAAGTTGAAATCTAGCATTACATTGCCCACAATGAAGAACTGTTTGAATAAATAAACAGACACAGCTTTGTACCTGAGGTATTTCATAAAACCTCAAGCCTCTTTAGATGAATTGCAACAAAACAGCATTCATCATTAACAAAATGAAAAACAAAGTCTGTGGAGTTTAGGTATCTCGTGGTTGTAGTACAGAACAGAGAAAACACTGCACTCTAAAGCAGAACTAAAAGAGGCAGAAGGTGCATTTGGATTACCTACTGTAGACTCCTAACTCAGGTGGCACCTAATTAATATGGATGTGATTCAGAACAGGAATTCACAAGTGTGCTTCACAGCCACTGGAAATCAAAGCAGTCAACTGCTGTTAACTACCTCCTCTGTGCTAAAGGTACATTCCTGATCTTCTAAGTGAGTTCATAAAAGATATTAGGTATAGGCCTGTAGTTTGAGGGATGCATTTGAATGGGCTTTGAAGTGTCTATCTTTTTTTAATCCCACTCCTTAAAAACACATCCTGGCTAATTCTCCTTCTTTTTTGGAATAATGATCACCCAAAACTCAGTGCCCACTCTGGTACGACCAGATTGAAAACATAGATTTCATGTGCTGTCATAAGAGCATTCCCTTCCACCTCAAACCTCATGTTAACCACATCAAACTGGGGAAAAAACGTTCCTTCCTATTCTATGAGTTATATTTTGGGATCACCATTTTGTTTGTTTGACACAGACAAACACTGTAACTTGAACTGGAGCTAAATCCTTAAAAAGGGAGAATGAAAAAGGTAGTGCTATGTACAAATAAGAAAGTACTTTATTTCTATATACAGCATGAAATTCTACATGAATATATTCTCATAGCTTTTGAAAAAAAGGAAGAGTTCCTAGGACAGCTGTTAGAAAACCAGTCTTACAGTGTGAGCCTTAAAGAGTAAAACATATCAAATTTACCAGAACAAAAGTTGAAAGGTACCTTGACTACTGTATATAAATTTTTAGTAGTCATAGGCGTGATAAAAGTGACAGTCTGTGGAAGAGGCCAGGTTTGCAGATCAAGGCAATAAGTTCATCAGGCCGAGTGGCACAGCCAGAATGCAGCCACCGGTTTCTGTGCACAGAGGCCTTTCAACAGGACATGGCAAAGAGTTTTTCATAGACACTTGTTCAGAAAACAGATGTAAAAGGGAGAATTTTCAGTCTTGCTGACAAAGGCATAGCAAAAGGAAGACTGGCAGCTGAAATTAGACAAATTCAATCTTTCCATAACATTGCAATTTCCTAGCACTAAGGGTAATTAAATATTGGAATGGCTTACCAGGGGAGCTGGTGGACTCGCCATTGCTTGGAGCTTTAGGACGAGATTAGATATCATTGTAAAAGAGATGCTTTAATCCAGCTTCTGGAAGTTCTCAACATGCCCATAACACTTGCAGCTCTGCATTAAGACAATGACTATAATCAAATCTCATACTTACAGCTGATCAACTGCAAGGGTTATAAAGAATTTCTTTTTCCTTTCACATAAAAATCAGACAGATACTTGGGTGTGGTTTACGTTCTGATCTGTCTCTGTAGTAGCAAAGATTGTCCACATTTACAGAAAACACAGGAGCAGCTGATGCAGTGGCCAGTGGTGATAGGGAAAGTACTTTTTCTTAGCCTGAAATTCACTAAGCAGTCATACCCAAATGGGAGCTCACATGAATTTGAAGTCATCCAGATGGATGCAAACCACCTCTGCCCTGGAACCTGTGTGATTAGGTCAGTGCAGAACCAGGTTTGATTTGTCTGCCCTGCTGAGGACCTGGCAGTAGCACCCATGCAGCATTTCACTGACGCAGCTACAGAGCACTGGCCAAGGGTCAAATGAAAAACTATTGGATCACCACACCCTTAGAGGTATCATTAATGCATCTTGCTAGATTAGGTCAAAGGCTGTGCTTTTCCCAAGGTGAGATAAATAGAAATCTCAAATGAGTTTGTTTTGTGTTTGCTCAGTGAAACAAATCACCTGTTAACACACTTAGAATCATTTTGACATATCTAATTAAGTAATTGCTATTAAAGATGCATGAGTAACACCTTGATCTTCTCTGTCTCCTGAAAGTTAAGATACTTTAGCATAACTAGACTAATCATGTTAGCACACAGGTATCAGGACGAATTTAGTGTTGTGTTTTCCAACTTAAGTAGATACATAAGCATCCCTTTTGGTGTTTATTTTAGCTACATCTGGAATTATACAATCTGCACTATTTTAGCAGACTACTATAATGACTTAATTATTAAATGTAAGTCAAGCTGAAGGCAAGACAGAACATTCTGCTGCTTTTACACTTGTGTGAAGAGTATGTCTCGACTCTGTCAAATAAAGCATAAAATGAGAAATGGTTGTTCTAGTGATTTCTATGAGCTGCACAGCAGCATGTTCATACCGTGAGTCTCCAAATATGAAAGTCCACGTTTTTGGGCTTTTATGCTTATTGACTACCTATATTGTTCTCCTACATCCCTTTGACAGTTAGTTAGTTAAATTCAAAGATATTTCTGCCTCTGCTAAATAACAGGTCATTGGATGGATTTGTGCACAGTTCCACCTGGAATGTAATGCAGGCATGTAATTGACCTGTCCTGCAATTTGGGAAATTTTCCGTGCAGAATAAGGATGATTTCTCTTTGCCATAATTCTGAAGCATACATACTCTGTTGTCAGTACTGGTCATTACCATTATGTTAAGATTGTCATATTTCAAAGTAAGATGGGACACACAGTGACAGCACCATCTAGTAACACAAAATATTCATGCAAAACAAAAAGCAGACTCAACCTTTAAAAATGAGAGGGGAAAAAAAAAAAAAGATGTACTGATACTGTTTGTCTCAATGTCTATTTTGGTGACACATGCATATATTTGACATCAGTCATAAAGGTCATATTTACAAGATGGTCCTATTAAGCATGGGTAGCCTTACTCAAACCAAAACAAAATACTCAGAATAAGGGTCTCCTCATCTGCAATGAAAATGGCAAAATCTGCATTTACACTCTTCTGACTTCTCAAACAGACATCACTTGGTGTGCTGCTGTATCTGAATGCAAATAACTCTGACAGACTCTGTACCCAGATCTGCTCCACACTGCACACAAATTTCATTATAATGAACTTCTAACCTTTTATTATCATTTGTTCTCTTGTAATTCTTAGTGCCTACAGTAAAAGAATGCTTGGAAAACCTTGAATAAATCTACTGTCCCCTAATTTTTAAAGAATACTCTTTAAACAAAAACTGAAGGAGGAATATTATATTATGTAATAGACACATTAGAAGCCAATGACATAATAAATAGTAATATTGTTCTAATGATAAATATCATCACAAATTTGGACTAAATCTCTTTGGGATACAAAAATTATGCCTTAATTTTCACAACCTGTTCAACTGAAGGATTATTGAAGAAACTTTTGCGTATAGAAAGATATCTGCAGCAGAGAATTACCTTACTTCACAGTGCTCATTTATATTCCTTCTGTGCCAAAATCTCTACCCAAGTAACACAGAAGTCCACATGATCACTTAGCATCAAATTCTCTGCTCTTATATTTCTGCTAAAAAATTTCCAACTCAAAATGTTTGAATTGTAAAGTAATTATAGTTGTAAAATTCTAAAATTTTTATTTGAGTGGATTGCTTTTAAAATTATGTTCCACACAGCATAAAAAAAGTATTTGTATAGTAGAATCCAGAGAATTAGCATAATTATGTTCTCATTTGTTCTAGATTTTCTATTGAAAATTATGTTCTTACTATTAAAAACCTGTTTCCTATGCATTTCTAGTAATAAAACTGGAAACTCACTCTTATATTTATTGAATCTTTGCTTTCCTTAAACACCAACAGGTGGGTTTTTTCCTTCGTTACAGAATCACATGCAAGTTTGAATAACTTAAAATCCTTTCATTACAACTTGTTGGTTTGAAATACTGCTTTTTCTCCCCCTTGATTTGTTTAACATTAAATATACTGTAGTTAACATTTTAAGCAAATTTTCAATTCTATTCTTTAAACTGATGCATGTAATAGCTACTCATTCTTCATTTATCTGAAATCTAAAAAACTTTAATAGTACAATTTTGACATTTAAAAAAAATGCTGTCAGAAGCACACCAAAATAATTTGTCACACCCCTCCCCCCCCAACTCAATAAACTCAATATAGAACAAACAAATAACATAATCTAATCTAACTGTCCACTTTACCTGGAAATGCATGCCCTGTTAGAGAATCCAAATCTGAAATTAAAACAGTGAAAAGATAGTCTTTAACACTAATTTAATATTAGAAAGCACAAAAAATCAAAAGCCAAGCTGGCATCAAATATCACATTATCACAAACATCAAATTTTAATCATATATATAGAAAAGCAAAAATAAAACACTTAGAATTACGTTATGAAGGTTTTCGTCTCCGTAGTCTTGTAAAAATGTAAAATAAGATCTAAAGATGAAAGCTTTGAACACTATGGGAAGCTAAATGATTTCATTGTTCAAGACAGACATATCACAATTAAATAGGAATTTTACAATACCTTTTAAATGAACCTCTGATTAAGAAACTCATATCTTAAGTATAAACATTTGTCCTGCCCTTGTACATAGAAACAATAATTAGAAATGTGCAGAATTCTTTTTAGATTGTACCCTTTTAAAAAGAAGACTTTCTTTCTTGATCATAACAAATAACAGACCTAATTTTGCCTGGTTTAGTGTTTACTCTTTCATTTGTCTTTTAAATCTATCTTTTTTTATAAAAGGAAGAGAACTAGAAGTATTCCTGCTGACACTGTAAAGCATAAATGAGGGCTTCACTGGTCAACTCCCATCTTAAGAGAGAGCAGGAAGGTGTATCAGTGATGGAGCATCAGATGACCCCTCCCCAATGTGCATTGGGACTAGAATGCAGAATTTCATCTTTGAAGTGCTTTGCTTTTTGGAAATTTCATGTTCTTAACAGAGACTAATTTAGCAACTTTGAGGAGTTACACTCAGAGATTCACTTGTAAATATATAGCCAGAAGAGCAGTTGACTCTCATAAAATACAGTCACAATACCAGCTGAAATTGCTGTTGCATTACCAAAGTATAAGGCTAATTCTCAGACATATATGGCCAAAACTCCCACCTTCTTAGATAGTGTTCTGTCACACAAGGCAGTGACGTGAGAACATTTGGAAAACAAGCCCTGTTGCTAGAAGCAGTCCACCAGTTCTCAATCAGCTCACCAGATTTGTGTGTGAAATCCTCAGACTGTTCTTCCTCCCATTATCTGACAAGTGGGATGGCAGTAGCTACACTATCTTGGAAATACACAACTTTGTGGCTGACCAATCTACCCTAACATGTGTGTATCCATGAGCTTTCTTGGCATTTTAAGGAACTGAATGTATTTATGAGCAGCGCCTGGAAAAAAACTTTTAGTATTGTTTATAAATTACTTTATCTTTTTAAAAAAATTGTTTTCTGACTGCAACAGTCAATAGACGCAAGATTCTAGGTCAATGGTTAGGATACAGAAATCCTGAACTTGTAATACGGTAACTGATTCTATAAAATATTGCGAAAGTATTTACCAATTAACTCCTGGAACTGCAGTAGGAACTGCTCCTACTGAAAGACAGGAGAAAAGTGTGTTTTGCTTTAATAATTTATAACTGTTTAAGTGAGATAAATTTCCCGAGGACTGAGAACATGCTTAGTTTTGCAAATGAACATAGGAAAAAAACAACCTAAAATGTGATAAACGCACTAGAGAGAATTGCTTTCTGAAATCTAAGTTGCTGAACACAATGCATTACCTAACAATTCCAGTATGTGGGGTCTCAAGGTTTAGCATACCAAACTTCATCATAATCTACAGTAGAAATTAGAAACAATCTGAGCATCTTTCCTTTCAGAGCATGAGAGACAGAAGAATGTTTTGTTGCCCCCTAGAAGCCCGTAAAAAGCACACCAAAAACAGATTATGAATAAATGGAGTATCTAGCTAGGCAGTGACTGCTCCCTGAAAGCAAAGAGACTGGATGCAACAACCATGCAAATCGGAATCAACACAAGAAAACATCTAATACTTAAATAGCACAAACTGTTGTCACTGTGCACATCCTGTGGCACATCCTACCACAGCAGGAAGGTGTTCCAAAACATCGTTCTATGTCATTTTCTTAATGAAAGTATCCTGATGCAAAACTCTAAGATCCAAGAAAAAGAACAGAAGAGGAAAAAAATTCTCTTCTTCCTATAGCAGTAAAAAAAATCTACTTAGACACCGGGATTAAAAAAAAACAAAACCAACCAGAACAAACTACACCAGAAAAGTGGGATTTGCATCTGAAAAATTCATGTACCTATTGTAACTTGCAGCAGAAATTACTATTAAAAATGCTATTCTGAAAGCAATGTAGATAAGTTAATGAAAATTAATTAGGCTCTTGTCCCAGCATAAAACAACACTACATGTAATACTTTGTGTTAAGTTGATGATATAAATTGTGGATGTGCTTATTTTCTTACAAGTCGATGTCCACTAAGTGAAAACAAGGTAGTTTGTCACCCGAGCACGTGTCCTGTGTGAATTGTTAAATAAAATCAGACCTACTTTGCTAGCTGAAACCAGAAGAGTTTATGGTATATTGAACCCACAAATCATGATGCACATGCCCCAATTCCATCATTACACTTTGTCCTAGTTAGGACAGCTGAGATCAGTTCATCATGGTGGGTGTAACCCAAAACTGTATTCTATAGCCTTCCATGTCATTTCCCAGAAACTAGACTATTGTTGTCAATAGACTATTCGCACCCTCTGCCCATAGAGCCTGACTCCTCAGGCTATAAACTAGGTGTTAAGAGGCCTGTGAGATAGGAGGATGTTTCTGTCCTCACACCCTTTGTGGAACTCCCCACCCTGAGGGGAGCACTGAACATTCCTGCCTGAACTGGAGGATATATAATCTTGGAGTTTTGGAACATTTTTAAAAACCCACTCGTGGGATCCAGAGGACGGCTGCATCTCATCGCTCTCAACCAGACTTAGACCACCACTGGACTGCGATCACCAGTTCTGGCCAGACTGCAGCAGCTCTCCCACCAGCAGGTTCTTCCCCTCTCCCTTTACTTTGGACTCAAACAGGGCCCAAGGAACACCACTTTGTTCAGGCCCCAGGGTACTGGGTTACACATTTGGGTTTTTGTGGGTTGAGACCAATTGTTTGTTTGTATTATTGTACTTACTGTATTATTTTAATAAATTGTTATTCTGACTTATAATCTCTCCTTTGAGTTGGGTTCATTCCCCCTGCTGGTTAACTTTTAAACCAGCACACACTTCACAAAGAGTGATATGAGCTGACACTGCATAGGCAGGCAATGTAAAGTTTCCCATATAAAGATAAAGTGTGCGACGTTTTGCTGGTAGACTTCAACACGTGCAATTACTTCAGTTATAATGGAATGAAACCTTTGCTGTGTCTGAAACAACTCTAGTCTTCAGTCTCTGCCATAAGATTTCTTTTACTCTCCTATGGACTCCAAAGGCAGTAGAAAAATCATCATTTCCTGTTATTGTTAAGAAGATTTCTCAGTTTATTTGACTGATTTTCAATTAAGTAAGCTTGAAGAGGTGGAATACAATTTTCCTCCATTCCATTTATTTAGTGGATTGCTCTGATTTGTTACTATTCATTTTTGTTTTCACACATATGACTTTCTAAGCAAAGAGCAGGAATCTGAAATTAAAATGGAGTACCTAAAAGTGACACACATTTTCATCCCCTTGTTAGGGCAACATAGTTAGCGTGTCTACAGAAGCAGTTAGCAATGAATTATATTCATGCAATCCAGACTTAATTCATACTATAAGTCATTGATTTTAAGTAATAAAACCAGTGATTTGAGGATAAAGCTGACTTCAAGATGTAATGCATAGAAAGATTTTTCAAAAAACGGAAAGAGTAGGTACTTCTCAGTAGGCAGTATCTTTCTTTGGTGTGCCATAGTCATTTCATTAGCTCAATGCAAAACAGACACTGGAGATGGTACAAGATTTTTATGCCACTAAGCTAAGTATTTTTTCCTAGAGTTGATTAGCAAAGATGTAGTCCTGTCTATATCTTGCCTCCAAGGCCCTGTTCCTTCTATTTCAAAAACAGTGTTCACTGCACAATCCGGTGCTCAACCTTTGACTTCCACTCTCACGGTATTCCTTGTGCTGTGCTTACAGTAAAACAGCTGTATAGCTGTCACTGATATGTATTCACAGAATACCAATGCCAAAAAACAGAAGGGATGATTTTTACAGTGCATAAGAAAACATATCTAAGGTGCAGAGCACATTTAAGTCATTTAACATTAAAGGCTCTCCACAGCATTGGCAGCAAGATGATGAAATACCAAACCACCTCTTGAAGGTGGTACCTGCTTAGAAAGGTTAGGAGAAGCTAAATGAATGCTCTTTCGAAGATACAAGATTTTGTCCTGCTTCTAAGTGTTTTAATAGATATTGACAGCAGGAAATGAGTGTCTCTGCTTGGTAAACTTTCACAGTTAGACTCAATTGTATTTCACTATAAGCCCATAAATGAGCAGCACAACTGAGGAGCCATTGTGGACGTGCACAACATCTGGACCACGAATTCTACAAAGCTGAAGTCTTCAAACAAGAGGAGTGAAGTCCCACTGCTCATAATATTTCAGTATGAAGGGAGAGAAATAAAAAGGCTAGTTGCAAAGAAAAGAGTGAAGAGTAACATACAGCTGCAGAGGCTGAAGAAGAAAGATGACTTGCATTAACCAGAAGTTGCAACTGTAGCTTTGACAATCAGGTCAGTGAAAAGTATTGGCATGCAACTCTTATAATTGGATTTGGACTGTGAGTTTGGCTGCACCAAGATCTGGGGGTTAATTTGGTACTAACCAAACATACAGCCAGAATTTAAACTGGAAGTAGGTGAGCAATTCTTTGCATTAGCCTCTAGATGGGAAGAATTTCCTTCAGCTTTGGAAATGGTGTGTCTTATTCACTAAAAAACTGGTTTTCCAATAGAGGTAACTCTTGTATGGTCCTGTTGCTTCAACTTGGGTCTGCACTATTTGTTGTTATCTGAAATAAAACTGTTTTCAGGCTCTCTCTCTTATTTTCATTGATATATTATGGCACTCATTTGCCACCAATCCTTTAAACAGCACAATTATCATTTTAATGGAAAAGTAAACCTTTTCTTTGAGAATTTCCCCAATGAGAAGCAAAAAAAAAAAAAAGAGTTACCATAAAGGTTGCAATAAGGAATTCATAATAGTGCAGTCACCATCTTACAAACCCACTGCTCTCTTGTGCTGCTGTTTGGAATTAATTTTTACTCTTGGAGATAATCAAAGAAAAAAAATCGAGTGGACATTTAGTTATGAAGATTAACAATACAACACTCCAAAACCTATTTATTGCTATGATTCAACTTGATACCATCAATTTATGGATAAAAATTTGCATCATATCGAGACAGTAGATCACACTTATGCCACTAACCAGGGGTTCATTTCAGCAGCTTTCTTTTCTGTGATATCATTAAGAATTGGATTCAAACTTACTTTTCTTCAGTGGAGGTGTTTTCCTGTGAGCTGTGTGCCTGAGCTTCCATTAGCTCCAATGAAGAAGTAGTAGAAATTGAGTCAATTAATTACATTGAAAAGTAGAAATTAAACTTGGTCAGATGAATAGTTAGAACAGCTCTTTCCACTAACAAGATCTCTAATAACTATAGTGTGAGCTTAGACACCTACATACCTACATAACCTGTAATGTAGGTAATTGGAGCTGAATCTCACCACAAGAATCTTTCAGGAAAATAATGTACATATATGGATGTGGATCTGAGACAGCCACAAGAATAAAATGGGAATGATTTAGACATGGATTTAGACTATTTTGCAATTGGTAAATTTGATGGCCTTAGATCTCTAAAATGGCTAGTTAAAATAAGTACTAGACAAAAATAAACTTAGTCCTGCCAGTCTCTAGTACAAAAACTCACTGATTACTTTTTCTACTCTCTAAAAATCACATGTTAACTATACAGGATGATTGTTGCAGCTTTATATTTTGCCTTCTGATTTATGTTATTTCAGTAAGAACTTGGAGAATGGCTACAAAATTAAATACAAAAAGATCCATCTGAACACCAAGAAACACCTTTTTTTAATTGTGAGAGTGACTGAGTGCTGGCACAGTGCCCAGGGAGACTGGAGAGTTTCCTTCCCCAGAGGTAAATAAAAGCCATCTGGATGCAGTCCTGGAACACCCTGCTGTGGGTGGCCCTGCTTGAGCAAGGGGCTTGGACCAGATGACCTCCAGGGGTTCCTTTCAATCTCAACCATGCTGTGATTCTGTGAGATAGTACCAATTGTTGAAAGAACCTGAGGGCCACATACAGCTTCATTGTTGACAGAGCAGGAGAAAGAAATGCATTTTTCCTGATGAGAGGAATGAATTGTGGAAGATAGATCACAAAAAATACTGAGTAGGGGAGCTTTAATAATAGGGAAGCTTTCATTAATAGAACCCATCTGTTATCATTAATAACTGCTAACCATTCACACTGCCCATTCAAGTCTTTGTTCACACACTCTTGCACTTGCACACTCCGGGTTACCCACCACTGCACAACCAGGAGGCCAACACCAGCTGTCTGCACAGAGGCTGTGGGGCCATAACAGCACACAGGGGCTCTTAGGTGGACATCCAGGAAGTCCTTCAAAGGGTCCTTCACTTAATCACTTATATATACAATCCTGCAGCCTGACCACATGTGGCAGTAGCACCCTCTGGAATGTGGTCCCGTTCACACGACTGGTTGTTGCTGCTAGTCCTGGCAGGTGGTCAGGTTTGGCCAGCTTTTGGTACCCCAAGTTTCTTAGCTCTTGCAGAGACTGCCAGACTGTCAGTCTCAAGGAGCTTATCAGTGCCTGGGAGACTGCTGCATGCTGTTCTCTGCAGCCTACTGTATTCTCATAACTTTTTCCACCCACACACCTAGATACCCACAGAAATCACTCACACAAGATCACAAGGTACTTTTATGCAATGCAGCCTTGGAGAATGGCTACAAAATTAAATACAAAAGGATCCATCCGAACAGCAGGAAACACCTTTTTTCAATTATGAGAGTGACTGAGCACTGGCACAGTGCCCAGGGAGATCACACCTGCTATGTGATATGCTTTAGCAAAAGAAGCTGGGGGAGACCTAAAATCCTGCTATCCAGATGCAAATTTATCCTTACATAGAAGTTGTGGATTACTGTGAACAACTACAAGGACTGGTAATACCACCAAACACACATTACTAAAGATGCTATTCAAAATAACACAATAAGGAAAGAAAATAAGCTTCCAGCTTTACTTAAGTGTCCTATTAAAACAAAAAGTTCTCTTCCCATACAGTTAACTCTTTGGCATCCCCTTTCCTTGGATAGGAAATATTAATTAAATGTGTTGTCCTTAGTTTCCTTAGAATAATTCAACAGAATCGTGGAATGGGTAAGATTGAAAGGGACCACTGGAGGTCATTTAGCCCAACCCCGCTGCCCAAGCAAGGTCATCCTTGAGCACGTTACTCAGGACTGTGTTCAGATGTCTTTTGAATATCTCTAGAGAAGGAGACTCCACAACCTTTCTGGACAATCTGTTCCAGTGCGTGGTCATCCACAGAGAAAACTAATTCTTCCTCTCTTTCACATAAAACTTCCTGTATTCCACTTTCTGCCTGTTGCCTCTCATCTTAATTAGCCTGGCTCCGTTCTCTCAACACCCTCTCTGCAGACATTTAAATACTTTGATAAGGTCCCCTCTCAGCTGTCTCTTCTCCAGGCTAACACATGCCCAGCTCCCTTCAGCCTTTCCTCGTACAAGAGATGCTCCAGTCCTTTAGTCATCTTCGTAGCCCTTTGCTGGACTCACTCCAGGAGCCAAATGTCTTTCTTGTACTGAGGAGCAAGAAATTCAATTTCTGTGTTCCTAAAGCTGTATTTCATAGGGCTTCTGAGTTAAAATGTCATCACCATCTATAGAGAATAAAAGTTCATGTTACCTATATATACATAGTTTAAATTACATAAAAAATATTTGAGATATTGAACAGGGATGATTGAAAACATAACCTATAGGTGTAATTTGACTTGGTTGAGATCTTCTAGTAGGTTCATAGTGGGTAACATTTCAGAGAAGAAAAAAATGGGATCTACTGGCCCTGGTCAGCTAAACTGGACCATAGTCTGCTTCTCTTCCTCCACATATGTTGTTCTCATTTCTTTTCTCTGTCTCACTTTAAAAAACTAAGCTAAAACAACCACCAATGAAAAATAGAAACTCCAAAAGTGGTTTCCTTCCATTTTGAAAGCCATCATTAATCCATTTTCTTCTGCTGCTGATCTCAAGCAATCTGCCTGCTTCATGCTTCCTAGTATAATCATGGCCTCAGGACTGGTTTATCCAAACTCAATGCAGAGGTTTTAAATAGCATCTTAAAATATATTGTAGAACCTACAGCTGCATACAGCCATCTCAAGATCAGAACATTAATGCTTTCCAAAGCAGCTCTCATCAGGAAACTTAAAAGTACGTTATGGATGAAATCCCAGTCCCAGTTTCCTGCAGTGATAGCTGCTGCACTAACAGCAGCAGCAGCAGCAGTACCCACTCTACTTGAATGCAGAGACTTTATTTAGGCAGCATTCACTAGCACTTTGATAGCTGTGATGGAGGACATCTATCATCAGAGGTAGGTGCACTGTAATTTGGAACCCCGTGCAGTTCATCACAGCTTTACTGCCTCATATTGAGCCAGGATTTCCCAGAGGACTAACACAGGCGTGCTGTCCTCACCACATGTAACAATCCAAACACTTTCAGGAAGGCACATTGTATCTATAGGCACACTGTAACTGTGAGTGCGACAGCTCACAATTGTGTACCTATGTGTATTTATTTAAAACAAGCACACAAATGAAAAAGTTTCTCAGAAAGATCAGGACAAACATTACTCATACTTTCCCCAGTGACTTCCACTTGGGTAACTGGTTTAGCCATGAAAGAGGTGAAAGAATCTCTTTTACCTAATGTACTTTAGTGTCTTAGTATGTCCACAAACATTTTTAAGCTCAGAAGCACATTTAAAATGATGTATAGATGATCACTGAGCAACCACAACCTTAAAAACATAAAATCATTTAGGTTGGAAAAGACCCTTAATATCATCGAGTTCAACCATTAACCCACCACTGCCAAGTCACTAAACCATGTCCCTAAGTGCCACAACTACATCTCTTGTGCTCCAGACCCTTCACCAGTTTCACTGCCCTGCTCTGGACACACTCCAGCACCTCAATGGCTTTCTTGTAATTAGGGACCCAAAACTGGACACAGGATTCCAGTGCGGTCCCCCCAGGTATTGAATACAGTGGGGAGATCACTGCCTTGGTTCTGCTGGCCAGACTATTTCTGATACAAGCTAGGGTGACATTGGCTTTCTTGGCCACCTGGGCACACTGCTGGCTCATATTCAGCTGCTGTCAACCAGCACTCTCAGGTCCTTTCTGCTGGGCAGCTTTCCAGCCATTCTGCCCCAAACGTGTAGCGCTGCCTGGGGTTGTTGTGACCAAAGGACAGGCCCTGGCACTTGGCCTTGTAGAACCTCTCACACTTGGCCTCAGCCCACAGAATTGAGGATGTCTAAGTTGTGCAGCATGTCACCAACCATTTCCCCTCAAATTATGGGGGCTTCATGCCACCCCCCAACCCTGTCTTCCAGCTCAGGAGGCTGGTACCCAGAGAACAACTGGTCATACTGTTAGACACTGAGGCAAAGAAGGTATTAAGTACCTCAGCCTTTTCCTCATCCTTTTTTACTCTTTTTCCCTACATCTCATAAAGAGTGGAGATTCTCCTTTGCCTCCTTTTTGTTGCTGATGTATTTCTAGAAACATTTTTATTTTCTTTTACGGCAGCAGCCAGATTAAGTTCTAGTTGGGCTTTGGTCCTTCTACTTTTCTCCCTTCTTAACCTCATGCATGACATCCTTATAGTCCTCCTGAGTTGCTTGCCTCTTCTCCCTAAAATCATAAAATTTCCATTTTTTTTCTGAGTTCCAGGAAAAGCTCTCTGTTCAGCCAGGTCAGTCTTTTTCCCCACCAGCTCATCTTACAACACATCTGGATGGCCAGACATGTACAACTTTCTAGCTCATTTTTTTCAAAGGATGCTTGTAAATTTATTTCAGCCTAGGCAGACCTAAAGCCTGCATATATCCAGGATCTTGGAGCAGTGGTTAGTACAGCAGTGTTCTTGAACTAATAACCTAAAGCCCTAACTTTGAGCCAGAGCTGATTTCTGTCCTCAAAAGACAAGTATAATTCTTTCCCATTTGTCTGAGAAAGACCATATAGAAAGAACAGTTTCCAAATTAAGGAGGTGGCTAACACAGACAGTCACGAGCTGTTTATTCAACCTCAGAAATTGTTATTTGTTGGTAGAGTTTCCATACTTGACAGCAAATAGATGTCAGAGTTTTGAGAGTCTGCTTGAATCCTATCTGTACATTTAATCACATTATCTCCCCATATGAAATATTAAAACTTCAATTACTTTTGCATTATTGTGAAAAATATGCAACTCATAACTCAAGAAGCAACAACATAATACACATCATGATGTGATGACATCATGATTCTCAGCAATATGAAGCTATCAAATTTTCCAGACCAGAAAACCATAAAATAGATAAGTAAAAATATGCTAAATAAAATTCATGTTTATGTAATGTTGAGATATTTGTGAAATAGTCTGATGAAATCCTGGAAGTAGGCTCTGGGCAAATGAGGAGTCTCAAACAGAAATTCAATAATACTCCACCAAAACAAACAAAAAAAAAACAAAAAAAACCAAACAACCAAAAAACCCCAAAGATCAAACAAACAAACAAAAAACTAAAACTAAATCAACCAACCAAACAAAACCAACCAAAACCAAACTAAAAAGCCTCGCTCCACCAAAATCACCCAAACCCCAGGGGAAAACAAAAAACCATGAACTTCAAAATAATATATCTGCTCAGTTTTATTGCGGCTCTTTTCTAAATCTGCTTTTTTCACCGAAAAGGCAAGAAATCCTATGAAATTCAACTGTTCCACTTTATGCCACTAATTATGTCAAATACTATGACATGTCTTTCAGAAGCTGCTTCTTAAGTGCTATCAAATTCTTTCACTTTATCTCATTCTTTCTCTTCTACTGGAAATGCCTCTTCTCTCACACTGTCCCTGTTTTTTAGTAACTTTGCTTTTTCCCTGAAAATTATAGAAATATAAGCTCTTGAATCAGCTGACATTTCTAAACAAAAGATAATATTCTCTCATTTTCCAATCAGCATCAGCTTCCCTTCCCCTAACTCACGTGAGATTGCTTTCACGGTTGTGCTCAGCTTGATCTGGTCTTTGATATCGATTCATTGTCTTCTGTTCACCAAGAGAAAGTATTTTTTCATATTCATTTTCCTGTCATTTTTCCTTGTATCAGATAAAACCAAGCCCTTATTATTAAGCAATCTTTCAAGCCTTTCATGCCTTGCCTGGTTTCAGAAAGACTAAATAACTATATTTATATGTTGACACGTAAAGTACCAAGTCGAGGTTTATATGACAAAGCTGATTCAGTGACTTACTAAATATTAGGACAATTCTGGTTATACTAAACAAGCTGAGTCTTCTAAGTACTTTAGATCCGGAAAGCTAGTGGGGATGAAAAAAAACCAAAACACCCCCAAAAAAGAAACATCTGCTTAAGTAGCTGTGGCTTAGTCCCAGCCAGCAATCACACACCACACAGCCACTTGCTCACAACTCCTCACCCTGGTGGGATAGGTTAGAGAATCAGAAAAAGGTGAAACCTATAGGGTGAGATAGGATCAGTTTAATGACTGAAATAAAGTAAAACATAATAATAATAGTAATGAAAGGGAGAGGAATAAAATCCAAGAAAGACAAGTGATGTACAACGCAACTGCACCTGCTGACCAACGCAGTGATTGGTCCTTCCCAGACAGTTCCCCCCAGCTTATACACATTCTATGGTCTGGAATATCCCTTTGGCCAGTTTGGGTCACCTGTCCTGGCCATGCTCCCTCTCAGATTTTTGTGCGCCTGCTTGCTGGCAGAGCATGGGACATTGGAAAGTCCTTAACTTAGGGTAAGCACTATTAGCAACAACTGAAATATCAGTGTCTTATCAACATTATTGACATACAAAGTGCAAAACACAGCACTGTGCTAGTTACTGAGAAGAAAATTTAACTCTATCCCAGTTGAAACTTGGACAGTATCAACCTTGATTCCATATAATTTATGCCATGACCAGGTCCTACATTTTCCAGTACATTTCAGTTAACCATCACCACTCTTCCCATCCCTTAATAGATGTATCTACACACACACACACCCCTACACACACATCATTCCCTTAGTTTATGGACCATCGCTAAAAAAGTCCATTTAGTTCATTTAGTCCATGCCTTTGGACTCCATCTGCTACAGTTCTTCATCAGGGCAGGAAAAATAGAGTATGGTGTTGGATTCTTGCATACTGGAGTCAGTTGATTGTCCCTCTCCTCCACCTGTCTGGAGGCAGCATTACTCTAGTACTGCTAACAAGAATCTCCACTTCTTCTAAAAATGTATTACAATTCCTTTCCATAGGATCAGAAGTATAGGGCTCTGGTAGATACCGGTGCACAGTGTACCCTAATGCCATCAAGTTATAAAGAGGCAGAACCCATTTTTATTTCTGGAGTGACAGGAGCTAATCATATTGGAGGCTGAAATAAGTCTAACTGGGAGTGAGTGGCAAAAGCACTCCTATGTGACTAGCCCACAGACTCTGTGCATCCATGATGAGCTGCTGTTCCTGTCTCATCCACTGAATAATGGCCAACTTCTGAAGTTTTAACTTAGGAAAGTTGTCAATGTTTTCAGTGATAAATGCTAGAGTTCTATAGAAATGACCGCAAGACTCCCTTTGATTTCATAGAGGTAAGAATTGCACTGAGTTCAGAAGGAAAAGACCATGAAACAGAAGAAGGGAAAAGTCTGTGATAATGTAATTAATTAAAATCTCTATGCACAAGGGAATGAAGTAAAGGTTGAATTGGCTTTTGCCTACAGGCATTTCCAGATTTGATTGCTTCACTTCATTGGTCTAGCAGTCTTTCAGCACAGTTTTGTGCTTTCAACATTGTTCATATGTAATATAACCAGAAGAAAAAAGTTATTTCATGATATAACTTTTGGAGTCCGTGGAATTACTCCAGTACAGAGTATGACTCATATTTTTGATTTTAAATATTCAACTATTAGATGAAATAACAACTATTTATTCATAACCTAAATCCTAGGTATGACTCTCTTGAACTTTATTGTAAAATGCATGAATGTACAGGTAAAAAAGAGTGAACAGGTCAGTTACCATCTCTAAAACCAGGATATATATCTATAAGCTACAAGTTAATTCTGGGCCCTGGCATGCCAATAGGGAAGCAGCCAAATTGTTGTGGATCTCTTTCCTTTTGACCAACTTGACCAACTTCGGTCAACTCTCTTTCCAAAGAAAATGCACTGAAATTGCTTTGTTCTCTGGGATAGATTCAGTCTTGAAAAATGAGGAGTTTCAAATGGAACGAAAGGAATTATTAGAACATTTAAAAAATAACTGTATTTGAAGGCCAAGTTCTGGTCTGCAGTATGCAATTTCTAAACGACAAAGACTTCCTTTCATATTTTAGCCTATCTACATATTATATGATCTGGAGTTTAACAAAATCTCTAACAATAGGAAGGTTGTATTAATTTACTTTTTTTTTAAAGCAGCTTTGATATGGAATTAGATCTGCCTCCAAAATTAGGTGGTTGAACTTCGTAAAAACAACATTTCCTCATCTGTGTATATTATGAAAATGAACCTTGACTCGACATTAATATTGATATCATGAGAGCCATAAAAAAAACCCCTTCAAAACTCCCCAAACCCTCAAATTGAAAATACTAGAGGTAATTCATAAATAAAATAAAATAAAATAATTCATGTAATTTAGAGAACTCAAAAAACCCTCCTGTAACATATGTTCTATTTGCAATTTTAATTTACTTTGGTAGCACTGCTTCACCAGTTTATTTTAGGGCAGGTCTTTCAGGAACTTTGTTTATAATATGTATTAAAAAAAGGCAAAAAAATGAAAAAAGCAATAAAAGTAGTCCAAACAACTTTTGATTCTTGCCTCGTTGTTATAACTAGCATTTAACCTGGACCAACTGAATCTTGTGGGAGGATGTGTTATGAAAATAATAAGACATATAATTTTTACTATTGTTGCTCAGAGAGTAAGACCCAATTGTGTTCAGGTACTTCTTATCAGTGAGAAAAGGGAGCTGTTTTCTGTGTCCTACAAAGCTTGCAGTGATTTATTTGTTAGAAGAACTATTTCACTGACATAAAGTGGAGAGGATAATATCTATCTTCCACGTTTTTTAGCTTAATTGCCTTACTGCAACTGAATGTGACACACAGTGTAAGAAAGATTAATTATGAGAGAAAACTGAAGTCAGCAGCCTCAGGCAAGACAGTTTCTTAGAATTGGCTTTATAATCTCAGAAGAGATACTATTAACCTTAAATTAATTTGGATTTTTTACATTTTTTCTTTCTTTTCTGATACAGCACTACAAAACTTGCTTTTCAAGTCCTTCTGTATTCTGAGAAAAAAATTACACTTTTCTAATTCCTGGATAGATTTTAAATGAATTTAAGCAATATTTCACTCAAGCTCATTGTCAAGATTTTGCTAACATTGAAAAGTTTTTAAATGTGATTGAAGGTATCACAATCATATCCACCCTAAGTTTCGTCAGTAGGTTCAGCTCTGTACTAAGACAAACAACCAGAATGCGTTCCAAGCCACTAGAACAGCAATGGTGAAGTATATTTTGCTTCCATCCCTAGAGGTCCCAAGGGTATGAACGGTCTGTCCTCGCACTTCTCTTTACATTGCAGTTCTACTGCACCTCTTCCCCATGAGATCTTGGTCTCCTCCTCTCTTCCTCACACATTATAAATATAAAATATACTTCTTTTCTCATCAAAGAGATATTGGACACTGACAACTCACCAGGTCTCCTCTTCAAGTCTTTGCTTTGCAGGCAGTTACCCCCAGAGAGCAGTAGGATGTTACAGAAATGCGAATGGCAGGTGAGTTAAACCAATGGAGCAATGGCTTCTGATGCACAGCACTGTCTGCTTCACCAGGATTTTACTCCAAGTTCTGTGTCAGTTCTCTTCTGTCCCTAGATTCAGCTACAGGATATGCATGTGCCCTAACTGTCTTGCTCATAAGGTTTCCCAATTTTTAACAATGTCCTCAATATTGGGTATGTACCTTTGGGTGGAAGGGACTCCATTATCAATACCATTTCATTGACATGGCTGTTGAAGGACAATCACATCACTCTTCTTCCAAAGTGCTAGTTGTATGCATTTTAGTTCCCAGTTAAACCGTGGATTCTAACCCACAAGGACCAGCTGCCAGCAGTGCAAGCACTACTGCCTCTGATTATATACAGAGGTCAAGTGTATAAATGGATCTTTCCATCTGTGTTGATGTGGATTCTACATCTGATGTGCTTTCTCCTCAGAGAACAGAAAGAATAATCAGAAATTGCAAAACAGAGAGCCCCCAACCATCCTGATTACTTGCCATGGGATTCACTTCATTTAAGTCATTATTTTATTACAGTTTCCTTTAGACACAAGATCTGAAAAACTCATATCAAAAACTCAAAAATGCTGAGAGGTTGTGCAAATATTCTGTCAAACTTTATCTCTGAGCAATACACTTCATTTTTCTTTTAAATGTTCTCTCCTATTGTCAGAAACTGAAATGGTTGATGATTTATGTATTCTAGGAGACTTTTGCAGGCTTTTGACTATTGACACATAGGTGTGAAGTCCTGAAAAGGCAAGAACTGACCTTGGGCTATTGACACATCTGATGGGCAATCAGGACCCGCCCTCCCTCTGCTAAACTTGAAAGGCGGGAACCAGGCGAAACACAAAAAGACACAGCACAATGTGCCTCTGGTGGACTAAGCCCAAAAAAGGAAAAGGGTATATAAACTGACTGGTGACTTTGAGAATTTGGGAGTTCTCCTTCTCCCCCACCGCCTGCGAATCAAGACCATCGCTCTCAAGCATCACTGGATCCAGTGGGCGGTGACTATGTCCATCTCTTTTATACTCTCAGCTTCTCTTTTCCCTTACTCTCATCCTGGTTTTCCTCTCCCCTAAACAGTTTCTCCCCCCCCCAAAAGGGGTTCTTTTCTTTTCTCTTACTCTCCCTGGCTCTTATCCTGCCTTTCTCTCCCCTATGCATTTTTCTCCTCCCCAGAAAGGTTATGACAGCACCCAAAAGTGTTAGCTTACCTATTGATTATGACAGCACCCAAAAATGTTAACTTACCTGTTGATTCAAAACTGTTAAAATAAATCTTATATATTTTCATACACCGATTATTTAGTGTCGCTTCGCTTTAATCCACCCCAAAGGAATTTTTGATAAAACCTGGGTTACCCCCCCCCCCTCTTTTCCTGGGGCGGGTCGTAACACCGATAATCTTAAATCATATTGGCCAAAGGAAAAACTAAAATCAGTAATGTATAAAATACTATAAAAAGGTGGAATCACATCAATCTCCATTAGTATAATGATATATACTGTATCAAACCCTAACTATGAGGGCAGTTTTCACAATGACATCTGATAATTTGGTGCATAGTACTTTACTTAAGGTAGGTGCTGGAATTAAAAATAGCTTAAAAAAATAAAATTGAAATTTTGTATTACATTCAGCAATACTCAGATTCTAAGAGTTCTCAGAATCTCAAGGAAAAAATAAATAATTTTCTATACAAATACATAGGAAAGGTTGGCCTTTATAGATTTTTGCTGCACATTAAAGTTCTCCTTTGTAATACAATGTATAGAAGCAACAATTAGAGATGCAGGACAGCCAAATCAAGGGTTTCAGAAGCATTGGCCTATTCCCAGCTCTACTACTGCTCTGCTGAGTAACTTCAGGAAATTCCCTTAATAACCATGTCTGCATGTAGCCTATGAAAAATTAGCTATTTAGTATATGCTGTTTGTTTAGTATCCTTCTATAACCAACAGAGAAAAAACACATTCCCAGGCGGTGATTTATGCCACCTGAAGACAAGTCTGAAAATAATTAGACTAGTGCATGCACTCAACTCTGGAAAACTTGTGGAACAACTGCTTATAGCACATTCCTAAGCAGATGGAGAGCAAAAAAAGAGTTAGTTACAGACCATTTTTCCTTTTAGTTCAAGGATTTATTTTTTTTTAATGACTTTCTATAATTGGCTTTCCACCAAGTATCTTCATTGTGGTCTGGCTGAGCAGAGCCCAGGGGAACCAGAGAGAGGTACCTGGAGCAGCAGGCTCCCACATTACTTCTATGCAGAAGCATACTCCTCCTTGGTAGCTGTGGCTTGTAGGACAAGTGGGAACATTTACTTCACAAATTCTATTAAATTATCTCATATCTTGTGGAGAATGGACTAGGTATTAAGAGGTTACAAAGGGAAAACAGAGCTTAAACGTTTAAAGGGAAGGGGCAAGGAACAGAGGATGACTAGTCACAAAGCTGTAGTAATTAGAAATCCTGGAGAAAGGAAAAATTTTAGAATAAGTAATGATATATAAGCACTTGGCACAGCATAAGGAAAGGAGTGGTAGGCCACATTTTGTCTCTCTAGAACTGAATGTCTAATTTCTTTTTGCATAAGAATAGAAAGTCATATGTGAGGAGGAGCTTTAGGTGCCTCTTGCACTGACTTTCTTGTCTTTTGACACTAGTCCACATGACAAAGTCAGCAATGTCACAGACAATGTGAGGTACATGTTCTAGATGTCCAACCATCAGTCCAGCACCACCATAATCACCCCTAAACCATATCCCCACAGGCCACATCCCTACACCTTTTGAACACTTCCAGAGATGGTGACTCCATCTCCTTGCTGGGCAACTTATTCCAATGCCTAATCACTCTTTCAGTGATTTTTTTTTTCTAATATCTAATCTGTACCTCCCCTGGTGTAACTTAAGTCCATTTCCTTATGTTAAATGGGGTGTCCACATTTAATATGGATGAATAGGCAATCAGTTTGTCTCTTTCTCACCAGATGGGACAGGATGTCATTAGGACAGCCACGTTGCTGGGACAGCATGAGGACAGGTTTACAATTTTCTTGTAAAACTAAAGGAATCTCTTAAAGAAAAAAAATAAATAAAGTAGGATTGGATTCAGTAAGGACAAGTACAGGACACTGAACTCAGGAGGGAAGAACTAATTCAAAGACACCAGCTAGAGGACCAATTGTCATGTGTCTGTTCTACACAGAAACTGTCCACTGCTACAGTTTAGCACACTTTAAATACGAGTAGGCAATAGCATGCTATCTCTGGATAGAAATAAACATATATAGTGGAACATAAAACCAAGAGCAGAAGCTACAAGGTATGGAAAGTCATTCTCTTTTCACATGCAGTATAGGTTAGGGCCTCAGCTGTGTGCAGATTTGACAGAAGAGAGAGGAGAGACTGACCAGAACTCTGGAATACAGCCTATGAGAAAAGACTGAAAAAGTATTTGTTTATAAGTCTAACAGAGATAAGACCAACAGGGTACAATATCAATCTTCAGGTGCATGAAAGGTTGTTGCTAAAGGGAAGGAATAATCCATTTCTACTTTCATACGCAAAAAAAATAAGGAGCTTATTCTGAAACAGGGAAGGCTCAGGTCAAACATTAGCTGAACTTTCTAACAAAGATAGTGAAGCAGAGGAACAGACCTGCTGGGGATATTATGGTCTTTTCATTGTTGGAAGCATTGAAAACAAGGTTACACCAAACATTTGTTCAGCATCACCAATCCTGCAGGAGATAGACCGGCTGTTCTGTGCAGTTCTTTTCTTGCCCTATTTTCTTCTTAAAGCTTATGTTCTGTTTATTACAGGGATCTACTGGTAATACTGTGAATTAATATTAGATCAGTCCTTGTCAGTCAGTCAATGGTAGGTCTATGTATTTTCTACTTTGTCAACATAAAAAGAATCTTAATGCAATACAAATAGCTTAAAAATAAAAGTAAATTCAAAAGGTTTCTTAAAGCTCACCTAAAGGAATATTTAATGATATTTAATGGAATAAATATTCACACAGTTCCTGTGCCAATTCAGATTAGATCAAACTGAAAGAAATGAGTGAAAGAGGAAAATTGAACATTACAACTAAGAGCAATATGCTCTTAGTATATTCCTAAATATACTAAAATACTAAATACTAGATGAATTACTAAATTCATAATACTAAAAATACTAAATACTAAAATACTAAACTGAACTAAAAAACTTTGAAAAGCTAAATTTGAATCAGAAGTTGTGAATATTATAATATATTCATAATAAGACAACCTAGGATTGTCCTAGAAATGTCAGTGTATGGATTACAGAAATGGAAACATAGTATGACTTCAAATTCCAGCATCTGGTCTCCAGACTGTCTTCTGAACTTTCCTAAAAAAAATCTGTTCAACTGTGACAGACAATGTATATTTTACTTATCTATTTATTTCTACTACATTTTTTTTGATAGTCTGTGGTTGGACAGTCAAGAGAAAGCCCTAGTTTGCCTTCTCCTAGTGGCTGCACTCTCCTTTGGGTGAAGTGTGTGGAGGAAGGGCAGAGCTGATCCTCTCCAGAGGAGTGCAGAAATGTGTTCTGTGAGAGAGAGGTCTCAAGCATGGGGGCCAGAGGCAGTAGGCAGGTGGGGTGAGGGCAACAAACAAAGCCAATGGCACAAGTCAGCATGCCTGTTTCCTACTTCTCAAGAAGGGACTGAATGCATCTTGATGCAGTGCAGCAGCAACTAAGAGGTTCCTGGGCTGGGAGAAAGATGGGAAGAAAGGATCCCTGCCACCTGCAAGGAAATGAAAGCTGGGTGGAAATCAGTGGACATTTATTTTAACCCAGTCATTTTGACATTTTTCCATTTTCAAGTGTTGTCTGCTCTACCATCTGCTCAAAGAAAGCTGGTTTTAGAACGTGAAGGCCCTCCTGAGGTGCTATCAAAGGTGCAGAGCAGGTAATGAGGTACAGAGCAAGACTCAGAATTTATCCCTATTTCCAGTAGATTTTGGCATAACTTTCTTATGAAAAATTGCTTAAAGAATGCCAAGACTGTGCATACCTAGGTAGAACAACTGTTTTGCATCAGTAAATTTCTCTACATGAAAGTGTAGAGCAAAAGAGATTTGGCCTTTGAAAATATTGCTGTGGTCAGTGTCCTTCTATTCAAAATTCTATTCCTAAACTACATTTTGTTTCAGGTTTTGTGATTTATATATATTCTTGATTTTACATATTTTGTTTCTACTATAACTATGCTCCCTCCGTGCAAACAAAGATTTTATGTTATCAGTTATGTGGTATATTCTTTATGGAAGTTCTGGGATTGCCTACAGGCCCTAGATTTACAGGTTAAAGAATTATATATTGGCAGCTTGGTTACCACATAAAATAGGGTTCTTAGCTGGTTAACAAAATAAAGTGTGGTAACAACTCTAACAATATAAGCTTTCAATACTGTGTTTGGAGGCCAGGTTTGCAGACCATGTAACTTGACGGAGACTTCAGAAGTCAGTAGAGCTCTCACAATAACCTGGTCTTATGTATTTATACATAAACTGTTCATATATAAGAGCCCTTCAAACTCTCAAACATTTGTGGAAAGGAAACGATACTTCAGAATTTTTGAGATAAGAATTTCACTGAAAAACACTTTTCCATGCCATACAGTTATAGACTTCTCACATTAACAAGAATTTGCAAGGACATGACTGACACTTGAATCCTCTAACACCAGGAAGAGGTTAGGTTGTAAGCAAAAGCAGAAGTAAAGTCTGGGTTATCTTCTACTGCAACCAAAGCAAGTATGAAAACAGTTGTGAGACAAGCAAAACAAGGAGAGCCTTTCCATTAAAAAATGTCAATGCCAGCAGAGCTCAAAGAACACGTAGAAATTTGGGCTACACAAGGTAAAGATTTCTTAATATACAATAAAGCCCAGTACTGGTTGAGCAATAAGAAAGAATAGAACTAGCCGTATTTCTTCCAGAATAAATCACCCTAAGGCAGTAAGGTTCATCTGATGACATGAAGTTTCTCACAGCCACTTTCAAGGTTTACTGTCGATATTAATTTTAATTTAGCACTTAAGTAACTTTACAATTCTTTCCCCCGGCTAAAATCTGAACAATTGGGTATCTCTGAAGAACACAGAAAAATGACTGAGTTAAAACAGATATTTATTGTAATTTAACTCGATGGTATTTCTAGTGTCTTCTATCAATAATCACAGTAAAAATATCAATATTTTTAATGGATTTCATATTTTTAACCTATAAGTAAAAATAACATTTTATTAATATTTGCCCTCTGTTTGATACAAGTAATTACAGAAAGGTTCTACCAGGTTGTGGCAGTACTGTAGAAACTTTGAAATCATTCTAAGCAAATTGAGATGAGAAATGAAAACTGAGAATCCAAAGGAAGTGTAAGCAGATATTTAAATCCCTCTTATAAACTTGATAACCTTATGTAGCAGAGTAATAAAGGTAAAAAAAAAAAAAAAAAGAAAGAAAATGGAAAATTGAGGAAATTATAGGAATAATTGGATATTACTAGGCATGATATAAACTCCCTAGAAGGGAAAAGAACATGCAATAGATATTTTTCTAGATGGAGTGGGGGAGAGTATATTTTTTCTCCACCAGGTATCCTATTCAGTGCAGCAGGATACGAATTTAAAACAACTGTTGCTCTGACAAAGCAGAACAACTCAAAGGTCCAGAAGCAACACTCTATAGGTTCAACAAAAACATCATGAAGTTTATCACTCTTATAAAGCAAAAATGAAATCTGTTTTTTTTTTCTCCCACTGATGTTTTGTGTGTTATGAACTTGCACTGTGAAGAGGCTGCGTCCTTCTGGGAAATATTTGCAAGAGAGCACAGAAAGCCAGTGTAGCTGCCATAACTGGTGTTGCTGAAAAAAAACACAGCCATAATAACAATAAAAGCAGTAATGTATTTTCCTTTTAGTTACCCCACTGCAAAGGCTTACAAAGGTGCAACAGATCCCGAGAAATGTGTAAGAAAACTGAACCGGTCCTGCCACTTTGTCACAAAATGGGAAAGTACACAGTACCTGTCAAAAGACATGGTAAATTAAATCATCCATTAGCTTCTGCCTGATCCACCACTTGCCAAGGATCTTGCAAGCAAACATTCAAATATTGAATAACAAAGAAAAGGACAAGAGCGAGGTCTTTTGATGTGCAAGGTATTTTTGCTACCAAATTTTAATAAAGCCTTTGACAATTTATATTACTACAGGTAATTTCAGTTTAAATCAAGAGATTTCAAAGTAAATGCATATAAAGCACTAATCCATCAAAATGAGGTCAAAGAGGATAAGAACTCTACAAATGCAATTTTAAATTACTAATTAGAACTATTGCAGCTGTTCTTTTTGCTAACCATTAAACTATAAAGATATGAAGACAATGAAAGGAGAATGACCTTCTATATGTCAAAGAATATTGCTGAAGGCATCTGCAGCTAATGGGTCTGTGCTTGCTTGTGCAGAAAGAGTAAATAGGTTTATTAGCTTACTCAGCTGGAAAATGCTTAGCAGCTACTGGTCATCTGATAACAAATTTAATTCATACTTCATTTAGCTACAAAAGGAACCGATTTTTTATGCTGCTATTCAAATGTCCTGAAACATAATCTGTACCCGGAGGGGGTAAGACAGACTCATGAACCCTAGAACAAAATGTTTTCTACTTATTCTGTCCTAGTTTGGATCCTGTACCACTGCATGTCAGTCTCTTAACATTTCAGCATTGATTTCTTAGAAAAATATTAGTTCCAGTAGCTAGAGATAACAAATGGAAAATCTGAAAGCTTCTTGAAATCTGTATCAGCCTTGTTGCCACTACATAGATTCCCTAATTGCAAGATGTGTTTAAGAAATGTATTTTTAAAAAGTGTATTTTGTAAAAATTTTCATATCACAATTTTACTCTCAAAACACATCTGGGGTTTTATTTGGATCAGATTCTTCTGCTATGCATAAACAACTGTTCTTGTGTTAACTGTCTTGTACTAGATGTGAAATTGAGAAGGGGTCATACCTACAAATATTTGCCTGCAGCTGCCTCGGTGAACCCTTCCCAGTCACTGATCTTCTGGGAGTTTTTCCCACTCACTAGGGAAAGAACTACAGCTAGTATTTGCAAGAAATGGGAAATGAACATTCAGGTCAAGGTAGAAAACACTCTCTACTCAGAACTTCCTAGGAAATCAGTCACAATATCAGTACTACAAGTTCACCTGTGTTGTTTTGCTCCCTATAGAAACCCAGTCAATGGCAAAGACCAAACTGGAGACACTTTGGATAACACAGATCAAATATAACCACACTATCAAGCTGCAACAAAATATCTGTATAAGGGAGGCAACTAAAATGTATACACAAATAGTATGATAGCACAGTCCAGCACATATTTGTCATACAAAGAAGGAAGGGAGAGGAAAAAAAAATATGATTATACCCTTACTGAAGCCATGACTTATTTTATTTTACTCAGATTTTTTTTCAAACATTCATTTTAAGCCAGGTATCATTTCCTCTCATTCAGTGGTATCGTAAAAATTCACTGTTCACTCAAGTAATAAGTCTGTCTGTTACTATTTATTTCTTATATAGTCTTTTCATTGTCAACAACAATTCATAGAACAGGTATTAAAAATAGAACTACATTTGCTAAATTTCTGGAATAAAATAATTAATTCTGTGACCTGAATTATTGTTAGTATTTGTAGTCGCCTAGTATTCTGTAAGCTGAACAATCATTATTGTACCTGTGAAACCCGTCAGAAAATTTCCTGTTCTTAAAACACAGAAATGAAAATCAAGTTTGTTGAAGGAAACTGCTGTTGCTAATAACCAGAATTTTTAGGATAGATTTATGTCTTCTTTATCATAACTTTAAAACAATTGAAGGAAAGTCCTTACATTTCCTTTGAGAATGTGAAAAACATCACACTGATAAATTAAGCTGAGAAGTTTGATTAAAATCCCTGTTCGGCATTACATCTCCAGATTTGTACAGTGTTGAAACATGACATATGTTTCAACACACTGAAGTGTGAGTACTTTAGACAGGTTATGAAGGTGTGAACGCCACTATCACAGCCATATTTCCCTTGGTTAAGTCAGTTAACCCACATATCATGGTCACTTAGGGTGCTCTTCACTCTTCACTCAAAAACTGGCATGTTGCTTTTCTATGACAGTGTTCTGTTTACACATTAAATGGATGCATGCATGAGTATTTTCTTTATAAACTGTTACAGTAATAACTGTAAAGAAGAATTTAAATGCTCAGACTACAGCAGTGTCTTTCATATGCTTTTAGAGATGTCTTGAGGTTCAGGGACGTTTTGTGAGCAGACTGCTAGATTTAAACACCCATATGAAAAACACAGTTTATATGTGAATCACGTACTGCAGTAGAAAAAGCTCATCAGATTTTTAAAAGGGATTGTATTTTTGTAGAAGAATGCATTATTCTTAAAATATCAGCTGAGGACAGTAATAAATATACCCTATATGCACACCTTGCTGCAGCTACACACAGCCTGAAGTCGGTCAATACTCTTGAGCTGTTTTTCCTATTAACTATCTGTAAGTAAATAGCTTCCCACCTGAGGGAACTATAGGTTAGAAGAAAGAGCAGATTCTGAGGGGTGAATAAACCTTAGATTTATTGAAACAGGACTGCTGTGCTTATTGTAAAAATATCTTTCTGCTGGGTTAGAAGTTAAAGCTTTTTGTATGCAGCGTTGTGCAGGTGTAGTGTAAGGAAAAGTCACTCTTAAAAGCAGCATTACTTTGTAAGACATCAGAGGGAAAACATTAGAGAAATCACGAAGAATCAGCAATGAGTTAGAAGTTTCCATTACCTAGTGGAAACCTCGTCTCTTACAACCTCTGCTAAGGTAACGAAAAGTTAGATGTAAAATGCGTACAAGTTCATGGAGGAGGGATGAATGAGGCAGAAATTCAAGCAGTGAAGAGGTGAGAAAATAAAAGAAAAGAGAAGGAGAAACTTCTCTGAACATGATGAAAAGGGGAAAAGGAGAAGAACAAGCCAGCCAAAGAAAGAAGAAAGGTCATGACAAATTCTGTTTATTTTCTCTCGGAAAAAAAAACCAGCAAGACTTTGTGAAAAGAGAGAGGTGAAGCTTTCAGAAGTAATTCAACAGAATAAAGGTCACTGGAACTGTGGGTATGGCATTCATTTGTGCTGAAGACGTAGAGCTACTGCATTCACATGCATTTGATCATAAAAGTTGGTAAAGTAATAAAATCTTTTTCTTGCTGTACCCTGCTCTTTTATCCTACCTAGAAATGTGTTTGCGTAAGATATTCTTTTCTGGTCTGTCACCTTTTGGTTTATATATCCTGGAAAATATTTTTGGGGTTTTTCTTTTTATTTTGCCACCACCATCACCCCCCATCACCTTAAAAGCCTGAAGAAGTAGAAAATAAAACTGATGTGGGTGTTTCACATCTTATACATGAGCTGAGCATGCAGTGGTCCTTTTTAACTCCTCCACATGTTCTCTAAATAAACTTTACAGAAAGAAGAATTAGGGGAACAAAACAGCTGAGTAACTATGGTAGGAGAGCTACTATCAGTAACAATTTGGTTTTCTGGAGTTTTTAATAGATAATAGTAAAAGATAAAACCTAAAATATTCTATGTAGTTTGCTTGTTTTAGTTTAGTTTCTTCCCTGGTATCAGAGTATTAATATTTTAGTCTGATATGAGTATGTATTTGTGGACTCAAAGAATTTAATCTTTCTGTGAGGCTAAACACTGAGGAGCAATAATAACTACTAACTAAATATTTGCAATATTTTATTAATCAGAGGACTGTATTTTTTAAAAAAAACAAATCCTGTCTCCTAAAAAAAAATAAATGGAAACCAAAACCCTGGGTATTTTATCTTTGGCACTCTGCATTTATCTACCAATACAATGAACCGTATGATTCTGAACATTTCAGCTCTTCTTAAAAAACATAAACTAGAAAACAAACGCAAGATATTTTACCTTTGGCACAGTGTATTTATTAACCAATAGTCTGAATTTTTGGGGGGAGTTTCTTAAGGGTAGTTGGGCACTGGAACAGGCTGTCCAGGGAAGTGGTCACAGCAACGAGCCTGACAGAGTTCAAGAAGCATTTAGACAATGCTATGGGGCATTTGGTGTGACTCCTGGGGATGGTCTTGTGCAAGGCTAAGGGCTGGACATTATGACCATTGTGGCTCCATTCCAACTCAGCATATTGTGTGATTCTGTGGTTCTGTTGAGTGTTTCATCACATGATAACTTTTTCCTTGTGGTAAAACTATTTCCTGTCTCCATGAAAATTTCTGAAGTCCAATGCATTTCATATCAACATGTTGATGAGTTATAAAGCCATTGTTCCAAAAAATGGCCCATGAAAATAAATAGGCAAAAAATCTCAGCGATTTCAATACAGTGAGTTTGTTTTCAGTCAATGAGAATCTTTTTTCTTTGTTGCCATAAGAACATAAGACTCCTGATCAGGTAATACTCAGTCAGCTTGGACTCAATATTTTAAACAGTATCCCACACAACCTTCAAAACACTAAAAATTCAACTAAAACCCAAGTGCCACTTTTCTCCTGAGGATGAAGAAGTTATGGAAATAAAACCATGCAATAATACCATAAAGACAGAAACTTCCAGAGTATAACAGACAGTCACAACTGGTTAGACAAATGAACACTGAAAGTTGTAAAACATCCTGGGGTTTTATCAACAAATAACATTAGGCTTGACTAATTTCACAAGTTCTGTTCTGCTAATATATGCCACCAATTTTCGCCAAACTGAAAAGAATGTTAAAGGAAAACACTTCATATTTATGAATGTTTTAGCTATCAAAGAAGTAGCAAGTACAGAGAATCAGTAATGTCTTACATAGCAGAACTTTTTAAAGATGGACACTGAAAACATACTAATGACAAAGGCATCATTTAAAAATCTGGGTATGGTTAATCCAGTATATACTGTATCAGAGAAAAGGATCCACAGAGCTGTGTCTGATGTTACTTTGCCATATCCTGCAAGTGTAGCTTCCTTTCGTTTAAAAAGAATTTGTTAGTTGAACAACACTTGGAGTCAGAATATAAATGTGCAAATGTGAAGGTTTTAGAAGTCTATATGGTATCTTATATATTCATATCTAAAAAATGCTGTTCTCTGAATGTAATATAAATATTAAGAATATTGTCAATACCAGTTCTTACTATGACTACAGTAACATGGTCACATTTTTAAGTACACAATAAAACCTGCTGTATTTCTGCCCATAACTATTGATTCATGCTATATATTGCCCCTTGAATTACTGATTCAAGGGTTATTGATGTCTACTACCAATTCTAAATGCAGAAAATCAAAATGGTTTTATGTTATAATCAAAGGTAATGCCCTGTTCATGGTGTGATAACACTTAAGATTCAGGACAGACTGGTTATATTGTCCCATGAGTAACACAAGGAGTTTAGGAAATTGTCAGGGAAAAGCATCCACTGATGTTTGGAGGCTGTCTTGGTACTTTCTCTGCACCAACAATTAATGTTAGCTCTGTTACAA
This sequence comes from Manacus candei, assembly GCF_025592945.1. Taxonomy (NCBI): domain Eukaryota; kingdom Metazoa; phylum Chordata; class Aves; order Passeriformes; family Pipridae; genus Manacus; species Manacus candei. The sequence goes on along the minus strand of NW_026138059.1, from coordinate 10,531,093 downwards.
ATTTTCTTGTTTGTGTCAGAGATAGAGAAAACTACAAAAATATATTTTTAAAATACTACTATACCTATTGTGGGTCCCTTCCTGATTGAGCAAGCACAGGATTATAGCAGGTGCCCTTGAGAGCTAAAGAACAATATGACAACAAAAGCCTTAAAAGACAAGCACAGTATGGTATTAGAGAGCCTGAGGGTATGAATACAAATGGCCAATTAATGGTCATGAATGGAATACAACTCTATGGACTAGGATGAACCTATTTTAGGACATAACAGAGGACAAGGAATATATATTCAATACTATAACATAAATATATGGAAAATACAATGGCATTAACAAGAAGGGTTGCACACAACAGCCTGTGCAAAAATGGGAGCAGAGGAAGAAGAGGGAGGAAGAATGGATTGAGCTGTGCGCCCGATTAGTGCCAGGGGGTGTTCCACCCCCCTTGTCAGAGAAGGCAATGCTACCATTTCACTACTCCAACTCAGTAATTGTACCTCAAGTGTTAATTTTTGCTGTGTAGCTGGATTAAGCAAATGAGAATTTGGAAGAGCAGTGTGTGTGTCCAAGTGTTTTCTGCTTTGATTTTCCCACATGACAAAGTGGCACTAAGACACATTAAAGTGGATGCAACAGGTGAATAATGTTACTTATGGAGTCTATTTGTACATGACCTTCCTACCACTCCAAATCATGATATCTGCATCATAATTATTAAATCATACCTGTTTGACACCTACATCCTCAGTGAAAAGGCATGGAGATGTTCGTAACTGCAAATGAGGATTAGGACAACACCTGAGCCAGAACAATTCTTTAAAGCTTTGCAAAAATCCCATCAGTGACTAGAAAGGGATTATTTTACTGTGAAAGTAAAACAACTGATTTACTTGTTTTTGTCAAATGTTAAGTTTGCAACTGGGCCTTTGTGGATTATTCACAATGTTTGTCTTTTGGTATTCACACTCTCTAAACTGGTTAACAGAAAGAAAACCCCTACTCTTAGCTTTGGGGAGATCATCTCTATTTCTTGATAGTATCCAAGCCATAGTTAAACAAGCTGTCCAATGTGGGCATTTAGAAGTTTAATGTCCTGAGAAGACTTCTGTATGTTTTCAGGCTAGAGTTATTATAAATTCAATGTATACAACACAGCAACATTTGCTGTAGCATATCAGCAATATTCTTTGGTGCTTATCTGTATTGCCAAATAGCTATGGGTCAATGTTTCTGGCTTTTCTGAAAACACTCTCAAAAACATGAGTAGAAAATAAGAAACAAATTTAAGGAGCAGATTTCTCCCCCATCCTTTAAAAAAAAAACAGGTCAAGACAAAACACCAAAGATGGCATTTTAGTATGCCATCCTGAAACAATACATCGATCTATAACATCTCTGCAAACAAGAGTCTGTCATTTTACTCTCAATTAACACATACTGTTGCAGGGTCATTTTTTTTTGTTACACAAGCAAATGCAGTTTTCTGGATCATCTAGCTGCGCACTGACCAGCTAAATATGTGGGAGAAAAAAAACCAATGAAAAAACAAAAGAGGAAGATTTTTAAGGATCTTAATTTTACAGGTCTTCCTTCACAAGTTTTTAATCCTAATTTATATAGAGAACATTTCACAAACTAGTAAGAATTGTTAATTACTAGTAAAACCTTGTGTTGAAATCTCTTCTGTAAAAGAATGGGTGGTTGAGAAATGAAAAATGTCATGTTAAAAAGTGGTACTAAAACCCCTCTTCAAAAGCACATCGCTATAAGCCAGAGTGTAGCTATGAACGTTCGTCCAAAAATCAACATTGATAATTTTTGTATACATATGTGGTCTTGGTATATTTTTATAATTAAGAACTATCACAAAAATACTCAAACCCAAAAATAATACATAAATAAAAATAAAATTAAATAAAGATTGCTAAGGTTCTGAGATGTAACAAGGACAAATAACTAGGCCAGGTGCTCTTATTAACACTGACTTTCATATTATTATGAACATCGGTTTTTTGCTTTCAGTAAGCATGTTTCATTGGTACTCTACAGAAAAACACAAGTGACTAACCTGATCACACATAAACAAATTTTGTTACGTTTCCCTTTTTAAAGCAGTACAGTACAATTCCTGTATCAGATATCAGTAACATGTCTCCTTTTTCACTTATATTTATGTCTCTGAGAAACATCTGTTGTGGCGAGGAAAAAGAATGACCCTCAGCGTTCATATTTGAGTTCCCTCTGGCCTTGTTCAGGGCACTGGTGCAGAACAGACTCTTATTCCATGTTTTTATGCAGGACTCTTTTTCAAGTCTTGAGCGCCTTAGACAAAGCTGCGAGGATTTAGAGATCTGCACCAGAGTGACACCAGGTTAAAGATGTGAAGAGAAAGCTTCCTGCCCTCATATGGGCCTCCGATTATTATCATCCATTATTGATTTTTCAGGTAGGCAGCAATGAAGTTGCAACAAGAAATCTGAGGGCAATCAAGAGATCTCAGGGCCTTGGGATGACTTGTTAAGGGATCATGAGCACAACCAACGTTCTCCCCTGTCCTTCCAGTTGCTGGGAATGATAGAGAAAGAAAAAGGAAGAGCCAGCAGCTCAATACCTGGCTCCAAGCCTGGTATTGCCAGCAGAATTTAGAGGTTTTTGATCATGTGATTACACAACACTGAGTCTGCTGGCAACAGACAGGGTACACTTGTCTCAAAAGGGAAAAAGGATTTTTGCAAAGGAGTTTCCAGGGCTTACTGAAGGAGCTTTAAAGTAGATTTGAAGGAGGAAGGGAATAAAACCAGGATCACTAGAGAAAAGCCAAAGGGCAGCACACCAATGATTGAGGGACAGTGAGCTAGAGAGGTCATTCAGTCTGCTTCCTCAGTGGAGGTATGGGATGGAGATCCATGCAGGATCTAAGACACAAGTTTATTGATGTGTTAGTGACCATGGAAGTGCCTGAGAATGGTCATGTAGGAGTTAGAGCTTCTCCCCAAAAAAAGACGTCGGGTGAAGTGCATCTATACCAATGCACCTTGGGATCAGCCCAAAGTTACTCAGGGAGCTGGTGGAAGAGCTCACTTAGCCATTTTCCATCATTTGCCAGCAGTCCTGATTATCTGGGGAGGAGAGGTCCCAGATGACTGGAAGTTAGCAAATGTGACTCCCATCTACAAGAAAGGCAGGTTTGTGAAAGGCAGGTCCTGCTTGACCAAGCCAATCTACTTTTACAAAAAAGTGACCTGCTTACTCAATGAGGAAAAGGCTGTGGATGTTGTCTCCCTGGACTTCAGTAAAGCCTTTGGCACCATTTCCCATGGCATTCTCTTGGAGTAATTGGAGCCCATGGCTTGGATGGTGAATGAGTAAAAACTGGTTGGATGGCAGAGCCTAGAGTGCTGGTGAATGGAGCTACATCCAGCTGGCGGCCAGTCATGAATGGTGTTTCCCAGAGCTCAGTGTTGGGGTCAATTCTGTTTCATATATTTATCAACAGTCTGGACAAGAGGATCCGGTGAACTCTCGGACAGTTTGCAGATCACACCAAGTTTGGTGGGAGTGTTGATCTGCTGGAGGGTAGGAAGGCCCCTACAGAGGGATCTGGACTCACTGGGTCAATGGGCTGAGGTCAATTGTATGACACTCAACATGGCCAGTGCCAGGTCTTGCCTTTGTCACAACAACCCCAAGCAGAGCTACAGGCTTGCGGAAGAGAGGCTGGAAAGCTACTCAGAGGAAAAGGACCTGGGGGTGCTCATCAACAGCTGGCTGAACATGAGCCAGCAGTGTGCCCAGGTGGCCAAGAAGGCCAATGGCATCCTGGCTTGTATTAGAAATAGTCTGGCCAGCAGGACTAGGGAAAGTGATTGTCCCCCTTGCTCAGCACTGGTGGGACTGCACTTGGAATCCTGTGTCCAGTTTTGGGACCCTCATCACAAGAAAGACATTGAGGTGCTGGAGCAGGTCCAGAGAAGGGCAACAGAGTTGGTGAAGGGTCTGGAGCATAAGTCTGATGAAGAGCTGCTGAAGGAGCTGAGGTTGTTTAACCTGGAGAAAAGGAGGCGCAGATGGAACCTTGTTGCTCTCTACAACTACCTGAAACAAGGTTTTAGGGAGCAGAGGGGGCTGCTCTCATCTCCCAAGTAACAAGCAATAGGGCATGAGCAAACAGCCTCATGTTGTGTCAGGGGAGGTTTAGATTGGATATCAGGAAAACTTGCTTCATGGTAAGGGTTGTACAGCATTGGAACAGGCTACCCAGGGAAGTGGTTGAGTCACTATCCCTAGAGTATTTAAAAGAGGTGTAGTAGATGTGGCACTTAAGGGCATGGTTTAGTGGTGGACTTGGCAGTGCTGTCTTAACAGTTGGCCTTGATGATCCTAAAGTTCTTTACCAACATAAATGATTCTATGATTCTATACCAGTGAGTCTGTCTTCTGGAAAGACATAGTGATTTTTAGTCATCCTGATGCATCCAATTCCATGGTGTCTAAAACTGTGTATTGGTTCCAGTGGCAAATGGCATAGGTGGATGCTTCCGGGGACTGCTTTTTTCAACTAGATGGCTGTTTTCAAGGTATTTTTGCTATGTAACACAGGTCCTTAGCCCACTTTCTGCAGTAACAGGGAAAGCTTTACTCTAAGTGATGACATTATAGTCAATAATGAGAAGGATTGTGTCGTTAGTAATATACCAGAGTTTTATGGTGAAAAAAGTAAAATAAAATGACAATGAATGTTGTTGGTCATCTGAAAAACAAGTATTAGTTTCCAGTAGAACCATGTTAAAAAATTATCTGTTATGTCATTTTAATACTGAATTTTCCCTTATCTTTCCTTCTGAACAGTGGGCTAATGGAAATGAATACAGTTTGCTAAGTGTCCTGAAAAGCAATAAGGTGAGTAAAGACATCAAAAAAGGAGGAAAAAACCTTAGGCAGTAGTCACTGTGGGGAGAAAAAAAAGGAAAAAGTGAAGATAAGGAAGATTTTCTCTTTTCCCTGCCCAAATATGTAAAGGTTTCCTTGGATTTCAGTGATGCATGTGAGAAACCAGTAATTTGGACTTAATGGAATTCATATTCTGCAGAGGAAAAAAGATCTTTTGTATACATGAGAATTAGGTAGAAAAGTAGAATGCTGCTCATGATTTTTTGATTAATCCATATTACAGGAAGACTGTTGCCACTCTACTAATTTGAATTTTTGTACTTCTTTATTTCTGTAACACGTGGTAGCAAAACCAACAACCAAATGCATTGTTTCTCCTTCTTCTATTTCCTTTTCTCAAATGTCTAAGGGTAAATTTAAACATACAGAACTCAAAAAGCTCCTTATCTGAAAAACAAAACAAATGAACAAATTTTCATTTCACTAAAAACAGTTCTTAATTTATATTAAGGATTTTTTTGTCAACATTTCTGATTTGTGTCAGTTACAGCAATTGCACCTTCAGCTGGTAGGTCCTTAAATGAGGAAATCACACAGTCCACCACATCAAGTGTTTGACTGAAGGAATGAAAAATGACAGGCTGTCATCACATCTCTTTATTATTATTATTTTAATGCAAAATTGTCAGCTGCACTCACAAACAAAATTCATTGCTGGGTAACATGAAGAAGGCACAGCTTGTGAACAGTTTAATAGGAACATTTGGAGATCATTCATTTTGCCATTTAAAGTAATGGGAATTTTGCCACTGAGTTCAATGAAGCAAGACCAGATCCTATACAGTGCCCTCATAATTATACTTACATAATTTGAAATTTCAGTGATAGCAAAGAACATAGCATGATCAAATTGGTTTAGCATAGATAGAAATGTGAAGTTCCTTCTCTTGGTCTCCTAGAACTTCTGCTAATGAAATATAACTGTACTTCTCTATGTAACTACGGATACCTAAAAATCGTGAATTTATATATTATATTTCAGAGTACTCAAAAGATATTTTTTTCAGAATGGTATTACCTGAGGTGTAACACTAGATTATATTAATCAACATTTGAGATTTTAGCTTTTCACACTCTGTCAAATGCTCTGGAAATATACTCTTTTCTAGAGAAATGATATGACTGCCTTGAGGTAGAAGACAATTTTTCCCTTCCAGAATTCAGTGCTATTTTTTTACAAGGTCTGACTTACTTTCTCCTAAGGATTAAAATCAGATTTAAGAACTGGATCACTGGTGTTCCAAGGTATAGTGCTGTCTGTACAAGATCTTGTAAAAATCATGGCATACACAATATGCACGAGAATTTCCTAATGGTCACAAAGATGTGGAGGTTGATTACACCATTTTACAGAAGTTGTTACAGTGGCCATTCAGTCATGCATGTATGGTTGGCCAGTATTTCTCTGCTTCCAAAAGTTAGATTTTTCACTATCATCAATCTCTTTTTTCATATCATCCAAGTATTACCATTGCTAACTTCACTCTCTCTTTTGCCTGTGTTCCTCCACTTATACCCTTATTGTTTTCTTCTTCACTCCTGCTTCACACTCAGTTGTTCCTGTGAGTCTGCAAGGCACCACAGTTATTTGATATGTTTTGGGTCCTATACATGGGGCAGTATAGTAGCTAATTGCTGTTAAGTAAGCACCAGAGAGTAGTGCAAGTTTCTAGGAGAAATGTCTGCTGCCACAATAGGCAAGACATCAAGATTGCAAGGTTGTCACAAACCACCTCATAAGGTAGGTGAGATAAGAGGAGTGAGCAGAACATTCCACCAAGTTTTGTAAGTTTTGTATCCTCTTTTTTGAGTCCCATGTAGATTAGACCACAGCTAACAAACCAGTTTATTCACTAATCTGCTTACTACTTCACAGATATAAAGAAGTATGAATAAGGAGAACTACAGGGAAATGCAGAACTGATATTCACTTTTTGGAGTAAAATGTATTTGTACACATAGATCAAAACACTTTTACAAAATAATACCTTAGTTAAACAAACCACAGTAGCTGGGAGCTCAAAAGTGAGTGAAGTTAAGTTACTGGGACTATATGACTGCTGTGTCTTCAAGAGTTTTTAAATCTGCACTATTTCAATTAAATTAATTCAAGATAAAAGTACATTTTCCAAGTTGGATGACTGAAAGGGGGTTTTTTGAGCCACAGGTTAAATTAAGGGAAGGAAACTGAAGGTACATTTCTGGATGCCGTTTTAACTGATGCGAGCCAGTTTTGGGTTCTTGCATTTAGCATGTCCCTTTCTTCCTCAATTTAATAAAATGATCATATTATTCTTTCAGAAATATCACTGAAAGCATAGTATTGTCTGGACCCACTAATTTGTTTCCTGTGCTAAGAAGATCAGTTTGTTCTTTTCTGGTTTATGGTTATTCCCTAAAATATTCTAAAGCTTCTTTTATGACTGTCTGGCACATGGGTTGGGGCAATCCCAAGCACAAATACAAGCTGAGAGGAGAATGGATTGATAGCAGCCCTGAGGAGAAAGACTTGGGAGCATTGGTTAATAAGAAACTCGACAATATGCACTTGCAGCCCAGAAAACCAATCGTATCTTGGGCTGCAGCAAAAGCAGCATGGTCAGCAGGGCAGGGGAGGTGATTCTCACCCTCTAGTTTGCTCTCATGAGCCCCCACCTCAAGTCCTGTGTCCAGCTCTGGGAACCTGCAGAAGAAGAACATGGACCTGCTGGAGTGAGTCCAGGGAAGGGCCACAAAGATGATCAGAGGTCTGGAGCACTTCTCCTATGAACGCAGGCTAAGAGAGTTGGGGTTGTTTAGCCTGGAGAAGAGAAGGTTCCAGGGAACATTAGAGCAGCCTTCCAGTACCTAGAGGGCCTAAAAGAAAGCTGGAGAGGGACTTTTCACAAGGGCATGTAGTGATAGGACAGAGGGGTAGGTTTATATATATATGTATATATATTATGAATTAATTCTTTATTGTGAGGGTAGTGAGCGTGCAGAAAAGTTGTGGATGCCCCATCTCTGGAAGTGTTCAAGATCATGCTGGATGGGAACCCGAGCAACCTGGTCTAGTGGAAGTGTCCCTGCCTATGGCAGAGGGGTTGGAATTAGATGATCTTTAAGGTCCCTTCCAACACAAATCATGCTATGATTCTGTGAAAGTTTTGCCTTTTTTCTGCTACATCAAAAATAATGAGTTAAAATGCATTTCAAAAATAAAATTAACTATTTAAATATTTAGTTCTTTATTCCTTAGATAGTTCGTGATGTGATAATTCCAGCAAAAAGAATGGTACTCAATTAGAAGCAAACAAAAACTTCATAATTTAGAGGTACGTCTTAAATAATGCTCATTTCCAGCTGCAAAGACCTGGTCAGTATTACTGTGCTAGGAATGGGAAGTCATAAGGAACTCATCTTTCATGAAATATTTCAGTCAAATTAATGTGAGCAGAGCAGATGTCTCAGAAGATCAATAATATCCCCTTGATAGTCACTAACATATGCCAAAACATAACATCTGAAAGACAATGAGGAAGAAAAAGACAATAAGCACCTGTTACACTAACCCAGTTTTATGTTTAAGGTGACATAAAGCAGTTCAAGCTGAATACAAACCATCCAACAGAAAATGCTTATATTCTGCTTAGACCTTTATTTTTGATTTAGTGGAAGAAAACTGAAAGACCACGACTGGGCTGTGTGGAAGGCAAGGGTTCAATAGTAAGGAGAAAAATAATATAATAATATAATAAACTGATTTTAAGGGTTCCAAACCATTAGTATACTCAAGAATGGATTCAACTCCTGTTGATGTGAGATTCTGTCAGTTAAATTATTCCAAGGTCCTGATTCTGCTGCTTTTAAATGAATTTTTCCTTTATTCCTCAAACTTATTATTTGTTAATATGAGGGAAAAATGGAAGAACCTACCTTAAAAATAAGTAGTAGAGTCATAGGGAAGCACGTTCCTTGAAAGAAGTATAAGCATGAACAATGGCCATTGATAAAAGGAATCTATAAGAGTGACTTGCTAAAGGAAGAATTACAATTTTCCCACCAGTGTCGATCATGGATACTACCTAATATCTCAGCATCACCAACATTGACAACTCCATCTGGTTAACCATACGAGGCTTGTCAAAACTGTTCAACTGAAACAAAAGTTCTCAGCATTCACTATTGGTTATTTAGTTTTAGCAAAACATTCTTATCTTTATAACTTCATTTTCAAAACCAAAAATCACAGTGCAGATTTGCCTGCTTGGAATTTAAGCCCCCAGTTTCTGAAGAAAAGAGGTTTTATGCTAATTACAATGCACCTCGGTGTCTATCAAGCTGAAAACAAATGAAAATCATGCACACTCCTTCTGAGAGAGTGAAATGTTAAGAGTTAATGGCTCAAACAATCGGTCATTTGCAAAAGCAGCCTGGTGCTGTGCGGGGGTTTTCACCCCTCAACTGAAGTGAGGGAGGGAGGGAGGTTTTGGATGTATGGTGGTGAAATCTCTGATCTGCATAAGAACAGCCCAGGTGCAGAGGGGGTGCCCATCCACCATGGGAGGATGACTAAAACAAACTGACCTTTATTTAGCAACAAGCTGGGTTTTGAGACAGATAAGGGAAAAGGCTGATAAGAGCAGATTCTGCTAGGTGGGATAATGCTTTTTATCATGCCAGTGTCCTCCCTTACACAACTAGTTCAGATGTAAGACTCCCCCCTCTTTCCCCTGGGGGACATATCGGGACATTCACAGTTAGGCCTGAAGGTATTCATCCCTTCTGAGAATGCATAACTGGCTGAACTATGTTGGTGTGAGAAACAGATCATGTCTTAGAAGGGGTCAAAAACCAAAGACCCCTGAAGAGGCCCAAGACTCATTTCTGGGGCCTTCCACCAGAGGACTACACATGATCCACAGTGTTACATCAGACAGTGTAAAGTTACCCCCCTGGTACCTGGGCATTTCCACCTGAACTCTGTTTTGTGGGCTTCTCTCACCCACTTTTTTTGTCAACCTCTTTCTCTATAATGATCCATGAAGAAATATTAACAACTTATTTGGTGTATAATTCAGTTGTGATCAAATCTTTGAACATACGCTTTAATAGTCACAGGATAATAGAAAAATGGGGCTTGGGGGAACCACGGGAGGTCATATAGTTTATCTAATTAGCCCCCAGGTAAGACAAATGATAACTACATTGCTTCCAAGAGCTAATTGACCAGTTCTTAAAAACCTCCAGTGGTGGAGGTTCCATCATTTACAAAAAGAGCTATGATAGTTCTTCAATGCTTTTGCCATTTTAAAGGGTTTTTCAATAATGAAATAGGTCAAACTTTCCAGAGCTGTAATCCATTTATTCCAGACTATCTCCACTGGACCACATAGTTCTTGAAGTACAACGCCTCAAACAGCAGTTTTCTAGATGGCTAGTCTACCAGAGGCCACATTCCTGATTACTTCACACGTCTTTCGGGTTGTACTTTAGCTTTGTGCTTGCTTTTTTTCATAGCACTGTGGGCTTATGCTCAGCTTTTCCTGAAAAACTGCTACCAAAGCAGCTGTCATCATTTTGTATCACTGCAGTAAATAATTCCTGCTTTATGTTTTCACATGCACTGCCACTTTGTCATTACCATTTTGAATTTTGATCCCATCCTCCAGCATATGAGCTCTCTCCCAGTTTTGGATCATCTCAAGATACAATAAACATACTCTATTCCATCATCTAGATTGTTCATAAAAGTATACTAGGGAGTGTACAAATATAAGATATATGACAGCTAGTGCTTTGCTCCTCTGCTTTATTTGACTTTTTGCTCTAGAATTTTTCTGAGGATTGATGTTAACTGACAACAGTTGCCAGATTGTTCTCTTTGTACTGTTTACAGTCAAGCAGTGTGATTGTCTTTTTCCAACTCTCTTGATATCTTGTCTCCTTCTGCACGATCTCAAACACAACAGCCAAGAGTTTCAGATGCAGACATACGTAGGAGAGTAGCAAAGTTCATGCCATGAAACTGCATAGAGGAGTTGTACTGCTTACACAGCAGAAAACCCTGGGCTATGCCAAAGTGGCATAATGCCATGTATTTGTTGCAAAACTAATCACCAGAGAAGATCAAAATTGTTTAAATAAAAGGGGAAAGATTTGTACTCCAGCTGGCAGCCACACAGGACACATGCTACAATTGGGACATCACCTACCACAAAACACAGACTGAGCAACGATGATGAAGAATCATAATTGCTAAAAATAATGTTAATAATCACTGTAGAAGCCTGGACAGTAAGGATTTAATGTGTTGCTATACCTCAAACACCAATGGCCATTCAAGTGGGCAAGTTAGGACAGGATGTGTAAGGAAAGAGGCACAGAGGTAGGGCCAACTTCCCTGTTCTGGTCCATGGTGACTGCACAACATAAAGAGTAGTGCAAACAAAGGAATGGAGTCAACAGGGGGGCATGAACAGCTGACTGACTGAGGATAAATCCAATAGAGGAGGATTAAGACCACCAAAGACCCTCAAAATTTCCAATCCATTTCCAGAAAGGTCCAGAAGAACAGACTGTACATGCTCACTCATTTACATGACAAGCAAGAAACCTAATCCCACGGTGGGGAAAACTCATCTATTAAAAGGTACCCCCAACAAAGATTATTCTTTGGAATAATAATAAGGGTGGACTCTAGAAAAATAATTTAAAAAATAAACAAATTTTGAGGTAAGGGCTGTGTACAGCTGGCAAAAAATAGCCCATTAGTCCTCAACATCAAGGTGAAAAAAATCCACTGACCAAAACCTAGCAATCCACCACAAAACAGAGAATCTATAAGAGACTTGTTAACAGCACACAAGAGCAGTTTTGCAGTTCATAAACTCACTAGGGACACAGTATAGATGTATAGAAAAATACTAGGTCTAGAAATGTCAGAACAATTAACCAGGGAATTGCCACTCAGCTATCCCTGCCAGCAATATTACTGTGTGTCATTACAAGACAATTCACAAATCACTACATTAGCTCTCCTAGTAAACTAGAAAGAGCTATGTGAAATACTTTGCTGAAAACTGGTATTTAATGAATATATACAAAATTATCTCAGTAATGTTAATGATCTTTTAATTCTGTTTAATGATGTTATATCAAAATATACCTATAATTAAAAAAGTAAGCCATAAATCCTAGAAATTATTCACTGGATCCTGGACAGAAAGATTCCTCAAGCAAAAAAGTCTAGATTTCATTTTGTTTAAAAATCTTTAATTTTAAATAATCTTTGAATTTTGTTTATATATAACTATATTTTTTAAAAAATTACCTCTATTAATCAGAGTCATCCTTTTCAGCAGTAAAGTACCTAATATCAGTTCAGATACATCCATGAAACCCCTTCTTTCTGCCCTCGACGTGACTGCATTTAGAGTGACAGCTAAAACTTAGCATGAAGTCCTTCATCCACTTAAGTCCCTGACAAAACATGTAATGACACACTCCAGCTGGATTTTCACATCTTAGCTCTTCTTATCATTCTTACATCAGAGTAAATTTGCAGCTTTATTTTTAAACTTCCTTACAAAGGTAGCTAACCAGAGTTTTACTGTGTTGATACCACCAGTGGAATGATAAATGAGGTAAAAAGCAAAAGTTTATGAATCAGATACTATAAAGTAGTATACTCCCTGAACACTGACATCTGACTGCTACGCAAACAGCACAGAAATGTGACCTTGTTGAAGCAATCTTTAACAAATGAGAGTTCTTAGCTATTCAGGATACACGTAGTGCCTTACAAACATATTGTAAAACTATATTCAAAGGCATTTGATTTTTTTTTCAGCCTCTCTCTCAAGTATTTACTTTTTATCTGCAACTCTTCAGTTCTTGGAATGTACCCCACAATATCATTTGCTGTTTATTAAAGGGTTCACCTTTCATTTTAAAAATAAGCAGTATTTTTTTCCCCAGCAATTTTCTAGGTCCTACCATATTTCACTATCATGTCTTTTATCTTTTGTTTTATAATTGGAAATGGGAACACAAAAAGAAAACTTTGAAAATACATGTCAGTGTAGGATGCTGCTGATGGAATGCTGGGATGTTTTATCAATCTTTATTAATAGGAATGGTTTGATTTTTATTTGATGTCCTTCTGTGCTGGGGACTGCACAGGCAGAAACTACAAGGCAATTTATCCTTTAGAATTTATTTCCTCCTGTTGGTTGGATTGCAATTGTGATTGTAAAACAGTGAGCAAAGATAAGAGAAAAGTGATCACAAGAGTGATTACCTAATTTAATTTTGAGCCTGCAAAGTTTGTTTTAGGTAGGATATGTGAAAAAGTTATCAACAAGCTGCAAGTACTGCAATACTGCAAGCTGCAGTATTTTAACAATTTACTAATGGCTCACTGATTACATAATTTAAATGTTACCTTATTTTTTTGGGTTTTTGTACCCCATTTCATTACTTCTTCAGTCTGTCACGACAGGCAAACAACAAGAGTAATCTATAACACCCCATAAACTGCACAGACACTTGGAGAATGTCACACTGGTAAGTCAAGGTCTTGATGAATGGCCAGCTCATCAGTGATAAGAGCCTTGTCTAGTGCAGCACTCCCATACCACAACAGAGAAAAAAACCCAGCAAGGTAGCCAGACTGTTTTTGAAACCTCTTCAGACTGGGAAGTAGTAGAATGAAAAACCTGCAAAATATTATAGTGTTTGCAATGTCAGAATCTGCTATAACTGAGGTTGTAAAGTAGTTTTCAATCTAGTTTTCATATCCTCATTTTAAAATCATTAACCCTCTAGACTTGACATTTTCTTTGGTGAAAAACATATTTGTTGATAATATGTATTTGCAAATATACTTTCTACTGTTATGAATTCCAAAAGAAAGAATTTTAAGTCTTTGTTCTACCAAGGACTTTAGTGCAGGTGTCCCAGCAATGCTGTGATTTTGTCAGCCTCCCTGCTGCACAACTTTGATCGCTTGTGCAAAAGGTAAAGAATTTTTCAAAATAGACATTTGAGCCAATTGCAAAAGTCCTATTGCCTTTAGCAGGACCAGAACTTCACTCAAACTTTGAAGGTTAAGAGTGATACACTGGTGATCTTTAGAGAGGAGTATATCCTTCATCAAGTTTGCAATACAAGGGTTTTTTCCAGTAAAAATTGGGAGTGTCTGAGTGCTGTATTGAGCATATAAAATACATGCTTGGAAGAAAAGGTAATTGTGGTTAAGGTAGAGCACATTAACCAGAGCAGGTCCTTTTCTTTTACAGTCTCACCTTTAGTCTTTTAGTTATTGGTTCAAACTCTTTCCAGGATTTCTTTCCTTCTTGAAATGAGGCAGAATTAAAATGACCTAAGGTCTCAAAAGCTGCTTAAAAACTTAACCCCTCTAAAGCCTCATGCATTTTACATTATATGAAATATTAGCCTGCCTTACATTAGTTTAAAAATAAATAAATAAAAGTAACACAAATTTGGCAGCTAAGTAGCCAAGAGAGGGTTAGCATAGTTTATTAATATCTTGCGTTGAATGTCATATATCAGGAGACAGGTTAATAGTCTGAAATCCAGACTCTTTGGAGTTTTCATATCTGAATAAGTTTTATGACTTTTCAAAAGACTAAGAAATACGAGGGAAAGTGACATTGGCTGCATGTAAATTGAATTGTGACCACACACACTACATAATACCCTCCGAGCTCCTGATCTCTAAAGTCATAAAGAACAGAGATTTGGCCAAAGCATTCTTTGGTTTGTTACCATGTCACAAACCTAGGTGTTCTTGCCCTGGAAACCAGCTTGAAAGTTTGAGTTAGCTATGGGAGACTTTTTCACATTGTCTGTACAATTTTTCTTTGGAAAGTGAAGAAAAGTTCTTTTGGGGATGTTAGGAGGTGTTTCCTTACAACAGCAATGAGGTTATTTTCATTTGAGAGGTAAACAGTCACTCAAGCACAGCATACTTTCTCCACAGCCCACAGGCTCTTTATCTGCTTCTGCAGCTCATTTATTTTCCACAATACTTTGGACAAACTTTAAACAAGTTTTTTATGGAAATGTTTGTGAAAGTTTAAAGCTGAATCATATATTTACAGTTTTCCCTGCTGCTACAACAAATGTCATAGCATTTGACTTTGTGCTGTTTACATGGGTGACGGGGTCTTCTAGGAATCAATCATACATCTCTATGGGAAAGAAAATAGAGAGCGATTGGAAGTCAGGGCACAAAAATCATGGGATTGTTTCGGGTTGTTGTATTTCTTCAGACACCTTCAGACACTTCAGAGAGAAGTGTGAAGTGAACACGGAGAGATCAAACTTAGAGCATCTAATACAACTTCCAGGCATGTGATTTGCAGACCAGAAGAAATACAGATGAATGATTCACAACATTTATGGCTATGAACAACTACTGTTAATATAAAGAGAAAGATTAAGTAACACACGTGATGACGTCACACCTGAGTGACGTCACTCACAAGCAGAGGACCATTCTGTTTTCTGTTTTGACAGGCTTGTTGTACCAGTGAATGGTATTGATCTTTTCCTACATAGATTTAATCAGCATACATACAAATACAAAAACTAAGTTCAAATTAACCTGGTCATGCTGTAAATAAATGACAGCCACTATGAACACTACTGCCTCCTTCACCTCAAGTGTTTTCTCTTACTCCATCACCTTCCAACATTCTGACATTTAAAAAAACCCACAAATTTGTAATATGATTAGTGACAAGCAACTTGGAAATAAATAGTTCACATACAAAAAATAGTAACTGTAGTATCACACTTCATATTTGTTTGGTTTTTTTTTTAGTATTGAAACATTTTCTACACTTATATACCTTAACATGAGTTAAACACTCATTAGTGATATTTATACCTAGTTATTCCTGATAGACTCATGCTGGCATGTTTAAGAATACTGTTACAGAAGCAGTGCTACATTTCAAAACTCTGCAAAGCAGAGAAAAAAAGAAAAAATCAATTAAATATATATATGTTTTTAATGAAAATCCATATTTTAAGGAGACACTTGTGTTACCAGTTTTAAGAGAAATACTCAAGCAAATGATAAAATATAACTGTGCATTGGTCTTACATCTGAACAGCTGATCAGATGATTTAAGGATGGTATCAAGTGAATGTTTGTGAACTAAACAGAACATATGCAGAAGGTTGTGTGATTACAACATTAAACTTGAACATCTTGGAAGCACAGTTTTTGCTTTTTTTTTTTTGCACAAAATGTATTTAAATTCTCACAAAATTCATGATAAATGAGAATCAAATTGTACAGCTCCAACAGCAAAAATCCATCGTTATACTAAGAAAAAAGGCCTTGCATTGGTCAGCACTTGTTAAACACAAAGATCAATCCTGTTACCAAGAAATTTTCATACTTAAGAGGGTTTATTTGCCTTAACCCTCTGTAAAATAAGTAGCTGATTAATGAAGTTGCAAGATATATTTTTTCCCTGGAATTTGTTAACAAATAAGAGTTTGACGCAGAGAATTTTAACATCTTACTAAGCAAATATAAAAGATGGATGAGAAATCAATAACACTGCACTTGACAATATACAGCTAAAATCAGGTGGTGAAGTTGATGATAAACACCTCATTTAAACTAAAGATAATGTAACCAAGTGAAATGCTAGGATAACATAAAACTTTTTATCTATACTGATTATCTTTAGATGCATGGGAGGTGCTGATACATCTGAGCTAAATAACAAAGAGGAACAGATTATTCCTGTGTTGGAAAGGTTATTCTTCCGTGAAGAACAACAAGAAAGTATTCTGTAAGAACATAGGCAAGAAAAGAAAGGCCAAGGAGAGTGTACCCACCCCCATAAACAAGAAGGGAGAACTTGTGACCACAGATATGGAGAAAACTGAGGTACTCAAGGAGTTCTTCACCTCAGCCTTCACTGGTAGTCAGGTTTCCCACTTCTCTCAAGTTCCTAAACTTCCAGGTGGGGGTTGGGGTAATGAAATCCCTCCCACTCTAAGTGAAGACCAGGTTCGTCATCACTTGATGAAACTGAGAAGGCACAAGTCTATGGGGCCTGACAATATGCATTCCAGGTCCTGAGGGAGCTCTCCATCATATTTGAAAAATCATGATGCTCAGATGAAGTTGCCAGTGATTGGAAAAAAAGGAAACATCACTCCTGTTTTTCAAAAAGGGATGAAAGGAAGACCCAGTGAACTGTAGATCCATGAGACTCACCTCTGTGCCTGGGAATGGCATGGAGCAGATCTTCACGGAAGGAATGTTAAGACACATACAAGGCAAGGAGGTTTTACTAGAGCAGTTCCTGCATGACCAGTCTGGAGGCCTTCTATGATGGAGCGACTGCAATGGTCAACAAGGAAAGACAGACAGATGTCATCTACCTAGACTTCTGTAAGGCCTTTGACAGTCCCACACAACGTGCTTCCTTATCTCCAAACTGGAAAGATCACGGATTTGAAGGGTAGACTGTTTGGTAGATATGAAATTGGTTGGATGGACACAGACAGAGAGCTCTGGTCAATGGCTCTATGATAAGGTAGAGGCTCTGGCAAGTGGTGCCCCTCAGAGATCTGTCTTGGAACCGGCGCTCTTTAATATCTCTATCAATGCCATAGTGAAATTGAGTGCACCCTCAGCAAGATGGCAGATGACACAAAGCTGAGTGGTGCATTTGACGTAACAGAAGGACAGGATACCATTGAGAGGGACTCATGAGAACCTCATGAGGTTTAACAAGTTCAAGTGCAAGGTGCCGAACTTGCGGTATCCATACATGAGTACAGACAGGGAGAACTCATTGACAGCAGCGCTGTGGAGAAGGATGTGGGGGTTCTGGTGGATGAAAAGCTCGACAGAAGCCAGTGCTGTGCGCTCACAGCCCAGAAAGCCAGCCGTATCATGGGCTGCATCAAAAGCAGTGTGGCCAGCAGGTTGAGAGAGGTGATTCTGCCCCCCTACTCTGCCCTCATGAGACCCCACCTGGAGTACCACATCCAGCTCTGGAGTCCTCAGCACAAGAAAGATGTGGATCTCTTGGAGTGAGTGCAGAGGAGGCCACAAATATGACCAGGGGCCTGCAGCAACCCTCCTATGAAGAGAAGATGAGAATTGGGATTGTTCAGTGTAGAGAAGAGAAGACTCATTGTGGCCTTCCAGCACTTAAAGGGGCTTATAAAAAAAAAACAAAGAAGAGGGACTGTTTGTATGGGCAGATAGTGTTAGGATAAGGGGTCTTGTTTTTTAACTAAAAAGAGAAGAAATTTTGATTAGATGTTAGGAAGAAATTCTTCACTGTGAGGATGGTGAGACAGCAGAACTGTTTGCCCAGAGAAGTTGTAGATGTCCTACCAATGGAAGTATTGAAGGGCAGGATGGATGGATTGCTTTATGTGACATAGCTGCCTTCGATAGCAGGCCATGGGGCTCCACAGTCCTTTCCAGTCCTTGTCCCCACATCATGGAGTGCAGCACATGCTGCAAGAGAGATAGGGGAAGTCTGGCAGGTGGAGCCATTTCCCCTCTGTTCCCAGCATCTCTGCTGAACCCCAAGCTGACCACTCCAGTAACAACACCCTAGAGTGACCATCTGTAAAAATCTTTGGTTGAACTGGGGCAGGAGGACCAGCTTTTGTCTATGTTGCACTGCAGAACAGTGACGGTAAAGCCACATATCCTTAAGCTAATAACAAGAAAAACTAGCAGTGTAGGTGCATAAGTGGGTAATATTTTTAGCATCTGGGCTTATCAAGCACAGCAACTCTTAATTCTCCTCATGTTTCACTGGCACTGGTGTCACACACTTCTAAATTGATGTGTGAGGAAAGAAATTATAAAAAAGAACAGCAGGAGGCAGATGTGACATAGTGAAAACAGAAAATTTGGAGATGGAAAGAGGCTGCGAGTATTCTGCTTGAGAGGCTCTGACATCTGTTTTAGAAGGAAAGGTAAGGAAAACTAGTGTAACTACAACAAAACTTCTTAACAGTCCATTTCATATTTCAGTCTGTCTTAACACTCTTGTTGTGTAATTACATATGAACAATATCACATGTATAGGTCTTCAGCAAGCTGTATGTGTCTTTGAACATATATTTGCATTCATCTATAGATGTTTGGCAAAGTTACAGGTAGACTTTCTGTTTAGTACAGTAGAAAGGCACTGACAATCCATAT
Source organism: Manacus candei (assembly GCF_025592945.1). Classification (NCBI taxonomy): domain Eukaryota; kingdom Metazoa; phylum Chordata; class Aves; order Passeriformes; family Pipridae; genus Manacus; species Manacus candei. The sequence goes on along the minus strand of NW_026138059.1, from coordinate 10,511,934 downwards.
CGAGTTTCCTGATTTCTCTAGGTTAGCTCTAACACACCAGAGCAAAACAAAGCAGCTAACAGGAGCCCTAATTATTCACGTAACTGTCTCTGTGCTCCCTGCTTGAGGAATGAAAAGGAAAATGAGAAATGGTTGTGTTGCAGATGTCTCAGCAAGGGTTCCCTTTTCATATGGGATTTGTGCCATGTATTTTTGAGTAGATAACGGTTTGCTTTCCTTCTTTCCTTTGTTTTTTTTCCTGAAGATACCAATATTGGACACCATAACATATGATTGCTTTGATACAATCCTCATTAAAGAGCTGCAATGACAAGAAAATTTCAGCATTCTCCTAGTTTCATATGCTTTTTCTCCTTAGGTTACAAAGGTGAGCTGCATAAAAAAAATTTAACTGGAGAGAAATAGTGCTTCACTGATCAAATAGATATCTAATATAGACAGTGTGTCTACCTTCATCATCTAGGTTCCCTTTAAAGTCAAAAATGACAAACAGGCAATTCTAAGGTTCAATTTTACCTTATCTTAAAGCTGATGTCAGAGGAGTTACACTCTTACTTCTCTCCGGTGATTATGAAGATTGCCTTGAACCACTCACTTTCATACCAAAATCCAAATTGCAAAACCTCATGTTAAATGAAGTGAATTCCTTCCACCTGCTTCCCCACAGAACACCAGCACACTTATCTACCCTTTGATCAGACCAGAATTTTTAGAGTTATTTTGATATTTTTGAATTTTCTCCATTCATGTGTTTCATACACAAACGTATTAAATGGTTCCAAAGCACGGCAGAACTCATCCTTACACATTCCCTCTTTACCTCTTTTATCCACCATCCACCAGTTTTCCAGACTCTGTCCCTACCAGCTTCTCTTCCTGAATGCTCAGAAATTGCTCATTCCTAATACCAAAAGTTTATCACCTCTGACTTCACTGACTTGTTGCCTACCTCATAATCACATCTAAAGGTAAATCCCATCTATTTACTACACTCGGTCTTTATACTAACCTTTCATTGCTTCAGATTTATGTATTTGTCATCCCATAAAATTGATAAAAGCTCATGTTTTTCTATAAACCAGACTAAAATTCATCTTCATCTGCTTCAGTTTATGAATCTCTGTGTTGAGTACCTTATGATAAAGTTTCCTGTGAAGGATGGTTTGTAAAGTATGGCTTTCTAGAATAGATATTCCTCTCCTGTGAACTGAAGAAATATTTGAGAGACACTATGACTTTCTGCATTAATTCCCAAGTCAGGTGTGAGTGCTGAATACATAGGAACATTTTACAGTAAACATCAAAGATTTTGACAGAAGTTCATCCATGAAATACACAAATAAAATCCCCCAAACGACAAGCAAATAAAACCCTTCTCTTGTTTCTCATAGATGTATTAGCTTTAGATTTCAATCACAGCAGACAGAGAGAACTCAGTACTACAGGGATTTGAGGCAGTACAGCACAAATGTGTACTAACTTATATACGTAAGTAATAATCATACTGCTCCCATTCTACACTGATGTTTCTCTAGCCATATTTATCTCATTGCCTCAGGAACTGCCCTTAATAGCTTGAATATAAAAAAAAAGCTTTGCTCCACTTTACATTTTCATTTTTTGATATTTCTGTGATACAATATTTTCAGGTTACTAATCTATTTTTGGAAAATACAAATATTTCACAGAATTTGAATATTTAAAGTATAAAAAACCTCCAGATGTCATACTCTCAAACCCGGACTCCTTTGTTCTAGCACTGTTCTCAGTAACTGTTCCTGTTATGAAATAAAACTCATCACTGGATGCATATTGAAAATGTCTATAGTTAACATCAGGATACACATAAGAAGTAGTTAGTTTTTGTGTATGCTTGTGTCTATACTTTCAGTGAACCCTTCCATCCCAAGACAGACATGTTACTTAAGAAAACAGTAAACAGAACAAAATCAAAATACTTTCTAAACACTCACTTCAGATGAAAGGATAAAAAATTTTAACTTCTTCAGAAGTTAGAATGACAATTTCATATTATCAAAACTTCTCACAAATTTACAAGCTTTCATCATTTTTTATATATGGCTACTGTTAAGATTAGAATAGGTGCTCAGGTGTCTTTTTATCTTGAATGTGCTATACACACTGTTTGCTTTCCAAGCTTTTCAGCATTAATCCAAATAGATTTTTTTCATGAGTCTCACTTTTAACACTCCAATGAAGTTTGAAAAGACCTGACTGTACCCTACATTCTCTGAGAGCATGGGGATAGCTTTACTGCCATTTCTTCTCCAGGTATCCCAGTCTTTCTTGTGCTCTATGCCAAACTCTGTCAGGGATGGTAACTCTCCTTTGCCCTAAATCAAAACTGAAAGCTCGCTTATTTCCCTTCTGGGCTCTCAGTCAATCTGATCAGTAGTAGACACCACAGAATTCAACAAACAAGTCTTTTGTAAAGGGCCTTGAAATGTCATTGCATGATAAGGTGACACAGTTTAAATACAATTTCGATATCAAGAGTTAATCCTGGACATCGAGTGATTCTGCACCCATGGAAAAATGGACTTTATGAGTGTTAAGGAGTCAGAAATTAGGCAGAACACAATGGATTTGCTACTAGATGAAATACCAGACCACTAAATAAGATGGCAAACCAAACAAGAAAGTAGACTCTTACTTTTGATATTTCTAATCAACTCTTGATAACTAAAACACTTCTGCAAAATCCTGTCTGTGATAAAAAGTCAGTCTTTAGCACTAGATTTTAGTAAAAATACCAACCCAGAAGTGTACTGACAACATCTTTCTAAGGAGGAAAAAAAGATAACTTTTCCACAAAGCAGGATTATTTACATGTCGTGGACGGCATGGAGCTTTTTCCAGTGTGGTAGACTATTTTATTTTATTAAAGGCTAATTACCACTAACACAAAGAGCCCAGCGAGGACTGGAGGAGCAATGCCAGGCAGAGGAACCCAAGCAACCTAATCAGTGAAAAATAGCTCACTGATTTGGCTGCTCCCTAAGTCCAGCAAGGGGAGTGGTTACACCACAGTCCCAGGGTGAAACACCCCACGGTGACTCAGTGACAGAAACACTCTTGCATGGTCATGTTCTGCACTGAAGGGAGTGGTTGTGTTTGAGGATTTGAGATTCATTGTGGGATGAAGGAAAAGAACATTTTTGGAGACTGTATAAAACTTTCAGAGGGGATGTTTTAAAGAAATTGTGGGAAAGAAATTTCAAAGAAATTATGAGAATGTGTGGAATTTATTATGGGGTGTTTAATGGAAGGACCTAAGGTGGAGAAAGGGAGGTACCTAGGTGGCTCAGGAAGGAAGAGGAGTGGCAATATATGGAGTAGATCAGATAAAAAGGGTTAATCAGCTGGAAACAGGTTGGTACAGAATACCTACCTGACTATGCCCTGTGCTTGATCACCACAGTTTATTCTAGGAACACATTTAATCCTATTATATCTACCTTCTGTGGATGCACTTCTGTTCCCACTGGGCACTCGTGAATGCTAGTGAGCATCAAGTTGGACCACCTGGCAAAAAGGATGAGAGATCTGAACACCAGCAACCAGAGCCTTGCTGTGGGTTTCCAAGGCCCCCGTGTCCACGTGTCAGGAACTGGGGAGACCTGGGATCCAGTGGCTAACTGAGAGTCTAAGGCTGGCTACTAAAGTGTTCTGTAGTACACAGGTGTGTATATGTACATGTATATATGGATACAAATATATGCATGCATATGAAGAGAGATATATGTGTTTGTGTGTGTATATATATGCACATACACTTATATGCCTACTAGAAATAGGTGCTCAGCCTTGTTGAGCCTGGGGATGCAGAGCCATAGGAACCACACTGGTTTGGGCTACCAGATTCTTCAACCTCAGGTAGTATCAAAAAGAAATAATCAAAGGTTGTAAACCTAAAAATGTCTGCATTCACGAACATTAACATACACATGTTCAGCATCTGAGTTGCAAAAGAGAAAGATATCAAAAAAAATGGATGGCTTTGAAAAAGGAATCTTTTAGTAAGTGGAGAGGTCACATGCTAAAAGCAATAAAAGGACCAAGCCGGACAGTGTTTATATGGGACTGACGGAAAACGAGGGAGGAAAAAAAAGCAGAAAGATTCAGACAGAAGCAGAACTGTGCAAGGTCTGATGAGGAGAAAAAAAAAGAATGAGAAGAATCTTGACAGCTTTGTGAAAGGTCTGGAGAAACAGAAATGTAAGTCAAGATGCAACACATTTGATATATGAGAGAGATAATACCTTACTTATCTAGAAAGATGAATGCAAAGGTGGAAATAATCAGGCATGATGAGGACAGTGTGGAATTATCTACTGTGATGAGATAGGAGAAAGGAAAAAATATCTGAAAGGGAAAAACATCAATCATGACAGACAAATGGGATTCCCTCAAGGAACATGACCTTGATAGCTAATTCTTTTTAGAGAGATTATAACTACATGGGTTTTTCCACAATTCCTCACTTTGGGTTTCAAATAATCATTTATAAAGACAGATTATCTTAGCACTTGAACTACTTTGCATCAAAGTTTTTGGTAAATTATGCTTTTCCAACATAGTACATACTATTCACAGGTTCTGAAGCCAGTTTCTAGCCTCTTCCCATTTGACATATCTTAAATATTTTAAAACATATACAAAAATTCTAGTAAATATTTAAACACAGATATGCCAGCACCTCAGATCTGAAGTACCATACATAAATGTTAACACTTATTTAAATAAAGAGTAGTCAATTTTGATGAATTGCAAAGCAACTGGTTTACTGCTGAGATTCCAGAAAATTACTGTGTAGCCATTCTGCAGGAGAAGAGTATAAAAGTGGAACACAATGAGAACCTATTACTCATCCTTCCCACACAGTCCAGTAGTAAATGCATTTCTAACATGAAGTTTCATAAGAACTTGTTGTTGGCTCTTCTTCACTGCTTTGTTGGAAGGAGCAGTCAGTTTTACTGGACCTAACTTCTGATCTATGTTTCAGTCTTGCAGAGTATTTCTGACATGGCTATGAGAAGAGGGATATTCAGTCTGTCAGAAGCAACAGACACAATGAACTGTGCTCTCTGAAGCATACCCTTGATACTTTTCCACAGAAAAGTATCCACAGAACTTTGTTCTGAGTTTTTTTGCTATTTTGTGCACAACTACTTACTTGGGTTTACTCTCTTATACATATCTGAATCATGGGTCATCTACCGCCACCACCCACATCTCCTAGAACACTTCCATCAACGCTGCCTCCGTACAATCCTAAACATCCACTGGTCAGATCATGTGACCAATACATCTGTTCTAGAACAAGCAGCAGTCACAAGTATTGAGGCCATGTTGCTGAGAACACAGCTGCGCTGGGCAGGGCACGTCTCAAGGATGAAGGACCACCTTCTTCCTAAGATCTTGCTTTATGGTGAACTTGCTACTGGCTGCCACAAGAGAGGAGCCCCAAAGAGAAGGTACAAGGACTCCCTGAAACAACATCTCAGCCTTGGCCATATTGATTAACATAACTGGTCTACCCTGGCCTCCAACCGAGAGGTCTGGAGACACACCATCTATAACGCTGCTGATGCTTTAGAGAAAGCACACAGGATCACCCTTGAGGAGAAAAGACAACACAAAAAGAATCGTGCCTTGCAGAATACACCATCTAAGGAGTCTTTCTGCTGTGCCTTTTGCAACTGGTCATGCCTATCTTGTATTGGCCTTTTTAGCCATCAACGCACTTGCAACAAACATCGGTAGAGCCCTTCCCAAATCTTCGTTTGCAAAGCCCAGCCATGATGATTTACTTGGGTTTATGTTTGTCCAACACATCATGGTGAGGTTGCTATAGGAGTGTTTCTTGGTTCCACTGTTTCATTTTGGTAGGTTTTCTGTAGTGCTCTTCTCCTAGCTTTCTTTTTGATTATGAATGCGTGATTCCCCACTGGAAAAATAGATGGCAAGGAAAGAGCTCATGCTCCTAATGGAAGTGGTAGAGAGAATCTCATCTTCCTCTACATAGTCCTGTGATCCAAGCAGCTGCAAACTGCTAGCCAATAGCCAAACTTACTAAGCAGATGCAAGCACTACAACAGCTCTCTTTGGAGAGGACAATAAGGGAAGACGTGCCCCTCTGTATTCGGCATTTCCTTTGGAGGAAAGTTTATACGTATTCCCAGGCTAATAAACTGGAGTGTTCAGGCTGAAATATGTGTCCACAGACTGTAGCTGATGCTTGCAGCTCCTACTGAAATATCAGCTGTGTTGTTTCTTTTTTTTTTTTTTTCCTTTGGACAACATCTGTTGCTCATAGTGAAAATTAGGACAAGCTGCTTGATATTCTGGAAAGGTGCTAAAAGATACAAATCCACATAAAAAGTAAAAATAAGCCCCCCACTATTTCCATTGAAAACCAGTAGGCAACATTACAATTAATTAGACTTTCAATCACAAACAACCAATAGCTACAAATATGTACTATACACACAGACAAAAATGCATTAAAGAGCATCATTTTCACAAATGAGCCTTTCAATAGTTAGGAAGTGCAAGAATTAAAGTTTCCTGGGGTACTTCAATTTGCTACTCTAGCCTGACTGGCCTTAATTATATGTTTTGATTCTATTTTCCACAGGGTTCTGGCTTCACTCAGAACTCATGATAGTGGGTGCTCACTTAACATGCATCTATACAATATTCTGTTGTCTCAAATGAGCAGTTAAATAATCTCTGTAGTTATTAGCCTCACAGATTATTCAACTCTAGAGAATAAGAGCATTTCACAAACTGATTTATTTTCTTTATGTCCGCTTGGATGCATGGACAATTGAGGAATATTCAGAAAAGAATTCAGACAACTAACATTGAATGTCCACTCTGAACTGCCTAGGATCCAAACTTTAAAAGAAATTTGTTTTATGTATCCCATCTAATACTCAAAGCAATCTTCTCAGTGCCCTCTGTCCCACCTGAGTAGGTTCAGCATTTTTCCACAGCAGACCGCACTGCATCAATTTAAATCTCAGTAAAGAGGAAACACTGCATTTGTGACTCTTTGTAGGAAGGATGGTAGAAACACACCATTTAGGAACAGCAAGAGTTTCTGTTTCCCCCAGTGTTTTTTTTCCCAGAGTGATTCAGCAAACCCCCAGTGGTTAGAACAACTTTCCTTCTTTAAGCATTGAAATCACTAACATTATTCTCTCTTTTGAAACTTAGATTACACATTTTCTTTTCTTTGGTAAGGTTACAAGTCAACTACTGTGCATGCACATATAAATATAAATAAGTATAAATAAATAAATAAATAAATTTATATATATATATGTGTATATATATCTCACATGTGTAGAGCCAAAGAGGTTCCTAGTCCGTGTAAATGAAAAGGATTAAGGCTAGTAGAATCAAAACCTTTTGAGTATTTGTTATGAAGAAACATCTGCATGTTGTCTGTCATGTCCAGAGTAAACATTTTCACTTGTGGAAATGAGTAGACTGACTATGTAATCAGAGTAGGAATAGTCACACTTTTTGATTAGATCTCAAAAAAGAATATGAAAGAATAAATTCACACACAATACTGTAGTGATGCTTTATGACTTTATTGCATTTGCAAACAGCATCATGATAAATTTGGAGATATTATACAGTCTTTTAGAATCCATATGACACTATCTGGCAAAAATTCTCAAGTGAAGTGTATTGGTGTCTGCTGCTGAATGATAACATTTTTCCTATAGAGAAGAAACTGTTTCAGCTGACTAAAAATAACTGGTACCCACACTCTGTAGCTTTCAAATTATTTTCTGACTCAAGCAAGTTGCTTCTTGTATTTTAAAGCTTTACTATAATCTGACATGTACATAATTCTACTCTTGAATTCTTCATGAAATCATTTTCTCTTGAGGTAGAACGTTTTCTCTGTCCTAGTAAACAACTGAACTTAGACAAAGATTGTTTCTACCATTACTTTGTGAGACAAATCACAGAATTGCAATATTGACCTGAGTGGTATGAATAATTTTTTAAGGGCAGACATACTTTCATAAGGAGTATGTTTCCTCTAAATTCAGGAAGAAGGAAGAGCCCAGTTTATTCAATGTCATAATAGGAGGTCTGAGAAGAAAGTGAAGATATACAAGGCTTTTGTTTTTATTGATCCAGTGAGCAGCTATGTAAGATTTACATAGAAATTTTGTACAGAATTCAGTAAATATCTAGAGGGAGAAAATTAACTGGAAAAACAGCTATTATAGCTAGTATTTGAATTAATTGGAAGGTTGAGTAAAATAAATATGGGTAATGGACTTCAAAAACCTCAAGTATCTCTTGAAAAGAAAATCTAAGTTGGAGTAAGCAACATAAGGTGGAGATGCTGGAGACAGTAGCTGCAGATAGATAGTTCTATGAAGCAGGGCTAATACAGGACAAAGAGCTACGAGTGACAGTATCATCAGAGGCATTGATGAAGACATCTCCCAGCTGCTGGTTCCTACTGAATTCCAGGTTCTGCAATCGCCAAGAGCTGCTATCTTGCATAAAAAAAAGTTATAACTGATAATGTGATTGACAGCACCTGTCTCCTTCAGAGACAGTACCTTTCAGTTCCTGCTCAGACTTAGCCTTTACCTTTGGAGGGGGGAAAACTGCAATCCAATTAGCTATGCACTCTTGATGCTGTCCTGACCAAAACAACAAGGGCAGAAGAGCTGACTGTCCTTGTGAAAAGCTACAGAAAAGCTCAAACAACTAAAAATTTGTTAATCTAAGTGCCACAGTTTGCTGAAAGCTGAATCTTTTGCTGTTTCTGCTATCATCAGTGCCATGAGATGTTTTTCATCTTTGTGAGTATACTTCAAATTCTGTCTTTTTTTTTCTCAGTCTGAAAAAACAAAGTGGTATATTTAGTAGCTTATTCAAAAAACACATCCTAGTAAGTGCAGAAACACAGCAAGAAACATACAGTTGGAAAATATTCCCATTAGCAAGATTGTACTTTTTATGAAATGCATAAAGACAAATTTTACATATGTGAAGGAAATAGAGGAAGAGAAACTAGAAATCTTTCTGGTTGAGCAAGGAACTCTTTAATGATCTGAAAGCAGAAAAGAAATCATAGAAACGCATGGGAGTAGTTTGTGTTCATATGAAAAGAAATAAAAAAGACTAATGTGGAAAAAACAAAAAAGTTCTTATTGGAACAAGGAAGAGAAGGCAACAAAAAGGGTTCATAACTGTATTTGAGCAATGAAAACAAAAGATTGTAAAAGAGAACAAAGACCAATTTACAGATTATAAAAAAGAAGGGTAACCTATTCATTGCCTTTTTCCTAAACCTTTACATGAAAGACAAATACTGAAGACTCATTTAACAGAATTAATTTAACAAGCATATTAACATGCACTGACAAAGAAAACATGCTGAAAGAAGATGCAGATCAGTCAAATGTGAGCATTGGAGCAGAGATTGAAAATATTCACTTTGAAGTTTTTAGGAAATTAGCCATTGGAATTCTGAATATGAGTAAGTATTTATCAAGGACCTGTAGAAGAAGTTAAAGAACCCCAAACGAACCAATGAAAACCTTTTTGGGCCAGAGAACCACCTAGTCAAATTAATAACTTTGGAGCCCAGTATTAACCACAATATCTACAAGTTCCTGAAGGATCAGATCGTACAAGAACATGTCTACATCTGTCAAAAAGAACTCATGTCAAGCCAATCTACTTTCCTATTACAAGTTAACTGGCTAAAAGGAAATTGCAGATATGATATACCCTGACTTTTGATCACAGATTCTGACACTATTCCACATAATATTCTCATAAACAAGCTAAAGCAGGAAATGTAATCACCATCAGATGGGTTGACAGTCAGCAAATTTCTCAGCAAACAATTACCAATGATTTGCTGTCAAACCAGAAGAGGATTTCAAGGACTAGATTGGGAACAGGAAAGGCTGAGATCTACCAAGTATTTTCACAAGTTCCATTTATAATGGCAAAGACAAGACCAAATTTGATTGTTAGACTAAGGGCATAGTTGTTCTAAGCACATTGGAAGCTGGAATAAAAATTATTTTTAGACTAGAGCACTAAAATTTCAGCAGCTCGTTGGAATTAGTGGAGGCAAGCACAAAGTGTTAAACCTGGCAAACACCAATCAAACACAGTGAGAATACACAGAGAGCAGATAAACATGCAATAATGGTGCACAATTCAGCACCAGTGAGCTACAAGTAATGTAGTGTCTTCTTTTCCCAAGAACACTTTAAGGAAGATGAAGATAAAATGAAGAAAATTGCAGAGACTAGTAAAAGGGATTAGAAAAATAATAGAATATTTAACTTGCAAGCAAAAATTCCAGTAATCTCTAGTTTGAGTAATAATTAAAGTTGAGAATACTGAGTATGAGACTAATATTCTTCCAACATGCAAAAATGTGTTATAAAACAGTGATCAATACCCATTGTAAGGTAGAGAAGAAACCAACGTAATATGCAAAAAAAGTACTATCAACACTGCCTAGTCAAAACTTTTCAACTGTTAGGGTGAAAGAAATTAGGAATATTACTGAATCAGTTATTTGAAAGTTTTTAAATACCAATATATCGCTGGTCCAGCTTGTTTAGGTGTAGTTGATCCTGACAGACCTCAGAGACTGAACTAAATTACTTGATTTTTCTTGATGTCATCTATTTGAATCTGTCATTATTGACCGCTATAAATGGATCAAGTATAAGCAATTAAATATGCCACTTCTAATATCAGATATTTCTAAACTAATAACTGCTGTGAAGCCACCTCAAAGCTTTCAATTTACTTGAATCACTGAGATAAATCCGTTAGAACTGGAGATGCCAACTTAGTAGCTGCAGATTTTCAAATGTTTAAGTAAGAATATATATTTAAACAAATGGACAATTAGTGACAGGGAGGAATATAATGGTAAATTTGTCTTTGAAATGCTGTGCTGACAAGGCTGATACTGGAGGAACTGTTACAGTATCGAATAGACTGTTAAATCCATCATATTAAACTATGAAGGGGTTGCAAATTTCATCTTTGACATTACCTGAGTTTCTGAGATAATTCGGACAACAATTTTATCACAAAGAAGGTACGTGCAAAGATGAATCATGTTGCTTCCACACCACTTCTGAATAATATGAGTTCTACTTCAGTGTCCAGATAGTGTGGACAAGCTGAGATCTTCTGCATGATAATGATTACTCTTAACTATTATTTGGACATCCAGCCTAAGAATTATGCTTTAAATTTTTTTCACGTAAGAACACAGTATATATAACTTAATAAGAGAAAAATTTCTGTTGATCTGGAACCGAGTTCAAAACAACCACCTCAGGCTAAAAAACTGGGATTCCTGTGAGTTTCACTACAAATGTAACATTTCTGCAAAAATAAATGCAGTTTCATTTACCAGAAAACAGTGAAGCTTAAACAAAATAGAGCATGCTGAAAAAAAACATGATCCAATGAGAAACTTCGAGAAAAAAACTCTAAAATGTCATAAAAAATATAAAATTTGAAAAATATGCAAAGTACTCAAATTTATGCAGAAGTGGATTTAGTGCAGCTACAACCAAAAGGTCACTATTGCTCCCAGAGAAATCATCAGAGACATTTCTTTTAATATATATAAAGTGGGATTTCATTTTTAAATTATGTCCTTCTGAAGATATATTTCTACTCTTAGGGGAGAGGTTACACAAAGACTTTTACCCTCGTTCAAAGTTTGCATTAGTACCACAATGCTAGCCCTGCATTTGAGCAGATAAACAAATCACACATCTCTAAGTGCTGAAGAACACCTATAACTTTCAGAGGCAGAGCAGAGTTAGGCTGTTACTGTGTTAGACTGAAAAAAATATAAGAGCTTTACGATTTCTAAAATGGCATTTTGAAGTAGACACAGATAATCAGAATATCATTCATTGTCTTATTGTTTTCTACTAAAAAGCATTAGTTTTCCGAGAACAAAGTTCCTCTTTTTAACTTTCTGGATTTTTGCATTCCCAGTGAGCTCACTCAGAATTTGGGAACAGACTTTGATAGGCAGTTTTTGGAGTTGACTCTTTGGCAAGCCAATAGAGAACTAAAAAACTCACCCCTTTGGGTATAGCTTGCACATCACCAGGAACTTCTATAGAAACAGTTATTTGTCAAATGAATGTGTTATAAAATGTCAAAATGTCACCTACAATAAACAACATTTTTTTACTTGGAAACTTGATACTCTATCTTGAAATGCCAAAGTCTTTCAGGGGAAAAATATAATAGTACCAGTTTCTGTTTGACCTAATATTTTTGTTTTTATAATAAACTTTGGATTATTTCCATAAAGAGGACAGACGGGTGTAGCCTTTTGCTTTACAAGACACATTCCACATTTCTCTGTGATTTCCTTGTATTAATTTCTCTATATATTGCAAAAAGCCTAGCTCTACCTCTTTTTTTGTAATTAAGGAAGTCACACATTATTATAGCATTGTCAGATAAAAGACAAACAAGAATTTTGCTACATTTGAAGTGGATGTTCATATATATTTACTCCATTGCCTGTTTGGTCTGATCACATCTAATAGCTAAATAAAAATTAAAAATAAAATTTAACATAAAATCAAAGAATATCCTGAACACCGCTGTTGTAAATGAGAAAACTACCCTACTTATTTGTGACACTGAGTTAGCGCTTTTGTATCATGGCAGAGAAGAGAAAAGGTATTGATAGCATCTCAGACTGTGCTATATAAACCATCTATCAGGAGTTATTGAATTACACAGAATAGATCTGTTTATCCAATTCAAGCTTAGAACAGTTTGTTCCAATTTAGAAAAAGGTAAAAGGACATGTAAAACCAACTGCAATAGAAAACACATCATACATTGCAAATACACTTTATGAAGTGAAAGAAAGACTCAACAGACCTACTTAGAGAAAGATGTTCAGTTTCATTTAGCCAGAGTACAGAGAAAAAAAAAAGTATCAGATTTTTGTTTTATCTAAAAAAACCCCACCACAATTAAGATACCTCCATAACTACTGATTTTACCAAATACATGAAATTATTCCATTGCTTATCACAACATAAATACAGGTGACAGTCCTAGTAAAAGGTAATTAGCATATCCAATGATCCATGAAGCATATAGCTTTCAATATAGAGTTTAATTACCATAGTCTCACACTAGGTTGGATATTACGTTGAGATTTACGAGATAAATAAAGGATTATGATCTTGCATCCACTTTCAGCACAAAGATATTTTCTAGACTACTCAGGTAGACTGGGAAACATAAAAGGTCTTCATGATGGTATAGAGTAAAGCAATTCAATCGTGTTCAGGTTGTAGAGTCAGAGGTCTGTCAGTGTCACTAGCATTGTTAGTGCAATAAGACTTTTTACTTAACAGAGAAACTCTTTTATACCAACAAATTAATCCAAACCATACTGTAGATCCTGTCTAGCAGACTTTGAATCTTACACATCTTCAAAGATGTCTTCACAGAGAAAGACTAATAATATTAAAATGAAATAACCTTGTCTGATTGTGGGAACAAGTTGAGTCAACAGCACCTGCATTCAGTTAATTAGGATCAAAAAGGAGTGTTTTGGCCTTGACTGATGTTTTTGATAAAGAGAGTGATGTGTTGCCAAAGCGAACACCACTTAATGGTCTGCCTGATCTGCATGTTTTTCCCATGGTTGAAAACAGTCAAACATGATGTGAGTGTGAATGTGTGGGATCAACGCACTGGTTCAGGACAATCCTGGGAATTTTGGTTAACTAAAAGACAAACACCAGATGCTGTTTAGGAGACAATATGAATAAAAGGGGAATGCCAGAAAGATCAGCAGACAAATCCTGAAATTGAACTCTGTGTGGTGGCAGCCCCATTTCTTTCAGTGCCCATAATCTCCATAACTGATCTCATGGATTTAGAAACAACTAAATTTACAGTGGAACATATTAATGTAAACTCTAAATTACAAACAAATAATTTCAAAACATATGCTATTTACTTAGATAAATCTAATTTTTTAAGGTCTCAAGAAATTTAAATGACAGCTACTTATCCTACTTGTAAAGCGAAAATAATTTTTTTTCACTGTTACTTTGAATAAACTTTCAGTTGAATTTGCAGATGAAAAAAGAATGGACATGAGAAACTTACTGGAGTGAATTGCTGTGTGCATGTGATAAAATCCCTGTGAAGCTAAATATGATCTAGGCTGACAGCAAAAACACATATAGAAGTATATGAAATACTGTGTGATTTCAATAGTTCGAACTTTTTTTTGTTCTCTGAATTTGCTCCTGTAGTTTCGAATGTCAGAATCTACTGGTGTAGTGGACTTGGAAGCAGCTAGGATTGCATATTGGGGAGCAGATTGCTTAATTCAAAGACTGAAATGAACAGTGAAGCTTAGCAACAAGAATCTTGTGCTTTTGAAATAAATTCTTTCAGCTCCTCTAGAATTACTTTAATTAGCCCTTATATACAAATAGCAAAATAATTGGAAAACATTTAAGAAAAAAGTTATTATTTTCTTACAGATCAAGAATAAATCAAGACAAAGTTTTAGAATCTCAAAATGCAAGTATGTGAACTAAAAAGGTCAGATATCCTTTAATGAAATTTTGTTCATTTACAACGCAAGCAAAAACAGAGCCCAAATAGGGTAGAATTGTTAAAAATTTGACCTTTCATGAGACTACAACCTCTTCTAGTAAAAACAGGTCTCCCTTGTTTTATCTATACATCTAATCACAGTAGTTGGATTTCTATAGGCTATATATCACCAGAATGGGATATATAATATACTCTACCTATAAGAAAGCAAAATTTCTTCTTCAGTCACACACATTTCAAAGGTGATTCTCCCCCTCATGAGACCCCACCCGGACTGTGACCCCCAGAAGAAGAACTGTTGGTGTGAGTCCAGACCAGGCCATGAAGATGACCAGAGTACCTCTCCACCTCTGCGAGGAAAGGATGACAGAGTTGGGGTTGTTCAGCCCGGAGAAGACAAGGCTTCGGGGCAACCTGATTGTAGTCTTCCAGTACCTGAAGGGGGACTTTTTACAAGGGCATGGACTGATATGACAAGGGGGAATGGCTTACAACTGAAATAGGGCAGGTTTAGATTAGATATTAGGAAGAAACTCTTTACTGTGAAGGTGGTGAGGCACTGGCACAGGTTGCCCAGAGAAGCTGTGGACGTTCCATCCCTGGAAGGGTTCAAGGTCAGGTTGGATGGGGCTCTGAGCAATCTGGTATAGTGAAAGGTGCCCCTGCCCATGGCAGTAGGGTTGGAACTAGATGATCTTTAGGGTCCCTTCCAATCATTTTAAGATTCAATGAATATAATAAAAACATTGCTAAAAAAAAGGCAATAAAAACATAAAAACATTTTAAAACCATAAAAAATAAGTTCATACTTGAATAAATAGAAGAAATAAAAATACTGAACCAAGCTTTCTGAGGATAACCAAGTATTTAAATCATGAATTAAAGTCTTCCTAAATTAAGAAATGAAAATTAAAAACATTAAACACTTTTTAGCGTTTCTGATTAGAGCTTAGAAGCATACTCCAAAGACTTCCATGCCAAAAGAAACATTAATAAAAAGGAGTATTTATGCAGTATCACTTTTTTTTTTTTCTCAACAGAGTATTATACCAGTTTTAACCACTCTTAGGGTCAGAATAAAGTTTAGTAATGCTTGATTTTCTGGGACTGAATTTACCATAAAAAAAGAGACAAAACTACAGAATTTTTGTAATTTGAACAATACTTTGTATACTAAAAACTGATGAAACACTACAATGAAACACTGATTACAGTAACATTCAAGTGTTTTACTGTTGCATTGATATACTGACTTATCTTTTGCACCTATCAGGGAAAAATAAAAATTTTAAAAAATGGAAACCAAAACCAAAGTTAGATCAGCAATAAAACTAAAATATTTAGCCAAAATACACCTTTGATCTGAAAATGCAGATAAGGACTTCAGATTTGTCAAGATCTTTGTTAACCATATAATGCTTTCTAATAAATATCTTGTTCTAAATACCATGACACCTACGTTTTTGCATCACAATGGTGACGCAAAAAGGGTATTTCTTAAAAGTGGTTTTCCAGGAACAGAAGAGTTTTAGGTACGTACATATAGTCTTACTCCAAGAACACCTTTCACAAGCTGCATTTCTAGAACAGTTTTGTAACTGGGAATGTTCCAGCAGACACCAAATTCCTTGAGTGTTATGATGGCCTGAACCCTTCTTTTTCCCTCCAAGGCTTTTCCAGGTAACTGCACTTAAAGTTGAAGGAATTCAAGTTTTGCCATTTTCTATCCACTTCTTTTTTTTATGAAGGGCTGTTTGAAGTCTTGAGTACCAACCACAATGTGTTTCAAGAAGAAAACTGAGCGGTTCTGTAACAAGTCTAGCAACAAGCATGCTCCAGGAGTAGCAAAGCACCAAATGCAGTTCCTCTGCTGCTCCTCTGTACTCCTCCTATGCACACGTTATATCCAAATTGCTGTGTTAAGGTCCAAGTATGCCTGTAAGTACTAACCTACCTAATTCTGCTTCCAATACCAAGTGATAGTTCTCTTCACCAGCAATGTATAAGCAAGAAACATTCCCCCTCCAAGCACAAAAATTAGAGCTTTAGGAGTCCCTGTGGCTGCTCCAGAGGCAGAGCCAGGCAATCCAGACAGCATTACGTCTTGACTGTTTGTTGGATCAAAGGATCCAGGCCTTCCAAGAATGCACTTCAAAGAAAACTGGAGAAGTTAGTGAGGGTGGGAGTCATCTGACTAAGAGCTGATAGCTACAGTTTTCTGTGACCTCTGCTTTTACAGTCAGTGAAGATTCATCTCACCTTACAGAGGTCTTTAAAAAACCAGTCAGATGAGCAGAATTGAGGCATGGTATAGGAAAACAGCAGAAGAATGGCAAGGATTATTGCAAACACACTCAAGTGACTTGCAGATAGGGTGTAAAAAACCATATATATCATACTAATAATTCTTTAGTCTTGTGGGCTTGACAAGCAGAACATCTATATTTAGAAAACATAGGCCCTGTGATACTCAGAGGCACCCTATCAAACTTTCCTAAGACTCTTGCTCTGCTGTGGGAAAGACCAAAGCACAGTGGTAAAGAAAGCTTCTGTGAAACCCTGAAAGATGCATGAAAACAGCATCCGCTAGCACAGACCAAGCTCCATGCTGCTGCTGCCCAGGTGCTGCTTTGAGGATCCCCCAGCTGGTAGGGTAATGAAAATAAATTTACTCTTTGCATTTCATCCATGGTTTTGTGTTTGTTCCTGTGTCCTGTCTATGCTGGCACACAGACACTGTTACTGCTCTTTCTTGCTTGTAGTGGGGTAAGGTGTAGGATGTTAGACTATGGCTAAAGGGTGTGAGAAAAACAAATGCCAAACCAAAAACAGAACACATGAGTAATACAGAGGGAAGGAGTAGTAAGAGAATGGCATTGGAAGAAAGGATGAGAATGAGCTTTGGAGGATAGAACTGGAAAGAGAGAGAGGAATAAGGAAAGAAAAAAAAAAGATGAATAAGAAAGCTCCTTTGCTTGGGAAAAAAAAAAAGAAAACAAAACAGCAACAACTCAAAACAAAAACACATCCAAAAGGTTAATAAATTATATTTATTCAGGTTCCTAATGGCTTGAATGATTCATATTTTACAGAGTGCTATTGATGCTTTCAGCACTTAAGAATAAAGCTGAGCTTGTTGTGAGAAACACAACTTTTCTCTTCCTTTCCTTTATTTCTTCTTCTTTTTTTTAAATCACTGACTAACGTAGGAGAACACACTTTTCCATTTGTTAACTCTTCCCATCCAAAAGTACTTGGGTAAGAGTGGAAAATACACTGGATTTTTTTAGCCACAGAGCAGGTATTAGTGTTTATATGATGAAGCTACTCCCCTGATTCAAACATAAAAATCTTAACAGCACCAGGAAAAAAATAATCCACAAATAAACAATAACTTTAAGGTTGACCTTCCTGACTGCAGTAGTTTATTTCTTCAGTGACTGAAATAAATTAAATTCCTGTCTGGCTAAAGAAGGTAAAAAAAGGGTTGGTGGTTAAGTCCTAGCAAGGATTCAAAAGGTGGTTTTGAAGGAGAAATTTTAGGTTTCTTGTTGTAATTGAAGAAAGAAGTTGTTCCAGGCATAGAGAGAATGCAATGTGAAAACAGTGCAGAAATTAAAGGTTCTGCAAGGCGGGTAGTCAGTAATGTGCCCAGAGTTCTGGATCGGTGCATTTTAATTAAATCAAAGTAAACAAGCCACAGCAGGGCCAAGTGTGAGCCAAGCTGTAGGCAAGCTTGACATACGAAGTTTGAAGGTGAGTCTGAGGAAGTCTGAAGTTGCTGAAAAAAGAGAAAAGACAGCAAAAGAGAAGAGCTGGGTAATATGCTTGGGGGACAAAGGAGGACTAACTGTAGCTGCAAGATGATGAATAGCCTACAGCAGTGAGAGGTGAAGGGTGTACAGGCTGGAGGAGAGAGAGTATTACTTGTCACTATGTGGCTAAGAGACATAACTCACCCAGGACTCAGGAATGGTGCTCACAGTTTACATGTTTTTCCAATCCTTGACTTTACCCCAGACATGCATACCAAAATACTCTTTTGAATCTTGAAGGTTCATTTATGAGTGTATTGGGTTTGCATGGCCAGGTTTTGGTAGCAGGGTGGCTACAGGGGTGACTTCTGTGAGAAGCTTCCAGAAGCTTCCCCCATGTCCAGCAGACCCAATGCCAGCCGGCTCCAGGGTGGACCTGCTGCTGGCCAAGGTCAAGCCAATCAGGAATGACAGTAATGGCTCTGTGATAACATATTTAAGGGGGAAAAAAAAGGTTATGGCAGATGAAAATTGCAGTCAGAGAAGAGCGGAGTGAGAACATGTGAACAACTCTACAGACACCAAGGTCAGGGCAGAAGGAGAGAGAGGAGATGCTCCAGGTGCTGGAGCTGAGGTTCCCCTGCAGCCCGTGGTGAGGCAGCACAGCAGCCCATGGAGGAGATCCACTCCAGAGGACATGGATGCCTGAAGGAGGCTGTGACCCCATGGGAGGCCCATGCTAGAGCAGGTCTGGCAGGGACCTGCTGACCTGTGGAGAGAGGACCATGCTGGAGCAGGTTTTCCTGGTAGGACCTGCAGTTCTGTGAGGGATCCATGCTGGAGCAACCTGTGCACCAGGACTGCACCCCTTGGAAGAGTGACCCACGTCACAGCAGTTTGTGAAGAACTGTTGCCCATGGGATGGACTCGGATTAGAGAAGTTTGTGAAGAAGTGTCTCCTATGGGAGGGACCCCACAGGAGCAGGGGAAGGACTCCTCTCCCTGAGCAGCAGCAGAAACAACCTGTGATGAACTGAACGCAACCCCCATTCCCTGTCTCCCTACGCTGCTGCTGGGAAAGGAGGCAGAACTTTGGAAGGAGGGAGGGGTGGGAGGAAGGTGTTTTTAAGATTTATTTTAGTTTTCACTATCCTGCTCTGATTCTGTTAGCAATTAATTTAATTAATATCCCCATTTCGAGTCTGTTTTGCCCATGCTGGTAATCAGTGAGTGATGTCTCCAGATCTTTACCTGAACCCATGAACCCTTCATTATATTTTCTGTCCTCTATCCAATTACAGAGGGGAATGATAGAGTGGCTCTGGAGGGTACCAGGCATCCAGCCAGGGGCAATCTCTCACAATGGGTCACTGGCCATATTTTGCATTTTAAAGCAAGTTGGTCCATTTATTTCTTAATCCTGTAATTGGTGAATTGTGGAGCAGCTGAGTAATCAACAGATACTCTAATTTTTGGAAATAAGTTTAGGATTAAGTTTATGAATGTCTGTAGAGATTAGTAACAAAAAAGTTCTTCAGCCTTGTTCCCCAGGAATTCTACAGGCTGGGACTTGTGGTATGGAAAACAATATGATCTAAGAGTATACACAACTTACATAAAATGGAAAACAAATCAAAAATCTTCATCCAGAAGTAACATTGCAGAAGTGATCATCCTGGAGTGTGCCCTTTCCAGAGTACTTGTTTTCCAACGATTTTTTTCCTTAGATTGACCAATAAATGAATAAATAAAAACCTTGCCAAAAATCTAAGCTAAAATATCACTTGTGAGCAAGTAGCAGAACAGCTGGTCAAAATACTTTTCCCCAGATATTTCACCCTCATTTTACAAGAAAAAGTAAATATTCATATAGCTCAAATTTTCAAGTGATCTAATATTTACAACTGTGACATGTTTTTTGATCTAAAATGAGAATATAATTTTTCCTATTAAAACTGTTAAATCCAAGGCCATTTATCTTATGACTGCTTACACATATGTACACTGATTCACCATGAAATTATACACAAAGCTGCAGGCAGAGAAAAATTTTCTATATATATGGGAAGCAGATTTATTATCAATTGCTAGAATATTCCCAGAATGCCAGGTTTCAAGACATAATTAATTCAATTAATTGTAAAATGGTTTTAGAATTTAGTTACATAGAAGCATTTTGCAGGTCATTAACTGGTTATGTTTCTCACAAAAGAGGTCCTACATTAAATAGTAAATAAATTACATAAAACATATTAGGCTCAAAATTGATTACAATTATAAAAGTGTTCATTTTGAATGCATATATGCTTTTGTTTGAATGTCTTTTTCAAGAAAAACAGGCCTGTGCTGTTTTTGGATCAGCAAAGACACTTGAAAGGAGACTTAATTCTCTGTGTTTACAATGAATGAGTGAACTGCTAGAGGTATCATGGGATATCTGTATATAGAAAATGCACTAGTTTGATAACATAGCATCCTGACTGTCAGTTAATAACAGCAGTAATGTTCTCATGGAAAGTAGGCTTTTAAAATATAGGTTTGCATACAGAAAGTAATCATAAGCAGGTCCCACTTCAGATCATTTTAAGTTATTATTTCAGCTCCGTATTTTTGGTCACTTGAGTATGCAAGTGCAGAACAGCAGAAATGCATACACACACCCTAGAAATTCTCAATATATAGCCCTTAACCCCCTTTTTTTCATGCCATTCAACACTGCTTCATTGTAGTATTCAGCTTTACATTCTTGACAATTAAGGCTGACTTCATAATTACGAGCCTAGATGATGCTTAGTTTTCAACAGGAGTTCAATGGTAGGTGGGGCAGCCCTATTGATCTACACAACAAATAACTTCTCTTTTTCCACAGCTGTCAAACAGATATACTTAACAAAAAATGTCAGCATAGGCTTAAGGTGATTATTATCGACATATAATGAAATATTTAAACTTGACTGCTTAACACAAAGCGTGTGCTCAGTCGCACAGCTGAGCAGACAACTAAACAAATAATGTATTAACCTCTCTTATGTTGTTGGTTGACCAGTGATTTCACAGCTGAATTTTTTATGTAAAAGTGCATACATTGCTCTTGGTCCAAGGCCTGGAAACTGTGTACTTCAGAATGTCTCCTGAGATTCTGTGGAAGATTTGTCAGTGTCCTCATGGCCCAAAAGGTCAATACTAGAACGTATAAGTGTCTTATGACATTGACCCTTTGGCTAACTCACAAGGCTAGCTTCTACACAATCCTGTACCAGCAATATTTTTGCTGCTCCTATGGCACTTTCTTCTACACATTTTTTTTGGTGGGTTTTTTTTTCTGTTTGGTTTGGGTCTTTTTGCTTTTGGGACTGTTGTTTTGTGGTTTTGTTTTTTTTGTTTGTTTTGTTTTGTTTTGTTTTTTAGGGGGTTTTTTTAATTATTTTTTAAATAACGTCTCCAGTTCTGAATTTTCTTCAAGAATAGATTATTTCATCTTCTTCACCTTCTTCTAGCAAGGGCACCAATAGGTAGTTTGCTTGTCCTCAGCTACTGAAATATTTATTAAGGGTTATACGCATACCAGACAGGGCACAGCAGCTCCAGTTTTGCAAGTGAGCTCTCCTTCCATCCTTGCAACATTACTATGCTTTGGGAACAGCTAAAGCTCTGACATGCCTGAATTCTGTAACTACCAAAAGGCTCCATTCTCACCAGAGCATTAATAAGGGTGCCACAGTTGATCAAACAATTGCCATTCTGTTGCAGATCTTCCAAGAGCTGCAGCAGTTTTCATCATCATCACACACCCAAGTAATTGAACCTACAAGGGATTTCATCCACCTATCTTATACCTTAAGTATGCAGCTCTGGAAAAAAAAAGTTAGTAATCAAACAAATCATAAGTGCTAGCACTCAGTTGTTTGATTTAGACTTTTACAAAGTCTACTGGATAGAAATAGGACAAAAAAGGAAAGCACAGTGGGAAGAGAGTAGATCAGTTTAGCCAGTCTTGTCTTGTGCACCAGTTTGAGAAAAGAGACAAAGAACAGAATGGATTTGGATATCAAGCTTACCTAAGAAATTGAGATGATGTGTTTCAGGATTATGTTGTGTTTCAGGGTTATGTTTAATTCCTGCTATATGCTTAATTAAAAAAATAATTTTTTTTCATGAACATTATTTTTTTCTCATTTAAAAACTAAACTGAAAAACAACCGACTCAGTGAAGCTTTGATATGCACTCAGAGAACAGCCTTTGAGCTTGCCTTTGTTACCTGATGTAAACATCCAGATGTGTTTTGAGGATCAAGGTTGTTTCACCACTCAGTGCAGTAAAATGTCAAGAGACACAAATTGACTTGAGGGTAAACAAAGCAAGTTGAAAAAAAAGAGTATTATTTTATCTTTTTGTTTCTCATATATAATAAAAACACAAAAATCACACATTAAGTCACTAGACTTGGATTAGTCAGCCATTGAAGACAGTACTTGTTTTAACTCAGTTTGAAATCAACCCTTGGGAGCTGATCAAGGTAGGACTGAGCAAGGCTAGTGAGGCTGCTGTCCAGAAGCCAGCAATACCATTGCTTCATTCAGAGCTGTATGCTCAATCCCTTCAGTGAATTCAAAACAGACAGGCTGATGTCAGCATCATGAACTTCATCAAGAAACCTACTGGCAGCTAGCATAGCAAGCTTCTCCTTTTAGTGTTCCTAATAATTTTCAGTAAAATTAACACTGTAAAAAGTTAGATTTTAAGCCTAGTAATCCAGTGCGTGGTCTCTTCAAAACGTGATGTTTCTACAAATGTCTATTAAACGTGTTGGGATATATAGCAAGAGGCCATGCTTTAGATCTGAATACCCACAGTAACATTTCTTAAACCGTAAAAATGTAAATCATAGGAAATACCAATGAAGTTATGTAGATGGAATTATACAGTGAATAGAGCTGTTGTCTCTGTGCACTTCCTTTGTTTCATTTTTAGTCCTTAAAAACAGAACCAGGAGAGGTGACTGAATTTTGCTTCCACTTTTGGTTAATGTGTTTGTCTATTTCTCTTGTACCATTATGGATAAACAACCATCTACTATTTCAAAGAATGATTACACAGGCCACTGGAGACCTGTTCTACATTAGACTATAAATCCAGACCAGATCAAGCTGGAAAACAGACTCAGTTTCAGTGTTCCTGTTCTGAACTAAGTGGAATAGGGACTGAAGGGTATATCATATCTTCTGAAGGAGAGCTTGTCAATCAGCTATGAAGTATATTTATTTTACAAAACATTAGTGAGCACACTGTCATATGAATCCCTACATTTCCAAGAGATGTTTTCTTTTCAACGGGTCTGACCTTTTCTTTTAAAATTAACCTCAAGCTAAAATTTCAGACCACCTCTTTAAAATCAGTATTCATTACAGTCACTTCTCCCAAGGAGAACCACTGTATCAATGTTATTCCACCAGAAATAACAGCCAGAAAAAAGCTTGCCAAAATTTCAGTATAGCTAACTTACCACTGTATAAGCAATTACTTTTTCAATAAATTATGCAGCATTTATTAATCAATGTATTCCCTGTTCAAACAAGAAACAAAATCCTCTACTGTGCATATTTTAACAGTAGATGCAGTATGATACACTATGCTGCAAGGAAACAGAAAGAAGAATGGTGGGGAGTTAGTGCTCTAAATTCAGGGTGAAACAGGAGAGATGTTTACCACAGAGTGAAAAATGTTCCGTAAGGAATTGGTGAGTTGAAGAGAACATCAAAGCTGTGAATATTTACAATGCATTTATCTCTTTCTAAGCCAGTAAGAGAGGATTATCCTGGCATTTCTTGGAATTGCTCTGCTGTGTTCCCACATTTTAGCTGAAAACAATTATCATTCATTTCTACAAATTACATTTAATGTATCTTCTGCTAAACAGTGTCACTTTCACTTCACAAATTTCTTTTGGCTTCACTGAACATTTGATGTAGCTTATTAAGTAGGTCTCTGTAAACTCAATCAAAACACACTAGATGTTATCTGAAATTTAAAATTTAGTAACCAACCAATCACTAAATAAAAAGCATACTTACGTATTTACTAAACTGAAAGAGGAGAGATTTAGATATAAGGAAGAAATTCTTCACTGTAAGGGTGGTGAGGCACTTGATTAGGTTGCCCAGAGCAGTTGTGAACATCCCTGGGAGTGTTCAAGTCAGGTTGGATGGAGCTTTGAGCAATGTGGTCTAGTGGAAGGTGTCTCTGTCCATGGTGGGAGTTGGAACAAGATGATCTTTAAGGTCCCTTCCAACACAAACAATTCTATGCTTCTATGATTCTATTTAAAACTATCTATATGTGTTAGGTTCTGCCTCAGAGCCTTCTGTTACTGTATTCACTTAGGTGCCCATTGAATGACAGCTGATTCGCAGCAGCTTAAAATAGGACACTGATCTCTTACTGAATTAAGAAAAATAATAAAATGAAAGAACTCTTGTTAATAAACCAGTATATAAACCAACAAAAAAAAGTCCTTAACTGGGATTCCTACACTCCTTTCAGAAATAAAATGCAGTGTTTAATTGCACTGCTTACTACTACAGCTTTTAAACCTTAAAAGTAATTCAAATGTTGATTTGGGCTTTTTTTCTAATTCTCAGCTGGAACCACTTGATTCTCTGGCAGCAGGTTTTTCTGCAAAAAATACCCTCTGACAAAAATGATATACTGAAAACCATATAGAGTGACTGTGATTTTTTTTTAGCTACAATAACGTATTATTTAATATTATCTATTATTTAATAATGAATCTGCAGCAGTGTCCCAGAATATGATATGGAACATTACTCTTTTTAATTCTAAGTGTGAAATTTATATCTCTAGAGTTGTTGTTTCCAAAGTTTTAACTGTAAATGGAATTCATTAGATGTTAATGGGTAATCTCATTTTTAGTTGTGAGGGTAACACAGGTTTGCAACAGGATGATAGTTATTTAGACCCAAACAGCAAGTGTACTTTGATTGCAATACTTTGCAATCAGTCAGCAGGAATAGTCGCCAACTACATAGTCAACTAGGGTTGATTTTGTTTCTGCTTCTATCAGTGTTGCACTTAGGATTCTTCTCCAGCTCTTCTGCCTGTTATCTCCATCATTCTTGGAGACAGTAACAAATTGCCTATTTCTTTCCCCTGTGAGTTGGAATGATTGATTTGTCAATGTCTAGTTAAAATATCTTGCACAAGTCTTTATATGTCATCATATTCAGAGGCTGATCTTTCTAAAAGATAATGTTAGGAATAGAGAACAGACACAGGCGCAAAGTTTTCAACCTCATCTGTCTTGCAGAAGAAACTTAGTGCAAAATTTCTGTAACTGTCTCATTTCAAACACATTAATTACTTCAGTTTGCATTGCCTAGTCATTCGCATAAATCAAATCCTGAGCTTGCTACTTTGAAATAATTATGGCAGAAAGGTAGTGTGTAGTTTAGAAGAGTACAAATGTTTTCCACAAACATATTAAAATGTTAAAATGGGACCAAATTCACTGTAGGCATTAAATCCATCATCCTTTGGAGGTTATGAGACTGGAAAAAAAAACCCCTGCATCAATGGAATAGAGCAAGAATTCCAAAGACGATGTTGGACTTGGTCCCTCTTCTGTTACATCTTCCATGACATCCATAGCTGATCTTTTTTGCTGGATGCTGCTGCATCCCATTAAGAGAAATGGGTGTGGTTAATCTCCTTCCATGGTCTCTCTACTCTCTTGTCACAGAATGGGAACTTGAAGCTCAGCTATATCAGTTTGGGGGAGCATAAATGTGTCTGTCTCCTTTCAGGTTACGGGTAATCTGAGTTCACCTTTTCAAGGTTAAAGACATTGAACGCTAACAAAGAAATTAGATTTATAAAGATTCTGCAAATAAATCACATTTAGCTTATTGTGACTTAAGTCATGATCCACCACGAGAAAAGCAGCTACACTGTGTCATAAAAATAACAAACTTCTTTTGTTCCTTGCTGCTCTTGACTATCACTATCCTCTTTATGTTTTTCCAATTCTGTTCTTGTGTAAGCTTCATCATTGAAAACTTCTCTTCCACAACACGGGCCTCTCCTTTGTTAAGTGGAATTTGATCTCTTGGTTACCTGAAATCCTCCATCAGTCAGTGAATCTGTCGTTTATTTCCCAAATATCCAGAATTCAGCCTTGAAAGCTGAGTTTGCCCTTAGCTATATGTCTTGTGGGAGCTGTAATTATATCTATGGTTGTTGAAACTTAGAAACCCTACATTGATAGTCTTCTATCTAAAGCAAGAATTTTTCCTGTTACCTTTTTTAGGTTTTATATGAATACGAAGACATTCATATAGAGAGCATAAAAAAGCCCCATATTTAAAACAAAGTGCACTCAGACTCAACCTTTTCAGGCAGAGAACCTTTGTTATCTAGCATAATTCCTAAATTACATATTGATGGCTCCAAAGAATTTCTCATAACAGAGACAGTCATAACATGTTCTTTTATCTGAGTGCTTTTACAACATGAAATAAATCATTCCAAGTAACCCTTTCCCAAGCTGGGTTTAAACTCTCAGCAGCTGGCTAGCTAGAAAACATAGCACATATGTAAACCTTATGATATTAGAGTTAGATTTAGCTAGCAGAAGAAAAGGCCAGAATTTGAACTGAATGGATCATAAAGTGTCTAGCCTGCTAACATAGGCCAAATAAAGAAGAATATTTTGGCTTAGCTTCAGAAATATCTCTGCTGTTTCTGTGATACAAGGCAAATATTGCAGTGGTTAAACAATCACTTAATTAGGTGCTTCAACACCAGAAAAGTGAAAATCACTATGTCTAGCACAAAATTATTTTTAAAGTAGTTTATATAGAGTAAATACAAAGGAAAACAAAGGCAGTACGAAAACACCCACATGTTCTCCATCAGTAAGGGAATTAATTTTCTTCTATATCAATATGATGAACTGAAGGTTACTGAGGAAAAGGTGAAAATAAAATCTCCATGGTGCCACTCAAGGGATTAACTTAAAGACTTATTTAGTTCATTAAATCCATAACTTACAATAATCTACAAAAGGAATGTTGTTCCATCACTAGTTTTGGATCCTCTTGTTAGAGCACAAAGAGACGGAATTATCTCAACACTTTTAGAAGTTTCTTTTCGGAACATCTGATTTGCATAGACATTTAGTTCTTAAAAAGGACACTGTCATGATACAGTTGACAAACAAGAAATGTAATGGGCATAATGAAAATTTAACATAAGCTAAAACCCCCAAGAGGTTACTGCCTCCACATATGCTGAAAGAGAAATAATTTCCATGTTTTAATAATTAGTCCATCTCATAAAGAAGGCTAATAATGGACATTATTGAAAACAAGTTCAACATTCAAAGTTTCTAATTAAACAATGAGTCCATTCTAAACAGTGAAGAAAATTATTAACTCTTTTTCTTCCAAGTAACTAGTTGGACCATGTATGAAGCCCTATATCTGGCAGAATACATTTGTTTCATTATCTTTTCATGAGGTACCTTAAGTAAAACAAATAAAGACTGAGCTATGACCCTTGTGTAGCATTAAAATAACAGCTTACTCTACTCGTTTTGCTAAGCATGCTGAGGCATACAGCGGTACTCCACTTGTACCACTTAAAAAAGAAGCTATGGGAAAAGAACATACTAACCCAAGTTTCTGTTACATTGTATGCAGTTAAAACCTGGCAAACTAGCTCTGGGGTAAGAACGACACTGTGGCACATTCTGCCTCTTTATGCACCTTAAAGTCAATTCTTCAAGAGACTGGAATAATACCATGTCAAGATTTTTCTGAAATATATTTTTCAGAGATCAGCACTGAAGAGCTTGCTAAACATTCCACTGCACAAGTTAATTGCTATTAACACAGTTGCTGCCATCGTACTTTTCATTTTCGTGGTCAGTCAGCAGATATGAAAAAAATATTTCCAACTACATATTCAAAGTTATTTCTTTATCACATATTATTACAGAAAAATGTCGGCTTTAATATTTTATAAGGTATGTGAAGATTCCAGTGACTAAAATTGTGATGATAGAGGATGGAAAATAATCAGCAGGTATAGAAATTTAAAGCATTCTGCTTGAAGTTCTTTGCTGTGAAAGTCCTAGCTCTTTTTCTACATAATATTTCCACTAATACTGGTTGTAGCTCTGCACAAAGTAAGAGCTCAGGATTTTCATAAATTGTTGAGGTGAACATTGCCAGAAGTTATCTAAGATTTATGCAAATGCACACTCTAGGAGAAGTCAGCGTTCCTCCTGTATGGAAATCTATTTTAAATTAATGCAGGTTTTGGCTTCAAAAAAGCATTCCTTTTGCTATTGCATTGTTTCTTAACCTTTTCAGATTGATGATCTAGAATAGAAGTAAAAATCATTCATGTTTTGCTCAGTCAGAATGAAATGTGTACATGTGTGCAATAATAATCATGTAATTTATCTGTGCATGGGTTTCAGAAGATGGATTGGAAATACTCAGTCTTGAAGGTCTCGGTGTGTGGTGATAAGAAAGGAAGGATTTCTTTGCTTTCTGTTACAGCTGTGCTTCCCAAACCTTACAACAGATTTTCTTAAAACCCTCTCTCTACGCAGAAGAGTTAAATGCTGATCAAGAAGCAATAACTTAACCTTGCATACGGAAGATACGGTGATGCTGTACAGCATTTTGCATCTCACTGGTGTTCAGCTTTACATCTAGAATTAGCTTCACCTTTTCCTAGAAGCAGACAGATAGTGACAGTGACACATGGCTCCAGTTAGATTTAGAGCTGCAAGCTAAGGCAGGTCTAGGTTTCCTTATAAGTAGGTGTTAGCAGAGGCCAGACTGACCATCTGAGTCTGCTCTGAGCCTGGGACTAAGGGACAGGTCCAGGAAGTGATATGGTGAAAGTCAAATCAAGCCTGCAAACTGTCCACCTCAAGCTATACACTGCAGAACTTAAAACTGACCCATGAGACCAGCCATTTCAGCTTTACTGGCTCAAATCCATAGTAAATTAAATAAGGAATGAATGCTGAAATGTAACTTTTTTTTTGTTTTTTAAATAAATCTGTATGTTTTGGTAGGAATCCATGATGTTTCTTATCCTACAAAGGTGAAGAAGTATGTTTCTAAAACATAAAGTATGCTAGAAGCTGTAGGCAATATTCTGGAGACATTACTGTTAAACATAAAGAGATCTGCTTTATATACATACAAAGCAGTATTACAGTTGAATGAATACACAAACCCTAAGCATTGCAGAGCATGAAAATTAGAAGCTAAGGGAAAGCACAGAGAGCTCACATTATAAAAGAAATGGTTTCATTTATGATACATACTTCTAAAATAATATCTTTAAGAGAAGGGTGCTCCTGCAGAAATTAACATTTAGCAGACAAATCTGACATATATGAACTATTCAAAACAGGACATTTCATTGAATATGAAAACATGCTAAACAGTTAGCAAAAGACGAAAAATGGAAGAAAGAATTGTGTATTTATTCTTATCTACTTCTATGCAAAGGTTAATTTAAAATAGGATCTTCTAGGCTACACTGACCTTACTTACATTGCTCTCTGCTCTAGCAAATACTGAAGTCCTGAGGACTATTTAGTCCCCTGAAGGACTAAATTACATGTGCACCTTCATTCACTACTGGCAAAGGAAATATTCACATTTCTGATGCTGCGTGAAACATTAAGTGTGTTCTGATTACAGCCTCTGAGGCCAACTCTTCTTCCCTCATTCCCTGAAATCACAGGATATTCTGAGTTGGAAGGGACCCACAAGGATCATCAAGTCCAACCCTTAAGTGAGTGGTCCCCACAGAGACCAACCCCACAACCTTGGCATTACTGGCACCAGGCTCTAACCAACTGATCTCAGGGTCAAATTGGCTTTTAATTTATTTATTTATACTGAAACAAAAGAGATGAGATGGTCCTTGTCTTTGGTTTTGTTTGGTTGGTTTTTTTAATCACAACAATGTAAAATGAATGTACAAAGAATAGCTTCTGCATTTGGGATTACATCCTGTTTGTTCAAATTAAATTAGGTTTGCTTTTTTTTGTTTGTTTGTTTTTTGGTTTGCACAAGTCACAAGAGTGGATCAGCAAAAGAAAAAAACAAGGATAACAATGTAGTTTTGAGTACAGCTGTTTCCTGCACATATGAGAAATAAAAACAGCTGAAGAATTTACTTAATTTATTCAAAATATAAATGACAGGTGAAGGCCTGGAAAACATGTTTTTAAAAAAATATTTTCTTAAAATAAAATGCGATTTTTTCTTTAAAGACTTTTACCTTACATTATCACAAGATATTCTGTAAAAGAAACATACCTAAATTAGTATCACCATACCTCACCCTCAGCTTACATAGGTCCTAGCCCTTTAAATATACCATTCTCTATTCAGTACAACTACATAAAATGGGCAGCTTTATTACTAGTTACAGACAAAAGTATTCATTTTACTCATATCATATATGAATTTGCAAACTATACAAATATAAACTATAGATGAGTTCAAAAATGAACCTTCAAATATTTCAAGTATGACTAGACACTGAGAGCTTTCTCAGCAACAAAATCTTTAGCAGAAATACTGTAGACAACTTTTGCTGTCTGCCCAAAAGGAGGCAACATGAAGATACAGTTCAGTATCATTTGAATAAAAAAATACTGTAACTCTTTCCTAAAAATCAGGATACACATCTCAACTCTTCACTTTATTTAAAACTCAGCACAGTTCAAGAATAATGCACATTGTGAATATACTATAAGTTGGTATCTTAAAGAAATTAATGAGTAGAATCCCACATATTAGCCTGGAGAGAAAGAAATTTAAAGATATTTAGGTTCATGCAATCTCCAAATTTTGTACATAATTTTTAAAAACATGTAGTGTACCTGAATTACATATTTTTGTAAAAAAAAGTACAATATTTACAGATTACACAATGGCGAATGATAGCATATATTTCTATGAAACTTGAAAACATTTTCATGAAGATGAAATAACAAATCACTTCACTTTGAGAGCAGTAGCTAAATTGTTAAAAATAAAGTTCATTAATGACACTTAGATCAGGAGGAAGGTTCATACTACCAGTAATTTTACCATAACCTGTTATTTAAATGCTAGCAAGGAAGTTCACACAGGTACACAGATGTGAGTGTTCCTGAAAACCAATGTATTGGTGTACAAACAGATCAAAGCAGAAAGATCAAAGACCTTGACCCCGTATTTACATAAAATTTTTCATACATAACTGAATAGTCAGCATTATGTCAATCACTTCAAGCAATAATTACAAATTATTATTATGTTGATAGCAGGAACCATAATCTATTTAAGCATTTCAGTGATATATATACAGAATAACAAACTTTCTTATTTGAAGAAGCAACTGTGATTTATTTTTCTAAATAATTAGCAAGAAAAGGAGAAATATTAAAATTAGACAAAGTAGATTTTATGATCTGTTATTCTTTCCTTAAAAATTTCAGGATTATGTGTTGAGAAATGTACTTTGCTTCCTTAGACAATTTTAATTTTATTACTGATAATTGTCGGTCTAGTAAATACAGCAGAAGTATAAAAAAGTTAAGACTACAGGACTCTTGAAAGTCATTGCTAACAGTGGAAAGACTGTGAGTTCTCAGTGTGGATTACTAAATGTTAAGATTAGTAAGATGAAGATTAGGAAAATTCTCTGGAGTTATTAATATGCCTATAATAGTTTTCCACTAGATATCCTGGGAAATGTTTATATTCAGAGCCAGAACTACACAGATGGAACATCATCAATATTAAGACATATTGCCAAGCTTAAGGTATTTTTTTCTGAACTACCTACTCTCCAGATTCTTTATTAAAAAAACCACAAAAAATAAAAACAAAACAAAAATAAAACAGACCAATAAAACAAAGCAAAAACCCAGGCTTATTTCCCCCACAAACTCCAACACCCTAGTATTAAATAGAGTACAGAGGGTGGCAAAGCTGATAGTACCTGAAATAAATACACCACTCCAACATTGACATAGCTGAAAAAGGCATTTTTTTCATCAAGAAAAATATGAGCTTTTTGCTGTTACTGTAAATTATTTATTTATATTTCTTATATTTCCCAAATTCTACTTTATGCATCCTGTGAGCAAACAATTAAATTGTACAATTTGTTTTTCTTGCAGAGTATTTAAAACTTCTTTTACTAAATGAAAATAAAATTAAAAAAAAATTAAACCCATCCTCCACTATTAATCATATTAAAATCCCTTCTAAAATTAATTGGCATAAACTTCTGTATGGGTAAATGAGTGACATTATCTAGCATTCTTGTAACTTTGTTAAAATTTTACACAAATTTACTTACATATAATAATTTTATACAAAATTATTTTTGCATCTTAGCTTGAAAATCTAAATCTTAATCTTCTGACAGTTGGATTTGTCAGATAAAATACAATTGTCAGAACTTTCTCAATCTTTTGACACTTGGACTCATGCAGTATCTATGCATTGGCTGTATGAACTACTAACTGTTTAACTTAACAAAATAACAAGTTTGGAAAAAAAAACCCAATGTGCAATGTGAGATATATTAAGAAATAGGTCTCACATTTATTTTACTACTTATTGGAGAGTCACTATTCTAAGTTTGCTACCACGAGCTTGAACCCACCAACCACTTCTTGTGCCAGTTACTGGCAAAAAATAATGGGCATCTTAATTCAAACTGTTGGTGCATACCACAGGCCAAAAGAGATCTGAGACACTGAGAAAGAATCTGAACTACCTGGAGAAATTATAGAAAGAGTAAATCACTTCTGCAGTTGTGAAGGATATTAAAAATGCCTGGAAGAAAAGCTTCCCTTTGCATAGGCTTTGAGAAGACAGAATAGTCTGCTGAAGTCTTAGCTGCCATCAAAATGACTTGTTTTCTGCTTTGGTAACATAGAAAATTATATTTGATAATATAATCCTTTCAAAACCTGTGAATAGATACAAAGATTTAGAAAGAACAGAAACATCTGCTAGAGGATTAATGGGGATAACTGAAACTTCTCATGACTCCTCCAGTCTTTCCAACAGAGTACTTTGGCTGTCACAAAGACTGAGCTAGACACTTGTCTATAACATGCTGTCCTCACTTAAAAATCTGAGCAGGAATAAGGCAAAGAAGAACAACCCTACGATGTTTACCAGGACAACACAATCTGTCAACTGCAGATCACTTCTGCAAAGGCGGCTGTTGTCACCTGTCTGAAAACACATCATTGCTGCTCTTGTATTTCCAGAAGAGGGATCAGCTCGAAGTAGCCACACTAATGGGATTCTGCAACTTTAGTTTCCTCCCAGTATAAAATAGGCCTCGTGATCTTCAAACATCCCACACTGGCAGGAATGGTGGCTAACATGCTCTGCAATAACAGAGCAGACCCATGATTTTTGAAACAGAAAACATACAGCTTATACAAAAGACTGATTCTCAAACAGAGACTTCAGTATTGTCCACCATTCTCTTTAGATGGGATGCACAGGAAGACACATGACACATTGCCTGTGGAACCACAAGTTCCCCAGGAAAAACACTGAAACGAGAAATCTGTACCCTCATACTCATACTTGCTTCCAAATCTGGTATTTTTCACTTTATAAAATACGGGCCCACGTTGCTCATACCTGTGCAATATCACATATGCAGATAAACGCATTTGCTTCCTACAGAGCAGCATCTACTGCTAAAAACTTATCAAAGGGCCCCAAGTGAAGAGCTCTGTTTTACACAGTCATTTGCTAATTACACTTGGATATACTGATAATCCAGAACAAAACTGCTGGTTTTGAAGGGGGAGTGATGGTCAGAGAAAGGATGAACCATAATAAGAACAGTGAGACTGCAGACGACCAATTTGATAATCAGAATATGTGGCTTGCAAAACACTTCCATTCTGCCATCTCTGTTACAGAAGGCAGAAGATGATCAGAAACTCAACCCTAGCTGCCTGCAGGTTTTTCAAGAAATGGCAGAGGAACTCAGAAGAGGTAAGATGTGAAGCACTGTCTTCTCTCCCAAGTCAGGGAGATTTCCTCACATCTACTATTTCTTGATTGGGTCTCTGCTCTTGAATGAGTCTCTCCACTTTGGAAATTAATACAGGAGGTCTACACTGTGGGGTGTCTGTCCTACAATTTTGCAAATTCATCTTAATATACTAAAGTACATTAATGTACTTAGTGAACTTCGATTTTGTTTCTGAAAAGGAGAAGGGAAAAAAGGAGGCAAACAGTATCTAACATTAACTGATATTCTCTGAACTTTCCTCAGATACAAAAAATGCAAACTACACAATGTAAAACTTCTGAAGAAGGCTACAGAGAAGTCAGAAATTCCACATAGAAAACCACAAAAACTTGATTTTTTAGTTCTTCCCTTGTCTTAGTCTACTATGAAACCATAGCAAAATTTATAAAATGTTGCAGAGGAAAATCATATTTTTTGAGGTTTCTTTCTTTGGTTTTTTTTTGTTTATACAACAGAGATGTGAGGTTTCTCTTACAATGGCCTTCTAAAAACTAAAGCCATATCTATAGAGAAACTGCTTCTTCATCACAAAACCACATCCAAAACTTCTGTGAATGTTCAGTGTTAGATCAGAACTTAAGCTAATCTGGCAAGGAAAAAAATTCACTATGACATTTACGTCCATATTTTTAAAACTGAGGCAGATCATTACTTAATTAGCATTCCAGTAATACTGTGTTGAGAGGAGAGACTGGTGATCCATGAGACATTCACTCCTGGGAAAGTTCATTTCAAAATAGTTAAAAACTGAATGTTATGTTCTTGAGGCCTTTTCCTACAGCAATATATATTTATCATTTGATTGCGAGTTTTCAGTAATACAAATGTTAAAAAAATTTACTGCCCCTCTTTTTTTTTTTTTAATTCTCTTTCTACAAAGTCCACTTACATTTACTAATTTTTGCAAAGCTGAACAGGTATGAAATAGCAGTAACAAAAAAATGAAAGGAGGCACAGCATGTAGTAAACCAGAACTAATTCAATGAATAACTTCAACACTGGACAATCTGAGCAGGAAAGATTGCCATGAAAGGCAAACAAACATCTATCTTATTTTTCCTTTTCATATATGTATTTGTGCTATTATAAATTTATCACATAAAGGACAAAGAAAATGAAAAAAATCAGGAAGTGACTGTTTTTTAAAGGAATGCAGTCAAAAAAATTTCTAAGTCAGAATGCAGTAAAAAATTTTGTCTAAACCAATTATTTCTCAGTAGATAACAAGGGAGAAGCAGATAATTAATATTTAATTTACTGAGTTATTTCATTAGATGCAAAGTCTCAAAGCCTTCCACTTCCAGGCTTCCTCTCCTAATAACTCATCTCTCCTAAATTTATAAAACATTAGAAGCTTAATTTTTTCTTTCAGAAATTATTCAAGATATAAAGCTGAATGTGTTTGGGAACAGCCTAGCATCTATAATTTTATTTTTTAGTTAATATACTTTGCTCCAGCATTTACATTTGCTATTTTGAACTCTGTTTCTTAGAAAGACTCCAGGTTGATTTGAAACTAAGGTCAGCCTTTCAACCTTTTCTTTATAACAGCATCAATGTTAATAAATAAATAAATTAGAGATATTTTCCTCAAAAATAGGTTGCTTTAAAAATCGTAATCTCGTTGCTTCAGCGTTCATTTAGGTAAATTGTGGGTCTCACCTTGGCATTTAATTAGTCACTTGGGAAAAAAACCAAACAAAACAAATCTCCAAATACTGTCATGTGGGCATATATTTGTACTGCATAAGTTATTGCTTAATTATCTTAATTTCAGAAGTAGTATTAATTTACTTCACCTGCTGAAATGTGTTAGCCTCTCTGTAAATGTAATATCAAATCTAAAAACATTTTTTCATTTCCCTTTTATGTCCATTATCTTTATTTTCCATCCTCAAATTGATGTCCTTAAAAGTGTCTTTGCACTCTCTCGTACCCCAAAATTAATTTGACAAACACTCAAAAGAATAAGAAACACATATTTCAATTTTTGCTCTAATAGAATATTTGTCCTTTAAGGTATTTCCTGCCTAGAGCATGTACTGTGCTTTTCTCAGCTTAATTCAATTCATTTTTCATATCTAACCATGGGAAGAATGTCTTTCCTTGTTTTTCATTATTCACGTAATATTTCCAATCTATTGTACATGTGAGTTGAGTCAAGTGTTCACCTCTAGCTGCTTTGAAAAACATTAGTGTGAAAACACACTCACCTTCAGGTTCCCCACAGAGTGTACACTGTGACTCTGCAAAAAAAAAAAAAATAGAAAATTATAATGTCTTTATTTTAAGATGTCACATTTATATCCAAATATAACAAAACTTAAGAGAACTCAAAGTTAGCATGAAAAATGCAATTCTATTTTCAGCACACATTTCTTAATGGCTGCAAAATAATCTTCAAAAAAGTGTTTCTGCAGGAAGAATTTTAAAACAGAACTATATAAAAGTTTAGTTACATTTATATAATTATCACCTTCAGAAACTGCAGCTGAATGCCTTTGTGTATCAGGACATTTTGCTTCCACGTGACTTTTTTGTATTTTCATATATACCATACTGCAATGACAACAGTCACGCGAATAAAAGTTTAAGCCTCCTAATATTTTATGTTTGGAGGTAGCAAACAGTAATAGTGACAGAGTTGTTATATTCCCTTCCCATAAAAGAATCCCAAGTCCTCCCAGGCCAGAAAAGTCAAACAGTCATGTAAATATGCAGTTATAGTCTGCAAAATATTCAAGTATAGAAATGAAGGAAATAAAATTCCATCATAACAAACAGACAATCTCTAAATGTGCAATTACTATTTCATCCACACACTACTGTTTGGAGATGGTTGTCTTAAAAATTATTTAGCATAATGTACAAATATATATACACATGGAGGAAATATTTTGAAGTATCCCTTAAAACCAAGCTGTTTCAGGAGTTAGTATCAAGCTGTAGAAGAAAGCTCTTGTTTAGAATCCAAATACCCGAATCAATTAAAATCACAGGGAATGTAATCATATTGGCAGATAATTCTGATATACTTGTAAAAGTCCTACTAGAACAAGAAAGCACAGTACATTTTAAGTCACAAATCTCTGAAATCTCCATTTTAACACTCAGTTGAAAAATGACATCTCTAACAGTTGAAGTAAATATATATATATATATATATATATATATATATGCAGGCTCACACACACACATGTGCATGTATATAATTTTATATACAATTACTACAAAACCAGTTTAACACGCCTGGTATATAAAAATCCAATACAAAAGCTTGTTGAAATTATCTCCATCTCGAATAACTAATAGAAGATTGGACTTCAGCTGTGATCTTGACTCAAAGGCAAAAAAAGTCAGAAAAATAGAATATGAAACACATGCACTGAACAGATTGACCTTTATAGCGCTGCTGTGACACTGACAGTTATTTAGAAGTACTTTCTCCATACAGATAAGAAGCTGTCTCATAGCAGGCCACTGTTGTAATGGCACTTGACCCCACATCTTTCATTTATTTTAAACACGTTAATCACTGTGGTTTTACTACTGCTAGATGCTGTAGTGTGCACGAGGGAAAAGAATGAGAAAAAATAAGCTTATCCAGGCAGCTCTGCTGCTGATAGGTGGATCACAACTCCTAGAACAGCATAAAGTTGCATGATTGAGAGGAATTAAATTCGATGCAGTGCAGCACCATGAAACTTGTAGCTGAACAGTGTATTGATAAGGACTCACTAATGCTCCAGCAGATCTGACAAACTGAAAACAACACCCTAACATCAGACATGAGAAAACATCCAATGAAAAGTATAAAAAGCCTGGTCTCTGGTAACTCAGGCCAGTTTCTTTTACTGCTGAAAAAATGCACTTGCCACAAGCCAGTGATGCAGAAGAAGCAACTCAGAAGATCTTATTTTCACTTTTAATTCAAAGACTTTCTGAGGTTTTACTGAGATGGGCTGTCTGCCTGCCTGTGTGAAGTTTATTATCCTGATTGATAAGGAAGAACAAGCCAAGACTTGGTTTCTGAACTTCTGACTTTTTTTCTGATCGTCTGTGTTCTGCTAACAACTGCTTCACTGGTTTGTTACAATCCAAAGAGTCTGCCTGACATTTTTTGCAGCTCAAAATACCATCTTCCAAAAGTCCCCACTCAAGAGTACAAATTACTAGCTTCCCTCTTTTTTTGCCATAAACATAAATTAGTGCCAATATTGCAAGTCTGCAGCAGGCTAGATAGTCTACCTGCAAAATAAGGGCTTGCAGCTACGACTGGTGCCAGAAAGTTGTACAAAAGCTAGAGAAGTGTCAGCACTATCCCTGCCAGACCACTGCTTTGTTGGAATTCTTTCAGATGTTTCTTTAAGGTCCCATCTCTATGGGCAACCCAGATGTT
Source organism: Manacus candei (assembly GCF_025592945.1). NCBI lineage: Eukaryota > Metazoa > Chordata > Aves > Passeriformes > Pipridae > Manacus > Manacus candei. The sequence goes on along the minus strand of NW_026138059.1, from coordinate 10,472,975 downwards.
TCTTCCCCTATCTCAGCATACTTGGGGAGAGTTCATGGGGGAGGGTTGTTTTAATTCATCAGTATATGCCTTACAGAGGCTGAGAATCATTTCAAACTGACAGCAGCACCTCTCTTTCTACACTGGTAAGAAGCAGACTTTATGGATGTGGATGATTCACCAGTAAGCCTCTGTTTAAGGATTTCCCCACTGTAGTTTGCCACTGTGGGGGAGGACAAGATACCCTTTTTGTTGTGCTTGACACATAAAGATTGAGTGACAAACAAAAACACAACCGCTGCTACTAGGCGTGTGAACAACATGACAAGGAGGTTGTACAGAGCTCTGTTTTCCACAAAGCCTCTGTGTGTGAGAGAAATAATTATTTCTCTATATAGTCTCTTTAGATCTGTACGTTCTACGGTTATTGCTAAGAGATTGCATGCCCTAAGTTTCCAAAACTAAAATCACATAAAACATACACATGGCACTCAATTATTTGTAGATTTACATTATACAGAAATACATAAATCTTAAAATTCTGTAAAGAAGCTATGACTTGACACTCATTTTAACTTCTTTTCTAACAAGATACAGCAACTTCATTACAGAGAAAAGGTCTTTCTGCAAGGCAGCTCAACACTAAGTACCTGTACTAATTTAAAAGTTTTCTATTTAAATTTCATTTCTGGGGAGAAATGATAGCAATGAAGGACATGACAGTGGTATAAAAAGTTACCACTCCATCCAGTGAAATTACATTTTTTAGGCTTAGATGCATCTCACCCAAGATTAAGTGTCTCAGTATCAGTGTTCAAAATCTAAAGTAGTCTTAAAAAAATTTACCAATTAGCAGAAAAAAACAGGTATCTAATCTGCCTTAGAAACATATGTAGCATGAGATAAATCAATAAATCACTTTTTTTTAAGAACACATTCATTTTTTTATGTGGTAAGAGGTCTGAGACTACATCTTCATAATAACATTCACTGCAAAAGAGTGAATGTTATTGTTCATTGTAGGTGACTTCTGGAGGTCATATAGCTCAGCCTCCCACTGAGAGCAAAGCAGGGCTGTTGCCAACAAAAGTTCAGTTCAGCTGTGGATTAATAGTCAAGTCCTGAAAGCCCCCAAGGATGGAGATTCCACAACCTCAACAAGCAGTCTGATCCAGTGCTGCATCAGCCTTATTGGACCCAGCTTGAACATCTCAGGCTGCAGTTTGTGGCCATTCTTCCTTGTTACATCACTCAGCACTGCCAAAATGACTCTAGCTCCATCCTGTCTGCAACTCTCCTTCAAATAGCTGTAACCCACTATGGATCTTTACCCTAACAGACTAAATAAGCCCAACTCTTTCAAATACTCCGACCAGAGGGCCCTCTGCTAGACTCACTCCAGTTTCTCCCTGTGCTTGCAGAAGCAGGGAGTCACAGCCACTGAACACAGTATTCCAGGTGCAGCCACACCAGCACCAGAAAGAAACAATAAACCTCCTCACCTTGCCCATCCTACTCATCCTGGCATAGCCCAACATGGACTTTACCTGTTTGCAATGAAGACATTGCCTCATATGCCTCACATTCACTCATATGCAACTTGGTATTCATATTTGTTTAGAAAAAAAATAAATTAATAAATTAAGTCTTAGCAAGATCAGTCCCCTGATCCAAGTCTCCCACCAATTATAGCAGTGCTATATGTGAAATCTCAGCCTCAGACAAGTGACTTTTCTACATCTGTGCTGGATTAAATGTCAAAAGCAAAAGTGCTTAAGATACTACATGTTATGATGGAATAGGAGTACAGAAATGACCACATTTCAAAGATATTTCACAGAATATGCTGAGTTGGAAGGGACCCACAAGGATCATACAGTTCAGCTGCTGGCCCTGCACAGGCCCATCCCCAAGAGTCACACCATGTTCCTGAGAGTCTTGTCCAAACACTTCTTAACCTCAGTGAGGCTTGGTACTGTGACCACTTCCTTGAGGAGCCTGTTCCAGCACCCAACCAACTCTGGGTGAAGAACCTTTTTCCAATATTCAACCTAAACTTCCCCTGACACAACTTCAGGCCATTCCCTTGGGTTCTGTTACTGGTCACCACAGAGAAAAGTGGTTGACCCTCCTCCTCCCCTCATGAGGAAGTTGTAGAGTGTGATAAAGTCTACCCTCAGTCTCCTCCAGGCTGAACAGACCAAGTGACCTCAGCTGCTCTTCATACAGCTTCCCCTCAGGGCCCTTCACCAAGGGCCCTTCGTTGCCCTCCTTTGGACACTCTCTAAGAGCTTAATATATTTCTTATATTGTGGTGCCTAAAACTGCACACAATATTCAAGGTGAGGCCACCACAGTGCAGAGCAGAGCAGGACAATCCCCTCCCTTGACCAGCTGGAGATGCTTTGCCTGATGCCCCCAGGACAGGGTTGGCCCTCCTGGCTGCCAGGGCACTGCTGACTCATATTCAACTTGCCCATTGATCAGGACCCCCAGGTCCCTTTTCCTGGCACTGCTTTCCAGCATCTCATTTCCCATTCTATATGAACATTCAGGGTTGCCCCATCCCAGGTGCAGAATCTGCCACTTTTCCTTGTCAAATTTCATATGGTTGGTGATTGCCCAGTCCTCTAATTTGTGGAGGTCTCTCTGCAGGGCCTTCCTGCCTTTAAGCCTCTCCCTTGCACAATTCCTAGTGATGGATTATGTCTCTACATATCTGGTCCATCTAAAATAGTATAATGATACTTTCACAGGAGGAATTCTCTTTATAGTATATTGCTAATCAGTTGCACTTAACAAAGATGCTCCTTCTTGCAAACACTCACACACCTGAGTGATTTCTTTGTCATATATCTCAATAGTAAAATGACTAATATAGACAAGTGTTCAGAGATTTAGGATCCAATAAATCAATAGAACAAGGAAAACCTGTATTTATATTATTAATCTCACTCTGTCATTTTGAAATTGTCTAGCCAAGAGAAATAACCTTTCCAGATACAAGAACTTGCTGACTAAATAGGTCATAAGAAAGATCTTTCGAAGAAACAAATTTATCATGAAGACACAATCTCTTTTTCCCCCAAATATTATGAAACTTATTTCATTTTTATAGTTTTTCTTGTCTAACCTAAATGATAAGAAGAACTAAAAGTAATAAACCCAGATATATAAATGCCAACATTCTTTCTCAAAAAAGCTGAGTTCAACATTCCATTTTAAATTAGAATGAAAATGAATTATTCTGCTAGACATGTTCATCTTTCCTTCTTCGTATATACTTTTCTTGGATGGTTGGTGCAAGTGTAATAGAATCTACTATAAAGAGGTACAATAAGGAAAATAATATAAGGGTCAGATAAAATATACAAAATAGCTATTAAAAATAAATTACAATTCAAAATACCCATGCAAGGTATATAATCTAATAAGACTAAGACACCACATATCAGTAATATTTTAAATCAGTTTAAAGAAAATACTGGATGGTATTAAACATTTAACTACACTTTACCATACACTATGCACCCCGGCAGCCCCCGCGCCGCGTGCAGCGGAGGTTCGGGGACCACCACCTCCCTAAGATCTTGCTTTATGGTGAACTTGCCACCGGCTGCCGCAAGAAAGGAGCCCCAAAGAGAAGATACAAGGACTCCCTGAAACAACATCTCAGCCTCGGCCACATTGATCAACATAACTGGTCTACTCTGGCCTCCAATCGGGAGGTCTGGAGACACACCATCTATAATGCAGCTGATGCTTTTGAGAACGCACGCAGGATCACTCTCGAGGAGAAAAGACAACACAGAAAGAATCGTGCCTTGCAGAATATACCACCCAAGGAGTCTTTCTGCTGTGCCTTTTGCAACCGGACGTGCCTATCTCATATTGGCCTTTCTAGCCACCAGTGCGCTTGTAACAGACGTGGGTAGAGCCCTTCCCAAATCTTCGTTTGCGAAGCCCAGCCATGATGACCATACACTATGCACTACACAGGGGTTTACCCAGATTACAGAGTCCAACCTAGATGAGTTTTGACCAACTTATATGGAAGTTATATGGTGAGAAATAATATGCAAAGGTGAGAAGGAGTGCTAGGGATAACTCGTTACCTCAGCACCGCATTCAGAAAATGGGGGTGGTCAGCCCTTCTGACTACCCCTTGAATAACACCACACACACAGTTTTGTATCTCCCCTTCAACTGTTTAACAGGCCTTTCTGTCTCTCTTTTCATTCTTCCAGATACCCTTTGCAGCTCTTCCCTTTTGCCGATATTATTTTAAATTTTAATTAGAAACACATATGTTCTCTATTTCTTATATTTCTCTATGTGGTTTTGCTTTTTTTCCCTCAGTAAATATATTTACTAAGTGACCAAAAAAACATATAGCACTGTTGCACAATTACTGAATATCACTGCCCATTGGAATCCAGAGTTCAATGCATCAGAGGAAAACTGGAAATGATTTTTTATTTCACAGAGAAATATGGTTTGGCTCACAGAAAACAATTCTCAGTTTGCCTTTCCCCCCCTTCATTTATGTAAAATAATAGTAATAATTTTAAAAACAATGAAAAAATAGATCAAGTTCCAATGACAAAATTTAGAAGGTAGTGCTTTATATTTTGGTTCTAATGGCAAGAAACACAACTGTTTTATCAATTCATCAGCATACTATGTCATCAATGTGTCTTTATATCATTTTACTGATGTCAATGAAACAGAACTCTGCAATACTCAAAGAGACATAGAGTAGCCATGCATTATATTGACATTAGTGCAGCTGAAAAGCAAAGCATAATTTAAGGCTAAACTGTGAGACTTCTAATAATATTAAGGATTTTAATCCAATATTTTTATCTAAACATGGCTACAATAGTGCCAATAAAAGCTGACAGTATTATGAATTATGTTTTCCATTGTCTCTACTCATGTAGGGATTTTTTCTCCTTCATCTTTTGCTTTATCTGTAGCTTTTTCCTTCTGTTGATATCTCATCATTGCACAATATCATCTGCTAAAACATCAGTGTGACAGACATGTAGGATAAATGGCAAGATTTTATTGTGTCCAGGAACATTCTCCATTCACAATCATCCTCTTTGTTCCACACTGATGCCAGAGTAAATCCTTTGGAGGTCTCCTGCTCCAAGCTCAGTCACCCATATAGGTAAGGCATTGAGAGACACCTACAAAAAACAAATAGCCTTTTTTTCCAGAAAGCCCATTTTTCCTACAGAATTTTTTCTAAAGTGTTCTCTAAAACCTCTGATGACAGGGAATAAAACCCTGCATATGCAGATGGAGAATAAATTTTTTTATGCACTAAGGAAAAAAATAATAATCTCATTGAAATACTAATTTCCTTAAGTATTTTCTTTTTTTCTTTTCTTCCCCCCCCCCCCCCCCGTTCTAATTCTTCACTTTTTTCTCACAGTCATGGTTGGTAATACTTATCTCATCTTTGCTGTTCTCCAACTTAGCCACATCCTAAAGTTATAAGCGCCCCACTCTGAACACAATATATGAGCCGAGTCCTTTGACTGCCTGGTAGAACAGAAGATTTACTCTCGTACAATCTCTTATATTTTTAAGAATGCCACTGGACTAATTTTGGGGTGGCACTATTTTCTTGGCTGAAATATCATCTCATCCTTTTAGACAGAAATTTGACTGGAGGTACCTGGAGCAGTCACCATCATAAGAACGAAGTACGTCAAGGATGTTTTGTTTGTTCACCTTTGCAGTAAGAGCCCTATTCATGCAATCCTTGTAAGCCAAGTGAAATCCACAAAGCATTTAAGGTGCTTTTTACAACTTCCTGTTTGAAACTATGAAGTGGCAAAATAATCAAAATGGCACTACTCCAAAACACTGTATCTCTTACATTATTTTGAGTGATGACAAATAGCACAACAGGAAGAGATTGTTTGGGCCCATCTCCATGAACAGTCATAAAGGAAATAAAAATTATTTCAATCAAAAGAAGACCATACATTTACATTTGTGTGTGTGTACGTATATATATATGTCCATCTTGATACCTGTTTTCTTCTTCTGAACAACAGTATTTACACAGAAAAATAACAGTCAGTTCATCATGCAGAACATGCTGAAAAGTGTAATAACAACAGTTGTTTAAAGCTGTTGTGGATACAGCCAATAAATGTATTTCTCCCATTGAAACTATTTCTACAAGCACTTCTTGCTGAGTGTAAGAGCCCAGTTGCCTGCCTGCCTGCCTCTCGCTGTTGATCATTTACTGTTATGACCTCTCTCAAGATGAGATTCCCTTGCATTTGCAACTTCAGCTTTCTTATATACTTCCATTTGACTGTGGTATTTATAACAAAGGGCCTTTTACTGCCCAGGATCGGGCCTTGGGGTTAAGAAAAATAAATAGCTAGTAAAGTTTTGAAGAACTGGAAAAATACAATAGGAAAAATACCCAGCTGCATGTGAAAGACTAGAAGCTGGGCTATATGAGGAAAGACAGGGCAGGGGAAATGAGTAGTCCTGAGGAGGGCAGATACTGAAAGAACTTGAAATAAAAATAGAACACAGAATAGCCATTATTAAAATAGAATGAGCCTAAAGCAGAAGAAAATCAACTAACCTGGCATCAAACTTTGCATCCTTTTGAGCGAATGAACTGACATCCAACCAAATGCATAAAGCAACAACTAAGAGCCCATTATTTTCCCCAGATAAAAATATAAGGTTCATGCTCAAAGCAATGCCAAAACCTATTCATAGTACTTGCACATCAGATCCTTCTCCATATGGAGTTTACACATTACACATGCATTAACCAAGCCAAAAGAGATTTCAGAAAAAAAAATTGTGATATCAAACAATCAAATATTTTCATAGGAAAACAAAAATAACTGAAGCAATAAAAAGCAAAATATTAGCCACTCAAGAAATAAAAAGAGTAGGTAATGTTTCTCTTGGTGATCTGAACACAAATGCTTTCTTTTCAGAGGAGCAGTCATAAACATAGTGATAAAAAGGATGTGCTTTAGCACACTTCTGATACACATTTCACATGCACAGTATCCAAGTGGAGAGTCCAAATATCCCAAATGAGTCCAAAAAATACCAGAAGATGGGTTTATAAAGAGCAAATACGTATGACTTTCTCCTCCTTTTTCCTCATTTTCTCATATTTGATGTTGAAGGTTAAAGTGAGTCATATTCCTCACAGCCAAGGTTAAGAAGTTTGCATCCCCTAATCACATTGTAGTATCTTTATGAAAAATACCAAAGAGGGGAAAAAGGTGATGAGCAAAAATTGTGCAAGTGATGACCTATGAGAGTGCTATGAAATACAAAACTGAAGACAGTTTACACCTTGCTTGCTCCAAAACCCCTCTGAAGCCAATGCAAGTGTCATTGGAGTTCAGCTCAGGGTCAAATCTCAGACATATATCAATGGCAAAACTACCCAGGTTATCTATCACCATCCCTCTACTTTCTGTCTTTTTTTTCTATCTCTTCTTTCACTTTGCTCATTTTAAGAGATTTCATCAATTACCTCAGAGCCTCATAAGAACAAATAAATGGTACAAATCCAAGCTGAGCATGATATAACAAAGAACCAACAGAAAGATGGCAAAAATATAGGATAGGACAGCACAGTTGTAGAGATACTCTGATACTCTGGTACACTAAAGGTTAAATCGATTTTTTCACTCCTTTCTCTTTTACTCTCATATAGGAATCAGATTTCAAAAGCATCTAAACAGAGTGGGGAGTTGACTTTAAAAACAAACTGAAGGAGGTAATTTGAAATACAAAGGGTGTACAAAAAATACGGAACCATTGGAAGGGGATGTATCCATATCTGGGCAAGACTGTTGAATGAAGTCCTTCATATAAAGTCAGTAATATATATCAACTTAGAACAGCAAGAGATATCCTGAGGTTGTTAGAGTTTATCCCTCTATGCAGAGCACTGCCAACTTCAAAGTAATATTAGGTTTCTCAAGGCATTGCCCACGGAAGTTTTGAAAATCCACCAGGAAGGAAAATTAACAGTCACTCTGGACAACTGTTCCAGTGTTTGACCACCCGTACCATGAAGAGTTTATACCTCACATTTAATTGAAATTTCCCTTGCTGCAACATCTATTTGCCCCTCTTGTCCTTACACTGTGCATGTCCATTAAGAGTCTGGCTCCATCTGGCTGTAATGACCCATTAAGCAGCTGAGGACGGCAATTAGCTCTGTTCTCCTCTGAGCTTCCTCTTCTTCAGGCTGAACAAATTCAAGTCTCTTCAGTGTTTCCTTGTGCATCATATGCTTCAGTATCCTGCCCATCTTTGTGCCATCCTCTGGACATACTCCAGTTTGCCTTTGTCCTTCTTATACTGGAGTGGGAGTGGGGCAAGGGCTAGAACTGGGCCCCACTCCAATTGCAGCACCTGAAGTGCCAAAAAGAGGGGAATGATCCCTAAATTTAACTTATTAGTTGTACCGATGCAGTCCAGTGTGCATTCAGCTTTCATTGCTGCAGATACACTTCTAAAGTCCTAATAAGAGTGCATTCAAACACAAAAAGACTGTGATACACAGCTAAAGGTTTGACCTGGTCCAGTCCCAAATATGTGGTGACCTCACATGTTAAATGAATACTTGAGGAGATTACAGAAGCAAATTCTGATGTGCCAGGCAGTATCTACCAATAGCTAGAAACCACAGCTCAAGGCCTGATTGGTTATATTTTTCCACTGTCCTGAGAAAGAATCCACTATGGGCTCCTTCTTAAATACAAGCTGGAGGAACAAAGTTTGTTAACAAGAGGACTGAGCTATCATCTGTAAGGATTTCTGTCTTGACCAGTCTTTCAGATCTGATGACATTTCTAAATATATCTGCATATCTCAGGAGCAGAGATTTCATATATTTCTGAAGGCATCAGAAATGCTGCCTTCAAAAGAGAGTGAGCAAATACCCACGAAATACAAATTTAGTGTGAAACACTAAATCTGATTTTAAGAAATTAAACTGAAATCTGTTTATGGTATATAGCATTTGTTGCCAAACAAATAAGTGTTAATAAAACTAATCTGGAGAAATTTAAAAGTGAATTTACAGAAAATATCCTTTCTTTTCCATCTTGAACATTCTCAGGAAAAAAAAAAAGTCTGTTGCGGTAATGACTTCAAACACTTCCATCTCACTGTATATACAAATGTGACCTCTATCATAACCATTACAAAGGCACAAAGAGCTCATTGCAGGACTCAGACCTAAGCTCAAAATAATGAGTGCTTAATTTCAGCTTTTACAATAAAAATTAAAGATTTATTTGGGGCAATAGAAACTTTCTAGTGAGCTAAATGGAAAAAAAAAGTGTTTGATGTATTCTGTAAAACAACTATTAACTTCAGCTTCAAGCTTTTAACTTGTTCTGGTGAAGTACTAATCCTCACCTGTGGAAAGCCCCTAGGCTAGAACAAAGTGTAAAATTGAGCACATCTGGAAACTTTTTATTCATGGTTTTCCATAGTGAACATTTTCTTATCAACATCCATAAACAAAATCAACCCAAAATTCCAGTTGCAACTAAATGAACATTAATCAGAACTATAGATAAATCCATCAGCAAAAGGTTGTAGAATTGGAATAAAGACATAGGAGTTGAGAGTGCAAAAAATATTTCATTAAGCTAAAATTGAGATATGAAACTCAATGACTGAAAAATAGTCTGATCTTTCTACAGAAGCCTTCATTAATTCAACTTTTAATAGCCAAAAGCAAAGTTCTAACAGCAGATTTAAAAATCACTATTTCTTTTCAACTGTATGACTCCCCTTGCTTTCTTCAGTGCCTCATATACAGAGCAACGTGTGCCTCTTCCAGCCAGCATCACCTTTTATATTACTGCAGCAAGCTGGCTTCCACTGCCAGTGATTTGACCTTCACTTCCTTTATGCTTTTGTAATGGTCTGGTGATTTCTTTAATAGCTGGCTACAAGGCAGCCCAGATCTGCAGTATTAGGAGTGTATGCACAAGCATTGAAAGGTCAAAATACAAACTGTTAACATGCACTATGCCATTGTTGTAACTGCTAAGCATCACAGATCTCTATATGTTGCTTAGAAACTTCAGGGAACCTGAAGTGCAAACACCAAAACTCACATGGGATGCTTTTGCCTGATTTTTAAAACATCACCAAAACTGGAATCTCAGCACAAGCCTTGCAAGTATTTCAGACACCATTATTAAGATATTAAAACCCTCATAAAATTCTCAAGATTAAATCAATGTATAATATGCTCAGCTAATTAAGTACAAATCACTGGCATTATCATCACTGGAGCAAACTTCCATTGAGCAATCTAGCCTAAGGGCAGGCTACTGCTAATAGTCCCATCTGAATGTTATTGCCTTTTGGAAAACAAACGTTTTGTTGTGTCAAACATAAGATGGAGTTGTATAACTACAGGTCACTTTTGAGAGAATGAAAAAGCAGAAGTCCAGAAAATACACCAGTTCATATTAAATGCCCATAATTTCTCAGATTAGTAAACTGAGTCTAAAGCAGTAAAAGTTTCTCCCTATTCTTTAGAACTACCTTTTTTCCCTTTCCAAATGCATTAAATAAAATTTCTATTGAAACTGTCTCTTTCAAGTTTGGAATAATAAGCAGTGTTCTCTACTTTCTAACAAGATACTGAAAGCAAGTTTACATGAAAAATCACAAATTGAGTAGTTTCTCTTTATGAACAAGTGTTCAAAGTCTATGCCAAGAAATTGCCACCCTTGGTTTGTTTTCCTGACACAATATTTAATGTGGAAAAAATTGCTTCAATCAGGAGAAGTTTGTTGTCAATGTAGCCTTTTCTCTTAGATGACCATACTAAACACTGCTGACTGACCCCTAAACAGTCACCTAAGTAAGGTTATCTGCAGGACTGGTCATGAATTTAGAAATTATAAACACACACACTATGTGCTTTCCACAACTTTACTGGCCTCCATCAAATTATTTGCAAGATGTAACTAAGGGACAAATTTCTGAAAATTTAAAACTAAGGACATTTTTATTAACAAGGAGATAATACTGAATTACTTGCAGGAGACAAGTAATGAAAAAGTTATGATCCAGCTTTTAACAGTCAAATGATAAATAATTATACACATTAGTCATAAATAAATGTCATAAATGACTGAATTACTAATCAACAGAAAACAGACACGTACAGGTGTGAAATGAGTTGTCTGTCCAATTTAATACTTCACCCTTAGGAAAAAAAAGCACAGCATGATTTATCATAGTTATTTTTCAGCACTATTTATCTAAGTTTTCTTATTTAAAACATTTTAGTTATTGGATGATATAATTAGACAACTGTTGTTTGACTTCAAAACCTGTTGTATCTCGGGAGCAGTTGAAAAGCAGAAAACTAAGATGGAGTCTAAACATAATGTAGGAAGTTTTACAGTATAAATTATACAGCCTAGCTTCATGATTTCCATAGTAATCCAGCAAAAATTAATCTAATATCTAAACTACCCAAAGGAATCTAAATGCTTTGAGAATATTCATAAAAACTTTCTATACATATTTTTTATTTTTTCATGTTCTGAAGGCATATAAGATTTTCTCTAGGGTTGTAATTTTAGTTCTATCTGGTTCCATAGCATTAAAAAAAATAATTAATCAAATGATTTTTCACAACAATAAAATAAATTCTGGATGGGAAATTACATGCTTTCACATAATTAGATGGGATGCAAAACCTACAAAAACAAACACCTAAATAATAACACTGATTTCAGCAGAACAAAGTACTCTTTTATACATTTTTCTTAAATGTGCTTGCTTTGGAATTGGCCCCGATTAGGAGATCCTTAAATACTCACACAATAAAGAAAAGGAATTTAAGGATATCTATTCCATCCTCTCTACCTTATTTTCTATCAATTAAGAGAGATCATTATACACACACATACACATATATATATATATATATATATAATGGCAATGCAGCATGAATAAATTAATAACATCGTAAAAGGCAAGTATGTATGTGAAAAAATTAAATTAAATTTGAGAGGGGAGAAGAAGTAATCTCTGAAACAAAGCCTTGGGTAAATCCCCAAGCTAGTTTTGTCTCATACTGCAGGCACTGAATGCAATGCTTACAATTACCATGCCAGTGATATTTCTTTTAATTAAGCAGAAAAATGGAGATTAAATGGCATCTTGCTATTGAAAAAATAATTAAATACAAACTGGTAGCCCTGAGAAAATTCAGGTGTTTTTGAAACTGTTCTTCAGCTTGTTCTTCTAGCTAACTAGAAGGCCAAACTCTGCTTTTAAAAACTCCTTTGAAAAGGATACTACTATTGCTGATGCACAAGATCTAACGTTGCAATAAACCTGTACTCTATGGCTTCATTTCCTTGCCATGATATCTTAGTTCCACTGCTCAAACTAACAACTTACAAGGGTTATGCTTATATGAAACATTTTTTCCACAGTTTATATAGTTGTCATGGTAGGTCTCTGTACTGTAATAGCTTAACAGCTCCAAAAATCCAATTCAGCTAATTTGGAAATAAGAGTCTATCATGAAAGACAGATTTTCCTATATAGAGTCTAGGAAAAGAGACACAAATGTACAAATAGGAAAAAAGGATAAGAATGAATTTTGTGAGACAGACCTTGGTAACAAGAATCTAGAAGTAAAGAGATCAACTCACAAAATAATCATATTTTTCACCAAGGAAGGTAACAAGTATCAGGAAGTAACAAGCATCACAGAATCTAAGTGCAAGGCTTAAAAAGTATCTACATCAAAATGATATATAGAAATATTGAGAAGATGAGAAAGAGAATCAACAGATCCAGAGAAAGAAGAAAAGATATATATGAGAACTCATTGTTGGTTTGGGTGTTTTCTAATGCTGTAAGCATTGATATTGGAAACATCTGCAGATATTCACATATGCATAGCCATAAATGACTGTTCAGTTCATGTTTATTGAAACACTGAAGCTCTTTGGAAGTGCTACTAACTTCATGTGAATTCCCTGGAGAGAGTACAAGTACAGAATAGCTAAATGAAAAACTCATTCACAGTAGGAGCCTGGTCTAATTGTGGGATATGCAGCATCAATACTGTATATGAAAATTGAGAGAAGTGTGACTCAGATGTTTATTTTTTGAAAGATGGGGAACTTAAAATACACAACAGTAGGAAGTGAAAGATCAGGATCTCGGTGTATATGAGCATTGCTCAGCCAAAATCAAAGAAATCTCAGGGTTTTTTACCAATTATTTGGCCCAAGATCTTCCAGTCTGTGGGTAGTAACACAACTGGAGACAGAGACAGTAATTAAGAGAATGCAATCGGATTCAAAAGGTTTTCCATTATTTTTTGTGACTGGATGAGCAGATGGCAAATGCAGCTTAACACAGAAAAAAATGTGAGATAATTAGCAGGGAAACCAAACACCAAGTTAGAGAATATGTACTAAATGGAAATCTCATCTAGGAAGCTAATCAAGAGAAGAATTTGGGGGTTATTATGAAAAATAATTAAAACCATCAAATAATTTCACAGCTGCTGGAAAAGAAGGCAAAGATGACAGCAGGTTACATTAATAGATAGATACACCACAAAGTAAAGCACTATCATTAGTGTTCAAGGCATTTGTTAAAAAACATCTAGAATACTCCACCTGTCTCTGGCAGGCAGTGTGCAGCAAGGCAGTGCATTACTGATAAAAATTTGGTGTGCTAGTGGTACTCCCCAAACACCAGACTTCTAAGGCTGTTGAGAGTGAGCCTCTCCCAGTCTCACTCATGATGTGACAAACTCCGCCCAAAACTAGGTAGGATATTTTTGATATATTTGATATATTGCTGGCAATATCATTTACACTATAACACTTGTCTTTATTCCTGCTGTTTACCTCCTTGAAATATTTATAGAAAGCAATTATATCCCTTCCTGGCCTTCCACTTGCTACATAAAACTTGTCAAACCATTATATTTTCTTTTTTAAAGTAAACACTCCTGTTTCTTGGTCACCATAGAAGCCCTATAAGCTCAATTGCTCACTTCTATTCCAGCTCAGATTTCTGCGCGAGCTGTCTCTTTGCTGGCAGAAATCACTTCTGACATCAATATCTATTTTAGCAAGAAAGGAGCCCAAGGCAAGGGACATGTTTAGTTGTCACAGTAGCCAACAAGTTGGTCCAAATGACTATTGGGAACAACTCCAGAAGGTAAGGGCAACGCATCAGCTCAGACCTACCCATGTAAATCAAAGTACCCGGACCCGGCTAAGAAAAAAGGTAGATGTGCATGGAGCTCAGGTGTGACCCACGGGAGAAGTGGAGGTGGAAGGAGCTGGAATCAGAGGACTGGGAGTTTCTGGGTTGAACAGGGAGTCTGGGGTAGAAACTAGGACCAAGACCGGGGGCAGGGTTTAGAGGGAGTAGAGTCACTGCAGGAGAGAAGATATATGACTATGGTCATGGGTAGGGGAGTCAATTGAGTGGTCAGACAAGGGTGTATTGTAGGTATGTCCAGATGGGCTGGGAGGAACAAGGCAACTTTAGAGAAAATTCAGAAATACCGGGGAGGCTCTAGAACAGTGTTGGTGCCATTAATTTGGACTCCATTTGTGGACAAGGATACACACATGAAAGCTGCTCTCTTGCTCCCACTTCATTCTCCTTTCACATTTTGTTTCAATACGGAGATTAAATACATGGGACTGAACTGTCCATCCACTTGGCAGTTCTCTGGCTCTCCTATGCACTATTCTCACCACCTTTGCCCCCTGTTCTGCATTTCAACAGGGAACTCGACACCTAGAAGACAAGTTGTTAAGAGATCTGAGAATATTGGCAACTGGAAAGAGGAAACAAAAACCCAGCATAAGACCCCCATTGGAAAGACAGCCATACAAACTCAGCAACTATCAGACTCATTTGATCTCTCAATCAGCACACGTATTATGTTGAAATCAGCTATTATACAAGCTGCTCCTTCCCCAGCAGCTGGGATTTAGGGGACATGGGAGAGAGCCAAGCATACTGTGAACAGGGAGGCTTAGCAGATGTTACAGAGGAAGTAAAGATATTTCTTGGGATGGGAGGAAGGTTATTTATAAGGAAAAAGAGGAGAGAGAACTAGGCTACTGCAACACAGGAACATAGGTCATGAATCTATAAGACAGATTCATTAGTTCCAGCATTAATTAAACAACTTGGTTGCTTTTCAAACACAATGTAATATTGAAACATTCAGCATAAACCTAATTTTGAACTAGTAAATTACAAGTCACCAAAGCCATTACTTTCAGCAGAAGAATTTTAATACAATGGTTGATATATATACCAGGTATTACTTACAGTTTGCTCAAAGAATAGAACATATAAATGTTGTCTTTGATTGTATCCCTTAAGTTTGCAGAGAATTAGTGATCTCAAAGTACTTTTTAACCCATACTGAAAAAGTATACCAAACTGCACAGAGAATCTCTAAATTACTGTTCTTAGAACATTTCCCTAGAGCTTAACTGTCCTTTGGAGTACTTTCAACCCATATCTACAAGAAAAAATAAGATCTTTACTGTGCATTTTTGTATGCAAACTATATCTTGTTCCTTTACCTTCTTCCTCTTTTCTACCTGGTTAGGTGGAAAACATGCAGTCTTACCTTCATATGACAATACAATCATAAATTTACCTTTACTGAGTAAAATGGTACTTTGCTTCTGTTATTGTCAGTCATCTGATTAGTACTTCACTGGAGCAATAGAAATGAACCTGCTTCTGAGACAGATTTCATCCACATGATGCTTCCAGGTTCATATACTTGCATGGAATCACATTGTCATTTTTTGGGGGGAATAAATAACATATTTATTGTACAAATTAAGACTACTTTTAAAGTAACATTCTAATTCATTGATATCTTATGTACTTACTATCACTTACAAGGTAGGTTAGTTAATACAAATCATAATTTCTAACCAATGGTAGTTCATAGTTCCTGAGAAAACATATTCCAGCCATTTCAGCCAGTGAGTTGGCTTCATCTGGGGCCCAACTAATGTGCCTCTATGCAAATGCACACACCATGTAGAATAAACAAGAGGAGTTAGAGACGTGTGTGCACCTGCAGGGCTGTGATCTTATTGGTATCATGTGATGTAGTGGGATGGCTTTTGTGACTGGAATGTTGGAATGGAAGGATACAGGCATTTTAGGAAGGACAGTCAAGGGAGACGAGGAGAGGGTATCACTGTTTGTGTCAATGACCAGTTCAGCATGAAGCTGAACCTGGGGATGGATGAGGAGCCAGTCAAGAATTTTGGGTTAGGATTAAAGGGGGGCAGGGATAGGTGACATTATAGGGGGGATCTCCTACAGGACACCCAACGAGGAAGACCAAGCAGATGAGGTGTTCTATACACAGATAGGAGCAGAGCCATATTCACAAGCCCTGGTCTTCGTGGAGTACTTCAACCACATCGATACCTGTTGGAGCAACAACACAGCAGGGCACAAGAAAACCTGGAGGTTCCTGGAATGTGCAGAGGGTAACAACCTTTCACAAATGATAGAGAAGACAGTGAGAAGAGCTGCTGTGCTGGAACTTGTTCTCACCAAGAAGAAGGGGCTGGTGGGGAATGTGAATCTCAAGGGCAGCCTTGGATGCAGTGACCATGACATGGTTGACTTCAAGATCCTTAGGACAGTGAGAAGGGTGCACAGCAAGCTCACTACCCTGGACTTCAGGACAGCAGACTTTGGCCTCTTCAGTGATCTGCTTGGTAGAGCATGGATACCAAGGGATGAAGCGCTGGAGGGAAGAAGGGTCCAAAAAACTGCTTAATACTCAAGGATCAACTCTTCCAAGCTGCATCTCAACAAAGAGGAAGTCAGGCAAAAACACCAAGAGGCCTGCGTGGGTGAACAAGGAACTCATGGATAAACTCAAACACAAAAAGGAAGCATACAGAGGATGGAAGCAGGGACAGGTAGTCTGGGACGAATACAAAAAAATTGTCTGAGCAGCCAGGGTTCAGTTAAGGAAGCTAAAGCCCTGATAGGATTAAATCTGGCAAGTGAGGACAAGAAGAAAAGCTTCTATAGGTACACTGGTGATAAAAGGGAGACTATGGAAAATGTGGGTCCTCTCAGTAAGGATACAGGAGACCTGGTTACCCAGGACATGGAGAAGGCTGAAGTATTCAATTGTTTTTTTGCCTCAGTCTTCACCAGCAAGTGCTCCAGCCATATTGTTTGAGCCACAGAAGGTAAAGGCAAGGACTGGAAGAACGAAGAACTGCACACTGTAGGAGAAGATCAGGCTCGAGACCATATAAGGAACCTGAAGGTGCATAAGTCCATGGGACCTGATGAGATGGATCATTGGTGGATGAGGGAAGAGTGACTGATGTTATCTAACTGAACTTGTACAAAACATTTGATACTGTCCCACATGACATCCTTATCTCTAAACCAGAGAGACATGGATTTGATAGATGGGCCACTTGGTAGATGCGACAAGTGATGTTCTTCAAGGTTTGGTATGGGGACTGGTGCTATTTAATGTCTTTGTTGGGTGTGTACAATGGTTTGAGTGTACTCTCAGCAAGTTTGGACCCTGCAATTAGCTCATTTGGTTAGAGCATGGTGCTAACATCAAGGTCTCAGGTTCAATTCCTTAGGAGTTGGATTCAGTGATCCTTGCGGGTCCCTTCCAACTCAGAATATTCCGTGAAATTCATGAAGTTTGCTGATGACACCAAGTTGTGTGGTGCAATCCACACACTGGAGGGAAGGGATGTCATCCAGAGGGACTTTCAAAGACTTGAGAGGTGGTCCCGTGAGAACCTCATGAAGCTCAACAAGGTCAAGTGCAAGGTCCTGCACCTGGGTTGGGGCAATCTCAAGCACAAACACAGGTGGGATGGAGAATGTATTAAGACCAGTCGTGAGGAGAAGGACTTGGGCATGTTGGTAGACAAGAAGCTCAACATGACCCAGTAATGTCCATCTGCAGCCCAAAAGTCAGCTGTATCCTGGGCTGCATCAAAAGAATTGTGGCCAGCAGCTCAGAGGAGGCGATTCTCCCCCTCTACTCCACTCTCATGAGACCCTACCTGGAGTGCTCTGTCCAGCTCTTGGGCCCCCAATATAGGAAAGACAGGAACGTGTGGAGCAAGTCAAGAGGAGGGCCACAAAGACGATCAGAGGTCGGGAGCACCTTTCCTATTAAGACAGGCTGAGAGAGCTGGGATTGCTCAACCTGGAGAAAAGACTGGTTGAAAAATCTACCCTTGAAAGAGAGTAGGTTTAGATTAGATATTAGGAAGAAACTCTTTACTGTGAGGGTGGTGAGGCACTGAAACAGGTTGCCCAGAGAAGCTGGAAGTGTTCAGTGGATGCGGCTTTAAGCAATCTGGTCTAGTGGAAAGTGTCCCTACCCATGGCAGGGTGTTTGGAACTAGATGATCTTTAAGGTCCTTTCCAACCCAAACCATTCTATGATTCTATGATAAGAACAAGTATACCATGGAGAAAAGCCCCATTCAGGAAACCTATTCCATAAGAGCATGTATACAAGGAAGGACCATCTAAGATTTATTCAAGCCACACCAGTTTGTACAGTTCAATGTCTGTTACAAAGAAAAGCATTCCAGCATAGCACAACTCTGAAACATGGCTAAACTAGCCTGGTACAGAAAGTGTTCTTTTTCATTATGTGAAGGTCAGCAAATTCAGAATCTGGTAGTTTTCTTTATTTTTATTTATTCCTTCCTCAGTCATGGCATATGTAATAAACATTCACGGAAATCAACTTTCAGTAAAGGTATCTGTCACAGACATAAGGAAACCTGCAATATGTTAAATATTATTAAAGCAAATTCATGTTTTTATCATCCACCAAGAAGGTTCCTAAATATTAGAGATATTTTTATTATTGTTTGTGTTGCAACCTTGTTCTGTTACTTTTGTAAAGAATTTTCTCAGGCAGAAAATGAGAAGCAGGGAATGGACTTGTGCCGCTTTAATAAAAAAAAATAAACTGCAAAAGGCTGTTGCAATCTGTTATGTCTCCCCCTTTGGCCCTTAGTCTAGATAAGTGCTGGCTACTTTTCTGCTAGTCATTCAAAACTGTCACTATTTCTCTCACAAAATAGCAGTCAGCCAGTCTGGCTTAATATAAAATTTCACATAAAAAAGTGGCTGGATTTTCCTTTCTCTAAGAAGCTGGAGAAAAGGGCACTGTGTGTGAACAGTTAGGTATGTTTTACAAAACTCTGGTGCATTTAAAATCTAATCATAAAAGAGTGGAAGCACTTATAAAAACCTTTAAGCACAAGGCATTGTTTTGTCTCCAGTGGGTACCATCAAGCGCTTTTATTTTTTTATGTTGACAGTTTACTGTTCAACAAGTAGTTAGAGAAAGGACTGTGATTTTTCTGAATGTGAACAAGTGGCCATTGGGGATACAAATGTTATGCTCATGTGCGTAAGGGTCAGAATGCCCTAACATACATTTTCATAGAAAACTAAAAAAAAAAAAGTTTCAGTAAATGATACTTCACTGAAAACCTGTACATGAGCTAGGTAGGGCATGACAACATCTTAAGGGGAATACTGGAAAGCAAAATTCCTAAGCTTCCTGTTATCAGTGGTGGTTAATTGCTTCTAAATTCATAGACTAAATAAAGTAAAAACACAGGAGAGGTCTAAGAAATAAATGCTTCCAACACTTAATTTGGTCCAGGGAAGTAAAACAATAATGATTAATAGTTATATTAAAAATCATTATTAAAGTTACATAAGGGTTTCTTGCTGTTTGAATAAAGGCTGGGTCTCAAATCTACCCACTTTGCCTCTGTCTTTAGTGCCATTTTTGCATTTCTGAAGGCGCATGAAGAAAGCTGGTACGCTGTCTAGCAGTATATGTTTTAGGTAAGGTGGTTGGGAGGGCAGGTTCCAGAAAATTAACTTCACAATCCTATTTGCTGAAAAATCACACCCTTCTACAAGAGTAATCTTATTAAAATTATTTGTTTAATCTGTCATTATAAAAGCTAAAACAATACTGCTACAAATCATCTGAGAGCACATTAATATATTAGATTTCAGTAGCTGAGAAATAAAGAAGGTTTTTATAAAACAGAAATCATGATATTCAAGTTTTGTTAAAATGGCATAGAGAATGGTCATTAAATTATATTAGGCTTGTAGGAAAATTGATAGGTGCTATTGTATAAATTTCATAACTCCACCTCAGATTCCTGCTAGTTACCAGAGCATTACTGAACAAAAAATCTATTCATTCAAAATATTTCAAATTTAATATAACCTACTCACTTTCCCCTCCTCTGAAGTAAAGTATTCATGTAATGATCTTCCATTCACTGTTCATGCTATCTAGACTAAGAAAGTAGTTGTTCAAATACCTAGAGACGACAGCATAGGCAAGACAAATTTCCCCTGCCCTGTGCTTGCACTGTGCACACAGAATAACGGACTTGTAGAATCATTTAAGCTGGAAAAGACCTCTCATTATCAAGTCCAACTGTTAACCCAGGACTACACAGTTTCTCCCTTGTTCTAAAATTCAGCACTGTATATGCCAGTACACAAACATACACTATGTTTGGTGCTTCCAGAGAGAAATTATTCTAACTGAGTCACCCTTGCCTCCCATCACAGAATCCTAGAATCTTTTAAGCCGGAAATGACCTTTAGGATCATGCATTCCAACAGTTAATCTAACACTTTCAAGTCTCTAACCATGTTCCTAAGAGCCACATATACACATCCTTTAAATATTTTAAGGCATGGTGACTCCAGCACTTCTCTGAGCAGCCTGTTCCAAAGCTCGACAACCCTTTAGTTTAAGAAATTTTTCCTAATATTTAATTTAAACCTCCCCTGGTGCAACTTGAGACCATTTCCTCTCATCCTATCCCTTGCTACTTGGAAGAAGAAACTGACTCCCACCCCACTCCAACCCCCTTTCAGGTAGTTGTAGAGAGCAATAAGGTCCACCCTGAGCCTCCTTTTTTCCAGTCTAAACAACCCCAGCTCCCTCAGCTGCTCCTCATCAGACTTGTGCTCCAGATCCTTCTCTGGCTTCGTTGCCCTTCTCTGGACATGCTCCATCCCCTCAATGTCTTTCATGTAGTGAGGGGCCCAAAACTTAGCACAGGATTCCAGGTGTGGCCCCACCAGTGCTGAGTACAGGGGGACAATCACTACCCTGGTCCTGCTGGGCCATACTATTGCTGATACAGGCCAGGATGTCACTGGCCTTCTTGGCCACCAGTACACACTGCTGGCTCACATTCAACTGCTATCGACCAGCACCCCCAGGTCCTTTTCCACTGGGCAGCTCTCCAGCCACTCTGCCCCCATCCTGTGGCACTGCATGGGATTGTTGGGACCCAAGACAGGACCCGGCACTTTGCCTTTTTAACCTCATACAATTGACTTCAGCACATCAATCCAGCAAGTCCAGATCTGTCTGTAGAACCTTCCTAATCTCTACCAGATGAACCACCACCCAACTTTGTGTGACCTGCAAACTGACTGAGGGTGCACTTGATCCCATCACCCGGATCACTAATAAACACATTATACAGGACTGACCCTAATACTGAGCCCTGGGTAGCATCATTCATGACCAGCTGCCACCTGGATGTAACTCCATCCGCCACCACTCTCTGGGCTCAGTCATTTATCATTTTCTTTTACCTGGCAAACAGTGCACCTGTCCAAGGCATGAGCACTCAGTTTCTTCAAGAAAATACTGTGGGACATGGTGTCAAAGGCTTTACTAAAGTCCAGTCTCAAGATTATTTACTTCATGACCTTCCCCAGCACCAAGGTCAGACTGACAGGCCTGTAGTTCCCTAGAGTCTCCTTCCAATCCTTCTTATAGATGGGTTCACGTTTGCAAGATTCCAATCCATAGGGACCTCCCCAGTTAGCCAGGGCTGCTGGTAAATGACTGCAAGTGGCTCCATGAGCTCTTCTGCCAGCTCCCTCAGTACCCCTTGGGTGGATCCCATTTAGCCCAACAGACTTGAGTCTGTCCAAGTTGTGTAGCAGGTCACCAGCCATTTCCTCTTGGAATATGGGGGTTTCATTCTGCTCCCCACCTCTGTCTTCCAGCCCTGGTAACCAGAGAACAACTGGCCTTACTAGAAGACTGAGGCAAAGAGAGCATCAAGTGCCTCAGCCTTTTCCTCACTGTTTCCCCTTGCATCAAATAAAGGATGGAGATTCTCCTCAGCTCTCCTTTCATTGAAGATGTATTTATAGAGGTGGCAAAGAGGAGCAAGGAGCTACACAAAGCAATCCAAGTTGCCCAAGCTTGGAAGGCATGAAGATCGAAAAGACTGTGACAGCAGCCACCACTGCCTCTCTCAGGTTGTAGATGATGCAGTAGAATCAGTTTTCTTTGATGCAAGGTATCACACCAAACCTATCATGCCAGACAAGTGCTTTTAACAGCTGCAATTAAAAATATACCAGTGTCTCTAGAGAAATATATTTTTCTTCTTGCAAGTGCATTTTTCTGCTATTCTCTCACTTTCATTCCTCCCCCATATGACACAATCCTAAGGTCCAAAATGTAAAAATGAACTAGTGCCAGGCCTGACATTCAATATGTGGCAATTCCCACAGAGCTAGCAAATGGCACTTCATGTTACTGGGAAGTGAACATTCCTCAGAGGATCCTAGCATATGTCTCACAAAAAACTGAGATTTTTTTTTTTTTTTACTGCTATACAGAATGCCACCTTACATAATTTTAAGTCAGATCTTATATACTTATAAAGACATAGGAGTATTAAAAAAAATTTGTAATAAGTTTAATCCTTATACTAGAAATAATTTCAAAGAAGGAGGTTTTTTTTTTGCATATGTAGTCTACAAAGAAATATAACCTCATGTTTATGGTACAAGTGTTCCATGTAAAAATGTACTGACATTTCCTCATCAAAGTTGACATGAATATTCAGATATTTTATTCATAATATAACAATTTTTCTCATAGCTTTTCCCAACTATCATAGGAAGTTAACCAGCACAAATGAGATGTTAATATAGATGGGAGAAACTGCATCTATAAAAATATCAAATCCATTTTTGTACATTGAAAAGGCAATGGTATATGAAGCTGTTGTGCTTAACTGTAGTGCACTCTGAGACAGCAAAGAAAAAGTAAAAAATATTTACTGTGTAAAATCAAAGACTAAAAAAGCAACTTTGTTTAAGTTAAACTACATCCTATCTTTTATTTTTCTACTTCACTAATAAATTTCAGGAAGTCTTACCTGTAACAGCAGAATTTGCTCTACCAAGTTGCAAAGAAAACAAGGAGAATTACTTGAATACCTACAGCTACTTGGAAAATTATTAGTGATTCATCCATGCTGATTGTTGTTTAGAGACAAACAGATAAAGAAGTCATAAAGGGTTAAGAGAAAAGCAACTCCAGTGGTGTATGAGTAGGGAATGTATTCTTTTAAGAGCTAAAAGAGAATGACTTGAAGTCAAACATGTTGGACTAGACAAGAAAATTTTATTTAGCCAATTGTTTTTATTTTTGTGAACACAGCACACTAGAGGACAGCAGAAAGTTTCAGCTGGGATCTGCACAATAACAGCTCTAGAGATGTGATATATACATACTACATTCTTTACCCAAATGAATGACACAAAGATTGCCTGTCATAAGTGAAGTCAGTGAACATTACATGGAAAAGACATCAGAACAAAGGAGATAATTTGCAGATGATGTTAGTTCTGTGAGAATAAGAGTGTTATTTTATCAGTGCAGAGTCAGAACAATAGAAATAATTTGCAGATAAAATTTGAAAAAAAGCAAGGGGGAAAGCGGTATTTTTATCACAGATAAAGTCTAAAGTTTGTGATGACTATGTTCCTGAAAGATTAGGATGATTCACTATGGAAAAAGGAAGCTAAATAAATAATTCATCTGCACCCGAAAACATGTCAGAGGAAATCCACGGGGATTTGAAATACATTGTTTCATAAGCAGGGGCTACAGAAGCATTTTCCATTTTTATTTTTTTGTTTGTTTGGTTTGGTTTTGTTTGTTTGATTGTTTGGAGTTTTGCTGGTTTGTTTTTGTTTTCAATTATGTCCTGACTCCTTACATACCTTTTACTGTATTCTAGGTTCTCCGTGTGCATGCAGTCCCTCATGTAGTAATTCCTTCCATTCCTCTTTCACCTATATTTCCCTAAGCTCATCCCAGTCTTTCTCTCAGGCTTCTTAACAGTTGCTGCCTGGCCATGTGCCAGTACTGTGCACTGACTGGCCCATGGGCACACACCTATTGCTTATGCAGCTGACTTTGGAGCTGAGACGGAAATCTTTCTGTCAATCAAATCAAATTTGTGTCTCTTTCCCTTCTCTAGCTGCCTAACTGTAGTTAAAAAAACCCACAAATCTCCACTACTTTGAGATCACTGAGTTTACAAGGGTTCAGTTAAGAAGTTCGGTCTATTCTTATGGGAGTTTCCTCACTGGTGTTAGGGAGAGCATCCTGGTTCCCCCAGGCACTGAAGCCAGTCAGACTCCATCACAGACCCGGCAGCAAGAGATATGCTGTCCTGCCATAGACTGCACTGATCATGAACAAGCTGCTCAACAGATACTGCCAAACAGCTCCAAGTGATGACTTGCTTCACCTTTTACTCCTGTTTCCCCCCTCTTCCCAAGCTATTCCCATTTAGCACCCTCAATCCCTCCCAAATAAACTGCCCACTCTATTTTCCCTTTCCTCACTTGTGGCACTAAACCTGCATTATATGGGAAAACTGTTGTTTAAACATGTCTTAAAATGGCTTTTGGTGGTCTCTTTGCAAACACGTGTTTCTTCTTCCCAAGACCCCCATGGTAGTGTTATCTCAGGAATGTCCTGAGAAGGTGTCCTAAGGTGTTTCATTGGACCTTGTTAACCCCTTCCCGTGATTGGGTGTTCCTGTAAGCCCCTTGAGACTTCTAATTGGTTACTTTGTGAATCCTCCTAAACCCTATAAATGTAACATCCCCAACAATAAACTCTCTCTTGCCTCCTCTCCATGCCCGGTGTGCTGTCTCTGTACCAGCCATGGGACCACATGCGTGGGGGGAGGGGAGGGCACCTCTCCCCTCCAGGCTCGGGGCCTGAGAAACCCCTAGTGCTGGAGTTCCCTTTCCCCATCCCTCAAGACGTCGGAATGGTTCTTCAGATGGAGATGGAACTAGAATTGGGCTCCCCCACGTCGTGGGTGGGGAAAGGGATCCAGGCTCTGGTTTTGCTGACTTCATACCCTTACTTGATGACTGATAGAGTTGTCCCAGTACTTCCTGCCTTGGCCCTCAGTTCTGTTCAACTTTCATTACCTGTGGTGTCCTGCTGTCTCTCACGTGGCCATCTTATGAATGTCACCGACAGAACAGGACAGGTCACCTACATGTACATTGCTCCCATTTGGCTATCTGTAGCACTCTGCAGTTCCTCATGTCATTGTCTTGTCAGATGTGCAATAGCTCAGGATCTACACACATACCTTAACCTTTTAAGGGGAAGATTTACAGACAGACAAACTGACTGTACATGCATATTAAGCCTAAAACCCAGGAACAATGGCACCTTGCCCCAGTAAAATATAACAGCCAAGTAAAATCCATCTCAGAACCCAAGAGAAATGGAATCTCAAGAATCTCCATAAAGAACACAGAGGTAAGTGATAGTACCTGACGGGAAGTAGAAAGAGATTTTAGCTGGGATATGAGTAGCTGAATGAGGTTTTGCTACTACAGTAGAATAAGAGTTAGTCATTTCAAGAAGCCCACTGCTACTTGCAAAACACAGATTTACTTACTAAACACAAATCTAATTAGAAATTAGACATTGCAGTAAGGCCATAAGAGAAATAGTGAGAATAACAGAATTTCACCCGAATTTTCTGGTATATGCCAGCTATTAGACTACTAGTAAGGAAAACATAAAAGCATCTATAAACATAGATATCACAGAGACACAGTGAAAGTGCTTTTTAATGAGCATAGGCAAGAAGGTGTTGAATTTTCTATCTTATCTAGAAGACTTATTCTGAAATTTAGGAAGACCTAATAAGTTATTGAATGTTTGGGGTGTATCTAGCAAGAGAAAACAATCATTGCCAAGGAGCAGGTAGCAGTTTGGAGATTTTTTAAATTGTTTTTTACGACACTTAATTAATCAAATCTTTAATGCAAAAGCTCAGGAAGTTTCCACAGGTGAAAAAAACTACTGGGGAGGAGCTGTTGTAGATTTGTTTTTATAGTGGAATCAACCAGCAGCATGGAGCTAATATGGGGTCATTGTGAAATGCTGAGGTTTACTATACAAAAAAAAAAAGATCTGAAGTCCTTGTTCTGAGTTAAAAAGCAGAATAAAGGAGGAAAAATAAACCTACAGTAAGATCTCTCAGTAAGATAATGTAAAGGATAAATGAGCACCATGAGAGCTACTACCTACTGAGAGAAACTACATTGAATACACAAAAGCAAACTGCTTTTGAAGTGTAGGTAAGAAAAATATGAAGACATCATTCTAACTGCATCAGTAGGTATTTTAATGACCTGAATATAGAAACAGAATCATTATAAAAGTGGAAACAAAAGCACATAATTAATGATAATCATAATGGATAGTCTACCTGCCCCATATGGATGAAAATCAAAAGGCTGGGGTACAAAATGTCTTTCAATTAGCTAGAGACACAAAAGTCAATGAGAAGAAAGTCTGTAAATACATTAGGCAGTCATGGGAAGACAAAAGAAAGGAAGAGACCACTGTTTAATTGGACAGAAGACATAAATATGGATGATACACAGAGACGCCTAAGGTGTTCCACACTTCAGTTTTCATACACTGAAGAATTAATTATAATCAGCTACCAAGCAAATTGCATTGCAAACAGTAGTGCAAGAAAAGAAAAGAAGGTGAAGAATACGTAGAAAAGGCAAACATACAAGGTTTCAGAGAATTAATCACTCTAGAGAACTTTTCTAACTAGCCAATGCAGTCTCAACAGAGAGATCGCCTTCAAGTACACAGGGAGGAAGTAGCAGAACAGGAAACACACCTCCTCTATCTATTGGGACAAAGTAAGGCTGAGGAAATAAGAAACATATTAAACTAAGTTTGAAAGTAAAAATATTGAAAAATATCAAAAAAGCAAGCTATAAAAGGAGTATAAGACAATCTATAAGCAGCCAGTAAGAATTTGCCAAGCATAGTAAAGTCAATGCAATTGCCTGCCACCAGCAAATATAAGAAAGACTTTAATATGGTTAGTGATACTGCTGCAAATTTAATAAACAATCTCGCTAATTATAACCTGAATATAGCCACTATAACAGAGAACCACAACTTTGGGGAAAAAAATCCCAAACATTCCTGCCATTATCAACTGCTAGTTGTCAAACCTGGAATCACCAAACTGGGAGATCCTCTTCAGCACTGGCCCAAATCTAGGACTATAATATATTTTCAACAATGATTTACACTATGTCAGAGGAACTGCATTCATATTGCTCTAGGCTTAAAAAGCATTTTGTCAGACAGCATCAGAATGAAAAGTGATCTTGACAAAGTTCAGTATGGTCAAAATTGAAAGGATAAAATTCAACAGAGACCAGGCAAAGTACTGATATTAGAAAAGAGCAATCATGATCACTAATACAAAAAGGAGAATATATCGTTAGGGAAGAAGTGGCTGATAGGAATCTAGGTGTGAATAGTGATCACAAAGCCATCAGCAATGCCAATGGCATTTCAGAAAAAGGATGTACCTCTCTCTGGGCTGTGTCAGTAGGCGATGCTTTGAGACACGGTGTTAATCATTTCACTTCCTGAGCTGGTAGATCCCTCTAGAGATTATTACACCTTAAAAAGCAGGCTTTTCTTTCAGAAAGCTATAAACTAGAAGGAAAAAAAAATACCAACAACCAAACCTAGCACATTTAAAGTGGTTTAACCAGCATGCAAGATTGAAAGAGTTGTCATACTACCAGTGCACTCATATGTCATGAAGTTTCATGCAAACCTCTTATGGGTAACTGCACCATGGCATATTCTGTAAAAAAAATCTGTAATCAGTACACAGATTTTCATAGCAACTCTCTTAATACAATACATTCTCTGTTCTTTCTGATACCCCATTAGGGCAATGACCTTAAACTGAAAAAAGAGATGTCTAAGTATAAAAATGTAGCACCACTGAAAAAATGTTTGAATCAGGTCTATTTGGCAATCAAACTAGAAAGCACATTACAATTTATTGTAGCCTTCTGTTTATCCTTTGAACATTTGCTGGAGACATTGACCAGGGCATGTGTCTTGTAGGGGCTTTTTATCCCTGCAGGCCTCCTGCAGTGTTTCTATGCTTCATCTTCTTATTGTAGTAAAACAAACATCATGCTTCCTCATCAGAATAAAATGTAAATACATTAATGATCATTATTCACCATTAGATAAAATATTGAGGTTTAGACTGTGGTATTTGCAAAGGTAATGGACTACCCTGTTACAGTAGGTGTACAAGCTGGATCTTGGCAATGATGACACCAGCTGTCTGTGGTCAAGAGCAGCCTTACAGAATTTTGGTAGGGTAACGGCTCAGTATGGTTATAATAAAGTCTGCACTCTGGAAGGGGTCCTTGAGAGTAAAAGCACAGAACAATAATAGGTTCTCTGTGTTCAATCTGTATTGACAGAACAGACAGTGCAACACTGAGGCTCCAGGAGATGAGGCACATAGTGCAAATGGTCTGCTCCTGGCCACTAAAGGAGTGCAACTTGGATAGCTCAGCAGAATTGCTTTTAGAGCACAATAAAGAAAATAAAAAACACACACCAAACATAAAACTGGCTACATATAATGAAAATTCAAAGGAGAAAACAAGAAGGTATGCAAGATCACAGCCCCTACAAGAATGAGCACAAAGGAAAAGCAGGAAGAGCATTGCTCCAGCAGTACCTCCCCTGGCTAAGGGTACTGCACCTGATTGATGTCCCACACTCCTTCAGCAGAGGAAAAGTACTGTTTGGTTTGCTCTTCACCACATTTTGCTTCTGCCATTCAGAAATTATATATTAAGTGTTATCTGTTAGTACATACTTATACTGAGAATTTTAAGGAGTGGCACGTGTACACGTGCTTTACTCACCAACACTGATACTGCAGCACCAAATCAGAATAAACTCAGATGCAACAGTAGGTCATACTTAGGCCTGAGGTGAAGAAGTTTTGCACAGATATGTTAAAATAAGAAAGAATTTTTTTTAAATTCCTCTATAGCATAAAGGTCACATGCATTAATAGCAGAACAAGCCTTCAAGGATTGATGTCACCAAGTAAACTGTCAAGAAACTTCCAGTCAAAGCAGCAAGAGGACACAGTTCTACAGGCTGACAGATTCTCTTTCAGGACTAAATTTGTTTGCTGTACTAAACTATAAGCTATTTGATAAAGAAAAGTAAAGTTCATGGACTGATAAAAAATTTCCAAATTATCAGTCCTCTTTTACTTGAATGACTGAGCCAAAATAAAATGCTATTTATTTTCTCTAGGCTGCATATCACATCTGGAGTCTTCTCTGTAAGGTTTAGTCTGTAAGTATGCACCCACGCAGGAGAGAATGGAAGAACCCTGCAATTAGAGCCCTATGCAAACTACCCAAATTTTAGACCTGAGTGTGCAGGAGTAAACCAGACTATTTACCTAGCTATATCTCCTTTGAAACAGGTGAGCAGAAGGAACATAGGGAGAAATGGAGGGAAGATTTAAGTCTCTTTCCAGCCTTGTTGGCTAGAACAGCTGTGCCACCACACAGAGATACTTATTTCTAGAAGTGAATTACTATTCCCTCAGAGCAAGGAAGAAGCAGAAGAGAAAATGTGATTCAGAGGAAAATCTGAGTTGCCATACTTCCCCAGGCTGGCATTACAATGATGCAGTTCACACATCACCTCTTGCTCGAGGCTACGCCGATAGGCACAATCTTACCCTAAATAAAGAACAGAACAGTTGTGTCAGCAACTTAGAGTTTCCATAAGTAAGCTTTATATGCTGCTGTTAAGGCTTAGGGGAAGATCAAGAATATAGGAAGCTATGAGACAGAGCATTTGCTATGTTCTCATACTAAAATATCTGTGTCACATGCTTTGTATCTCTTCATAGCACAGAAAGTCCCCTCTGTAGAATAAAAACCCAGATGGATCATTTTATAGTGATTAGGCATCACTGTTTCAACGTAGATACCATGAATCACTCTGCAACAGCTGCCAGAGATCTGCCTTGAAAATAAAAGCAATCATCTACTAGGGTTAAAGAGCTACTTTATCCAAAAGGGGTGAGAAGCATGTTTAATAAAAACAAAAAGACACAAAAATCCAGAAAAGGGAAATGTAGTATTTATAGACTATTATCCTCTGAGTAATGAAAATGCAAACACTGCTGTGAGATTTGGAGACTTCATTTTACCACAGTACATTACAGAAGAAAAGGAGGGAAGATACTGCAGGAGTTCACTGTCCAAGATCATAGGTGTAGTTTCAGCACTTGTTACTTGCATCAGTCACTGTAGAAACAATGGTACTTGCTAAGTTATTTCACAGATCTCTGAAGTATCACAATGTGTTCCTACAGTCACAACAGGAAACATCCTGTTCACCTTTGTTCCACGAAAAAATAATTGTCTGAAAGTATTGACCTTCTAATAGGGCCTCCTATAGCATATAAGTGTGCTATGGCTGTATTTATCTGATTTTTTATGAAAAGAAATCACATCCATTTTGAAATCCTGCTGTGAAAATTTAGGTTCAAAATATTTGGCCCCATTATGAATGTAACATTTTTCTACAGCTACATATTTTTGTGAACATTTTTATTATCTGTGAATGTGATGTTTAATTTAAAAGGGAAAAAGGGAGAGGAGCGATGTATTTTGCAAGACAAATGGACAGCTAAACATATTTCGTTAGGTGAGACAGGCAGTGTATAGAATAAGAAGTTAAATCATGCAGCAATGACCTTGGACTGAGTAGCTTTTCTAAGCTAGTGTACCAGATTTTGAATTTACTTTGTGAAGCAGTCCTTTTTTTATTATGCAATAAACATTATAGAATGGTATTCATATAATCAAATGTAGATGACTGCATTAAATTACAAATCAGATAGTTGTCTCACAGTGAAGAGAGAAAACAGTCACTTTAAGGGCACAATTCATATAATCTGATGCACATACCTGAAAGAAGGCAGACCTAAAACCACCTATTTATTAGCATTCATTACAAAAGAAGGCAGAGATGATCAGTTCAATATGCAGACATCTCTACTATACCAGTATTGGGTGAAATGAATTCCATCCAGAAGGACTAAAAAATTCTGGTCTTTATAGTCAGCTTCAGGCATCCAGCTTAAATCCCATCCAGGGATTTAATTTTAGAACTGGAGGTTGAGGAACATACCAGATATAATAACAAGACTTACCTCCTACCTCCTCCTCTAAAAATACACAGTTTGTCTCCCATTTGCAATATACTTCAAAATAAGCAGACTACTGAATCATTTAAGGACTTTCTTCATTTTGGGTTCTTTTCAATCTTGCAAAATCTTCAGTATAATTCAAGGACAACCTGTGAAGCTATATAGTGTTCAATTTTTTAAAGAAAATATTAGAAAAATAATAGAGAATACTACTTTTTTCACTTTCTGTCTTAGAGTGTTATTCTCAGCTGCAGTCTTATTTGGCATCTGGTTAAACTTACTTGTGCTGGTAGCTTCAAGTGTGACTAGGGAAGTAAACAGTCACAGCACCAGGCCTGCACTGCTTGAGAATTGCACAGCATATCTATATAGACCCATAGGTTTCTAGCAGTGCTCACTTTGGTTTGTATTTCAGAAAAGAGAAAGATTTGGAGTAGCTGAATACTGTTAGTAAACACAGGTGTTCATCTGGGACTCTTGTTGGGTTGGGTTGTTGCTATAAAATGACTTAAAAATGAATGAGGCATAGCTTTTAAACAAAAAATACCAAATGTTCACTGAAACTATGAAAAATTAAGTTTTCAGAATGTAAGATATAATTCATCTGTCAAAAGCATTGAAGCAGCTTCTTATCCATTCTTTTCTTCTAAGAAAGATGGTGCTTTCAAGGTATAAGGGATAGTGCAATATTTGTTGTATTACAGCTGCAACAATAAAAATTTGAATAATTTATGATTCAAAAGTACCCTTCTGTAAATGAAGGAGGAAAAGAATAATTTTGGCATACTATTTTACATCCCAGTCATAATTATTTTAATTAAGTTTATTGGCTCCTGTCTTGTCTTATTTATGATTTTTTTTACATTAACTTTTATTCCAGTGACTGTTCTTGTGCTAATCAATATACCAGTACTAAACCAGCTATGGAATGTCTGAGTCTGTGCTGAGAACTAGTGATAAAATGCTACACAAGCTTCAAGTTTTTGTGAAGTCACAGTGGTATGAAAAGAGACTGAGGACAGGACTACTGAGTTCCTATGCCAGCATCCTTGCCAGTTTCCTCTTCAGTCTCCACCAAGCTAATATTTTATTCTGAATTATCCATTTTGAAGTTTTGGCATAATAAAGATTAGGTCATTAAATCACCTTAAGAAAGACCACTGAGATATACAGAAAACAAACTTTAAAGAAATGCAGGTCATTTTAATAAAACAGAAATAGATGCACATATCTAAAACGCTATAAGCTTCTTAATCATCATAAATGGTAAATAAAACCTATGATGATAGAAAAATAAAATTTCTGTAACCAGAAATCAGAAAAGTAAGATATGTGCTGTTATAAAATCACAAGTTTAGGGGTGATTTTGAAAATGTCTTCAATGGTTTCATCCATTCCAGGTCTAGCTGTCCAGCCTGTTGTTACAGAGTACTCCAATTCAGTCAGTGAGTTTTGCATAGGCAAATCTACAACCTCTGGATTCTTAACATGGATTAAACCACTGGACAACTTGCTTTCTTTCCAGTGCCTACTAATTCAAAGCCTCTTAAATATTCTGAATTTCTTTTCCTCACACTGTACAACTTTTTCTTCTCCATGAAGGCATCACAACTGACATTCCACAGCTCACAAATAACCAGAGCACAATTAAAATTGCACATTCCCCACAAACAACCATTTGCAAAGGCATTTAGTCATAGTTCTAAAGTTAATAATTTACTGTCTCTCTTCATTAATTATAAAATGCTGAAAATTTTCCTACAAATGTCTGTCTTAAGAAGATCTAAGGAAGACAAGCTTTGGATGTGTTATTGAAAGGCACGTAAGAGCACTGTTACATTATCAAAGGCAAAGCTGCATTTAACATTAATTCATCAATATTCAACCTTTTAAGACACTTTACTAGTACAAAAGTGACCTTGAAATAGGTTATGCATCTTCAATCTAGGATGCATAACAAGTCATGGTCAATTAATACACAGTAGAGCCCATAATCATGGAGATTATTGCCTGATGTGGAGAACACATATTCAAGGGCATTACAGCCTAATTTAGCTTCACAGGCAAATTGATAACTTTGGCACCTCAAGTACCCAGAAACCACAACAATGAGCACTCTGAAAACACACAGATCTCTAATAAACACTGATGCTCTATAATGATATTTAAAGATGAGCTATAAAACTTTAATAAAATAAATATTAGACCCATAAACCGCATTTCATAACTTTGCTAACGCATAATAACCTGGTCCGGAACTTGTCCCCTACTGCTGTATCTCAAAAGAAAGCTGTCACCCAAGACAAAGAGTAGAAGTCTCTGCTTCTCCATGGGCACTCCCCAAGAAAATGGTAAGCTGTCCAGTTCTTCACTTGAACAGACCCCTGCACGTTTCAGACCAGGTAACCATTGGAAATACTCCTACAGATCTTCAGAGCTCCAGATTAAGCAAGTATGATTCGTTGCCACCACTCTTCACTATCCTGCTTTGATCAACTCAACCAGAGAAAAGGCAACAGGGGCCAGATAAAGAGAATGACTTTAAAAAAGGAAGAAAATATGAGGCTACATTTTTTTTAAACTTAGACTGTTGCACTGTAAGAGTGCATTATTTTTACTGTTTATACTTTGTTCCTGTAGAGGCCCTGAACATCATTAAAACTCTGCTCATTAATTTCCACTGTAATTTTTGTGGATGGTTTTTCACTCCCCCCCCCCCGAAAAGTCAGATGGAAAACTTTGGTACTAAAATATAATTAATTGTTTTTTAAGTTAGAAATGAGTTTTCCATATATCCTGAAGCAGATCAAAATAAATGAATAATAAATAAGAATATTTTATACTTGCAGTATTTGGAGCCTTTAATCTGAGGATTTTAATCGCGCTCTGAAAAGTATTTACTAATTAACCTTCACTCTACTATGAATAAGACAAATCCTTGTAACCTTCCTTTTAGCTCAGATGAAAAATAACAAAAAAAGGAAAGAAATTGTGTGATTTTTCTATTTCATGCCCCCATGCTAGCTCGTAATCAGTAATGTACAGCATTTCTTTAAGGTGTAACACCTCGTTGTTCTCCACACACACAAGCCTCACAATGAAACATTGTTCTAAATTCTAGTTGACTGTCCTACCTGGAGACTAAAGTCAAAGTTCAAATACTAATGGTACTCCTGTTAGTAAAGCAGTAAGGAGCCAATGTAAGTAGTGGGTAAATTGATTCTCCCTGTTGCACCTCAAGGCTCTGAGCTACAGAAATAGGAAGAATGCCTCTTCAGACTATCATCTAGAAGAGGAGATGCTGAGGACAGTATTTTCTTGTTCCCAAGGAAATCACTGCAGCTGGCACTGCAGGACTGGACAATCTCCATGGCTCAATGGCAGGTGCATCAAGGCACATGAAAAGTGACTCTGACCCTTTCAGGCTGAGGAGGAAATTCCCTGTCCTAAAACAAGATAAATCAGATTGCTGGTATCATCATCCTCACCTCCCCCAGTGTTTTTACAGAGCAAGCAAAGCAAGGGGATTTTCCAGCAAATACATTGGACTTAAATTAGCGCCTTGTTTTGAACGCTGGGAAACTGCTTTTTCTAGCAAAAAGAGTATTCCAGAAAGAACAAACAAACAACATAACAAAAAAAAATAACCCCTACTATGCACCCAGCCTGACTCAGCCATTCTGTGCTATTAATCCAATCACTTGGCTGCACTGTTAGTTACTTTCCAGTGTAACTTCTCTCACTCAAGGCAGGCTGAATTGACAGAAATGAACTCAAATTCTGATGTTTCAGCATTCATGTCAGTCACAATCAGTAGATATTGATTCTTGCCTTTTTCTACATGAGCTGCTGCAGTGGGATAGGGGTCCAGGAAAGAATAAAGGAATCTTGGAGATTATCTGAGATACAACTCTTCCTTGTCAGAGACAGGAGGGGGAAAGTCATCTTGATCGATGAAAATGCTGACTGAAAATCTCCATGTCAGGTCTCATACTGGTGACAGTGACGAGTAGGAAACAACATGGGCTGCCATGCACCCTGTCATTGCAAAGTAAATCATGAAGTTAAATGCTTGAGTTTCAAAAATGATTACAGGGAAGAGTAAAGGGAATTTTGTAAAAACCAAGTATAACCTATCTGAAAAGCTAAAAACAAACTTTAAGGTTTAATTCACCATCTTGTAATCGGAACAACATGTGATTGTGCATGCAAAATGTACATGTTCATGACAAGTGTAATAATATATCTGATTGCAAACTAAAAATAAAATTTCATGGAAGAAGTAGCAATCATCCTATTTGTTTAAAAATTGACTTAGATCACAATACTAACCTTATTAAAATTTTGTATTTATTCGAAATAGTTCTGTTTAATATTGAGAGGTTAAGACTGACAGATTCAAAACTAGATCTTATTTATTTTACCATTCCATGCATTTGACCACAAAACTCAAATATTTTGTGCAATTTATTTATTCATCTCTTGAATTTTTTATTTGCTTTCAGTAGTAGCTACCTAAAGAAAGATCATCTTATTACAAGATCAGAAATTATATCCAAGTGTTTTTGGTTTTTAAATTTGAAGCCTAAGGTTCAACATTGTATTTGCCAGTCCACACATACTGGTTATCAAGTTTTGCGCTTCCATATAGAAACGATTCTGACTGAGCTGCCTTTGCCTCCCATCACAGAATCCTAGAATAGTTTAGGCTGGAAAAGACCCTGAGGATAACTGACTATAAACCTAACACTGCCAAGTCCTAGCCATTTCCCTAAGTGCCACATATACACATCTATTAAATACCTCCAGGGATGATGACTCAACCACTACCCTGGGCAGCCTGTTCCAATGCTTGACAACCCTCTTGATGAAGAAATTTTTCCTAATATCTAATCTCCTCAAAAACTTGAGAGGCTATTTCCTCTTGTCCTATCAGTTGCTACTTGGAAGAATAGTCTGACCCCACCTCACTACAACCTCCTTTCAGGTAGTTGTAGAGAACAATAACGTTCCCCCTGAGCCTCCTTTTCTTCAGGCTAAACAAGCCCCCCCAGCTCCCATCAGCTGCTCCTCATAGGACTTAACTCTTCAGACCCTTCACCAGCTTCATTGCCCTTCTCTGGACGTGCTTCAGCACCTCAGTGTCTTTCACACAGCGAGGGGCCCAAAGCTGAACACAGGATTCCAGGTGCAGCCTCACCAGTGCTGAGTACTGTCCCAGTCCTGCTGGCCACACTATTGTTGACACAGGCCAAAGGCTTTCTTGGCCACCTAGACACCTGCTGGCTCATGTTCAGCCAGCTTTTGGCCAGCACCCCCAGGGCCTTTTCCACGAGGCAGCATTCCAGCCACTCTGCCCCCAGCTTGTAGTGCTGCATGGGGGTTTTTGTGACCCAAATGGAGGACCTGTCACTTTGCCCATCTTGCTCTCTCTCTCTCCATCTTCTCCTGCCATGATGAGTGAGGTACTCCTCTAGCAACTTTAGCTATGGCTCCTTAATGATTAGGTAAGGGATTATTACATAGAGTGATCACATAAACCCAGCCTGCGTAGGAAATAAGGCCACAAAAGCAAGGCTACAAAACAAAAAAGCTGAGGACAAATAGAACACACAAAGCTGAAGAACATAATTCAAGGCAACTAGATTATCAATATAAATTTACTCTGAAGACAGATTCACAGCTAGCTACTGTTACATAGTGTGACTGTGTCAAAGGGAGATGTCATTAAGGCATCCTCATTAACAGTGCCTGCCAAGGACAGGTAGAGCACAACTCATCAGACTGTGACTTGTATCACCCGGGAGCAGGAATGTAAGAGCTGAAATGGGTTCACTGCATAAAAAATATTTACCAGGAAACCAGTCAGGACAGAGATGACTTGGAATGTGTTAATGGAATGGAAGGATGGCTGACTACCTAGTACCTGCAGTGGATGAGACTGATCTCTGAGCAACGGCAGAATTTGCAGTGTCTTTCTGCTACAAGTGCCTCAGCACATGCTGTGACTCAGGAGCCCATGCAGCCCCATGAGCAGGCTGCTTCAAAAGCATTTGGCACTTCACTGTGTTGCCTCCCACCTGATCTAATTCAGCTTTGCTTGTGACTCATTTAGCCTGCTAATCCAAGGAGAGGCAGGCTTCATCTCATGCATCTGCTGTCACTCTGGTGCTTTGCATAGTTATTTTATGATGGATTCTAGTATATTATGAGACGTTGCTGATTGGATCAGATCAGCTCATTTTCTTAACCACCTTCCTATGCCAATTTTGCAAAGACACAGGTGTTCATGTTTCTATCATTCCACCTGTTCTACATCTTGAGTTGAAATAAGCCAGTCAGCTTTGAACTGACTTTCCTCACACAACATAGGAAGTATGCAGTTCAGCAGAGAAAGTTTAACCCCTCTTGACATCTTAATCATCTCTGCTCTGTTAAGATGTTCATATCAAAAACACTGAACATCTATATCTCGTTATATTTTCGCAATTTTTCCCATACTTCACTCTAGAATTGCTGTGTGCTCTAGTTTTACATTAGCTAGTCTGTGTAGTTTGATATCTGAGGCTACAATGAGGAAATCTTGGAACAGAAAGATTCAGACAGAGTATGAGGCCCTCCATCAATACTGGAAATTTCATCTGTTGGCTCTTTCCTGTCTGTGAACTTTGCTAGTATTTCTGAAGTTCATGGTAATGGCACTTCTTTTTCAGCATGATTCTCTATAAACATCTGCAATCCAGTACAGACCATCACATTGTTCTTGAGTAACAGTGACACATAGATATGTCCACTGGAGTAAAGAGAGATGATACAACACAATATATACACTCTTCCATTCAGTGTGGATTACCAGGCTGGACACACTCACTAAAATGTGACCAGAACTACCTCACACATCAGGCTGGCTCATGATGTGCAGGGAGAACACAACAGTGTCTGGTCTGATCTCTCTAAACCTAGCTTCACATTACATGTAAAAGGCTAAATAAGGCCAAGTTACAGACTGGAAGAAACAGTATTTTCCTTTGGAGAGTGCCTTTAGTGTCAGAATTTCCAAAATATCTAAAAGCATTGTGCTTTGGATTGAAAATTACCATTTCAGTTTCTACTATATAGATACTTTTGCTTTCTTTGCTAGAGTTTACTTTAAAGACTTATACTGCAGACAGAGGCAGAAAAGACTACTCAGTTCATTGTTACAACCACTGAATAACAGATGCTGTAAAGCTGATTTTCTTACTATTCATCATAAACATTTGGAGTGGTCAATATTGAAAGCACAAGATATACGGGGACTATTTTGAAAAAAAAATAAAAAACAACCAAGGAGTTAAAGAATGATCTGTCTTATTTTAAAGAGGAACTGTGTCTCAACAGTCTGTTTTTACTTACAGATATGTATTTGGAGCATGCAAACAGAAACTGGATTATTCTTCTTCAAATGCACTCTGTGGACTGTTTAGTTAAGTTCCACACACTTATACCTGTGCAGCCTTTTAAAAACACAAAGGTAGGTCTGATTTCAAGCTATTAATGTGTTCATCCAGCTATATTATGAAATAAATTATCATAATAAGAACACTTTAAAGAAGAAGGAACAACCTTTACTTCCTCAGACTTGACCATTTCTCCCTACATAGTACTCAGTTCAAATGAAGAAATATTCATATAATATCTTTAATTTTAGCTGAGACTAATTTCCTTCAACAAAGCATAGCACAGACATTTAGGATCCAGAATACCATCCTTTTAGAATAGTACTGTGGCAAATCATACAGCCTTCTTTGAGGTCATA
Source organism: Manacus candei (assembly GCF_025592945.1). Lineage (NCBI taxonomy): Eukaryota > Metazoa > Chordata > Aves > Passeriformes > Pipridae > Manacus > Manacus candei. The sequence continues at coordinate 10,433,627 of NW_026138059.1, read as the reverse complement.
TTAACAAGATCTGTCAGAACAGGGTAACTTTGTTTTTTGTGACATCCGGGGAAATCAGTTCACAACAGAAATGAAAATTTCCAAATGGCTGAAGATGCTCATGCTGTAAGTATATATTATTTTATATGAAACATTTAAATCTAAAATATCATCTCTTTCTGACTTTGTAAGCACTTACAGAACACTTGTCACAGAAACAGCAACTAGAGCTTAAGCATTTTAAGATGTTTGCTTCAGAACTAATTATTAGCTTTCTACCTAAAAATGTAAGAGGCAAAATTTTAACTACTATATTAATAGTTAAATATTTTACCAGGTGAGACTGCAACTAAACATTTTCATAATATGCTGCCACTGTTCTTCCATTGAAACAACCCATTCTGAAAGATACACTGCTCCCTAATCATCTGGATTGCTCTTGTTAATTAGAATTAAGGTTTTAACAGAAGCCCACATGTTCCTGGCAGGCACTTCACAATCTATAGTTTAAAGCATTTTGCATGATTAATTAATTGCTTTTTCATGTTTGTAACATGAAATACAAGCTTTAAAAACCACAGGGAAATGATAATTAAATGAAGAGTACAATTATTAGTCTCTGTTGTATTGGCTATTTGCAAGAATGCAGTCTTATCCCACCAGGGTTAGATGAAATCATAAAAGTCTTGTCTGCACCTTTAACCTTGATGAGCTTGTGATATTTATGTTCTCTTGTAACAGAGACTTCTCTTAGCTTATCATGAACAACAGAGAAAATATGTTTTGGATTTGCACGACAGATATTGAAGTAATATAGCAGAAGGTTGTGTGGAAAACAAAAAAGAAATATGTTATTTATGATCTCTCTCATGGCTTGCCAACTTTCCTCTTATTGGAACACCTATTAGTATGTTTTCTCCTGAGGACACTTCTCTCAAATGACTCTTCTCTTAATGTATGTTTTCTCTGCTTCAAAATATCAAGTTTACACCAACTTTTTTTTTTCCTTTTAAATCACATAAATTCATTCTTCAAAGAACAAAAAAAGTGGTAACAGGCATCCTATCTTTCCTGGAAAAAAAACTTTACTCTAAAATCTGATTTGTACTTTTGTTGAAAGCAGATGCTTTGACAAGTGTCTTTGAAAGCCGATCCACCGGCGTCCAGTGTACCATTCTGTCAGCACAAAAGTTTTAAAATAAGAGTGAACATAACTTAAACCAGATTATTTTCTATTGTTTAAGAATTGAACTAAGAAGCTGAATCCTTATCTCCAGTGACAACTCCTACACTCTTCACACATGGGGAGAGAGCATAACAAGCATCGCATCTGAACGTTTTGGAAGAAATGTTAAACCTTTCTTAAGAGTAACAGCTGTTAAGTGTGCAACGTGCCCAAAGCAAGCACTGTCAGCCACAACCAATTATTTGGTAAACATTTTATTATTCAAAGCTGGATTTTGTTGTGTGCTTCTCCTCATACCAACCACTTTTTTATTCAGCTTCATTTTTCCTAAATCGTCTCCCATCTCTGCCTTCTATTGCCCAATTACTAAGTCCTTTGTTATATAGCTTTCTGTCTTACAGAGAATACTCACATTTGGAGAACTAATCAATTTGAATCCTATCTTCACAGTTTAAGAACACTAGTTTACTGATGTTTGAAATAAATGAGCAATGCATCAAATTTATTTTGCAGTACTTGGAAATGTATATTTGCTGCTCCACAAAAGACTGGGAAAAGTCAAGCCCCATGCAAAAACAATCCCAACACAATTTTTGCTACACACAACAGATGGTGGTAGCCAAAGCATAGAGTCATTGGAGAGCAGAGAAATGAACACTGCAGAAGTAATGACTCTGGTTAGAAGCACACATTGGAAAGATGTTGGTTTTCTTTGGTTTGGTTATTATTTCTAATTCGAATTCATTTATACCTTTATTATGTCTTTGTACAGATATTAATAAGCACAGATGATGAAGACCTCAAGATCTGATCTTGAGACTTTTTTTTGTACAGCACTTGCAGTACAAATAATTAAGCATAGGGCTAGCAGAAAATATTGAGGAAACTACCAAAAATCTGCACTACTACTGATACAAAGTTTGAAGTGTGAATAGCCAACCTACTAGTACTGACAATTACAGGCTACATAACAATAATTTTTTAGTATCTTATAATGCTAACGCATTTACAGCGTGTTGCACAGTATAAATATAATGCCACATTGACAAAATTTGCAACAGCCAGAACTGTTGCCATGGTATGTATTACCAAATGGCAAAGAACACTGGAGAGACTCATGATGTTTGAATTACTGTAGAAAGTACAGCCTGGAAATGGCTTAAATTACTTATCCAGTGTAAGGCTGGGCTAGAAGCTGGAAAACTCATAAATGTGTGTGCGTACACCTGGATAATGTCTGTAGACTCACTCTCCAAATGTGGCAAGTCCTTTCACACTTCCACTGACTTCCATATGAACAGGAGGCTTTCAGGATCCTGAGGAAGTGCATTGCCATTACTGAAGCCTACAAAAACCAGCAGTTGGCTATAAAGCACCAGGACAGCTGATTCTTACAGTGAAACAGGAACGTAAGGTTGTTCCTCAGATAAAGCAATGCCTACTCCTTTTTTTTTTAAGTGACAAAATAAAATATAGTAGTAAGGATTTAAAAATCACTTATATTGATTAAACGGTTGTGGCAATTCTGAGCTATTATTACTCATTTAGGTCATAAATTTCAGTACCGTTCTGCTGAGTCACGCAAATGGAAAACCTGGCCAACTGGGTGGATGTATGACTCGATTACTATGCTGAGACAAAACATCCTGTTATGTTCTGCAACACAGCTTAGCTTATTGATTTGAATACATGGATTGTGAAATTCAGATAGGAGAAACAAGGATGGTAGTATTACATAGGACAGTGCACAGGCACAAGGGGCAGTAGGGAGCCAGCCTGGACGAGCATTTACAGAGACATGCCTCAAAGTATGCCTCTGGAAGAGAGCACTAATGTCCCCTATAGCAGTCTGAGAAAACCATTTCTAGTCATTTAATACCTATGCTACCTTTATTAGACACGCCTGTTTTTAAACAGGGTATATCTTCCAAGGGCAGCCCGGAACAACATCATCTAAATGAACAGCCATCAATGCCAGACATTAATCTTTCATGCTTATGTATCTTTATCCTACCTGAATGAGCCCTCATCATAACAGAAATTTCGTATTTTAGTTCCAGTGAAAACCAAGGAAACGTGAATTTTCTTGTGCAGTAAGCAGTGGCTCACTGCCTGCTGGCTTTTCTCGGACTCAGAAACATTTCTGAGAAAATTTTACAGATCATATTAATTTCAGTATTTTTTTAACAACAGAGAAGTTCTTAGGTGAGCAAGACAAAACAAATTTTCAGTGTAAAAAAAAGGAACATACCTTTAAAGGAAGTCAACCTGAGCAAATTTCCTACAACATGGGTTTCAGTCTCAACTCTATCTACTTCATTTCTACTTCCACAAGGCCACTTTGGCAGGTGACTATTTAAGAAGCTGACAGGCTACCACTAAATGGCCCCTTACAGCAATTAATAGAAAAGAAACAACAACTACAGCATGCACTGGAGAGAAGAAGCAGGGTTTGGCAGCTGTGTGAGAGGCAGCTGTGCACTGTTATGAATGGTTTCAGTTGGTCCTAGCCAGTCACAGCAAGTCCAAGCCAGTTCTAGCCAATCCATGCCAGTCCTAGCGAATACATGCCACTTCCAGGTGGTTCTAGCAGTCCCAATCAGTCCTAACCACTCCCACGCAGTTTGACAGTTCCATTTTGCCTAAAGAGTCAGTCAGAGGTGAACATGGAGCTTCTGCTCACAGATTGTGAGGTAGGGTTTCCATAGATGATTCCCACCTAAGCAGAGGAGATGAGCAAAAAGGAAGCACCAACAGGTGCTGAGGTGCTGAGGTGCTGAGCCCACTTTGTGCCTGAAGGGACTGAACGTACCCTGTGGCAGTGCACAGCAAAGAGAGAGGAGTCCAGAACACCCAGATCTGTCCAGACTAGAGCTGGGCCTGAGGAGGAGGTGGAAAGGTGTCTCCCCCAAGTGTTTGTTTAATTGGCTTCTTTGTTTCTCAATGCCCAAGTCAGTAATTATGTTAATTGGCAAGAAATTAAGAGAAATTTCCCAAGTCAAGAATGCTTTTGCAGAATATACCATCATTTTAAAGGCCTAATGTTTTATGTTAGGATATTGTGCATCTTCTGAAACTATGCTAGCCTTAAAAACGTTTTTATACATTTTAAGTGATTCACAGTAATGCCTAACAAAATGTGTTATGTAATGTCAATATACAAATATAGCCATTAATGAATTAGCATCAGTCTTGGATAAATATAGTCATACATGGCAAACTTCATACACTATTTATGCATATATATAAATAACAGACTTGCTATGCTGTATGATCACACGAGGGGAATCTTCATCATCACTGACAACATACACATGCAGGGTTTGACAGGCAAACCTGCTTCTTTCCCTTTGATCAGCCTGTGAAATTTGTCCTCATTCCTTTAAAAGGAGTGACAGTCATCTCCTAGGAGGTGGCAGATGCTGCGCATTTCTTCAGGAAATGCAGCAGCCTCAGTTACTGCATGCCAAAGACAGGGAAAGCCTAAGAGAGAAGAAGAGAACACACCCGCATCCTGCAGGTCAAACAGAGCCTGAATGATTGCTAAGAGCAGCAGAGGGCTATGAGCAGAACAACAGGAGATATTGCCAAGGACCAATAAGCACAGCAGTGACTGAAAGCGAAGTTCATCCTGCCAGGTCACAGGGAGAAGAAGGTCACTGATTTATAAACCTTGTATTTCTATTCTGCTTTATCTGGCCACTTGGAGTTTTCTATAGCTTTTATTAATTATTCCAGTTCATAGCCTTAGAGAACCTGGCTTTTTGAACTTCAAAGCCAGTTGGATCCTCTTTGGAAAGCTCTTTATACTGAAAAGGTTCAGGCACCACTACCTCAAAGCTCTGGTAGTTTTGGACTCTCTCAAAGCTCTCAGTTCTCTATGAAAGCTTAATAGAAAGTACACTTTTCTATGAGGAATATAATGTCTTTTACAAACTAAAGAATAGAACCATTGACAAGTACAATATAAAGGGCTTGCTCGAGTATGCCCAGTATCTCCTACAGATTTGATTTACTCAGACATGTGATTCTCCATTCATATCTCTTACTCTCAAAAAGGAAAGAGGTGCAGGCAAAAAGTCCAGGCAAAGAAAGCATAGCAAGTGTGTCAGCAGTAAACCAACTGTGAAGCACTGAAGCTGGAGTCCAAGCTGGGATAACTAATAACATGCTACCTTTAAATACAGATACCTGTAACTGTGCCAGCAATCTGTGCAGTTGCACAGCTAGAACTGTACTTTAGTACCATTTATGCATCTTTCTGATATGAATTTCCATTTGCAGTACTTGGCCTTTACCCGCACGCTTTTCGTTTGGAGGCAAGTCAAGATGAAACCATTTGAAGTGTATCCAATAAAGGCTGTCATAGCTAGCATTAATTGCCAAATATATACCTTTTTTAAAAAATCAATTTTCTAAAGAATATTACTATGATCAAAGAGTTCAAGTTCCTCATTATCTCTAGATGTTATGGATTATCATCATAAATCCTAAAGAATCATATTACTATGATGCTGATTTGACAATCCTTCCTACTATCCGCCAGTGTAAAATGTCCTTCAAATATAAAGCACTAAAAATGCTGTACATTGCAATTCCATGCTCTTAGAAGCTGTCAACTTAACACTAACATACTGGTGGGGATAACAGAAAATAGAGAGGAAAAATATCCTTTCAGAGGCAAATTCTCTTGATCTCAGTAAAGAAAATTTTCTGTCAGATTAATGCTGTAGAAAACAGAAGATTTGGTCCAATATTTTAAAGATAACTTATTTGAAAAAAGGGGGAAAAAGCAATTTCCTAGTACTGGGGTTTGAGATTTTCAAAGCAGATATAGTCATACTTATTCTGTAAAGGAAGATGTGCAGACAAGTCCCCCTGCTCAAACTAAAGAAAAAAGCAAATTATTTGACTAAAGAAATATTCTCTCTGAAAACTAAATAGGATATTTGAATAAATGAATATTAAAAAAATATTCAAACTGTTTAATACTGTAAAATGCTAACTGAAATATTAGTAGAACAAATAAAATATCAGGCTGGATCAATAGTTTTCTGACTTCAGTGATAAGAAACTTCTCGTTTAAGTTCAGAACTTTGAAGAGTCTGTTTTCAAAAATATTCATGGCTTATTCTTCTCCACTGGCTATGCAGTTTGGGAATGAAATTGACGAAAATTAAGTCTTTTGTAGATTTCTGGAATTTTCTAAGGAAAACTGAGAGTTTTGCGCTGGGGAAGTTACATGAATTTATTCTGCCTCTAATTGTACACTCATTTAGTGTATGGTACACAGAGGCATTCAATTGTTTTCACCTACGAAAAGACAGATTTCTTCTCAGCTCCTGGTGCTACTGGTCAGCAGCAGGAGCTGTGGTGGTAGCTATCGAGATGCCTGGCAAAACTCAGTTAATTTCCATGAAAGGCCAATATTCTACACTGCCACAGGACCATAAAGAGGCAGAAAGCCTTCCATGACTACTTTTTCTACTCCTGTAATACTTTTTGTTTTCTTAAAGACTAAATATTGCTTCATCAGATGACAGCAAAGATGGTAGAGTTTTCATTTATTATTTGTTGCAAAATGGATGACTAGCTGTTTTTCTAAGTTGACAGTGGTTGTACCAAGCAACTGATATATTAAAGTATAATGTTAAATTAATGGAAGATTTGTGGATATTTCTTCCCACTTTAATAATCTGTCTAGATTTCCTCATACCAACCTACCCACACTACATTAACAACAGTAGAGGTTTTGCCCTATACAACATCTTTCAATTCCCAAGTCATGAAAAATATTAAATTTTATTAGATAGAGAAACCATAAGGTGAAATGCCCTCTTCTCCCCATATTCATAAGCTTTCAATACAATTGACAAGTAAAGCTTTAAGATTTAAACTCTTTCTCCAAAACCTTATAAATAGAGAATATATTCTGCTTGTTCATTACGAATTCTCTAAGCTTTGGGAACAATGATTTGTGTCACATATAAAGAATGGTGGTGTGTGGTTCTTCAGAAGACACAGATGCATTTGTTTATCAACATTCCAAATGGAAAAGTTAAGGTATTTCTGAATATTTCATGAGTGTCTTACTGAGAAACGCAAAGTTCTCAAGCAGCTGTGTAGTTATTAATTGCCACCATAAGAAAACTATATTGTAATACCATACCATTTTTACAAAGCTCCTTTAATAGGTTATTATGTCAAAATAATGTATAACATAATTTAAAACAATTACAAATCCTTCAAGCATACCAAGCAAGAAAAAAATAAATAATATTGTACTAAAGAGAGATTAGTTGCAGATGGGATTCTTCAACTCTTCAGTGAAAATCTGTGATGCAGAATGGCAAGTTCAAAAATAATACAGTCTTTGACATCAGCAAGTGTCTTCAGAAATTACAGATGGTACTTATTTTCTATTTTGCATACTTATCCATCATCTGCAACTATATCATCTGGGTTATTCTCAGTTCCGTTTACAGGTAGAAGAAAACTATAGACAGACTAACTCCAGCATTACACAGACCATGGCACTTAGTATCAAACACAGGACCTCGTATTCAAAAGCAACAGCACCTTGAGAATCAAACTGCTGATTCTCACAAGGGCCCTTGTACTCGGTTTGAATCAGCTTCATTTGATGGTCTGAATCCTGCGACAGATGGGAAACCCATGTTTTATCACAGAGCTGTACATACTTGATGAAGACTTCTGGAGAATCATTACAGTGGGAATGCAAAGGTATTTAAAACTCTACTATGGGTGTCTATGTCTTCTAGATGAAATGGACTGTTCTGTGTGCTAACATGCTACTGATCATGTTATGTGCCTGAACTGTGTCACTTGTTCTCATAAGCATAACTTAGTAATAGAGACAGTGTGAACAGAAATCCCAAGAAAACTTTGAAGGCAAGTGGGGATAATAAATGAAACGCTTCACGTTGAAGTGCTTTTGCTTCAAAAGCATGAAGAAAATCCATACTTTTGAAACTGCATCTTCACAATATGTTGTGGTTCTAACACCATAACTTAAAGTGCTATACAAGTTCGTGTCAACATAAAGTCAACTGAAGTCTTGCTAGCAAAAGTATCCTGTGTATCTAATACTGCAAATCATGCTTATCCTACAATTTTCCAACATTATGTTTTCATAATTTAAATAAAGTACGCAAAAAATGTATTTCTAATGGTATCTGGATTTAAATACCCACTCTGGCACTGAAGGTGATGGCAAGTAAATTCAGTTCCATCAAAATGAATGGAGAGGTGTGAAAACTGATCTAACAGCATTTGAAGCTAATTTTATTTTTTTCTTACATCTAAAATCATCAATGTAATCTTAAAAATAAAAGCTTTTCTAGTTTCTAATGCAATGATATGTTCCTCATTGCTACTGCAGCGAGACCACAGTTACTCATTTCCAAAGGGGGAATTTCCTTTCCTGTTTGTTATGATGCCATCCATAAAATGGCATTTCCAGTCACGACAAAAATTATATTAAATCCATGTGGACACTCTTCAAGCTCCACACAGGCAAAACTCAAAATAATTTATTAGATCTTCAATGGTTTAGTTTTTACTTTCTGTTTTTTTCCCCAGAGTTAATACCTATTCAATGAAACTTTAGAGCTTTTCTTACTATTTGTGTAAATGATACAGACTTGTATAGTGTTTTTGAAGAAGCTGGTGGAAGTCACAGCTAGAACAGGATGGAAAGGAAGTAACTGTCATGCCTGGAAATAGGGGCAGATAGAGACAAAAGAGTCAGGTAGGAAGAGCTGATATAACTAAACCATGAAGTTTATAAACAATGCAAGCTGAGTGAAGAGTTTGTTTTATGGCATACTTGCTATAAAACTCAAACATGGGAGCAAAGTGAGAATTCTGACTGAACAAGCAGTGTGCAGGCTGCTTTTTAACCTGTTTATACATGTCTCTCATGAAGAAACTCAAAACAATCTGAACCACTGTAAAGATTAAGATTTTAACTGAAAGCTATAGAGCTGGTTAAATAGTAAAGAACTTTTGCCTAACATTAAGTCTAAAGAATAATTATTGTAAGAGTTAAATGGACTCTCAGTTTGTCAACACCTACAGGTATGGCTACCTACCAAGAAAAAGAGTGAGCAGTAAGTGAAAGTATCCATACAAATGTTTTCACCATCTTGTACCTTTTCATTTTACAAAGTCATTGATGGATTTGATGAACTGCTGACTTCCTCAAAAAACAAGTAATAAAACTGTGGTAAAAATTATAAACTCTACTAACAGAAACCATGACTTTTTTCTCTTTACTTAGTAAAAACCACAATGTTTTGAAACTTAATATCCAAATAAATTGTGGCAAGAAATAAAAGCAAAGAATTTTGTAAGAATGAAAAAAATTTTCTGAATTAAAATATGACAGAAATATCATCACTCCAGTTTTTAGATACTTTATACCGATGTTTTATTAGGCCCCAGAAATAGATGCTTTTCATGATTTTAAGGTATTATAATTATTATTCCTATCCAGCAAAGTGCTGGAGGCCCATTCTGTTTCATAAACTAATCTGGTTGGTAGGCAAAATAATTCTGTGTGCGTAAGTGTGTATGTAATGGTATTGCAGAAGGGAGATCTATAAAGTTACTAGGGAAAGAAGATTTTAAAATAAGTGGCTAAAGTTTCCCCAATAAATTTATTGTGAAGCCAGAATCTGGGTTTCCTGAACATATGGTATGCGCATAGACCAAAACTGCAGTGTCCCTTTTTTAAAATTTTCAGATATTGGAAAATCCATACTCAGAACAAAGGAAATCTGTGCAGTATGAATTTCCCTAGTAATTGGTCAAACATGCTGGTGTTTGGAGTCCTTTCTCTATTTAGAACAAAGTTCCTGCTACATGACACCTTCACTTTAATAAAAAAACCCCACTAAAACACAGCAGCAAGGAATAAGCTGTCCCAAGGAAAAGATAGGTTAGATTTCCTTCTTGTTTTGAACAACTATAATTTGACAACTGGACTCTAATGATAGCTCTGGAAAAAAAATCCATGGAGGAGAGGAAAATCAACATGGACACAGGGATTTTCCTTTCATTGTTTCAGTGCAGGATGAAGGAAGGGTAGCTGTGAAAGTGCTCCGTGTGCTTAACATAACCTGAATGGAAGACTTGAGCAAAGAGCCCTGTCAGTCTGGCTTCCTCCAGGGGCACATTCACACAGAAGATGACTCCTGAGACCGCATAATGCGTTAACAAGAATAATTTTTCCCTGCCAATGCTTGATTTGACTGTATTATTATCAACAAATCTTCTCCATTCGTTTTACAGGTGGTAAAGACAAGAAAAAGTGGATTTTTACAGTAAATTAAATACATCAATGAAAAGTATTTTGACAATGCATTAACATATATATTTCTTTATGTAAGTCAAACTTGTAAGAAGCTTAATGAATTGCTTTTATGTCAACACCAACATAATGGTTTAGGTGCCTCCATAGCATGTACTTTTAATAGAAAAAAAAAGACCATCTCTAAAAGACTGTGGCAGTTCTACGAAGCTGTTTCTCAATATCTTCTAGAAAAAAAATGGATCCATCCAGTTCCAACAGTTTTCCACTGTCTGAGTGATATATGACATAGATCTGAAAGCATATAGCTGACTCAAACAGAATTCATGATTGCATATGCTCAAATTTGTTAAACATTTAGTAAGGAAAAATACTTTTTTATCTTTCATCTATTTTCTCAGTTTCTCTCAAAGACAGTAAGAGGTCAACTCAATGCAAGAAAAATAATCATCTGAGAAAAACTCCTCAAGTTACATGCCACTTCTTAGCAACTGATGGATTTCTACTGAAATTATTTATCTCCTAAACTGAACAGTATATAGAATCACAGAATCATTTAGGTCAGAACATACCTTTAAGATCATCAAGTCCAACCCTAAACCTGACACTGCCAGGTTCACCACTAAACTATGGTGCCTAAGTCACTAACTGTGGTCCCCAAGTGCCACTTCTACATATCCTTTAAATACCTCCAGGAATGGTGACTCAACCACCTTCCTGGGCAGCCTGTTCCAGTACTTAACAACCCTTTTGGTGAAGAAATTTTTCCTAAAATCTAAACCTTGAGGCCATTTTCTCTTGTCCTATTGCTTGTTACTTGGGGAAAGAGACGGACACATACCATCTTTCAGAAAGAAAAAAGCAAAGAGTCATACTGCATTATTTTAACAAGCCTTTCAGCTGAAAATACTGTGTCTCTGTATCAAATAACGTCAGAATAAGTCTACCACTCTAAAGTAACTAGTAAAGGGGATATGTGGCTAATTTAGGTTTGTCTTAATTGTGCTTCCTACCTAATCTAAGTAAAATTTGTTTCTGTGCACAAGACCAACTGTACTTCAGCAGAACAGAATGTCAATTGATTTAAATGGGACGGGGAAAAAACATATAATTTGCTAAAGTTGCAGCACTCTACTTACTGATAATGATTTTATTCTCAGTTTAGGAGACAAAATGGCTATTTGTCTACTGAGAAAGTTCTACAAGATAACAATATCCATTTTTCACCACAATATTAATTAAGCTTCTAATGTCTAACTGAAGTCCTGCAATACAATTAATGGATTATTTCCCAATGCCCCACAGTGTGCTTCAAGCACTTCATAGTACTTCAAGATTTACAGCCTTTTAAAGACTTGCTTACTTTTCTTGGAGTTTAAGCTCATACATGTCATGATAGATCATACATATCATATAACTCACACATATCTCTTCTCTTATTTTCAGATTGTTGAGACTACACAGGAGAAGGTCTTCAGCTTAATATACTACCTACGAATAAAATATGTCTTTTTTTTTTTCCTGGCCTGTTTCTTCCCTCCAAGATGAACATAAATAGAAAAGTATGGTTCCATTTCCAAGCTGCACAAGATATCACTACCTTTTACTTCTTTTCACTCTCCCATACAATGCCTGTATTGGCTATAAACTGCCTTTCCATAGATATGAAAGAGTATCTCTAACTTTACTGTGGTTTTAAACCTCTTTTCATTTCCCATTTTGTATTACTTCTTCTTACCCTTTATAATTTACTGTTATATATTTGTTAGTCTGAGACAGCCTGGATGATACACAATTAATAAAGAGTTAATATATATAATTTTATATCTATATATTGCTTTTCATTCCAAAACAAGCCCATAAGTTGAAAATCTACTAAAAAATGCAATTCAATCATTAAAATGCAATTTTTCCTATGGCATGAAATGATGAATGAAAGAAATATAATCCCCCTATTGAGGGGGTGGGGGGGGGAGGGAATAAGTTTCTTTAAGTTCTCCAAACCTCTGGGACCTTGTTTCTGAAGGTGTGATATTTACAGCATTATAAAGGTAATTTTTTTTAGCATTCTTGTTGGTTTTTGATTATTACCATTGGCAATTTTCTTCTGAATTTTAGACCCCTCTCTTTCACTCTCTGAAACCTACTATTTTCCTTCTGTGTTCCTGTCATTTAAGTACATGAGTGTGCTTTGCTTCCTAATGCTTTCCAATTAGCAAAGCATTTACTGAGCTTTCACAGTCCATACTCTGTGAAGGCAGAATCAGCTCCTGAAGAACCAAAAAGTTGAGATCGCCACTATTCAAATCAGTCATGAGAAAGAGTAAAATATATAATCACCAGCAAGCTTAACATTTTTAATGCATATTGAAAACAATTTTGTTGCAACTGGCAAGAGAGCACTACGTAAAGTTTAATTCCATTAAAGTCAGCCAATAGGACTGTATAATAGGAATGTCTTGCATAACTAAGTTGACAGAACACTTTGAAGATAATGTTGCTGTGATAGATAAGAGTGACATGGACTGTGTGCATTTTTCAAGAAGCATCTGATAAGGCTACATGCCAAAGATAATTCGTTATTGTTAGGAAACCTGGAAAATTGTTAGAGAACTGGAAAGTGCATATTTCCATTAACACACAAAAATTTTTGTCTTGATAATCATAAACCATAAGACAAACGTAGGACTACTAGTAGCACAGACACCACACTGCAAACATGAGAACACAAAAGCACCAATCCATGGAATTTAGTACAGTGACATTCTGCTACATTTAAAGATATGGTTATATATATACATATATCTCCTAAAATTTTAGTCAAGAAAGGCATCCTTTTCTGGACCATTATTGTGAATAAAAGGGAATCAATCTTTTAACTTTATGTCAGTGCTTCTAAGAAAAATTAATGTATATGGAGGTGTAGCTATGAAGTTGCGTCTCCATTTTTTTTTTAATTGGAGATAAAAGGTCACTTGTCTACTGATATTTTTTGTTTGTTCTTTTTTTGTTTGTTTGTTTTCCTCCTTTTGGAGAAGCTGAGTTAAGATTAAGATTATTAGGAAGCCATACCTAGCATGAAATTTATTTCATTTTAGAATAACCCCTACAGAAAATTAGAGCAGTTTTTAAATGCCCTTGCATAAACTGTATAAAGCATTATGAAAACATACCAGGGTGACAATTCCAGTGAGAGAGATTAGAAGTTTTGCATGTTCTCTGAGGTATGAATTATGATATTCAGAGCTAGTCTACCTCCTTTGAATACAAGTACTCCTAATATCTGAAGCTCCAGCATCAGTTGGCTCATATCATCATATTCTCAGCATACAATTTCCTCCAAGACTGATGAGTCTATCATTCTTTTAGAGCAAAAACATGCGATCGGGCAGGGTCAATTCAGTATTCGGAAAGTGTCATCAACATTTGATATTTATTACACTGCTGTTTAGGAATGATAACTAATAAAAATGTCATTTATTCATAAACATTAGAAAACCTAAACATAGCCTTTCTGCTTTTCATGAATATTGAAAAGTTAATAGTTATTCTTCACTTAAACTCATATGACAAGTCTTTAATCTCTAAAAGTGTTCCATAATGAGCTCTCAATAATGACAGGCTCCAATGATTTACTGTCTAGAATATCCATTGACTGACTGAACCCATGATGATGAAGCAATTGTTTTCCCAGTAGCATCTATGCTTATACAGCATGTGTAGTAATAAATTTGATTTATTTGATTTTATTTAAAACCTTATTCTGAATTCTTTTGCCTACTTTCCATATGTCTCTATTTTTACAAGAAATCTGGAAGCACTGAGTCTAAGTGCTTATTTTATCTACTGATCCCATTAATCAGCCCTTGACTACATGCTAGCAATCTCTCTTGGATAGACTTGGTTTATGTCTGTCACAGACATATTCTTTATTTTGGGTTGTTTTAAAGAATATTTTACAATTATGTAATTTTAAAGCTATACTCTGGTTATACCAATTGTTGCAGTCAAATGCTGATAAGATTGGAATGACACATGACAAATCTCAGGATTAAAAGTTGTTTACTTACCTCTATGTTCCAGGGGTCTTCTACTGCCATTTCTGCACCAATATACTGTAAAAATTCTAAACAGTAGACCAGCAAGGATGTATTTAAACAGTTGAAAGAGCATGAAAAGAACGAACTCTTCATCTTATGCTTAAAAGTATACTTCATACAGTCTTGCTAGCTTTGACAGCTTTTACTGTTCTTTCAAGTTTTTGCCATATGACTGTTTTTGAAGCATTTGAAGCATCTGCTTTTTAGCAAAATATGCTAAAAAGCATTGGAAAACCTCATCCATGCTCAAGCTTCCCATCTCACAGATAATTCTTATTCTTTCATGGATAGAATGACCTCTTTTTTTGTTTCTGTGGATATTTTTATCTAAAAAAGTCCATTTATAAAGGAACCAGTGGAAAATGTCCACCTGAGAGAAAATTAGCTTTGCAGTTTAGGGAAAAAAATGAAAGCTACTGCGGGTGTGGGGGAACAAAATTTTTACTACTACAAACTTAAAACATACTGTATAACAAATTAAAAAGACCTGTCTACTTGCAGCAACCATAACTAAAAGGTCAGGTGAAGATACTCCTCAGAGAATCCAGAAGAGAATATGGTCTTATTTGTTAGTCTATCTTCTTAACCCATCTACTTTGGTAACGTTCAGAAGTTTCAGTAAGATGTAAGTTACCTCAGAATGAACAAGAGAAATTTTAGTCTACAGAAATGAACCTTGTTATGATATGTCAGTCCTTGCCATCCTGCACTTTGGTCTTCAGCATGAAGTTTAGCATTTATTTAGACACAACAGTATTTAAATTCCAGGCCTTTAGTATTTCATTGCAATACTAGTAGTAGTCAGTGCTTCCATATTAACATGCAGTAGCTTATAGGATGTAGCCATCATGAACTGTTGCTCATGTGACAGACTCAAAAAAATGTGTTCCCATACAAAAACATTAAATTCAAAGTTACATTTTATTCAGTGTATTCATAGAATTCGTTTCTGATAATTTGATCTAATTCAATAATTTTAGATGACTGGCTTTGTAAAACAGCTCAAAATTCATTTTGCTGCCATTCCTGATTTCAATCAGGAAGCAAACTTTTCAGAATGTTTGTGAATGAATCAGAATACATCTGACATTAATACATGTACACCTGCAAAGATAAACACACAAAAATATAAAAAAATTCTTTGGGTTCTCATTTATATCATCTAAGTAATTTATCAGTCAGACAAATACATACAAAAAGGACTTCTATTATAATCACCGGTAGTAGCACAGTGACAGAAAAATTATGTTCAGGCAACTACAAAGCATAACTTGTGCAGTGTAGTGTAGCAATTCAACATAAAAAAGTATTTATATCCCTAAAAATCAAGCTAAAACAATACTTGCAGAGGAAGGGAGTGCCTCAACTTTAAATCTTAAACTATTTTAGTTTCCAGAGATTTTTAATAATAGCCTTACATATATTTGCCACTCTAAATTGCCGTCAGAGAAGAACACTGACTTTCCTTACGCTGAGATCAGGAGAGGATTAACATTCAATGGGTTTTTTCTTCTTTTTTTTAGTTATCTTGCATCTCATCTCTCCATTCAAAAAGTTTTGTAGAGTGACATGAGTATTTGGGTTAATGCAATTACCAAGAATATTGGTTTCTTAGAGAATTTCAGTTTTTCACACCAAACTTTGAGTATTTCCATAAAATGGAAACTGAAAATATTACCTCCCTCTACAGCCATTGGGGAGAGATAGAGGTAAATCTCTCTCACAGACAGTAAAAGTAGCTATTACCTCTGCCACCTTAAGTAAAGCTCAGAAAGTTACCTGGAATAAATATTGACTATTCTCTATCTTCATCCCATTGTGTAAACGGGATTCTCCTAAATTCTTATTCAAGTAATAATAAAAAAATATTTATCTTTTAAATAGTTTCTTACAGACAGCAATCAAACCCACAGATTTTGCTATAATGGTTGGAAGCCATCCACATATGTGAAGTAATATTCAGCACCACTCTGATGAAAACACTGGCAGCTGCTAAAATGCTCACAGAAATAAAAGAAATCATGCTGGATATTTATCCTTTGAACTATATACAGCCCTGTAGAATGACCTGAGCCTGTGAATTATGGTAAAAAACCTGTTGGCTGTTTTTAGTAATAGATGGTGGAGAAAGGTTATTGTTGTGAATAATAATTGTGATTCTCTACAGCAAAACATGTATTATGAGTGGACACCAGAGAACAGTCAAAATCTTCACTCTTTTACAAACATGAATGTTGTGTAAATAATGTACTGTGGTTGCCTTCATGTTTTGCTCTAAATAACATCCTGGATTGTGATGGGGATAACTTCCTGCATCATGAGCAACACCTGAAGGCTTTTGCCCTAGATATTCACTTCCATACTTACTTCCAAGAGAGAACGAGCACTCAACCCCCTTGCAGCAAGATATATTACTGATCAAAACATGGTGATATACTCAATTTCTATGACTCTAAAAAAGCTGCTGGGACAATCTAACCTCTAAATTAATCTGCAACAAAGGAGAAACACTGCTGAAGTCCAAAATTATGCAGTATTTGATTTCAGTCCTGTAAAGTAGTTGGTTTAGAACAGCATTGAATGCGGTTTAGTATCCTGGACACATTGAACCTCTTCAGAGAGCACTTCAAAAGTGAAGAATTTGACCTCTCTTTTAAAAGGCACAGAGAGGTAAACAAAGCATCAAGTTCAGATTTTTCTTCCCATCTACTTTCTATTAATTCCTATCTGATTGTTGTTTTTTTTTTAAGAGAGTATTGATCCAGATTTAAAGACTAGAGTAGAGGCAATAATGATAATTTTCTTTCTTAGCTATTCCTCTGTTTTGTAAACAATACAGTTTTCTACAGTTTACAATTTCATAACTGTCCCTCTGTCATACTTTTCTCAGTATATCAACTGACAGGACAAGAGGCAATGAGCACAAATTGAAAAAGAGGAAATTCCAGTTAAAAATTAGAAAAAAACTTTTTCATTGTCAGGCTGATCAAACATTAAAGTCCATTCCCCAAAGAGGTTGTACAGTCCCTGTCCTTGGTGATACACAAAACCCAACTGACATGGACACTGTCATGGGCAACGAACTTAGGACCCTGCTTTTAGCAGGTGGGCTTTGACTGGAATATCTCCAGGGATGCCTTCTAAACTCAGCTATTTCTGTTATTCTATGAAATAACTCCACCTTAAAGCATCTCCTGAACATGCACTCCTGGCATAAAAGCTCAAATCATGACTGTGTTCCCAGAAGAGAACTGAACAGCTAGGAGCTCAGACACCTTTGACACAGCATAGTATTTTTTGCTGGAGAATCTTAGACTTTAGGCCAAAGCTGGTGTTATTTTTGCATTCCCAGGGTAACTTCCTGGGGCAAACAGTGTGAAATTTTTTTTCCCAATTGAGGCAATTTCTTTAAATAAATATAGTAATAATATAGCAATCTAATATTCATTACCTGTTTTCTTTTAAAGATGGTTATTAACCGAAGATTCAGTTCCCTTCTTTTTTTGGATAATCCTTTGCTTACTGAATGTCACTCTGAAGTGACGTAAAGTGAGGCCAGTGTTTCAAATAGCCCATAGACTTTGGAGGCTACTATATGGTCAGAAAGGTGTTTCAGTACTGCTTTATTATTACATTTATAGAAATCTAAAATAATAGTGAATTAGCTGAATATTTCCATCAGAATATTTTTCTCATGCTGCACTACACAGTTAACCTCTGCAGAAGCAGTTTGTGGTTCTGTCTAGCCTACCTGAGAGTGCTTAGCCACACCAAAGGGGAAGGAAGCTATCCCAAAAGTCAACTCCTTCCTTATTCCAGGCAATGAATACTGCTGCATTGATTCAAACCAAGAGCAGATTCCTCCACCGTATGTGAACACAGATGTCGTAAGAGAAATAAGAAGCAAAGCATCTTTCAGATCCATCCCTCCCTTGTCCATTAGTTCAGTTTACAGTGCCAATCACTTTCTTGCCCATGTATAGCTCAGCAGAGCTCATGAGAGTGCCAGATATGAGGAAGATTCCCTTTCCTTACATCTTGAATGGCCACAAAAGTCAGGACAGATGTTTGTCATTAGTCACTCAATAACGATAGGTAAGTTAGAGTGTCCAAAACACATAAAATAACAGTAGTTTTCCCCAAATCCAGAAGTCAGTGTCAATCTAAATGGTTAAACCCTCTTGGATACATAAAAGCTCTATTTAAAGCTCTGTCTAAAACACTTATCATTTCATTGGTTGAGAAATTTGGTAAAACTTGTCTCAAATTTTGTGCTAAAGCGACTTCTTCCTTGGCTTCAGAAACAATTAGTCTGTAAAAATAAAAATCGTTAGAAAATTTTTAAGAGGTAAGAAACAGTTTGCAGTATTTCTTGCTTCTCCTTCTAATCTAAAGTACTTCAAGGAAAAATTCCTGTAACCAGGAAGCAAAGTAAACCCAACAGTGGAACACAATGGGCCCAAGAACTGTCAGACAGGGAACTATGTGTGAGATTCGCTTTGAACAATGTGCAAAAAGGCATCTGAATGTGCAAGAATGAGAAGAAAAACATAGTGAAGATTGAATACTTCCACATTGGATTGTGGAAGACAGAGGTTGGGGTTTTTTTGTTTGTTTGTTTGTTTGTTTTCCTGGAGCACCTCAGAAGTAAGACCATAGCAAGAAATTATGCTTTTCTTTCTCTAACCTACTCAACATTTAAAAATTTCTACTTTAGGTGAAGTGTCATCTACTGGACTTACTGCATGGTAGACATAGGCAGCAAGTACTGGAGCCATTGTCTGGTAGTCTGGATCACTTTCTAACATGAAAAGGGTTTGCCTTCAGTCCTGTTTTACATCTTCATGGACATTTATCTATTTTCTAGACCTGGTGACAATGGAGGAATACATACTGCATTGAAAGAGCAAAAATTAGCCATCTAGCGACGCTTAATGCAAGGGACAGACCCCACACTGCTGGCACAACCTGGGATAAGGGAAAGGGATCAAATTTGGCAAACCCAAATATCATGCAGTGATAAAGCCTTCAGTATTATTATTTAGTATTTTATTTTCAGTTACCAGCAGAACGGTTGGCAAAACTCAAGTCAAAGAGTCCTTAAATTGCAGACAACATTTTGTTTCCATTCAACCTGATCAAGCTGCAGCTGGGTGAATACTGGAGTGAACAGTGAACTAATGTTGAAGCATTACAAGACTTGCCCCATGTAAGTCAGAGGGATCGCCTGCCTAGACAGGTCAGAGGGTATAGCAAGGCTCATAGTAGCACGGGATAGAAGCCTGCCTTTGTTTATTCCTCCAGCTTGCTATTAGTTGGTTAGATTCAATCTATTTGCACATTTGGATAAGCCCTCAAGTAAGCAGTATCAAAGGCAGTTTTTCTTGCTGAAGTGCTGCCATGCATAGCTGCTTTAATGCCAGCCTGAATTTCTTCATGGTACTCTACGTCTTACATCTGTTGTGAAGTGAAGCTGATGCAACACACCTGGTAAATGATGTACTAATGCCAACACATCAACTCCTATGGATTGTAGCTAGTATTCTAAGTAAATGGCTAATTTTTACATATGGCATTTTTAGCAATCTGGATTGTTCCCCTCCTTCTATTCTGTTGCATTAACGATAAGCAAAGGCACCTGACTTTAAGAAAATACCCAAACCAAGTAGTTTTCTCTGTTTCTATATAGAATCTCTTTTAAACATTCATTTTCCTTCTAGTCCCATACAAAACTAATCTGTATCAGCTTAAAAGGGTTCTCTTACTGTTCAAAATATCCAAAGAAGAGAAAGGACAAGAACACATACCAGGCAGTGGGAAGAATATAATTAAAATTACTTTCTTGCTTGGATAATTTTGTCTGGTGATGGAGTTATGATTAAATAGCCATACTAATTATTTATTTAAGACTGTTTAAAATATAGACCATGGTTTCCAAATGCCTGAGGAAAATGCTTTCCATTAATCTATACAAGACAAAATAAAGACTGTTAGAGTCATCAGCTGCCCAGTTTGTTCTTAAACGTAATTTCTATGTTGCTCTTTATTTCTGTTGAATCACCTCAAGGCTGACAATTGCACAGGTGTCTTGGGATGCCAAATTCTCATTCACTTTCATAGGTGCCCAAGGCCTTTTGGATGTCCAAAGAAATTCTGACTGAGTATCTGACTAATGTAGTGGCAGCCCCATTGCCTTCAGGGGTCTGCAACTGCAGCTGCTGCCTGCCTGCCTGCCAGGCTATGCTCTCGCTCACCTTGCTCTTCAGCTCTCCCAGAGAGCTCTCCCTGCCTGTTCCTCACAGCTCCTGTTGCTCAGCCGTGTTCCAGCTCACCTCAATCCCACCACTGCATCCCCTAAACAACTGTGGTTTCTTCTCTCCCAAGTCTCCTCTCCTACAAAAGACTGCAGTTCCTAATATCTGGCTTCATGAACAATTCAGAAGATTTCTGAAAGTAGTGTCAAGCTCATTTCTCTAGCAGGCAGGATCAGTCCTGATCCCATGAAGTCTGGTAGCAGCTTCTGGTTAATTCACTGGCTATAGTGTCGGAGCAGAATTAGGCCATTTGATGCTAAATTCTCAGGATGTGTCTGAATAAAAATAGTACAAATACTGTGGCATTCAAGCTCTTCATCCATAATATATTCATCTTGAAGTGCACAGCTGCCATGCATACATTTATGTAACTGCTATCTGTAGAAATATTTAAGCATTCAGTTCAACTCTGAAAAATATATTTAGAAAAGTTAAGGAAGGCTAAATGGTGAGCATAAGCAAGGAAGATAGTTATTAGACATACGTATCTTCAGAAGGCAGCAAACTGCTAACATTTTCACCTGAAACACTGAGGATGTAGAGCATAGCTAGAAAATGTACAGTGAGGAACAAGGATGACCAGACATATGGAGTAGAGAGGAATTTAAGCAGACCACAAGTTTTGGGCCAATAAGTAGACAGCTTAAGGTGGCAAAGATAAACATTCACTTTTCACAGCAGAAACACTTCAGGTAATCCATAAAATGCTCAAACAGGAGGCTTAAAACAAAGACAACATCATTAGCTTACAGAACCTATTTCTATAATGTTTTTGAAATCAATAATGTACACAGGTTAAAAAATAAGACTGGATAAAATCATAAACAACTGAGACATTAGAAGCTTTTAAACACAGTTTGACCTCCAACCTGAGAGGACCAGACAGCAGAAACTGGATATGGATGAGACAGGAAGGTGGCAGCATTCCCTACAAACCCCATCTCCTGTATTGTTCTTGACCATCAACTACTGAGAGCTTTGCTCTCTCCTATTTCGGCAGCTGTCACATGCTTGCCCTACCCTGTTCCCAGTCTTCAAAGATAAAAATGCTGCAAGTAACCTGGTCTATATATGCAGTAAGTGCTGAGGGCTACAGGTACATCTCTGCCTCCTGCTCTGCTCAGCTGATATAGCTATGCAGAACCATCTTATACCTTCCTCTACTTTTTCCAGATTTCTGTTCCCTTTCTTTCTAGACTCATCTGTGACAAAGCCTTTAGTATCACATGGTGTTACAACACAAGCACAATCATATTAATCACCAATATTTTTATTCTGTTGCATCTCTGGCAGGCTTTTGGCAGTATAGCAACAAATATCCCAGTAATAAATGAGCTTTTAAGTGTACCAGGCTTTACTATTCAGCAGTGGCATGTGGTCTCTGATTAAAACTTATCTAACCCCTGCATAGCCAGTGCACCAAATAGCAATAACAGCAACGACACTAAGAAACAATGCAAGACACTGCTCTGACCTCCAGTTAAGAACAGGTCAGCTGTCTCCCTAACTATGCCAAAATCTATCACTTCAACAGCTCTTTTCCTACACTACACCAACACACTACTGAATTGCAGTGAGGTGGGTAAGTAGGAGCACCGTGCCCATTAAATCTCCATAAACAATTAACTTTTCCAGCTTAGCTCTACCCCAAAACAACCTGCCTGCTGCCATGGGATGTTGCTTCACTTCATGTAGGTCATTTGTGAGGTAATAGACAGTTTCAAGCAGCAGTAGCAGAAAAGTAGCAAAATCTCAGCACAACAAATCCTTTGATAGGTTTAATAAAAATATAGATCAAGTTTATTGCAGAAGAAATTGGGGAAAAAAAAGCAATTACCTCACTTTAATGTATTTCAAATGTTTTTAAAGTATACAGAATTTTACTGCTAAAAATACCCCAACAAAACATACATTCAATGTAAAAAAATGCCTTAAACTTACCTCTTAGTTTACACTGATTTAATATATTTTTTCTTCTACTTTTCAACTTTCCTTGCATCTTGGGAATATAGTGGTTTTCTCCACCCGTTTCCTTCCTCTCACCTCCTCCCCCTCCAATCTGGCCTCCTTTCCTTCCTTGGAGGTTTTTAAGCTTTAATTTGAGAGTGTAAAGCTGAAAAATATTTGATACAATTTTGTTTTTTAATTAGAGAATTGAGCTCCTCACCATGGTTGAAGCATTTCTGGGAACAGCACCAAAAAGCTGGAAGCTACCACACTGAGTAGCCCCAGCATCTCTCTTAAAATCATCATTCATTTATTTTTCCCAGACAACTAATGTTCCAGCATTTTACTTACAGACATGACAGTAGTTTAGGAAACTAAGGCTAGAAATGAGTCCGAGTGTCTTTGTTCGATTTTGGAACGTGAAAACTAGATTCCCAAATTCCAGCGTGGGCCCATCTCCAGCTGGAACAGGAACAAGACTCACCAAGTGGGATTTGACAATGTATGAGCTGAGGCTCGAGTTAGTCACATTTTAAATGAGCTCAGAAGGGCATTGATGATTATATGTTCCAACTGGAGGAGGTAGTTGTCAGTCTGCCTGCAGCGTGCATGTCACCACTCCGGGGAAGGGGAAGTATTTTAGATCTTGTGTGGGATTGGGCGTGCTCAATGGAGCACTTAGGAAGTCTCCTCTCCTGTAATTTGGATATTGTTGGGGATGGGGAAAAAAAGTATAGGTTAGATCTAACAATTTAGGAACTCTGCAACCTGCATTCACACTGAGTGCTGTTGAAGAGACTTGGCATTTCTATATGCAAGTGAGTGGAAGCCTACGGCCTGTTTTAAGTTTCCATCAGTTGGCACTAGGTTGTGCTTTACAGCCTGTATGCATATAATTTTTAATTCTTGATTTAGTATAGTTAGAGTTTGCTTTCAAATAATAAGGAACATTTTTCTGATACGATATTAAATTTGTGGTAATGCTAAATAAGTCATATTTTCTCTAAATGCTTACACGTATTTCAGGTATGTGGATTACAGTAGTCTTCCTCTCCATTCCCTGTTTGCTCAGGCATTACATTTCAGTCTTTCCTCTTAAATTTCCTCTGCTTGAAGAACAGTAAATTGCTCCTACAATCCACTCACTTGTGTAAAACTCAGCAATTACTTGTTTACTCTTTTACACTCTCTATCTACACATTCTTTCAAAGACAGTATTGCCCTTTTAGGTATTACACTGACTACAAACTGCACCTTTCTCAACCAGAAAATAAAATGTTTTAGTGCAATTTAATGTATATATTTCTGTATATTTAATTAATACGTATTAGCCATAAAAAACAGTTCTGAACTAATTTATCCCAGATGCATTATCCTCTCACTTTTGTCAATCTGAATATGACATATTGATAACTCCTCTTGCTCATGTTTCTAATCTCAAAGTATCTCGTATTTTCTGTTTCCTGCTGTTTACATCATCTGCTGACTTCATTAACATGCTGTTCACTTGCTTTCTTTAATACTATTAATGAAACTATTAAATAAGGCTGAAACAGAGAGCAATCATTATAGCAGTTTACCGGACAAGTGGAATGGGCATCAGCCAAGGTTTCTGCAGCAAGGCCTAAAAGCCCATCTTCAAAATCATTCCTTTTAATTGGTTTTGCTAAGTTATTATTTGTTCAATTGACTGATATTTAATTGTGGAATTACCAGAAAACCATTTGGGAGACCTTGGCATACAAAATCTGACTGCTTTATGTACTTACTCTTCTTTAAACCAAACCTACTGTAAAGTTTGGATTTGCTTCAGAATAGGTTTTAAACTATTTACTACAGTTCTCCTTTTTATTTCCCTCTTCTTACTCACTATTTCATACTATAGTTTACCCTTACAGATTTGAGATACTTGAATCAACTCTATGCAATTGCTAAAGCAGTTAAGTTGCTTTAAAGCTGTGCAGAAGGGTACGTGATAACAAACAAATAACATTAAATAGAAGATAATATTATTTACGTATACACACATAATGTGAATATATATGAATGAACCACAGACACAAAAAATTCAAAATACACTTCCAGCATAACTAAGGGAATCACGAGAGGTGTCTATCCGTTAGACATTAAAAAAAAATAAACAGAGAAGAAAAAGACCTATTTTACCTATATAGTTACTGGTGACCTGCAAACACACTAACTGAGAATAAATTAGGCTAGAAATGAGAAGGATATAACAACCATCAGGAATGTGAGCCTTCAGATAAGTCTTTCAGTACACGTAGCCAAGGCAACGAACCTTCTATCTTTAATACAAAGCTGTATTGGTTTGCAGAAGGAGTTGTCAAGTGGTTGCTTGAAAAGGCAGCATACCCATCCCTGATCTCAGACATGCCTGGCCCTATCTGCCTTCCAGCTCTGCAAGCACAACAGTGAATACCAACGATTCTTAACTCCTAATTTTATCTTTGAAAATACTGATTCATATTTGCTTCATACTGAAAGTCTGGAATAAATACTGCATGGTTTTCATGAACCTAAATTGCCTTATAAAATCTAAAAATAAGAAAATTAAATTATTATTCTTCATGACTAAGAAGACACTAGCAGCTGAATTTTTAAGTGTCAAAATTCCGCCCTCTAAAAAATTAATTATCAATAAATACAAAAGGAGGAAAGCTTCATAAGCAAGGGCACTCCTGAAGACAGTGGACTTCAGCACTGACCAAGGTCTTCGCTGAAAAGCTCAAGTTCATCACATACAGCAGCTACATTGGGGTTTGCTGCCTCCCCAGTTGTATCAACACAGACCTAGGAAGAACAGATATAAACCAGATCAAAAGAAAATACCCTTGCTATTTGTTTTCCTTTCAGGGCTGCAAAGCATGGAAATCTCTCATGGCTTAGAAAAAGTGAAAAATATTTGAATTTAGGTCCCCAGAACTATTTTGGATCTGAGAAGTGTCAGAGCTGAGAGCAAAGGACAATCGGGCATTTTTGTACTCATAATATTTTGGATATATAGGTCACTTTGTTCTGAGGTTTTCATCTCAGAAAACACTTCCAGACATTCAAAAATTTCAGCAGATATCTTTTTATACATTAAAAACTTGTATCAATTAAAAAGGATATCAAAAGTTTTACTCGTGGATATATATGAGATTTCATGGAATGAAGCATTCTTGATCCTCCTTGGACCATTCTCCTCTAAGTTTTTAACTCTTATCAGTGGAAGAAGGAGCTTCAGTGAAAGAACCTATTTAACCTTTATAGTGTATTATTTACATAGACTACTCAAAGAAAAGTAACAGGGCTGTTACCCTAGCTATGATCTTTTTTATATGGCTGAATAGTTCTCGGCCTCTTGAAAGCCTCGATTCATTGTTTTCATCAGCCTATCATCATAATGATACAAAGAAAAGTCACAGTAATTATAGAGCAGTCTTCATAAGAGCTATATTTAATAAGCTATGTTCATCCCTATTCCAACTCCACTAGCTTCTGTCAAAAGCAAGGATATATTTAACCATTTTGTGCTAGCTTGCATAGCTACAATTATTATCCTTAAGAAAGTAGTAATGCTTTAGTCCTTTTAGAGGTTAAACCTTATTTTCCGTCTGTTAACAAAAAATACTGAATAGTTCAAATAAATTGACAGTGCAATAAACGTTCATAGACTTCAAACTAAGCATTCCTACTGAAATCTTGCATAAAAATCTTAATCCTATTTTCCACTTTTTGGTTTGACAACAAAAACAGTCACAAAATGTAAAAATACATATATCTGTATGTATGCATGTATTAGCATAAATACAAACATATTGACAAGAAATACAAGTCAGGGATGTATCATCAAAATCTTTATTTTTAATCGGATTACTAGTTGCTTAAGTAGAATTAAGAACTACTATTAACTTCAGAAGTCCATAAGTAGTTAAAAAATATGGAAGACTGAAAAATATTCTTTGTCTAGAGGAGACCACAATGAACATATGAGACAGCAAGAGGAGACACTCTGCTGTGTAGCACAAATAAAAAATGAGAATAAAGTTGCTCAGGATACATCTCAGCACATAAATTGAGCATCAGATGTAATCTGTTGCCATCACTGGGTGGTTTACATAAACATTTATCTGTTATGAGGCCTCTGCAAATGCTATTTTGAATTGTTACTGGAAATTTATTTCAGTATCATAAGAACTAATAATAAAAAAAACTCAGGGCACCAGCACAGCCTTGTTCAATTTTACTTGTTGAATTTAACTGGGGGAAAATAATTTAGACTACCTTGCAGGAAGAAAAGGCTTAAAAGGGCTCACTAACAGTGGCATACAACTTCCAGTCTGGCACCATTTCAGTCTCACTGGTTCTTGATAATTAAAAATACTGTTGACTTCATAGTACATTTAAAATTAATAAACAAAGTAATTTACACAGCTTCCTTCTTATGCTGTTTGCTAACATAGTGTGTTCTGCCACACAAGTGTTTACTTCCCACTGTCCTGAAGGGGAAGCCTTGTGCTCACAGGGGAGGAACAATATGGCTCAGAGAATTAGATTACAGAATCATCCTGCAATAATTCACCATTTGGGGTGGAAGGGATAAGAGGCAAAATTTCACATAAAAGTTACAAGGGGGGGGCAGAAAATGAGGCCAAACAATAACTCAGATAACGTTAAGGGCATAGAATCCCAAGAACCCGACATGTTTTAAATCCATGCCAGAACTCCACACATACCTCCTACTTTTAAAAAGCATGAAGTATCATAAAATCCTCCCATCTCATCTACTGCATACAAGATATCTATCTTCCCACACTGCCATTCTAGTATTATAAGCCTCAATACACAATGTACTGTTCTCTAAATTAAAACTTTGAAAGCATACATTGTGCTTATAGGCTGGCTCACAGTCACAGGGATCATATGTGTTTGTGCATGTATATGTGAGTGCATGAGACCAGAGTACCGAACCTATTGATTAATTTCTAATTAAAAAAGAAGAGAGTGAAGCACTGGGAAAAATCTGAAGCAACCTTGTATGCAGAAGAATGCAAGCTGCAGTTCATTGGTGTCTCCATAGAAACAAGACATATTGGAGGGTGTAAGACACTGTCAGAGGACTAAAAAATTTCAGCTTCAGCAGAAAACAGAAAAGCACCTGAGGGATTTTTTTTAACCAGGAAAACAAAATTAATTATTCATTTCCCATATAGGAAGCATCCGTTTTTTTAGATGAATTACTTAACATACATCAGGATTAATTTATGGACTGGCTAATCCTATGATTTTCTAATCCATAAAATCTGTAGAAAACACATCGTTACACTTCTAACTGTAATACCAAAGAGTAGGTATACAAATAAGT
Organism: Manacus candei; assembly: GCF_025592945.1. Taxonomy (NCBI): domain Eukaryota; kingdom Metazoa; phylum Chordata; class Aves; order Passeriformes; family Pipridae; genus Manacus; species Manacus candei. Next base: position 10,405,399 of record NW_026138059.1, on the reverse strand, counting down.
AGGGTGTCAATGAATAATTGAAAGCTCTATTCAATGTGCTATTAGTTCTTGGTACCATTTTCACACTTGCTTAGGACACAGTGCTTATGCATTCATATGAATGTTGGCTCCTATGCAGAACTGCATTTGGGCCTGTGCACAAGGTGTCCCCAGGAGAATTAAAGGCAATTGGGAGACTTAGCTTCAATAAGACTCTGCTCTAAACCTGCTCAGCATCCCTCCTACTTCAAATGAACAGAGACTCACAGCATGCAGCTGCAGCAACTATTTTTAAGAAGTTGAACCCACACACAGGATGGATTAAAAAAGGCTCGTCTCCATATGCCAGACCTGAAGCTATAGGTAGAGGGTTTTTTCATATGTGACCAAGAGACCTGTGCCAGCTGGTAGCTTCACAGGATAGGTTGCTGTTCCCTGATTTTCTGCCCTGAACTGGCTACTGAAGCCTCAGGGACAGTATGCCCACAAGAACTGACCTCAGACATGTCAGCTCTTCTCCAAAAGACAGATATTCCTTATCCATGGAGTTCCCCAGTGCTGGAGATAACTCTATCTCCTTTTCTTCTGAAACAAAAATGCTGGGGAAATTATTAGTTTTCAGTTTCCCCATCAAGTTGTTTCTGGTCCATTTCCACAAAAGAGCAGACAGTCTGTCGTGCTTCCTTCATGGCCCAGGGTACAGACTAGGTATGTACATTCCTGCTTGTGCTATGCAAGGGAACTAAAGTTGAGAACTGCTGTTAACTTTTGGCTACAGGTCCTCGCAGTTTTAGGAGCCTCTCTGAGGGCTGAATTAAGATAGTGCATATCAGACACCAAAAGAGAAAAAGTCTTTCAGAATAATCAGGTGACATTGCATGCCACGATGCCATAATGATGTCCAACCCTTCCACAACTAGCCACTTTAAGGAAGACAAGGATTAAGAAAATGGATGAAAACTATGAGACTTCCCAGCTGCAAACAAGAATTAACAGCTCTAAAAAGATGTATCAGTGAGTGGGAAGCAAAGAGGAAGTTCAAGTGAAAAGAGTTATTCTGGGGCTTTTTAGCATGCATGTCACACATAACCAAGTTCTGTACAGAGCACCCATGTTAGTAAAAATATTCAGAAGACATACTGTAGACTAAGTATTACGCATATTTTTTATCAGTTATGACCTTCATAATAAGTATGCAAGCATTAGAGCTCTGCCAGAGGATACAGACTCATGCTCTAGATCTCACAGACTTGCGTCAAGATGCATCTAAGATCAGAGACAATCCTTTAATTAACAAAGCATATCATCTTCCAGTCAGTTGTCAAATTGATACAAAACAGAAGAATGGCACTGAGTGATTATTACTTGTTTATGTCCAGCTGTGCTTTTTAGCATATGTGAAAAGATGGAAATTCAGAGAAGTGTGAACTGATATGCACTCATTTATACTAAAGATTCTCTAATCTGTGCAGCAGAACTGAAAGCAGTGAACTTGCACTCAGATACTTATCACAAACTGCTGCCTGTGCAGGGTCTCTAGAAAAAAGTTAAAATTGATGGGTACACATGCAAAAGGAAAACATTTTAAAAGAGACAAAGAAGATGATGAAAGATAGTTAACATTGCTATTGTTTTTCCAAAGGAGGATAAGAATTAAAAAAGATAGGATTTATTTTTGCTCTTATGAGGACTAATACGATGGCCCTGAAATTGACTTTTGGATTTTGTATAAACACTAATATCATCATATATCTTTGTTTATGTGTGCCATTCTTGTCCACATTATCAGTTTTAGTGATGCTAAGCCCATTACTCACACAAGTAACATTTACTTTAGGAATAAGAGATACCAACAAAAGCACGTTTTTCTGAAGGACATAATGCTAGACTACTCCTTTAGGGAATCTCTTAAACTCTGTTACATCTGAAGGAAAAGACAAAATAGTTGGGTAATCTCAAGTACTCTAGCTTTGCATCCTTCACTGTGATGATAACTTTGTGTCTCCCGATTCCTTATAGACACTGATGTAAAATGAGGAAATGATACAATAGCATGAAGTCTCTTTTCCCCTTTCCCGTACCCCTTATCCATTTCCCAAAGAAGGCAATGAGAAAAGGAAATGACTAACATTTTTCACTGTTTGTGCTACTTATTAATAAAAGTCAGACTGAAGGGACATTAAGAAATAACGCTCAGAAAGAAGAGTACACCACAATACCTGATACACACCTGCTGATGTGTACACTGTGATCATGTATTACTGCAGTTCTAAACTAAATTAGATGGAATGGTGTTGACATATTTCAGGAGAAAATTAGTTATAGCTTACCTACTAAAGTCTTTATTATCCGTGAAGCATGCTTGACACTGACACTTATTTTTACTAAGTATGATACTTTATAGGAGGCTATCCAAACCCTCTGACTAAATGCTTTATTCTATCAGTTTATAGGGGCATTCTTTGACGTTAGAACTATTGCATAAAAAGCACATATCTGTATTGTGTAGTGCTGGAACTTCATGATGATTTTGACATTAGAAACACACACTGAGTTTGCAGTAATACTCAATGTGCTATGCTTACTTGCATGTACGAAGATTTCTTGCACACTGGACAAACCAGAAAACACCTATCCATACACTCACTAGCTCAGCTAAGAGGCAAATCTATTCTCAGACCTAAATGGTTCAGGTCTATGTAGCAAACTTCAATGATCATAATAAGTTGGTTGGTCCCAGGACTATGTTAGACATATTACAGCAGGGTCACAGATGAATTTTCCTAATTGCAATTCTAGGAACAGTGAGATCAAAGATTTCTGCCAGATCTTCTGTTCCCACAGATGCACACAGATCCATATTTTACAGAGATTCAATTTATTTGGGTAGCCAAGGCTGCCTGAGTCAGCATAGGATATATGAAGTTTTAGCAACATATTGGCCATGCCGGCCATCACAGAATTTTGTCACACACAGTTATCAGATGTGGGGAAAAAATCGTGAATAACTTTATGAAAGACTAAAGAATACTACAGTGTGTCCATCACTCAGGTCAGTGGTTACGGTGTAGTGCAAGACTGATGAATAATGGCTTTAACTTCATGCTTTGCCAAAGGGCTCTTAAGGGACGTGAGAGAAGTGACAGAGCCCCTGTTTAATTCTCAAAATAAGGATAATGGTCTTTCCTCACTTCAGAGATGTGCTTGGATGAAGACTCAGGCAGGTTGCTGTAGTGTGCAACAGGTTCACATTAGGTTGTTCCTATATATATGTATACATATACATAGATACACATATATGTGCATGTATTTTCATCAATGGATAACATCAAGAACTCAATGAGTTTAGATAAACATTGCAAGTTCACATGCTTTCCTAAAATTTTCAGGCAACACTTTTTACTTAGAAGGAGAGATGATTTTGTAAATATAAAAGATTTACAATATATTTCTTAAACCCATCCAGGACAACATAGTGCAATATTCTTCCTTCAGTTATTTTACCACTTTGGCATATAACATATTGATTGTGGGCATATTTAAGTGACTTTGTTTGTGGGTTTGCATTTTGTTCAAAGCTGCTTTGAACAACTTTACTACTTTCCATAATTAAAATAAAATAAAGCAGAAAAGGAACACATTAATTTTCCTGCCAGAGTTGCATTTATCCCTAAGCACTTTGAGCAAGACACAGTGATGCACAATATGTTGCACAGTTATTCTGCCTGAGTAAAGCTCCTGATATTAAAGAATAACCATGCATCCAAGAGACAGCCAGCCTTAGGCACAGACAGATTGACACAGCATGGTGCAACATTTTTGTCCAGAATCTGGAAATGCCTGCTTGTCAAACTTTGGCAAGAGTAAGTCTGCACCATGTGCATCTCCTTGTAAGTTTAATTGTCTGTATACAAGCTATTAGTCTACCTTCAGGAGTTACTTTTTTTAACAACTTCCTCCTTCATTTGCAGTATTCTGGCTAAATGAATATTACTACATCAAATAAATGAAAGGCAATCCATGGTAGTTTCAGGTTTTTGACCAAGCCTGAAGCCAGAGCTAATGAATAAGATCAGTCAATTTATCCATCAATAAATAAGTGTTTGGCTTTAAATCAGTACTGCCATTCCACATGCGGAATTGCTTAAGGCAGAGGTTCTTTTAGCATGGACCACAGCCCTCCAACATCTTGATCTCCTGCCATCACTGCACCACAGTGCAGGCCTCCTTCACTTGCATTCCTCGTTATTATCTCTTCACACTAGTAAATCTTGGAGCTATGCTTGATGAAAAGGGATATTTTAAAAAAACTTATAAAAAGTCATACTAAGAAAGAGGGATCAGTCCCGCTGAAACTGCACAACAGATCTCCAGCAAAATCAGAGATTTCTTAGAAGAATTTGTTAGTAGCAATAATTGAAAGAGTGCTACATAGATAAATCAAGATACGCACAAAGAAAAGGCATTTACTGAAAATAAGCACTATGTATTTTACATCTCCACCTTGTACTTCTGTGCCACAGCAGAATGAATCAGCGTGAATAGCATGGGGATGGCTTCTTTAGAAGGCATATCTGTACGCCTGCTAAGAAGGATGAGCACACCGTACTGTGTCCTGTATGAGTTTATTCAGATAGTTTAACTGTATTACAAACTTACAGACTATATATATCATATGCATTTGCTGTCCACATTATTGTCATCAGGATAGTCCCAAGATAGCAGAATTGCATTTTTTCTTGGTGTCTAACTTTCTTTTGGAATTATATAATTTTCTTGGATATTTATTTTGGGCCTGGTTTCATAAAACTCATAGTTTAAATAAGCCCACTGTTCATTTTCATTTATCTACAGGCTACATGAGGCTACATTTTCATGTATCTATAGGTTTTTGTGGATTTACACAGGTGTCACTGCCAGCAGATACCTGAAAAAACATGCAACTGCACAGTTCTACCATTGCCATGGGACCTTTTTGAAGATGTGAACCAATTTGTTCTCTGGGCAAGCACTGTACAGGAAGGAACTCAGCACTGCTACCGAGTTTCAAAGTGATCTAGAACAAAATCTGCACCAATAGGTTGAGGAGCAACCCACATCCAAGGACATGGTCAAACCTCCACTTGGAAAGGAGGAGATGTGCTGCCTGGTGACCCCTTCAAAGGGGTTGCTCCTGGAGGATGGGATGCAGTGCAGTGCCATGAAAGCAGCCGGACTAGCTGCCTGCCAACAAGGCTTTTCTCCTCAATCTGAAAGGTGTTCTCCGTGAGCAACAGGGGCTGGCCCCATCTCTAGCAGTAAGGGAAGAGTCTCATCCCCTCTGTAGGCTGAGATGAGGGCACAGAGACACACAGGCTGCTCTGATGCACATTCGCTCTGATTTTTGCTGTGCCGGATGCCATACAACCTCTCATGGACTGGATCATATCAAAGACAGACAAAAAGAAGGCATGAATCTTGCCTCTGCAAATATATTTTTCCTCATATTTAAATGTTTTTGAAATAGTTGATCTGCACTGTAGAACTGGAAGATTTTTCTCTAAAATAAGTATAATACTTTAAAAAGTATTTTTATTAACTGAAACACTATGAAATTTATCAAAATATAGCTATTTTGGAATACTTCATGAGAAACTGGGTTTCTTCCCCTGGAAATTTTCATTGACACTTCTAAAAATAAGTGCAATAAAATCTCCAAAGGTGATAGAATAAAATCGATCAGGTTTTAATTAGAAGAAATTCTGGACAACTTTGAAATTTCACATTAAGATGTTGTTTTTCAGGTAGGCCTACCCTACACTCCTTCTCTCTCGTGAGAAAAGGCAGGATGCCACTGCTGAAAAGCTTACATGACTGAATTTTCTTGTGCTTCTTCTACACACCACACCTACAACGCATCCTAGGGCTCTGTAAACTCCTGCTCCATACTGTGATAATATTATTATCAATATTAATATATTAACCTTAATATATTAAGAACGTTTTATTTAAAACATTTTTAAAGAAAAAAGCACCATACAGGATGCCAATATCCAGGCACCAACAGTGGGGGCTGCAGGGGGGCTCTCTGAAGAGAGGCCAGAGCTTCCCAGTGTCAGACACAGATAATTCCAGCCAGCTCTGACCCATCCACCGCAGGGCATGGCTGAGCCAAGGTGGGGGTGCCTCGGGGGAAGTGTGTGCAAGAAGGGCAAAACCACTGAATAAAAGATTGTGAGGAAGAAATAAGTGAGACAAACCTGCAAAAACAAAAAAAAATCCCCAAACCAACCCTGTGAGCACCAAGGTGAGAGCAGAGAGAGAAGGAGGAGGTGCTCCAGGAACCAGAGCAGAGATTTCCCTGCAGCCCATGGAGAGGACCATGGCAGAGCAGCCTCCATGGTGGAGCAGCCACAGTGCAGCCTGTTAAGACCCCACACATAAGCAGGTTTATCATGAAGGGCTGCAGACCATGGAAGGACTCACACGTCAGAGAAGATGCTTGAGAAGTAGTGGTAGAGAGCAGGTCTTATGGACAGGCATGAATCCCCATTCCCCATTGCCTGGGTGGGGGAGGCCAAGAAGCCAGTGAAGGAGTGAAATAGAGCCTGGGAAGAAGGAGAGGCCAGGAAGAAGGTGTTGCTTTCATTTCTCTTTGTTTCTCACTATCCAAACCCTTTTTAATTGGCAATAAATTAAGTTAATTTCCCCAAGCTGAGTTGGTTTTGCCCATGTTGGCAATTGATAAGTGACTTCCTTGTCTTTATCTCATCCCACAAACTGCTTCACCTGTTCACCTTATTTTCTACCTCGTCCTGCTGAGGAGAGGGAATGAGAGAGTGGTTGGATGGGGGTCTGGCAGCTTGCTAGTGTCAACCCACCACAATGACTGAAATCAGAAGTACACACTCTTCTGGAAAAAAGGTCAGCATGACATCAAATATTTTCTTAATTAAATAGAAAGCACTCCTTTAAGTCATCAATACAAAAACAAATCACAGTTGTAGCGGTTTGTAATTATAGCTCAAATTACATTAGAGGTTACTAGTAGAATGTTTATCTATTTTTTTTAACAACAATATTCAAAAGAATTATTAAATAGATTGGTGGAGAATACACTGCTCCTTGAAATTTCATCAGGCTCTGGTCGAGGTTATACAGCAAGATTTTGACACTAGCCTAGAGAAACAGATTCCAACATTTTGCCTAGACAACTTTCTTTGGTATTGGAAGAGGCATGTTTAACCCTGCAGTACATCAGTGGCAAGTGAAAGAAGCCCATGAGCACAGTATGCGGCAAACAGGCCATTTTGTGTGAATAAGCAATTTAGTCCAAGTTAACACAGGGAAATCAAATCAGCTCGCCAGACTGAGGTTTAGTTACAGCGACGTAAACTTGGAATAACTTAAACTAATGTCTTAGCAATTCAAGAGATAATCTGCTTTATATAAATGCTAAATCACTAACCCCTCCATCAGACCAGATCTCAGGTTTTATGAGATGATATATAAACATATTCTTATTAATCTATGTGAATCAATGTCATCTTGCTGAAAATAAGGATCTTTCACCTCTCAATTAAGATTTATGCTTACTTCTTGGGTAAGGAGCTTACTTTTTTTTTCCTCCCTCAACAGCATTTGCTACTAATATCTTATTACCACAATAGATCTGTCCAATATCTTTTATTTTTGTAATATACTAAGCTCTTCTTTTCATTTAATGTTGCCATTACCAGTGAAACACCACTTTTTGTTTTATTTCTTGTTTTAACAGAGAGAAAAGAAAGCTATAAAAAAGTCTTCAGAAAAAGTCTCCAGCTGATGCAAGATTGCTATAATTCTGATTTGTCTAGGTCCCTTTTCAGGCATAAAATGTGTGAGGAAAACCAAGTCAATTCTAGAGCATGTATTTTAAAACTTTCATTGAGCATCATTTATGTTGAGTGTAACCTGGTTTTGAACTTTTGAAGAAAAGCTAAAAGATTCTCCTGGCCTCTTAGTTTTACCCCATAATCTCATGAATATAATTTTTAATAGATACTTTCCATAAGGCAGTAGGAGCCAAGGCTGTAGCTTTAGGTGGCAATGTGTTGAGCAGAAAGAAACACTTTTATGTCTTCTAGGTGGACATCAGAGCAATTTTACATCCAATTTTGCCCACTAGTAAATATCCCATTGACTTGGGGTATTTATATTACTGATACTATATAACCTTTTGCTAAAAAGGAAATGAAAATCACACAAATTTAATTTTGAAATCAACCTGTAAAACTTTTAGTTGGATGTCTGAATCTACTGATATTGTAGGCTTAGGAAAGGTCTGGTAGATCCCTTCTTCCCTTTACTTGGGCACATTTTTATTTTATTCCTCTCCTATTCTATACAACTTGTCTGTAAAAGTGTCCTTCATTTAAAGAGAACAGCTGCTAGCACAGTAATCACAGTGTCCCCTTCTGTGTTGGAAACAGTAGCTTGGAGTCCTGTTCTCAATTGTTATTTATCTGTTCGTGACACATCACAGCTGTGTGAATAAGACCACTTAAATTTAACCATAAAAACATTTTTTTTAGAGGAATCTCTATTATTCAAGTCCAATACTGTTTTGATCTGTTTGCAGATGTCAAGGTCTCTGAAAAAATTTCAAGCACATCAGGTCTGTCTGAATTCCCTTGGAGCAGGGGTACAGGTACCATACACACATGATCAGGAACTATGCAGTCCCCCAGCCTGAAATTCCATAAAAATCTCACATTTTCATAACCTACTGAATATCCCAAAATTGGATTCCTAATGGCATGCTACCTGGAAATTCAAATGTGGCCTCTTATTTTCAGAGTAACCCATTTGAACACAGATAGTTAAAATGACTTGTTATGACAATTTAACATGAGTGAAAACTCTAGGAAGGAAAAAAAAATTACTTCACCCTTGGGGGACAGGGAAATAATATTCGTATTGTATTCAGAAAATAGGCACTGCTATATGAAAAAAAATTATAGCAGTTGATCGCCTCATATCTAACTGTTACTAGAATTTAAAACTGAAATCAGTAAAATAGAAATTGTGCCATTAAATTAGCATTGGAGCAATATTCTTTTGAAATACAATTTTAAACCTCTGAGTTCATTTCCAGGTCTCTGTGCTACTTGTGGATATGATTTCTCCTCTTTCCTTCTCATGCCCAATGCAGTAGGGTGCATGTGGCACCTTTCAGGCTAGTTGGCTTTCTCAATGCTTCAAAACTAAAATGAAACTAAGGGTAGAATGTGTTAAAGAGTTACACTATGTTAAGTCAAGATCTTGTTGAATGGCCAGTTCAGTAATAAGAGCCTCGTCTAGCGCAGCGGTCCTGTACCATGGCTGGGCTTTGCGAACGACGATTTGGGAGGGGCTCTACCCACATTTGTTACAAGCACGTTGGTGGCTAAAAAGACCAATACGAGATAGCCACGTCTGATTGCAAAAGGCACAGCAGAAGGTCCTGTACCACAAGAGAGAAAAAACCCCAGCAAGCTAGTCAGACTGTTTTTGAAGCCTCTTCAGACCAGGAAGTAGTAGAATGAAATATCTGCAAAATATTATAGTGTTTGCAATGTCAGAATCTGCTATAACTGTGCTATCTGGCAGTATCTCAGCACTGCTCTTCTGGCTCTCTCACAGAAAGTGTCTCTGTACATGTACGTGCGTGCAGGTCTGTGTGTGTACGAACAAACGCCTGCCTGTGCTCCCACGTTACAGCATTCCTGGATGAGACCAGGTACAGGAGACATGAGATCCTAGGAGAACAAGAGAAATCAGAAGTGAATCTAAAGATTACATTATGATAAATATATATCTGTTCTTGCTTACTGAAGCATAGATGTATCAATAAACCCTCACACTCAGATCAGACACAAGGGGTTTAATACAAAGCAGTAAGTGTCTAGATAGGAAATCTAGGGAATTCTATCTGGGATGCATGAGAATGATAAGAAGCAGGCATTCATTACACAATAGGCACATAAGGGATCCACTAAAGTGTTACTACAACTAGCCTGGAAGGACATCAAACACCAAAGGCTGAGATGATGTGCCCAGTCCAAGGAAAAGGAGTATCTTAGATTAGAAAGCAATTCCCTTTTCCCACAGGGCTTCATCCTAGAGCCCACTATAACCTAGAGGAAGCTCATACTCATTTTCATTTAGAGGGCACCCAAACTGTTACTACTACTGCCTTCTTTATAAGGCAATGTTGCATTATGAGACACAATGATAGCATTGACATGAATATAGTAAGAACCATGAAGCTCCATGAAGGTCTGAACTGCACCAAAATTGATAGGATTTTAGGGCATGGCCATGGAACTACCTTCCTCTGGAGCCTGTGCAAGAAATCCAAAGAACATATAGAAGACTGCACAACTCTACTACATACTATTGCTGACAATTGTCCTATACCATTCAACGTTTTGAAAAAAATTCTGTCTAAGTAGGTTTGCTGATAATGTTAGCTCACCATCCCAAACTTGGATTTTATCTCTTTCATCACCCTGCTGAACACATTTTGACATCTGCAGTGTGAGCACTAATGACAAGGGTTCACCTTTGCTTCGTGCTATAAAAACAAGGTCTTACTTGAACAGTGCTTAGTTTCATAAAGTCCTCATCCTTCATTTGCTTTACAGGTACTGCTAAAATGGAAATTATACTGTTAAACAAAACATCCTGTTCTGCAGTAATATTGAATACCAATACTGTATCAAAATTGGTTGCAGAAATCTTGCAGATGCTTCTCTCCTCGCAAGAGGAGAACTTCTTATGAAATCAATCCATTTTAGGAATCCAGCCTTTAGATCAGGTAAACTTATCCAGCTTGTTAATATTTCTTTGGCTGTACATCTGATTTAAGAGGTTCTTACTGGAAGTTAGTCTTACTCCTAGTTCCAGGTCTTTTCCTAGATCAACCTAACTATCATCTAGTGTGGCTTAAAATGGAACTGTGACACAGGACATGCAAAGAAAATGGAATTACACACACAGACAAAAGAAAATAATTCATAAAAAAGGCCTGTTCAGCTTGTCTCTGCATGTTTTTGAAATATAATATCTTGTCAAAGCTATGGTTTGGAGTGTGGCCACAGAAAGAGCGAAGTCAGCACAACCGAGTGCACTTCAGGCAGGGAGTGGGAAGGAAGAAGTGTCTGTGGGCAGGATGTGAACCTCTTCAGATGGATCTGCTAAAGGAATAATGAAATAGTGCCACAACTTAAGTTAAAATATGGGGGAGATAAATGCTTAGACGGCAGTTCAGAGCAATAGCACAAATTAATTGTCTAATTGTAAGGTATAATTTAAGCTTTTACTAAGTCTATGAAAATGTATATGGACTACATATTTATGAGGAAGATACCATTGACTCCATATAATCAATAAAATCGAGAGTCCCCATGACATTTAGCTATTTAGCCTGCCAATCTTTATGATATTACAGTATTATTCCTCTTGGTTTAAGATGTTTTCTCTTTTCAGCTGCTACTATGCCTGCACAAATGGGAAGCAGCCAAATGATTGCAGTGAGGAAACAATGAGGGTGAATAGATACAAAATGCTGTCAAACACACTAAGTGAACAGAAAAAATATGCCTTTAATTTCTTTAGTTTCTTTTAGTTCTTTCCTGCTGCTATCAGCAGTCAGGCAGGGGGAAGGGATATGAGAATAATTGTTCAAATGACAATATCCCACTTAAAGAGCCATTGATAAAATTTATAGGACTAAAAACGCGTGAAAAAAACCTGAGATTAAAAAGTAATTTCTGGAGAAAGGTATAGAATAGCCTCTGAGTTTTGTGCACTTTCCTAGCCATGAAGCTGATGTGAATGGTGAGGGATGTGAAGTTTGGAGGAGTTTAACCCAGGCTTCATCTCTAAGAGTGCCAGCACAAAGAATAGCTTTCTAAGAATAAGCACCTCCTAGGTGCCTGATTCCCTCAAAAACAAGAACATCTGAACTGTGCCCACTTCTCAAAGCAATGCTGAGCTCACTTCCCACTCCAACCCCACAGTACAATTTCTGTAGGAGATGAAATAGCTCCGTTTGGGTTTCCTTGTCATTATGTGGAGGAGCAGCCACAGTGAGGGAGTGTCTGTGGATGTGTGCTGAAGTAACATATGATCACCAACACCTGCTTTCCTTTTAGATCCTTGGCATTCGAAGTGCAGGACCGTAGCGGAGTCCTGGCAGAGGGTGCTACACGATCCTACAGGCAGGCAGGCTGCTCCCTGGCAGCACGGCCTGCAGAGCACAGTACCTGGCTCTCCCAGGCCACACGCTCACCAGCCATGCCATAAATATTCCTGTGCTACAGGAATATTTATTTCAACATGCCTGGCCTGCCCTTGCCCCTCCTCTCTCCAGGGGTAAAGTACACAAGCTCTGGAAGTGCTCTTCCTCTTCGTGAACTGCTGCGAGATTTCTGCCCACAGGAACAGCACCTGGATCTGACAAGCAAAAAGCAGCCTGACATTTTCTGGCCTCTGTTATTAAATGGCGCATAGCCCTTATCATGATCCCAGTTAAGCCACTAAGTGTTTTGCCATCAGCTTCAGCAGAAGCATGTTCAAGCCCTAGATACCAAGGATTTGATGATGACAGGTCACCTAGAAAATGTTGGTCTTGTATCAAATGTCAGATAGAGTGCTAAGAACTGGGAGGACAGACAACACATTACTATATAGATCAGCTAAAACTTGAACCGAATGACAAAGAATGCCTTTTCTCAGAGAGCATGGAAACACATGTTCCTTAAGTGATTTTTCTGCTTTGGATTTTTTTCTCTATTTCTTTTGATGGGCAATGTTCACCTTTAAATCTTTGACTCTGATATTGCAAGTAATTATTGCTACCACAAACACTGCAGTAGCATTTATTATTTGCCTATCATTTCTCTGAAGATGTTAATAGTAACTATGATGCAGTCTCACTCTCCTTCAGTAAAAGAAATCTGTGAATTACTATGTGGTTTTCTCTATATATCACTAAGTGCTCTACTGTGAAGGTTGTCTGACAGTAACAGACTTGTTACCCTATTTGTACCTTGGTAATGTACTCCTAAGAGGAATTAATAGCTTGCTAAGCAGAACTACCTTGCTACTTTCTGTTTGCTTTGCTGGCATTGACACTGTCCTGTACAATTTTCAGGCTTTAATATCAATTTTGCAAGTGCATCTGTCAAAGGCAATTAAATTCTATGACAGATATAATTCAAATTGGACCAATCCATGCAAATCTTTCATTGTTGCGGGTATGAATATTTTATATTACATAACAAGAAACTAAAAGCAATTCACTTTAATTTAGCCATGGTGTCTTCAGTCAAGGATGTGTGGGTTTGTATGTACTCCAGCCCTTTGCACTGTCCTTGGGCAGAATTTTTAAAGTATATATGAAAAGAAAAAAAGTGTATTCATTGTGGTATTCAGAGAAAATGAAGGTGGCATTTACAGACCTTGTGCTATACTAAACTCTTGTGAATGAACAGAATTTTCTTTTTAAAATGAGTAAAAAAGCCGGCTAATTTCCCTTATTACTCTAGAATAATTTATTAGGATTTTTTTAAAATAGGAATGTGGATCCCATATTCTTTTCTTTGTGTGCACACTTAACTCCCTTTATATTCACATCAGAGACATCTATCTGGTCTCATTTGTACTACACTCATGAAACTTGATTGTACAGAAGTCCAGTTATTTGTGACGTTCCCTCATGTACTCTAGCACAAATTCAAGGTTTTCTCCTCAAAACCAGAACCAAATTATCAACTACATAAGCTTACTGCAATGACAAAGGTAAGAGCCTAAAATTAAGTAGAGAACTACAAAACATAGAGATCAAAAAGTTTTCAGAAAAATACAACTGAGATTGCTAATACATTTGCAATAACAGAATGCCAAAAATAATAAGGAAAATCTATGGAGCATAACTAATATGATGTAATCTGTTACAGAGTTCTATGACTCCTGGATATATAATTTAAAAACTTATTAGATAAAGCTCAGGTGGAACATCGTATGCTCTGTTCAATGGCCCTTTCTCCTTCTCTATATTTTTAAATTAATTTAAGAACTGGATATACTGTTTTAAAGATAATGGATATGTTGCTTTTATTTATATGCCCTGCAGTATGCTTATTGCTCCAATTATGTTGATTCTCTTTTCTATTAATTTTAAAGTATTTTATTATTTATGAAAAGCAGCTGCCAAATCTGCTTCCCTTTAGTGGGAAATTATAAGAGATGCAAAATTGGAAAAAAATATTAATGCCTTTTTTTACATAAAATTTCAAAATAGGTGGACTAATAAAAGCAGTGACTACACAGTAATTTCTTTATTTTTGTTCTCCAGAAGATGGACCCTGCAAACTGCTTGATATTTGAAATTTAATCAGCTAAGCTACATAACAGTTGTATGTCTGAAACACAGAGCATGCAATTTGGCCTCTACACTCAGTATCTGCCACTTTCCTTCAGCTTTCTCTTATTATGCATAAATGAAATCTGTGAAAATGCCTTCATTTTTCTAGATCACTTTAAAAAGCATTTGTAGTGAAAAAGCTTCCATGAAACATATTAAGTAGATCTCATTATGCAACTATTTGGACAAAATAGCCTTTATTCTGTGTTTTTTGTTGGAAAAGCAAAGGATAATGCCAGGCACAGTGCTGATGTTTAATATGCTCATGTGTTGAAGTACCTTCACCTGCCTGCTAGCATTTTAAAATAGCATGTTTCATTCAAAAAATAATGCCAGTACTCACCAACTTTGCTAAACACACTGATTTTAAACACCTAGCAAAAGTGTTGTTTGACTGTTTTCATGTTTCAAAAGACACCTTTTAAAATTTACTGCACTGGGCACTACATGCTCATGTTGGTCACTTGTTGCTATATAAAAAGGATGTAGTCTGTCTCAAGTGACAGGAAAACATGACAGATATGGATTCACAGATATGATCAAATGCAAGAACTGATATTAATGCATGCCTGTAAAATAATCACATTGGTGCTAAAGAAATCAAACCTTCAAACTTCTCCGCAGAAATAAAAAAGCAACCATAATTACAACTTGTGAATTGATGACAGCCAGCCTGAGCTTTTATTCTTATTTCATACAGATCCTGCTTTTTTTTCCTTTGTGGCTTTGTTCCTGCATAAACTTCTAAAGAGTGAGCTATTTTACCTGCACATCAGAAACCTATACTGGCAAATACAAATTCATTGATTTTTTGGATAGGCATATCCAAAACTAGAAGGGTACTCCAGGAAAAAAGAAAACCCCAAACCTCTACTTTTGAAAAGTTTAAGACACGAAAGGGAAAAAATACATACAGAGAATACTTCCCATATTGAAACATTTCAAGCCATTTGAACACTGTTCACTTGCTGCAAAGTTGCCAATCCTAAAAGCAGGATTGAATGAATTTTACAGAAGGAGACCCAGTAACCCAGTGATCTTCCAGACCTCTGCTGAAACCTAAGTTTCTCAAAAAAAAAAATCTTATATCAAATCAACCCTTACTGTACAATTAATGTTACCTATCCGAAAGAGTGTGTGTGTGTGCTCACAGCACATTTTTAAAGCTCTTTAAAGAATATTTCTGTTTGATAGTATTTTTTGTTAGCAACATTTCTATAATGTAAGGGCTCCTATCACTGTGCAGCAAATATGTGGGGTTTTTTGCTCTTATCTCATGTAGTGCACTTGATAAGGAGTACTACTGAATCTTCTGCACACTGCATTACAAAGAAAACTGTCTTTCTGTAAGGCATTTTCTCTCCACTGCTTTCACATAAAATAAAGGCTCTTGTAGCTGGATGTATCTGAATGTATTAATACTCAAATAAAAACTGAAACCCATCTACTTTATCTGGAGTATAAATCCCCAAAGATTCTTGCCTTTTCAATTGTGTTTGCTGTAACAAAGGTTAACATTGAACTGAACTTATCGTATTCTAGCATCACATGTTAAGTTCCAAATCTCTGTGTGTGATCTATTTTCTTTTCTATTGTTGAAATTAGAGAATAGATAAAATTATGGCAATATTATTAAAAATAACACAGTAAAAGCATTTTACTTAAAGACAGTTCAAACCTATTGCTTTCATGAGTAGGAAAAAAAACATGGTGCAAAGTACTGGGGGGAGGGAAGGGAAGAGCATCTGTTGAAAATTAACTACTTCAACATTAATTAACACATAATTTTCTACCTGATGAGCTGGTGTTGTAGAAAGTATAAATTGAAGGCACAAGAGTAAGAAATGAGTCATCTTTGACTTACCGTATCAAAGACTATTGCTGTATTGCAGTCAGCATCCAAACACAGAGCATGAAGCTTCTCACAAATCAGAAAAAATATACAATCAATGAACAAATAAAATTCATTGTAAAAATAAAGGCCAGAGATTAGAGTATGTATCCAAGGATCTGGTTAGTCACAGCTTTGACTAGCCTGCTACAGAGCTCTGCAAAACAAGTATACTGCAGCAGTGTGGCAAGCATAGGATTGCAATGCATGTCCCATATATTCAAGCATAATAGAAAACATGGTCTGGAGCTTATTCCATGTGGAAGTGGGGTTTGTTTTATGCAGGCAGAAAAAAGAAAGGTTCTTTTCCCACATAACAGAATTAGAAGTGAAGATTTTTCTTGATTATTGTACACAATAATTCCCCAGGATATCAATTACATAAAGCAGGTGCCTCTGTCTCCTGTTTCCCAGATAAATGCCTGTAATCTTATTTCACAAATGATCCTATTTAGACAGGAGCCACCTATTGTGATGATATCATTTGCTCTAGTATCCATAAATGGGCAACTTCCTACAAAACGTCATGACTACTGACGACACAAATTTTTATAATATTGAGTGGGCAGGGTGGTTGATTGGGTCCCATCAATCTACAGCAGCTTCTGCTGATGTGATATCATGAATCCTGCATAATCATCTAAAAGACTGAAAATGAAGAGACGCATTAAACCTGTCTGGTGGAGCTCATTAAAAAAAACAACAACCCCACACCTAAAACTGGAGAAAAAATCCTAGAGAGGTAGTAAAGGCAGATGAAACATAATGACAAAGCAGCGGCACCTTTTCAAATGCCTTCGGCACTCCCAAGGATACTGGTAGATATGAACAAAATCACTCTCAGTTTAGAAGTGTAGCTGTCAGTTTCTTTTTAACAAATAATAAAAGACTGAATATTCTCTTTCCTTGCAAATGCAAAATATGCATTGACAGCTAAAAGGACCAGTGCTTCAGTGATGCACAAATTAGCCACTCTTAGAGAAGATTTTTCAGAATTAGCAGCTGCTTGTCACAGTAGCTTGGATTATGAACTCTGTATCAAAGTACCCTTGGACTGTTAGAAATCCAGTCTGCTAGACAGGCTTGCTTCATGCACTCGTTACATGGATTTAATTTCTTACATCAGTGTGTTCTTCAGAAAATCATTCAGTTAAATATACATATTTAGGAAATGCTATGATGCAGATAACTGAAATTAGTTTCCATCTGCCTGCTTTAACACATAGGGATGTGAGGAGAGTTAAAGGTGACACAGCGTTCACTTGCCTACCCACCCTTTCCCCAAGGGACTCGGTTGTAGCTAGAGGCTAAAGCAAATTGCTTAAGAACTTTGTATTTAATACTTCTCCTGGCAGAAGTTGGTAAGAACTTCAGAAAAAGATCTCCTGATTAAAAAAAAAAAAATTACCTCAGGGCATTTTTGAACAGAATCTCCACAAATCTTGGTTTAGTTATTCCTGCTTTGAACAGACTGAGCTGCATCTAAACAGCTTCTTAATACACAGGAAGAGACATGTAACATTAGGATCCATCCACATTCACATCTGTACAATGCTCACCAGAACACCAGTCAAGCTGGGGTTTTGGGGAAGAATACTTCAAAGCTTAAAAGCACATAACCTGAGAGGTCTTGTATATAATATATACATTTCCACTGATGATTTCCACCAAAACAGAGTCCACTTCTGGAAATCCAGCCTGTCCACTGTAGATGGTCCTTTTTATACCTTGCCTTTACTTCATAGTATCTTTGGGCCAGAGACCTCTACTAAATTTCTGTATTACACGTAGGGAGGGTCCAAAAGGCAAAGCAGTTCAAATGTTAATAATAAAAGCTATTCTTTCAGAGCTGACTGATACCAAAATGACTCACTTCAGGTCTAGATGGGGTGAAAGCAAAATCTGAGCACAGCATCCAAGACACAGCCATGCTGTCAAAACAGAGAAGTCAATGTTTTCTTCTAAAAGCACTCTAAAGTGAAGAACTCCTTCCTCAGAGATTGAAAACGATGGAGAAAACAATTTCAGAGCACTGCATGGCCATTTAGATACGAGCATTTAGATATGAACAGGTTCTTTCCTTCTCCCTCCTGTGCTTGCCTTCAAGATAACACTAGCTGATCTTCCCAAATACACTGTCTAAGCATAGAGTGTAGCTTTGACTCCGGATATCATAACCCCTACATTTCAGTACTGGGTGGAAATAGAAAAGCATATAATCTGTGTGTCCAGATGGCATAAATATTTTCCACGTGTTTCCATGACAAAAGATAAAGATAACACAAGAAACAGTTAGAAACTAGAAATGTATGTGAGTGTAACTGAGATTGATGGTCCAGAAGTTTCTCTCTTGGTTAGATAAAAGCTGCTGAAATGGAAGTGAGGAAAAAAAAAAGACAGAAAATAGCTTAAAAGAAAATTCATTACTGCTTCATCAAATTCAGTCCTGCCTTGGGAAACACCAAATGTCAGATTTTGTTGTTAATGTACAAAGACTTTTAAGGCTGTTCCCAGGATGTAGTAGGAAAGCATTCATTTTCTTAAAACAATATCTTTTTCAGAATCTGACCAAAGGATATCACCACTCTTCCTTAACCTAGTTTTGAGCTTACCAAGGACACAGTGATGAGCTTGGAGTTTGCTCCCATGCAGAGGAGGATGTTAAACATGGTCCAGTGGAAGATGCCCTGATGGTTCTGATCTTTGCTTAAAGGCTTCTAGGCTTTATAAAAGATAGTGCTAAAGAGAATGGACTGTCATTCCCAAACAGCTCCCTATTGTCTAGGGAGATAGGGTGAGAAAATATCCCAAGCATATTACTGTCTCAAGAAGAGCCTGAAAGATGAGTCACTCCATGGAAGGGAAAGCTGTTGTACTTGGTCATGGGGAGATTGTCATAAGCCACAACATCTAATACTAAGCAAGCACAGTGGACATCTGATAAAACTGCAGACCACATAACAGAATATTCTACCCCTCTTAAGTTCTTTCCATTACATTTGGGATCTCTCAAGTACCCTGATATCCAAAAAAATAAGTCTAAATGTCCTTAAAGCACCTTGAAATTCCTAGTGGTCTTCCCTTTTTTTTGGTTTATTCTTTCTAGCATAACTGGAAACTAAATCTCTCCAGATATTAGGGCCAGCTAATAAATCTACACATTCCTGGGTAGAGAATAAGTAGACTGGATCTTCTTTAATGTCTAGGCTTTCCACTAATAAGACCTGAAACCTAAATTATAGAACACCAGTGGATTATTGAACCTCGATTCTGAAAGGTAGGAGACAGAAGGATGCTACCTTCTAAAACACCTACTGATATTTTAATAATAATTGCTTCAGTTAAATGAGCTTGTCTGCTGATTTGAGTACCAAGAAGCCCTGCCAGTAAGTGTCATTGTAACTTATATTAATTAGTGGGGAAACACTAAACCAACAAAAAATTATGCTAAAAAAAATCTTGCAATGCTCTCCTTTTAGACTGCAAACAACAAACAGTCAGTATAAATAAAAAGTGAATTCTTACATGTCATCCTTTTCCAGAAGTAGAGTAGGAAAACAGCTACTGCATATTGTGTGATGCTTCTTTTAATGGTGCTACTCAGGTCAGCCCTTGTGCATGTCGATCAACAAGGATCACACACACTAAGAAAAAGAAAAGCCTTATAAGAACTTGCATCTCCACTTGTTTCTAAGGCAAACAAACAGGAAAATTAGGCAAGAGTCTCGGAGAAGGAAATTTTAGTCCACTAACTTTTCTAATATTTGCAGCCAAGATCAGAAATGCTAAGGGCTAAAAAGTGTATCCTCATTCTTTTAGCCAGCTCTACTTGTGCCTAAATCTCTTGGGGAGCTGAACTGAACTGATGGGATCCTTTGGACAGACATTATTACAAGATGCATCACATTGCTGTACCTAAGCAAAGTTTCTTCCTTAAATCCCTTTGAGAGTCGTCACTATTGCTTTTAAACAGCACTGTGGAAAACTCAAAGGGAGTTTGCAGCCTCATAAGGCCAAATGTAATTTGTCATAATGTAGAAATGTTAATGAAGAATAATCTGCAGTTTTTAATTACTTGTCAAAATCCTATTACTCAACAAAAAGCCAGAAATATCTATTGCCAATATCGCACCTAAATAAATTCTGAAGAATTATAATCACAATAAATTATTACTTAATGCTTGAAACAATCAGGAAAAAGATCTGTTCACAAGCTCATTTCTATACCACCAGCTGCAATGCTGGTGTCCCAAAAAAACCCCATGAGTGTTCATTTTATTTCACACTCCATAAGAATACAGGTGTAAAAAAAAATCTGCCAAATAAAAAAATACATTTTCTGATAGGAAACCACATAATTTTCATTTCCATATGAATGTTAAAATAATTGGGAGCAGAAATTTTAAATTTTTTTAAAGAGGGGCTTTGCTTTGGTTTTCAAAAACAAAAATGTTGATCAATAAGGGGTGACCATGGTTTGCATCTAATGTCTCTTCTACATAAGTTATAATTTTTCTTGAGATTGGAAGAAAAGGGTAAAAAGTTCTACTTGATGTCATTCTGTCTTTGAAACTGTGTATTTTACTAAGTCATTTCCTTTTCAGTGGAACTCCCCATTGCTGTGAAAGGCAGCTGTATTGAAACACTTATAGTACAAAAGGTTGTACAAAATAATTTAATATAAGCAGTAAGTAAAACTTTCTTCTATCATAGACCTCCATACTGTAGGATGCCTGATGGTTTTCCAGAGAGGTTGGTAGGCTTCATCCTTGTAGTCCAAAAATCTAACTCGTTGAGCATTTCAGATCAGGATTCTCTATAAATTGTGGCTATTGTGACAAAACATTCCCATTGGCAGACAGGAGACTTATCAAGATAGTTTTTTTCATTGAAGATCAAAGAGCAAAGCTATGGTATGGTCATAAACCTGTGACATGAAAAAAGAGGGTTCTTCCAGGTTAGGATGTCATTAATTCTTCAAATTCTGATATTAATAAAGTGGAAGATGCATCTGTGAGCAGGACAGCTTTGTCAATTCCTCACTCATTTGGAGGCAAGACTGCAAAAGCATCCAGCTGCCCTTCACTGCAAGTGTTGAAGAAGAGCAATAACAACAAAGAAAAAGATAATCCTGAAAGACCATATACCAATAGTAACATCAAAAAATTTATCATTAATGCCTTCTTTTAAAGAAAATGAGTTTCCTTCAAAATTTTCACTTTTTGCTTCTTACCAACATCTCTGGAGGGCTTAATTTAGAGGCTTTTAATAGCCTACCCTTTCTTTTTTTTGTTTTCAGAGCTTTCAGCCTTTTCTTTGCAGTAGCATTTTAAGAATGTACTCAAGAACTTGGTATCTCAAAATTTTTACAGGAAATGAAAAAGAAACAGTAAACACCTGGTCTCCCTGTAGATATGCGCAAGCTTAGAGCAGTTAAGAAGCTTCTCAACTTTGCACTATTTAATTTTAACAAACTTTATAACAGTGGCATTATTTTTACCAAACCTACAAAATTTTTCTCAGGTAACATTGCTTCAGAAGCCACTAGTCTGAGAATGTTAGTGTAGGCTTTCTGAGCATTCTTGTTTTGAGTAAAAGTAGTTACTAGTGACTTGTGAAAAATAAAAGGCTTTAATCTTTCTATCTTTTTGTTTACTGATCCATGTCTCGAGTCAAACACAGTTCTTTCACTTGTAGTCCTGTGTTCCTTGCCTTGACTTCCTCTTCCCCTTTTCATTCTCCTTCCCATTTTTCTATGTTCAAATAGACAAAAAGTGATGTGAGACAATTTTTTCCTGTCTGGTTTTAGATTTTATGCATTTCTGATGTCTTTGAAGGATGACCAGTAGACTCCATGACAAAACTGAAGGTGCAGCTCTATAAAAATCATTCTAGAAACTATGGAAAAAATATAACAAAGAGGAAGGACTTGAAGATGAACACATCTCACATCAAGAAATCTGTTGTCCCTTGGCAAGCTGGAGTACCTAATACATCTTCAAGTAGTACAGTTGTATTGGCAGTTTTTAAATGTGATTAGTAAGCAGCATTTCAGGGAAAAACACTGAGATGGGACTGCAGGTCCTTATATCAGCTGTGTGTAAGGAAGGAAAACATTCATTTTATCTGAAGCTTGAACTTCCATCATTGATGACAATAATGAAATGCACAGATAGCAATGGCAAAGACTAGAATTTCTTGGTTTGAGGTTTTCCATCTTAAATGCATGGTGTAAATGTTTGCATGTTTGCACAGAGCACTGTAAACAACCAGGAATAGTTTGCTCTTATGTGTTAGGGAATTCAAACAGAGGTACAATATCTTTCTACACACGTGAAATCTGTACAG
Organism: Manacus candei; assembly: GCF_025592945.1. Classification (NCBI taxonomy): domain Eukaryota; kingdom Metazoa; phylum Chordata; class Aves; order Passeriformes; family Pipridae; genus Manacus; species Manacus candei. Next base: position 10,382,750 of record NW_026138059.1, on the reverse strand, counting down.
CAAAAAGCTTCCTATTTGCTTATGCTCAGCCAAAAGTACTAAAATTAATAAGATATAGGTAAGTACTGAAACTACCAGCTTCTCAAGCTTCTCGTTGAGCCTTATCCGGTTATACAACTTGAAGTCAAAAATATCCCAACAAAAATGGTAAGTCTGAATTCCTGGAAATAATTATCAATACGATTTCCTCTCCTTACTTCTGTATTGAGTTTAAATATATATATATATATAAAGACACGTCTTCAAAAAAAAGAAAGTAAAATAATTAGAAAAATAAATTCTTCACCTATAATACAAGCTGATCTTCTGCTTGAAGAGGAAAGGAGGATCTGAGGTTCTAGTCCTCTAGACGTTCTAGTCTCTCTAGACGTTGAGATTTGGCTTTGCGTAAAGAAATCAAGAAAAATCACTAGCAAAAAGCAAAAGCAGATAAACAAGATTTTGGGGAAGGAGGAGAGAAACACGTGACAGCAGCTGCAGATAATTCAAAGGCTTTCTCAGGGTCTGGTGAGCCCAAAGGAGGCACCTCACACAGTGAGTCTCGAAGTGGAAGCACTGTCTGCAAGTCATAGCCAGGAGAAAGAGACAGCCTACAAGGTCTCATTAACATTTCTTGATTATTTGCTAATAATAACAATGTAGTCTAGAGTGTCTAGTGTGTAAATAAAATTCTGCTTCACATAATTTTTGCATTGTACCTCCAGTATACAAATATTACAACTACGTAAACCCAATATTAACTGTATCCTGTGCTGCAACAGCTGAAGTACCAGGGTTTGGATTTTTTTCAAGTCAAAACATTCTGTGAGGTTTGACATCATGTTCAGGTCCTTGTTGTGGCTGATACAGAGTGATCTGCGATGACAAGCTTTGTTCTGAAGGTGAAACAAAGTCAAATTCTGTAACCTCACATGTTACCAAGAGACAAAACAGTCGTCTTCTGGCCATATCTCATCACAGGCACTGCCACTAATCCATTTCCAGGCATCACAGCTCATAAACTCAGAACTATTATGGACTCGATAAAGTCAATCAATACATTAGTTAAGTGAGTTGGAATGATTTAGCTCTTAGGGAAAAAAATATAGGGCTCAGTGTTACTCATTGCTGGTTTTGAGCATCTTGGTATAATTAATCCCAACAAAACCATTCGGACAAACACACTTAGCTTGTCACATTCACTTGAAATACAATCAGGAAAACAAAGTCTTTTTGTTTTTGTTTAAATGAATTGCAAGGTCTTCAAAGCAAGGACTGATTGTTACCACCTGTTTTACAAAAGCTTCTTGAAGGGCTCTTCTTCTGAGACCCTACTTCATACCTGTGCAACAGCTCGACAAGAATCGGGATTTTCCCCTACAAATTTGAAAAGTCAAACTCTAAATTAAGAATGTATCACTGGTGAGTTTTTAGAAGGTGGAAAAGCCCATAGCACTTAAATGACCTTTCTGCAGTTCCAAATCTGAGCTAGATATAAAAGCATGGTACAAGGACAATGGGAGGAAAAGTAGTACACTGGATGCCACAATATACATTAAAAATACATTTTGATGTAAATTCTCTTCAATCTTACATGCTAACTTAAAGAATAAAGGTAAACAGATGCATGTATTTACACACAGCCAAATAATCAACAATGTATGTTGATTTCTCACAACCTTTACAAGGCCTCTTTTAGGAAATAATTGAATCTGTCTTTTAGAAACAAAATAAACTATATTTAATGCTTCCTTTTTTTTGGAGAAAAAAATATTCACAATATGGGATAGAGAAACTGCTTCTTTGTTATAAAAAATGCTGAATACTTTAATGAAATTATATAAAATACTCAATATTGTAATATTCAATACTCAAATATATAACAATTTCATATAATAGCAGTTAGATCTTCTGCCTCCTCTGTCAGCCTAAAGTTTCATTTCAGAGAACCTCACTCCCATCCCAAAAGAAAATTTCCAAGCTGACATGTACTACAAATTCTAATATCTTTTTTTTAGCTTGAATAAATCCAGAGGCTTGTAACGTAAGTGTAGCAGTTGAAATGTGCAGTGAAATGACTGTTTAGAATGACTACTAAAAATAGTTAAGCAATTTCAGCCATAGCAAACAAAATAGTAGAAATATTCTTTCAGTAGAATATTTCTATAAAGTTTCATATTTCTTGCAGAAATACAATGTGTGCAAGATTACTCATTAACAATGGAATGGAGGAAGAAGTAAAATCCTCCAGCAGTAGTTTAGAAAAGATTAGCTCAGTATATCTGTAAACTGTGTCTTCTTTAAGGGTGGCTGAGGGCCAGAAAATGATATGACAAAAATGAGGGTATCACTGATAGATTATTTAACCCTGCCAGCATGCAAAAGAAAACACCAGCAATAACATTAATATTCACAGTGGCACCCTTTAATGCTTTCATATTTTAGATTTGACCTTAGTGAGAAACTTCGCAAATGATTGTTTTGTTCCTGTGATTCTAGTTTTTTATGAAAGGACAATAACATCCCTGCATCAACCCTTCATTGTGATTTTCCAATAAGGACATACAAATGTTTGATATCTAGGATTTTGCGGTCTAGAACTGAAGCACACTGGCAAAGCTGATATGTGTAGAAGTCACTATGGTTATTGCCTACACTTTCTTTGCCTCCAATAAAATCATTCATTTCCATAAGCATTAAAATTCACCAAATGCACCAAAATTATTCAGACAAAAAAAATAATCTCTTTGGTTTATAAGCATCTTAGCTGTGCTGCTTTTATCTGTTTAAGTATAGACTCTGAGCTGAGGCATATTATTACACATCTGTGTATAAGAACAATTATTGCAGGAGAAGCCTTGCAGTGGAAATGCTTTGCAGACCCCAGCTTCAGCAGTGTGTGTGGAACAGCTGTCTGCTCTTGGCCAGTGTAAAGCTGAAAGCCAGAAAACGCTGTACAGGATGCCAGAGGAGAGGCACTAGCTGAGGATTTAGCAAGGCAAATTCAGATGAATATGCTTAGTATTATTGTAAATCTTTCCAGTACTAAGAAAATTAAAAGTTTATCTTCCATGGTTAAATTCCCTGTCTATTCTAATAAGAAACAGCTATACGTAAAACTGATTTTTTTTTGTTTGCTTTGTCTTATAGCAATCAGCATGATTCTTCCTTTCAGTATTCTTACATAAACATCAAACTGGCTAGAGCCTGTAATATTTTCTGAACTCACTGTCACGCAGTATACCAAGTTCTTTAAAATTGTGTCCAGTGGCTGTGTCCTCAAGAGTCACCAAAAACCATTTCTTAGTTTTATCCTTTTACTTCAGGTACATTTCCACTTAAGTTCCTCCCAGCACACCGAGTGATTTTGCTCCCTGCTGTAGCTGGTTATTTAGACAACCTGCCTGAACCACCATCGCCACTCCTCCTACATTTAAGTAGCCTATTTTTCCTCTTTTCACCTCAATACCTTCTTAAGGCTGATTGCTTTTAGTCACCAGGCTACATATCTGACAGATATCAATGCACTCTTTATCAGTTCAGTTATTTTCCTTTATTTTTCCTGTATGTGATTTTGCTGATGATCCCTATAGGTGAAAGCTCTTAATATTACTCTTCAATACACTCACTGAGGTCCTTTCACTGAGAACCTTTTTCCCCTTTTTCAGGAAGGGCACAGTGCTCACTGCATACAGGACATGCAGGTAAAATACTTGGAACCTTAAGCAGGACTTACACTGAACTTTAGCTATGGTTTGTAGAAAAGTAGCATCATCAGAGGCTTATTCGTGCTGCTGAGGCAGGATATATAGTCCCCTCAACACCCAAATCTACATAATCTCTTCTACCATTGCCAGCCCCAAAGACTCAAGCAACACCCCCAAAAGTAACAGATGGAGCTTTCCCAAAATCATAAATACTTTCTTAAAAGATAGATACACAAATTGAACTTGATACTGACTTTTTAGTTGGTAGGGTATATTCAGACCAGATGTCCAATGTGTAAGAACCCAGAATACTGTCTGTCATATCATTACTTTCTTAACTGAACTGAAAAATAAAGCTTTTCCCTGTAATCTCTCACTTTCAGAATAACAAACTTTTGCTAATGCATTAAATATCACATGAAACAACAAACCAGCAGTGGTCACTTTTCATGTATCATTTCCATGCATGGAACCTAGATGCATTAAAGAGGGAGGAAAGTACTTCCCAGAAGTTCAAAGGACTCAGCTGTTGGTTTAAAATAGTCAGCAATTTCTATATAAGTCATAGAAAATATTGAACAGTTATCTGTTCAAAATTTTTCAGTATAAATGAGAAAGTGGAAAACATTTTTCTTCTGATCATATCTTAGTAAATGCATGTGTCCAGGTTTTGACAAAAACAGAATAGCAGTTTAGTGGGAGCTTATAAAACCTGTGCAGCTGTGGAAGAAGAGTACACCAAAAGGCTGATATTTATTAGCAGAGTGCTACTCTGACTTTTAAGCTGTTTTCTGTTATGCTTGCCTACTTACTTGTGCTCCCGTCTTATTTCCTGGGAGAAATGCCAAAAAAATAAATTGACCTCTCTATACTAACTATTAAGTATGTCACATCATGCTACTTAAAATATGTTACAAGCTGGTTGGCACAGAAACACATTTTCTTCTGTTTGGGAACACATATGAAAATTCAGTACAATGAAAATTCACTGTCCCAGCTTCTTGGGAACCCAGCAGTCAGGCCTAAATATGGCTTCCTATAGGTGTTCAGCTGCAGCATTACAAGCCATGGAAGAGCATCTTATCCCACAAATGAGATAATTTATAATGGGACAATATTTAAATTGAGCATAGACCTTGCTCAGATTAAATTAATCCAAATTAGGGATCAAATGACCTGTAAAGCTATGAGTTATGCTTTAGAAATCATTCCAAACTGAAGCACATAGAAGACATGCCCCGACTTTACCTAAAGCACAAATATAGTGCAGATTTACAATCACAGCAATTGAGTACACAGTATAAAGAAAACACAGCTATAAAAAAGTCATTTTCTTATAGAATACAGCTGGTGGATGGATTTAAGGAGACAATGAAGATGCTGAGGAACAAGAGACTTCTGTAGGCCTCGAAGATGCCAAGAGAAAAAGTAAGCTGCAAGGGGTGAACAAGGAGAGGGGGCAGAGAAAGCCTGAAAGAAAATATCCAGGGATGGGAGCAGGGATAAAAGTCTTTGCTGTAAACAAGGAAATCTGCCCTTCAGCCTATTCTGCCATCCCCACGTCTATAAGAAAGGGAGAGGAGAATTTGTAGTTTTTACCCACTGCCATGCTTGAGCCAGACACCTGTTTGGCTTCAGGGCTCTGCTGACCAGCCTTCCAGGGACATTGCACTTTAGCGACTTTATGCTTGTAGCAGCTCCGCTGTAACGCAAGTGGACAGCTCCATCTAGAGGCAAATATCCTCTCAGCTAGTGAAATGGCATCATTGCGACTGAAATATCTATTTCTTCACAAGTCAGCACCTACTCAAAATAGCGTTCCAAGCTGCTGTCCCCTGGGCAGGGCTGTCCGGCAGGAGGGAGAAAGCCCCATCCACTTCACCTTCTGCAAAGGTTGAGCAGTTAAAATAAAACCGATCTTTCCCTGAAACCCACTTCTTGAACGGCCTCCCATGCCAAGCCTGCCAGATTGATTTTGTGGCATCCATAAAATGACACAGATTTAAGGCTTACTGTCATTCTGGTGACACAAATGGGTCCCACAGGCAAAGGGTTCCTGAAGTCCTTTACCACTAGTGTCTCAATGAGAAATACACAGCCAAAGTATTTCCCTCTAATATCTTGATAAACACATCTACATTCAGTACAAAACAGAGCACCGGTGGTTAATATGAAGTTAAAGAAATGTTTTAAAAAATAATATTCAAATAGGATGTTTATAATCCTTTTTGTTGCAAAGGCCTTGTCTACTGAAAAAAAAGAACAGACTATTCTTTTCTGTCCATCAATTAAGAAATATCTCCAGCCACATACTAATACTGATATGGAGCCCAAGAGCACCAAATCACACACTTTAAAAATCATATTCAAGTCTAACTTCATCGTCTCCATTGCTGGGATGTGGCCTCTGTGCCAAGCTATTCTCACAGAAGAGCTCCTCTTCTGCACTGATCAGGATTAAAAGAAAAAAGCTTTGAGTAGATGTCTCTGAATGCCCTTTTCTCCTAGTCACAGGCCAAAACATGTATTGCAATATAATTTTAAAAGCTTAACTCCATTGTAGCTTACTGTACTCCTATAAGGGCTTATTCAAATACACAACGAGTTATATCAATATTATTCTTCCTGTTCACTGTTTTTCAGGCTCATGGGGTATGTATCACCAAACATGCACTTTTTATAAATCAATATATTTAGATTCAGACAAGCTGTGTATCTGAGCAACAGCACAGCAAGGAAAGACTGCTGTCTACACATTACATTTTCTCAGATTACTCATATATTATACAATAGTGTCCTAAATTTTACTGATTACTTTCTTCTGGTGTTTGTTAGCGAGGAAGAAAATTTGGACTCAAACAAGTTTACCTTTTCCATAATGATGTCTTCTGAAAGTTAGGTATAAGTAGTTAATGGTAACCAATTTAAGATTTAAACTGCTGAGCTGATTAGTGTAAGCAAGACATACTGGTGGGGATGGGGGCTAGAGAAAAAATTAATGCCCCTTTTCCTATAAAAATTATTGCACAACTGGCTGCCCATTTGTTAACCTGTTCTTTTTCTGTGTTTTATTCATTTAAAATGTGTTTTTGCAATAAGAGTATAGATCTAAATGAACAGAAGCAGAAGCAATAGATGTTGCAGTTCTAGGTTTCGTCTGGTTTTTTTTTTTTTAAGGGTATAAATTTCATGAAGAATTGTTTATTTTAAGAGATTCATTGCTTAAAACAAAACCAGCAAACTACACAGTCATTTCTTTCCTGACTTCTTCCTACTGTATGAATTCAGATCCAGTTTGCTGTTATTCACAACAAAATTAGTGGTAGTGATGAATCATATCTTTGTGGTAGCAGAGAATATAAGATGTGTGTCTATTTACGTAGCACATTGGAAGTTTTTTAAGGTCTCTTCTAAGAAAAGTGCAAGAGGATGGATGGAGAGAAAGCTCAATGGTGTCAAAGAAAGATCCCAGTGGACTCTCACATGTGTTTGCCAATACACACACATACAATGACACTGGATCTGTATAAACACCCATGGGAAGAGTTGAGTATCAATCAAATGAAAACACCAGAGCTGACCTCCACGCAGTTCTAGTGATTAGCAATCACTTATGCTCAAAGACATTGACACCTTGCAAGATCAGCTTCATCCCTTGGCTTCAGACCCAGAACAGACCAGTCCTCAAGCAAGTCCTGCCTCTTTGCGGTGTTTGGCTTTGCAGTGTTCAGCACTAATTTAAATCAATGTCTCAAAAACCAGTGTCCTACGTGGCCACAAAAACTGCACAATTAGTGTACCTCTGAAGCATACTTCACAGTCACAGCCCCAGGCTTTACCTGGGTGGTCCAAACTGAAGAAAATACAGGTAAGAGATGGACCTCAAAGTTTCATTATTTCAGTAAGTCTTTGGAGATAGTCTTTTTATGAAAACATGAATTAATCTAAATGGATAAAAGAGAAGAACAGCTTAGGTCAAGATACAGTGTTCAGAAAGGTGAATAAAATATGGAGGGCAAGGTAGCTTGCTGAGAAAATGGAAAAGATGGTCTGCTGTGGTATATGTTAAAGAACTGGTATAGGGTAGAGACGGTTTACAAAACTTTGACATAGCCCTCTCTGTGTCTTGAGAACACATATGACACACAAAATCCCATCATTTCTGTGATATTCAGAATGGTTTATCCCTTCCTTGATCTACCTGAAAGTGGTAAAATATATGAACAGTGACTTCCGGAGACTGAACTATACAAGTATCCATGAGTGTGATGCCAAAACTTCAAATGTTGAAATCGGAAAAAGACTGGGACTATTTCAGTCATTGTAGATCAATGTTCCTGGTCTAAATTAGTCAGCTGCCTGTTATGCAAGATCATCCTCCCTGCTAGTCATTCTCACAGGGTATTTACAGAACACTACATGGGAATGGTGAGAATCTGAGTGAAGGTACTACCAGGAGGAGGCTACTTAAAAAAGAATATACTGCATACATTTTCAGGCAGACATTTAAGTAGACAATTTTATACAGTATTTGCTTTTTCCCATTGCATTTTATATGCACACATGCATACATACATACACATATGCACACACCGTGTTTTCATGTCATTGCAGGTAACGTGGGAAGGAAGGCATACATAAATATGTTTAAAAAAATCTTTCTAGAGCATGAAATACTTCTGTTGCTTCTGGGTAGCACAGGCTTATTTGGAAATAGCTTTCAAAATGCAGCCTTTGGAGAAAAGTATTTCAGAAATCAAAGTGATTCTCTCAAAGCTTTTGCCATGATTGCATTTACTGGAGTAGGAGGAAGAGGGAAGAGAGAAAGCAGGGAAATTTTATTTTATCTCATCCCAGTGGATTCAGTCTTTCGTTTTCTGGATGTTTGATTCAGTGTCCTGAACAAGTTGTAAAATATCTGTTAAGAAGATCACAACTAAATGCACACAATATATTTCAGCACAATGATCTGTTGCTCTTCTCCTTCCTTTCTATCTTACACTATCATTTCCTTATCCAAGCTGGTTTGGGGCTGACATATAGTTTCATCTGTATGAGATAATTCCTGCCTCCTTAACTAATGCTAAAAGACTTGTTTTTTGGAAAAAAAAAACCAGAACAAGTGAAGTGAACATAAGGTGGACTAGCTAAAAAAATCTCACTGAACAGCGTTTTGCTGTTTGTATCATATGACAGCATTGCTCTGCGTGCAGTTATCTGAACCACTGTTCTATCAACACACTCATAAAGAAGCCAGGGAAAAGAAGTCAAGTAATGTTCCAAATTTTAATTATTATTTTTACTGTATGTTTTCATTTCTATTTCTTAAGAGGTATAATGCATGAATTAAAAGAAGTTTTATTCATTTTATTAACATAGAATGCAAGCTGATCTGCACTGATTCAGAGTCCATCTTATTTGCTAAAGCACAGGATAGAGAACTGGAATTGTTGAACTGAGCCGGGAGTTAGGCTACTTTTGTTTGATAGCACTTGACCAAAAATGCAGGAGCTTCAGCAAAGTCCGCCAAACTCCAAATGGGCTGTCTGATGGTTTGGCACAACTTGAGATAATGCTGAAAGCAAGTAAAGCCAAATTAGTACTTGCATTCAGTTAAAATGAAATGGACTATAGTATAAATAGATCAAAACTGGGCCCAGATCCTGCAATTCACTATGCAGGCAGACTGTCAAGTGCAGAATCAGCACTTTGGTGAGCAGAAATCTAATGAGAAAAAGCTCTGAAATGCTGGAAAGAATTGTTAGAAGAAAAACTATTTAAATACTCCACATAACTAGAAATATTTGCTAAATACCACAGACATTGATAAATGATTTAAGAGTAATTACTTTGAGCCTGTAAATGATTCTTTGAATGTAGTAAAAAGAATTTCATGCAATAATGTGTCAAACCAGTTTGGAAAAAAGCTCTAAAAAACCCTTGATGACTATGTTTATCCGCAGCAAAGCAAGTGTACAATCAGTATTAACCAGTCCAAGAAGTGGTGCACTGCCTGGGTACAACACAAGTTACACAGATTTTAGAAGACTAAAGGTAAGAGAGGAGTGAAAGGTTAAACATACAAATCTCACAAAGAAAGGAGTCTTTAAATGCGGGGCTTTTTTGAGAATTGCAACCTACAGTGCAGTTCCCCTGCTTCGTATTTACTCTGAATTCAAAATAAATAAATAAATAAATAAATAGATAGATAAATAAATAAAAGCAGTTTGGTATTCTTAAAGAACCAGTTTTATAGAGAATTCTATTTACATTAGCATGATAGATTACATCATGTTATATAAATAAAATCTTACACTGTGACACAAGCATCTGCTAGGAAAGTCAGAAATTCGATAGAAAGAAATGCTGTGAAAAATCTGCAAACCTGAACGCTGAGGAGAAAAATGAAACAAAGGAAACAAAACATGTTTCTAGACATTTTACAGATAAAAATATGAACAAATAATAAAGAAACAACATCAACAACAACAGAAAGCCTTACCATGATGTTTGCACAACTGTGTGTCTGTAGCCCATGCTATAAATGTGGATACCTTCTATTCCCATCATCTCAGCCCCTCTAGTGGTCAGTACCTGAAGATCTTGCCTTCAGGAGGGACAAGATCTATCCATATGTACCATTTGCTGGTCCTCCTGTATCTTGTCGGATATTTTTTTCTTAATTGTATAATTTTTTCTGGAGATATAACTTGTCACCTTTTATTAGCATTTTTGTCAGTGCTGCTGCTACGTGCATACATTTAATTGCTAAGCAACAAAGAGAAAGCTCTGCACAGCACATTCGATTACTGCATTCCCTGTGCCATGCATTGTTACTAATGCACTTACATAATATGAAATAAAAAAAAGAAGGTAAAAATATTTATTTCTGTTTCCATAGCATCTAGAAGCCACAATCTGAAATCATCCTCCACCATGCTAGCCACCAGGCAGAGAGCTAACATCTGAAGATGAGGGTAAGTGGACCGATTCAAAGTGGACAAAAGTTAAAAACAGAGCTGTTTCAGCGTTGCATAGGTGAATAGGCTAAGTCTGAAGCTCAGGGGTGACTACCCACCTACAGTTAGACAGTCATGATTCTCACACATTTGTAAATGTGGTGGCCTCAAGGTAGAAAGCAATAACACTTTCAAAAGTTTATCAGTTTGAAAGAAATATGTCTGCACTGTATTAAGAAATAATCCCTCTTCCCTTTTCTCTTTAAGGTGTACGAAAAACAGGGCAGGCCTTATTTTTTCACCAAAAGTTACACTTCACTGTCTACTCTTTGTATCCAAATGTACATTTGCCCCTGTAATTGAAGGGTGCTGTCTCCAAAATCTGAGTCTGGCACAACCAAGGATTACTGAGTTTATCACACAAGGGACTGCAACTTTATCTTTTGTTTGTTTAAGAACAGATCTGTTTACCAGAGAGATCTCTTCACTCCTGAAATGTAAAAGGATAGTGATCCATACTTGTCCTTGGTATGATTACTAGACATTATGCAGTCAGCGCTGCATTTATAAGTAGCGTTTTATTTTCAATGTTCAGGGGGAAGAGCAGCTTGAAAAACTAAGCCATTATTGTGTAGGTGTACAAATTTGCACAACCACATACAACTATTTTTATTTCTGCAGTTAGACGGGAATTCAGGTATGGGGCCTGACCCTCTCTGTATCCCTTTGGCATTTCCCAAGTAGCCCAAGTGGAGCAAAGAACCAGATGGGGAGACCTGGTAGAATCTTCTATAGCTTTATTTCAGGATGCTATATATCAAGAATTATAGAAGGTATACTTTAAGATAAGTTTCTGATCTATTAGCCCCAAGGATTAAGAGGAGTGCTAGGAAAACAGGAAGTTGCTTTGAACCATGAACAGTCAGGGACACAGTCCTGCTGAGCAGCATTAGTATTTCCTCTGGGTTCCAATATTTTTACAACTAAACTGAAATTTGTTAACAGCTAATATGACCTGTTCTCTTGGAGAGACTGAAGCAAGGGCTGTAGTTGTGTTCAGGGCACAACGTCCTTTGTACTCCCATGGGAAGGCCAAGTAGAATTCTTCTCCTGACAACCACAGCAGGAGCCCACAAAGGACACTATCAAATTCCTGAACTAATGAATTACATCAATACTTAATCATACAAAGTGCTTCTGCATTAAGCTACTCAAAACATTAATTACTTAACCCCTGAAATATCTTAGTGAATATATTCCTTTCATTGCTATTTCATGAGATGGATGCTTGGAGAGGCCATAATTTCCAAGAACAACAGAGTCAAGTCCTAAATCCAGATTCAGAACAGCCAGGGAATTAGCTTCCAATTGGGAGACCCTGTTCCTGCCTCCTGGGTGACTTTGGATCAATTGAGTACAGAACTGAAATGGAGATTTGTGAGATAAATACAGAAGAAAATGAAAGAGTTTCTAGCTACTAGGAAGAGCTCAATGACTTTCATATGACCCAGAGTCCTACAGCTCCTCCAACTAACGATTCCATAGAAGGTAGCACAGAAAACAAGTCTCATATCACTGGCTTTTATGAGAGAAACTTTAAAACCCCACCAAACAATGTAGATTAAAGGCATATTACATTATACTTGTGTGCTGGTAACAGTAAACATTTAATCTTTTTCCTACCTTTTAACTTCCTAGCACTCAAAAACTACTAAATGAATAGGTGTGCTTCTACATTTCCTAACCTATAGCTTACCTCTGAATCTTCACATTGAACATTAATAGTTTCTTTTGCTTAGCTCAGGACAGCAGAATCACCTTATTTGAGGGGATTGCCCTAAGCATTGCTCTGAACACCAAATACACCTGGGCCTAGCCTAGCCTTCTTGAATTCATTGACATAAACTCATAAAACTTTCAGTGTTCAACTCTTAGTGATGACTCCAGCGTGACTGTGAAGCATTAGGTACACAACACAGTCTCTGAACTTGAGCTGCAGTGACAACGTGCAATATGGGCAACAGGGAGGGAAAATAAAGGTTACATATGACCATTTTAATCACACACTCTACATACACTATATTATTCCCACATTTTTATAGTTGCCCTTTCATGCCTTCAGAGAAGTATTGTAATTATAATCTGTTTGGCTTCAAGTTCAAAATGAAAGTATACAGGTTACATATATGTGTACACAGGTCCTTAATCACATGCTTGTGCTTAATAACTTCTTTAACTTTTGGTCAGCCCTGAATTAGTCAGATAGTTGGCCCAGATAATCGTTGTAGGTCCCTTCCAATAATCCCTACTCCATTCCATGCCACAGTGTTGGTCACAGCAGCCACAGACCCCAGGTCAAGAAGGGTGGTACCCAGACATCTCCAGCAGCTGTAGACTAATGGGTCAGAATTTTTTCACTATAGAGCCCCAGTAAAGAGCACACCTACCTACAATAATAATGAAAGGGATACCAAGCCTGCACTCTGCAGACTCTTAGCACTCTCTTATCTAAAAGAGCACTCACAGCAGCAGTAGCCTTTGTTCATACTTCCCAAATCATGAAGGTTAATGGGACCATCCTTCTAAATGAGGTGGCAAGACAAGGCTTACTAGCACAGAAAACAATTTTTTTCCTGAAAATAATAAAATTGGGTAGATGTCTCTCTATTACAAAGGTATTTTTCAGGGACTGGATCCATCTTGCATAGACCGCTGGAAACAGGATAATCTTCAGCCAGTACTAAACTAAATATATATATCTATATACACCACTCAAAACAACTTCAAAGATGTGTCACAGAAACCTGAGTCCAAGCCAAAATAGAACTGTGGATTAAAAAGACATTTTCAAAAGGTGTGTGTGTAAAAGGCTAAAAGATATTTCTCAGTTCAGGAAACAAAGCTTGCACTTCGGTTGCTTTTTTCCTTTGCAGACAGATCATTCAAAAGAAGCCAAAACTAAACATTCAGTGAGAACATAAGGAGCACCCAATGGGGTTCTTCCTCAATTGCAGCACTTTAGGCATGCTTAGCATCAAGAGCTTCCATGTTTTTCCTGAGCTATTAGTTTCACTTCTTCTATATCCACCATTTTTGTGAGGTATGTCTTTAACCCAATCTGTTAACATGTGTAATTAGTATGCTCACCACTGTAGGGAGAGAATTTTATCCAGCAACCAAATAAGAAGCTGAACAGTAGCTGTGAATTTTATTGTTGTAATATTAATAATTTAAGACTTCTATAAAACGGTTTGTTAGGGATGGGCATGAGGGAACAGAACATTGTAGGGCTTTTTGTAATTTAATACCTCAGAGTGATGAACAGTAGAACATATCTTCAAGAACTTGTCTCCAAATCAATACTTCCTTCCTTGTAAGGCAGAGGTAGGCAATGTTTTATTCACAGTATTTCTGAAATGGCTAAATGCAGCTCTAAAGACAAAATTTTTAGAATACGTACTTTACTTAAGCTTTAAACCTGCTAGAATTTGGTATGATTTACACATCAGAGAAAAAGAGATCTTCAGCTCCTGAAGTAGTGAGGTGTAGTCAATCCCTACTGTATTCTAAACTTTGCTCCCATAATAGTAACTGAACAATCCTCCTCAATTCCAAATATTTCCATCAGTTCAAAGCAGAAGTGGGGGAACATCCCACACAATCAGAATCAATAACATGGGGGTGAGGGGACAACAGTAAAAATCTAGGAATTATTCAAATCTTAGAGTAAATCTGTCTGCATAGAGGTAACAGATATTTGATTAAATTTATCGTTCTATGGAAAGCACTTTGTGATGTATGTCAGTGAAAGAGGTTTTTGTCTGCTGGCTTCATTTGCTCATGGCAACAAGAACAAAACACCAAAACAGAAAAATACTAATTTTCAGTAGTCTTTATTCAGATAGCTGTATTTGCATGTCCAGGACCAAACTGAAAGACACTCATCCACGTTTCCCAGAGGAAAAAAAGTGAAGATGTAAATGTTAAGACTGTTTTGAATGTAGAACTCTACTTTTCATAGCTGTTGCCATCTACCAGCACTTATGTCTGTGCCAAACCTTTGGTAAGTTTGCTTATGTCTTTGTTTAGTCCAAATTAGTTCTGCAGGGGAAAAAAGACAGGAGACCTGTTGGAGAAAAAAATAGTAATTTGAAACTTTCAGATATTGAAGATCAGACTGATTTTCTTCAGAAAGAATACTTGTGAGACTGAAGAAAGCCATCACTCATTTTGTAAAATAATGAAGGCATGGAATGAGGTGTACTTTGATTTCCTGATTACAATAAAAGTGGGAATAGTTTTTTACTGTCTACTCTAATGTGAAGAAGAAACCAGTGATGTTCTACTGGCATGCAAAAGAAGTGTATATGAAGTAGTGCTGTATTATGTACAACAGAAAATTAATTACAGCAGAATTATGCAATATGCTGCCCCTCACCAGCACTGGTAAACATCAAGTGTTTTCACAAATGGAACAATAGCATCCATTATGTTGTCTCAGAATGCATATGCTTCATAATTAACATTATTAGAAGAGGAAAAGTCTGTTCTGTAAAAGCAAAGCAGTAAAGAGACATTCATAATCTCTACCATGCAGTCCATTAACCTCAGAAATTTTAAGTAGCTTCACAGTCATCCATGGCATTTTGGATTTCTCACAGCTTCAAATCTGTGGGCAGCTTCACAAGCTTTTTGCAAAGTTTCTCATGACTAGGACATCTGTAAAATTTCCTCCAGACCTTTCTTCAATTCATCTCGTGTTAGGTATTCAGTAATTGACATATCTTAATAAGGATAAAGGTACATACTTAAAAGCACGCTCTACTGCACACAATATCTTTTTTTAAAAAACTTATTGGCAATTTTAGGTGCTGTGAGATATTAAAAGCATTCTGTTTCTTAATCTCAGTTTGTTTTTTTTCTCACTTCAGTGTGAGTTTTTAATGAGCAGTGTTCTCAGATGAGTCTCATTGTAAGGAGCCAAAATAATCAGATATCAATCTGCCTTTTATGAACTAACCCACCATTCAACAAAGGTGTCTTCACTATTTAGGTGAAAAAAATTTATATATTTTAGAGTCAGCTGAAAAAGTGCAACACTGCCTGACATGTTGCTTAGAAACAACTGACAAATTTTCTTCCTGGAAGTGTACTCAGGAAATATAAAAGGATAGAACCGGAATGCTAAATTTTGGCATAGTGGTTTTTATTAATTTTTTTAGTCCACAGAGGGAAGAAATTGGTACACCTTTGTTAATTCTGATCTCATGAAATTGGTCTTCTTTTCATACAAGGAATTGATTCAGATTTCATCATCAAAATTGAATCTCAACTGCAATAACAATAACATCTTTAAGTTAACCCTCACAATGTATTTGTAGTCCTGTCTCCTTGACATAAATACTTTTGTATTTCTGATACAGATAAGTGAGATGGACATACCTGAAAAAACATATAAGGATAATGTTAAAGAAATTCAGAGGTCAGCATGCACAGAAGAGGATATCACCTCTTCCTTTCTGGCTGGCAGCACTAAATAATGCTGCACTACAGAATGTAACATCATATAAAAAAGATATTTAGATCCTCAGAGCATACTAATGTCTGAAAAAGAGATACAAGATACACTGGATCTTATACCCCAGGGCATCCACACAATTACATTAGTACTAGAGGAGAAGAAGCAATATATGTACCTTCTTAGAAGTGAAATCCTACCTATCCAATTTGCAATTCACCTTGGGTGATGCAGAACCTAGATATAGAGCCTCTAAATGGCACACAGGTAGTCAGTTTTAGCTGCTCTGGATTACCCATAAGAAGACTCATATCTGAGCTGGTTTAGGGTTTTGAGTCTAAGGCTTCAAATTCCAGAATTCTTAAGGACTACATATGTTTGTAGTCTCATGAACAGGGAGGAAAAAACCCAACCAACCAAACTGATTTTTCATCTGAATGCAAGGCAAAGACAGTTACTTTAGATTTTGGTTATACTACACAGTTAAATTTCCTAAATTAAAAACTAAATTTTCAATGTCTCATTGGTGTCAGGGTTGTTCTGAATTACCAACCCCTGGTGTCCACAGACAGGTCAAAATCATATGGAATGGCTTAGTGTGCTTCAACACTGTTATGCCATGCTACGCAAGCACAAAACTTGTTTTGGCTTTGCAGTTTTCCTACTCTATATACTGGCCCTAGTTTAAGCACACTTTTTGAGGGAGCAGTATCTTAAGTCTTCAGGGATTTCCAGAAAAAGGCTCTCTAGAAGCTGATCAAGCCGCCGTGTCCCCAGCAGCACGGCAGAGCCCACCGAGCCCCACAGAAGGCCGGGAGACAGCTGTAGCACCCCCTCCGCTTCCTGCTGCTCCCACAGGCGCCTCAGCTCCGCTCCCACAGCCCACGGGGACGCTCTGAGTCACAACTCGCAATGTAAAACCTCCGTCTGCAAGAGGGTTCCTCCTCTGTAAGCAACAGGAGATGATACTCTGACTAGGGAAAAAATAAGCCAGAATGTGGCATTCATCTGAGGAATGATGCTGTACCAATGTCCTGCATCCTCAGTCAGCTCCATGACTGATTTAAACTTGGGTGGTAGAAATTCATATTGGTGTTCCGTGCAAGATATAACACTTCAATTTAAAGACAAAGAATATATATAAAAGGTTTCTTTTGTATTTTTTTACATACAACAGTGCTATGAGTCACTTTTTTTTCCCCATAGAGAACTGTTAACTAACCATACACTAAGTGTATGTTTAATAAAACAAAATATCCAAATTTGTAAGACACACTTTCTAGAGGTCATGTTCTGTAATGTCACACTGATCACCACCTGATTAAATTGCCTACTGCTCCAAATTTAATGAGAGACTGAAAAGTCTCAATGATAATTGGGACAGACGATTCTTTGAAGACAGAAAGTGAGTGGGCAGTTAGTCGAAGCACAGAAGAATGCTTATTAGTGTGGAGGTGGGAGAAGTCCTTTCTGAGAAAAACAATTGAAGACTATTCTATTTGGAAAACATTGACTTTTTATTTGTGCTACTTCACTGGAGTCCTGGATACCGTATCAATTCCATAACAGGTGGGGAAAAAAAAAAAGAACAAAAAAAATCCAACAACCAATAATTCAGCAGTCTCTTTCCCGCCTACAATTGCATACTGTGTAGTAAATTTAATGATTTCACATTTTTCAGTATAAAAATCATCATTATTTTCAGGAACTCTCTAAGTGATTTGTGTCTTGTCCTGTTTATCTTAAAAGTAAAAAATTTTTTTTTACTCCAAACAAAGCCATTGTCAGAAAAAGTGCACAGAAAGATATAAAGACAAAGACAGTTACAACCATCTGATTGAAAATTACGGAACCACTATATTAGGGAATAAAGAACAATTTAATCTTAATTAATATAAAGTCCCTTAAAGACACTGAGTATTTTTTATGCTCTTCCAATAAGATTAACAAAATATTTTACTGGGGATTGGAAATGGCACTAAAGTAAACTGCTGTTAAATATGTGGCTCAGATGTTCATTAGGAACATAATGATAAAGGGACAGTTCTCCTAAAAAGGACTCTATTTTTAAAATCATAATCAGATCTTTTTCTGCCTAAAAGATAGAATCCATTTCAAATAAGTATTATTTAAAGGAAATCACATGTACTGCATTATATAAAAGATCAAGTAAGGTAATTGCAATAGACATTCTGGGTTCATAATCAACAGAATTACTGATATTTTTATGTCTTTAAGCCTGCAATTCCATCTTGATATCCATATTTTACTCTGACTGCAAAATGCATATCAAAATTCCAGACTGTCTTTTTTGAAGTTAAAATGTGCCATGAAAGCAATATTTAAGATTATCAAAGAAAAAAAAAAAAGAAAAGGAAGCACTTAAGACCTAGTCCAGCTATCAGGAGCTATGACAAGTCTGGGATTCTCATGTCAGAGACAGGAGGACTGTACAAATACCCCCCAGCAGAAAGCTCTCTTTCAGAAGCTGTATTTATTGTTCCTTGTCCATTCTGAGCCAGGAGCATGTCAAAATACAGATGAATTGTGGTTGAAGACTGGGGTTAAAATCTGTCCTCAAACATATAACTGAAGTTTGTTGTTCAGTTGAAAGGCTGACTTGTTTTCTAGTTCCTAATTTTCTTTTCTTTCAGAGCAGGTATTTTATTTAGAGTCATATCTGGCTAGGTGAAAAGGACAGACATCAACTGCTTATTCTTCAGACTGGTACAAAATGTCTAACAAGGTACTGGGAGAGTGGCAAATTGTGCAAAACAAACTGCAAACTCAAGCTATAAGCAGCAACATGAACAATCTGGCCATTCTTCCAAGGAGCAATGGACTTCAGTAAAAAGTTATTTCCTTCTTTAAGAGAAAGCAAATGTTGGTTCAGGCAATTCCCACCAGGTCTATTATTATTTACAGACATCACTGTTGGCTCTCGCTCAAGGAGAATAGGGGGAGGGGGAGAGCTCCAACAACTTTCCAAAGAGAAGAGGCGTAACTCTTCACAGCACAATCTTGGGTGCAATGAGAAGGGACTTCATTGCTAATTATGGCTTTATTAGTGATATTGCATTATAAGTTATCACAGAAGGGGTTCGGGTCAGAAAGCATATTCTTGTTTTGAAAATCTTATGTCTTACCTTTCCCTGAAGGGACTGAAGTCCTTTCCTACATCATGAATCTAAAGTACCTTCTTCTAGTCAAATGGTTTTAGCCTACCTCCACAGACTTAGAGAAGATACCCCAGTCCCTGGCAAGAGGTCTTCTCTGCCCTCAGACTGAACAATTTCTCACAGGAAGGCTACCCTTGCACCAGCTCTTCCCCCCACAACCCCTCATGTCCTGTGGTAGGTACAAGCGACATAGCAGAACAAGATCTGCGCAGGTGAGAGGTTCACAGAGTTGACATAACCTGCAGGGGAACCTCATCCATCAATAATTCGAGTCAACCCTGCAGCTCTTCTAAATTCAGGAAGGGTCACATAGCACTTATTCCCTTGCCAGTCTCATGTGCCCATGCCTGGAGGTCAGGTAGTAGGATGGCACCAGCTCAGGGCTTATTCTAGTGCTTGGAATACATTGTAACCTCACTCCAACAAAAAGGAAGCACACTACATTAAATATTCCTTTACTTCACCATATGATCATGCCAGATGGTGGTTTTTCAGACCTATCTGAATGTGGCTACATAATTATGACTGCACTCTCTTCTGAGATAGAAGAATCAGAGTCATAGAATCAATTGGGTTGGAAAAGACCTCCGAGATCATCAAGTCCAGCCTTTGATCCAACACCGCCATGGTTTACTGGACCATGGTACTAAGTGCCACATCCAGTCTTATCTTAAAAACCTCCAGGGATGGAGAATCCACTACCTCCCTGGGCAGCCCATTCCAATGTCTGATTACTCTCTCTGTAAAAAATTTCTTCCTAATATCCAACCTAAACCTCCCCTGGCAGAGCTTAACACTGTGCCCTCTTGTCTTACTGCTGGTTGCCCGGGAGAAGAGACTGACGCCCACCTGGCTACTGTCAATCCAAACTCTCAGGTCCCTTTCTGCCTGGCTGTTCTCCAGCCACTCTGTGCCCACCCTGTAGCACTGCATGGGGTTGTTGGAGGACCCGGCACTTGGCCTTGCTGAACCTTACCCCTTTGGAATCAGACCATCTCTAGAGCTTGTCCAGATCCCTCTGAAGAGCCCTCTTGCCTTCCAGCAGATCAACACGCCCCCCCAGCCTGGTGTCATCTGCAAATTTGCTAATGGTACATTCAATGCCCTCATCCAGATCATCAGTAACAGAACTGGGCCCAACACTGATCCCTGGGGGACACCATTAGTGACTGGCTGCCAACTGGATGCAGCCCCGTTCACCATCATTCTCTGGGCCCGGCCCTCCAGCCAGTTCCTAACCCAGCACAGAGTGCCCCTGTCCAAGCCATGGGCTGCCAGCTTTTTCTGGAGTGTGCTGCTGTGGGAGACGGTGTCAAAGGCTTTGCTGAAGTCCAGATAGATCACATCCACAGCCTTCCCCTCATCCACCAGGCGGGTCACCTGATCATAAAGGGAGATCAGGTTGGTCAGACAGGACCTGCCTTTCCTAAACCTCTACTGGCTGGGTGTGATCCCCTGTCCATCCTGTAGGTGCTGTGTGATTGCACTTAGGATGATCTGCTCCATAACCTCGCCAGGCACCGAGGGCAGGCTGACAGGCCTGTAGTTTCCAGGTCCTCCTTGCAGCCCTTTTTGTGGATGGGTGTGACATTTGCCAACTTCCAATCATCTGGGACCTCCCCAGTGAGCCAGGACTGTTGGTAAATGATGGAGAGCAGCTTGGCAAGTACTTCTGCCAGCTCCCTCATCACCCTTGGGTGGATCCCATCGGGTCCCGTAGACTTGTGAGGATCCAAGTGGCTCAGCAGGTCACAAACTGTTTCCTCCTGGATTACAGGGGGGTTATTTGGCTTCCTGTCTCTGTCTACCAGCTCCAGAGGCCAGTTGTCCTGAGAACAACCTGTCTTACCGTTGAAAACTGAGGTAAAGAAGGTGTTAAATACCTCAGCCTTTTCCTCATCTTTGGTGACTATGTTCCCCCCATGTCCAATAACGAATGGAGGCTTTCCTTGCCCCTCCTTTTGCTACTGATGTATTTGTAGAAGCGCTTCTTGCTATCCCTAACAGAAGTGGCTAGATTGAGTTCAAATTGTGCCTTTATCTCTCTAATTTTTTTTCTACATGACCTAACTATATTCCTAAACTATTCCTGAATAGCCAGTAAAAATACAGAATGCTTCATGAATTTCCATGTCAGAAGTTTGTAGAGATGCTTCTTCCCTCCCCTTAAGCATGGGACAGTGAGGAGTACCCATGGCAGAGTCTGCTTTTTCTCTTTGAGTTTTCTCACTTTCCAGTCTTTGAGGAAAAATAAGAACCTACCAATCTTTCTGCTCTAACTGAATTTTCAAGCCTATGTTTACCAAATGGTTTGCAATTATGGGAGAAGAAGGGAAGGAAAAATAATAAAAAGAAAAAAGAGAAAGAAAAGAGATTGTAAAAGCTAGCTTAAATGCTTGAACCGTAATATTTCTAGGACTGTTTCCATTGCCCAGACTCCAGTGACATTATAAGACCACCTTTTAGTGATCACATCTGCAAATGCTGCCTTGGAGGAAGACAACCCTGGACAGAATACAGAGAGGAGAGAAGCAAGTAAGAGCAAGACAGTTACAATTACCAGACTAGACAGTGGTTATTCATTTCACCTCTAAGGAGAAAGCATATTTTATTAGTCGCTCTGTCTAAACTCTGTTCTTTAAGCCTGGTTATTTTATACACTGAAGACTGCATTACTGAAGTACTAAATGAATATAAATAACATTTACATCCAACTCATAGTTCTTATGTCACAAAGCTTAAGAATGCCAACTAGATAAATCCAAAAAAATCTAATTTCACATTTCGTGATACAGAGACTCAGGAATAATAAAGCATGACAATATAATAGTGGACAGGAAAAAAAAAAAAGAAATCCCTGCATGGGTTTCATTTTATTCTCGAAGAGGTATATAGTGCCATTAATTGTGCAGGCCATATACTAAACATGAACATTTAGTCATGGAAAACACTGTCAGTCAATTGATAACTGTCACGAATCTGCTCATCACAGCACTTCTTTCTTCTTGGTTCACTTTAACAAAACTGAATATTAATGCACAACAAAAATAGTAATCTTTGCATGCAAAACTTATGTGTTTCTCTGAAGACACCCCCACTTCCTCCTACCAAACAGCTGTGTACAATAGCATATTCCAAAAAATTTTCTTTAATGCTAGAGCAGCAAAGAATGGCTGAGGTAAAAGGAAGTCTTTGTCAAATGCCCTGTTTGGTGAAGACACTTGAATGTATTTTTATTTTATTTACAAATTTAAAAGCTGGTATCATATTATGTAACTTCTTCCAGGCCAGAATTACTTTACAATAAAGCTATGATCTGAATGAATCTTTAAAGAATTATTGGCACTTCCCACACCACCTATTGGTGAAATATATAGAGGCAAGAGAAGAGGAAAATATGAATTATGGATAGACATGAAAACCTGTTATTAATCACCTATTCACATGTGCAGCTGGAGGAGAGACACATTGAAAAGTGTACTTTGAGTCCAAAATAGGAATAGTAGATCTCCAAATAGATATCTGAGCTAAGAACAACAGCTTACAGTATCTGTCTTGTGGCTAGTTGGTGCACTGAATAAAGTAGGTTGTATCTTGCTATGTGCAAGTACATGGTCTGAAACACAAGGCTTTTGATAGTTCTGTTATTGAGAAAAGTTATATGATGGGGATATCTCTTGTTTGGATATCATAAGTTAAAGCCCACAAGCTCATGCTAATGTCTTGATTCATTTCAGCCTGTTGGGAGTTTGCAGAAAATGGCATTAACCAATTCAGGGTAGTTTGAGTGCTGCAATAGGTGGTTCTGGGATGGAACCTGTCCTAACTTCAGGACAGGTTTTTCATCCAGTGCAAATTGCAACTGTTTAGTGATGTACTGAAGAGCCTCAGGCTGGAAATGTATGCAATGAACAGGCATGCAGAACCAGTACCAGTTTTCTTTCATACTGTAGGAAGTTACTGCATGATGACCAAGTGGTATTTTCACAAGTTTGATCAATTTTTACTAATAAAGCATTCTTGGTTATCAACATCTTCCTTTGCATTGTGCACTGGGCCTTGTCTTGGCTAATTTGCCTGTTTGTTATGTACTGTCCTGAGTTTGTTATGCACTGCTTGCCCATCTAGCACTAACTTAGGTTTCCAGCAGGAAGCTGAAGAAGCCATTTCCTTACTGAAGGACAGTGGAGCTGTGGCTAACAGCTGAATGAAATGGCATTGCACTGGCGCTTTAGATACAGGGCAATCATCATTTGTCTGTACAGGACTAAAAAAAATAAATAGGATTTTTCAATTACAAATTAGAAAAAGTATTTGTTCCTAAGGCTTTACTTCAAGGAAAAGGTGGATGAAAGCAATGCACTGGTTGCTAAAGCTCTTGCATCACTGAGCAGTGACAGAATCCTTGGACCACCACAACAAACTCATCATACTGCAGCAAAGGGATTCATAATGATCCAAACATCTCCATTCAATGCAGGCAGCAGTCAGGATCTCCTAGCAAGCACTGCCCAAGATGACACAGAAGTTAGATCAAGTCAGAGCTCGCACCTGACGCTAACGTACAGCAGAAGGAAGGGGCAGAGATAAGAAAAGGATAGAGGGAATCTGTCATGTATTTGTAAAGAAAAGAAACAACATGTTCCACGTTGACTGAACATAAATGGGACAGTGTGCTCTGTTGTTAGCCAGAAAACAGACAAAAGTTGCATGGAATGCAACTAAGAAGAGCCTGTTGGGAGATACTTGTTCATCTGACAATTGCACAGGCAAGGAGAAAACTTGAGACAAGAATTATTCCTAAAATGAAGCTGTGGGTTTCTCTACACAGACTTGCCACATACTGGTGTTCCCCAGGGCTCAGTGTTGCAGCCAACCCTGTTTACTACCTTTATCAATGAACTGGATGAGGGGACTGAGTGCACCCTCAGTTTACAGATCACACCAGTTGGGTAGGAGTGTTGATCTGCTGGAGGGTAGGAAGGCTCTGCAGAGGGTTCTGGACAAGCTGGATTGATGGGCCAAAGCCAATTTTATGCGGTTCAATGAGAAGTTTCAGGTCTTGCTCTTGGGTCACAACAACCCCATGCAGCACTACAGGCTGGGAGAAGAGTGACTGGAAATCTGCCTGGCAGAAAAAGACCTGGGGATGCTGGTTGACAGCCGGCTGAACATTAGCCAGCAGTGTGTCCAGGTGGCCAAGAAGGCCAATGGTATCCTGGCCTGCATCAGAAATAGTCTGGCCAGCAAGACTAGGGAGGTGATCATCCCCCTGAACTTGGCATTGGTGGGGTCACATCTGGCATCCAGTGTCCAGTTCTGGGCCCCTCATTAAAAGAAAGACATTGAGGTGCTGGAGTGTGTCTAGAGAAGGACAACGGAGCTGGTGAAGGATCTGGAGCACAAGTCTTATGGGGAAAGGCTGAGGGAGATGAGGTTGTTTATTCAGAAGAAAAGGAGGCTCAAATAAGACCATATCACACTCTACAGTTGCCTGAAAGGAAGGTGTAGTGAGGTGGGGGTCAGCCTCTTCTCCCAAGTAACAAGCGATAAGATGAGAGGAGATGGCCTCAAGTTGTACTAGGGAAGGTTTATATTGGATATTAGGAAAATTCTTGTCAAACATTGGAACAGACTGCTCAGGGAAGTGGTGGAGTCATCATCCCTGGAGGTATTTAAAAGAGGTGTAGATATGGTGCATAGGGTCATGGTATAGTTGGTGGGCTTGGCAGTGCTGGATTAATGGCTTGTCTTTGATGCCTTAAGCCCCTAATGGTTTTTTATTTTTCTAATATTTGTAAGCCTTGTAAGTTTTATAGGTAGATTTTAAAAGCAGCAACCCTCACTCCCTTGCATCCCTTTCCCTGTAGCACCCTTGTTTACACGTTCCTTAACCCTCTTACGCCATTCTATGCTCCCTATATCACCCCTACTCCCGAATCCAGTAGAAATGTTTAGTCATTTGTCAAGGCAAGGCCTAGATTGTTGGCAGAACAGCATATCAGGGCCTAAACCACAGAACACGGTCAAAAACTGGGTGACTATGTACCCTTTGTGCTCTGAGGGAGATGAAGATGGGATGCACAGGGGGTCCCGAAATGTACCCCAGACCCATTTTCAGGGAGTGGACCCGGGGCGGACCAGAGTAAAGGCCACAGGGTGGACACATTTGGGATTGGATGGAGGGTATTATAAAAATGTAACCTCTCGGGCACAGGGGCGCGCATCTTGTAACATCTTTAGCCTTGGCAAAATAAACCCTTTCTTATCTCACCCCTCAGTAACTGCTCCGGGAGATTTTTCAGCACCAAAATCCCACGGCAACATCTTGATGATCTTAGAGGTCTTTTCCAACCTAAAGGATTCTGTGATTCTATTTTATAAGGGAAGCACTGCTTGAACTAGTAAGGATGGGAAATGGTTTCTCCTTATTTTAGGACTAAGGTTTCCAAGCATGCTCATTAAATATCATTAAAGGGCACTTTTTTGCTTTCAGGAACAAGAGCCAGAATAGATGATTTAGGTAAAATATATAGATTACTGGCCTCTGGTGAGAGTGGTGGGAGAAACTGAACTAAACATCAAATTCCCTGTCACTAAAGTTGATTTAACAGCCTGATTTTCAAGATCATAGAATCATGGAATCATAGAATCAGCTGGGTTGGAAGGGACCTCCAAAATCATCAAATCCAACCCTCAATCCACTATCGCTGCAGTTGCTAGATCATGGCACTAAGTGCCACATCCAGTCTTAAAAACCATCTTAAAAACCTCCAGGGGTGGAGAATCCACTACTTCCCTGGGCAGCCCATTCCAATGTCTAACTACCCTCTCTGTAAAGAAATTCTTTCTAATATCTAACCTAAAGATGTTGAGTTCAGTCAGTTATATATAATTTTCTGATGCTGGATGTTCACTTTAACTGAGTATAGCTATGCTAATTATAACCTCACTGTACTTTTGCTCTCCATAGGGCTCCTACTTTGCAATGGGCCACATTTTAATTAAAGAGAATGTTTTCTTCTGCACCACTGTTATGCATCCAGACCTGCTTGCAAAGGTTTCCTCCAGTCCAGCTGCGTACCTATACAGCAAATGGGTGCAAAGGGGTAAAGTAGCTGCAGCTCTAATATGATTGAAATTAAAACTTCATCCTCTCTTGCTCACAAGCTGCCCTCTTTTTTTACTTCAACTTTCAGAGCATTGTGAACACTGAAATTAATAATATTTGTTGCCTCTGCTTTTTTCCTTTTTTCTAAAATCATGCTGTAA
Organism: Manacus candei; assembly: GCF_025592945.1. Taxonomy (NCBI): domain Eukaryota; kingdom Metazoa; phylum Chordata; class Aves; order Passeriformes; family Pipridae; genus Manacus; species Manacus candei. The sequence goes on along the minus strand of NW_026138059.1, from coordinate 10,356,136 downwards.
TAAAATTGAGACTTCTCTAGATATCTCCACAAAAATCATCAGATGATGAGAGATACTTACACTAATTAACAAAACTAATCTAAGAATATGAAAATGCCTTTTTCCTTAGTCCTCAAGTTTTCACTGAAAGAAATTTGCACTTGGTATTTTCCTTACTTGGATTGGGCTTTTGGGCACAGATCTAACAGGACAGATTAAAAGTTAATTATCACCTTGTGATATTCAAAATTAAGGTGCTGTCATGAAGAATGTGTATGGGACCTTAACAGAAATAACAATAATATGTCCTTTTTTCTTCTATTCCAAGGTAACAGAAAAAATAATACTACAGACAACAAGAAAAAGATTCTTATTAACATTTAATTGGAAGATTTTGTACATTTGACAGAAATTTGAGAAACTTATTTTCTGTTTGTATCTTAACTCAAAATTACCTAATTTAATTTATGTGAATCGAAATCATGAGAAAAGAGTTCATACACTCAAATGCTGTAGGCAAATCCCTGCTGCATAACTGTATAGTTCTCTAACTGTATAGTTTTGTATGTCAGGTAAAAAATATTGGTCATAGGTGGTCTTGGAGGTTTCTACAGTGTCCTCTGTGTCAAAAAGTTCAGGACTGGGCTGCTCAATGAGCACACAAAAACAGTTCAACTAACCCAGATGTCACTGGCTTAGGTGACATGGTTATAATTTTCATCCCTGCAGCAACAAATCTGTGAGTGGAAAAACTACTGCCTTCCTGCAAATTTTCTGGTTTTATTTTGGCAATTTTGCCACTTTCCTTAAAATATAGAGGCACTTGCATATAGCCCCACTATAAAATGTGTATTCCTGTTTTAATTAGGTTCATTTCACAGAAGTTGAGAACAAGCTAGCAGAATTTGGCATCTCTAGAGGACACACAAGGGCAACCACTGAGGTATGGGACACGCTTGTCTTGGCAGGACAGCAGCAGGATCTAATCCTGCCCTTTCCCAGTACTGCTAGTCCATCCTTGGCTATTCTTATGGATGCTGCCTGTGTATTAATAGTGTGTCTTTATAACATTAAAGTAAAATTCTCCTGAGAGCAACTTGTAAGACACTGTACATATTTTTCATCAGAATACAAGATGTGCATGATTCAGTATCCATGCCCTTTTCAAATCCCAAGTTCCCACCAGTCCCAGCAGAGGCACTATCACTGTGCCAAGATGATGCTAAGAACACACAAAAAGTGGTTGACTGAAGAAAATGGCCAAAAATCAGCACAGAAAATATAGTTTAACAGTTACCAACTGAAAAAGACCTTTACAGTCTCTGCTTTCCAACAGAGTAAGTCACTGTCAGCTTCGTTTGCTTTTTTTAAACATCAAGTACAAAGACTGCTTTGTAAACATGAAGACCTCAGATGTGTGTGTGACCACTGTGAAGAAAAAAGAATTCAGGGCATATGAGCTTCTTGTTCATATATTAAGAGTTTTCTTGAGAGACTTCAATGACCAGGTATGAGCAATGCCTATTATTATTATTATTATTAATGTATATGGTTACCAAGAGGTAATCATATACAGAGTGCCTTTTCTTCCAGGCACTAAGTTTTCCACACAGATATACACCTTGTCAAACAGCTTTTCTAGTGCAATGTGAGCATGAAGGCAAGAATATACATCACTTACTGCCTTGACCTGATCATCATTTGGAATTTAGGATACTCAGCATTATTCTTCTACTATGACAGCAAGAACCTCTGAATCCAGCTCGTAGACAGTCCTGGGCCACAGGCCATATACAACCTACCCCAATATCCCTATTCTGTGCCACATCAACACCAGTAAATAAAATTCACCAAGGAACACTCACTTACTGGGAGGGCAACATACACAGCCTGTCCACACAACTCTCTGGACAACTCTCTTTCTAGCAATTGGCTGAGACACAGATAGTTTTGGTCCCAAGCAAACAATGCAGTGGAAAACCCCTCTATGTTAACAATTTAACAATATGGAAAATATTAAAATCTGTGGATTGGAAAATAACAATATTTCTGTATCTGTGGACAGAATTTTTTTTTTGCTAGTACAGATGTAGCCTAGGTCCTTATTTACAGCCTGGCTGAAAACATACCTGTCATTTCCAGTTTAAAAAGAAAAAAAAGGAAAGGAGAATGGGAAAGGAAACAGGAAAGGAAGAAAAAGGAAGGAGAAAAGAAGAGCTCAGAGAAGCAATCTGAAAAACAAGTCAACACAAAATCTGTGTAAAAAATACACTGAGGCAGTGGAGCCTGTATGTACTCTCAGATGAAAAAGAGCTCATCTCAAACTACTGTGAGGGACACAAATATCTAGCTACTGGCCCTGTAAAAACAAAAACTGAAGTTTTGCAATTCTGGTAAAACAAAATACCTCTCCTTTCAGTGTAAACAACATTGTTATTTGGATTCAAATCTGAGAGACATGACATGAGGAGAAAAAACAGCTTTGGATCTAGTGAAAAAAAAAAGTTAACTCTTTACTTTGCAATAGATCTCTACCAATACCTAACACTGCAAATCTCCGAGTGCTGGAAGCTGGAACCTCATACAATACTGCTGAGAGGCAGCTCTGCCACCCCAATATTTGACCACTTGGTTCCTGTGGCTTTACAATGTGACTTGCAGCTGCACAACTGGGAATTAATATACATTACAAGAGTGAGTTTTAGTCTAGATTGGTTCTTTGCTCCCCTTCACTTCGTGCTCACACAGATGTTTCCATGAGCTTAGCAGTGGACGAACACAGGATCCATCGGAGCAGCTCAGGAGCATTTCCTCCCATGTCAGCATTGATCTAAATCACTCTTGGTGAGTACAGGCAGCCACACCCCTTTTAACAGTGCCTTGTGGAGGCAGCTGCACATATAACTCTGGCAATGTTAGCCCACGTTTGCGGTGCTGTCACCGGTACATTTGTAGAAACATTAATAAGAGTAACCAGAAGTTCCAGAAGACCTTTGGGAGGTACCACAGTACAAAGAAAAACAATATTTTGATTTCTCTCTTGCTCAATTTCTCACTTCTGGAATCTAATATCAGTCCTGAAATAGGATATTATCACAGGCCAGAACTGGTACTATGGGAAATTAGTTTAATGAGTAATTCAAGACATGTCCTGCTTTTAGATTCCCCCCCTCCAAAAGTGGATTGGAGCCCCAAGTTGCCCTCCTCTTGCCACACTCACAGCAAACATACAGACACAGCTCAGGTTTGGTAAATTTTGGCCCTATTCTCCAAGAGGGCAGTTTCTTACTACTTGTAGTGCCTTTGCAGCACAGCTCACAGCTAATTACTGCTTCATCAGGTTTCCAAAATGTTCCCTATCCATCTTACCCATTCTTTTCGCTAGCTATCATCAGGAGTTTTACATATTTGAGTGTAATCTTCCTTTGCTTCTTATTTGTTTTTATTATTATTGTACCATTATAATCTCGTTATAGTGTTTTCTAGTTTCAATTATTGTATTTAATTTTTTTCTGAGTCACTGTAATTGCTTTTAGTTTTTAATAATGTTTAAAATTTGCACTCTCTGAAGCACACATTATCATTCCCATTATAAAATGCAGTTAAAAGGTTGCCAACAATCTTGATTTGCACTAGTCTTCAACTGACCTTTTTGCCGTGGACCCTGCCTTGCCAATGCCTCCAGACTACAAAGGTAGATTCACTTTTAAACAACAGGCTAATCAGAATATAAGAACTCATAGGAAAACTGGTCTTCATATTTTTGTGGAAGATAAATATTTCAGAAAATTCTTAAAGCATAGGAACATTATAAAGTTATTCTGCAATCCATCCCACTATAGGAGTTATTGGTTTTCCAGTCTGGGTGTGACTGGTAAAACGACCATTTTTCGACAAGACTCTGAACTTTTGTGACTGAATGACCATTAAGCTTACACATGATCATATCAATGAAGTGTAACAAAGTAACTCACCTCTGACAGAAAATAAGACATTCTTCTCATTTCCCAATTATTTCTCTCAAATGTGAGATTAAGTGTATATCCACCAATCAAGCACACATCTCCAACAAAATTAATAAGATCTGAAAATCAATCCTGAAATGTTTTCCTGTACAGGAATCCTGTAACCTCTGAGGAATCAGAACAGCTTTACTTGGTTGTATGATTTGTCCATGTGAAATGTTTGCAGACGTGTTGATTCAGATTCTAATGATGCAGTTATTTAGTTAACAGATATATCTTTTTATCACAACACATTAAATTGATTTACCTGTTTCTGATTTACCAGGACTGATGTTTTCCTAGAAACAGAACTAAATGCAATGATATTGCAATATTTTTAACAAATTAGGGGTTCTGTTTTTAAAATAACTTTGAACCTGAATTCATAAACAACTTGGCAACAATCTGAGCCCTTATCTATAAACATTATTTAAAGATGTGCACAAGACCCCCTGTAACAATGACATAATTATATCTGCAATGGGAAAAATACTGCACTATTCTGCTTAGGAAACGCTTTTCAATGTTTTGAGAAATGTGTCTCAGCACTTAATCCCATGGAAATCCCATTCATCGTAAGCATGTAATATTTGTAAACTTTTAAAATTTAACTTTGGATTCAGCAGTTAGGACAGAGTACATGCATTTAGTCTTGTGCAAAACTAGATTAGAAAACCTTTTGAGTATTTTGTGATACAGGATCACTGGAAGTGGGGAAAGATGGCTCTAGTGGATGGGTGTACTTCTCATCAAGGCACAGTTTGACATCCTGTTAATCCTCACAGCACTTCTGATTCATTCAGACTTGCTGCTATGAAATTGCTCTTTAGTTTGTTCATCTGCATAACAAGTGATCTCTGATCGCTTCAGAGACAGAAAGATCCATCCATGATAACATCAAGATAAAAGTTAAAAGCTTTGATGTTACAAATAGCTGGGAAGAAGACAATAATTTAAGTGTAATTTTCAGGAGAATATGCAGGCTACATTGTACAGGTAACAGGGTGTGATGAAGAAATCATTTCAGCCTGTTCCTGAAGCCCTTAATTACCAGAAAAGCAACTCACATACAGTTCAGTGTTTCCCAAAGAGCTGGAAAGGATCATTAAATCATATAGTTAAATCACCATGTCTCCACAGACATCTACATCTTACACAAAACTTGAGTCAACTTGGTTGTCAAATGATGACCTTTTAAAGAAGCACATATCCACGGGTATGTCATGGTCATACTGGCAGCAGCATCTACATCATGGTTACTAGAACACCAATGCCCTGAAAAAATTTTACACAGTAAGAATGAAAAAAATTTTCTGTAGAAGAAATACAGAGAGGAAAAAGGGAATTCAGAATTTTTAAAATTTAGTGCTACAGCTAATATCTAGTTTTATATTAAGGAAATTTTCAAACAGCAATTAGTCTTAAAGGTAATCAGTGCATGCACCCAGCTACACAAGAAAATAAAAAAAGTGTCCCATCTAAAGATCTTTACATCTATCTGAAGTGCATTATCAAGATATTTGAATAAGTACCTCGAAAATTCCCATAAACTGAAGTCAGAAAGTCTAAGAAGCCCAGTGTTCAAAAGGGTTATCATTTGACTCGGTATTGTAGTGCATGTCTCACGAATATTCTAGAAATACACCTCTGACTCAACAGGCCTGGCCTCTTGAGCTGAAAGGATCAACCCAAAACTCCTCAGGTATGACAGATATGAGACAGAACAGATCTGAGTGGGAGCTGTTCAGAGATGAAGAATCTGCCACAGGAAATGGGTGTTCCATTTCCATCCAGCCATTTCCATCACCATTTTCACCATAGCAAAAAAAATCCCTTATCTGCAGTTGTCTGGTTTTGCTTGTCTCAGAGAAATTGAAGAACCTTGTATTTGATGATGGAGTGATGCTTATCTGGTTCAGCTAAAATACACCTCTGTTTCTGAAAAGCCAAAGATCAAACTGAGTCTGACTATAAAGCATTTTACCCAGACCTTAAGGGTTTTTTTCCCTCTTTTCTGCATGCCTCTGTGTTTTTTCAAGGTCACTTAAAAAAGACAAGCAAGAAAACTATCATGTACTAATATAATGAACACCATTTGTAATGCTGAAACCACCTTCCTGTTCACTAGTCCTCTATTTAAATATCATCTCAGGAAGTGAGCCCTTCAACTCCCAGCATGACCCTGAAACATCCCATGTCCAGCCCCACAGAATAGAAAGAGTTAAAATTTCCAAGAAGATATTCTTTGCTATTCTAGTTTCGTGACCTTTTTTCTTGGTCCCAATTGGCCATTTCATTTTTCCCTAAACTAAAATAATTTTGTTGAAAGCTGTTCAGCTTTGTGGACACAAATGAGATTAATTTAGACAACTGTACACTTTATTCATGGTGTTCCTATTGTTCATTTCAGATATAAGTCTTAGAAGATTTTTCTTTCATATTTAATTCCAGTTTAGTGCTAAATAGGGCTGAACCTGGTTCCACTTGTTGCATAGCCATTCTAAAAGCAGCTCTATTTCACTGCCACCACAATAACTGTTTGAGATCTGTCTTTGAACCGTGTAACCCATTAATTCTGTTAAAATGGAGTGATGGTTTGAAAAACATCTACATCAAGTCAGACAGTTTGCAGCACTCTATACACATTTGGCCGAAATTAAATAAAATATTGAAGAAAATTTCTGCAACCCTGAAAGCGTTCAAGGCCAGGTTGGATGGAGCTCTGAGCAACCTGGTCTAGTGAAAGGTATTCCTGCCCATGCCAGAGTTAGAGCTAGAGGACCTTTAAGGTTCCTTCCAACTCAAACTATTCTATGATTATATGACAAGACCTACTGTCATAAAAACATGTGAAAACCCATTACAGAGTCTAAACTTGTAACTCCTTACTAACAAAAAAAGGAGACAGAATTCAGTTTTTATATCAAAGGAAACTAATTTGTTACTGGAGTAATCCTGATTGTTACTTTGAATACTGATATAATACTGGTGCACTTACAGAGTTTTCAGAGAATCATCGAATAGTTTGGGTTGGAAGGGACCTTAAAGATCATCTAGTTCAAACCCCTGCCAGCAACACAACAACAACAAAGAACCTGTACCTTCATTTCTGCTGCAAAATTAGCTTACTCTTGGCACTTCCATGCCATCCTATTCACATGGTTTGAGACAAAATTCAAGACTGAATGAGCTGTGCACACATTCAAATGCCAGGAGGAAGCAGAGAGGAATGAAACACCAAAATATTTTTACTGCAAGCTAAACATCTCAGGTTCTCCTGGAATGCTCAGTGTTAAGCTAACATCAGATTCCTTGAAGGGGAAAAGAAATATTTATGGTACAGTATTTATACCTTAGTTCAAAAGCTCCAACAGGAAGGCAACAAAATTTAAGTTAAATAACAACACAGTTTTGTAGGAAGCCATATGTCTCCTATAATGCCAAGCAAAGATGTCAGTGACAGTTAAGGATGCTCTGCATTTTACTGTTGAGAGTAATTTGTCAATAACTTGCAGGACACGATGCTAAAAGATTTTTGCAGAGGAATCAGCCAAGCATTACAGAATGTCAAATAGCTAAGAATCTACTAGCCAAAAAATTACATTAATCAAGTGTAAGTATAGTGAATAACAACCTAGGAAGTGTTTCTTACATGATTAAAAAAGAAGACAGAAATAAAAATTATGGTAAGTTATAAAGAACAAAATTAGAAGATCAAAAACAAAGGCAGCAAAATTAGAGAGACAATAATAAAACAAACCTACAGGGAGCTGCAAAACATTAGGCATGAAAATCAGAAAAATATCTAATTTAGTGATAAAGCTGCCAAACTTAAAATAAAAAGGATGAAAATAACTACCAACAATAGAGAAGATTTGAGTTATTGACTGTGCTGAGTAATGAAAGGTCGTAAGGAAAAGGAAAACAGAAAACATTAGCAAATGTATCTGATGATCTGTGATGTTCTTGAATTACAACTCAACAAAATAAAAATGATAAAATAGCACAGGATGTCTTCCACAAGGACTTAAATGATAGAGTTTCAAAAGAAGAAAGAAGACCATAGCTTCCTCACACATAAATTAGTTGAGTAAAGAAGTCAGAGATGAGCTCTAGCAGATAACAATGAATGCATTCAACTATTACTTGCAGTGTTTTCCGACAGACTACTATCTTCATGGCTACAAGGTTGATATTTTGAAGATGTCCATCTTAAGGCCAAAATCTGCCTTCCAATATGAAGGTGAATCTCACAACAATTAAAAGGACAAGCAATCAAATCTATCTCAGTTTACCCTTTCCTGAATTTTAATTCAAATAACAAGAAGTACAAACAAAACCAAAAAATCATAGATTCATAAAATGGTTTAAGTTGGAAGGATTCTTCAAAGATTATCTAGTCCAATCCCCCCTGCCATGGGCAGGAACATCTTTCACTAGATCAGGTTGTCCAAAGCCCTATCCAATCTAATTTTGAACACTTCTAATGATGGGCCATTCACCACTTACCTTCTCCAGTGTCTCACTATTCTCATTGTAAACAAATTCTTCCTTACATCCAATCCAAACCTACCCTCTTTCAGCTTAAAACCAAGGCCCCTTGCTCTGTCACTACAGGCCCTGGTAAAAAGTGTTTCTCTATCTTTTTTCTAAGCCCTATTTATATGCTGAGTGATGTATGGTGCAACCTATTTCTTTTCAAGTTAACACAAGAAATGGAAAGACAATTATATTGAAGGTATACAATATGCCCCCCGTGTAAAAAAAAGCAAAATAAAATACTATTATCTCCTTCAAAAACATATTCTCTGCCTATGCAGGCTGATGTACCTTCATTTGCATCTTGAGTTCATAGTTATGAAGGAGCACAGGAGGATCCCTCACAGAGCCAGTCTCTCTGAAGTGGTAGAAAGTATCTGAAGGGTTCCTGTCAAATGTGATGTCCTGCCTAAAGAAGCTGTCTCTTTTGGATGATACCAAGACACTTGTGCTTGCACACAAAGAAGTAAATAATTTAAGCACCATCCAACAGCCTACCTCTTATTGGACATCATAGTACCCTGGGCCTTTGAGGAGCAGCATTTGTCACCATTGTATCCAAAATCCAAAATGTTTCCTTATCAGATAGGTTATCTCAGTCCCTGTAGCAACAATGATATTCAAAATGCTGCTAAAGAATCTGAAAAGAAAAACCTACAAACTGGGATTTTACTGTCTACCACCGCCATCGGTATATCAAAGTTTGAGTGATGATTTGTGTTTCTCTAGATCAACAGCTTTCCTTAATTAGTTGCCCCATTCCCATCAGTTTCTCTAAAGCATTTTTAAAAGTGACTACCACTAAATAAAGTTATCAACTGATTTTCTTAAATACTTAACACAGCAGGACTTCAATGAAATAAGCATCATAAATTTTTCATAGCAAAGAAAAAGTATTTTGCTTATGCTATGGCAGCTCTCTATAATTTTCTGAAGTGCATTTAATGTTACAAACTGAAGTAAAGGTGACTGCCTCATTGCCATCCTGCAGCCCAGGGGAAGAGTTCAGAGTAAATTCCGAGTAACCTGAGTGCCAGCAGTCTCTTCAGCATGTGAAAACCACACAGGCTTCTCCATTCCTATCTCTGAGTATTTGAGTTTTGACTTTTTCACTCTCCATAAATCACTCCAGAAGTACAGCATAGGCATAGCACTTATTGAGTCACTTGAACAGTTTGTCCAGTTTTAAAATGTTTTGAAAACCTCACTACGTTTTTCAGCGTGTCACCTTGAAACTGGTTTCACAGAAGGAAGGTTCATTTCTAAAACAGAAGACAAGATCAGCAATCATGCAGGAATGTCATTGTATCACCATCAGTAAGTAGGAAGTTTACCACCTGGACTCAAGCGCAAGACATGGAGTCCTCAGCACTGCAGGAGATGCACTGGCTGTTTCTGCCTGCAACTCCTTCCAGGCAGAGCAGGGGGAGGTAGAGGTCAGCCTCCTCACTGCCTCTGCTGTGGTTGGCAGTCTGGAACATACAGAGCACTTGTTGCTAAGTAAAATACTTCAATTGTGCATGGCTCCAGAAGATGACACTCCACTTTGTGAGGTATAATTCATTCCACAAAAGGCTAAGTCTCATTCTTAGAAAGCAGGCTGTGCCTTTCCAGCTATGCCCCAGAAGACCATGCCATATAAGCATGTTCAGAAGAATCTCAGGCAAAAGAGGCTTTTATTTTCTGTATTGGTTAGCAAAAAGTGTACTTCTATGCTTTAAGATTTTTCTGTTTCTGAAGCACTTTATAAAAGCACTCACTAGTTTCCTCTGAGCTAAGCAAATATTACCAGCAGTAACCACTGGCAAATACCAACTCACCACTGGGTCAGGAAAATTATTTAAGAGCAAATAAAAGCCCTCAAAGCTGGAAGATAAGTCTTCAGTAAAAATAAAATAGATACTTTACTGTTTGGATGGTTAAATGAACAATACCTGCCACCAGACTAATTTGGACAGATACTAATAAAATTAATCTCCTGTTAAAGAGGAGGCTTATAATACAGTGCATTTGTTTACTGTGTCTTATAAGTATTACAGTTTCCATAGAAACAAGAGAGAGAGAAAATTTTAGCACTGGGCAACAAATTCTAATGACTTTTTGTAAAGAATCATTATATATATATTTAGTGCAAATACATCATCAAGACTCATACTCAGGTATATGAAGCATGGATCACTAGTCCTAAAGCAGAGGCACTCATGATTGTACATGACTTCCAAGTCTTTATGGTAACAAAAAGAAAGGACACATCCTTCAACACATGGTATTAACAGTTCATGCCATGCTGGTCCTTCCTCTTCAGGCTTTTCAATTTTGTATTGCTTCCTCCGACTGCCCTCCAAATGAGAATGGGAGCAAAAAGCAGTGAAGCATTTTCAATATATACTTCCCTTTCCCTGAAGCTTATGTGGTATCTTATCCCTTACATTTGCAATCACCTGCAGCTTAACCATGATGTAATTTCTTATGCCTTGTGGGCTGATTTCTGTGACTCACAATTTCCAAATATATTTGTGAAGGTGGTTCATGAATTAAACTTCTGTCAGCTGAAGCCTCCAGCATTGTTCTGCCCATGTTCAGTATGGAGGCTCCTGGCTCACAAGAAGTTTTAATGGCACAGTACAGAGGATCTGTCCTCAGTTTATAAAGGACATTCAAGAAGCCATTACATAAAGTAAGAAAAACTGCAAATGCCCCCATGGCTTTTTGTCATCCCATAGTTACTCTTTGGTAAGTTTAGGTTTCCTATATATACCACTGAAAATCTTCAGATGATTCATCCCGAGGGCTTGCTGTCAGATGAGCACAGTTATGAGTTATGCTTCTCGTAGTTTCTCTGGTACTATTACCCCTCACTTCTTCCCTGATTTTAAGCTGTGTTCAGATAAGACCTGGGGGACTCTGGGACAGCAGTTTTGGCCAACTACAAATTCACACTTTCTCACTTAAGCATTTAATTACCTAAGTCTAGCAAATCAACAGATTTTAATAAAATTAATGCAATCTACAAGTGATAACATGCATATAATCTTGTACAATGACTTTCACAGAGGTATACTGAAATATTAGCCTCCCTTATGGTGAAACATCTTCATCTTCTCTGCTCCTTTCCTGCCCCAATAATCTTTGCCTCAAGAAGATAAACTAATAGGACAGTTTTTGCTGTTTCTAGGCTCTTTCTCTGGTTTTCCCTGCTCAACAGCATCAGTCCTCTTGCCTGGCAGACTGAGAGAGATTCTCTGGAGATACAGTTTGTGTCTTACCCAGTGCAGAGTCATACTGAGATGAATAAACCTCATGCATGGAAGCATTTGCTACCATTTAGTCTCAAGTGCACAGGGTGCAGCACTGCTTCTGGAAATATATTTCTACAATAAGCACCACTAACAGCTTTGGGGATCATATGCAGTATTGGTGCAGAAATATTTGCTATTTCCCATCATGACAGAAGGAAGACACGTGGTTAAATTACTGCCTGTTGTGCATGACTGTAGACATTAGCAGCTGTTATTTACAGCTCCTATTATGTTACAGTATCCCAAAAGGCAGGAGAACTGCGTCATACAGCATTATTACAAATAAAATCATTCCAGCAACGTAAAACCATTTTAAGCATAGAGAATATCACTGTAGGTTATCTTTAAATGGAAAGCATGAACAGCTCAGATGTTTTGACGACAAAATGTATGTTTTAGTACTCCCACCCCATCAGCTAATACAAGAAGAAATAGGAAGGACAAGAAAAATTGCACGTTAATAAAGTCAGTTGAAAGAAAAAAGGTATGTCTGGAAGAAGTCTCCACCAGTACGTCAGTGGAAGTGGGATGTCCTTTTCTGGAAAATGCACAACTAGAATGAAAGAGAGCTCCAATGGTTTTAATCGTGGAAATGCTTGTATGCTACAGATTTTTTAATCTGTTATTCTATCCTAGGGAGTTAAATACTAGTACGAAACATGAGGCAGACTACTCCAAATTAAGGAGCATGCCTTAAAGCAGGCAAACATTGTTCAGGCATCTTATGAAAATAAAAGTCATCTAACACAGTGAGCATCTTAGATACAGAACCCAATTCCCCATACTCTCCCACTCTTCTAGTAAAAAGGGGCAGTGGAGGAGTGGGTGGGGGTGTATGGAAAAGGACAAAGCAAACAACAGTTTCTTAAAACAGATTTGGTTTTAGAATTTAGCAATGTGAATTCTAGTCCTTATTTTTTTCTAACTTATATTCTTTTTGCAAGAAAACTTTTATGACAAATTCTATTATTCCCAAAACCCTGAAAAAAAATGTTTTGCTCTTCAAAATCTTGAAGAGCTCCCAACAAATTCCAATTGCAATACAAGTGATGTGAATCTGGAATAAAGGATTGGTGGTCACTTCCAGTGCTGTTCCATTGTTTCCTCCTCTCAGGACTGGGTGTCTTCCCAGATCAAGAACTGACATCTTTTTAGGATAACAATCTACTTGAATAGTTGAATTGCAATTTAAGGAGGAAAGGAATATAATTCACACGTCATAAAATGATAGCAAATAAAACATATCTATTGCTTCTATACTTTACACAATTGACTTATGTATGATTAATGCATACCAGCCAAGAGATCTGTCCTTGCTTCCAAGGTGTGTCAAAGTAGCTGGAGAGGCAAGATGCTACTGAAGCAAGAAATGAAGATACTTTTCTGTAGGCACTTCTGAGACCTTTAAAAGGTAAGGGAATAAATTCTTTTGGCCCATAGTCAAATTCCTTTAGTGGTAATGAAATATCAGTGTGGTCTACTGTACTCACATAAAAAAATTAATTCAAGAGTCCTCCAGCATTATAGCTATATTCCTCTGAGATCTATAAGAATTCCCTGTGCTCCTCACCATTGACTTACAGCTGTTCTAGAAAAATGTACCAACATTCTACTTTACTCCCTTTATGAGTAGAAATGTCTAACTTTTGATTTGTCTGCTCAATTCCACACTCTTTAACTCTACCCACACACTGCACTGTGTTGGCCAAGACATATATTTTGGCAGTGGACTTCAAAACTGTGTTCCTCCACAAGAGAGTGCCCGTGTACAGTACACACACACACAGCTCCTCAGTCCATGTGATTTATATACAGCCTGGGCAACCATCTGTTTCACAAATAGCTGAAAACCCTGAAAAATAAAAATCCCCAACTGTGGCATATAGGAAGCAGTCATTCTACATACACTTTCATTTAGCAAGACTTAGTTTCATTACTAATAAGATCAATTATCAGAGCTGCCTGCAGTTTCTGCTGCTGATGATGCACAGTTCTCTCTTCCTTCAGCAGTTGAGCTATATGTATTGGAATGTTCTATAAAACATTTCAGAAATAAAGGTCAAGTAAGCTTTCTTGAAAGGGATGCTGTTTTCTGGATAGAATTTCCTTCCTGCATACCTTTAGCTTCCAGGACTCATGATGTTAGGCAAAGAGACTGCAAACACACATGCTCACGTCTGCCTCTAGAATTAAGCTTCATCAAGTTAGAGCACCTTCTTCAGTCCCTGCTCCTCTCACACATATGAGGGTGAGACTGTTGTGAAAGTGCTATTTTACAGCTAACAGTATACATCCAGTCCCGAGAGCACAGGTGTTAGGCAGCACTTGCCCTTCAGGGGAGCACGTTTTATCGATCTTGGAACATTTAACGTGACATCTAAGCATCAGTGAAGTCTCTTGCTCAGTTTTTGGTTTTTAAGACTACATATAGTTTTGGGTGAAGCACAACTGTGACTTTTCATAACAGTAATAAGAGGGTAAAAACATCTCTTGGGAGGAACCAGTTGTAGTGGAGGACCTTGAACTCCAAAAAGGACTTTGTACTATGCTTGCAACCAACTAGGACGCCGTGCAAAGACTGAAGCACCAACACGTTGTGCTGTGATCATGCTTTTTTACACCATAATCAGAATGGCACAGAGATCTGCACCAGCTGGAGCCTTAAAACATTTTTATGCTCACACATATTCAAAGTCTTCTAGCCTGTCCAATTATTTTAAGTGGACTAATATTTGTTGATTAGCTTTATAGCTGGAAGTCTTGAAACTGAAGTCTGAGGTCCTATTGATCTTGAGATCATAGACCTGACTCCTTTGAAGTATGAGTCTACCCCAAACTGCCTATATTTTTGAACACCTAGAGACCAGATTTTAGTGGATCAAGATGGACAATCTTAGGCAGATACAGATCCAGTAAGATAAGGCAGTGTCCTGGCTAGTTTGAGACTGCAAGTATATAGTTCCTTATTCTAGATAGATCTAGCAGTACTAAGTCTAAAATGGCCATAGAGTATTGCCTCACACCCTTTCATCAGTTTATCCTTGCACGGTTCAGTTCAGTTCTCCCTTCTTCATCCTTTACTAGTGATTCCCAACACCTCTACAGAGTCATGGTAACAGATATTGTTTATAACAGCTCCAATGACAAGTTTTATTTATTTTTGAATTTTCAGAAGTTGGTATCATATGTCTATCTAACTAGAAGCAAAACAACCTTAATGCCAAGGTATGAGAACTTCCAGCTTAACTAGAAGATTAAGAAAATACTTATTCTTTCTTTATTTTCACCCCTCTAATTTCCATTTCCATGGAAACTGGGCTGGAAAGTACCAGCAGGCAGCCTGCAGCTGAACATCTGAATGAAAATGCTCATGTTGAACTCAGCAAGCAGACAGCAGGTGAAATCTGCAGAAACTGTCTAAAAATCTATAGCTACATCTTGAAAGCAAAAGGACAATCTCAGTTTCAGCAAAGAAGTTCTAAAGAGGATGCTACTAACCCTAGTGAATATTCTTGCGTTGCAGCAGCTGATAATCTGACTTCCTCTTTGGAATGTAGGAATAAATTTCTTTATTACAATGGCACAAGACAGAAATTCATCACAATTAATTAAGTACTTCAAAATATTCGGATGGAAGATAATATGCTAAGTTATTTCTGTAACAGTACTTTGGCTTCTGAACATTATCCTGTAATTCCTTCTGTGAAGTCAAACTGGCTGCTGTACAGTTCATACACACACATTGGCAGCCCACTTATCTGGATGGCTTTTCCCACAAACATCCATTGCATTTCAATAAATACATAAATAAATAAATAAATAAATAAATAAATAAAACTAGCACTAGTAACATATTTGCTAGCTATAAAACACTTGGTTTTGCGCACCAATTCACCTTTTATTTTAAAAGCTAGTAAGGCAATACTGTTGTAGATATAGTTAAAGGAAAAAAAAAAGTAATGTTGACTTCTTTATCCAATTTAGTAAAGTTTAGTGCAGGAATTCTATTTAATACCATCTTAGATTTTTCTTCTGTTCAATATTTGCTCTTCAAGCAACAGGAAGAAAAGCAAACAAGCAAGGATGAAACATTCCTGTCTTGGGCTGTAGTTTACCCAATGAAGAGATTGGTTATTATTAAACTCCTGCTTTTGTATATAAAGCAATTACCACTCTCTAAAGCAGATATTATTCATTCTTTGCAGAAAGCAGAACACTGGTCACACTTTTTTTCAGTGTAATTTTAGCCAATGCAGTGGACAAAAGAGGATGATTATAATGAAAGATTTCACATCTTGTGCAAGATCAATATCAGTACATAAGAGCTGATCTGAAAATGGATGATGAAGAAACTTGAGACAGCAGAAATATCTTTTCCTTTTTTTTTTTTAAAGAGTGTTGCTCAAAGTGTTGCTCAAAGAGCTATTTATCAGAAATAAAGTCAGTATGATCAGTGCCGGTGCTCTGTATTGTACCTATGTTCTCCTTCACAATGAGAGGGGAAATTCATGCTTAAACTTGAAAGAAAGAATCAGCCCAAGAAGCTGCTAGCAACTGTTGATTCATTCCTTCTTTGGGATCTTCAGTGGAAAAAATGAGCCCAAATTTGCAGTCCACAACATATCAAACTCATGGCTACAACGGAAAAGAATAGTACAGAAGCTTTTCGTGCAATTTGGAAACTAATAATTGTGTATCAAGAGCACCACAGAGGCAGACAAAGCACACAGCTATCAGCATCTCAGCAGTGCAAGAGTGTCCATTTAACAGCTGTAGCAATGGTAAAAATCACACCAAGCGCCTTCTATTAATGACTCCCATTGATAAGTCACGTTTTACTGCACCAAGTATATTTGTGCTCACCTTGAGGATCATTTATTGTGCTAGATCATGGTACAAGGAGCCCTGGGATAAATAAAAATCAAACCCCAAATAATTCACTTATCTGCTCTAAGACTGCTTAAATACAGCATACACAAAAGCATAAGCTTTCAGATATATTTCCTCTTTTTATTTGCATGAAATTTTCTACATCTAAACAACCCACATGTACTGCCTGAAGAGTTCTATTTCAAGCAAGACTGGAAATAAAAATAAATTTAAAAAATACATAAATTTAAATAAAAAGCAACACACAGCAGTGTACATTCACTTTTCTGTTTCAAATCTGCATTTTAACCCCTCAATTTTTTGTTTAGGAATGCCAAAACATGTTGCATTTAATGGCTATCTTCATTTTGAGGGTACAAACCAAGTGTAGTGCTCATACTGCGTGAACAGCTCTCTAAGGGGGGGGGGAGCAGGGAAGGACAGCCTCAGCATCTGCCTAAGGTTTACAGAAGTGACCATGCAGAAATGGGAGGGACTTCTGATTTCACTGAAGATTTCCCACTAACAGGGGACGGATCATTGCTAGGAAATATTTATAAAGGGAATATGAGCCAGCTGCATATGTACACAGAGGATGGTGGATGTCCATCAAAAGGGGCGGGTTATTTCTCCCAGCTGGAGCTGGAGAAAAAGAGGGTTATAATTCAAGAAAATAAGGAAGCTACTCCCTACCAGGTCATTCACACTGTTTCCCCTTACAATCTTGTTACTAATGCCTGTACAGAGCATGTAACTGCTTTTCTTCCAATTAACTTTATAACTGCTAATGCATCCCAGTTGTTGCTGGCTGGTTCAGTTCCAAGACATGGAAAAAAAAAACTTAGCAGGGACATCAATAAAATTCTTACAGTATGAATATGGTATATAAAATAGAAGTGCAGAATAAACATGTCTGTTCTGGGATCTTTTGCCTCTTGAGGCACAGATTATGTGATAAAATACAGGTTCTGGATATTAGCTAACATAATAATGAGCACATATAATGCAAGTGCATGCTATATGAACTTTAATTTAGTAATGAAAATATGATTAATTGAAACCCACAAATAACACTTAAGAAATGAAACATCACTGTCTATTAGCAAAGTTTAATGCAAGCAGCCAACTAGCAGTATTCAGTGTTATATTTAGAGAATGAAATTCTGTAAATGCCTTACATGTTTGAAAATTAATCATTCTTTAACTTTTGAAATACCTAATCTTGTTAAATATGTACCTTCTTCCAAAATTGCATTGCTGTGGAAAGGCTGAATTACATTTTTTATGCTCCCTTTTAAAAGTTTCTGCAGGAGATATTTTTATCGCTTAGTTATAAGTACTGAGAATAAAAGTTCATGGTAGGAGTACTAACAAATCATCACCACGGGAAGGAGATCATTGCTGCCATGTACCCTTCTTTCCATGCATAGTTCTTTTCTCCAGTTTACAAATACAGAATATCAGTACCACAAAGTGTGGTTACTTCAGTGTCCTACACAGTGTAGGAAAGGACAGCGATATGCACAATTTTCTAGAGTACAGGCAATCCAGGGGCATATTACTTTTAAGATTAAATGCATATATTCTCCAAGAATCAAACTTAGGCTAGGTCTGAAGGGCAGCCAGATGAAAGAATGGTCTGGCAGCACTGGCCCTGCTGCTCCCAAGGGCTTGTTTCTTTCTCTGAGGTGCAAGCTCCAGTGCAACAGCATAAAAGAGGCTGGTCATGAAGGCACTCTTGAATGAGGAGCCAAAGACCACCAAGCTGGCTACACTTGAAGTGTTGAATGGATATAAATAAGTGGAGAAACTACTACTGCACCTCTCCCTTTCACCCACCCATACTCCCTACAGCATCTGTGTTCTTCCCTAACAGTTTTGTCGGTCTCGTTATATGATTCTTCCCCTCTTTCTTCTCCCATCCCTCCCCCTAGTCCATCTCTCTTTATCCTTCTCTCATCATTAGGAACAACACCCAAGTCTGTATATTGCTCAGTTCCTCCAAATGTCAACAGCTGAATGCAAACAGACCTACAGCTCGCAATCAGGCAATTTTTCTGGGCTCATTTACTGAGAATGGAGCTGGACAAGATTATGTCTGATGTATACATTCGAATGCAAATAGTACATTCCACATTTACCCATATTTAATGAATTTCTTCTTAGTTTAGAGTAGTTGATTTAGACGTAATCAAACAAGACAAAGGGTCATTTATCTCTAAGAGACTCAATGAATCAAACACAAATTTAGTCATTCTTTTCCTGCAAAAAGGAGTTTAAAAATCCCTCATGGTCTGTCTAAACTCTCCTTCTCCTTCTCTTTGCCAAGTATTTAAACACTGTAAATGGGGGAAGTGGGGAAAATGGAACACAGGCATAATTTACTTTGCACTTGCTGGCAGCTTCCCACTACACAGTAGGTAGGCATAAAAATACTTCCTGCAGCAGTCACACAGCAGCAATAGAACTCACAACTATTTTCACACATAAGTATGCTTGAGTTGTCCAGCAGTTGTTACCTACGTAAACCTGATAGGTTTCCTCTTCAAAGAGCTTAGTTCAAAGTTTTCAAAAACAAATTTTACATTAGGAAGAGCCTTCCTTTTTTTTATGCCCAAATGAAGGCACTTTTGAAGGTGACTGAGATTTTAGATACATGGCTTTCTTGATATTGGTTATAAAGGCATGTTATAACCTCTCTAGATAAATGGTCAGTCTTACTGCCCATACCCAGACCATTACTTCATGCAATGCTGGCTCTGATATCCACGCGATACACTTATGTATGAGTTGAGAAGAGTTTGGTTGTCAATGGAATCTGGATCAAGTTCTTATATTACAAATAAAAGAATCAAAATAATTGGCACAGGATACTAGAAAAGGAGTACACAGACTGAGCTGAGGTCGTTACACCAAGACCACTTTTCAGGAAATCTTGAAATTATTATGAAGGCCAAAGTCTGTCTTCAGACTAATTATGAACTTACAAATTCTTGCTAGAAAGGGTATATTATTAACTGTCTTACTGTAGTACTTCTATCGTGTTCACAGATAAAATGGAAATCAGATTTTAAATTTCTTTTGAGCATTTGCAGGTAACCACAAGTCCCTCTACAGCTCAGCATAGTTCTCAAGTTCTCTCTGTAATTACCTTTAGTGCAAACTGTGCCTGAAATACAATTAGTAGCAAGCCAAGGAGCAAATCACTTTATTTTAATGGTAGCTACTGGGGGAAGAGGGGATGTAGCCTTAAGAGATGCAAGCAATCATATATATTCTATTAAGAAGATATCAAAGAAAAACTTATATTTTTCCTCCTACTTCTCTGAAATTAGTCTGTCAAATCATACTCACAGTTGCATACACAGTCACTTTAACTCAATTTATAATATTATTGAAAGGATTTTAAAACTTATTTTAAAGAAATTGGTTTTTTCCTGTCATAAAAGAATGTAAAATTAAATCATAACTTTCTTCTCATCCAATATCATTCTCATCAATTGATTTGTTCTGGTCACAAACACACTACTCTAAGTTTCCTCCTGCAAACAACTCTAAGTTTCCTCTGGCATCATTCGTGATACTCATTCTGTCTACCCCCTTAGTCTACTACTCCAGTCTACTCGTCTACTCTGAAAAATAAGCATAGAGCAAGCATTTATCTGCAGTAAGAGCTATGCGTGACTTCATGCTTGGCACCTTTGTGAATCAAGAGGACCAGGCTGCAGACTTCAGTATTAAATCTCCTTTCTTGACCAAGTCATAACTTTATAATTAACAACATAGAAATGCTTCAGAAGTTCATACAAATACCTTTATAAGCAAGACCTGATAGCAACCTCTACAACTGCAACAGCTCCAGAAAATTAACAGAATACACAAAGTCTTCACATGAAAGCAGGTAATTTAAACAAAACATCCAATTAATCACTCCCTATAAGATAACTTCAGTGGCCATAAACAGCAAACAAGACTTCTCAATATAATCCAATTTGTGTTTGCATTTCTCCAAATCATATTACAATGTTAACTCATTAAGAAACAAGTTTACCTGTGTTCCTGTCAGGTAAAATGCAGCAATGCTTCTGCAGTATGCCAGGCAGAACCTGTGGCAACAAAGAAACAGGCGTTACTGTACATATATATTTTAAAATCACATGAAGAAGAGCCAATGATTGCTGGAACACTGTATTTGCATCAAATTAGCTATCAGGTGATGTAAATCTGAACTCCACTCATTAGGAACTGCAAACAGAGAAGAATCTTATAAAATTAGTTGCTTATTACCTGTCTGTAACGTTAGTTTCACTTTCTCACATTGACTACAATATCAAAAGTTGGGTAAAAGAACCCAAGACCAATATTTAAAAATGCTCTACTTGGAAAGAGAGTATGTTATCAGTCAATGATGCTGTTGTTCCTCATTTTGCACACGTGGCCCTGCAGTCACAGCATCTTGTCATAAAACACTCAGGTCCAAATTCCAAAGCACAGCATTTCCCTCTCCACATAGCCAGTTCCAGGAGACAACTCAAAACTCCAGAGTAGAAAACTGAAGGGAATAGGGACAGAGAAGATCCCAAGTTTGTGGTTCACCGCATCCACCATGCTCTGATGCTTCTGTCAGCCAGTGAGAAATGCTGCTGGAGTTTACCAGCACCTATAACCCTTTTCTTCACAGATTTACATATTAAAATCACTTATTTTGGTACAGACAACCAACTTTGGTGGTCCTACCAGCAACAACCTGTACATGAAGCACACAATACCTCATTGCAATCCAACTTTTAAATCTACAATTTACACCCTGTATGATATCAACATCAGTAAAACTGTAGCTTAAACTTTAATGGCTTTTCTTGTCTTTTGTGGTTCCTGAGAAAAAGCCAATTAAAAATCACGCTCTGAGATGGCTTCTTCAAATTTTCCCTTGGAGGTCAACACACACCCTTTAAAGTCTGAAACTTAAAAAACCATACGTTAGCCTCTACAGACAAGAGGCCAGCACAGCCACTGTCAGGAAATCCTGGGCTTCTAATGTCTAAGAAGACATCAAGAACCATCACACTGGTTCTGAAAATTCAGGAAGGAAAATATTTTAGGGAATAGAGACATTTTTATTTTTCACAAAGACCACTGTTGCTGTTTGGCCAAGGTTAATAGCCAGGGATGAGGCTGCTAAGAGACAGACATGTACAGCCCCTACAGCAGCACCCCACTCCCATTCCTCCCTGCAGGACTTTTCCAGTACACACCTTCAGTACAACCAGGAGAACAAACACCTCAGTCTGTGTGTCCTCTAGCACAAGAAATCAAAGTCTTAAGAACCTTGCTGCACCATGCTTCCTCCTGAATGCACACATGCATAGGCAGGGCCATTGCAAAACGCTGCTTTTATTATAACTTCATGAGTCAGTCTGTGGCCAGGAGGCCCCCCTGAACAAAAAGGAAAGGGTACAACTGACAGGGATGAGAACAGTTTCCTCATCCAAGTCCTCTAAATTTTACAGAAGGCACAGTATTTACAAAAGTAATTCACTTGTTTGGGCATAATTCTAAAGTTAAACTTGTGGATAAAACATAAAAAAATA
This sequence comes from Manacus candei, assembly GCF_025592945.1. Taxonomy (NCBI): domain Eukaryota; kingdom Metazoa; phylum Chordata; class Aves; order Passeriformes; family Pipridae; genus Manacus; species Manacus candei. The sequence continues at coordinate 10,333,855 of NW_026138059.1, read as the reverse complement.
TCAGCGTGCCTTACTCTGATTCACAGGCAGCAGGCAGCTTGCATTTTTGGAAGGACCAATAGCATAAATAACAATTGTCTGAAAACCACACTCATCATTCTACAGTGTTTCTAAATTTTAAAATTAAAAAAAAATCAATATTTCTTGGAAGTACAATGTCATATGTACAAACTACAGCATTTTTCCTATAGCCATGGATATAAATAACAGCAGTTTTACAGGCATCGAAAGCATAAAAATTAGAAGCAGAGAACAAAGAAATTCTAAAATGAGCAGAGACAGTCTTTCAAAGCAGTGTAATACAAAGACTGAATTTTAAAAACACACTGTCTTATTCAGACATAAAGTAACATTTAGTTCCTCAGGAATCTGTCACATTTTCTTCCCCACATTCACGAACCATGGAAAAGCATTATAATTTATTATGAGCTCCCAGTTAATCAAACTAAGACTGAAATTACAGGAAAAGACAAAAAAGAGCAGATCTGGAGCAGCAAAACAACTTCAATGGGAAAAAAAAAAAAGCACTGGAAAATAATTTACCCTTCCTAGTAAACTGAATATAGATAAGAGACCAGTCATACTGAAAAGCACAGACTGGAAAACATTTATTTGTCCCTTCCCTTCACTCTCCTAAGTGTTAAGTAGGCAAACAGTATGGCAAAGGCTTAAACAATGCTTCCTGCTCCCCAGCCCTTTAACATGTTTACCCTGCACAAAGCCAGTTTCTGGCTGCTAGGAGTTTGATATCAACCTCCCACTTACTTATCTACAGTATACAGATTTTTACACTGTACCCATCTCCATGGTACCCAAGAGCCTTTTCACACTGCTCTCCTCCCACTTTCTCCCCACTTTGTTTCTCTCCTCCCTAGGGAAACTGACAGGAGAATTCCTCAGCAAAACTGTCACCTTTCCCTCTACATGCCTCTCCTTCCCCCGCTGCTTTCCTTTCATTCATTTGCATATTGTAATACCCAGTTTATTGCTTAAAATGCCTAAAATGCTTTATGTCTCAGAGATTTTTCTTTAATTTCACAGAAAATCCCTAGATTAATCTTTGTTTCTTTTGGTTGTTCGAAACTTTACCTACACAGGCAATTTGAGTGAGAATCTTCACCCAAAGCAGATTTGGAGTGATTTCTGCTGTAGAAATCAAAACACGGGAGCAAATAGAGAGATTTACATGCAGAGTGGGTGGGGAAAAAAGGCAAAAAAGAAACCGGTTTCAATTATGTTAACTGATGATTTAACCTTCAGTTGTTTTATAAGCTCTCAGCTGGGAGTTAAGGCATTGCAATACTAAATTAAAACTGGACTCATAGATGCAGAAACAGAATAAACAATACAGCAGGTGGTATGTCCTTAACATCAAGGTGCTTCCCTAGTAGTAGGCAAATTAACTGTGGTCCACATATATAGCTAGGCAGACACATGTGGCAGGAACATAGTCTTTGCTTATGGTGCCAAGTTGAAAGTATCCTCCAATTTGATGAAAAACACTAATTTTTGTTGTTGGATATTGATTTGGACCTATTTACATTTGTTTTCACAATAAATATATAGCTGTCATAATTAGTGTTCAAATTTTAACCTGTAGCTTTATAATACAGGTACTCAAAAAGCTCCTCAGAACAGCACAGGGTGGTTACATAGCTGTTGCAGTTCAGTAAAGATCATATTTTTATGTGTTTACCCGGAAACTTACCTTCAATTTCTTAAAAATAAGACAGATGAGTCCTCTCAGTGATTAGTATGCAATACTTTTTTTAGAGTGGTTTAGCAAGAACTAGAATTAATTCCTAAAAAACATTTTAAATTTGGAAAGCACTAACCCCAAACCCACTAAAAAAAAAAAAAAAAAAAAAAAAAACCAACCAAAACCACCACTTTACACAGAAGCGGAAAAATGAGAAGGAGAATAATTCTACTATGGAAAAATGCCTCTGTGACATGGATATCTATTCACTTAAAAGGATCTGCTGCACAAAGATGATCAGTCCTCTCTGTGGTACTGAATGATAAAAATGTTTTGCTCTCTATTCCACTGCTAAGATGGCCATAGAAAAATGAGCTGGATACTCTTTTCCCTTCTCCATTTACATTTCTTTCTGCTGAAAAATAAGTCAACTGAAAATTAATGTTTCAGAGGTCCAAATTTACAGAACATCACACTCAGGAGTCCAAGTGCTTGAGAGATGAAATTTGAGGTAGAAATTAACAAGGATTTATCCTGTGATTTGCAACTTGCCAGAAGGAAGGAAGCTCAACTTGAATTTCGGGTCCAAGCAGAGACAAGATATTTTTCTGCTTTTTTACATCCTAGAAATCCAGTGATCCCAAAGACTAGGAAGTCAAAATATACCCTTTTTGCCATGCCAGACACACAGATTCTCTTCATGGCCCTTGTGGTCACGTTCAAACATTTCCAAGGACTGCCTCTGAGAGAGCCGCTTGTGCTCCAAACCTCCCTCCCCCAGAAAACTATTAAATATAGCATGTGAGGCATTTTGACTGCAATAATACGGTAACATTCAGAAGAAAACATATCAAAAATATACTGGGAAAATCCACATCAATTTATAAAATTCCAGAGAAAACATATTCCAGAATTTGAGCTTTACTCATACACCAACAGCTGGAAAGAAATGGTCCTTGGGCAGAGTCAGCCACCAAGGGTGCTTTACATCTTCTGTGGCAGCAGTATAGTACTGGAGAGAATTCAGATTTGATATTTAAGTGTGATCCAGTGAGTCAGTTCCTATCTTTTTGTCTTTCAAATGATTTGTTACTTCTTTGGAAAAGAGAGACACCTCCTAGACCTTGCTACCTGCACTGCTCTGTGCTAAGCATTGCTGTTTTCCCACCATCTGCACAAACCTCATGGAAAGAATTATGACTGTTTTCATTCTAAGGATCATATTCATTCCATCTCTGTATTTGTTTTTCCTTATATTTGTCTAAGGGCTTTTGTTTTAGGCAATATTTCTTTGTCAGCTACTATAGAGACCTTTTTGAATAATGTTTGTAGCTAAAACTTAAACCACTGGAAATCCTGTGCTCACAGTCCTTTGCCTCCAATCATTACAGAGGTGTATTATATTTTTGTTTTCCCTTTTTTTTATTGTTTCTTTCTATTTTGGACTTCATACCTGAGGATTTTAGATGTCTCTGTCCCACTGGCATGTTCCAAGAAGGTCCTACTTCTCTGGAACCCATTCACTGCTGCTTCTTAAGTAGAAAGGAAGCATTTGGGATTTAGCTGTTCACAGCAGCTAATTATGTACTATGTCTGTAAAGGTGTCTGACTTCAGACAGGGTGTAAAAAGTAGGCAAGGTTTACTGTTCACAAGCTGTTGGGTGACACAAACCATCATAAATCAAAAGTTAATCATTAGAGCATTACAGTAATTCTTTCAGAGCAGACAGGCTCATGCAAGACAAGGGGGAACAGTTTTAAACTAAAAAAGAAGAGATTTAGATTAGATATTAGGAAGAAATTCTTTACTTAGAGGGTGGTAAGGCACTGCAACAGGTTGCTCAGAGAAGTTGTGGATGCTCCATCGCTGGACTAGTTCAAGGCCAGCTTGGATGGGGCTTTCAGCAGCAACTTGGTCTAGTGGAAGGTGTCCCTGCCCAGGACAAGGGGGTTTGAACTTTAAGGTCCCTTCTAACCCAAGCTATTCTATGATTCCATAATGATTCTATGCAACCAGGTGGTTAAGTGCTGCATCAAGTTATTGCCTTCAGCAATCTAAAAATATGCAGTTGGTTCAATCTACCAAATCTGAACTTCATTCCACTCCCACAAACATAATTATATTTGGTTAAGCTTTTAAAGGGGCACCTAGGGAGTGTATTAATAAATACCTGTTATTGTTTCTGTTCTTCTGCAAACTCAAAAGATAACCTCAGATTACCAGTGTGTCTCTTCTGTATCTCACTTGACCCTGTTCTTGATACAACCTACACCAGCATCAGTAACAATTCCAAGTTACTCCTAAAATGAGTCCTTGAAATATCTGGCTCTGGAGGAAGAGAGCACAGGACCAGAGGCACCTGCCCTCCCAAGCCATTTGTGTTCCCTGTCAGAGCAACACAGACCCCGCTTATAATGGCAAAGCTAGCACAACTAGAAAATATTAAAATACTAAGACTTGATATCTTTTTGTCTCTCTGGTACCGCTGAAAATAGTAGAGATTTTGCAAGACCTTTCAATCATTCCCTGTAAGTGGTCCATTTCTCTGCCCTCCCGAGGAAACCACCTTTCCTCTTAGCTCCTGATGAGTTGCACCCTGCTGCAAAAGCAGTCTGTGCCAAAATGTCTCCCACCCATGGTGGTGGGAAGTAAGAAGCCTGTCTTGTCAGTTTATTTCATTGTATTCTGATTAGATGGCCAAGACTTGTCCAATTACGTTTCTTCAAGATTTTACTAGATTGCTATTGTCCAGTGTCCAGTTTCACATATACACCAGTGAACCTTCATGTTAATTTAATGTAAAAACAGAACTTGCTAATAATTCATCTGTTTTGTGGGGTTTTTAGTATCATCCTCTACCTTAGTCCACCATTCCCAATTAGATATCAAGAACATAAATAAAACATGATGATTTTGTGGAAGGGAGAAGCTACACTGAAAATAGATAAATCATGTTGGCCATATATCAAATACAATCTCAGAAATATTTGGAAAACATTACAACACCCATACTAATATATGTTCTTTCAGATTGCATTACATCTCAAAAAATGGAAATTCTCTACAACCCTTTCCATGATTAAAGGAAGCATTGGCAGCAACAACTAAAGCAACATTTTCTTAGTAGAGTTTTCATCTAATGGTGACAGACATTTAAGTAATGAGGAAATTACTGACTGCATTTTCCATTTTGTACATCTGAATCAAAACTAAGAGAAAGAAACTCTAGAAGAAGGGGTGTAGCGTTACAACAACCCCAGATAGCATAGCTGATCTCCATGCACTATGATTGACTTTGTTACTCCTTCTATCCAAGTCACCATGAAAAGTAAAGCTGAAACACAGGCTTGATAATTTTTTGATGACCCAGGGAAGAAAACATGATAACCATTATGACACTTTTAAGTGTAATGTTAGCATGAATCTGTATTAGCATGAACTAATTATAATTGCCCTAAAATTAACAAGCACTTATAAACATGAATCTTTTAAAAGTTATCATCTGAAGTATAATCCCTCCATGTAGCTTTCATAGGAATATAATTATCAGCCTAAATAGAGTAATTAGGCAAGCCTGTGGGGAAAAAACTTATGTAGACTGGAATTAGCAGCACATCTAGCTCTGAAGTGACTCAAAATAATACCCTAAGACAGTCTTTTCATATTTAATACTCTAGAAAAATAAGTGGTGGTACTGGCAACAGCCACAAACCTTATTTATTTCTGACTTTCACTTCAGTATTTAGACACTTAGAGAACAATACATCAGCAGCAACAAAAAACTCCTTTCACTTGTCACAAGTTTACACTCCTGACTGACAGAACAAGACTTTGCTATAGTGATCTGTATACTTGTGATCTCTGGGTCCAATTACCATAATTGGCTGCACTTATAAGAGAATCCACAAATTATTTAAGATGCATCAGACTAAACATAGCATGATAAATACAGGTCTATCTGGAACACTTCACTTTGTTGTTCATATAATTGCACCATTGCACCATTGTCCAAAACTATGACTTCAAAAATCTGGAACAAACAATGTCAAAGTTCTCTGAAGCTGAGAGATGATGACCCCTCAAAGTGCTCTGAATCTGTGAGACAATTATGTTGTCCCTCCCAGGCTAACATTGCTAGAAGGAAGAGACCAAGACTGTTCAATTGATGCCTTAATTCCTTTTTCCAAAAGCAAATGAATAGGAGAATAAACTTCAGGATAAAACCAACTGCATTTTCAACTTTCTTTCAGATGAAGTATTCCTAACCAACTCATCCAATAAACAGTCATTACATACACATTAAGCAACCAACATAAACAAATTCACTTTTCTCCAATCAGACCTGAGAAACAAGCTTTGGTGTAAAACAGAAATCACAAACATTTCTTCTGTTCCCACCATGAGCAGCACAGGCATCTCCTACCTAATGGCAATAACCTAGATGCAAGATACTCTGTCTCTGGAGTGATAGAAATAACTGTAGCAGATTACTAACAGTCCAAAAGTTGGTCACAACTTTCCACAGACACTCTGAAGAGGCAAGAGCCCAAGCCTTGTCTTGTGCTGAAGGGGGGATGGCCAGAGACTACCCTCAAAGCAGGGACTGACAAAAACCTCCCCAGTGGTGGAGGGTGGCAGCTAGTGATTTTCAGGTGCTGGAAGGTGACTGAGCCTTGGCCACTGGTCACAAAAAGGATGTAAGGGGTAATAGTGGTTGGATATTCCTTTCTGTGCAGACACTTACCTTCTGACTGGACCAGCAGCCTCAGGAGTTTGCTACTTGCCTGGAATCCAGGTCCTGCATGTCCTACAGCAATTGCAGAGGTTCACCCAGCTCCTGCATTACACCCCTGCAGGGTGTAATGGGCATCCAGAAGGGTCACAGAAGGGAACATTTAAGTTAACTGGATACAGTAAATCCATGGGGCTGGATGGAATACATCCAAGAGGTCAAAGATAATGACTGTGAGTCCTCTCCCTGTCATTTTTAGAAGGTGGTCACCTTTTCAGGTCAAGAGATAGGGGATCCTGAGACAGAGAAGAGAAGGCTAAAGAATTGCACTGAAAGCATTATGGAGAAGACAGAGCCAGACTCTCCCCATAGCTGCACAGTGAAGGGGCACAAGGCAGTAGCTTTGCATTGCAGTAAAGAAAATTGTGACTGGACATCACGAAAAAAAACCTACAAGAGATTTTTATTTTTTTTGTGTGTGGAATCTCCATTCTTGAAGATTTTTAAAACTCAGATAAACAAAGCCCTGAGAAACCTGCTCTAATTTCGAAAGTAGCCTGCACTGAGCAGAGACTTGGACTTGATGACCTCCAGGAGTCTCTTCCAACTGAACTTATTTCAAAATTTTTATATATTAAATGTAATGTATTGATACAGTCAAATATCACTTTAAAATGTAAGATTAAAATGCATCACTTCCTCCATCCACCTTCAAATATAATTTTAATTGGCATATGTAATTTCTATTTCTACTAATGAATCTTACATTTGAATAGTGAGGACATTTACATCCACCTGCAAAACTCAAACACCTCATAGAAGCATGGCAGCTTTAGGAGACAGCTAAAGACAGGTATTCCCCCAGAAGTTACAAAATAGTCATCCCAGTGCTGTAATTGTTTAATTCATTGAAGAATAAGCCATGGTGAGTTATTTGGCACAAGAAGTTGCTGTTATGATTTATTTATCTTTAAGCATCTGACTGAGTTTTGAACAAATAAAAATTCTAGAACTTGATATATAGTGGAGCAGAACAAACATCTTCATTTTCATTCTCTAAAAATTACAAAACAAGATAGCGACTGTTCCTTTTTTTTCTCCCTGCCCTTATCTATTTAGATACAAAGGATTTATGGGCCTTGCAATGCCTGGACTGCGAGGTCTCCTAGTTGGAGAGGATGATACTCCAGTGGCAGGAATAAACAGTGAGGTAGCAGGCATGGAAGCAGTCCCCTCCTCGGGGAAAAGGACACCCAGATATTACTCTTGTTATTGTAATACCCTGAGGGTCCAGACCAAACTGGTGCAGGTAAAAGTCACTATGGAGCAAGGCTACACCAAATCACATCAAATGCTTTCAGACTGGGTAATTTTAAGCCCTTTAGCAGATAGGTCCTGGCTCCCTTCCTGGGGAGTTGTAGAATATGTTTTTATTGTGGCTTGTCACAAGAGATCTTTTTAACGCACAATATCAATAAATTATGTGATTCAAAAGCAGAGATTATTGAGAAAATAATAATATACACGAGGTAAATGCCAGGGAATCCCAAGTGATATTTCTTCTTGCTGCTCTGGAATTGTATATTAGATTTATGTGTGAAGCATATGGATCTCAAATATTTTGATACCTGTATTTAAACCGCAGAAGCATTAAACCAGTAAAATTGAGTAATAGTCCTTCTGTGGAACTTTTTTAGAAAGAAACCAATCTTCATTAAAAATGAAAGTTTATAGTTTTGTGCTAGGACTTGGCAACAAAGCTCTCTCAATGGCCTGCTTTATTCTTCTGTGTAGGAATCACAGGCATGCAAAGATATTCCTTTCAAAAATCGTGAACAAGGTGACAGCAGACTTTTTAAGTATAAAAGTTAACACAAAAAAAAATTAAAAAGGAAACATCCTAACTGGTTATCTGCATTTATGGTGCTAGTATCACAGATCTTTCCTGCTGAAGCAAAGAATAACTCATGTACCAGAAGTGGAGAATCTTTACTTCATCTAGCAAGGAAGTTACCTCATGTTTTATTATTTATTAGTAGTTTAGCTATGACATATGGTTGCTTTTAGAAGCTATTTGATAAACCCAATTTCAAGTTTATTAATAGCTAAAAATAGATGCCACCTATATATGTGGGGGAAAATGAAGTCCCCACTGTATTAGGACCAGAGTCTGTTAATACTATTTCATATTACATGTAAAGGGCAGCTTTTATACATTTGCTGCTTTGGAGAAGTTGAGACTCTAGACATTAGTAGCACTCTCTATCCTTGATAGGACAACTGCTCAGATAAATCAGATGTCTGATATTTCATCTAGCCATTTCCCTTGGACAGGTAGAAGATGACCTGAAAACTGGGGACCAGGCATAGTTTTTCCAACTGTTGCTTTGTTGTTCCACGTAAGTCAAGTCCACTCAGTCATCTTTTGGCCCAACACACAAACGGAAGTAGCAGCATGCTACAGAATCCATGCATACACAGAACTGGGACATTTCCCTCCTGAAGGGCAACTGCAAGTGATGGCAGAAAAACAGAGAAGGAAGGGCTATTTTAGGAATACTTATTTCATAGGTTATACACATTTTTCATGCAAAGAGAACAAACAGAAAAGGAAGCTGTGCCTCGTTCATGCCCTTGGCAATGTTTGATAGCACAGGGGGATATAGATTTCAGAACACAAAGCAACTACCCACACCTCCTTCCCCAATGAGCAGGTATTTGTATGGAAATAATAGCTTTCTCTTTAAGATAGAAACATTACCCATGTTTCATTCAATGCTGAACAATAGGATAGCTTATTGCGAGCTCCAGTCACCTGGGGAGGTTTTGCTGAAGGTGGGATAAAACAAGGATAGGTCTCAGTAAGCAGGTCATAATTTTTTCAGTCACAGTTAAACAGTTTTGCTTCCGGCGAGGATTGCTGAGGTACAAGACTGCATCATCTGTGCAGTCAGTCTCTGAGAACACAAAATGGGAAGAGCTGTAGGGCAGTTTTAATCTGTGAGCTGATGACATAACACAGTTAAAACTATGTAGCTTCATTACATTGCTCTAATCTTTGGTCAGTTTAGTGTCTACATACCACTAGATGACCCAAAGATGCATACAAAGAAAGGATATTTTTGATGCCTATAAAAGTGGAAAGATAGATGTAAAACACATATAAATATGCCTATTTCTCTGCAGTTGATGCTCTTCCAGTGCTATGGAAGGAGCCAGGGGAACCTGGGGAATCCCCAAGAGTGTTACAAAGCCAGCAGTCATCAAAGACCTGATACACTCTTGGGGATAGTCTTAAGTGAGCACTGGAGACGACAGTGCTGCCTCAGCTCTTGAGATAGAAGCAACAGAGACACAACTTATCTGCAGTATGGAAAACTGAGTTGCAAGTCAAACGTCTGCCAAATAGAGATGGTAGAATCTTATGTTTTAAAAGGCTTCCACAAGCAGTTATTGTGAGACTACATTCATCTCTGATGAAGATTTTCTTGATTTTGCACAATTAGCAGAATGTTACTCATACCACGAAGAGCTCTACAATTTACATTTCAGAGGTCTTGTAAAAAAAAAAAAGGAAATTCCTGCCTCTTCGCCTCTTTGCTAATAGTCATTTAAGTATTTTGTACAAAGCAGAATTACTTTCACAGAAAAATGTCCCCAGTTTTAGAACACTGGAGTGGGAGAGAACTCTCAAACTTCTCAGAGGAGTATTTGGACCTGTGCCACCTACATCCCAGGACAACATGCCAAGTACTCCTTTAAGAAGAAACAATTACCCTTTTCTTCAGCTCTCTATGTTTTGGGGGTTTTATAAGGCTTGCAAGGGGCAGTGGGACTGCACAGCGTTAATTAGTTTTCTGATCAGGACAAATTTTTTACTGTTTTTATTTTATTTTTTTTTTGTGATGTTTCTAGGGTCTTCATTGGCCATCAGAGAAATAACCACATGAACTGGTGGAAAGGTAGGGGAACATTGTTTTGTTGGTAAATGTATATGTGGAATGACTGACCTTTTATGTATGCATTTTTTTAACTAGAAGCCGAAATAAATGTAGTTTTAAGGGATTTTTGTTTTCTTTCTGTCTGGCTATCCAGTTGAAATAGCTTGTTTTCAGCTTGTTTGTTTTTATTTCTTCCTTTCATGTTGCCTTCAAGGAAATGTCACTTCTCAAGAACAAAAGGTTAAGTCACGCAATGCTGAACTATATAATCAGTCTGCTTGACAAGCCTAGGCTGCTGAAAATATTAAAGAATGAGCACCCAACTAGTAGACAAGCCATCTCCATTGACATAAGTTCCTGTTTCAGTGTTTTAATTATTCTCATGGGTCATCTCATCTTTAGACACGTCAGCACTGATGTTACCTCATCACTGGTAAAGACCAGCAATATGGTTTTTTTTCAAACCAGAATCTAGAATTAACCATGAAATTGCTTGAGTCTGTCCCAGTTGCACTGGCTTGGTGAAAGACTACAGGGCTCTGTCACTCACTATTTGTATTGCTTACTGTAGACAAAATATTATTAAACAAGCTACCAAAAATGTTTTGACACCAGACAAGATCCCAAAGTATAAGTGGCCTGTTTATTCAGACAAATATCCTGTACAACGAATGCAACATCCTACTGAACTTCAGACTGCCTTAGATCGATCAGTTTTTATTATTCAAATGCAAAAAGCCATGAGGTAACTGCAGCTAATTTGCTGCTTGGAGTGCTTGGAGTAAATGTTATGAAAAGTTGGGTGTTTGTTGCAATCAATACAGATAACAGAAAAAATCAGAATGCAGTCAAATGCTAGGAGTCTTTGGATGTTTCAAAATATCACCCTAGATTCTTTCAATTTTTAAATTGTTTTTAATTTTCCTGTGATTATTTTATACTATCCCATGGAAGCAATGGCAATTAATTTTGTTGATCTCATTTAAATACCAAGAGAAGATATTTTAATCTGTGAATAGAACAGAAGCATTATTGCTATGTGACATAGTGTGGAAATTCATATTAATGCAAATGTGGGGGAAAAAAAGTGTTAAATAAAATAAAGTACTACTTCAATACCTGTGGGTATTTCCCTTTGACCCATCTTCAGGAAAGGATACTCCTTTACATTCCATACTGATTTTTGTGACAGATAAGTAAATGCTTTCTGCCTTTTGAAGGTGACCTGCTATTTGCTGTCCATATTTTTTCATATCTAAAATAACAAGACCAGGAGGAATAGTAAAATTACGTATATGATCACACAAGGCAATCTTTTCTACATTGTGTTACTGATGAAAATTTGTTTTATAACCTTCCTTATATTCATTTGTGAAAATAAATAATTAATTCATGCTGTAGCCCATTCAAATTAATGTATATGACATGGTCTACTCTTGATCACAAAAAAAGTGCCATGAATGCGGGTCCACTCTGCAGTGCTGTATTCCTCACTAACATGTATTGTGCGCTTATCATCCCTCCTAACAAATTTGAACAACTGGAAATGGGAAACAGACACTTGGCATTCTTTGCTGGGAATCAGACATTTAAAAACAAGGAAAACGCAAAGTCTGAATGTGATTACAGATTGAACAACAGGCATCAGGGGTGAAAAAATGTAGTAAGCCTTTGTTTGAGGTATTTGCCCAATAACATCCAGAGCTGTGTAAGATTCACAAAAAATTACATATCACTGGAGGAAACATGTAACAAAATATCATTAATTAGCCTCATAATAATCCAATAAATACTCCAGGGGTCATATGTGTTTGCTCTTTGACTCAGCACACAGATGCTCATTACAGTTCAGTATTTTGTTGTGATTAATATCCATTCAAAAGTCACTTACTTGAGTCCTGATTCAGCAGTATGCCCACATTTAATCACATATTTAACTGTAAAATATATGCTTTAGTATTTTTTTGGGTTGCAGCATAGACATAATTACTACTAAAACTATTATCAAATTAATAAATATTTAAATTAGTGAATCTAATAATATTTACCAGATACACGTTTGGGTCGTAACTTCAGAACCAATGTGTATTTCAGCTGAAAAATTTAACACAGAAGTACATAATAAAAAAAGTAAACAACTGTCCCCATTTGCTACCATTACATATGGATAGATAGGCATGATGCTGTCAACAGTACCCATGCAGTTTATATATTTGGCACTTCCTGCATCACACTGTGCATTCCAGCCTGTCTTGCGGTGGCCCTGAGCATGGTTTATTACATCCATGACATTTTTGGAGCCTTTTGCTGAGAAACAGAAATACCAGACTGGACACTAGACGATTACAACTAATTGTCTACTGGTTGGCTTCATCGGTATCTTTATGTTTTAGCGTCTAAGGGCAAAATTCATCCTTCAGGCACCTTTGAGAAAAGGATGAGGAAAAGTCCCTAAAGCAGAAGCAGTCCCATGAGGATGCTCTGCAACTACAGAACTGCACCAACAGCAACAGCTTCTGCTGACTCAGTTACACTGGAGCAGGTGGGTCTGGAACAAGAGGACAAGCTTTGCCAAGTGTATAAAGGAAAACAGGAATATATAGTGTATGTTCCCATACATGTGTTTATAGTTTTCACTCCAAAGTTTTTTACTAAAGTAAAAAATGATGACCAAGAAGTTGTAAGTAACTTACTTATAATTTTTAAACTAATGCTAGTTATAGTGACTATATTTTTGATGCCCACTAATGCAAATGAGATGATAATTTGGCCCTACTGTAAATTCAACAACACAGGAAATGCAGAAGAGAAAATCAAATGCAGCACCATTCCTGGGATCTGGGAAAAATGTTTTGCTCTCTGCTGCTTTGCCCAGCATAAGCACAAAGAAGGGAAAACCCCTATAAAGTTCAAATAATTCAATGGTCAAACTTGGCTCTATGAAGTGATGCAAATCAGCTAAAGCATAAAAATTAATCTGGATATGATTCCAAGTAACCCAATAGTCTTTCACAGTATCAGTACATTACTAATGACATTTGTTACAGTAACAGTATTAATAATCTTTTGTTCTTCTACTTTAAGAGGACATTTCTGATTTACTATGGTGAAGGATACTACAACAGACTACTGGTGGGTTTTTTTCAAGGAGAGGTGATCAGGTAAACCAGAGAAGCACATAAACTTTGAATGCACAGCCTAAAACACCAGAATTTTTCATGTTTTCTGATACTTCATGTATTTTTTCCAAACATGTAATTAGCCTATATATTTCCATATACACCTTTACATTCTAAATGGTATCCTAGATACGTTATTCAATAAACCCTAAAAATAGTAGCGTAAATATACAAAACAGTAACTCCTTCATCTTCCCACATTTTTAACTGATTAGACAACATTATAGCTTTCACAGAAGCAAATACTATAATTAAGTCTATCAATTTCATTACAACTTCACTATTTTCATCCTCTCATCTTCCTTCTCCAAAATTATCCTTCTATAGCTGGTTTCATCCAAAATAGCACCTGGAATGCATGATTGCAATTTGTGGTTTATTGTGAAGGCTGTTTTTAGAAAGCCCATTAAACACCTGTTCATCCCTGTGAATTGGGCGTACAAGATAAAAGAAAACAAAGAGGGGCTCACATGCAGCCTTGGGGATGGGCTGCTTTGGGAAGGTTGCTGTGGTTCCTGCAGTCCCTGCCCCTCTCTACCCACACTGTCTTTGTTGCAGAAGTCACACCTGCCTGGGAGGAGCTCAGCTATCAGATCATCAAGCAGCAGCTGCTGAGCAGCCCCTATTTGCAGCACAGAGTGCTGGGAGGTGACTAAAAGCAATGAGATGATGCCATGATGCTGCTAGCAGAAGAGGCTGTCCTACTCCTCCTGCCTGCTGCCCAGGCACCTTTTCATATGCTCATTTGGCTACTTATTCTGCCCAATGCTAAGCCCCTTCAGTTCACTGAGCTGGCAGAAAACAAATCCAGAAATAAATGAAAAAAATAGTTAATTTCTGCTGGCATACTGAGCTAGATCTTAGCCTCAGAGAGAGAGCAGGACTGCACAGGTAGGAATGAGAGGGACAGGAGGCAGAGAAGAACCCTCTCTTATGTCAGCAGGACCAGTGGCTTGAGAGAGAGGAGGTCAGTGCTCTCTTCTGAGCTCACCCCGAGTTAACCAAGCACCTATTTCAACAGTAAACACTTATGTTAGATATTTAAAAGTTAGATCAAGCCCTTTAGAGAGGACAGGCCCAGAACTGAGAGATAATAATCTCAGTGGGAAGGTGAGGACAGCAGGCAGGCAGAGACAGGCCAGGGCAGAGAACCCCCTTGTCTGTCTGAGTTGAGGCACTCACAATGGCACCTCTTCTCTTGAGAGAAATTTAAAAGAGCTTAAACTTAAACCATCAAAATTTAACAGAAAAGGTAAATAGTTACTTTGCAAGAATTGGAAGGCTAGAGCAGAGTCCAGAGAATTTTCAGCTGCAACTTTTTGCTCAGTGCCATGAAAAGCAGCAACCAGGTCTGGTGGCATCAAACACTCCTAAGAGGAACCCACATCAGAGTCCTCACACAGTCAGCTACACTTTGATGGGTACAAAGGTCATTTGTCAAAGTAGTGATATGGCCAATAGCAATGTATTTTCAAAAATTTCAAACTGAAAATCAACTTTCTATTGAATTATCCTCACCCAGTACCAAGGTTGCCATTTTTCCTTAAAACATACCTGAGTTTTTTCAGCCGACATGGACAGTGAAACTACTCTGCAGGAATGATTCCTTCATGTGAAAAATTTTGCTGTGCTCTGTAAGCATAAAAGGAGTTAGAAAGTTATGTCTGAAAAAGTGTATGTCCCTCATGAGACTGCCAAAGGAATTTATGTTCCATTTATGAAATGTGGGTGATGTTATAAAACTGTCGTACCACTGAAAGCCTTTATGTATGAGAAATCTGCTATTTCTGGTAGCATTTCTGTCATTTAGCTCCCAGGTCAGAGATGGCGAACAAATTGTTAGATGTAGAAGATATACACAATAGGTGAGATAGCTGAGAAACACAAGGCAGGATAAGGACTAGGCATGACTTGGTAAAGCAGTTCCCTAATGTTTTATTTAGACAGAACATTTGAGGCAGTGAAATTTCCCTGGATGGCTTCCAGATTTTGGTCAGTGACTATCTAATTAAAAATAACCAAGGCCGGTCTGGAAACAGGAATCAGAGCTACATGCCTTTGATCCCAGAGGAGAGCCCTGAACAGACAGCAAAATCTTCCTTATCTTCTCCTGGAGAGCAGCTTAATTTCAAAAGAAATGCAGTGCAGAGTTTTTCTTCTCTAAAATGACCCACAGCAGTTACAAGATTTATTATGACTCATGTTTATACCTCCAAGGGCTGAAAATTAGACTTCCTCAGCTGCCAGGGACGGAAGCTACTTCATAATAAGCTGGGGCTTAGATATACCCTGTGACTTCATCTCCGAGAGACAGTCGCCTGACTTCAGATCCTTTTGGGTCTGAACCCAAGAGTCTTAAGTGCATTTCCCTTGCTGCACTTACCTAACATCCTTCCTAAGTCAACCACTCCAAAGCTGGTCTTGTTCTTGTACCACACACAAAGATCAGTTTTCTTTAGGTAGTTTATTCTTGAATTTAATATTGTAGTGTATGGACTCATTTGCAGATAAATTCACAATATCCTATGAAATTCTGGCAATGGAATAACATACTGTTGTTTGTACTTTGGCCTCAAGAAATGTTACTGTTCACTAAGTTAAGGATAATAATGTTAAAATAAATATACTCATTCTCTCATTCTGTCACTATAGATGATCATTATGACCTTGCACTAATGTGCTATTTTCCACATGTCCAGGGATTTACAAGACTCCCTCATGCTTAGAAACAAGCCATTACGTATACAACAAAAGCACTATAGCTCTCCATTCTCAGTCTAATCATGTATGGCTTCATCTCTGTTCTTTCCTGAGGCTGCTTTGTTTTCCAGAACCTTACAATGTAGTTACAAAAACATAATGTACCTGGTGCCTATTTCTTTACAACATCCCATGTAGAATGGCAGAGGACAGAAATAACACATTGTTAAAATCAGTAATCATAGAATTATAGAATATCCTGTGCCAGAAGGGACCCACAAGACTCACATTTAAAAATATTAAAAATCTTTTTATTATTTATTTATTTATTTTTATTTTATTTTTTATTTATTTTTTATTATATTTTTATTTATTTTTTATTTATTTTATTTATTTTTTTTATTTATTATTAAAAATCTTTTATTAGTCAGATAGTTGTCTAGAAGAGGAAATGAGGAACAGTTCTTAAAGCATCTTGAACAATTCTTTGTGGTTCAGATCTAGTTGGATCCAAAGCACTGCTGGCAGCTGCACTATTAACATGCATTATCCAGAGAGAACTGAGCAGACTTCTCCTTTTTTCTTTCTTTTTTCTTTTCTCTCAAAAATGCTCTGAAACTGTTACAGAAGTTCCAGTCCCATGCTCCAGATGGGAGAGCAGAGAGGAACACGATGGCTCACTTTCTACTTACTTACGTGTTTAGGTTTCTGTCCAACAAACAGTGATGGTCTGGCCTGAGTACTCAGCAGAAGGGACTGGGAAATGCTCCAAAATTCCCCAGTTCAGATGTGCCCAAAGAAGCTCTTATGGCTATATTTACTTTTAGTCAGTCCCTACTGTCACACACCTCACACTGACTTCAAAGAGAACATTTATGAATCCACTTTCAACACTGATACTTTGAACACACACCTTATGTTTTTCTAAATATGGCATCTTTAGCCTTCCCATTCCAGCATATTGGCTGGAAACAAGTGCTTTGGTTAGTTGTTTGTGATAGTGGCCTCTGCATGAACTCAAAAGGATAAGTTACTCATCCAAGTAATGTGGAAAGGCTACTGAGATCAAACACTGAGAAGAAATGAATGGGGTGGATAGGAGGCTACGGTACAGCAGCATTTGCAAGTGTCATCAAGGAGTCTGGAGGAGATAGCTGGTCTAGGTAGAGTAATAGTGCAATACCTTCAAAATTTATGAAGAACTGCTCGTAATTCCTGCTTCTAAACCAAAGATGGGAGCCAGGACTAGAGGTGGGGGTGGGGGGGAACCTTAGAGGGATGAAGCAAGAGGTCTGACGCAAAACTTAGATTCAGTTCATTTACAAGGTAGATTCAGGGAAGTACAGCAGCTAGGGGTTTCAAAGGTGACTATTAATCATTCTTTAAAAGAAAGCTGCATTGATAATAAGAAAACTAGTTTTGAAAGCAAACACTGGCTTGGGATCAGGGGAATTTGATAAGAAAGATATCTGTGTGAGTCAAAGGATTTAGTGCAGTCTAGCCAGCAATGATGAAGTGAAGTCTTCCATGGGATTTAAACTGTTCATCTTGGGTTTTGTGCCTTTAACCCAGCTGCACCTGGTATTGCTTATAAGGAACATAAGATAAATTAAACATGGCATTTACTATGCCTTCACACAAATTCCTATTACTTTTACTTGGGTCAATTGCTGTAATGGTGGCTTTGTATAGACATACCTTCTCCTAGACAAGATACAGAGTTCAGAACTGACAGCAGACTCACAGTCACATTTAAGGGGTTTGAAGACTTTGCTCTTTTATGCTCCTCTACTAATACCCAAGAGGAGTACTGGCAATGGAAGTAGCATTAGCAGCTTGGAGAAGTGGTGGGAAGCACAAGCAAGAAAAAAACAATTGGCTACGTATCCAGAAGCCCTCCGTCTGGTGCCTTCCAAACTTGAAACCTAGATACTGTCTGTCTGGTGCCCTCAAACCTAGAAACCCAGAAACCCTCTGTCTAGTGCCTTCAAACCAAGGCGGGTCATGAGCTAGACAGCCAGTTCTGGTGGCAGCAAAGGTAATTTCTTCCATGAGGACCATAGGTGAGAGAGACATGGCTGGGAGCAAGGTGAATGTTGGGTACACAGCTGAATCCCAAAATGAGTTAGTTAGCCTTCTATATGCACTTTTTTTTCCTCCTGAAGGCTGCAGGGACATCATTTATAAAACTGAGCCTAACACCCTTTAGTGTGAAGGCTTTAAATTGTTTGAATTTAAATAAATGTTGAAAATTGCTATATCTATTCATCTTTATTTGGTATTCCTTATTTTATGTGTAAAAATTTTCAGTCATACAATAAGAAAGCAGAAAATATGGTATAGCACTGTCAACTCTTGAGTTTTTTATTTTACTTTCTATAATTCCTTGTTGATGATCCAGATCATTTAATCAGGAGACTACAAAGTAACCTTCCTTTACTAAGAAGTGTTCTAATCCAAACTTGCAAAGAAAAGTTTGAAAATTTAAAGCAAGTAAAATCTAAATGCTCAAAAAAACAAGTAAAATCCAAACTGCAAAAGTATTTTAATAGTAAAAAACCCACACAATTTTTAAACAATCCCATGATTTTTTGAGGCTGACTCATGATTCTGTAATGTTTAAAGTTGGCAATGCTGATACCCTGTGATTTAGATGACTAATCACACACTGAAAAGCTAATAATCAAAGTAAGCAGTTTGTGAAGTACCCACAGACTAGAAAATATGTATCTCAACTACTCAGCAAAGGCTTATGCATAAATTGACAACAAATAGAATCAGTTTATATAACTGCTTCACAAGGAGAGAGAAAAGCTAATCAGTTAATCTGTTATTTTATTTGTATCACATAATGCTCCCAGCTGCAGTACTGAGTGTGAAGAGGGAAGAGCATGGAATACAGGGAATAACAGGGTAGCGCTTCAGCATTGTGTTCACAGGGAACAGGGCAGTGTGGATGGAATTCAGCAAGCAAAATGCAAGAGTAAAAACTGTCTGATGGAAGGCTGCAGTTACGCTGCACGCCAGACAAGAACATACCTGGGGGAAGGAGGGAAGCAAGCACAAAAAGCAGTCAGTTGAGAAGAGGTCTTCTGGCAACAAAGACTTAAATCTGGGTTCAATGTGCAGGCCATGGAAAATGACTATGGGGAGGAATAAAGAGAATGAAAGCAGCAGAGGAAACATCATTTCAAGACAGGTGGAGGCAACAGGAGTGAATCCTGGCTTCTCAGTGGGTTTTCTGATTAGATCACTTGTTTGTGCACAGTAGTTCTCAGCTGGGTTCTTTCCAATCTTTTATCTTATCTGATGGTAAGCAGACAGCAGAAGGACGTATATGTAGCACGTGCTTGGCACCAGCTCTGTTTCCTAACAAGAAGATGGATTCTTTTCTGAAACTCTGTTCATAGCAAAGTGACGTTGGCAGAAGCTAAAGCATCTACACATACCAATGCTGCTCAATCAGCTTAGTTCCCTCAAAATAGAAATGACAAGGAAGGATGATTTCTAATTTTCAGAAGTTAAAGAGGAACTGAAGAAATATAGCTACTGTGGCAGGACTTAATTTATTGACTTGCAAAGGCAGAAAACAAAACCATTTTGAAAAGAAACACCACATGTTTATCTGAATTAGTATTTTTGTTGCTACTTCATTGCAAAATATAAAGAACGTGCAGCATTGACCTATAAATTTGTATTCTCTTTATATAAAATTTATGTCTTTATATAAAATTTATATTCTCTTTATCTAAAATTCAATAGAGCTGTTAGGAGTGTCAGAAAATTCTCCCGCAAAGGCATATTTAATTACAAGTCTGCCAAATGGGACTTTCATTTTATTCTGAAGAATCTGTTTCAAGCAGGATATTACATTAGTATGATACCAAGTCTGATCCTGCATGGAAGCTCATATGTCCCTGGAAAGAGGAAAAGAAGGCACACCCCGTTTGAAAATGAAGGTTCTGTCAAAGCAAGCAAACCTAAGAAATTGGAGTGAATGGAGCAGAATGATCCATCTGTATTAGGGCTTCCTATAGCAGCTGTCACTGACAAGCCATCACCGTAATGTCTAAGGTGCTGCATAATTGGAGTGGATCCCAAAAGTTGAGGGAAGATTACAGACTAAACAGGAAAGATGGAGGGACGTATTTCACAGCTGTCATCCAGATAGGGAAGATATTCTACTCCTTACTCCAGATGGAGAGCAGCTCGCATTTTGATGCAGTGAGTGAGGGGGTGACTGAAATGCAGGGATTCATTCATGAGCTGCACGTACAACACAGCTCTTTGAACACGCTGTAGTAATGCACAGGGAGAGGCAGGGGGCGTCAACATAATTAATCCCCTCACTTAGGAGACTTAAAGGTCGCTGGAACTGAGCGCTGTCACAAGATACATGCCTCACATTCAGAGCCTGTTTGTTTTGCTTTTACATTTATTTTTAATAAATGCCTCAATAATAACTATGGTACTCTAGCTGCAGGGGACCCTTCTCTTGTGACAACTTTCTACCTCTGCTGACATAATTTCTTAATTAACTGTGAGAGATTTACTCAGAAATATAAATATGTTTATAGAAAGGCATGCAAGCACACAAAGGAAAAAATATTTACCCAAATATGTTGGGAAGGGTGACAGAAATGTCAGTAACAAAAAGTCCTAACAATGTGTCATGCAGAAAAAATGGAGAACTATACCTGGAGTGCATCAGGAAAAGCATCACCAGCTGGTCAAGGGAGGTGCAGCTTCACCTTGTGTACTGTGTGCAGTTTTGGGCACCGCAGTATAAAAAAAGACATCAAGCTATTAGAGAGCATTCAAAGGAGGGCCACGAGAATGGTGAAGGGTCTGGAGGGGAAGCCGTATGAGGAGCGGCTGAGGGCACTTGCCTTGTTCAACCTGGAGGAGATTAAGGGGACCTTCCTCACGAGGGGAAGAGGAGGGACAAGGTGACTTCTTCACTCTTGTAAACAGTGACAGAACTTGAGGAAACAGTATGAAGCTGAGTTGGGGAAGGCTTAGGTTGGATATCCGTATTTTTCACCCAGAGAGTGGTTGAGCACTGAACAGGCTCCCTAGGGAAGTGGTCACAGCATCAAGCCTCTCTGAGTTCAAGAAGTATTTGGCCAGTGTTCTCGGGCACATGGTATGACTCTTAGGGTGTCTTGTGCAGGGCCAGGAGTTGGACTTGGTGATCCTAATGGGTCCTTTCCAACTCAGCATATTCTATGATTCTATGATATGTACATTAAGTGGATAAGTTGCTATAAAGGTTAGTAAAGAGCAACTCACCATGCAATATACTGCCAACACACTGACAAAACAGCCCTTGTATTTTCAAGAAGTATTTTTAATATCCAGAACATTGCAATGCATTTATTTTACTGAAAAAGCCATAATATTCATGTAGAACATATAAAAATTAAAATTAAACCAATCTTGATTATTCTGTCTCTGTATACAGACACTGTAGAGCACATCCTGCATATTCTGTGTGTTCTTACTATTCATACCACTTGATATATGTTTACATGATACAATATCGTTCCACCTAGCTCACCTCTCCCTAGGTGCTTGTAAACTACCATACTGATCTAACAATAGACATTAAATATGACATTTTGGGGATCTGCCTAGGGGAACTCAAACATTTCTATTTTATTTCATGAACACTTTGCAAGCTTGTATCCTTGTTTATGGTTTTTATTACAACCTTGCATTGTTTGCCTTGTTTCAAGGAAAGGAGATATTGATATATAAGGGGCAGTTTGCATGTGCTTCCCTCTTCTATTTTCCCTAAGAATAAAGTCTGATTAATGTACTAAAGGCTTTGCCAGAAACCTGCCTGTCCCTGACTGAAACTGTCACAGCCTCTGCAGAATGAAAAGGCAGCATGGGGGAAATACAAAGGAATTGGGCGTAAGCTGTTATGAAACAGAGTCTCAGTGCGCTCTGGAGGGCAGGAAGAACAGCACCCCTAAGCTAAGCCCTCCAGAGACACCTTAGCCTTGGCCTCCATATCCTCAGAAGTCTTTGAGTGCTGCTAAGGGTCAGGCCAGAGCACCCAAGGGTTTGGACAGAAGCCAAGAAGTTCTGGAAGACCAAGATGTCCTCACTGATAGAGGGATGTTTATGAGGAGAGATCAGGGCAGCAGGATGCCACCATTACAGTAACTGCAGTCCAACAGCACTGACTGATGCAGCAAGCTCTGGAGTCATCTTGCAGAGAAGAAGCGTCTACTAATGCACTGAAACCCCACCAGAAACTCCTTTTTCTCACAGAACTGCTCTACTTTACTCATTGCAGCTGTGTACCTGTATCTGACCAATTTATTTCTTCCCTGAAAAACTGTAAAATGTGGATGCATAATGACAAAAAAAATAAAAAAATTGGCAGTGCTTTATGCGTGAACATGAATTCTTGTATTTCAGCCTGCATGACACGCAACAAAAAGCTGTCTGGTACCCACCAGCACCTCCGCCTTATTTCACTCCCCATGCTCCCATCTCTTCTTGCTATGCAGCCTCTCAAATGACCACTAAAGCCTACATAAGTAGAGTCCTTTGCTGAAGACCTATTAACCTCCAACAGATCTGTGATTTTTGGAAAAGAAAGGGAAAACAGGCAGCTGTTGCACAGTACCGCTCCGGTACATCGAGCTCTGAGAACTGCCAGGATATAACCCACAATTGCCCACTGATGATGATGCTGTTAGATCCCCAATGCACAACTACCAGATTGTTTAGAAACAAGTGACTGTGCCCCCAAGGAAAACCTAAAAGCAGACAACCAGCACTGCTGCAATGCAACAGCTCTGGGCCAAGGACTGAGATGGTGAGTTGGTCACACAGCAGCAGTGGACCTGGGGATGAGACCGTGCTGTGGGCAGGAGCCACTGGTCAGACAGCAGAGACCATGAACAGCCACAGAGAGCTGCCAGAGAGGCTGGGAGCAGCAAACAGCCCAACTCCTATAGCCATATATGTGCTGTACATGCAGCGGATGGGATCCACAGGATTCATATTCATTCTGTCCGTAGGCAACAGAAAGAAGCAGGCACAGTGAGAGAGAGATCCAGATGGGTTTCTATAGCAGACAGATGAGCCATCTCTGAAAGCCTGTTCTCTCCACTGACTGCAAAGGCTGACTACACAGGATCCACAGCAGTGTACCCTGGGGCTCAAAATAACTGAAAATTATTTCACCAAGTTAGTTGAACTCTATTTTTCAAATATACAGCTCATGTAGGACTTCTGTACCTCCTGAATTTTGAGAACAAATTGCTTATTTCTGCTGGTTTAAATACTAAAGTCACTCACCAGTCAGTTTTGCACTTTGCTTCTTTTATATTATATGATAACAGGCATGAAAAATTTTTATTATAATATTTATATTTATATTTACACATCTTTATTTAGCCTACACATATACACATGAATGTGAATTTTTTTAAAATTTCACTGTCAGCTTGTCAAGTATCATTATTTTAAAAAGCAGTCATATGAATATTTACATTTGAAAGTGTGCTACTAAAGATTTACAGTATGCTTTCACAAACTATATCTCAAATGCATAAAATGGTATACATCTTTCAGTGGACTGTAGCATAATCTGTTCTATATTTTGCTGGGTTCTTCTTAAGCCTTTGAAACAGCAAACAATTTGCAGTGATTTCAAGGGGCTTTGGGCTCAACTCTGTATTATCCTGTTAAGAGAGGTGGCCAGGTTTACTTCTGTGTTAAAATTCTCCCTAGGCTGGGAGTCACAGTAGCACTGTCATTCTGAGAAAGGCTGTATACCTCACCCGAGAAAATGTGTTTGGACATGTAACACACACATTTGGCAAGAAAACTCTATAATTGCTGTAGAAGTCACAGGTAATGTGAGGTTGGAAGTGAAGAGTAGCAAATGTGGTGGCTGATCTCAGCCTTAGTACCTGCTTCATCCTGCTGTATCATCCCCTTCTAAGTAGGCCGATGTTCATATTCCAAGCTCTACATGGAGAGTTGTGGCTAAATCCCCAAGTCCCACACCAAAACTGATGTTAATTTAACTTAATTTCAGCCATAGGTTCTTGCTGTGCCTTTGACTACAAGGCAGGAAAGCCTACTCCTGTCAGATCCTTTTATTTCCCTCTAGATTTGTGTTCAGCGGTCTGGGGACCTCCATTCCTCTCCTGCCACAGGAACAGAAGTTGCTGAGGGCATGCCCCTCACAGAGCTCCTTGCTTCTGCTGCCAGGGGTGGCCCCCCTGGGATCCCCGCCAGCACCTCTGTGTCTGCTGGGAAGTAACACCAGCAGCCTGCAGCACTCGACTGCCACCCTACCCATCAGAGACAAAGCTTCATCTCAGCATCTGCCTGATGCTCCTAGACCGTATGCCTTTATTCTTCATTCTCAACTGATTACATTGCACTTAAATTAACACAACAAAATAATCAACAGAAACTATTTAGAGAAGAATCCACATAATTTTGTAGCATCTATGTGTCCTCCGCACATTTTACCAGCCATGTTTTCATTTAGACCATTGCCAAAAGTACTGAGCATCTTTCAGTCAATAACCAGTCTCTGCAGATCCTCTCTAGGAAAAGACACAGTCAAACCTGTAAATGAGACAGTTGTTTATTCCTCCCGACACAGTTGTAGGTTTTAATCAAAATACCCTGTGATACCAAGCCAAATATTTTGGAGAAATGAAATTGCTTCTGTATCCACACAGTTCTTTCCATCAACCAATCTACAGTCCTGTTAAAGAAACATAATGGATTTATTTGACAAGTCTTCCTTGCCATCAAACTGTATTGACTGACATTATTCATGTTTCTTAACCTATCCTGCTACAATATTATAATTGAATTTGGACTTACATAAGCGGGTGAGAGTGTGTGTGTGTTTTCTAGGTTCCATTTTCTAGCCTTTTTTGACATTTGAACTTCATTAGCACTTTTCCAAGTCTCTGAAATTTTCTTAGCTCTCCAGGATTCACACTATGATTCAAAAGCCACCTCATCTATTTCCTCCATAACTTTCTTTTTGGGGGGGGGCATTACTTCAAACTGGCAACCTGGAAAAGCTTGGAAGACTTCCATCATCCATGGTAGGCTCACAGCTTTCAGACAGAGCTGTCTGCTTTCTGCTGAGACAAGAAGACAGCTCAGTCACTTCACAAAAAGGGAGAGCTGGGCTGGAGAAACAGGGAGTGCCCTGAAGAGTCAAGGTTGCTGTACCCACTGTTGCTGTTCCTGTGTATATCTCTTCAACAGGGAATGAACACTTTTATTATCATTTTGCCATTTTCTTCTAAATACAATCATAATTATTGTAATTATTATGCAAAGAGATCCAAGCAATTGCTGCAGATCATGCACACTTCCGGATGGGTTTCTCAGGGTGAAGTGCTGATGATAATACAACTGCTACTACACCTCCTAAATAACCATAAATTGAATGAGAGAAAATGAGGCAACCTAACTTGAGCTCCAGTAGGAGAAAACAAGGAGAAAGAACTCAGATTGTATCATAAGGACAGGGAGGAAATCAATGGATAATGACTTGTCTTTTGTGTTTTAAATGCCGTATTTTGTCTGTCAGATTCATTCATCTTATACAAAGAAAAGCAATCGTATACACTTCCAAGATAAAATCAATTATGTATTATCTTAGAGTTGTACAATCTCATTCTCCACAGAGGCCTTAATATGAGTTACATGTAGCATAATTCTTATTCCAGATCTCTGAACAAAGCTAAATCTCACTGACAGTTCATTGTATAAATTCCAATTTATGGTCAATTTGTCCAGCATTCTCAGAGAGTATAAAATTGCAAAGGCCATCTCTGCTTGAAGCAGAATATGAATTTTGAAATATAATGAAAATAAAGGAGCAAATTAAGAGACTTGTTTGATTCAATTCATTACCTCAGAGCACTTCTGCTAAAAATACCCTCCTATATTTTATGTCAGTTTTTTTAAATGAGTGAAAAAAGGCTTTGTTCCTCAAAACCTCCCAAACTGTGGCCAAGTTATCCACACTTTAATTAGTTTCTTAATTTATCTCCATTATGAAATAAAACAGGGAAATAACTCTTGTTTCTGTATTCCATTAAAGTTTTTCTGTAAAGTTAAAGATTATTTTGTTATCATGGCATTCCAAGTTTCAAGCAACCTATTTTTCTAAAAGCTAAAAATAATATATCACATTTCAGATTAACTTCATTTGCCAAGTTTTGGCACAAAGGTACAGCAGAATTTGCTGGAAAATTTGCAGTTTATAATGCTTAGCCCATTTTCAAAGGAAAAGGTGATCCCTAATCAGTTCATTTCCATTTCCAAAAAGATTCTTTCAGAAACTCCACACTTTCTTTTTTTTTTAACATGAGGCATTTCAAGCAGTTGAATTTGAGCTTTTTACTGACTATCCAGGCTGTCATCATGTGTTTCAAGAGTGCTCTCACTGGCAAGACCATAGCCAGCCTATAAAACGTTTCATTCATTCACTCTGAACAGATCTATCCCCATTAAGTCATTCTCATGACATGTTTTAGACAAACTGGGAATGGAAGAACAGCTGCAAGCTACTGGGACAGTGAGCCTCCATGCAGCAGGTAAAAAGGTATCATGTGAAGCACCAACAGGTAAGTTCCTAACCTGGACAAAATTTTGCTTTGAGAGCGTGGACAATGAAAGGTACAGTTAGTACTTTCATTCAGTGTGTCCAGGGTTTTACTTTTAAAAAGAACTATTGTCAGAAAAAGACCCCAAAACAACAACCATAATCACTCAGTCTATTGACAGAACAGCTGGGTGGTGTGCATACAGATGAAATGTGAAATCTTAAGCAGGAATGAGAGATGTGCCAAACCAACTATGTGAACTGTGCTTTCTTAACAATATTCCTGAATTCCTACCAATTAAACATTTTCCAGAAGGTCCCCAGTGATAGTACTTTACGGGTGAAATACATCCAAAATAAAGTGTAGCACGTAAGCAATGATCAAAAGAGCATTAGTTATATTGAACTGTACAGAATAATGAAGGTACTCTAAGTCTACTTGATGTGGGAGTATCTGATGAGAAGGAGTGACATGTTCCCAGCAACCCCTGCAAGATGCAAAATAGATGATTTATGCAGAAGAATCTGGCAGAGACTGATATTCCTGACAACCACATGGCTTCTCATGTATTCTGCACTGAAATGTGATGGTTCAAGTTGAAGAACCAGATTATTATTGCAGACAGCTTTGATCACGGACATTAGAAAGGCACTACCTTAAGGCAATATCCTCAAACCAAGATGCTCGCTGCCAGCTCAGTGGATAACAAAAGATGCTCCCTCTCCTCTCTTCCCTGGTTTGGCTTCCAGATCCTTCATCAGAGCCACCACTACGCTTGTGTTGTTTGCTGCCTCTCTGCTCTAGTGTCCCTCAGTGGACGTGGATCAAGCATATAATTGATTTAGAATTTTTCCTAGAATAATTTTCCTCCATATTTTGCATAACTGTGATAGCATACAGTTACTGTCCACTGAGTGCTCTGTGTTTCACTGACAGATAAGGAGACAAATGGGAGACATTTATGGGCTCAGGTGCTGCAAGACTCAACACTCCTCTGATTACGTACTGCAACCAGGAAAACCCCTTTAGGGAACTAGGAATGCATCTTCTCATGAAAACAGGTGCAGAAAATGGGAACCATGAGGCCTCTGCACTGAGCAGGGGTATTGCCTTGGCAATGGAAATAATTGAGTGAGCAATGTGACCTGAAGCCCATTTCTCTTAGGCACTCACTTTCAATCTGCTGGACTTCTCCAACTGGAATTTTCTTCCATATATGGCTGCCTATGGCAGCTCTTTCTCAGAAAATACAACTGGAACACTTCAGAGACTGACAGGAAGTAAGAGAATAGATTTCAGGTTGTTGTCATAGCTGACTAGATTCAAGCAACCAGCATTTGTAAGGAAGGTGAGTGTTCTTATTAACTGCTTGATCCTTCTTACTACAGCTCCTCCATCTTCAATGGGCAATTTTTTTCTTGGTTTATCTTTTGATTTGGAGTTTTGTCTTTTTTTTCTTGGCCAGAGAAGGACAAATACACAGAATGGGATCGTTAAAAATTAACTCTTCCTGTACTGCATACGGAACTATTTCAGTGGGTGTAGAGCACTAAGCATCCACAATGTAGGCAGTCCCTTACTCAGACAAATACCCCCAACAACTATCTTTACATGGGTTTTGTTTTTTTTTTTTGGTCTTGCCTCCCTAAGATTTAATTATTTTTGCAAAAGGAGAAACTTAAAGGACCTTCCTCCAAAAGAAAGAAGACACTCAGACCAGTTGGTCAGAGCATGGTGCTAGTACCACCGAGGTTGCGGGTCCAATCCCCAAATGGGCCATTCACTTAAGAATTGGACTTGATGATCTTTGTGGGTCCCTTCCAACTCAGAATATTCTGTGAAATCTGTCAATCAACTATACAAGTTTAGCATTTCCTGGTAAACTGGAGGACAAGAGACTGAGCACCTTTAGATGGGAGAGGGAACTGAACACCGCTCCATCTAGCAGAGAATGCTTGCTTTCTGCAGAGTATTAGTGGGAAAGCAGTTTCTCCGAATCAACCCCACAGATACATGATTGTATATCTTATAAATCCTAGGATTTAGGCAGGAGACTTCAGCTGCTCTAAAATAACTTCCTATTTCTATTGCATCTCCTTGAGGTACGGAGCAATTTGGGCTTTAATAGAAAGGAACTGTCTTTGAAGAGCACAGCTGTGTGTGTTTTGTGGGGTGTGTTTTGTGGGGATTGCTGCTCACAATACCAACAGGAGAAGGAAGAGGGGAGTGCAGAAATCAAACCCAGCAACCCCAGGAATCAAAACGATGTAGCACTTCTAATCCTTTCCCCTGAGAGACATCTCCATCAACACAGGGTTGAGTGTCCCTTCAGCAAATGAATGAAAGGAACCAGGGCCTTCTGATTCCTCATGAGACTTGTTCAGTGGATTGGGGTTTCTCTATTATGGTTGGAGGGTTTTTTTAAACGCCCATGAGAGTTTTTGCTTAGTCAGTGCTCAGGATAAGAACACTCTTTGTTTGACTTCATCTAGACTCTGATGAAATAGCCTAGTCTCATCATCAGCTGTGCCTTTGTCTACACACAAAATAGTCAGCATTCCTAGTGTGGCATAATGCAGTACCATATAAAGGAAGAATAAGTGGAACCACTAGCAATCAAACTATATTTTACAAATCTTTCAGAATATATAGCAAACATAAGTCAGAAAAAACAGGCTATGAGGTATATTTACGCATACTCTAGGTTAAATCTACAATGAAAAATCCCCCTCAGAATTCATTTCCTTATATGAAGCTTAAGAAAATAGTATACAATCCACATCATGTCATACATTCATTGACTGGATAATAGCTGGGGGGAAGACAGTTTACATGGAAATAGATGAGAAGTACTGGTGAATTCTGCGACAGGTATCTTAGCAAGAGAATACATGCATTTATACCTATGCACACATTTACACAGTCTAGTAATGGTAGCCATTTAGACTAATGAAATTACTCTGTGAAAGTTCCAGACTACCTAGCTAGAGTTTAATGAGGCAAAGCTAGACTCTAGGGACATGGTTTGGTGGTGGATTTGTCAGTTTTAGGTTAATGGTTGAACTTCATGATCTTAAAAGTCTTTTCCAACCTAAATGATTCTATGATTCTAGTTCCACAAACATACCATCTAGTTCTGTCAGGTAAGCAAACAGGAACCACAACATTTGAGTTGGATTACATTATTTGAGCACGGGGTACAATCTGACCATTTATGACAAATTCAGCAAGTCACTTTTCTACTAAAACTTGCTGGACATATATATATATATAAAAGACTATGCTTCTTTTAAGTGTTTAAAAAAAACCAGTCATTTGAAAACTCTGATCTTTCAGGTATTTTGTCTTTGACATTTGTTTAAGATCTTATCTTTCTTTCTTATTTAGGATAAACAAAAGTGTATATCATAGTGGTTTGGCATAAGTATACAGGACTGGTTACTTGTAAAAGAAATGTAAGATTATAACAAGATAGTTTATCAAAACTTTGGAGCATGACACAGATTGCAAAGCAGGGTCATTGTACATATTATCCAAGTTATGTACTACTTTATAAAGCACCAGCCAGACTCAACAGAGAGTCAGTTAAACTTCTCTATCAGTGGAGTTACTCATTTCAATCTATGTCAACTGCATTAAAGTAACATCAGTATCAGCAGGCTCTAGTTACAGCCTGTGCAGAGCTTTATTTCAGAAAGTGCTGCCATGGTCAAACCATGAGGCTCTCCAAGGGAGTTCACAGCCAGTGCAGCGCTCTCTTCAAGAAATCCACAGTAAATGTAAAGTAATAACAGGAAGAGAGGATTTGAAACTCAGAAGCAGTAAGACTGACTGTAGCCAACAATCAAAGACAGATGCCTTCCTAGTTCCGTGATGGAAAGTTCTGATTTGGCCACCATAAAAAGAAAACTGAACGCAACAGGTAAGCAACAGCAAGGCAAGTCTGAAGTGGCATTATGGATGGATGGCATTATGTGCCATCAGGGCAATGGCTTATGCAGGGTGATGGCATGGAAGGTATCCACGCTCTCCTCCACACATCCAGCAGAAAGAGAGAGAATAGCAAAGACCTCAGCAAAGCCCTTGTACAGCTCCAGGAAAGTTTGTGCAAGCCGAAGTGCTGCATGTTAAGATGAAGGAAGTGAATTAGGGCCCAGTTCCCGGCCTCTGAGTTCATGAGGAAGGGCTAGTGTTTAGAGAGCAATTTCAGCTTCAGCCCCTGATGGAAGGACTGGCCCCAGGATCAGTTCACAGGACTTGACTGCACCACTGACATGAAACACTCTCAGGGCTTTCGGTGGGCTGCAAACAACCAGAGCCACTGGCCTTTGCCTTACCCAGGTCCTTCCCACTGCCTGGCTGCATGTCCTGCAGTGCTGGCAGAGAGGTCAGATCCCCATGCTGGTTTGCCCCCATGCTAAAAAAATGGGTTTCCCATTGCCCCATGGTGCCCTAAAGGTGCTCCTCAGCACAAGCAAACCAGAGGACTCTGGCCAGGGTGAGCTGCACACCAGCAGAACTGGCTGCAATTCACCACACGTGACAATCCGTACAAGAGGCCCAGAACTGTTCTGAAATTACCATGAAAAAGTGAAACAATCTTCCCCAAGACCATAAAGTTAGTGAGTCCTAAGTAAAATATTTCAGAGATTTGACACATCCTGGCAACCTAACAGGTATTTTAGAAATCAAAACTTGTGGCTTCTGTGTTTCTCCGAGTTTCACTGCTCAGACACAAAACTCAATAGCTTTTCTTGGCATGCATCACAAGGTACCTCTTACTTCATTTTAAGGCCATTTACACACTCCTCTACCTGCTACCTGTCCTCCAGCAACAGAAGCATTTCACCTGCCCACAGACCAAGATGCCAGCTAAGCTCACCTGCCACATCTCATCAGAGCTGCCCAAGCCCCAGCACTTGGCTCACCCCTTGCTGGGCGCATCCATATCTCCTCAGGTTCCCAACACCAGGTGCCCAACGACACCCCACTGGGCCTTCAGCTCCCTCCTGTGACATGTTCAGCTCCACCACAGATTCTGCACCAGCCCTAGGGCGATGTTATGGGCACCCTTAAGCATCTTAAGAGCAGCCAGAAAATGCCAGCGGGTAGAGTGAGCCTCTTGTGTTTAACAGCCATTGTGTTAACCTGCCCCTGCCCCGAATTCATCCATTGGTATGCTCTGAAACTCCTGGCACCCAAGGGATCCCAAAGCAAGGGGTATTGCAACATATCCATGCACTGTAGGCAGAGCCCTCATGTCTGCAACCTGCCACCTTCAAGTTCTAGCTGATGCTCCCTTGTTCCTATGTGGGAAGAAAGAGGTTTCCTTGTTCACTTTCTTCCTATCACTTGTGACTTTTAGACCTCTTCCAGCTGTTTCTTTCCCAGCCTTCTCCATTCCAGGCTATGTAAGCTTTCAGAAGCTATTCCAGATCTTATCTATCCTTCTTCCTCTTTGCTGTGGTTTGTCCACTTCTGCTTTTTTTTTTTTTCAAACCAGCTTTAGGAAAATCAAAATGTCTGCTTGGTTTTTATCAGTGATATATTAGCTGCAGCCTTGTTTAAGTAATTCCAAGCTTGATTACTATTTATTTTTATTTTCAAAAGGAATGGGTGACTAATGGGCTTACTCCTCTCTATAATTTAGATCTATGGTGAATTTCTGTGAGACTGGATTAGAATACAACAGGAGAAGTAAATAAAGAGATCTGCAGTTGATATCATGCACTCCAGAGAGAAAAAGGTCTTTGTATTGGCCATGATAAATAACATCCATGTCCACAGTCCTGGAAACCAGTTGCTTCTGCCTGAAATATAAACTATCACAGTCCAACTGCCTAACCAAAATGACACACATATCCACACTCCCCTTCAAATGACAATGGAGTTACCAGCTCCTGTGGAACTGCTGCTGTAAGCTTTTACTCCCCAGTCAGAAAAAGTTATAATCTGACCCTGGAAGGTAACTAACACATAAACTGTATCTGCATGCAGCTATGCTGAAGAAAAAGCACTTTAGCTGCATCATGAGGTAAACTAGGTGAGATAAACCACACCAGAGATGTCATTTATCCTCAAGATATTTCACCTTTTGAGAATAACATATAGAGGTTTATTCCTACCTCAGGATGGTTTGTGTCAATCAGTCGCTCTGCAACAAAAGAACAAGCCAAAACTGCATGCAGTAGTCAAGGACAAAGAGCAGATATGAAGACAGCAATCAGCCCCCTCTTCAGTGTTTGCTGAGCAGTCAAGCCTGGCTGGCAGTTGGACACAAGGCAATTATTGATGTGCAAACAGCACTTTGCACTCAGTTCTAATTCATGTATTTAAATAGAAAACACATATTCCACTAAATCTGTTACGTGTGTACCCTTTCCCTGCAGCAAAAATTTACTCTTGCAAAGTAAATTTCTCTAATCGCAATATGAAGGTTCCACACCATGCTTGCCAAAAGCAAATATAATGCACTTGCCCTGTCCCCAGTTTTACTTGGTGCCTTTCTTTCTAAAGAAATACGATGTTACAAAGTTTTCCTGGGTTTCACCACTTTTTTATTATTATTTCTGAGGCTGGAATTTTTCCTGCAGCAGTTTCTACCTCCCTTCCCCTACATCAACTGCCCTTCCTTGTCATTGGGAGTATTCTAGCAAAGGTGATAATATCCATGGGGAAATTCCTCAAAGTTTGCTCTGCAATGACATATAGTGACACACAGAGAAGGTTTAGAACCAAGGGCTTGGTGAAAAATGGTTTTGGGGCATGGTGAGGATGAAAGACCTGTGAGTCGCTTAAGCTCTTCTTAAGCCCTCAGAAAGCTGGACCCTGAGCCAGCAAAACCACAGGATTCTTACTTTGCTTGTCTCTTGTGGTTGGCAGTGAGTTCTGGGCATCAGGAAAACTGCATGTAGATTTACCAGATGCTAGATTTTTGTCAAGTAAGTTGCTAGATCTGTAGCTGTAAAGTAGAAAATAATTGCAAGCTGAAAGGTAAAACAATACAAAATGCCATCCAAGAGCTGTGGTACACTGGGACCACATGTTCACAAACAGTGAACTGAAAGCATGAGTTTAGAGGTCATTATATGTTTACAGTTGGTCTACTCCAGAGAAACCACAGCATTTGCCAGTTATGTACATAGGAATCTAAGAAAAGTACATTGAAAATAGTAAAATTTTCATCCAGGTCAGTAAGAGTGGCTACAAAAGAAATATCAGAAAACAATGGAATAAAGAAGATGGTTTTCAAGACCACAGCTATCTTATATTCAACAAAATATATTTAAATTGCTAGACTTGGAAAAGGTCATGGTCTTTATGAATCAGACATAATGTATTTCTTACTGCATTGCCTTACATAGGATGATGTATATCTTCCTCCTTATAAGGACACATATTTATATTTCTGGATCTCTAGTAAGTGAACTTAATTCCTCATATCACTGCAAAGTAAGTGATAAAAGAAGTAGCCTACCCATACTGATGGCAATAGTTTACTTACAAAGCAGACCAGGAACTGAGAGCTATTAAAACTAATACCCTTCAGTATTTCTAAGTTAGTGAATCTATAATATAAAGAAAACAATAAGCTTCACCCAATCTGAAAAATGTATCTGGAAAACATGGGCTTGGATTGATTACCATTGTTCAAGTTTCTTTCAAAGAAATTTTAGTTTTTGTCACTTTATTTCCTCCAGAAACACTTCTGATGTCAAAATAAGAATAAAAGAATACAAGCTAAATAATTTAAACTGCACTTTTACTGCATCCATCATATTTTCACTTTCACTATTCATTTTTCATCATCGTATGATTACTATGTGTGATTAGAAAACAAAGTCAACACCTAGAAAGCAGATTGCTAAAGCATGGTTTGTGAGGATTAACTTCACATCTACATTTTTAGATATACCTATATAATAATAAACAGAAACTATAGAAATACTGATCAACAAAAAATGACACACAGAGAAAATGGAAACTATAGAGCTTCACAAAATCTATTGTATGCATCGTATAATATTTAACTTTGTTGATTATTAATATAGTTTATAATCCAATCATACTTCAGGTACTGTTCTCCTACTTACAGCACTGTTACTTAATTAATTATTAACAAACAAAAAAAGCCCTATACCTAGTTCAGTTTAAGTATTTTCTGTATTACAGTAACATTGATTCTTTCAATGTAATAAAACTAAATCAAATCCCAACAGCACATGAACACCTAAAATGGACTTAAGGCTTAGAGTGGTTCTTTTTATTTTTTGAATTGTAAATTCAACAAAAAAAATCTTACAGTAGAAAATTATTATAATTTTGTAAAATTATTCAATCCATTAAAAAAAAAATAAAAAAAACCTACAAAGAAATACAGATAACTAAACACACAGGCACAGGTAAAAAAAAATTAACTAGGATATCCTGGGTTTGGCTGGGATAGAGTTAATTTTCTTCCTAATTGCTGGTACAGTGCTGTGTTTTGAGAATAATGTTGATAAAACACTGATGATTTAGTTGTTTCTAACAGTGCTTTCTCATGCTCTGCCAGCAAGCAGGTGCACAAGAAGCTGGGAGGGAGCATAGCCAGAAGAGCTGACCAGAACTGCCCAAGGGGATATTCCATACCAGAGAACATAATACTCAGTATATAAACTGGAGGGGAATTAGCTGGGAACTGCCTACCACTGCTCAGCGAGGGGCTGGGCATCAGGGAGACTATTGGAACTGTATTGGGCACTACTTGTTTCTCTTGTGTTTTATTCCTCTCTCTCCTTTTCATTACAATTATTATCATCATTATTATTCTTGTTGTTATTATTATTGCTGTTATTGGTATAATTAGTATGATTCGTATTATTATATTTTGTTTTGCTGTCATTATTAAAATGTTCTTATCTCAAACCCTGGAGTTTACCTTTTTTGGTTTTTTTTTTCCTATTCTCCTCCCCACCAGGGATGGGGACAACGAGCGAGCCGGCTGGGGTTAAACGAAGACAAAGGGAAAGGTGGAGCAGACGGACCCCGACCCGTTCCAGGCAGGTCCCGTGCCGGGATGTCCCGTGCCGGGATGTCCCGTTCCAGGCAGATCCCGTGCCGGGGTGTCCCGTGCCGACGGAGCCGGGAATGCCGCGCTCCCGGAGCCGCTCCCGGCACTAGAGGGCAGCGCCGCGCCGCGGGAGCCGCGCCAGCCCCGCGGCCACCATGGAAACCCCGCGGCACTCGCCCAGTCAAAGAGCTTTCTGGAAAAACGTGTTCAGGCGCAGGGTTTGCTGCCGCCTGGACACAAATAAGCCCCCGTGGGCCGCGACGTGCCGGCTCTGCCCAGCCGGAGGTGTCTCCCCACCGCACGGGGGCAAAGGCTGTCCGGGCTGTCGCTGCAGGGCAGAAGGGCGAAGGAGAGTTCAGGGAGAGTTTGGGAGTGCCACTGCTCGGGAGCAACAAGCACTTGTTCCCCCCAGCCCAGAAGCCGTAAGGCACATGGACCACAGCATCGCGCTGAGTCCTGTCATTCCGTATCGTCAGCCCACTGCCTTCTCCAGAGGCACGGGCGCTGTCCCAGCAGCTGAGGGCAGACCCTGAGCTGTCCCCGTGTCTGAGCCTCGCACAGCCCTGTAGGGACCCGCACGGAGCATCAGGGAATGAACTTGGGGTTCTCATCCTCATGTTCCAGAGGAGGAGAAACCCTAAGGTGAGGAATGAATAGCAATGAGGGAAGTGTGCTAAAAATGCAGACAACCCAAAAAAAAAAAAAGAAAGAAAAAGAGAGAAAGAGAAAAAAGGGATCACGTTTTAAGTTCTTGTAGTGTGCACATTAATCAAAAATAAAACCATGTCCCTAAGAAGTTTTTTATGTATTTAAGCATAGCAATGTTGCATGAAACAAACATAGGGACACGCTGCATGTTAACAACCATACTATGGAAAACCTTTCCCATATATTAAACTTTGCCATCGTATACTGCAAATGTTTATAATGATCCCTTTTCTCCTTACATAGATACAGGGAAAAAAGATACAGGGGAAAAAAGAAATAATCTGATTGAATTACTTAGTCATTCATTCGCCAGGTAGGATGGACGTTATTTGCTGGAAACACATAAAAGGGAATAGATTGAATAAAGATCTGAGCTTGTTTAGGAAAATCAGCATAGCAATATAGGATAATCGGCATAGCAAGATAGGAAATCAGAAGTCCAGTGAATAGAAAATGCAATGTATTACTATAATGAACCCTCTACACAAGCCAAAAAAATATAAATAAAGGAAAAAGGTGCATCTTTTGGGAAGCATGTTTAACTTTTGTTTGAAAATTTGCAAATGGAAACCCACATGATAAAACTATACATATGGTACATTCACAGTGAATCTGAGACACATGAAATGCATCAGACCCATAGAGCTGACCCCCTGTGTGTGTGCCCCAGAGGGCTAACCCATGCATGAGCAGGGATGATGTCTGAAAGACAGTGCTATTGTTCAGTTAATGCATGTCAAGTATCCAAGGCACTTTGAACAACATGGCAACTCCAATGACAGGCAGGAACTTGTTAATCTGCCATAATTCAGCTCATTGCATTATGTACTCAAAACCTGTCTTTAGTATACTAATGATGAAACAAGGTAAGTTGAATTTCGTGGCAAAATTTGATTATTCCCAGCAGAACCTCACCGAGGTGGCCCTGAGGGGTGCCCTGGGAAGGTGGAGGAATAAGACATTGACATATTTGCAGATATTTGTCCAAGTATCTGTGAAAAGAGTTAAAAAAGGAGTCTGGAAGAAAAAGCTAATAACCTGGACCTGAAAGGACACAGATAAGGCCTTACATCGCACAGCAGCTAGCTGGGGAATAAGCTCCCATTATTTGTACAGCATTCAAGGAATTCACATTTTGGCCTTATTCCACAATGTTAAGCAATGCAGTACTTCTACTACAAGTCATGGTCAGGACACCTCAAATCAACAACATCCAAGATTCAGCAGTTAGTCTTCCTACACCCTCTAAAGAAATTTGAGGTACCTGAGGACAGGGTCCATCTAAGCCAGCACATTAATGAACCAACAGAAGATTATGGAGATGGCTGAATTTTATTCCTTTTTTTAATTATTATTTTCTCTGGAATTCAAGAACTTCTGAGCAGTTCTTGAGGAACTTCTTTTTCTTTGGGGATTGAAACACTAATCCATGATCCCTGAGGCTGCATTAGGAAATTTTTTTTTCTTCAAAAACTGCAGAAGTATGTCTTTTCTTTAAAAAAATGCCCAGAGAAATACCACTTGGTAGTGGCAAGATGTGAATTCCAGAGAATTAATTCTACTTGTAAATAAGGCCAATACAGGAACAGGTGGAGCCTTACCAACAGAAACTCTTCTATTTTAAAACATTTTTGGATTTGTACACCTATCTTCTGCCTACAGTTCTCTGAAGATTTAGCTTTTTACATACACCCTTTGTAGACAGGGTTACCTGAAGGATAGATCTGCCTTATAAATACTTCCATTTACTGGGAACATCTCAAAATGCTCTAAATGCACTGGAGTGCTAGACTCAGAGTGCACCAGCACTGAATTGTCATCAGCATCTCACGAACCCAAAGCCCATTTTGGCCTTCTCTGCCTTGATTTTGCTGTGATAGCATTCCCTCAGCTCACAGCGCTGGCATGAGCATAGGTACCACGGGGCCTGGATAATGCTTAGGTATCACTTGAAAACCCTTGAAGAACATACAAAAAAACTCAAAAACTCCTGCAAGAAAGTAGACTGAGTTATGTTCTCAGCCACACCATCCCAAAGGCAAATACAACAGCTGAGGATCGGGTACCAATCATTCGTGAGGTAAGGGCACCCTGACAGTTTTATTATAAAAGGGGCATTTGTGTTCTCTCCTACCAAAATACTGCATCAGAGCAGGTTTCAGGCTCCTACAGGCAAGAACTGTGGATGTGCAGCAATGAGAGTCTTGATCTACTCCTGAGAGCAGCACACAACCATGTAGATACAGACAAAACCACTTGTGTTAGATATGTAGACATTTAAATCCTAGCTAAGCTCTTTGGTTTGATTTACAGTAGAAGTAGGGCATTTTTACTTTAGTAAAATCAAATCAAATCAAAACAAGTTAATTCTCATTCATAAACCAGTAAAATACTCTCTTCCATACCCTTTATAAATTAAATGTTAGTTTGACTTGCCTGTCAGTACTGAACACTGAATTGCAGCTCATCCTCTGTCAGTCTAATAAACACTGTTCGTAGATACCAGCTCAGTTTCTATGATGTTGGAGAATTCATCCACCAGTTTCAGGCTATCTGGGTGGTCTATATTCTCAATTAATGTTTATTTCCCCACTGCTTTGCTCTGTTGGTTCACAGCGAAAAGGCACCAGCTTACCTGAGCTACCAGGATTAAAGGATAAACTGACAATTTGGCTTTCTCAGAATTTTGCCTCAAACAGACAAATCAAACAGACATACCATAGGATTTGATGCCTAATAGCAGTGGTTTACCCCACAAACCCATGTCTACTAGCAGTGGGGGAGGAAGCCCAAGGCAAGCTCAGAAGCACAGAAACTAGAGCTTCAAAATTGGAGGACAGTCCAGGAGTGGGGTGGGCACAGGCTGTCCCTACGCTTTCAACACCAACCCCAGACTTGAGGACAGGCTAGGCATGACCCCAGCCCCTCACCTGAACCTCCTCCAGGTCCTGCATGACTTCTCTGCTGAGCTGAAATATCAGATTTCAGGTGAAATCACTGCAGGAAATTACCAAAGTGCAGAGAAAGTGGAGCTGACAGTCAGACAGGGTGGTGGAGAGGAGGTCAGAGGTTCTTTTAGCACCTGGCTGCCCCAGGGTTGCAGCATCTCATCCCTCCTCTGGCCTCACTAGCAGTATTTCACACTCTCTCCAGGCTGCTTCTGTGCAAAGGAGTGAGAAAACCCAGCCCCAGGCAGATGCAATTCCAAACCACAGCCGACAGGGCTTTCTCTACAGCCTCCCACAGAAAGGGGGGGATGCAGGACAAGAACAGCCTTTCCTGCTCCCCTTTGTACCAGCAGGAGTGTCTCCCACCTGTGGACACCTTTTCTTTTATCTCTGTCCCCCCACTGCTAAAGACATGGAGACAGCACAAGGAGCAACGTTAGCAAAACTAGTAATTCCTCGTTAATATTTTTAAATGCTATTATTTATATTATTGTTTACATCGTTACTTATTGTTTTAAATAATAAATTGGATTTATTTTTATAGGATTGCATTAATTAGGTTAATTTATTTAAATTGGATTTACTTAGTGGCGCTCCATAACTCTTCACCTGACCCTCAGTGTGGAAAGTAGCTGAGACCAATCACCAATTTCAGTAAGGAGAGAAAACTAAAGACAAGCTGATGCCTTTTGTGAATGCTCCAGGATTCAGAATAGGACCAAAAACCACAGCAGGATGATGGGTTTGCTTCAAAATAAAACACCAGAACAAAATAAAGAGAGAAAAGGTGTGATCATACCTGTAATCATACCATATGAGAAGTTAATATTTTCAAATCCGGAGCAGAGGGATGTCCCTGCCATATGTATCTAAATCTTGCAAAGGTCTAAAATGTAGGTCACATCTATTTATGACGCTGAGCATCTCCTTTGGCTAGTTCTACATGGCTTCACACTGAGGTACTTGAAGAGCTGTCTGATTCAACATGATACTTAACATCCAATTCTGAAATGCTACTCTCTCACTCTAGGTGATGTATAAAGTTTCTATGGGCTTCATCTCAGAACTGAGGACTCTGGTTTTGCGAGACAGGACCAAAAAAAAGGCACTGTAGTGCTGGGGATGGGACTGCACATGTCTTTCACAGATGCTTCCCCAAAATCTCTTCAAGTGCTTCTTTGGTAAAGGTGCCTTAAAGTGAGCATGCTAATTTAAGTCATCGGAATAGCACACAGTTCCTTTGTAATGAAGAATCTGAACAATTTTATCCTAACTATTAACTTATTAATATTTGGGTC
The DNA here is from genome assembly GCF_025592945.1 of Manacus candei. Lineage (NCBI taxonomy): Eukaryota > Metazoa > Chordata > Aves > Passeriformes > Pipridae > Manacus > Manacus candei. The sequence goes on along the minus strand of NW_026138059.1, from coordinate 10,292,981 downwards.
AAAAATTAGAAAAATTCACCAGGATTATAAAGAATGACTTCTCATAGCCATATGCATGGCCAGTTCTTCATCCTGAACTATCTTATTCCTCCAAACCACCAAGCTTCACTGAATTCCTCCAAACAGTAGTTATATCAAAGCTTTTGCATGAACTTATGAATCAAAGAAAGCATTCAGTCCTGTGTATATTCTTTGCTTGATGCTAAACCTCCTGCTGATTCAGGAAAATATAAACGAAAATTTAGAGGGTCATTTGGTTAAAGTTTTCTTTGAAGACAAAGGATATGTAGTAACTCAGACAAATACAACCAATGCATCTAAGAACTGAACACTAAAACATGTAGTAATTTGATGTTTTTATGTTGCTTTAAGCTAATACATTACTTAACTGCTTCCTGTTCTTTGAACTAACACAGAACTTCAAAAATTTTGAAGCTGGAAATACAGAAGATAAAAGAGAATGCAAAGCATCTCATCCTTAGATGGTGGTTTACAACTATTTAATGATTTAATGTAAAGATTACTGATATTTATAAGCTCATTTTCTTTACATAGCTGTCTAGGGCCTTGTTTTCAAACTAGAGAGTACATTTGGACATTGCTTTGGACTTTGGACCAAGCAGAAGTGTAACTACAAATCAGATGTTCTTTCTGCGTGGTTTTGGTAGTGTGTAATAGAAAAGAGAAGTAGGGAATAGGAATGTTTGCCTTTGTAAACTAAAGTTTTCTGTCCATCTGATAATTTGTGGTAACACAGAGGCTGAAAATATATGCCCTCACTGCTAATAGGGAAGGCAGAAGATCTTTTCAAATTTTGTTTACAGAGCATTTTGTCTATTTATGCATGTATATCTACCAAGGGCTAAAGAAGTATCAGGTAGCAAAGGTTATCCAAACTCGAGAAAAGGAGCATTGCTGGTGTGAGAAATGAATTGGCTATAAATGGTAATTGTTGAAAAAAGAATCTGTTTCTTAGGAATACAGTGAAACTGAGCCATTACATTTTCATTTGCTCAAGTAACCATCTTACAGATTGATTGATTTATTGATGAAAAGCTTAGAAAAAGAGCTAGTAAGCAACTTTGTAACTTTAAGGTACATTTTTATTGCTCACAATTGATATCCCTTGAGCTTGCAACGACGAGTTGCAGACGAGTATGCAGGACAACCACCATTTTTTGTCTTAAAATGTTCCTTTACAACAAACTTGTTTACTGCAGAGGAGATTTTCATAATAATAATAAAGTAAGTACAATGTATTTTTACAATTTCAGGTCATTGCAATCTTGCCTTTCCATTAATAGAACTAGTATTTTCGTATGCAATCTTTTCCAGAGATGAGATGCTTAGAGAATATAAGAATTTACAAGCTTAGGCTTTCATTGCTTATTTGAATTTCACAAATGTTCAATATATTTATGGCAACTATTTTCTTTCCATGTGGAAGATCCCTATGCAGCAGCAAAGATGCTCATCCTTGTAGCTATGAACTTGCATCTATTGTTTCAGCACGTCTCAGGTCTGGAAGAAAACTTTAAAATGCCTCTTTAGTTTAGGGCTCAGTATTAATGGATTTGATAATAGTTTGTAAGAATTAGTTCTGTGTTGTTTTATTCATATGTGGAACGTTTAACGGAAAACTTTAATTACATATTACTGACACACCACAATTGCTAAGTCATATCTGGGACCATTTATTCAGGAAAGCAAATGAATGCAAGAATTCTGAAAAAAAATGTAGAGAAAGGGAGAAGGAGTAACCTTTTGTTGTGTAGATTTCAGCCTGCAATAGGTATGGTCTTCATCACAAAACCACCACAATCTTAACACACTCTGTAAAAAGAATACAAAGGTGGTCCCCTACTTGAAAGAGAAGTGAAGATGAGGAAGGTGGTTTTGAACTAGTTCGCATCACAGAAAAATAATGAGACCAACTTTTAAAGCAACTGGGTTTATACTCACCACTTTAGAGTCTTCATCTTCTGGACCTAAGGTGGCCATGCCCTGGGTATGTTTGGAAATGCTTCAATTAAGACAATGTTTTAAATTAATTAAATGAAATGTTTTATACTCACTTAAGTGTGAGTAAATGAGTACCAGCATAACCTTGTATTTACATTTCAATCTGGGTTGGATATAATAGGAAGGTTTTATACAGTAATTTTTGACACTAATAATGAAAGTAGTAAAATATTTCACATCTCCATACAGCAACCTCATCTGTAGAATGAATTTGGTTTCTAGCAGTAGCAATGCCTCATCTCTGCTGCTGAAGACTGATGAAATGTAAGGGGTAACACTGGCAGAAGCCTGAATCAGTGCAGGAAGCATAAGGATGCTCTGAGAGGTTCTATATAAACGAAAAACACTTTCAACTCCATGGCATATGTATCAGCAGATTGCAAATTCGTGTATTGGAGGGGCTCCCAAAACAATCTTGCAAAGGCTGCTGAACACCAATGAAAGGCCAGCAGTGGATGGTATTTGAATCTAGACAGCCCACTGAAGTGTGGGGGTTTTTCTGCCTTTCCTATTTCTTCAAAGAGCTTTGGGAAAGAAAGGACATGAATCTCTCTGAATCGACAGAATAAAGAGCAATATTCTCAATTTCAGCCTATTAATTTCCACAAGCTACCAGGAGCCGCAAGGAACAAAGAAGAGAGAACAAAACACCAAGGAACTTTATCCTTTTACCAGCATTTTTGCAATGCAATGGCACCCCTGAGACCTTAATGTCGTTGCTGAAAGGGATTTTAAGCTCTGCACTGCAGTGCCAGTTTGCTGGAAAATTGCTTTATAACATCTATCTGCTAGATCAGTTGAAGCTTGTCCTCCTGTACCTTAGCCTGTGACTTAAGCAGCAACTGAAAGATGCCACTCACACTGTTTTCTTGCTGACTTTAAGAAACAGCCTAAAAAAAACACACAAAAAAAAAGTACCAATCCTTCCTGGGCTGGAGTAAAGAAACTGCAGTGAAGTCATAAAATCAATGCATTTATGAGTCAAAAAAATTGAAAATTACCTCCTTCAGAAGTACAACTAGTTATCACTTTTCTTTGGATGACATAGTTGCAATAATGAAATAACAGTGAGTTTTCCCAATCAAACAGTCCAAATCTGTGCTGTAATAGCAGACTCCTTGGTGGTAAATGAAGGTGTGATCCAAGGTGGATGTTAATTCCTGCCCAAACTGTAGCTTTAAGTTGAGGAGTTGGACCATCAGAGAGTAATAAACACTTCCAGTTAATTGTCCCACAGACACCAAGCAGTGACCAAAAGCCTTTGATACTAAATGGGTAGTAGGCAGACTGCTGTGCCATCACCTTATCAGTGTCCTCTTGGGCCAACTGATCAGGAACAGAGATGTTGGGTACCAAATATGGGCTTTTGCCTGGAAAATCAGTATCTAAACTACATTCAGGTCTAGCTGTGACAGAAATAAAAGTGGGAAGTGGAGTTCCCCCCGCTGGGTCCCAGGAGGGACAGGCAGTGGGGAGGCAGTGGTGGAGGTCTCGAGAGGGGAGAGGTGTCAGGAAGGAGTGGGGCTGAGTGGGGCTAACCCAAATGCCAGTGCCTGGACTAGCTCCAAAGGGACCCAAGGCCAGAGGGAAGAAGCAGTGAGGGTAGTGAGGGAAGAGGAGAAAGCAAAATCACTGAGACATTCCTAAAAATGTTTGGAACTGTTTACTAAAAATATTTAACTCTCTTAAAATTAGTTGGCCTGATCCCTTGAAAAAAGAAGTTACTGACTTTTCTGCACTGTGCAGCATAAGACTGTACAACCAGATAAACATGTAAATTGGCTGAGGCTTTAAAATACTTTCCTCCAATGATCTGTCTCACTGGCTAAATACTGCCTACATATTAGTAAGAGAACAACAAAATGAAGAAGCAGGAGCTTTCAAACAGACAACTTGAATAAAAGCTGAATAACTTGAGTACGAGCTGGAACAGCACCTAGATTCTGGTCACAATGTAGGTTAAAGGCTGAGCTTACATCCAGACACAGGACTAGGCATCAGACCTGACACCTGGAGGACTCATTCCAGAGGGACCAGAAATGGGACAGAGATACTATTAATTCCATAACTGTGTCACCAATCTTAAGCAAGGACTCCTGGTCAGAAACTTCATAGAACTATACAAGCCTGTTTCTAATTGCTGCTCCTCTGTCTATATTATATATATATATACATGATTGCCTACATATGTTTAAAAAAAAAAATCACCAACCATTTTCTGGAATGGTAATACAGTCCTTGAAATATTCTCCATAGGAACAATAATAATAATTGTAATATGGCTGTTATACATGGATTACATTGCCCTATGAGTGAAGGTTTAGATGAAATAATTCAAAATTAACTATTATTATTGCTGTTGCTATTATTATTGTAATAATGACATGAAAAAAAGATGCTCTAAAACTATAAATTGTTCACACAAGAGACAAAGGTTAGTATTTTAGTCTTTCTCCCCCACACTGGTTTCTAAGAAGTACTGTGTAATAAAAACAAAGGATTCCCAATTGTTGCTGAGTACCTTCTGAGCAAAAATAAATCACTTCAACTCCAGAGATATTTTTGACAGTGAGCTAAAGGTGTATTATGAGACAGTAGGAGGCTCAGTGGGTGAATATAATAACTGCTTACCTATGAGAGGTATATCAGAATCTATAAGGAGAAATGTGGTTAACTTGTCTAATGGATATTAGCCAGAAGAGCAGTCACACGATTAGTCTGTGCTAGCAACTCTGGTGAGTGTTGTAGGGATTTTTACAGCAGAGCCATACATCAGCATCAAACACAATTATTCAGTTGGATGGGAAAATCTAGTGCAGCACCTCTGCTGCTGGTAAATGCCATTGTTCACATTTTTGTAAGCACAGAAGAACCAAAAGAGAGTAAACAGTTTCATTTTTGGCGTTCCACTTCAGATTTTCTTTCTAGATCTTCATGTACCTAACTATTACTGTCTTCTTGGTATTTTCTAAAAATTTCAAAAGCATCTCAATGTAAACCTGCAATCAAGCGTTGACAGTTTGAAAACTACGCTTTGGCCTATTGAGAGAGTTTGTTGTATATAGTGATTTATTTTAAAGTATTTTTTGAAATTACCATGTAATATTAGTATATACAGTGAATTATTTTTTATAAATATATATATATACACACATATATACATATATATATATATATTCTCCACTGTGTGTTGACAAAAGAGCTTCAAAAGAGACAGGAACTTAGATAACGTGGTTTGGTTATGTAAGATGCTGTTAAATGCTGTTGCTATGTGGGATCTCCTCTTCTATAGGTTTGCATTAGGATGCGGTGTCAGGATTTGGCTTTGACCAAACTGGACAATACAAAGAAAATCAATCCCAGTTACAGCTCCCCATCTGACATGGTCAACTTCATTCAGATTAGTGCCATTCATATAGCAAATTAAGATTGCTTTACTATAGTGAATTAGAGATGGTTTAAATATAATTGTTAATTTTGAATTATTTCAGCTGAACCTTTATTCACAGGGCAATGAAACCTATGACTAACACCCATATTATGATTTTCTTCTGGAAAAGTGTTTCTTACCTTCAAAACTCCTCTTTGCTGAATCTTAGCATCTGATTTGCAAAGCCAGGGATGCCGTCCAAAAACATGTTCCAGTTTCCGTACAGTATGTACTCCCAACGAAGTGTTTCACTTATACATTTTTAGTTAGAGCTCAGTATTCCACAAAAAACCTCATTGTCAATTCCAGCATTCATAATTACACTGCTTAACCACACAAACAAAGCTGAAGTCTGTTTGGTTTTCACTAATTTGACCAACATAATTAGCATTTCATAAGCCCTCCTATAAACAAAATATTGGGTCAAATCACTTATTGGTACAACTCAACTGAAAAACAACAGAATGACCCCTGGGAATAATGTAGCCTATTGAGTTTTCATTTAATTGTGAATATTTTACCTGTAATTATCTGCTTATGAAAACATAGCTACATCATAGAATCATAGAACATTTGAATTGGAAGGGACCTTGAAAAGTTATCTATTCCAGCCCCCTGCAATAAGCAGGGACATCTTCAACTAGGTCAGGTTGATGGGTCTTGGCCACATCCAAAGGTCAGCCTAGTCAGTGGAAGACTGTCCACTGGCCTCAGAAAGCCTTAGGTTTGGTCCAAAGTATGCTACACTTGAGACTTGAAATTCAGCAGAAAATTCATTCTTTGGTGTCTTGATCACCAGTCTGGGTATATTGCCTTAGACTGAAACCTCTGGGTCTGAACAAACAGCCCTATAGCAAGAAAGGTTCAATATCTCCTCCCTCTCCAAGATCCACAGCCAAAGCAGCAAGGTAAAATAGGAAAGGCAGAAGAGAGAAGGTAGAAGCAGGACTATAAATCATCACCTGAAATGGTAGCCCAGAATGAAAAGTCTGATGAATACCTGGCAATGTTTTTGCTATCCCAATACCCTGCTTTACTGCTTCCCCGGTGGCAGAAACTTACACAAGCACAGCCTGTCACAAGCAAATAGGCACATTTCAAAGTTTATAGCAAGAGTCCTGTGCCCTAAATTCAAAACTTCTAAAAAAAAGAAGGGAAGTGCCTGAATCTCTTCTATACCATAATGAAAATACAAAAGGTTTCTAGGTGGGAGCCAAATGCTGGCTGTAACCTACAATGCCTTATGTGATTTGGGACCATATTACCCAAGAAATTGCTTCTGTCCCTGCGAAATCTTACTGCAGTCAATATCTGCAGGGATGCTCAATTGTGGTTTTATGGTATAAGTGAGAAGGCTTTTTTTTGTGATGGGGGGCTCAGTTTGGGATTCATATACCCTCAGGGTTTCTGAAAGCTCAGGTTTGTTAACCTTCAAAGGGCGCTGTAAAACTCCTCTTTTCTCTCTTTTCTTAGGTAGCAGTACAAGGACAAGCTAAAATGGAAAACATTTCCATAGCAGTGGAAAATGTAATATTCATGAGCTGTCCTCTGGCACTATTTAATGTGTGTAACATACAGAACAGATAAGTGGAACACAGCTGTACTTGTTGCACTGCCTGTAATGATAGTTTATGCATGGAAAGAAGAGGAGTATGTAGAACAGGTGATGAAAAAGTGCCAACTGATCTGTTATTAAACTTGCCTAATCAGCACTGGCCACGTGGTAAGCTTAGAAGTGGAAATTCATTTGACTGTTCTGCTCATAGCAGTATTGTTTTCTCTGTATGACTACTTCATTGCTATTGTCTTAATTTCTTTTGTTAGAAAAAGCAAATAATTGCTTTTACTTCTCTTCTTTATTTACCCCTATTTCATCCCTACTTGTGTTCCTTTTCTGTCTGTAGAACAGTAACTTCTTTTTTCTTTCTAGAAGTAGATGTTTTGAGGTGGGATTCTTGGGTGAAATGTTAGGGTAGGAAACTCCCACTCTTTGCTGATCAATGAGCAGCGATCACTGGTAACCAGTTCTGGAAAACACCTTATTTTGCTCTGTCAGTCACAATTGTATACTTCTTAATTTCAAGCTTCCATGAGGAACAACAGGTAGTCTTGAGAGGAGCATGGGTTTAGGAATATTGGTGCCTCACCAGCAACATGTAGTAGGCAAGTTCAGATACTCAAGGTAGCACTTTTAGCCTCCAGTTCTGTGAATCAGTGAAGTTCTACTCAATACCCCACAGCGTTGTCTTCCTAGACCATGTCCTATAACATAAGAGACCACTACGCCTGAGGTATCAGTCATGATGTCCAGGAGAGGAATTCTGATGCAAGAAAAGCCTGGAAGGAGTTAAGATAAAGGTGCACTGTGAAGCTGAGGAAGCTGAAGCAGCATGGAGAGTGTGATCCCAAAGCTGCAAACACACAACTAACTTTAACTATGAGAGGTAACTCAAGTAATTTACGTGGGCAATTCCAGAAATAGAAGTATTGGCTATATGTAGATTCCGAGATACACTGATGAAGGAAAAAGCAGTAACCCTTTTAATACTACTATGTATTAATTTCCACTATAAAATATTTGCCATTTTCTTTGAAATGTTCTCTTCACCATTTTGTGCAGAATTAAAACTTTAGCAGGTACATAAATCATGGAGGTACTTTTTGCCTTGTTCTGGGAAAAAAACATTTCTATTTGGAGAAGATCACTGAATGACAGCATTTCTTGTCCACATATCAGACAGCACAGGGCACTGCTGTCAGCCTGGTAACACTGTTCGGTATTTTTTTCTACTCTGCATACAGTGCTTTAGAGTTAATATTGACTAGGAACAACTTGATAACATAGATATTTTATTTGGAACAATACTTGGTTCCTGAAAACACTTCTCAAGTTAAGAGTGATATTGTTGTAAAATTGGGGAAAACAGTTAATAGTCTTTTATCTTGAGCACTGATCAGTGATGTGGAAAAGACAAATTAAGTTAAGCCACTAAATCTATGCACAGTAAGAACTGAATATTGGTCTTTACTCCCTAGACAAACACCTTCAGCATTCTGACGATTTTGAGCTGGGTGAGTGTGATAAATTGAGAAAATAATTCGAGTTGATTAAGAGGAGACAGTGAAGGGTCAATATGACCTGGAGAGAAAAGAAAAACAAGTCGTAAAACTTAATTGGGGCCCTGTGAAGAGATAAAACAAGTTACCTCCCTTTTTACCTTGTGTAGGATTTATAGTGAGACAATTTTGTTTAGTTAGATAGATAATAGGACCTTTCTTGAAATGTATAACTTTGTAGCAAGCAAACATCTGCAGAGTGTCTGATTTGCCAATATATTATGGATGCTAGATAATAGGACCTTTCTCGAAATTTATAACTTTGTAGCAAGCAAACATCTGCAGAGCTTCTGATTTGACAATATACTATGAATGCTTATAGATAACATTCTTGTTAAAAGAAAAACATCTGTTGAATGTCTGACTCAACAATGTGTAATGTTTATGCTTATGTATAATGAATATTCATGAAGTAGCTGGAAATAAATGTAGGACAACTATCTTCTTTGGGTGTGACAGGCGTTGGGAGTTGTTGAACCCCTTCCCTGTTCACCCAGCGCTGAAATATTTGCTTTTATCATATAATAAAACTCTGATTGGAAATTGCCCGATTGGGTCTCTGTTTTTCACAGTGAGGAAGGAGTGTGCTGTCTGATAGAGTAAAAAGTAAATTTAGTTTGTTTTAAATCCTCAGAGTTGCAAATATCTAGAAAGCTTTCCAAAATATGAAATAAAAACCCCAACCAACAATAAATAAAAATGGGACTTTTAAATCAGTCTTATGAGATGTATGATGATGCTATCTCACTGATCCGAAGGATTCTTTTCAGTCCTAAATGCTTTATTCCTAAGAGTCAGTTTTCATTAGATTCTTTTCGCTGAGCAGGCCTGTTCCAGCATGTCACTAGAGCAGTCAAATAGCTGCCCCTATGGCCATAAGGCAGCTCTGTGGCTCTGGGAAACAGATGATCCCTTCCAGCTTCAGCTGCAGGTCCTCTGACTCCTGCGCACTTGCCGGGCCGTACCCCGGAGCAGAGCTGCACAGCCTTGTGTGGCGTCGTGTTGTCTTGTGGAGAAGGTGCTTGTTTTGTAACCTCAGACACTACATTTCTAACAACTTCTAACCCGAGACACTACACTTCCCCGTGCGTGATTTTCTTTTACGCAGTGTTACACAGATTATGAGAAACAAAAGCAGTCAGGACCTGTCACCATATGCACTACTGCAACAGAAATAAACAAGGATAAGAGAAATACAGCAAAACTATGCCCTGTAGGTACAGTCTCTCAAGGTCACCCAAGTATCTGTGTACAGCTACTGCTGAAGGTCCTTCCCACCATTCCCACTTATTAACCATCTTCTCCCCATGACTGGTCTAACTAGAAAAACTGCCTTCTCCTCTGATTGGATAAATGTCATTCTTAAGCATGAGTGACAGAGGTGTGTGGTAACTAATAAGTGTGCTACTGATGCAAAGTTTATTAAAAATAAAACAATTTTTTAACCTAGGAAGCTTCTAAAATATAAATGAAAATAAAATCATTTATGTTGTGAAGTCAGGCAGTTGAAAGTCAGGAAACATGAAATGTCTTTATTTGGGCACTTTTGAATATGCATTAGGATACAAACTTAAATTACATGGTGACTGACTGATGACCAAAAGGACTCCCATTTCATGCATTCAGTGCAGAAAATAATCATCACCTTGTACATAAAGTCTTGTTAATGATTAAGGAAACTCTAGTGTTGCTAGGGGTAATAGCAACCATACTTCACTGTCTGTACACACAAGAGGACATTATATTACTTCAGCAAACAATAAATGAAACAACACAAGCACATCCAACATCAGAATTGTTCAGAAGAGATTCACCAAGTCCTCAGTGCAAAGTGCAAGAGGGTTGAAACTGCAAGCAAGAAACTTTTCAGCATTTCTCAGGGGAGGAAGAAAAAGACATCATTTCAGTCTCTAAAATTTAACAGGGAATTCAAATCTATGCTCCAACAAAACCACCTGAAAAGCTCAATGCAGGGATCACCTTTTAATCTGTAAAGGGATAAAATGTTTAATTACAGATTAAGACAGCCGAAGTCTGATAGCCAAAGGCTTACATGGGATACAGTAATTAAAGTAGTTTTGATAATTTACCTGCCTTGCTGATGAGCAGTTTTTAAAGCTATTGACTGGGAAGCTGATCCTTTTTTATGTAAGCCATTCCTAAAGACTAGAATTAAATTCTTTAAGACCCTATACATGGTTGATACTTTCAAAGAAATCCAAGACATTATGATAGAAATCCAATTTTATGTGAAGTGTTTTAATTTCTTTAACCCAAATATAAAGAATTTTACTAACTCAAGATTTGGCCAAGTGTGTGATTAACCCAAGAATAGCTACACCAGCTCAGACCTGCAGCCCATGTAACATGTAACAGCAGTGCCCTGCTTTCACCCACAGTTAGTAGGAGACACTTCAGAAAAGTGAGGAAACAGAATGACCCTTCTCTGGATGCATACTCCAGGCTTTCACAGTCAATGGTTTCAGATCCTCCTGACCAAAAGTCACATCTGATTACTCTGTGAAATAGCTGGTAAGAGCTCAGTTTTCTACGTTATGTTCAGGAAAGTAATGCTTTTTGATCAGCTAACACATAGAAATCAATAGAAGAGTTATATGAACAAAATTTCTTGCACATTTAAGCCTAAGCGAGTAAAGCAAGCCTTTCTAAATGTAGCCATGTCCACCACTTTTGTGGCTCCTCACTCCCTTCTCAAGTCATACTTTTCACTCTTTTGAGATGACAACAGCTGGTCACAAAGAACTGAAATATCAGTCCTTAAGGATTGGGAGAGCTGTGTTTCCAACAGTAGGCACTCTGGAAGGATACACAGGCTTTTTGAGAAGCACTGCTCACAGAGAAGTTCCCAGAAGCAGAGGCACGATTCAGCCATGAGGACTGAGAAACAAGGGAGGTGAGATGAGAGCAGTGGAATACAAATGGATGATTAAGAGCATGACTAGAGTATGATAAGTAAAACAAGCAAAAATGGAAAAGAGCAGAGAGAGGAACAGAGCCACAAGCCATGCAATGAAAGGTTTTGTAGACAGTGGAAGATCTCAATTGCTGAAGCTTAATGCTGCATTAAGCTCTTTTAATAATATGATCATATTTTGAACTGCTTCTCTGTCTTTCATGTAATGTATGTCTTTTGTTAACTCTTGATTTTTACAACAGCTATTCACACTTCTAAATTTTTTTTACCACAGTCTTATACATTCGGTATTTCAAAATCTGCATTTTATATTGTTATTATACTGATGTAAATTTAGAGAGAAAATCTGAATAAGAAGTGAAGAGATTGCACTGCTAGGTTGCTTTTCATTCTCCATTTAGGACAAGAGTGCCTTGATTCCAAAGCAGTCACATAAAAGCACACTAAAACATTTAATAGGACTGATCTAAAAATTTTTATTGAAGAGAGACAACAGTGTTTGACAGATTTTAAGAGATGAAATAACAAACCCCATTCATATACAGACTAATAAGACTCCCATTGAAATTAATATCAGGATTGTAGCTTGAACACAACTCCTCTTTGTATTTATGAGTACCACCATCACAGTATTGTGTTACCACACTAATGGCATGAGAAACTACTGAACTGCTACAGAATGCACACAACAGACAACTCAGCTTACCCTCTGTTTAGTTATTTACTTCTTTTCTAACTGAGGGCAGGGTGACTATAATATACCATCATTCCAATCTGCTTACCCTTTCACCAAATAAAAACTTCTTCACAAATATAAGACAAAAAAAGTGATCCTCCCCTGAAAAAATTAAAGTGCCTGAATTGAGAAGATAGGTTAATCAAAAAAGATGTTTGTACACGAAGTTTTTATAAGCCTCAATGACTTTACAGACACTAAAGTTTTACAATACATTTCAGGGTGGTGCTAAATGTAACAGAAAGCTTCCTTTCTACATGCTCAATTTGAAACACAAATTAATTTCTTAAATGCCAGTCATGTCAATTCTGAATATGCATGATAAGTTACCATTTTCCTAAAATATACCCTGGTGTAGTGGGTTGACCCTGGCCAGATGCCAGGTACTCACTACAGCCTCTCTCTTTCCCTCTGCAACTGGTCAGATGAAAAAAAACCAGTAAAGGATTCATGAGTTAAGAGCTGGGAGAGGTCAGTGACTGATTACCTTCATGGGCAAAACAGACTCAAAGCGGGGATATTACTTAAATTTATTACTAACACAATAAGAGCCAAAGAGTGAGAAATAAAACAATCTTAAAAACACCTTTTCCCCACGGTCAGTTGTTGTTTCTGCCACTGCTCGGAGAGAGAAGTCCTTCCCCTGTTCCGTGGGGTTCCTCCCACAGGAGACAGTCCTTGATGGACCTCTCCAGTGTGAATCCATCCCTCAGGCAGCAGTTCTTCCCAAACTGCTGTCCCATGGGTCACTTCTCCATGGGGTGGAGTCCTTCACAAATGAGCTGTACCAGCATGGGTCCCCCACAGGGGCCACAAGTCCTACCAGGGAAAAACCTGCTCCAGCGTGGGCTTCCCTCTCCACGGGCTGCAGGTCTCCAACAGGACCCTGCTCCATCTTGGGCCTCCCACGGGGTCACAGCCTCCTTCAGGCATCCACCTGCTCCAGCAAGGGCTCCTCCATGGGCTGCAGGTGGGTCTCTGCACCCCGATGGTCCTCCCTGGGCTGCAGGGGCACAGCTGCTCCACCATGGTCTGCACCACGGGCTGCAGGGCCTCAGCTCCGGTGCCTGGAGCACCTCCTGCCCCTCCTTCTGCACTGACCTTGGTGTCTGCCTTGTTCCCATGTTCTCACTCTGCTCTTCCCCGGCTGGAATTCTTTCTGTGCCACAACCTTCTATTCTTAAATATGTTATCACAGAGGCATTACTATTACTCCTGGTTGGCTTGGCCTTGGCCAGCGGCAGGAAGTCCATCCTGGAGTCAGCTGGCATTGGCTCCACGGGACAGGAGAAGCTTCTAGCAGTTTCTAACAGAAGCCACCCCTGTAGACCCCCCTACGCTACCAAAACCCAGCCACAGAAACCCACTAAGTCCTTATGCTCATCAGCAAATGGAGAAAGAAATATCATTAAAAACTGCACATTTGTTCACAGACACAGCAAGGACTTATTAGATTGTGCAGAGCATCACTCTCATGCAGCTTTACAGCTTTTGGATGGGAGGAGATACTCCCTTATAGTTTGCTTTCCCATCCCTTTATTTAGTTATGCTATTTACACTTGCTCCTGACAGGGATGGTGAATATGAGGCTGCTGTGCAGTAGGTGCAGGTAAAGCAAATACACCCTTGTCCACTGCTCCATTTAGATACACACAGCTTCTTAGCATGACTCATTATTCTTTCTGTAACTCCCACCATGTATAATTTGCCTTTCCTGCAGAGCTCCTGACTGGCACACTGCTAATTCCTTGGCCTTTTTTCTTGCCTGGTATTTTCACTAGTAAGAGTAAGGGCATTGGAGCTGCTACTAAGTCCAGATTGATACTAACGAACTTGCCCTTCCCAATTAACACAGCTTAGAATTGAACTTTTCCTAAATTTAAGTATTAAAATTTTGTGATTGATTTTAAAATATAGGATATTAAAAACATTCTTTGTAACATTCGAACAGGTTTCAGGATATCTGAGATCTGTGGCTTGACTGGCCACACTGACTTAGAATATTTATTCCTTAGGAAAAACATTGCATGAATCCCTTAATATTCTTTAGCAATTTCTGTGGCTAGCCCACAATGCACAACTTGTAGCTTCATAGCAAACATAGGGCTTATTCGTTCATTTTGAGTTGGTAACGTGTCATTTCTTCTTCATATTTAAATCATCTTCAAATCATCTAACGTTTGAATACACTATGGAATTTCAAAGAATTTTCTAGTAAATTGTGTGATCAGCATGTGAGTAACATTGTTTTTAAAAAATCTGTAAGAAATACAGCATCAAACTATCTATTCGTTTCAGTAACAATGATGCAGGTCCCATACATACAAATTTACTAAAACATTATAGAGATTTTCTTAGTGCTATAAGTTCCTTCACTGTTTTTTTTTTTTTTTTGGGGGGGGGTGTCTTTTCCTTTATCTGTTTATTTGGAAGTGTGGAATTTTTGCTGTATTGCTTATTACTGAGACATTCCCTACCAGTAAAAGCTGACAAAGAATTATAAACATATATAAAACAGATACCATCTTTTATAGAATCTCATATAGATCTTCCTTCTTCCAACATGAAGCTGTTTCCAAGTCTTTTGAAATTTGTCAAAATCAACTAAAATAATTCTTGGATAAATTTGTGAGGTACAGTGTCAATATCTAGCTGTTGCTGTAGAAGAAACATTCTATTATGGAGAAGAGCATAAAAGTACACCCCAAATTCTACTCAGTTACTTTAAAAGATTAATATGCTTTCACAGACGGGAAATCAGGCAAGACTGTGAAAGAAACAGGGCAGAGGGAAACTACATAAAATTAGGATGAGAATGAGACCTCAGGTCAGTAACTGTGAGTAATTCCACTGTGGGTGATCTGTGCTTGCTCTGAAATTCTCAATGCAGAAAACTCGTCTGTAACATGATTTTCTTCCAGATAAGGATAACTTTGGGAGATACAAGTGAAGAGATGACAAATAAATTAATCTTGATTCAAGATATCCATATATGATGTCTAGTGCCATTCTGAGACACTCAGGTACCAGCACCTCCATCAGCTGCACAGTGGCAGGTAAGTTACAGGACATACAGAAGACCACACCTTTCTTACGTACCAGCTGGAGAGAAGGATGGCTACATGAGGGCGCTTATGTGGGATGTGTGGGAGTCTGAACAAAGTTCCAAGAGATCACATTAAGGATGAATGTAGAGGTCCTAGAAATTAGGAAGTCCTAAAATTAAGAAGTCCTAGAAAATTTCCTCAGTCCTCCACTATGAAACCTTACTCATTGCCTTGCTTGCTGCTCCAGACAACCCACACAGACAAATAATGGGTACTGGCCTTGTGTTTCTGTAAAACGAGGAAATAATTATTTGGTATTTTTAATTAAATAAAAATTCTGGTATGGCAATCTGTGGTAAATGCTTAGAACAGACTTATTCTGAGACACTTCTACATCTGGTATGTTAACTGTGGCTCAGTAAAGTTATATATATATTTTTAAAGGCAAAATCATAGTTTTGCCCACGGAACAGGTAGGATGAGATTCAGTTCTCCTCCATCTGAACTAGTCACCCCATGCACCCTTTGCAGTCATTCTGTTCTATTCAGACACCTACTTTAGAATGAGATTAATTACACTGACTAGACCTCCACTGACTATAAAGAAATGCAAGGGCAACAAGCTCAGATGGAGACATCTGCACTGTATGAATTCCACACATTGTGATAAATGCAAATAAGAAGTGTGCACTGAATCCCTATTCACATTATATTTGGCTGTAAAAACACCCCTACACTTGCCATTTTAGATAGCAATACCCTTCCCAGCTAGCATTGCCTCTCAGCTCCCCCTGAATACAGAAGCACTGCTACCCACCTGAGAGAAGTTAGCAATATAAATGATTTTCCCAGGGTCTCAGGAAGAGTTCATAGCTTCTTTTTTATTCTGTACCCATCCTCACAAACATTGGGCACAAGCTAATAACACACACACACTTCACTCTGTTGTGATGTTAATACTTGCAAAAGACATTTAAAACCTCTGATGATCCAGAATTGTGAGATCCCGTTATTGTGATTATTACATAGTTTGACTTCAGCCCTGACTTCTGTTCATGCTGCATAGATGTAGTCTGAAGGAAAGATTGCTAAAAACTTCAGATTTCCACACTTTAAGAGTTTGAACTTCATAAAACTGAAGTAATAGGAGGTCAATAAAGGACTCAGTGAAGAGCTTGTAGACATAACCATAGTCTGAGGTACTCAGATGTTGGTTCATTAAAATTAGTGATGACTGTTCAAAGGTTTAATCAGGCACAGAAGATGTACCAAACAGGGTATTGTTTGGATTTTAAGTCAAAGTCTTGGCTATGAGACTTAAAGGCCAGAGAGCAGAGAATGTTAGTTTAGGGGAACGAGACTCTTTAGTTGATGGACAAGTAATTTCTCATACACACATGACAATGAAGTATTGAGGTACCACAGGCAAGTAGCCAAACAACAAAATTATGATAAATTAATATCCAGGTTCTCAGCAAGGCAGAATTCAGCTCACAGATCTACAATGCTCAAATTCTGATGTCTAGAGCTATAGAAGTGCCTGTGGCTCTAGTACAGTCAATGGTGCCCGTGATGATACTTGGAGACTCAATTCAGTTGCTCACATACCAGTGCCCCATGTCACTGCCGGTGCTCTCACATACCATGTCTAACCTCCACTTGCCATTTCTAAAGAACATACACCCTCTGTAGAGGGTGTACATTCTATCCCATGCAGGTGTCTCAGATAACTTAAAGCATCTGAAACACCACAGGAAGCATAAGTTTACTGTACACATAGAGGTTGTTCATCTGAATTTTCTCAGTTGCCACAGCTGTACTGATTAATCTTCACGCACTATAGTGGGATCTTAGGCATGTAGGGATTTAGGCAGTGCATAAATACAGGTGACTGTGTTAATAATAATAATAATAATAATAATAGTTATTGTTATAATGCCTCCCCCTCCAACTTCTGGGGCCGCCTATTTCCTCAGAGCTCTGCTGACATTGGGAGATATTACATAGGACCTAAGAAGGACTGGCGTCCTTTAGTGCAGTAGCTGAGAGTGACATGGAATAAATAAGGGCTTCTGAAAAGGCATTAGATGTCTGAGTGAAGGCAGAAAATTACATTCAGGTATCTTAATCCCAAACTGAATATCATCTTTAGATTCTGACATAAACTATACCCTAAGAGTTTGTAGCTAGACTGTAGAGCTGATTAAGCAATAGGTCATAAAGAATGCAATTTTTTTTTAATTAACCCCTTAAGCTTACAGAGAAGTGAAAAAAGTCTGATAGAAGCAAAGACAGGGGTGCTTACACCACCAGTTGGCAGTGGTGTTTAACAGCTTGGCTGAAAACACCAACACACCTTGCATACAAGCTTTATACAGAAGTGCAGTGAAACATTTTAACCAAAGAATTTGCTGCCTGAATGGTAACAATGCACACAGGCTACCAATGTACAGATGAAAAAAGTTTACAGTCTTCTTCCCTACAAAGTAATATCTATCTATGCTTAAACATGATTTATAGATATGCAAGACATCATGTATAGGTAATTTATAAATTACTTCTTTCTCTTATTTTCTGAATAAAAATTGTGAATGTTTTACATGTCTGTACAGTATTAAAATACAAATTATAAGAACAGCGTTGATGAGGAGTAGAGGGAGAATAGCCATATCTGTATTGAACAGTTCTCTTCTTTTTCCTTAGTGCCCTGCAGAAATAGGCTAAGCTAACTATTCAATAATCTAAAGCAACAGAAAACACTTTAGAAGTAAGTTGGACACAAAAAATATAACCTACCCATGCAGCTCAAACACAAAGCATACAGGCTCTTTGGAGGAACAAAAAATACCTAATTTCTAATAATAAAAGTATTTAGGGATCCATTGTAAAGTCTTTAGAATAAAGAACCACAAAAATTGGACTAAAGAACCATGATTTGATTTCATGCTTACAGGACAACAGAGGAGCTGTTTATTTAATGCATGAACATATGCCTATTTAGGATGCTGAACTCAGTAGGACTAGAATGACTTAGAGAAGTTTCATATGGAGCAATGCCAATATCTATTAAGGCTTTTTTTAGGTATTACAAGTAACCAATTATAGAATTTTTTGCATATTTTTTTTTTTTTTACTTTTACATATAAAGAAATTGAAGTCTTACTCTGAATCATTCCAAGCTTTCTCAATTGAAACCTATTAACATTGACTCAGTTTGAGAGAAACTTTGTTATCACTTCTAAAAATAGCTAGGTGTGCAGCTTGGTAAAACAGAGCTTTACACCTTTTAAACCCCAGCAATAACAGCTTCATTTATTTAAAATAATTTTTAAAAACATTGAAATTTGTCAGATATATCTGCTACTGACAAAGATAATGGGTATGTGTATAATGATGTGCATAATGTATACTGACAACTTATCCCTTTTACGCTAGCAGAATTATGGAAGTATAAGTTTAACTAAATATCCAGTTGTAATGGCAATTTTTAATGGTCAGCAGCAGATTCAACTCTCAGGAAGTTCATCTGGAATAAAATGCACAACAATTGTTCTTCTAAAAGATTTTGTCACATTTTAATTGTTTTGTTATTTTAACTCTGGGGTAAGTTAAATGCAGCACAGTACTGTGTTGCCACTCCAGAAACCGACAGCAGATGAGCCAAGAAAATAGAGGACACATCCATTCCAAGAACACTATGGATGGAGCCAGCATTACCATGTCACTGTGGGACTTTCCACTTTTTAGCATCTTGAAACCAGCACCACAATTATCTGGAAATGGAAAATTTTCATGTAACAAGGACCAACTTAGAGATCAAAGCTCCCAGTTCAAAAGCAGCTTGAACGTAGGTGAGGGAACACCAACACATTTCTAATGGGACTGCTAAACTTCCCTTACCAGTACCTGAAGCAAAGGCTATATCAAGTATTCCAAGCAGACACTTCTGCCTCTGACTTATACTCCTTAACTGCACCCTATTTCTCTACCCATTTGGGGATTTTTTTATGCCAAAATATTTTATGCCTCTGATATTTTTATGTACTTAACTACAGGCAGCAATCAAATGCTGGCACTTCCTGGCTACTAACATTTAAAGCTTCTATCACAAGAAAGAAGGAGCATGTCATGTACTCATAAGGAATAGATTCATTAACAACAAATGCTATTATTGGCATGTTTCAATTAGGCTCGAAACCAGGCTTTTTCTTAATCTCCTGTTGCTGAGCAAGGAATAGAATCAATAAGCATTTCAGAAGATCTGGTAAAAAATGTCTCTATTGATTTAAATAAAAAAAAAAGTAGAAAAAAAAAGAGAGAAAAGACTTTCTCCTGTGTGCAGCTAAATCAGACTTCTTCTATGAAAAAAAAAGTGTGCATGAGAGGACATACAACTCAAAGTTCATTCAGTGTTATGATACAATTTTTGACCTTCTGCAGAACTCAAGGTATGAGAATAGATGGTTCAATTGCAGCCTTACATTAATAAAAAATCAGTTATTTCTGATGTATTTATGCACAAATGCTTATTTTAAAAGCATCTTTAGCATGAGTGAGAAACTACAATCAACAGGTTCATTCTTCAAAGACCTGTTTAACAGTATAACAAAATTCTACTGGACTGTATGAAAAAGGAGGCTACCTGCAGATTTCCCTGACAGAATTCACCATACCTGGATATACATCCTTTATGATAGAAATCCACATCTGAGCCAGTCATCCCAGGCTCTGGTGTTGAAAAAAGCAGCACTTCCCAGGTGTGATGCAGCTAACCTGCCTTAAGGCAAGACTGCATCACCCCTTAGGGCTGTCCACACCACTCCACTCCACTCACCACATCAAGGGAACCAAGAAATTCCAGTAACCACTAGTTACTGCCCCAATAGAGGCAGCTACAATGTGCACATTTAATGAGTTTAACCTCATATCTAGAAACAAAAGTCTCAAAGAAAGAACTGACTACATGAGTCCACTTGACCACCACTTCACTTTCCTTTAAAGTCAGGATCACAGAAGCATGTAAAATATATCAAATACTGTGAGAAATAACAAGTGTAAGTTATGAAAAGGAACTAACATATTTCATCAGGAGTCACAGAATTTGCTAGGCAACACTTCCCAGTAGCATACATATGGGACCAGTATTATTCACAAATGTAAGCAATGTTCTTATTTATTTCAGAAAATATGCAATATAGCAAATGAAAGTACCAACATCAGAATTATAATGGTAGGCAAGAAGACAGCCAAGAGAGGGCACTAAGGGGGAAAATGCTAGCATGGGAGAGCTACTTTAATTTTTATAAGGAACTTAAGAATGCTTCTCTGTTTGGAATATCCAATCCACTCTGAGAGCTTTGACTGTGAGAGCAGGGACAGAGGAAAGGTGATTTCCACAAGGCAAAGCAGGAGTGTCACTTTATACACCTCAGTGTGTGTGGAGCTCAGGCGTGCAGTGCCAGGACAGAGGAGTTTGTAACAGCACAGACAAGGAAGTTGTAAACTGGGATTTACCAGCACCTGACTTTGTGATGGGCTACACAGACCAGCCTTGGGAAAACTTCCTGATGCATACAAGGAAGCCAGAGAGAACAAGGTCCAGGACTTTGAGGAACAGGTACCCCAGGATAAAGCAGGCAACACCACACCTGCACCTTTACTACTCATGCCTTTGAAGGACTTCAGAGTGAGGTTTGTTGGTTTTAGTAAGCTGTTTAGTAAGGGGCTATTAATTAGCTAATAAAGGTTGTCATAGCAGGCCTGACACATCCAATATATACAGAGGGTCACTGGATATTTTTTAGCTTATTTAAACCATATCTTATATTTAAAACTGCTTATTGATTTCACTTAGACCAGAAATAATTTTATCTTCTGAAGCATATTTAAAATAGATCATGCACTGTCAGCTCTTCCAAAGGAAATTTCTAAAAATGATGGAAAAGCACATGCAGCCCTGTTCAGGACAAACACTAAATCTGTCCCCTTTCTCGGTCTTTACTGGAGAGGAGCAGAGAGGATTGCTGACTGCGCTTTTCCCAAACACTGCAACCTGCAGGGAGGTCAGTGTCCCAGCCATGGGGACAAGCCTTCAAGCTTGTAATTGTGATTTGATAGCAAAATGTGATATGCTGCTCAGCATTAGTATGGCCTGAAGACATCATCTTGGATGGAGAAGGCAGAGATCTTCAAGTGCCCCTTCCCTTCCAGGCACATCCTTCAGGCTTCTCTGATGCCAGCAGAGGAATGGTCCAAAATACTCCAGTAATTCCCATCATGCCAGTGACTGCAGCAGCTCACAGTAAGTTCAGAGAGATGGACAACTCATTGACATCACAGAAAAATGGATTTGCCCTCTTGCAGGCAATTTACAGTTGGCCACAAGCCCCAAAGGAGATAATGTTCCCCAGCAATTCAGAGGCAGGGCAAGTGCTGCTATGGCATCCCATGGGGTGTTCTGCTGGTCTCAGGCACCTGGCACACCTCCAGTGGTCACTGATGGAAGGGGAGACTTTCAAACAAAGGAGACTGCAAAATCTGGGGAAAATAACTTGGTGATGCTCTCTCTTCAGCCATCAGTAAAGCATATGTCCCAGCCCAGTATCCCGGGGCATTTGGCTACTTTTCTGACAGAAGCAAGAACAGAAAGAAAATGTTGTTTTCTAGTTTTCCATTACAAAAAAAATTGGAACATGGATTATTTGCTCATAAACAACACAGAGAAGCCAAAAATACAGCTTTTCTTGTAGGCAGTTTTTGATCTTTGAGACTTGAAAATGGTCATACTAGCTCTTTCAAAATTGGGTGATTTTTTTTTTTTAAGCACATTTTGCTCAAAGAGTTAATACATTTAAGTCACTCCTTCTGTGGAAGGCTACAGTGAAAAGAACTGAAAATGTGATGCTAAAACCTAAAACCCTGCTTACAGCAAGGTGTGTGCTTAGGGATGGCTTTACCAGCTGGCACCTAAAAACTGGGTCTGAGTTCAGTAGCAAAACCTTTCTTGATCAATCATAGCTCAAACAGATGAATTAAAACATTTCCAATATATCAGATGGCTGGTTTTCACCAGGAAGTACACTAATTTGTGAAACCTAGATACAAATAAGCTGAAGTCTGAGCAACTAACAGCTTAAATTTGCACACAGGCAATTAGTCTCATTTTCATAATGACTATATGAATACTAATTCACTATTGCTCAGTATCATAAATTCTATATTATCTTCTGACTTTCTACTTTTTTTGTTTTATTATACTTTAATCACTTCTTTTAGCTTTTTTTTTTTTTTCCAGTGGAAATATTTAAATTACTCTTAAAATTTCTGTGAAATCTAAGGATACTAAAGATGTTGAAAAGTTACTGTTTGGTCTGCAATCTTACCTCTTTCTCCATTCTCCTTTGTGGAACATATATAAATGCTTGGGTGTAATCATAAGTTGTTGCTTATATATACAATCAATTTTTCTAGAAGGTATATAGGTTGAAACAGATTTGTGTTAAAACAATACATGAAAAATCAATCAATTAAAAAGAATATCAGGAAATCCTCTAGATCAAACTACACAGGATTAATAGCCACAGCCAAAGAAACAGTAGTACTGGACAGTTCAAGTAAATTTTCATGGATACATGAAAGTATAGTTTTAAAGGAAATGCACTGAGAAGTTTTTATGGAAGAATATTTCAGAATACCCATCATTCCTTCCTAATAGAGACATCTTCCATGCATATATATTGTTGTTTATTTTTGTAGTTCTTGCAAATCTTTCAGATGATATTTCACCAGTGGTAGTGATTACAAAAGCTGGACATATTTACAAAGGGTGGACAAGGCTGCAAGTTTTTATGTTTTGCTAAAAAAAAAAAAAAGAAAGCAGCAAGACTAATAATCACATTGATGTCTTTCAGAAGCAAATTCACACAGGAAGAGCCTGGCTGCCAAGAATACTTTGCTTCTTGTGCTCTAAAATCAGAAACATAAGAAAAATTTATTCCATTGGTCAAAAGGAACACAGTTTTTGTGGCAAATTTCAGTGTAATAACGATTAAGATACTTCTTTATGGTACCTTGGACCAGCCACATGAAAGATGTTGAAAAAGAGAGGCAAATTTTATTCATAATTATGTCAAATTATGCAACTGAAATTAGTATTTTTTTCTTGCAGTAAACATCTTCTTTAGTTACCCTATTTTATGGGCAATCTTTTTTCCAAGCAAAGAACAGTACAAACAGAGCCTGGTAGCTACCTTGTATCAGCTGAGCCCCTTCTACACATTTTTACATATCAAGATGCATTATTCAATGCTGATGTCTGTTTATCTCTAGTCTGTGCAATTTTATCTTGTACATATGAAAACATTTAAGCCTGTTAATCTTGCATGATGCAGTTCACGAAATGTGCATGATGCCTCAGGAAAGAGATGTTATGCAGCTTGTTCCTGCCTCTTACATGTAACTGGAACGAGACAGCCAAAATAGTCATCCCCTGTACTGCCCCATTAGGATCTCTTCACTATTATTTTCAGACACTTGCATCTATATCCCTGATTATTTGTCTCCTTTTCTTCTGGTGCCAAGCAGTATCACATGCTTCCCTAAACCCCTCCACAACACTCTCCCTTTTTTCCAGTGTTAACCTGGGCTTGCTCCTGTGTCTGCTCACTCTTCAGCTGATAGACTGTGTTATGAATTGCAGGAAAACACAAATGTTAACACAGCAAGCTGTACCTAGAGCACTGATTATTCAAGCAGTGAAGCAAAATGTTACATTTCATTTCCAGGCTGTAACCAGAATGTAAGGCTTCACACATTCTTGTGATTCTCAGGCATCACACTAGTTTGTTAAGTTTCAGTGTCCATGTACATGCTGTGAAGTAACAAATGGACGTTTGTCAGAACATTTTAAACAAGATTCCATCAAGTTAGGAAGCATATCACGAAGATTTTAAAATAATGGAATGCAGTTTAAAGAATTTAATTAATGCAGAGAAAATATTGTATTAAAGGAAGTCTGGAAAAGGCATTTGTTATCTTTCTAGAAATATTAAAAGAAAAATAAAATTTATTACATTACTTGGGAGTGCAACTAAATAGAAGGTTACTCACAAACAGATGCCAGGAAAGCTCTTGAATGAGAATGCCATCTGAATGTGTTAGTTATATAGAAGAAACTTTTCTGTTTTATTGATCAAAGCATTATTCTACAGCCTGTGTGGCATACACTGCGCTTCTCAGCTTCATATTTTGCTTTTTCTGCATCATTTTTAGAACAGCAATTTTGGAAAGTAGAAAGAAATCGAAGTATTCCAGGGAATTGATCAGAGACCTGACACTGGTTAGCAAACGAAGTGTGCTGCATAACTTATCCATGACAAAGAGCATTGGAATGACTTCCACCCTGCTCTAAATCAAAAGCACAGTACATGTTAAAAATATTAATAAATCAGATGAGACATTTACTAAGGAATACACAGTATCAAAAAGCGCCATAAAGAAAAAAGGCATTTTGAAATACAATAATTAAGAAAAAAATGTACATAAAAAAGATAACTCAAAATGAAACAATATAAAAGAACATTAAGTGCACTATAAATGACCTCAGGAATGAACACACATTACTATAAGAGGTATTTTATTGGTGGTCATAAGAATAGTTTGACTTATTTCCCTAACCTTTAACAAGTTATTTTAGCTGTAGAGAAACATTTATAGAGGGGAGAAAGAGAAAAACTTTGGTACGCATCCAAAATTAATCTATCAGTTCTGAATTTGAAAAGAAAAATAACATAACTTCAAAATAATTAATTTAACTATTTAGATCTATTGTAATACTTTGGTCATCTATTTCCTTATTTTTAAAGGTCACTATGTGCCTTTGAATTCATAAAGGAATACATAACTTTCTAAATCTCATTACAGTTGAAACCTTGCAGTGTAGATAGTTCAAGTTTTTGTGAGAAAGGTCAGCACAATATAAGAATGCATCACTTTACTAAAGGAGGAATGAGGCTGAAAACTGAGACAAGTTTTTGCCTTTAGAAGTGTCATTAATGTTAAGATTTTTGAGTAGTACATTACAAATTACCATTTAAGAAAACTGCTATCAAATCTACCACTACACAATATCACAACTAATTGCATCCCTTTTCAACTTCATAAAAATAATTTCTTTTGGAATACTTCACTTGCTATACTCACCTCTTGCATAATGAATAAAAGCTGACATGTATGGACATGGGAGACTCTAAGAATTCAATGTGTTTCAGGACTGGAAGCAAAAGTAATGCTGCATTTTCATATTTGCAGCCTTTTCTGCATATAATTCTATAAACTGCAGGACCTTGTGACAAAATTGCTCTGGTCTACAAACTGTAGTAAATTGCAGTTTAAATAAACTGTGTTGTGAAGGAGTTATGCCTAGCCTATGTGTAACATTTTGATTTCTCAATCTACTAAAACTGAGGGGAAAAAACCCAGCAATCCTGTTTATCCATTTGGATTGCAGAAAGGAAAATAATAAATTTAAATTTCTGTTAAGCTACTAAGAAAAAAATCATTATAGTTATTTTAAAATTATTCTCTTAAATATTGAAGGTATTCTCTTAAATCCAGTAAGTTATCTAGCTCTGAAAACTAATTTTGGACATTTGTGGTATAAATACAAGTTATAGTAGCTATTCCTAAATGACACTATTTGTAAACAGACCCTCAAATGAATGAGATCAAAACCTTGGACTCAAATAAAAATGAAATTATCTGCATAAAATGAATAACAGGAACACTTAATCATATTTTTTTAATTTCTTGCCTTTAAGTAAAACATTATGGCATGGATAATCCCAAAATAGCCAAAAACCAGGCCAGATGCTGCATAACAAAGCCACAAGTTGCCATCAAAGAAAAGACCAGTTTCATGTCCTGCAGCCAGAAAGGGCTGAAAACATCAGAAGGGCTTGAAGTCTCCTCCAGAGGGAAGGTGAAGTTCATGTCATTCTTACGAATGGGAGCCCATCATCTTCCCAGCTAGAGGATATTAATAGTTCTTACTGATACACAACATGTTCTTGCTGTGATGGTTTTCACAGCCCAATTAAAAAAAATTAACATTATTAAGTCTACATACTATTACCTCTACGTTGCATTATCATGAGGAAGCCTGGTTAAAGGTATGAAAAAGAATTCAGACAGACACACTCTTTTCAAGACATTTGGTTGTGCTTTTTCATCTCCTTTTCTAGCATCAAAAAAGGCCCAGATTCTTCTTGTAGCTTCAACTACGCAGGATTTGAAATGCTGCACTATCAAGGGAAGTAAATCAAAGGAATAAAAGCAAGCTTTGTCCTCCTTTCTGCTCATCAGGGAAGATAATTGTTATCAAACTCTAAAACTAAAGAATATATTTGTTCATTTAAGTGAAATCTGCTGTTGCACAGAGGATAAAGGTCGCCTTATACTGATGCTCTTTGGAAAGACTTTCACTCTGCATGAATGAAGCAAAAGTGTTGTCTTTTATCTTACTTGGACTCTGTTTAGACAAATTCGATAGGATAAGAGCGTTTATGCTCTGTAGTTTTACATCCCAATGACTCATTAAGTCGTAAATCAATAAGGAAGTGAAGGTGGAAGATCCTCTGGGTTTTATTCTTATAAGAAATAAAAGGAGTAGTAACTACTTGAGATTCTCTCACTACTGTCTGCCATTCAGGGGGGGAAAAAAGAGGTTAAAAAATAACCTCCCACTTGTGGCAATTGAAGCGATTTGTTCAGGTTATTTTTATAGGCTACTTGTGAAACTGGAAGGCAGGTGTGAAAGCTGGGAAGTTCGTTCTACTCCTCATTGCCAATAAAGCACAGAATAATACAATAGCCTTCTTCTATATTTCTGCAGCTGCATGAGCTCTAAAAATGACACAAAAGAGTGAAATGGTTTGGACAAAGTTTCCTTTAAGGTTAAGGCTAAGTTGATTATCTGCATCATTAATAATATCGTGTATGTTTTCTATGAAAAGTCACCAGTCTATCCAGTTACGAAAGAAGGAGAATTGCTGGAGACTTTGGAGATATCTTATGGTATCTAATTTGCATAACATTATTAAGGTATTTAAAAGTTTCACATTACAAGTCATACTGTCAAGAAGCAAAGAATCAGAGGAAACTAATGCAGTTGACCTCCAGTGCAGAAAAATAAATTTCATGTAGGAAATCAATGCATTAGAAAAACCTGGCATGCTAAGGGAAATTAGATTCTGGACAAGCTTAAACAATTAATTTGCATTCTCCCCACACCTTAGGGATTATTGAAAATACAGTATCCCCTAAATTAAAGAAGAGAGATAATAAAAAATATTTTGAATTGTTATTCTCAGTACTGACCTGCTGCCCCTCCAGGGCAATGCAGAGGAGCTGTTCCCTCTGAAAGGCAGCACTTCAGAGGCTGAACACAGCTTGAGCAGCCTCTCAGCTTCCAAGATGAAATATGTATCAGAAACACCTTAAATGACCACTACACAAGAATGGTGTTCAATTTCTCCCTAACTTTGTGTGTCTTAGTTTTACACTTTCCTAACCGCTTTCAACATCATTATTAAGATTTTACATTTCCTAGAATAAACTTTGACTTGCAAGAACTTTTTGTGTTCAGACTGAGCTCAGGTCAATCTGACAACCCTAAGATGCTCTTCTTTCCTCTGACATAACAAATTCACTTTTTAAAGAGAATATTTAAGATGGAAGATGCAAAATTGAGAGTGGTGGAAGGATTTTGAGTGGAGAAGAAGCAGCTATGAAGGACCCAAGACAGGGAGATATAGAAAGCCCTGGTTTATACTTCAGCTCTTTCTGCTATTTGTGCATATGTACAGTCTGAATCTCTAAACTACTGATTTCTGTCTTGTTGGAGTTATGTATGTATTTGATCATATTTTTGACATGTTCCATTACTGTCAATTTATCTACTTTATCTACACACAGTGGTTGCAGCATCTACTGAAGATAACAGACACTGATTCCCTTTGTGAGATGAAAGTCTTCATCTGTGGTATACCTCATGTATGTCTGCTAACTGCTGATGTATTTTTACTATCAAAAGTGGAAAGTCTTTTTAGATCATAAGAATACATACTTATAGAACCAGAAAAAAATTTAGAGGGCTTAAGGCCAATGCCATATTGGAAGCTATTTGCTGATCATTTTCAAAACTAGCAAGGACAGAGAAATGTGACAAATGTGGAATGAAAATGCAAGGAAGATAAGTAAATTTTATGCACAAAAGAAGTATTTAAGAAAGTACAGTGAGAAACAGATAAAAGCAAAGTGAGACCAAATATATATGCATGCGTGGAAACACTGATTGAGAAGTCTAACTGCAATGATTTCCATCCTCTCATCATAACTGAGCATGTACTAAATGAATAAACTGCTACTTGACATTTCCTAAATAAATATCATGGGAAGAGTACTTATTTTACTTTAATGAATCATTTTGGCCTCTCCAACAGAAAGTAGATGTGGTGAACTATAATCTGTTCCGGGAAATATAATTCTATAATGGAGATATATACGGACTGAAATATGAGAAGTCGTGGTCTCCAACAGGTCTGCTTTAAAACAGATTCTGATTCATCCATGCCCACTGCTACTTATATTTGATTATAGCTGTTGACATACTGTATCTGCCATGCAAAGAGCTATTTCTTTACTAGAGGTAAGAAAGCCATATGGTTCGTGGATGACTATGAATTTTCTCAAGGCAAACTGAACTAATATGTATATAATTTTTTTACTGTAGCTATAAAAACAAAACTACCCATTTAGCAAACAGAACATTTTCAAATCAACAAGATTTTATATGAAGCCCATATAACACATTTCTAAGAACTGAAGGTCTTGATAGACTAACACTAACTTTCTGCATTAGTGATCCTCTTGTTCACCATGCATGGCTAGATAAACAAATTCACTGTACTGATTAACTGTAGCAGCAAATAAGACTTGTCTTTTTCATGGATTAGAACCAAAGCAGCTGTTTTTCTTTGTTGCAGATTCAAAGGGCCCCCAAAGGTATACCTCATAAAAAAACGGGGGGTTATTTTAGGGGTTATGTTCCTTTTACTATTAAAACTTCTCATAGATTATCACAGATATACAAGAAAATTGCTTTGACTATGTGTAATTACAAATAGGAAAAAAGTTCTTGCCAAAGGTACGTGTAAAATAACATTTTACCATCTTTGTTAAGGCATACAAAAAGTATTCCAATAATTACTCCATTGTCTGTAATTTAGACAGGCAAAGCTCACAATCAAGCTGAAATTCAGTCATCCAGACTGTGTCTATGAATATTTCCTATTAGAACATCTGCTATTAGAACCCTTTTGTAAGTGTGACATGCTGACTGGACCAGGACACGCAATGTTCAGGAGAGCTTGCGGGGGGTACTCCCTGGGCAGGACAGTGCCTGGCATTGAGTCACAGTGGAACCTGAATATCCAAGCTTTCCTCAGGATGAGGTATGAATTTTGTATTCAGGGATACATTTATCCCATCACATCTACCAATTACTATTGAAGTAACTTGCTTCACATACTGAAATTCATTTAGAATATAATTTCTAGTTTGCCATAATGGACCTTGACATTTTTGTCTTGCTTTGGTAACGTTTTGTTTCAACAGCTTGGCCTTGCCAACAGTATCACCATTAATACTGGTGGGACTTTGACCTACACAAATGTGAAATCCCGATCCCATTAAGTCATTAGGAACATTACCCTGGATTTGTCTTGGATTTGACTGTGTGGTTTTATGTGGTACATGGACAAAACACAGTCTCCTCAACACCTCTGTCAAGAGCAGTCTATGTTTCCTGGTTGTTTAATGCTAGTTTAAAGGACTTATGCCTTCACTCTGTGTAACTTCAACTTGCACCAGAAATTTGAATTCATTTCAGAGGGACTAGAAATTCTAAAAAGTTAACAAAGAAGTATGCCCTATACTGTTCTAGTGCAAAATAGATATATGAGTAACTAAATGCAAATAGCACTTTATAGTACTAAAATGAAAAGCTAAAAATAATCTAAATTAGAATCAATGAATTTATTTGATAATCCTAGTTTTTAGTTCATGTGTAACTGAACAAAGGCATAATAAATGTATTCTTTAACTTAGAAATATTATGTCAGATCACAGAGGGTCTGCCTAAAGCACTCAGAATTAAATCTCCGATGCATAACACTATAATTCATAAAACTATTAAACATTTTCTGAGTCCATTTTAACCACATACCAGACATTTTGAAAAGCATGCAAAATGATGGGGGAGGGAACAACCTTTCAAATATAAATTATAAGATCTGGTTGGCACTGTAAAAATAGCTACACACAGTAAAATTAAAACTTGCAGTTTTGAAAGAAGGTGTTTTGTGCAAGCCATCTGGAAATGACTTGAAAGTATTGCTATACTGCTGAAAGCACAGAAATATAAAACTTACTGGTTTTCCTATTTTACCTGTTTTCCAGATAAAACACAAAGATGAAAATGCAACTAATCACAAACATGAAAGGCTGATACCTCAAACATATCTGCATTATAAAATAGTACCATCCCCTGCTCTATCCCAGAGTTGCTTTTTAAAACATCCAGTACAACCAGTATGCTCCCTTAACACACCCCAGAGTAAAAAGCATTCAGTTACTAAGACCCCACACGACATTTCTCTATCGTCTGCACTTGGATCTACACTCAGTCACATTGAGGTGCCCCTTGCTTGTCGCAGGATGCCCACTTCCAGTCATCTACTCCTTAATGGCTAGAGGTATCTAGTGTTGAAAATAGTGCTCCGCTTGTGATGCTACCCTGAAGCAGAGAGAAATAGTCACCAAACACTCCAGCACTGAGAAGGGCACTTGAGTTTCACAGCCTTGTTCTTGAGCTCACACCACCTAGAGTGACAGGAACACTTGGTCACCTTCTCAGGGCTTTAATTTGGAAGAGATTCAACTATCACCTGCTCCCAAGGCACATTAAGCCTGTGTAAGCCTGTGCCGTAAAGAAGCACAGTCGGAAACAAGCAATAGATTGTCACTGCAAATTAGAAACCTTCATAAGTTTGAGGGAAGTTGAGGCCGAAGCACTTATATACGGATTTATGGCTAAACGCCAAGCTGTACAGCACTGGCACCGCTGGTAGAACTGGGGCACCAGCAGCGGCAGGAACTAGGTTACGAAGGCGACAGAAAGCGGGGCCGTAAGAGAAAGCCCCTTTTCTGCACTTCCTGCTGGCTGGAGGGCTCTCCCCGCTCCCCTCCCCCGGACCGACCCGCACCGGCCCCACCGCATCGCACCGGGCCGGGCCGGCGGGGACCACCCGCCCGAGGTGGCGGCTTTGCCGGTTCCGCTCCGGGAGGCGAGGCGGGCTGGGGCTCGCTGCGCTCCCGTATGATGCGGGGTCATCCTTTCATTTCTCCGGCAGACGGTGTTTCAAAGGACCGCGAAGACGCTCAGCCAACCTGCCCTCCCCTCGGCGAGAGCCACCGGCGATCGCCCCTGTGACCGAGGGCAGCGCGGCAGATGCGCCCGGCGCCCACCCCCGCGCTCGGGCTGCGTGCCCGCGGGCTCCTCCAGCCGCGCCGAGCCCCCCGCACCGCGGCGAGGCGGACGTGCGGGAACGGGCGGGACGCACCTCGGAGCACTGGGACAAACCGGGAGGAGCAGCGCGGCCCCTCCGACGTACCCGCACCCTCCCCGGCGCGGCGGCCGGGAAAGGACAGGGGGGAGCGGTGCGGGCGGCGGTCCGCCGGCAGCCCCGGCTGCCCGACTCCTCCTCGCGGGGCAGTCCCGAGGATCCTGCGCTGCCAAAATTTAAATCGCCGCCGGTACTGCGGTTCCCCGGGCGGCATCCCCGGTCCCGCCGCCCCCCTCGCCAGACCGGCCGCACGGAGGGTCCGTTCGCCGTCCCTCCCCCGTCCCCCCCGCTCCGACACCGGGCACCCCGCCGCGCAGCCGTCCTGCCCGGGCTGTGCCGAGGCGAGACCCCCACCCGCCACGGCGACCCCCGCCCGGCCAGCGCGTCGCCGGAAAGCACCGGGGAGGGGGATGACAGCCCCACCGACGGCGCGGCCGGCGCGCCCTCGCCCCGCCGCCCGGGCTCCCGTGCCCGACGGTGGCGGTGCCCGCGCGGACCCGCGGCACCCGCACCCCCGGCTCCCGCCGCTGCCTGGGCGGAGGCGCCCCGCGGGCAGCCCGGCGCGCCCGCCGCCCCGACGGCGGCCCCTTCCCTTCCCTTCCCGTCCGGTCCCCTCCCTCCCTACCTTTCTCAGCGCTGACATTCTAGTGCATTATTAACGCGGCGGGTGCGGGCTGCGGCGGGTCGGGGCTGAGGAGGCGCCGGCAGCGGGAGCCGCGGCGCGCGCCCAGCGTCCCCCCGGCGCCGCTCACCCGCCGGGGCCGCCGCGCGCCGCCCGCCCGCCCGCCGCGCGCCGCTCCCCGCGCGCCCCCCCAACCCGCGCGCCCCGCGCGCACCCCCGCCCTCGCTCCCGCGCGCGCGGCAGGAGCGCCCCCGCCGACTCTGCGCAGCCGCGCGCCCCCTGCCGGAGCCCGCGCGCATTGCGCCGGGCGAGAGGGGGCGGGGCCGCCCGCAGCGCTGGCACGCCCCTGACGCAGCCTCCGCCAATGGCGCCGCACCGGTGCCCTGACGGACAGGCTCGGCGGCCAACGGGAAGGAAGGCTGGCGGGGGCTGCGGGGGGCGGGGCGGGCGGCGCGGCGGGGCCGCGGGGCCATGGCAGAGAGCAGGAGGGAAGGTGAGGCCGCGCTGAGGGGGCGAGGGGTCGGGGCTGTCCCACTGCACCCGGGGCTGGGCACGGAGGGAGCCGGGGGGCGGTGGTGGCGGCAGCCCTGGGCGCGGCTGCCCTCGGCCCGGGCGCGTTCCGGAGCGGGAGCGGGCGGTGGGAAGCCGGGAGAGCCCGGCGGGGGGAAGGCCGGGGCGGTGGGTGCGCGGAGCCTCCGGGGCTGAGCACTCCCGAGCTCCTGCCCCGCACCCGCCGTGCCACGGAGGGTCCTGCTGCCGCCTGGTCCTGCCTGGGGCGCGGGGAAGAAGTAGCAAATAAAAATTGCTTTTTAATCACAAAGTATTTTAAGATAATACCTTTTTTCTCAATATGCACATGCGTGTGTGCTTACTTGCTGTTAGTGACCATTTAACTTGGCTTATTTAAAGTGAATCAGCTCAGTTCTGAAATAACTATGGTACTGTACTTGCAAAGAATAGAATAAAAACCTTCTGCTTATCCAAGCAAAACTTCAGTCCATTCGGTTTATCTTTATGTTTTAGAAGACATGGCTTTGCTCAGGAAGAATGCAGTAATAAAAATAGAGATGTTCTGTAAGTGATATCTCTTTCTTAAGGGGGATTGAGTAGAGCTGGATGCTCATCCTGTGGCTGGCTTTTGCGTTTTCAGACAGTTCCAGCATCCTGAAACTGGAATCCTTCATGCGAGGATAACAACTTGAGAGTGAGACAGATCAGCTAGAGTTAGTGATTGAGCAATTTGCTGACTGTAACTAGTGATACTTTGAAGGAAATATAAATACAAAGTAGTGTTCTCTGTGTTTTAGATGCAGCTTTC
This sequence comes from Manacus candei, assembly GCF_025592945.1. Classification (NCBI taxonomy): domain Eukaryota; kingdom Metazoa; phylum Chordata; class Aves; order Passeriformes; family Pipridae; genus Manacus; species Manacus candei. Next base: position 10,259,072 of record NW_026138059.1, on the reverse strand, counting down.
TTGTGATAAATGGAGGAGTAACTGTTTTGCTTCGAGACTTTGGGGATGTGAATTACAAATTGATGTCTTCTGGAAGAAAGTTAGAGGATTGGGAAGAGTTCATGCACTTGTAAATGAATGCATGGCTTTAGAGCTGAAAACGAGGGATCCAAATTCTAAAGCACTCAAATTGTGTAAAAGCAAAGGTAAAATAAAGAACCACTTGTTTTGGTAGCGTGGCAGAGAAAGATAAAATGATCGTGCTGAGTGACTGTCTTTACTGTGTAAAGTTAGAAATCACGCATGTTTTGTTCAGCAACTCTAAGGAGCGATGACTTAAGATTGGGAAGAAAATACAGTGAGAAATACAAGGGTGCCACATGCTCACCCAGGAGGAAATAACGCAGTTGGGAGAGTTTACAGCATGATCTGATCAGCCTCTGCAGCTGATCGCATATATGAAAACTATTGGATTTCTATTGTGTGAAACTGTATACATTTTTTTAAAAAAACGAAAAAGAAGGTTTAGATGCTTCTCTTTAAGGTTGGTTTTGCTCCTGTCTGTAAAAGTAGGTTGAAGATGCTGAAGACAGACTTCTGTCTGCATTACAAGTGAACGATGAAGCTTTTTATTTTGTACTGGGTCATAATACAGAATAAATGGGATGGTCAGCAGCTTGTAGGTGGTGGGTCTGATTGTCAGTGAGAAGAAAATAGCAGAAAGCCATAGTGCAGGCACTTCATTCTACCAGAAAGAGTGGGGCAGGTCTAACTGAGAAAGTGCATTTTTTTGAGTTTTGGGGTGCTTTTTGTTTTTTAGTTGGTTATGTACCAATAATTCATAACAGGGCTAAAGGTACAACTGTTATCATCATATGTATTACCAACAAGATGACTGTTCTGTCCAGAACAGCTGAGTGCATAATTTGTAGCTGTTAAACATCATTAGTTGCATCTTTAAAGCAGTAGTTGTGATTCTTGAAAGTTTGTGCCACCCCAAAGTAGCACTGTCATGGAGGGTTGTGTATAGACTGAAGAGCAGAGTTAATATATTGATGTAGGTGAGGTGTACATTGTCGACTATAACTGCAAGTAAGAAGTGATACAAAAGTTAGTGTGATGATCTAGGGGTACTACAGGACACTTCCTATTTGAGAGATTAAACTGGAAAGCAAATCTGGGTGATTAATAGTTGTCAGTAACAAATGGTTTTAAATAGAACATTACTTCGAGGACTGCTATTCCACATCTTTGTGATGAATCAGATGGCTTGGGGCAGGATTGTTATGGGGGTTAAAATGAGATTGCAGTTCCTTAGTTTGGGGGGTTTGTTGGCCAAATCAGATATTAAACAGCTTAATTCTTGCAGAAAAACACAACATTATTTTCATTTTTGTAATTGTTTCAAAGCAACGTATCTCTCAATAGAGATATGGAAGGGTTTGAAATACTTTTTTATTTTTGTTTTTTAAACTCAACATAATTTTTTAGAAAATAGTTTGAGGTTTTACTGGAAAAAAAGATCAGCACCTTTTTTTTAAGGTCAATGTCTTTATTCGCATATGCTTATCAGTAAGGGAAATATTAATTAGAAATGGAGTTTAATGGATGACACTATTTTTTTTCTTCTGGGAGAGGCTACTCTAAACCATTGGGGGTGTTGGTTTCAGTGACCAAAGATTTATTACAGCTTACCAAGATATAAATTTTATTTGTATTTTAGTTGAATAAATCACAACTATCTGTTTTTTGTGATTAAATGTAGGAGTTGCACTGGAGTAAAAGTACTTGACTGTGCCATTAAAACCTGTTATGGAGGGAGGAAAAGAAAATGTTTAGCCCTTTTTGTTGCTGACTTCAATGTTGTGCCAGGATGAGAAAGGCCAACATGATAATGAAAGAAGCAGAGATTATGCATCCACTGGCTTTCTGTTTTGGAAGTCTGTGAGAGGAGCTCATGCTCACAGAGCACATGTGCAGAGCTACACATAATGTGGTCCTGAGGGTTCTGTATTTTGTGTGCATGGTTGTTTGGGTTTTTTAGGGGATGGAGAGTGTTAGTTTAAGGTCGGTTTCTTTTTAGAAATTTTACTTTGTAACAATTCTTACCTACTTTGCAGTGAGATAGAGTAGTCTACAAGTGATAGATGGGACTGTTTAAACATGCTAGGGTATATTTAAGAACAGGTGTATGTTGAGTGAGAAAATTCACTTTTATATCACTTGGTTAAGATAAAGACAGTTTAATAGGTAAAACAAAATCTGCACAAGCAAAGCAGAAGAAGGAAATAATTCACTACTTCCCATGGGCAGGCAGGTGTTCAGTTATCCCAGGAAAGCAGGGCTCCATCCCATGCAACAGTGACTTGGAAAGACAAGCATCATCACACTGAATATCTCCTCCCTCTTCCCCCCAGCTTTATATGCCGAGTATGACAACGTATGGTATGGAATATTCCTGTGGTCAGTCGGGGTCGCTGTCCCAGACGTGTCCCCTCCCAATTTCTTGTGCACTCCCAGCCTCTGGTGGGTGGGGTGAGGAGCAGAAAGGGCCTTTGGCACTGCTCGGCAATAATGAAAACATCCCTGTATTATCAACCTTTTTTTCAGCACAAATCCAAAACACAGTGCCATACCAGATATTGTGAAGAAAATTAACTCTATCCTAGCCAAAACCAGCACAGATTCTTATGGCAATATGTGGTTTCTTATGTTTTCAGTTGTGTTTAGTTCAAAAGGTTGAAAACTGTTCTCAAGAAGTTTGGATTTCTGTGGGTTGCCTAATGTCTTAAATTAAAACTCCACAGATGAAAGAAAATAAAAATTCAGTTGCACTGAAACTTCCAGAACTTTGTCTTGATGGGATGTTTGGTATAATACTGATTTCTGTTATATGTATATGTGGCGACACTTGCAGAAGTTGCTGGATATTATGTTGAAATCAAACACTGAAATCACAGCAAAGGGTGATATATATTTACTCCTTGAAGAAGGCTTTGTAGAAATTCAGTTGTATTTATATTTTGTATAATATAAGCATATGAAGATTCCTTTTAAATAACACTTAATAATGCAGAATCTTGTTGGACTTTTGTCTATGCTCAGTGATACAGCACCTGCCAGTTTCATGGTTTGTTTTTTAAATCCTGGTATACTGAACTTCATTTTATCTTTCTTCCTTTCCTCATATGAAACTGTCTCTTTAAAATTCGCGGTTTTTTTCTCTTCAGTGATCTGAACTCTGAATGACTTGGTTTTTTTGTGTTTGGCCCAGGAGATGGTGGGCCCTCCTGGCTGCCAGGGCACACTGCTGACAGTCTCGTGCAACTATGGTTTACAGATGGCCCAGCTCTGAGTAGCCAGAGTTATTACTACTACTAACAATAAAAATCACCAAAGTTGAGATTTAGTAAAGGTGTGTGAGATATCTTTGGCTCTTTTGAGTGAGGTCTCTTTGATTGTGACAGGTAAAAACAAGATAATGGTGCAGTATGAGAAATATATTTTTAGGTTGTGTGGAAGATGATAGGCTCCACAAATTGAAATAACAGTGAAGATGCTGTGGTTTTGCAGGACTCCCAGGACTGCAGTAGCAGTACGCATTTTACACGGTTTCACTACAAGGCAGATGGGGTTATGAACAGCCAGAACAAAACCCTGATGTTCTCATTGTGCTTATGTAGCTTCTTATCATCTGTGTCATGTCAAGTTTATTAGATGTCTAGATTGCTTGTGGCTGCAATTAAGGTGGCCTACTGAGAGATCTCAAAAACCTTTGTTGAGACAGGATGGCACAATCTATTAGTCAGGTTCTTATTGAACTACGCAGTCATGTAGAATTTGCTGACAGATGTAGCACCAGTCTTACTGATTTGAAACTGCAGTTTGATACAGAGATCGTGCTTGGTGAACCTGAATCAGTTTCTTCTAAGCTAAGAAGAGAAAATAAATGTCTGCTTTATGTAGTGAATAACTTACTGGTTTGTATCTGCAATTGCTATGAAATGGGTTGGTCTGGATGCACACTGGTCAATCTTGGAGTGGTAAATCACTCTCCCATTGTGATAACTGCTTAATTTAGGTGAATATGTAAATGTGGGGTATGTAATCACTATATTCTTTTATTTTCCTACCTTTGAATCCTGCTGATGTGTGCTATATACTTAAATTTAGCTGTTCAAAAGTTGCCTCAAAGATAGGAGAATTATATATTGCTGACTTTTGAATAACCAAGTGGTCATTCAAACCATGTTTTATAAAAATTAGTGCTAAATAAAAAGATAAATAGAACCACATTTTGTCAACTACTACCTTAGAGCACAAAAGTGGAGTTTTTTTCCTCTGTGGTTCTTGAACCTGTAATAAATAATAAGACAGGAGTAAAAATTTGGCAATTAGCATCTGATTTTAATGTCTGATGGGTTGTTGAACACTACTAGATGCTGTTTCAGTGAGAATAATCTCAGTGTCTTGAGACAAACCTTGATATTGTGAAGTTAGTATTACACACTAGATTTAAAATGGTAGTATCTAAGCTTCTTGTGCAGGTCCCCATGATGTTTTGGTTAACAACCATACAAGATGTAGACAGCTGACACCTAGTAGTTCAGGCACTGAATTCATATGACCTTAGATGCAACTAAATCCTTCTGTCACTCCTCAACATCAGCTGACCCAGGTGATAATAGCCTGTGGGAGAAATGGGATGAACAATCTTTGTTCAAAAAAAGTGATCTCTTGAAGGCAGATAGTTGAAAGTAAGGTGTATGAGGCTGAGAGGCTGCCTTCCAGATCAAGAGACTTCAGAATCAAGGTTTCTAACCTGCAGGGAGATCTTCGCAGGAAACGTAATATAGATGAGACAATGTAATATAGGATTCTGTAATATACTGAGAAAAAGGTGCAAGGCTGAAAAAACTCAGGATTTTCAAATGTGAGTAGCAAACATGCTGTGAGTGTTCTATGCCAAAGGTGATTAAGCACTGGAAAAAAAACCCTGCTATGAACTACTGAGTTCCTCCATTTATTGAAGGACCTCTAGAGTCTTTTGAAGTATATTAACAGTATTGAGACAGAACTTGTTGAGTCTGAGTAGGTAGGTGTGTAAAACTGCTCCTTCCAGTCATTCAGACAAGAGAGCATAGAGCTTTTTCTGGCCTTAAGTTGCAAGTGAATTCTACTCTGAAATTTGAAGCTGAAAAATTACTTGGTGTCTTCCTCAAGAAAGGATGCCATAGAATAACAGTGCTATTTGGAAATAAGGACTATAAATTCATAGATAGAGTCAGTTAAGTCTGAAGTATGAAGACTAAAGGTGTTGTAAATGATCTGCAGAATGGCATCCTCTTTGACCAAACACAAGATCTTGTAAGATGTTAGCTTCTGTGTTTGTCTTCAAGAGCCTTTTTCAAGAGACAGTTAGCTTCAGCCTGACTTTTCTGCTGCATATCTTGCAGTCCTTGCTTTTATTGTTTTTATGTCCTTTAGCTACTGTTATAAGAGCCTGTTATCACAGCTTCGCCTGCAGGATAAGGACTGCTTGCAGACTGGGAACCCAAAGCAAAATACTGTCAAATTGGAGACTTTTCATTCCTCTGTACACATAAACTGTACTTTCACCACAGCTAGAATTCTGTATATTTCACTATTTTTTCCCCCTCATTTGAAAAAATCAATTTTGTTATTCTCATAACAGTGCTACAGTGCTTTGCTTTGGTTTGCGCTCACTATCCGTGATGAAATGGAATTACGTCACTCTTGGCAAAACTGACCTTCCTCGTTGCAGGAATGTTACATTTTCTGTTTCTTCCTCCCAACCTGAAAAAGAGCATCCCTTCTTAGGTGCTAGATGCACCCTTACAATGATCTGAACTGTTGGGCTGTGCACGATGTCATTGCATGTCACTGCATCATTCTTTTCTACATATCCCTGTGTAGCTTGAATGGTTTTGGAAATGGGAAAGTCATATAAAAATGAGGGGGAGTGGGAAAACAATACCCTGTTAAGATGCCATGGAATGTTTTGTTGTAGTTAATTACTCTCTTTCTTCTTTGGCTTTAATCTGTTGGTAGTTGCTGAACTGGTATCCCAAATCTGGGAATCCCAAATATTCTCTGCAGCTAAGTGATCTCTACTCAAAGGGGTTTGAAGTTAATGTTTAAATAGCCACTCATTTCCCTTGGGGCTAGAATGTGTTGTGTGCTTGCACACACATACAGGTTCTCTTGACTTAATTCAAGCCTCTGGTCTCTACCGTTTCTAGCAATGGTTTGGGGTTTTTGAGCTTTCAGCTGATTCCTTTTTGGTTTTACTTGGCTGTGGGACTTTGTGGTTGGAGGTTTTGGTTTTGTCCGAGAGCAATGTGTGTGTGGCTTTTCTTGTATTGTGAAATTCTGGTCAAGGTTAATAAATTTAATTACTCTTGGAGATCCTGTGTATTGATTTCCATTTACTGTAACAGGAGCTTGTACTCACTGCACTGTTCTGAGTACATCTTGGACACCCAGAGGTTCATGGGCAGAACTGGTGTTTTATGTACACGAGGTCTGGAGCAGTGTCTGATCTGTAGGCAGAGTATGATACCTTGCATTCCATTAGGCATCATAACTACAAACCAAATTTTGCCCCAGTATCTGAAGTACAAATTAGATGCCTTTGTCTTTTTGAGGCTTACAGAGCCATGACCCAAGAATCACTGTGTTAGCCCAGACAAATACAGAATGAAGACTTTTGTTCATCAGTTTGGCCAGCTGAGCAACTCCTTCAGAAAGAATCCAGAAGACCTGAACTATGAAACTCCATCCTGAACAGTTAAAGGACAAGTAAGCTTTGTGGGGAATGGCTTATTGGAATGGATAGTAGCTCCTAGCCTGAAGTTATCATCAGTCTTTCATCTGCTAGTTGGTAAGAATGGCAGTCTGGATAATATTTTCTGTATGTAGCAGTCTCTTAAAATGCTTTTACACTCTGTTGCTCTCGGTCCTGATAAATGCAGGCATATCTTTCTCAAGAGTCACTCTTTTTCAAGCGGTCCCCTTGAGCATCTCTGGTCAAGGAGTTGACTGTCCAGCCCTGATCCAGGCAATGATTTGGATGAGGGCATTGAGTCCAACATCAGCAAATTTGCAGATGACACTAATTTAGGGGGGCGTGTCAATCAGCTGGAAGGCAGGAGGGCTCTGCAGAGGGACCTGGACAGGCTGGAGACTTGGACTGATTCCAACGGGATGAGGTTCAACAAGGCCAAGTGCCAGGTCCTGCACTTTGGTCACAACAACCCCCTGCAGCGCTACAGGCTGGGGGCAGAGTGGCTGGAGAGCAGCCAGGCAGAGAGGAACCTGGGAGTTTGGATTGACAGGAGTCTGAACATGAGCCAGCCATGTGCCCAGGTGGCCAAGAGGGCCAGTGACATCCTGGCCTGGATCAGGAACAGTGTGGCAGCAGGTCCAAGGAAGTGATTCTTCCCCTTTACTCAGCGCTGGTGAGGCCACACCTGGAGTACTGTGTCCAGTTCTGGGCCCCTCAGTTCAGGAAGGATATTGAGGTGCTGGAGCAGGTCCAGAGAAGAGCAACAAGACTGGTGAAGGGACTCGAGCACAAGTCCTGTGAGGAGAGGCTGAGGGAGCTGGGGTTGTTCAGCCTGGAGAAGAGGAGGCTCAGGGGAGACCTCCTCACTCTCTACAACTCCCTGAAAGGAGGTTGTAGGTGGGGGTTGGTCTCTTCTCCCAGGCAGCTATCAGTAAGACAAGAGAGCGTGGTCTTAAGCTGTGCCAGGGGAGTTTTAGGTTAGATATGAGGAAGAAATTCTTTACAGAGAGGGTGGTCAGGCATTGGAATGGGCTGCCCAGAGAGGCGGTGGGTTCTCCGTCCCTGGAGGTTTTTAAGATGAGACTGGATGTGGCACTTAGTGCCATGGTCTAGTAACCACGGTGATAGTGGATCAAGGGTTGATGATCTCAGAGGTCCCTTCCAACCCAGATGATTTTATGATTCTATGATTGTTATACCCAACTAGACAAGGCCCTAAGCAGTCTGCTCTAGTTGATCCTACTCTGAGCATTAGGATCAGACTAGATGATGACCGGAGATCCCTTCCAACCTTAACGGTTTTGTGATTTTTATGACCATTCTGTAAAGTAACTGTCCTGTCGTGACCTTCAAAGGAGATATGGTTCTTGCATAATAAAAAGAGACTTCAAGGATTTAAATCCATTTGAATATTGGACAGTAATTCTGCAAGAGATGAACTGAACATTTTAATGAAGCCTTGTCCATATGTTCTGCGTGTGGATTATCATTCTGTCTCCTCTTTCTGTCCTCTTCCGTTCTGCTGTACTATCTTTTCTTCTGCTTTAGCAAAAATAGCATATTAGCACATCTTACATGGGATGATTTCAGAAGAAATTCCTGATTCTTCCATTTTTGGAAAGCTGTTTGTAGGAGACAGAGAGAGAGAGAGAGAGACACCAAGTAGGACAACTTTCAAGCTTCATGGAGTTCTAATGTGTTCAGTGCTCTTGATGCCATTTATTTTGTTCTTGCTGCCCAACTTCAACTTGAGTAGGCAGGAGGCAACCAACTGAGAAACATGGTAGGGGTGCTTACAGTATGTATGGCAAGTAGCCAAAAGTATGTGGCGAGCAGTCTCCATAGAAATGGTTTTGAGGAAACTGTTGCCTCCTACACTCAGCTGGACAGGAGCTCTTCTGACCTTGTTCAGAACTTAATTTGTTTAGTTATTCAGCATGCTTTTTTGTACAGTCTCTAGTCTTAACTGAGTTGTAAGTCATGCTAAGTCATGTTGTCAGCCTCAGGAGAACATTCATAAATCTGCGCTGCTGTCCAGTGTGTGTTCGTGGATAGTCTGCTTATGTACATAATATGAATTAAATCAAGGCATCAGTTTAATACAGAGATGCCAAAAATGCATTTATTTGAAGGAGTCTCTTTACTCTTCTTGCAAAATTGTAATAGAAAGATCATGGATGTTCACAGTTTGTATCAGTAGCCAGTACGTGTTCTGCACTGTATTTCTTGGACTTACACTTTGCTGTATTTATGTGATGTCAAGCTGCAGAGTCCTGATGCTTTTTCAGTTCTCTGATGTATTTGTACTTCACTATTGCCAGACATGTGTTGTCAAGAATTAGCCATAGAACTAGCTTGGTACCTATTGCAGCTTGTTCTCATGTCTGAAAATACTGGCTTTTTTTTGTCACTGAGTAATTTCTGTAAAGATACGTGTTCTGATTTTGCTTCAGCTCATTGCACAGTAGGAATATTCAGTGCTTTCAGTTACAGGCTCTGTATTTTGATAGGGTTGCGTGTTTTCAGCTGGAAATTGATTTTTTTTTTGCTTTTAAAATTAAATTTAAAGCTTAATCAGAATTGAAAGACCACATAAACCTCTACAAGTCCTCCATCAGTTATGCTGACTGGAAAACAACAGCAACAAATAACCATATGGTTATTAACTTGGCTATGCTATGCATATGATGAGAGCAAGTCTTACTCCATTTTGAAACTCTAATAGGTAGCAGATATCTGGTAGCAGATATTTTCGCTTGAATTTTCTTTATTGCTAATTTTCTGGTAAGAGGTAGTTATTTTTAAGAGTCTAAGTAATTCTTACCAAGTGGACTGATCTCTGATACTGTATAGTGCCAAAGACATCAGGTTAAGAAGAGTTTTTGAATAGGGAAGAACTGCTCTATAACATCAAGCAAGACCAACCTCCTGTTGTTAAGGCAGTGCTCATGTGTATCACATGATACCTTTTTTAAGTAATTGCAGCAATAAAACCCTGAGGGGAGAGCTTCCTCTGTCATCTGAAAAATATTTTGTTAGCTCTGAGACTCTTAACTGCAAAGCACAGTGCTGCTTTGGAGCATGTAAAGCTGCTGACTCTGGAAGGATAGGTATTCCTCAGAGCCTAATTTCCTTGTTCACTAATACGCAGGACCAGTTTATTCAAAAAGTTTTGGGCTGCAGGCATATTTTTATTTTTCATTCTGGCTTGAATATCCTTAGGATTCCAAATAGTTCAAACTAAATCAGTCAGTTTTTTCAGCGCTTTCTGGTGATTCTGTGTTCTCCTGAGGAAGGGGTACTGCTGGGATACTTTGCTTCCCACTGTCTTCAGAAGGCTTGAAATACATCAGGTTCCAAAAGAGGACCTTGTCATGCCTAGGAGTCACCACTGCTCACTTCCATTCTGTTGTGGTTGTTGGGAATTACTGGTTATCTTAGGAGATGACTTGTGTCAGTGCTGAGCTGCGCTGACACAGGTGTGTAAACTTTGCAGGCAGTAAAGAACTCTCTCTGCACCGAGCTGCTTCTCCCAGTGTCTGCTGAAAACTCCAGCCATATGGATACTGCTCTGGTGAAGTAAATCCATCACTGTTACTGACCTAGATTTTTCTTTCTGAGAAAAACATTTTTATGAAAGAATACTCTCCTTGATATTCATACCCTCCAAAGGCAGGCATTGTTTCAGCTTCCTTTCTCAGGCAGAGGTATTCGAGATGGGGAGAGTTCCCCATGGGAATGAGAAGGAACGAGTGTATCATGACAGGTCTCATCTTGCTTTCTGAAGCAATGCTAATGTGTGTATGAGTAAAGTCCCCCTATTTTAAAAAAGGAAAGGAAAAAGAGTGATGTAATTTGGAGAGGGGGGCAGACAGTGGGGATAACTGAACAGATGACTAGAGAAATCAGATTTCAAGATGGGGAGCATAAAATCAACTGTAGCTATGAGGAGGCTGGCTCTTCTCAGCAGACTTGTAGAAAATATGTTTCCATAGATTCATTAGTATGTCAATAATAATTTGTTTTGAAAGAACAGCTTCCTTGGTACAAATGCTCCAATGTTAATTTGTGTACTAGTTATGGCTGTGCTAGAGTTAATTTTCTTCATAACAGCTCCTGTGGTGCTGTGTTTTCTGTATTTGTGGTGAAAATAGTGTTGATAACACGGGGATGTTTTCATTATTGCTGAGCAGTGCTTACACAGAGTCAAGGCCTTTTCTGCTGCTCGCCCCACCCCAGCGAGGAGGCTGGGAGTGTGCAAGGAGTTGGGAGGGGACACAGCTGGGACAGCTGACCCCAACTGACCCTAGGGGTATCCCTCACCATATGACATCATGCTCAGCATATAAAGCTGGGGGAAGAAGGAGGAAGGGAGGGATGTTCAGAGTGATGGTGTTTGTCTTCCCAAGTCAACTTAGCTCATGGTGGAGCCCTGCTTTCCTGGGGATGACTGAACACCTGCCTGCAAATGGGAGTTGGTGAATGAATTCCTTGGTTTGCTTGTGTGTATGACTTTTGCTTTACCTGTTAAACTGTCTTTACCTCAACCCATGAGTGGTCTCCAATCTATCTTTCTGATTCTTTCACCCATCCCATGTGGGGGCAGTGAGTGAACAGCTGTAGGGGGACTTGCTGCCTGTCAGCGTTAAACCACGGCATTTAGTAACAGCTCTACTGGAGTTTGGTAAAATGCTGTAGTGTAGTAACAGCACTTGGGGAAAGGATCCAGGATAAACCACTTGGATAACTTGCTTTAGAGTCAGAGATCTGCAAAGAGCAATTTACTTTGTCTTATTGCACTGCTTATTTCTGTCTGATTTCTCTAGCTGAGGGCAATTGTGGATTTTTGTCTTTCTAGCTGTAGAGTAACCTGGCAAGGGAACCTTATGAAAAGAAAACAGTCACTTGTTTGTGTCTGTCTTTCTAGGAACAGTAGTCTTAACCCATAACAAAGCATTCTAACCCATAGTTAGGCATTTACATGACAGATGAAGCATAGTTGCCAAGGCATATGTGGAGCTACAGTTTGTCTATCAAAGACTTGATGTTCAAGGATGAAGATGATTTTTTTTTAAGTTGTGAAGTAATTTATTCATGAGCTATGTGATGATAATGTGTTTCAGCTAAGCTGCAGTAGGAACTGTTCTTACAACAATATAAGTCGTTTTCTCTTGGCAGAAGTATTTATTATGAATCTGCACCAAGTTGCTTGTATAGTGTCCAAAAAATGTGTATTAAATTTAAAGTTGGAGTTTAGATAAGATGTTTTTCTCCAAATCTCTCTTTTCTCACCCCCCATCCCACGATATCTTCTTGATCATGTAGAATTCATGAAACTAGGGATTTTTTTGCAATAGATAAAAACTTTCTTAGTATTACTTTATATTTTAGTATAACATGTCTTCTAAAGTGATTGAAATATACACATACCCGTAAGAAGATGTTTTTGTTGATGGGTGGATTATTTGCATCTATTTCTGTAGTCAAATGATGCTTGTATTTGAGTAACTAGTAGCAGATTGTCAGTGTTGTCAGAAAGAGGCCCATAAGAAGAAGAGGCATATAAGAATACTGCTAATTCTGTAGAAATAATTGGGTTACCATGTGTTTCTGCTGCTGTCTACTTCTAATTTTTCTATATAATTAAATAGTTGTAGCTTACTGATTTTAATAAGTAATTCAATTGCAGTGCCTCTGTGCCAGAAGAGACCTGCATTTTGAGCAGCCTTATAACACTTGTATAGGAAGGTACTTGTTTTAAAAATTAAAAATTAATTTGTGTTTAGTCTGTAAATCTACTGTATTAATTTATTGCCAAAATGTAGTCAAATAGAAGACTTCAAATGTAACCTTGCTAGTGAACTCTGGGGCTTTAAATTGGCTTTTCTGAGTTGAGTTTAGAATTTATATATATTATTTTCAGTTGTGCCTGTGAGAGGTAGGGACTAGTGAAGACCACTGCATGGAGTATGAGGGAAAATATATCAATTAATTGTTGGGGGGTTTTAAGTCTTAAAATATCTTTAAAACATTGCATTTTTTCATGTTTAAGAAAAGAAAGTTTTCTTACCCTACAGTGTTCTTGGCAAAATTACTGAAACGACTCTATGGTGAAACTTCATCATCTTCTCCTGTGCATACTTCAAATAGAGGAGAGGAGGTGGTTCTTGGAAATCTGGGATCAAAATCCAAAGAAAAGAATTTGGGTAATGTTCAGACTTCATCAGCAGATGCTAGCACATCAACTGATACACCCTGCAAATCATTTCAAGGTGAGACTATCCTTTTTCTGATGATATGCTTTTAAATATAGCTGCTTGTGCTGGTTTAAAAGTTAACCAGCAGGGGGAATGAACCCAACTCAAAGGAGAGATTATAAATCAGAATAACAATTTATTAAAATAATACAGTAAGTACAATAATACAAACAAACAATTGGTCTCAACCCACAAAAACCCAAATGTATAACCCAGTGCCCTGGGGCCTGAACAAAGTGGTGTTCCTTGGGCCCTGTTTGAGTCCAAAGTAAAGGGAGAGGGGAAGAACCTGCTGGTGGGAGAGCTGCTGCAGTCTGGCCAGAACTGGTGATCGCAGTCCAGTGGTGGTCTAAGTCTGGTTGAGAGCGATGAGATGCAGCCGTCCTCTGGATCCCACGAGTGGGTTGAAAAATGTTCCAAAACTCCAAGATTATATATCCTCCAGTTCAGGCAGGAATGCTTGGTGCTCCCCTCAGGGCGGGGAGTTCACAAAGGGTGTGAGGACAGAAACATCCTTCTATCTCACAGGCCTCTTAACACCTAGTTTATAGCCTGAGGAGTCAGGCTCTATGGGCAGAGGGTGCGAATAGTCTATTGACAACAATAGTCTAGTTTCTGGGAAATGACATGGAAGGCTATAGAATACAGTTTTGGGTTACACCCACCATGATGAACTGATCTCAGCTGTCCTAACTAGGACACTGCTTTATTTCAGAACAGTATAGTGTGTACTTTTTTCATCTATTGATACCAACAGATGAATTTGAATACCAGTGCTTCTGGTACTTAATACCTAGAACACTCGAGGTCAGTGCATAAGTCCTGTGAAAACCAAGAAATAGTCTTGGTGTATAAGCATGAATGCAGCATTTAGCAGGAGCAAATGTGAAACTTCAGTGTAAGCTATAACTGTCTTTGGTGTAATGTTTGTTGAATGATAATAAAATTACTTACACTGGTACAGCTCTGCTCAGCTGTCAGAGATAGACCCAAAGATTGGTGAGAATACATGATCCAGCACTTCCTCCTGCCCTCATATTGCAACAGAAACCCCATGGGGAACACAAATGCAACAGAAGGCAAATATCAATTCAGAGACTATGTTAGTACCTTGCTAAAGAGAATTATTTTGTGTGTGTTTATGCAGTGAACATGGCACATGAGTATTTGTACAGGTAAGTAAAGGTCCTTTTTCCAAGGAGTTGTTGAATGTGAACAGTGTACTAAAGATGGAGTTGGAAAATGAAGTAGCTGTGGTATTACTTTTGGGTGAAGGAGTCTGTGCACAGATATAGGAGTGTGAATTGCTTTGTATTCGTCTAAAACCAAATTTTCCATTACTAGAAGGTTGCTAAACTAACTTGAAATAAAAAGATATGTTTCCCAAGAGTATAAAAACTTTCTCCAGGGGAGATGGTCATGTAGACTTTTTACTTGCAAATGAGGAAGAACTGACAGTGGATATGGTCTGGGGCAGGAGAGTAAAGTCCACAAAGAAGTGAGCAGAATGAATAGTAGGATTAGGGCCCTGTACTACATAATAACAGATGTTTGTCTTGTTCAAGGGTCTGCTTGGTAGGATTAAATGGAATACTAGTTTGAACCGCAAAGGAACTCTCAAGCGCTGGTTGATCTTCAAGAATAACCTTTCAAAGCACAAGAATGGCTCATTTTGACATGCAGAAAACTAAGCAAGTATGGCAGGATGCCTGACTTGAGCTCAGATGTGTCTGGGAGCAGCAAGAGGAAAGAAAATAAGAGAAGGCTAGATGGGACAAGGCAGGCACGGGAGCTGTGTCATCACTGTGAAAGCAGTCCCACAGTGCCTGAAAAAGAAGAGCAGAACATGTCTGGTAACAGTAACCAGGTTCAACCAACAGTCCAGTGACACCAGACACCAGGCAAGTCAGTAATGACAAGGCAGGCCTGAGGTCAAGCCAGTGTGTAAAGTCTGTCAGTCAGGGTGTGCATCAGTTGGGCTGTGTGCCCAGGCACAGGCATGACTTCAGTCTGGCTGAAGCTGGGAACTGCTTAAAAGCTTCATCATAAAAGCAGCTTTGAGTGATGTGAGGGGAGCCTCTGCTGAGGTGGCTTCTTACAGGTCTTTCATAAGCAACTCTTTCTTCATAACAATCTGGATCAACAGCTGTGTGATATCTGAGAGCTGCCCGTAAGTGCAGGCAGCTACACTCCTGAGAGGGAGCTCTGGACCCTTATACAGAGAAGGTGAAAGCAGATATTGGCTACTGAAGAGCCATCTAAAGATGCTGCCCAAGTGTGCTGTGATGGAGTTAGGAAGGCCAAAGCTCAGCTCAGAGGGATGTGGGGTGAATCTTATGAGGGATATGGGAAGAAACAAGAAGGGTGGGGATAACAACTGAAAGACTAAAGAAGATGTGGACCCACTGCTTAATGGGCAAGGGACTAGTGACAGAAGACAAGTAAAAGACTGAGGTACTTAGTGCCTTTTTTTTTTCCTGGTAACACTTGTCTTCCTGCTTCCTGGGCCCCTGAGCCTAATGATAAAGCCTATGGAAGTGAAGAATTGTCCACAGTAGACAGTGACAGCTGAGGAGTAGTTAACTCAGTTGTGCAATTGCATGCCAGTGGGACAAAGACTTGTGCATCCAGGGATGCTGACTGATGTCATTGTGAGACTGGTTTCTATCCTCTTTGAGAAGTCATCACCATTGGGAGGTTCCTCAGTGACTGCAAAAGGCAAACACCATGGCCATTTTCAAAAACAGAGTCTAGAAAAGTGAGCCTGTTAGGGACTGAATCCTTCTGGAAGCTCTTTCCCGGCATGTGAAGGACAAAAAGGAAATTGGAAACAGTAAGTCTTGTTTTACCAGAGGCAGGTTGTGCAAACCAGTTGCCTTCTGTGCTGACATGACTGGCTTGTAGATAGGCAGGGTCTGTGGTATGGTCTCCTGTAGCATTCTTACAACTGCCAAGGTGAGATGTCAGCTGGGTAAGTGAATGCAAGTAAAAGGCTCAAAGGATGATAATCAGCAGTACAAAACTTGAAAGATGGCCATGTGCTAGTGATATACCTTATTAATTACCAGTTAATACTAGAGAGCAGTCCTTTATCTGATGTGGTAACCAGCAACACGGGCTGGGGGTACCTAACTGGAAGCAGCTCCACAGAAGAGGACCTTGGGGTTCTGGTGGGTGCCCAATTGAGTCAGCATTGCATCCTTGTCACACAGGCAACTGATGATATACTGTGCTGCATTAGCAGTGTAGCCAGCACTTTGAAGGAAGTGATCGTTCCTGTTGGGAGACCACACTGGAGCAGCATTTGTGAGTTCATACTGTCCTGTGACTAGTGGGCTCCTCAGTAAAAGAAAGGTAGTGACAGAGTAGAGGGAGTCCACCCAAAGGCATAGTAATGACTAATGACCAGGGAGCCAGATGACACTGGGGATGAGGAGAGACAGAGAACTGAGTTTCAGTCTTAAGATGGAAATTTCATTAGTTCAACTACCAAATGGGAAGGGAGAATATAGAGAAGACTGATCTGTGCACTTTTTGGAAGTGCTCAGTGACAGGAGAAGGGATGACAAAGAAGTTGTGGTAAGAATAATTCCAGTTGGACAGGGGAGGGAATGCGGCTTTGGGGGTGACCAAATACTGGGAATGGGCTGCCCAAGGAGAGTTTTGGTATCCCTGTCCTTGAAAGAGCCAAAAACAACAGCATACTAGAAAACTTTTACTGGGGCTTGGACTAATGACCTCCAGAAGTCCTTTCAACATATATCAGTCTAGAAATCTGTGTTACTGTTTTTTGGTTTGGTTTTGATTTTCTTTTGTTGGTGTTTTTTTTTGTTTGTTTTGGGGTTTGTTTTGGTTTTGGTTTTGGTTTTTTTTTTTCATTTAAAAAGAAAGAAAAGTCCCCCACCCAATATGTAATAAGGATGGCTAGTAACAGGTTGACTTTCTCACATGTCCCTTTGGTAGAATTTGCTTTCAGGGGTTGTGTAGCTGTTGTCCTGTATTGCATCCCTACTGTAATAGAAGATTGCATGGAAATTTCACCCTCTGCAGTTCCATTTGTTTGACACACATTTTGATTTTCTAGATCAGTACTTCTAGTACTTCTTTTGTGTAGTCAGTAATGAGAGGCATATTTTCAAAAGGCTGATAAAACATTAAACTTACTCTTTACAATGATATGTGATAGCATTGGGAACTAATTGTCCTTTTAAAATAGGTAACAGGCTCTGTGATGAAGTTGTGCTAAATAAGCATGAATATAAAGTAATTTCTTAAACTAATACTGCTTTCATTTGTAGTAAATCTATACCATTCCTTATAAATTAGGGCCTACCCAAACTCCCACTGAAGTGGGAGGTGAGGGGGAGAATTTATTTGACCTTGTGATTTTTAACTCCTCTGATTGTTTATGCCTGATTCCTGATGCAGTGTTCTTCAAGGTAATGAAACAAAAGGTTTTAGTTCAGAATCCTAATATGGGTAAAATATAGATCATGGGATAGGGAACATGGAGCAAAAAGAACAGGGCCATATTTAGGATTTTCACAGCAAAGCAACAAAACTGTTTTTAAAATTAACAGCAAACTGTAACTGAGCTTGCTTTCTGTTAGAGGCATGCAAATGCTGCAGTAGTATAGAAAGGGTTCTGCCTTGACTGATGTTCAACAAATAAGTACTTAAAAAAAAGCCTTGAAGGGGGTCGAAGTAATAAACTCATGGGAAAAAAGATAAATCAGTTACCCATCTGTGAAACCAACAGACAACCATTCTTTTCTGGTTGTGATTTTATTTAAATTTAAGGAGCTCTTGCATTTACATGTTGTGATTTTATGCCATTGAACACTGAAAGTACATCTTTAGTGATAGGCTAGAAGATTTGAGCTATAAACTGTCTGACCTCAGTGAAGGAAAAACATAAAGGCATTGATTGAACATTTTGATCATAAACTATTTTAAGTTACTTCTTACTTACAGATCGAAGGTTATAGGTGTAACTACAAAACAGCTGATGATGTCAGTAGCAGTAGTCTAAGATGGGTAATTGAAAGCAACAATGGAAAATGAGGGAATTTTTTTTTTTAGATATAAACTCTTTTCTAGTTTGAAAGTGATTATTTCAGTCCTGCAAAATACTACTGAAAAAAAATGTGTCAGTAAGAAGTTGAGGATTTCTCTAAAAAGCTGACTTAGTCTTAACTATTTTCTAGCATTAAATAACAGGTTTTACTATAAAACTCATCACAATGTTCTATTTGCCTTTAACAGTTATTTTCAGATTGTGAAAATACCATTACCAATTTGTCCAAGCTAAACCAGCACTACCCTCCCCCCAGCCAGATTCTGATCTTTACTGGAATGCATTTCCAGCGTTGCATTAAATGCCTGCATCTTGAAGCATAATAGAGACATGCCCATAAAATGTAAAGATCATACTTTCATATCCTGTAAATATTTGCATTTACATCCTTTTTTTGAGATCAAGTTGAACTTGAGATGAACTTGATAGAATACCAGGACACTTTTAATGTTGGTCCTCATATAATTTTTGAAGATTAATAATTTACTGTGAGAAAGGGTCATCCCATAAAGCTCCTCACATAGTTCTGGAGCTAAAGTTTACAATGAGACCCAGAATAACTGGAGATGGGAGGCAAATTCTGAGGGACACCTTCCTTTGTGACTATAGTGTGATCTTCTGAATGCTATCTGTGCTTTCCTTAGGAAGGTGGTAGTTCTGTTAGGGATGGAGGAAACATGGAAGTGTCAAGCTTCTTCCGAATCCCAAAGAAGGAAAGAAGTCACTTATCGTTTCTTTTTTTTGAAGTGCTTAAGGAAAAACCCAACAAACCTGAACATATACCTGTGGCCAGAATTTCCATTCTAGGGCACAGTAAGATGTACCATCCCTTTGGATTCTAGGTGTCCTAAATCAGACTTTTTTCCCCTATTTTACCAAAATTCTCAGTGAGAAAATGAACGTAACCAAAGTAGGGATTCCTATCCCCCAGGACAATTAGGTAAGTCTTCTAACCATTTCTTCCCTAGAGGAACTTGATCTTTCCATTGCAAGAACTATATTTTTTAACTTCAGAAGATGTAATAAAAAAGTTTTTTCTTGCTTCAGCATAAAATTAAAGAGGGTCTAGATGGCAATCTTTATTACCTTAAACCATTTAAAAGTTACACACACATAATGAACCTGAGCCTTATGGCAGGCAAAGTGGTAAAGAGAGCAAATGAAAAGGTGACAGCTCCTACAAATAAGAGAACATTTTCCCTATGCTTGCAAATATGCTTCCAAATGCTGTATTAAAAATACTTAAAAACTTACTGTATCACAAAAAAAAGGTGTCTGGCAAAAGACTGAGCATTTCAAAATACACATTGCACACTTGGATATGGGTTTTGACTAAACTTTGTCACAAGGATAGGTTTTGTTTGTTTCTGACCCTTGTTAGAGCAGGATCTATTTGCAACAAGGATTAATTTAATGAAAAATGTTTCTCACGAGGTCTGCAGTTCTGTAATTTCTTTACTTTTTGTTGATATTTTAAAACCTCACTAATTATTTTTAATAGCTTTATATTCAGAGTAGACATGCATGCTTCTACCTAGAGATTTGCTAATTGTGGAATTGGCTTTTTCACAGAATCACAGAATGGGTCAGATTGGAAGGGACCACAGTGGATCATCATCTGGTCCGACCTCCCTGCTCAAGCAGGGTCATCCTAGAACACATTGCACAGAATTGCGTCCAGATGATTCCTGGATATCTTTAGTGAGGGAGACTCCACAACCTCTTTGGGCAATCTGCTCCAGTGCTCAGTCACCTGCACAGTAAAGAAGTTCTTCCTCATATTTGGGTGGAACTTCCTGTGCATCAGTTTTTACCTGTTGCCTCATGTCCTGGTGGTTGGCATCACCCACAAGAGCCTGACTCCATCCTCTTGGCTCCCCTGCTTTAGGCACTTACATATACGTAGCTGAGGTCCTCTCTCAGATCTCTTCTCAAGGCTGAATAGGCCCAGCTCCCTCAGCCTTTACTCATAAGAGGAAACGACCTCCTTAGTCTCAGACCTTTTTCTTGATACAAGTGATAACTACTTTTCAAAGGACTTGGGATTTACTGATCAGTGTTTAGCAGCTTCCTTATAAAAATGGAAATTTCAGAGTTGCTGAAGAAGGGTAATTGCATTCAAGTGAAATACAGTGTTCAGTTTGTCTGTATAAAGCATACTGTGCCACTTTTGATGTTTGCATTTTCCCTAATTTTGAAAAAGGAATTTGAAATGCAGACAGCCTGACCAGGGTCTCGGATCTTGTAGAGACAACCTGTTTGATCTTTTCTTCTCCTTCATTTAAGTAAGAGGTAATGAAGAATAGTACTAAGCTATTACTACTGATAGGTTTTAGTTTTCTAAAAAAGCCAGAATCCATGTTATGTTATATAAATAGGCAAAATGCAGTTTACTCCATATTTATTAAATAAAAACATGAATGTCTATCAAATGTGACATATCCCAGCATTCTTATCCTATATGAGGAATTTCTGTCAAAATTCAGTACAGCTGAATGTGATAATTTTGTATTCTCCTACTTACTTGTTCCATTGAAGTTACTGATGCTGACAGTATACTGTGTTTAAATCATCAGTAGGACACCAAGACTGTGTCTGTCCTAATTCTAATCCTTTCTTCCTGCAGCCATTCTCTTATAGAAAACTTAAGCTTGTGACACAAGTGCCTAGAAGACAGAACTTGTCTAAAAAATGTGCATGAATAGCCCTGCGTTTTAGTTGATCAAATTGATGAAGTGCATATGGCTGAGAAATTAAATTCTAGCAGTACTCAACGCAGTAAACAACTTTAGAGGCTTGTTAAACAATTCAGAGTTGCTTTAGTTAATTACTTTGAAAGGCTGTCTATTGTGAATAAGCTAAAGAGCAATGGAGATTACAATTATTATACAACAAAGTATTGTCACACAGTCTTATGGTCTTCGCTCAAGGGTTTAAAAATTCTCTCATTACGTGATATTTACAGTGCCATTACACTGTGCAAATGGGACAGATATATCCAGAAGTGAGTGTCTTCTTTGGCTGAAGACAACAGCCTCTGGTGGCTGTGGCAAAAATGGTGCCCAACCAGTTTTACAAACTGGTAGCTGCGTGGTTTAGGGTAATGTAGAGATACGGGGTTTAGGGGAGAAGGGGAGAAAAAAAATGAAAGCCAACTGACCAAAAACCCAGAAACAAACCAAAAGCCTGCCTCTGTTCAGGCTGAGTGGGCTGCACATATAATATCTGTAAATTCTGTTGTGACAGAAACAGCCTTGTTCAGTTTCCAGTTCCCTTAGCAGTGTTTTTGTGGGTTTTTTATTTTGTTTTGGAGGTTTTTTCTGCTGGTTGACAGATCTCTCCTTTTTCCAGTGTACTTATGTATATACATTCACCCATTCTTCTCTACTACCTGCTTGTTTCATCAGCTTATCTGTCATAGGGAAAGCCTCTGGCCTCTGAGAACAGAATGTAGTTTAACAAGTAGCTCATCAAAGAGTATGTAGGGATTGCCTAATTGGAGTAGAAAATGCCAGCTTTAGCTCTAAGTGTAAACAAGCTCTAAGCCTAAATGTAACCAGCTACAGGAAAACAAATTATCTTGGTAAAGGAAATGGAAAAATGACTTGTGTAAGAACTTGATAAAATGGCCTTGTTTCAGCTACAGAATGGCTGATAGCTGTAAGTTGAACTACAGCATAGTAATGGTGTAACATTCTCACTGTCCACTTTGTCACCCTGTTTGAAATCAACTGACAAAATCAGTTGTGTGAGACCCCACTCCTGCTCTGATTTACACTGCGGAGTTTATTACTTAAGCTGCCATTGTCAAAATCGTAGTTATTCAGAGTCAAATCTCATGTTTTCTGCTGTTACACAAGCTTACTTTCTACTTGTCTTTCTTAAGAACTGTACCCTCTAACAATTATTTGAAAAGTGGAAATGCTTATAATGTGAGCTTTGTATTGAACTAAGTTCTGGGGAAATGATTTTCCATAATTTTTTGTGCTTTGTGTTATTTTTTTACACAAGTGGGAATGGACTGTTACTGATGACTTTGTCTTAGGGAATAGAAAATGACAATTTTTGGGAAAAAAAAGGTTTAAAATCCTGAATTTTTGTTCACTTTTATTCTGATGAGCATATCTGTTTATTTTCTGGTCTTACTTCAAGTGAGTTCCAGTAATAACATAATCACTTCATCAGTGAGGGTAATTAATTAATTGCAACTTAGATATGGCCTTTTAGATTCAATGCTGTTGCATTTATTAAAAAAGTATTGATTGACAAGGGTGTCTTTGGCTTTTGAGAAGTGTTTTGAACAAATAAGATCTGCAGCACTAGGAGAAGTAATTGAGCTGAGTACTAACTTAATGTTAAGATAGCTTTATGCTCCTGTTTATACAGCTAGAATTCTTAGACATCTAATCAAAATATTGCATATAATCACATACCAGGGCATCTGTGGGACACTGAAGTTTTTAAAATAAATAACTTACCACTTAGCTATATAGTTTCATCATTACCTCCTATATTCAACTTTCAGAAAACAAAAACTAGCAAAACAGCTTGTACCACTTTTTAAATTAGCTGTCTTGTAATTTTAAAACTGCCCTCTGCCTGTAGCCAGATTTTGCTCTGAAAAGTTTTATGTTTCTTGGTTTCCTCAGTCAGTGGTTTTTCCATTCTCCACTCTCACTTTGTATTCTGCTTATTTTTCACTACTTTTTCTGGGAGAATGTAGAAATTGTAGTGATTTGTAAGTAAAAAAAAATTCTTCCCCAGACGATGAGTGAGAACAAGAGGAAGAAGGATTTGTACTTTTTTAATCAGTTTTTTCTCTGTGACAAAGAATATCTGCCATTCCTAATGTAATGAAACTGAAGCCAAGTTATAATGGTGAGAGCTGTCTTCAATAAAATGAGCTATAATACAGCCTTTCTACTTGTCTAAAAAAAAAGTAAATTAAGAGTTAGTGTGCATGTGGGAGATAGTGATGGAAATAAATGTGAGTTCTCTTGATCCTTGTTTTTTATGAATTTCCCATCCTAACTTTGGGTCTTGTAAAATGGATATGTCTTTATTGACCTCAGTTTCCTTTTGAAGTTTTTGGTTTTCATCAAGCTGAAGGAAAAGACCATGTGAGGAAGTACTTCTGAGGATTTTCTCAACTTGTTTTCTTCTTTCAGTGCTCTAGTCTAGTGTGCTGTGTAATCTAGACTTACTCTTTTCAAGGAAGTAAAGTACTTCTGGTGAGGTGAAGTGTCAGGAGGGAAGTCGTAATGAACTGGCTTGTTTAAACATGCTACCAGGCACAAATGGTATATAGCCTAAGAACTGGGAGCACTCGTCTGTGACATGGCTCGTATCCTAAGAAAAAAAATCTGAGAATGCAGTGAAAGCATGCTATTGCTTGGCAAACAAAGGATAGTAGACTTTTTTTGTGTAAACATAACAATAAAGTAGCAGAAATTAAGGTAAATTAAAAAATTCAATACTGCTGTTTACACTAATATGTTGTGACCATTAATATTGTAGAAAAGGTTATTGGAATAAAATAAGTGTATTGTACTGCTTCCCCACAATGTCCTCCAACAATATGCTGCTTGAGGATTTTTTGAGCCAGAGGACAACATGTATCTATTTAATTTTAAGACTTTATTCTTTCATCAGTTTATTGTTTGAATGTATGTTATCAAGCAATTTGGAATAAAACTATACACTTTGATGGTTTACTTGGCAAACAGGGAAGTTTGTCCTTCAGAAAAAAATAGCAGGCATCTTCAGAATTTTAAAGAATTTTGCAAAAGAAAAAGCCTTTTCAGTATTCTGTTACATGTATTGGTGCCAATAAAATATGTGACTGTAGCAAACAATGTAACTTGAGATAATTAGATATTCAAAAGACATTCAGAAAACTTTTTTTTCATAAATAAAAAAAAAGAAAGAGATGAAGAATCTTTGGAAGGAGTATATCATCTTCAGCCAGAAACTGGCTAGAGTGACTCCCCTAGTTTATTCTGATAAAGTGCAAATAATCAGGTCTTAGAACAAGCTAAAGGAATCAGACTGTAATGGTAAACTGTAGTAGCTCTCCATAAAGGGAGTTCCATAATTTTGTGAGAAACAAGTTCCTACCTGCAGTAGTGAATTTCTACAGAAATACTTCATCAGCTACTCCTGTCACCTCACAAAATAGCACAACATTTCCATTTCTGTGTGATGGTTATCATTTGAGTGAAACAAATGACCAGCAGTGAATGACTGCCTGTTCTTTGCTAGGTTGTTTATTATCATTATCACTTTTTTGTTTTTGTTCTCTACCGAATGTGCTTCTCTGGTATTGAGGGAGAGGTTTCTGCTGAAAACTGAGGTCAAATAGCAGGAATTATGCAGCACTCCAAGAAAAAGGATTTTACTTTCCGATTGCACAAAGGTCTACTTGAGCTAAAAGCTTCTGTTGTTGTGGAAAGCACTGTAGTGTGCATTGACTTGAGACTGAAAAACCTGTGAAAGTCAACCTGTGAACAGAGGTTGTTTGCACATAACACCTCATGTCTCTGAAGTTACTCTGATGTACCTTATCATGGCAGACTAAAGTAACTGTAGCTTAGTGGTCAGGAACTTGGATGTCATCTGAAGAAAAATGAGTATACATTGGGGAATAGGTGAGTATTTCGGATCACCAGATTTGTTCACGCTATTGAAGGACAATTTGATGTCTTCACGTTGATCAACTGTAAAAGTACCTATTTTCCAGTACCACAGCTCAGGAGGACCCTGGAGGTGTGTATATTCTACATTTAGTCACTGATATCACCTTTGGTGCACTTCAGTTTATGAGGACTTTTTGAAGGAGGCAACTCTTGCCCAGGATTTGTATGTGCATTGTCTTTAGATACTTCTCTTGCTAGTCAGTGAAGGGGAAAGTGATTGTGTACAGATAACAAGGGGGTGTTTATGTGCATTGGGGATTGTCAGAATTTTCAGGTTGTAGTCTCATTTGTATACGTACAAATGAGGAATAGCTATAACATGGTCATACTCGAGCTTTCCTAATAAGTAAAATCATACTTTATGCAAGCTTTTTAAAGGAGATAACAGACCTCTTTCAAGCCTTATTTTTGTCCAGATTGTATCTACTGTAACACCACATAGAAAATGCCTACTGACAGTAATGACTTTTGTAGAAGGTATGGCATTGAACTAATCAGACCTTGTATTTGAACCAACATCAGTCCCTCACTTCCTGTGCTTTTTTGTAAAGACCTGTTTTTGAGGATAAACTCTTTCATTCTATTTGGAGAAGTGATAGCCAGGTGTTTCCAAAGGATAATTTTGTGAAAAAGATAGTCTTGGTAAGATTGGGCTAACTTGTCAGCTGTCTGTGGGGGCTGTAGGATGTTCTAGATGGACTTGGGTCCTCTCATTGCAGTATGAGTTCTGCCCTATGGGAACTTAGCAGTGGGTTACCAAAGCTTTCTGAGTTGCAGGGAAGCACTTCATGGGCAAGACAAAATTTCTGTCTGATTGTGAAGCTGTACAGGGTGCTGGTGTCCAGGCAGGGTGGCTCTGTGAGGGGAGGCCGGGGCTGCCCCACGCAGCCGGTTCCAGCCGGCTCCAACCCACCCACGGCGGGGCAGGGCTGAGCCCACAGCCGATGGGAGGTGCCTTGGGGAAACTTCTTTGAGAAAGGAGAGGACTAAGAGCTCCTGAGAGAGGAGGGAACTAAAAGGAGTGACAACAGTGGGAACCCTAGGGTCAGAGGAGGAGGTGCTCTGTTGTTGAAATGTTCCTGAAGGACTGCAGCCCACAGAGAACACCTGTGGGGGAAAAGGAAGGAGCAGCAGAGAGAAACTGTTGCACACTGACTGTAGACAGCCCCCACCACCACCTTGCACTGCTTCTTGTCTCACTGAAGGGACTGCAGCAATAGGGAGTAGGTGAAGTTCGAGTGAATATAAGCCAGCAAGGAAAGGTTGTTATAGCTGGTAAGTGATCTCCCTGCTGTTGACTCATGAGCTCTTAGTCCTCTTCTTCCCATTTCATCCTGCTGAGGGGGGACTGAGTGAGCATCTCGTGGGTGTTTGGCTGCTAGCCAGGGTCAACCCACCACAGAAACTAGAAGTGATTCAGTCTCTGTCCACTCTTACAGCAAGCAAAGGACGAAGATTTTTCTTTTTTAGTGGATTTTAAGATTTTAACCAGCAGCTGAGTAAATTTGCCACCAAAGGACCAAGATTATATGAACATGTGTTCTGGCCATGTCTGTGTCTGAGGTGTGCCTAAGCATGCTTTATGTTCAGGCAGTCTGATACTTGTTTGTAGTAGGGTAGCAAGAGATAACATAGCTGGCCAAACAACTGACATGCTTGCAGTTGTAATGTTGGGAAGGGCATGATGTAGATTCGCATCCCTACTCTGTGCACAAGGTTGAGTTACATGCAAAGGATCTGTTTGTATGGGGAATGTTGTAGAAAAGAACATGGGGAAACTTGAAATCATTCAGAAGGAAATAACTCAAACATTTATACATCCTTGTAATTTAAAACTGTCACTAATTAGCACTTCATCATTAATCAGCCTGGGTGGTCGTGGGGGGAAAATCAATGCAAGTGCTGCCAGTTCAGCCATTTGGCGTCATCCCTATGGAAAGGATTGCAGAATTATTCCATGTTAATTTTCAGTGGATTTTTCTTCAAATTGCAAAATTGTTCTTCATCTTTCTGTATTATTTATTCCTTTCCCTTTCTTATCCTTTAAAGTAAGTATCATTAATATGAGTTGGAAATTTTCTGGCTTGGTCAAGAAAAAAAACAACTTTCTAATGTGTTTTCAAAACAAATTTATTACTTCCTGGTGATGCAAACAACTGTGGTATAGCTTTTCAGAAGTGCCTTGAATGTTCAGAAATGTAGTTTGTCATAGATATCTAAGATGATCAGTAATGCTGAATTCTTTGAAGTAGGGTATCTGAGAAATGTCAGTGTATAGTTAAATTACATATTTGCATACAGTATGTGTAGTTAAATTGCATATTTGAAACCTAGAACTAATTCTTGTTAGGAATCTGTCAGACACAACTATGTTTTAAATGTTTGAGAATTAGTCCAACCATAGCTGCACCTCAGTGATAGACTTGGATCACCTGGGATCTTCTAGCAAATTTGTGGTGTAAGGAGGTTAATTGTGTCCACTTGACAAAGATATTTTTATTTTACATTATTTTAACAGTTCTGTCTGGAACAGGCTTCCCAGGAGAGGGGTTGCAGCACCAAACCTGCCAGAATTCAAGAAGCATTTGAATGATACTTTCAGGCACGTGGTGTGACTCTTGGGGATGATCCTGTGCAGGATTAAGAGTTAAGTTCAATGATCCTTGTGGATCCCTTCCAACTCAGTATATTCTCTGATTCTGCATTTTAAAGGGACAAATTGCCCCCAAGAAGGGAAGGCTGGTGCTCTGTGCTGACTTATGGAGCTGAGTGTTAAGAAGCCCAACAAAACAACAACAACCAAAAAACCCCAATAAACCAAAAAGAAAAGCAAAACAACACTGAGCCATCTAAAACTACATCGCAGCATCTGGAAATACCCTGGCATTCTGGCCTTCTGGAAAGGCTTTTTTCTCCCTGTGGTTGGTCTCTGCTGTTGTCACTACTGAGCAAAAGAAATACAGTCTGGTATTTGGACTGTTTTCGTTTAACTGGAGCAGAGATGTGTCTCTGTCACTCCTACAGAGCTACTTGTCTGGTGAACACAGGAGAGGTTTACACTGACGCTCTTGCATGTATTTTTAAATACCTTTTAAACAGGAAAGGAATCCTACAAAAGGAGACTGCTGCCATCACCACAAGTAGTTTCCTATACAATAAAATAGTTGGAAAGCTGGCCCTTGGCTCTTCCCCTTCCTCCCCCTTTCAGAAAGAAGCACAGCAGGGATGAGCAGGCCCTGCTGAGGCTTAGTCAAGTGTGACTTTCAAACTCCTTTTGTCTTTGCATCCTTTAGAACAGGATAGGCTGTGTTTAAAAGGTCTACAAATGGGCAAACCACAGTTCTGTGATTCTTTTTCTGTTGCTTCTATCACTGCATAATCAGCTTGTATCTCTCCATCCATCCATCTTTTGTGAAACAGTTCTTAAAGAAATAATGTGTGCTCATGCCGAATGGGGAAAAATGTTTAGAATCTCTTAAAATATCACTGTAAGTGTCTTCTGAAGTTAGAGCAGAAGATTTGCCTCATACAAAGGAAAAAAAATGTTTCTGGTGGAAAGAACTAACCCATGGAGTAATTGCTTATTTGTAGCTGCTACAAAATTTGGTACAGTTTTGTTGGTTGTAGGATAATTTCAGTGTTCCACACCTGACTCTCTGTAAGGATTTTCGAGAACACTTATTGCCATGGTTGGAAAAACATTTGAGAAAATCTGTAGTGAGACCAATATTGAGGCAGATATTTGGGTTTTTTTCTGTTTTGTAGGTAGTGATGATGCAATTATGTCTCCAAGAAGAATTTACAAAGTGGATCTTCCTCCAGAGGGTTATGTTGCAGCTACTCCAGATGCTATTAGTAGTGCCATTTCTGAAAACTCAGGCAGTAGTGCTGACTCAACAGGTAAGTTTCTATGGTTGTTACTGTGATAAATTTTTCTCAAGGAACTCTTATCAAGTAGACTCAGACTGCAACAATTAAGTATTTAAACTGTTGCTGCCAGCGGGTGTCACTGTTTTGCAACATAAGCAAAATGAGGATGTGCATCCCTATGAGTTCACCTCTCTTGTTAAGTGTTGCACGACTAGATTCAACATTTGGTTATAGCCATACAGTGCCACAGATCTTGCTGAAGTTCCATAAAGTCTAACTGAGGACAAAGTCTTTAGCTCCTCCCACTCAAGTGGCACATGTATATTCATATTATGCCTGCTTACAGTCTTGTTATTTTTAAGGATAAATGATAGATAAAGCTGTTTTACTAAGTCTTACTCTTGATATTCTGAGAAATTGGATAAAGACTCAACAACATTTCAAATTTACCTCTCTCCATTAGAACAGACATTCATCATTGGTGTGGGTGGAGGGAGATACCTATTCTTTAGTGTTGAGAGGCTTTCTGATGAGAAACTGTGACCAGGTAACTTCAGAACCAATATTTAAGGTTGTCAAAGAATACAAGAGAAGAAGCACAGAATCTGTAAAGTGAGCTCTAAGTTGGCCTCAGTTAAATACATGGTTTTCTGAATGCCATTGCCAGAATAAATTGATTCTGTCCGTCTTTAAAAAAAAAAAAAGTTCTGAGCTTAGACAAGACAAATTCATTTAGTTTTTTCAGTTGCTGTGTTCCTGTGGATGTATGTTTGTCTAAAATGGTGTATCACTATCATTTGCTGCTAGGGGCATTCTACAGCAAAGAAAATACACAGGTAAGGCAGCTGAAGTAAAACACCTGATAAGCAGCGTTTATTAAAGTACTGTATCTATTCCAGCCTGGAGACTGCCTTAAATGTAAGGAAAATCTCCAATATAACCTGCAGATATGGAAAGGCAGATGCTGCTTGCCTCTGCAAACAGGACCCACAGGGGTGAATTTTCAGTTGGAAATTAGGTCTGCACTTTGTTCTGAGCTCCATTCAGAATGTGGATACAAGTAAAGCTATCAAAGTAGCTTAAGAGACTGAAGCAAAATACAGCGTGACTGGTCGTGCATCAGGAATGTTTTTCCTTGATGTGAAGTGGCTCAAAGACCATATTTTGAGTGACGAAGAAGTAACTTTATCGGAGTAACGTAAGAGTAGATCTTGATACTTTTTGGATTATGGATGGAAAGGTGTTCTGATGTACAGCTTCTAGGCTGCTCTTTTCTCTGTTGGATGGGATTCATGTTCTGAGTCCAAAAGCTATTTCTAGGCGATGCTTACATTTGTTTAGTTGTACAGCTGTCTTTGGGCAGTTCACTGGGTGTGTTTCCCAGCATGTCATATTCAAGCTGCTTATTCTGATCCCGAAGCACCATTTTGCTCCCTCCATGCCATATAATCTCCATTTATTATTTGGTGTTCTTTCCTTTAGATATTAGAGGGATGTTTCCCCTTCTGTATTTTGCTAATAAAACTAAATGAAGTCTTGTAATACTTCGTAGGTACATGGACCTATAACGTTCAGTTTTATACACGGACTTATGTTGCTTTTAAATGAAACACTAGAATACAGATGTCTGAACACTGCTGCAACCTCTTTATTAAGGTATTAACATGGAACTTTTGTGGCACATTTACTCAGCTACTGTTCAAAATCTGTGTGTAAATCAGGTTATATGTGGTCCATATTAGGTGTTGATATATTTCATAGCAATTAAGCAGAATAGAATTTAGGATTGCATTATGTTGTCTCTTTTTAAACTAGTATAAATACTTGGCCTGGTGTTACAGTGGATAGAATATTGAATAATGGTTCATTTTCTAGATTTAATCTTTTCCCTTAGTATTTCAAAACAAACGTGCTCAACCATGATAGCAGTAAGTAGAATTCTGATGTTGTGTAGTGACAGTATTGACTGTTGGATGGAGAGCTCTTTTAGCTGATCCCAATTTCAGTGTTCAGCAAGAGTAGGTTTTGGATTTCAGCCACTTTTTCAACAGTTAACAAATTGATCTGGAATTTTGGGAGACTTATTTCTGGATTGGTTTGTTATTTGACTTTGCAGTTTATCATGGAATCAAGAAAAATAAGTTTGAAGTGAAGTGTTTTTATCAGTGATTCTCCTTGCATGGTAGATTTGACTGTAAATGTCATTCTTGCCAGGGATTTGTCTAATTTGTTCTTAAAACCTCCTCATAGGGAGGTTTTTCTTACATGCTCTTTTCTACTTGCTCTAGTGTTTCACTACCCTTTAATACTAGGTCTTTCTTGCTGAAGTTTGGGCCCTTATTTGTTTTGTCTAAATACAGATTCAGAATTGGAGATCTGTGCTAATCTTGCAAGGTTGAAGGACAACATTAATTTCATCCTGACAGTATCAACTGTAATGGAACTAATTTAAAGAGTAATAATAACGGACAACCCAAAAAATATTTTAGAGCTGACGAGAAGTTGTTTTAATTTATAATTTCAATTAACTTTAACTTTTAAACAATTTCTCAAAAACAGTTGATGGCTAAATTCATAATCTAATGATTGAATACTTCATTCTTTCACAGATTAATGCAATAAAATATGAGCCATGGCACATCTATCCCTCTTGACAATCTTGTTATTAATTCAGATAGACACAGATTTTGTTTTCTTAATTTATTGAGAAGACATAGCAAATCACACTGATATATAAGTAAGTTGCAACTAAAAAATTTAAATCCTAAAATAGTCAGATTATTTTCATAAGACAAGTTTGATAAACAATGAAATTATTTTTGAGTCAGATTACTTTTTTTTTTTGCTTGAGTTTCCACATAATTTATTTCCCTTAATTCTGGACTCAAAGGCTAGAAAAGGATATCGTGGGAACCTTTTGTTACCCAGCATATACACAACATGCTCAATTTTTTAGGAAACACCAGCTTTTGAGCAAGAGGGGGGAAAAAAGGCAGGTCTGTGTGAATATTTCAGTATGTCTTTCTCCATCTGTCTCTGCATGTATTTTTAGCATTTCAAATATTTTTTGAAATGCTTTTAAATACTTTTCTTTGTTTTGTCAAATAAATTGTGAGTAGTTATGCCCTTAGCATTACACAGTCACCTTGTGATGATGCCTAAATGACTAATGGCATCGAGATTCAAAGTTTGGTGAAGCATCTCTGCTTCCCTCTGGGATTCTCTTATACATTTCCCAGAGGTGAGGAGAATAAAGCTGCTGTTGCAGGTTTGTTTCCTTCATGTAAGCAGGTGATTGATGAACCTGTAGTAATGAGAAGAAAAATCTAAGAGTCTTTCTTATCTTTCAAGAAAATAATGAACATTACATTTATCCAACATTCTTGGAGTAATAAAATAGACTTGAGCATCTAATTATTAAAAACTCCCTGGACTGTTTTGTATGACAGTGTGATTATGTCAGCCTTCTTTTGATTGAATTGAGTAACAAGAATTAGACAGTCAGGGGAGGAAATAATCCAGAGAATTTCTTTTGTTTTTCACATTATTGTCGTACTGACCTTGGTACATGTTAATGTATTGCTAACTTGTTTAGCAGTAGACTTTATATGTTTGGCAAGGGCATTAAAATGTGTAATTTTCAAGCTATAGATAAGTTATTATCCATCAAATTCTGGTTGTAAGTCCAATATTTTCATATCTTAAAGTTCTTAAATCAGAGATAAAAATTAATTTATTTTTATTACCTATTTATTGAGAAATGCTTCTTCAAGAGTAGTCACTTGAAAGATCCACCATCACGTTTAAAAGGGTTTTCTATATGAAAGGAGAATCCAGAAGACTTTAGTTACGTGTCCCTTAACTTTCTAGGAAGCAGTACTTTTGTTTTGGTTTTTACTTTCGTAAGATGAAGTAAAATTGGGGGGGTTTTGGTTCTTATTTCAAGACAGGTAAAACAATAGGAAACACTATCTTGCATTAAAGTATGAATGCTAAAAATGTAACCTTATTCCTTCTAAAAGATAAACTGATTTTATTTCTCCAGCAGTGTTTCTTCTTGGATAGTGTAATTGAAGCTATGATAATAGAATATAACATAAAAAGTTATTTTATTTTTGCACAAAACAGTGTGCTGGATTATAATTTCTCTCAAAAGTTCTTTAATATTAAATCCATATTTTTATGTAGCATCACAAAGTGATATTTGGTGGTTCTTAGATTTATGGCAGAGCAAATTCCTGCCCCAGAGACTGTAGAAGATAAAAGCTGTGCATGAGGAGTTCAGTAATATGCAATAGTTGAGGGCACCTGGAAGAGCAGATAAAGAGAACTCAAAGAAAAAGGTTCTTAGGATTTTTTTTTTCATTTTTAACTTAATAACCCATTCTTTTTGTTCTTGTTTTTCCTTCATAGTTTGGAACCACAGTGTAGTATTCATCTGATGCTATGCTGTTGTTACTATCTTGATAACAACCTTCCTACTTTTGGTGAAGCCTGTTATACAGACAGAAGGAGCAAGACCTGGCTGAGCTTTGTCCTAATTGGTAGGTTATGAGGTGGAGTTCTAGTTAGGAGGAAGAATCCAGTTTGGATGCTTCATTGTCATGCTGAGAAGTCA
The DNA here is from genome assembly GCF_025592945.1 of Manacus candei. Classification (NCBI taxonomy): domain Eukaryota; kingdom Metazoa; phylum Chordata; class Aves; order Passeriformes; family Pipridae; genus Manacus; species Manacus candei. Next base: position 10,225,768 of record NW_026138059.1, on the reverse strand, counting down.
AGTTAGAGAAATAGAAGCAAACAACTGATTTTTTTTTTCCTACTTTTTGACAGCTGACAAATCTGACATAATGTACTTCTGTGGGACACTTCCTCACCTGGTTAAATTTGCTTGTTGGTCTCAGGCTCTGCAATTCTATATGATAGAGGCACATGAGTTATTTTTTAATGTAGCTGCCCTTTGGACTTTTGCTTTTTTTATTTGTTTTTGTCAGAAAGGGCAGTACTGCAGAGAATCACTACTGGTGCTGCAAGAGGTCTAAGCTGAAGGAAGTTAGAGATCTGTCTCATTTATATGCAAGTAAATTAGTTATTCAAGTGAGAAGCATACCAGGAAATTCTTAGTGTTGTCAGTATAGAATAGCAGCACTGGGGAGGGGTCCTTAACTGGTCTCATAAAAGCTACTACATTTCTTGTGTTTGGTTCTGCTGGCAAAAATGTTTGCACTTTCTGGTCAGCAAAAGATAGTTTTGGTTAAGGCATGATCAGGTAATCTCTGACCTCTCTGTAGTCTCTTGATTCACTTAAGGTTTAAGGCAACCATTTTAGGAAGACTTAATGATGCTTAAGCTTATGTTTGTTGTTAAGTGGTGCTAGTGTGAATCATGTGTTGACTATTTAGGTTCTGGGCAAGTGGTTGGGAATGCAATACATTACAGAACTGATAGCACACCGAGGGAACAATGGATATTGAGCAGCTAAGGCCAGCAGCAAATTTTTTTCACTGGCGGGTAGCACCGCTGAAATTACGAATGTTTTTGTAGCCTTCAAACTAGAGGAATCATTAGACCATGTAATTTAATCTTCTCTACCTGCTAGAGAGGTGTTACCCCATATTGAGCTCAGCAGTTTGCATTTAAAAAAAGAACCAACCAAACAAAAAAACCTATTCACATTTCAAGGATGTCACAGAGGCTCCACTACTTTCTGGTGCTACAGTTAATTGGCCTCACTCTAAACAAAAAAATATTTGAAAATGGATTTTTTTCTGCCTTCCTCCATTTAAAGAGGAGTATTTATTTAGCAGTATTTATTTAGCAGTATTTTCTTCCCGCAAAGAAAAACAGTAATCAAGTTACCACCACTCTTTTTCAATTAAACAGATTCACTTGTGTGTTGCTCTAAGATGTTTGCTTCAATCCTCAAGTCACTTTTGTAGCTCTTCTAGATATCTCCCATTTCACAGTATCCTTTTAAGAATATAAACTCCGTTACTGCTGGTAGTATTTATTTTTTCAACAAGACCATATGTTGATATAATATTGTATGGGCCATTCACTTAGGATTTGGACTTGATGATCCTTATGGGTCCCTTCCAACTCAGAATATTCTGTGATTCTGTGTAATATAGTCCTTGTATTTCTATCCACAAATCTGGGTTTTTTGGTTTTGGTTTTAATAGGTAAGAAAATTGTATCAATGTTTTTCTGCCACAGCATTTCAGCAAGAGCTCCTTTTACTTGGTACACTGATATTCTGACCATGCTTAAAATCTGCGGGATTTAGTGTCTGGGTTTTTTTGTTTGGTTGATTTTGTTGGGGTTTTTTTAGAACCCAAGTAGTGCTTATATATAACTTTCCTATTTTCATTTTTTTTTTTAATGTCAACAGTAATTTTAATGTTAATCACTGATGAAAAAGCCAAGCAGGTGCAAGCTTCCTGCCAGTTCCCACAGCAGGCTTTTGGGCTTTTTAAGTTGTCTCAAACCGTATTTCAAAATCTCAGTACTATGAGTTCATAGGCTATATGTGTTGCAAGAATAGTATATCAAAAGCTCTAAGTATTATTTTTCCCCAAAAATACATTTACCATTACATACCATGTGATTAAAGTATGTCCCAGCATCCCAATTAAACAGATTGCCCAGAATTCTTTACCCTTGAAGAAACTAATACTGTGTCAAAGTTTTAGATGTGTTTTCAAATTAGTCAGAGGGTGTGACTGTAGAAAAAAGTTAAAAGAAATATTTCATTAAAAAAATCTTTTTCTAGTTCCACACCACTTCATTCATGTCTGCAGTTATCTCAGTGATGTTACAATATACATTGTTTGCTTAGTACTTCTTAACTGTAAATTAAAACGTTTAACAGTGCTCAATGACTATTATTACCTATTTTAAATAAAATAGTTCAAGTAAGAACTCAACATGAAATAAACTCAACTTATCTTGAAGCCAAAGGAGTTTAAAAACACTTATAATTGCTTTTCTGAATCTTATATCTGAAAGAAAAAGCTATGAAAAAGTCCTCCTATGAATCAGGTTGTTTTGTATTGTGTTCTGTCTGCTGCTCGTGGATTGACTTGTGGCAACTTCTGTGTTAAATATCCAAAGCTGGTAACAAGACAAATTATGGGAATTGTGACACTTTGGGGGTAAGAATTGGGCATTTGCAAACAAAAAGTAAGAAAATTCTTTCCAGATTTATTCTTTTTTTTTTAATGGAATAACAAGCCTATTAAAGAATTGTTACAGATAAAAATCCTGTCTAATTTAGGACTTCATAAAGTATGCCTGAATAATGAAAGATGCCAAAGTACAGTTCTTAATATAATAGTGTTTTGCAACACAGATGCACCAGATCATATTTCAGTGAATAAGTGAATATGACTGATATGCAAGTGTGCAGATTTTTCTTACAACTTGCTGAAAAAAAGTGTTTTTCTGTTTCACTTCAGCTACTTCTAAAACTTGTGCTGTGAGGTTTACTTCTCTGTCGTCCTTTTCCTTAGACTTGTTAGCATGGGTATTTCCTTTTCTAGTGTGGATGGTATGGACTTTCAGGTTGAAAACTTGCTTGTGAAAGAGTTTAAAAAGTGGTTTTCAGTAATTCAGCAAGGAAGAAACAGTGACTAAGAGTTCTGACTCTTTTATATTTCTAATAGTTAGGTTAAGTCTTTTCTTAAATTTCTATTAATGAATTCTATTACTTAATTTTGGGTGTTCTGGTTTTAATTCTCTGACAGTTTGGATGTCACTGTTTAGTATTAAAACAATATATTTGTGCATGATACAATTTTAGGTGATAACATTCTGTAGTTTAGCATTGTCCTTGCAGAAATTAGTGTATGACTCCCAGTTTGTGAGTGGCAGATTTTCCTGAACTCCCAGCAGCTTCAGGAAGTCTCATGTGTATGGCATCATCAGAAAGCAAGCTGTAGCAACAATGACACCTCTGTTAAGGCTGTTACTATAAGCCCTTCCATAGCGTTGTGGTGTTTGTAGATTAATCAATAACTTGGAAGAAGAGATGTCTGGGAGGTTAAGGAACTTTCTTCTCTACAGCCTGTTTCTTCTTCAGCTTGAATGTACTTGGCATTTTGGAACCAATTACTGTGAAAGATGCCCCAAACAAATAGAGGTGTTGGACAGCTGAAGAATCTGTACTGCACGTCTTCTCTTTGAACATCCTCTCGGCAGACCTTGTGTTTGTTGATAGATGCAATGACATTCTTTCATAGATGATATCACCACAGTTTTCTTTCTGGAATTGAATAAGATTAGAGAACCATTTTTGTTTTCAGAGTTCAGATAAAGTATTGAATCATTTGTTACCTTTGGCTTAATTTTTAAAAAAATAAAAATCTAGGTCCAGTGCTGTTCATATTACACTGACGTTGTTATCAGTTGACTTGCATCACTGGAATTAAATTAAAGGTTAAGAAAGACTTAAATCAACTTCTCTAATACTGCTTTGGAAAATCTTTAAATCCTTTTCTATCTGAATAGGAGAAGGTTTCCTTTTTAAAGTGTCACGGGATTTAAGAGTTGTCCAGAATTCTAGTTTTGTGTTTAACTTTTATCGTACTTAATTTCAAGGAATTAAGTGTATGCTTGGAAGAAGATGCTTGCTGATGTACTCGTGTTGCAAAAGCTAGCTGACTGGTGTGATCACAGCTTTTTGGAAATCTTTCTGGTGTACTACATGTGATACAAACAATAAACATTTGAGGTAGGTGTAGCTTGGGCAGGCACTTAGAGGAAAACATTTCCAGACCACCAGTATTCTGTAGCAGTGTTACAAGCAATTTCAGTGATTTGGCAAGCAGCCATCTAGAATGGGGTAATCACCTCTCCTGATTTCACAACAAACAAATCTGAACCTCCTGAGGGCGAGTGTGAAATACAACAACAAATTCCCCGCTGTCCACTGAGGGTTTTAAACACAGGATTGGGCTATCAATTTAAGATGTAAGTGTGAATCACTAGTTTAGGTTTATATACAATGTAGAAACCAGTCATTTCTAACTACCACTGTCTGTAACTATTTACATCTTCTAAATGCTGATACAACCACAAGCATATGGGAACTATTGCAAAACTCATGGTACAAATCAGGAGCTTTTAATGTCACTGAAGTCTTCAGTAATTCTGGTGTGATAGTTTCTAACATGAAGACGTTAGCAGACACCTGTCAAATCAAACAAAAACTCACAAACCCCAAAAAACCTCTGAAAAATGTCTTTAGGAGTGGAATGGAAAAGAATTTTACCCCAAATATTTAGTTCACATTTTTGTGGTGTGGTCTTAGGAAAGGGTATAAATGCTGAAAATGTATTAAGGATAGAAACAAAGTACATGCTAATGTTAATACACTTGTAATGATTTACTTTAGCCATGACTGCATGTTAAAGGTTTATTAAAGATCTTTGGTTTATATTTCTATAATTGTAAATAAAGTACGTGTACAGATGCTGTATTAGTTTCTGTGTGCTTCTGAAAAAGCCTCAAGTATTTGAATAAGAAAATGTACCTTTGAAATGAGCTCTCATTCCTGTGTGTTTCTGTAGTGCAGAAAACAGCATACTCCTAATCCTAGTTTATGCCTTTACATTTTAACAGAGGAAAGAGAATGCTGGGTTGGAACCCAGAGGGCAGATGTGTGCTTAAGCTGAGTAAGAACTTGCCAAGAAGTGCATGTTTAATGAGACGTGTTGACTTTGGCAGTTACCTCCACTTTCTTGTGGTTCTTGCCCTTCAGTTTTTCTTATTCCTCTGTGATACAATCAGTATCTCAAACTGAATCTCCTCTTGTTCCATGTCCATAAGTCTGAAAGTAATTAGATTAAAGTAGATTCAGCTAGTCAGGTGATAGTATGTGTAGCAGAAGGAGGTGGAATTAAGGCCTTTATCTCTGACTATTTTTTTCCTTGCTTTTTGCTTTTTTTTTTTTAAGTTACAGTGATGACAAACATTTTTGTTGAGCATTCTCTCCTCTAATAGATGAACCTCACAGAATGAAGAGGCACTGACTTTCTATTTTCTCCTCTTTCCTGACTGCATATCATTTTTCTCTTCTTGCTCCCCACCCACTGAGTCAATTCTCCCCTCTCAGCAGGAGCATGCTCCCCCTTTCTACTCTCTCGAAGCCGTGTTGCAGGCTTCCTGTCCTCATAGTCATAGCAAGGAACTGATGGGAAAGGAAAAGAAATAAAGAACAGCACCAACAACCACCTTAGATCCCAGCAAAAAGACAGCACTGTTGTAATTCTGCCTCACTTGAGCAGACACCCAACACTTTGGAAATCTGACACTGCTTGACTACTTTCATCTCCTTGTTTCATAATGAAAACATAATCAAGACCTAAGCTTTTGTAGTTAAATCATCGTGGAGCACCTTGGTGAAGTCAGTAGGGGGCTGGATGAAGGGGAAAGGCAGAAGACAGCTTGGGCTCTGTCTAAATGCTTCATTGTTCTGAATCTCAGTTCATCACATCTTAAAGAAGGAAATCTGTTTTGTAGATGTTGAGATGTTTCTGATCAGTCTTAATATACATGTTATTTTGATTTTGGCTATCAGTTATATAGTTGGTTCCATATAAAATTCTAACCTCCACTGCTCTGCTATTGCCTATGAACCTGTTAGTATTGAATCACAGCAACATGTTGCTGTCCTATGTGTCAAGATCCAAATAAATCCACCGATAGACAACACACTTGTTGAATATTAAGCATGAGAATGTGACCCTGGCTCATCCTCTTGCTGTAAGGGCCCATGTTACTCTTTCTTTCTAACAAGACATGTTTCAGTGCAGTATGTTTTCAATTTTCCCATTCAAAATAAAATAGAGAGCAAGGGAAGAGGAAAGCCTTTTGTAAGAATAGAAATTCTCCATTCATATTACCCTGCTGTTTAAATACTCTTGACAATGTAAAAGTACAAAGCCTGTTTCTAACATGCAGGGGCTTAGAATCAGTGTGGCTGAGTGGACAAGGAAAATGAAGACAGCAGGAAAAAGAATGTGTATAGTATTAACCATGTCCTTTATGTAAGCATTTAGTATGACATAGAGATGTATGATGGTGTCTGATGTTGAAAGTCAGAATCAGGCCTACCTCACAGCTTCATTTTATTGTTAATCTTTTGTAGCAATAGTTGTAATTTATGGCAACTTGTAGGCTTACAGACACACATTAATATGGCTTCCAGTAGGCTGTCTCCATTCCGTCTCTACTTGGGAAATTTCTTGGTCTCATATCCTTTGCCTTTGATTACTGCCCTCTGCAAAGTTTACGGGTAGCAGTCTTTTAAAGTACTGAACAACGCTCAGTACAATTGTAACCTTTGCAAGGAAGCTTTGATAATCATCCTCCATCTGTCTCCCATTCCCATTACATTTGCTAAATAATTTTATTTGCTAGTTTCATGCTATTTTCCTTCCATTTTATCCCTGCAAGTGGAAATTGGTTTATAATTAGACTTCAAATAACTAACAGGGCATAATTCATCAGAGCCTTCTGGAGAGAAAGGAAACCCCTTCCTTCACTGTAGGCTCAGTAGTATAGGATGTGTGTTGCCCGTTCCGTGCTTCAACCTCACTCACCCTCTTTCTTTCCAGCCATCTGTGGAGGGCGGAAAAAAATGGATGTTGCTATAGCAAAAGACAGAAATACCACCATACACAAATGAATTGCTGAAATCTAGTCAAAATGCACTCCAGGCAATCTAAGTGCATTCCAAGGATCCCCAGTTGCTTTGACCAGCTTGTTCTGGCTGACCAAAGCTCCTGCACCTCTGTACTGGTAGTTTCATTTCCCAGCTGCTTTGGCAGTGTCAGCTGTGGGGCAGGCATTAGGGCAAATAGGCTGTCTCTCCTGATACAGAACAAATCGCTTCCAACAGCTGCACCTCTGGCTGTATCCAGCTGATAGTGCTCCATCTGACAAACTCTCTCTTGAAATCTGAGTGTGCTCAGACTCTGGGCTGGTATAACCAGCACAGCTGTACTGACCTGACTGAGTCTGCAGTTTACAGTTAGCTGAGCATCTAACTCTGTCCAGGTGTAGTGGGGCACGTGGCCTTCACTGATGTGTAGGACACTGCCAACATCTGACACTTTCCTTCTTTCCTTGATGCCGATAGTTTGAACAGTTGTCTTGAAAATCCAGTCTTGGTGTAGCTGGTCTAATGACAGGTGAAGTTTTGTGTGAATTCATATCTGTTCTGCCTACATCTGTGTTTTTCCGTAAGAACTGAGTGACCTTACTTTCTCAAAGCTATTTATTTCTGGGTGAGTTGATGATATTTGGAAAACACTTACATAAAACTCACCCAACACACTCTCTCTGCATCTTCCTGTGGAGTAGGAAAGAATTCAGAAACAGTTTTATGCAACTATTTTTGCTTTGTTAGGCTGATGATACCAATTTTCCACTAATCCAATTGGATAAACATGAATGAAAGGTTTCTCTAAGTTGCTTTTTTATTTTATTTAAAATAATTCATAAATGTTAGGAACATTGAGAGAATGCAACCTAAGCTAATTCACTGATAAATCCAACTTGTTCAATACTTTAAGGTGTGTAGAACAGGATGAAAAATGCCAGGAGTCAGGAGCACTCAGGAGCTAATGTCCTGACTGCTAGAAACAGGTTCTGCCAGTTCAAATCTGTTTAGTACATTACTCTCAGTGGTGGTGCTGTTTTTGGAACAGGACCATGGTGTGAGTGTAACACTGAACTGGATATCAGCATCTTGCACAGCTACCCACAAAATTAAATTTATTTTGTTGCTTTGCTTTTCACTGACAAATAGCCATTGTGCTGTCACAATGCCAGATGTAATATTGGATAAAACATTTGTTTTAGTAGCTTGTAGTTTTGTTTTTTGTAGCTTGGCAACTGTAATGGTTGCCACACCTTAAGGAGAGCCAAGCACACATGTAAGAAAAAAGATGCATCTTTAACGCATGATGAGCTTAATTCCTTTCACACTTCTATCTTAAATTCAGCTTTAGGTACTTTATTATCTGGATGGCTTAGGTTTGCAGTGTGTTCACAAACCATTCCATTTTGTTTATATTTAGGTATGCACTCAACTCCAATAGTATATCAGCATTTCTCGAGATTTTACAAGTGGACATATTTTTTGTCAGTCTGAACAAATATCTCTACCTAATTTTTTGGTTACTGTGTTTCTGAAGATGAGAGTTACAAGCTAATATTGTCTGCTACATATGTTTTATATATATAGAATACTTTGTTATTCCCATTATCAAACAACGTGGAAGATAAAATTTCCAAAAACGACAAAGGTATGCAGCATTTAGTTGATAGGAAAATGATTTGCTGTGAAACTTTATGAGAAGTGGATATTAACAAATACAGCAACTATGTCTCTAGTTACTCAGCTAGCTTTCTAAAGGAAGCAGCAAATACAACAAAGATGTTTTAAGTAGTTCTCGTGCTCATGTGGCACCTGTTCTTTTCCAGCCTTCATCCAATATACTAAAAAGGCTTAGTTTTTTTATACTTAATTTAGATTTAGATTTGTTCTCCATTAACTTTTAGACAAGGTAGCATAATTAAGTATGTACCTTTATTAAGAGTCATTCCTCAGAGAACCCAACTTTACTGAATGCTCAGATCAATGCACTTCTCTTATCACAAACTATGTAAAATAGTAAAGATTCTGCTGTGGAAGCCCAAACATATAAATATATGAGCAAAAATATGCCTGTAGTAATGAGGTTGATGGGGTTGATATTGAGACAGTGCTGATAGATCAGCACAGAGAGGCAGCAACTGCTGCAGGCTCCAGGCTGGTCTGCAGGTCTGTGTCACTTCATACCCTGAACTGCTGCAATACAACACCTATGTGCATGGACCTGGGGTTTTTTCCCAGCTCTTCACTGAAGCATATGAGAATACTCTACCAAACTGCATGTGTAATTAGAAGAGTGAGGCATCTAGTGATGTTACAGTAAGTGACTATAATAAAGTCTGGCTAGGATCAAACTTGGAGAAGGCAGTCTCTTTTTATTTGAGTCTGGAAAGGGGAGTGAGTATTATGGTAACTTTTACATGGCAGTTAAATACCTTAGCTGAACTGTGGCATTTTTACTGAAAAGAACATAATCTCTATCCTTCTCGTTCTTCTGCTAGAGAAAAGAAAGGATTGATTCTTTCTTCAGTACTTCTTTATTTCATATATAGGTTAACACTGTAGAGGAGAGAAATGCTAATTTGTGCCTCTTACAGCTCCTTAAGAAATAAAAATATGTAGCCTTAGGATAAACGGGGAGGATTAAAATAATAAACCAGTGATACAAATTTTCCACTTTCATCTCAGGATCCACATTTAATCTTGTCTTTTTTTGCCAGCTTTTCTCATCCTGAGAAAAAATGCCAGGTTTTCTTGGCATCTACTTTCTCGTTTGTAGCACTTGCCAGTGGAAATCTTGCACTTACCTTCATTACTAACTGTTTCTTGAGTAGGGCACACAGGTACCTGGTGAAGTACAGGCAATTCTGAAATGCTGCTCAGATATTGGTACCATAAGCTTGAATATGCTGTTGATGGGTGGAGCCTTTAATGGTCAGTATTATACAACCTTGGATGGAGTTTTTTTCCTCTGAAAGGGAAGAATATGTCAAGGAAAAGTTAAAGACTATCAAATACAGTATGCAGTGTTTCCTTATTTCATAAGTGTTACATATGTGTGTGTTTCTCATTTCAAGCCGGTTGTAAGGTAGTTTAGTGATTGCTTGAAATTTAAATGTATGTTTCAGTAATCTCAGAAATTACCCAAGGAAAAAATCCGTTGCAGTATTTTGTTTGACATATATCTAGAAATCATAATGGTATGGAAAATCCACTAATAATCAGAAATGTTTGCGTTTGAAAATAACCTTCATATTTTGTTTAGTGCAAAACCATATATGCTTGCATAGAGAACTTCAGCAGAAGCTTTAGAGATGGTGTTATCACTTGTACATATGCAGAAAAATATCTAAGTAGAAGTACAATGATTAAAATCTTTGAATGTATTCTGTAGTGACTTACAGTACTTTTCCTTTTCACTTTAACTCTGGCATTTTCTTCTATTAAATACATTCTTGGATAAATATGCCTATTAAAGTGAAATGCCTCTAGCAGTTATGTTACGAGCTGTATAAACTTTCATTGTATTTTATATGTCTCTTAGTTCAGATGTATTTACAAGGTTTTTATACTTCTCTTATTTTAATTCCTTCTCTTTTAATGGCAGTAATTCTGTACACTTAAACTTGCTTGCAGTGAAATGCTTATTTTAAAAGCCATGTAAATGAAAAGCCCTGAATTATTTTGAGCTGTTTGCAGCCTGTTCTCTGGTGAACTTCTGAAAACTTTTTGTGTCACTGTACTTGTTAGTACAGTGGAAGTTCTCTCTACCTGCTACAGTATGAGATAATGGCAGGAGCAAATCTTGTGTGAAGCCCTGATTAGCATGTATCTCCTTCTGGGGACAAGTGAATAATAAAATTTCATTTGTAATCTTTCTTGATGTTGCTCAGCCAGAGAAGTAGGTGACACCATAGAGCCAGGCACCTGCTATCTCCATCCAGAGGGCCCCATTCCCAGTCCTGCTTTCACAGGGGTCAGTGCTCTGGCCCTTGTCTTCAGAGAACCTAAAGCCATTGCTGAGATTTATTGATTGTGACACTGGCTGCAAGATTTTTGTGAACTCTTTAGTATTTCAGAATGAAAAAAGTCCTGTGAATATAGGAACTGGCTGCTAAAGTCAAAATCCTAATTCTTTGAGAAGACAGAAACCTGTACTGCGTGGCCTCTTGTCCAGCTTGACAAAAGAGGACTTTTATGAAGAGGTCAGGAGGAGGACTGAACAACCATTGCTTGTGATTTCAAACCCAGCGTTCCAGTGAAACCTTAAGAGTTTTGGTTTTGCTAATGAGATGTGCAGGTAGCTTGTAACCTTACTGCAGACTTCTTGGAATTTATTTTTGGTTTAAATAAGTGAATTTTGATTAGTTCTCTCCTGCTTTCTCTTTGCTGTTCATAAGTGTAAAGGAAAATGAGCCACTTTCTCATCATTTATTTTGCATCTCCTTTGGAAAGAAGCAAAACAGGTGCATAAACCCCTGTGTCTTTAGGACCTGTATAAAGCATAGTACATTGGTTTTGGTGATTTGGTTGTGTTCTGGTTTTTTTTAAGGAAAGCACTTTTTCATAAACTGTCATCCAGGAGTTTTTATAAAACATTACTTTCCAAGGAGGCAATTTTGATGTCCTGTACTCCACAGAGTTTATACATACGCAGTAACTTTTCACGTATGGCATGTGATACAGCCACGAGAGTGATAGTAGTTTAGTGTAAAAGCAGTTGGATAGTTTGTACAGGTAGGAACAGCAGCAATCATGTAAGATATATATTTATTACAGAAGCCTGCGTTGTCTAATCAGCTGTAAAAATTTTTTTGTTCTCAAGGTGGAAAAGGTCAAATGAAGCTATAGTCTGTGACTCCAGCAAAACATTCACATTTGCAATGAGGTTTTTTTTCACCAGCCTTGTATTTGTTAATTAATTAACATTAAGGAAACTGTTACTGCTTAAGCAAATTGAAAAATTGTTTTTAGGCCTGTGTTCCTTGCATCTAAATTCAACATCTTTATGTGGTTGGTTTGTAATGTTGGGGACAAGCTTGTACCTAGAACCTACAACAAGGCTCCTGTTTCTTCTATACAAGTAAAATGAAGAAACATCTTCTTTACATTTTCTTGTTTAAGTAAAATTATGCATGATATGTCATCAGGCTCTGAGTATAAAAAGGTAATATTCCCTTAGTGTCAGAAAACTTTCTGTGGTGTAGTAGCTGTCTTGGGAAAAAGTCAGATATAACTTGGCTGCCCTAAGTGTTGGTGGAAGCAATTTCTGCTGCTTAAGTGTAGGAAACCCGAATACCCTTTTGACAACAGTGTTAAGTCAGGTGAGAGAGACCAGAAGAAAAGTCTGTGTGAGGGGAAAAGAAGTGATATCACCTAATTAATTTCCAGATTTTGAAAAGGTTCAGATTAAGGCATAGCAGAAACCCAAATGCAGAGGATATACTGTATCAAGTAATATGATTTTGTAACCTTTCACTACTCCAGAGGAGCGATGTGATTGACTCAAAGCTGAGTAAAGTTGTGTTAAAGGTTTCACAAAGTCCTGAATATCTCGCTATTGGAATGATGCTGAGACACTCCAGTTCCAGAAAGGGGAAGCAATATGTTTTTTCACTCTAGACTGGAAAGAATAATGTCAAATTCCAAGCATAAAGGGAAGCAACAATTTTGCACTCCATGTCTAATTACTTCCAGGTGGAACCAGGATAGGAGGACAGAAAGGGGAGTTTTGTTTGTATGCACTTGTTTAAGTTTCTTATCTATAGTGTGATAGTGTAATTGCATCTCTTCTGGAAAAATTTGTCAAGTAGATTTTAATGATGAACTGTAGCACTGTTAAAGGCATTGCACAAATACTGGCAGCATAATAGAAGGAACTTTTGTTGACTAGCTGAAAAGGCACCCTCAAAACTGTAATGGCAGGAGTTTGAGATAACCAGTTCTTTGCAAATATTTCTTTTACTGTCCCAATCATGTAAGCCTTTGTGACTATTACTATATTATTAATTATTGCTAAAAGGTCAGGAAGAGCAAAATAAAGTCCAGAAGGATTGAGGGAAACATGAAATACCCTCTGTGCTGTCAAGCTCCATAAGGGTTAAACCATCACTGTTACACCTGTTTCCTTGTGTCAGAGTGGAAGTGATCCTTTTAAACTTAAGACAGAGGAGAAGTTGTTTACTTTGAAGCCTTGTCCTCCCTAAGTCCAAAAAGTCTTCAAAATGAACTGCTTAGTCAATGGTGGGTGTACTGACAGTATCCAGTACAGCCTGAGACTCTTATGACAAACCGTAGTCTGTCCCCAGGCTGTGTCCAGAGACACGGTGGTACAATAGCCTTGTACATCAGAGCTGCCAAATGACTTGTGTTGCAATTTCTCTGCCCAAATGGGCTGTCTAGATAGTGGGAGATGTACAAAGAATTAGCTCAGTTCCTCACAACACCAAGGTCATGAATGGCCCCATATGGGCCATTCACTTAAAAGTTGGACTCTGATCCTTGTGTGTCCCTTCCACCTCAGAATATTCTGTGATACCTGTGGTATCATGAAGCCTAGAGAGGGACTTCTTAGACCTGAATTTATTTCTCTTCTCACATATTTCCTACCTGCTTTTGAATTTTTCATTCAGGAAGAATATCCTACCTGTATGGTTAAAGTTAGGTGGTTGTGATAGGATAAGCTCTCTCTGGGAGAACCCTCTTATTCCTTCCCCAAAGGAATGCCATTTTACACCAACAAGGGACTTTACCTGCCTCCCAGTTGGATTAACAGTAGAATACATCAGCCAGTTCGTGAAAGCATGTGATAGATTCAATTAATAATAAACATCTGAGTTCATCAAAGAAGAAAAAAAAATATGCATATCCATAGCATATTATGTGTAGTCTGTGACTTAAAGCTGTTTATACCTAAAGTTCTATTACATAGAAAAGAAAAATTAAGCTAAGTTTGTAGAGGTGTCAGGCAATGCACCAAGTAAAAATGAAAAGCATTAGCATTGCCAGAAATATGGATTAGAGGGGCAACATGTGATGGAAAAAACTGCATTCTGCAAGCAGGTGACATTTTAAAATTGTATGAAATACAAAGTCAAGTGTAGACAGATGAACCCTTTATCATAGCAGGGTTATTTCACAGATCATGTCATATAACTGAAGAAAAGTAAGAATGTGTCTCTCTTCAGGTGACAGTACTATGCTTCAATGAGATGCAGGGCAACTCTTATTTTTCAACAACTTAAATGGGAACTAAAAACACCTTGACGCTTTACTAAGCTGAACAGAGAAGTCATTGTGCTCCCATTGCCATTTTAAGTGCTTTACTTTTGGGAAGCAGCACAAGAAATCCTGGAAGTGATAGAGGGTGATCCGTGTTATCCCAGTAACATTTTACTAAGCCTAGAAATAGGTGGTCTAATAATGTGATGATGTACAGTGGGGTCAATACCTAGGAAAATAGAATATGCATACTACATGATTTCTTGTTGAGAACATGTGACAAAATTATTTCAATCACTTTTCAAACATTTATTTTTGTAACAGATGATATCAGCTGGGTTTCATGGGATTTTTTTCCAGTTTATTATTATGAATAATCACGTGTTTATGTCACATATCATGTTTCATTCTTTGAAAATCTGTAGCTGTTTGGTGGAGAAACCAGAACAGAGCCCTCAGGAGATGAGGAAACACTTGCTGAGAGAGAGTAGCTTTCTAGAGTGTGAGGGACAAACAGGTTGTGGAGGAATGATGGCAAAGGAATAAGCCCTATGTAAAGCAGAGATCTGATGTTCTCAGATGTGCTGAGAACAGCACGACCCCAGGCTTCAGAGGGACTTTCCCTAGAGACTCAGACAACACTGCAGACTTTTCTGCAACTCTGGAAATATCTGATATGCTGAAAAGAGGATTGATTTATGAAGATGCAAGTACAATCTTTTGCACAAAAGAGCTATCTAAAAATACACAGACATTGACATAGTAATATGAAGATACTCAACAACCCCTCAGCTCCAATTAATGAATTTCAGTTATCAAACATTTAAATATGACACTTCAATTCTAATTTTGCAATATTTTACATTTCTTAACTTTTTACAAAGCGTCAAATAAACTGGAGATATGATTTTGTGCCTATTGTTTTGTTTTGATTTTCCTCATTTTGAGTTTTCTCCCTCTCAAAAAAATCAGTGTCTGTTCTAATAAACCCTAGCTTTCCTAGTAAAAGGCTGTTTTGGAGTGTTCACTCTAGAAGCAAAAGTCTGAGCAGCCTGACCTCAAAGCTGTGGCCAGGTCAGAGCCCACTGCAGCGCAGTGTGCAGTCAGGAACAAACCTGCATCCCTGGGAAGGCTCCAGGGCACCAAGTTCACATCTATTACAAACTGACAGATTACCAGTTCAGGATCTTCCCTATGGTGATGCTCATTTTCCCAGCCTACCTGCCTGCATCTTTATATATATGATTAATTTTACATAGAGAACTTGGTCATTAAGAGATTACTTACTTCTTTAAAACACAATTAATTTAGAATGTGATTAATAACAGTAAACTGAATGCATGCCCTAAAACATCCCAGTTTTTACGAAGCTGCTTGGAAACTATGTAATTTAATTTAATTGAAATCTAGTTTAAGATCCGAAGATAAATGGATGAAGGAAATAGTTTAAAGCAAAACACTTGGAAGGTTTGCATTCTTTCAGACTTTACTTTTCCAAAGTTTTTTGAAATAGGGTTTACTGAAAGAACCATTTAATAAATTGAAGTTGTGGCAACTCTTTCATATATGGGGTTAAATATAATTGTTTATTCGATGCTTTATAAAAAGTTAAGAAATGTAAAATATTGCAAAAATAGAATTGAGGTGCCATATTTAAATGTTTGATAACTGAAATTCATTAATTGGATCTGAGGGGTTGTTCAGTATCTTCATATTACTGTGTCAATGTCTGTGTATTTTTAGATAGCTCTTTTGTGCAAAAGATTGTACTTTAGTTTAGATTTGCTCTTTGATGCTGTTTTATCACCAGGGAAAATTAGATATCTTTTTTCCAGTAGATAACTGTTTTCCAGTTTTTCCTATTTTCCAGTCTGTAGTCCCGTGGTCTAAATAACTTCTTACATTTTGTACTGTTTTATCTGGTATATTTGGAAAGAACATTTTAAATGCTGCACAGAATTTTGAGATTGCAATGTTTCTTATCATTTCTGTTGTTATTCTTTGGTTAAAAGCCATTTCTAGGAAAAAAAGGCTTTCAAGAAAACTCTGCTTGTGTGTTTGTGTCCCGCAAAGTTAAAACTGAAGAGAACAAATTTTTTAAGTGGAAATGTGATATCAAATGTTTAAAATGTTTCCAGTTTTTTAATATAAATGTTATAAATCTCCCCCTCCCATTCATGATGGTACTTTCTGTTCAAATGCAAAGACATAATCTTATTTAGCCAGAGACTAAGAAGATTTCTGTATTTAGTAGCAATTAGTCTTTGTGGCTGCTTTAAGATTCTTGAGCATTGGTGATTTAGTAGCCTTCAAAACAGTTACTCATTGTCATTGGATCTCTGTTCCTTCATGTCTGTGAATATGTTCGGCTCTGTGATTTTATTTTATTTTCCTCACTGAGTCAATATAATAATTCTCAGTGATTTTGGGGAGCACAGCTGAGCCCATTTAAAAAGTGACTGTATAATGGTGACTGACTGATAGTTTGCACATCACCTCTAAAATACCAAAAGGAATGAAGACAGTGAGCTTGAAATTAAAAAATAATAAAAGATCACTAAAAGGTCAAAATATTTGCTTTTGTTTAAAAATTAAGTCATTAAGTGGTACCGAATTTTTATCAGAAATGTTCCTATTTAAGAAAGATTGGGGGCTTCATCAAGTATAATTTCCTGTATAAAGTGACAAGAGGCCCAAAAATTTATTGCTGAAATTAATTTATTAATTGAAATAGTTTCAAATATCTCCTGGATGCCTTAGATTAATGTGTGTGTGGACTGAGTGTACAAGAAGCAAAGCAAGCTTAGAGTCTGTTTCATCACATATCCAGCTGGGATTGTGAATACTCAGTGCTGAAAAATCAGAGAAGCATCACAGAGTAATAATGGGATCTTCAGTTTCTCCCTTACTGCCACATCAGGATGTTGTGAAAAGTTGGTTGGTGGGGCTGTGAGAGGAATAGAGACTCTTGACTTCATCCAGCGAAGCGTTTAGTTCACAAGAGGCACATTGCAACAGCAACCTTTGTATTCAACATGCTGCTGAAACAACAACAGCAGGAAACAACAATCCACAACAATTGTGATACTCTTCAAGAAGGAACGCTACACAAAAATAAAGATATTTACTAAAAAGAACCTAAAAAAGGTCAGCAAAGAGAAGGAAGTTGTACCAGGTGGTGTGGAAGCTACTTAAGGACACCATATGGGATATGCAAGGCCAGCACCCACCACCTGTCATGAAAGGCGTGAGAGAAAGTGAGAAGACAGCAGAGCTAGACAACAGAGTAAAGGAAGTTAGAAAGAAGTAGGTGTTCTTTAAAAAGCTGAGTTCACACCCAAATGATGTATTAAACATATTTAAATGTAAAAATATGGTAAGACAGGTGAAGGAATGCTTGAGCAAATGTTACAAACAACTAAAACTGGCAATAGGTCTTACTTCTGATACACCAGGAGCAATGTGTCTGCCAGTCTTTTGAGACAGTGATCATGGTGTAGAATTAATATTTAGAGAGGCTTGTTTCAAAGAAGTTAAATAAATCCTGTTTGCATTGCTGTTACCTGTGGAAAAAAACTATGGAGAATCCCATGATGCAGCACTTCTTCCTAGGCTTTCTGAAAGGATATGTGAAATTAAAGGGATTTAATGTTCATACAACAAAATAAATTATAAAATGAAATCACCAGTACCAGGTTTTATTCACCTAAACTTTCTGAAAGAATTCAAGAAAAAAAAATTGCCGGCATTACTTGTTTTCAAATGTCTTGTTATCAGAGATTTTGTGGCTGGATAGTGTGATGCCAGTTTTTTGAAACAGTTCTTGAATCATCTAGGGAGCTGCAAGCCTGTAGTCCTGTGGTTTGCTTTAGGCAGTTCACCACAAGTTATGACACAAAATAATATTTGTGGATGCTTGAAAACCTGTAATCTGCATGGGACAAATCCACGGAAGGTTTGCAAAGAGGACGTATACACATACCTTGGAATCTTTGAAAAGCTAGGAAATATATGGATAAGAATGCTACAGCTGATATAGTTTCCTTGAATTTCCACCTAGTTTTTGTTAAAGCCCCTAACCAAAGAGAGCACATAGATGTAGCGTGGATGAAGCCCCAGATAGGGAAGTAGATGGAGAGAAAGCAGCAGTTCTCAAAACAGGGAGGTCACAACTGGAGGCTTTTGCTCAATAGATGGTCAGGTAAAAAGAGTGAACAGTGATATCAGGTTTTCTGATGGCTACATGGGTATCGACTGCGCTAAAGGCAAGAGCTGGATGCAGTGTAATCTCAGATTGAGTGATTTGTCAAAAACACAGATAGTTGTCAAGTGATGCACTTAGGAAGAAATACCCGGTCAAAATTCACCTGCAAAATGGTGGGCTCAGAGCTGACTGTTACCAAGCAGGAGTAAGATTTTACAGTATGACAAATAACTGAGGATTCCAGCACTCAGCAGCAATCAAAAAAAAACAAACAAAATTATGGCAATTATTAGGGTAAAAAGTGTAAAAAAAGGACTATCATTATACCACAGTGTAAGTCCAAAGTTCACCTTTTCTTGAATGCAGGGTATGGCTACTGCTTGATACAGAATATAGGCCTAGGTATTTGTTTGTAGTGACCAATTACAATTCCTCCTATGGCAGGAATTTGATGTAACTTATGAGTAAGAGAAATTCATCTGTATGTACAGTCAAATAAACATTTAGGATTGAGGACTGATGCAGATGATGATATCTGCCTTTACTGATTATTGACATTACAGTTAATTGGATATGCTTAAAATCCAAGAGTTACTACTCTGTTTTGCTAGACAGCACTTATGCAGCATTTGCCAGTTTTGTGTGAATTCTTCATTTATGAACACACAAATACAGCATGAATGAACAAAGGAAGGACAGTCCCTATCTTAAACAGCTTCCAGTCTTTTGCAGTTTTCTCCAACATCATGAGTGTTGCAGATTACTAAAAGTTTTGAAGTTTTTAATTGAGATTTCTTTTACTGATTTCAAATGATGATTTGAAACAATTTCCACCCAAAAACAGTGTGAAAATATTAACATCATTTTATGCTCCTGAGATCTTTGCAATATTGCTTTTATTTCAACAAACCATTACATTTTATTGCATTCACTAGCCACAGCTTTTCACTCTCAGTCCAACTGTAGCTGCACATGTCTTAATTGTCACTAAAAATAACATTCTTTTTTACCTTACAAAATCCTGAACCAAAATTAAATTCCTATGCATTGACTGCATGGTTTAGCATGGAAAATCCATCCAGTATATCAGGGAGAAGAAAAAAACTTCAACTAGCTGGAAAAATCAGGAGAGGCATACGTCCTCTTAATCTGAAAACAAACAAACAAACTAAAAAACAAAACCACCCAGCAGAATTGCCATGAGAGACATCCAGAAAGCCAGCTGTGGGACTTGGTTCTTGAACAGGAGAGCCAGCTACCATACTTGAGTCGTGATGAACACATTATACAGATTTCCAAAGCTGAGAGGATATTCTTTGACTGTCTTTTTCTTGGTCTGCTTTATACGCCTAAAGTTTGTTCTTATAATATTCAGGGACCTGATTTTTAAAAATCCCTAGCATTGTCAGCTTATTCTCAGAGCCAAACTTCATTTTGGCATGCTGTGGAATTTGATATCCTCTTAGACTTGCAGACACTAAGTAAACAGCCTCCCATTTTTCAGTGTCTTACAGGATGCTGTCCCACAATGTTTCCGTCTGCCATTGTCTGAAGGAACCAAAATAGTACAGATAAACTCGAGGAAGCTCATCTTTTCCATCACAGAGTTGCCAACAGGGTGTTCATGCTGATGGTTAGTCTGGACAGGAGGAAGTCAGCTGTTAGTTAGCCTATGTTAAGCTTTGTATTTAATCTGTTTGTGTCTCCAGCTGCCCTGATGATGAATACAAAGTAACTTACTAATGTAATAGAAGTTAGTAAATAAAAGTTAACTTATTGGTAATCTTAATGTCAATAATTATTTTTTTATTTTCTATTTTTTATTATTTTTTTGGTTTTCCTTGAAGATAGAAACTCGATGCAGTGATTTTCATTATCAAAATTCAATACGCTCTATCTATAAACGAGTCCTCTTATTTCATTTTAAGTCTGGGTTTTGACATATTTCTACCTCTGTTCTGTTAAAGAATCATGCAGTTTGAATGGAGGAAACGTTTTAGTCTTTCAGACAAGATAAGATAGGCTGTTAGAAAATGACTTTTACAGCTAGCTTTCATTTTCAGGCTGCTCATTCCCACTTCTATATCGTACTGTCAATCAGGCTATGGCGACTGTGCACCTGCGTGGTAAACTGCATCCAAAAAGTAATCTATGCTAAATAAAAATTTAACTCCAAACAGTTCCTGAGGAAGGTGTTCTTATTAAGGCTGAAAGAAATGCCCATGATGTTATGACTGTGACTGGAAAATGTATATGGGCATTCCGTCAGGGAGACACTTTGCTCAGTCTGAGAGAGCACCAAGTGCAGCTAAACAGGTTAGAGTCAATTGCTTCTGGATAATTAGATTACGTGATCAATTAAGTGATTTGTGGAACAGAGATGGGTCTTAGGAGGGAGAGAGGTGACAGGCCATTATGGAACAGGGGAAGAATCATCAGCTCTTTTGGAATTAGGACAAGCTGTAGGTGCAGTTGTGGCTAGAGTTAGTGTGACCCAAAAGCTGCTATTCCTGTCGTTATTGCTGAAGTACTTGTTCACCATCCTGAGATTGCTTGCATAGTATATATTCCTTGCATTTGTTATAATTATGCAGCACTTTCCATCAGTGGGAAAAGTTATTAGAACCAAATTTGTATCTATTGAAATTTTATCAGGCCTCCCTATTGGTTTGAAATCTAGAGAATCTGTCAGAAGTTCGTTTGTTTTGTTTGGGTGTTTTTAATAAAACAGTGGATCTCATGAGCAGACTCATGTTATGAAACACCTTCTTCCATACTAATAATTTTTATAAAAGAGACTAATTCTTCTCAGTTGTTGCAAGCCTCTAGTCAAAATTCATTATCTCCATTTCCTTTGTGGTTAACAGAAGGGGAGAGAGAGAGATTAGTCCTTCAGCTTGCATTTCCATCCGGGCTGGTTTAGGATGAGGCAAACTGTTTTCTGAAGATGGTAGCGTCTCTTGGGTTATCTGAGGGGGCATAAGTCTAGGTATGCACTGAGTATTTTCAGACAGCTAAAGCTGTGGGAGCAGATCCCACTGAACATGTTGCTTGTTGAGATCCTTGTGTGAGACGTGACCTAAACTTTATGGTTTATGTTCCTTGTGCAACTCTTATTTATATTTTAGCATGGCTGTTATAATCAGGTAGCCTTACTGGCTATATGAAGAACCAGTTCTTCAATCTCCTGTGCATGCCACACACATGGGAATTCAGTAGCAATCTGTACCATTAGTAACACAAGGATTTACTTTCTTCTGTTAGCTGGTGAAACTGCTCAGGTTAATTGGACACCACCTTGTTCTTGCATGAGGAGGCAGAAATGAAGTCTGTTTTGTTACTCTTTCTTTCAAGTCAAATAATACAAACATTTTTGGAGTTTCTTTCTCTGGTAACTTCTGTAAGAGTCCTCCTCTTGTCTGCCAAAGTCATCTTACTCAGGGATTATGCTAAGAAACACAGTATTACAAGCTTGAAGAGTACAACAGGTTTATATAATAGCTTTGGAATATTTTTCCAGTTATTTTCCATCTCCTTTCTTATGTATGCAAACAAGGTGTTAGCTGTTTTGATCGTTGATACCCACTGAGCAAATGTTTTCACTGAGCTTTCTATACTGATGCACAGGTCTGGCTTTTGTTTTTCTTGAGCTGATAGCAGTTCACTCTAGCCCTAGCAGTAGGTTATTCAAATTAATCCCTTTTGTGTGCATTGCTTTGCATTCGTAAGCATCTAATTTCGTCTGTTCCTGATGCTGAATCATTAGTAGCTCCCACACATGGAAGAGTAGATACTAAACAGATGCTAAAATACAGGACAAAGAATGACAAAAACCGCTAAAGGACTGCCACTCTTAACTCCTCAAGAGAACTTAGGTAGGGTAGTAGAGTCTTCTGTTTGATTTTTTTCCCGTGTTGCAGGAAAGCATAGTTTTTCTTTACTTTCAGTCAGGTAGTTATCTTAATACCTACACATAGGAAGGCTACATTCAGTCTACCTTTTGAGAGCTTCACCATGGTCTCTTCAGACCTTCTGCTGTCCTAAGGTACCTAGGATAAAGAAACTTTTGGATTTGACACAAAAGATCAATTATCTTAAGCCCGGTCCTGGCTTCTGCACTGTTTTTTTCAAGTGGTTTCAAACCAATTGAGGGTGCTTGTCTGCACGACATGCTGTAGTTTTGCTGAGATTTGGTGATTCTCAGATGCTTAAAGAGCAAGTTAGGCCACTTTACTGAGAGCATAGATTAAACTAGCGTTTTTAGCAAACAGTGAGGTTCAAGTTAATAGAGGGCTGAGGAATTTTGCAAAACAATGTACCTACATTTGCATTGAAATTCACCTATTATAACACAAATATTCCCATGAAAATCCAAGTTAGATCTCAAGATGAAACAGTGATGTTTTGTTTATAGCATCTTTCACCATTCATATCTGCCTTCAGTTCTGATATTTTATTCCTTCAAGATGACACAGACGTTATTTTTCCCACATCCCATATGTCCAAATCACATATAAAGATATTTAGCTCAAATACCATGAGTGTGAAACATTCCACACTGTGGGTCCAGGGTGACGTTTGGCATGTCTTTAACATGCTGTGGTGTTCAGTTATAATACAGCAAATTTATTTTTATGCAGCCTGCCTTCATTGAAAGTATGGAAAATTGCTTTGCAGTGAGTCATCTGACAGCTAAAGAACTACAAATCTGTAGTGATATTTAAAGAGAAAGTGGCTCAGAGCTGACAGAGTTCAAGACAGAAAAAGAAACAGAAATGAAAGAGAGGGCCTCCAACCGTGGAGAAAATAGAGGCAAAGACTAGTTAGGAGGAGGAGTGATGAGAAAGCCAAACAAGCTGAGAATGTCAGAGGCAGTTCAGGAGATTATGCATATCATCCTGAAACGAGCATTGGGCTTCAGGTGTCTCTCCTGTGTTACACCAGTGTTAGCAAAGCAAAGATTCTTTGACCCTAAGGGAATGTTGTAAGCCCAGATAAATAAGAGTAATAGGCTCAGTACACTGTGAGGAATTTAGAAACATGCAGGTAGAGGTTGAGGGAAAGATAAATGGCTCAGCTTTCTGGATCAAGACGTTAGAAATGGTAGTTTGACCTTGGCTGAGCACCGAGTACCCACCAAAGCCACTCTATCACTGCCCTCAGCTGAACAAGGGAGAGAAAATAAAGGTTCATGAGCTAAGGGCAGGGAGAGATCACTCACCGATTACCATCACTCACCTGGGCAAAACAGACTCTACTTGGGGAAATCAATTGAATTTGTTACCAATCAAAATCAGAGCAAGATAATGAGAAGTAAAATTGAATCTTAAAAACACCCTCCTCCCCATCCCTCCCATCTTCCCAGGCTTAACTTTATTCCCTCTTCTCTACCTCCTCCCTCACAGTAGTGCAGGGAGATGGGGAATGGGAGTTACAGCCAGTTCATTACACGTTGTTTCTGCTGCTACTTCTTCCTCAGGGAGAGGAGTCCTTCCCCTGCTCCCGCATGAGGTCCCTCCCATGGGAGACAGTCTTCCATGAACTTCTCCAGCATGGTCCTTCGCATGGGCTGTAGTTCTTCATGAACTGCTCCAGCATGGGTCTCTTCAGGAGCCCTCCAGCATGCATGCAGTCCTTCAGGAACAGATTGCTCCAATGTGAGTCCTCTGCAGGGTCACAAATCCTGCCAGCAAACCTGCTCCAGTGTGAGTTCCTCTCTCCATAAGGCCACAGATCCTGCCAGGTGCTCCTCTGGTGTGGGCTTCCTATGAAGCTACAGCTTCCTCAGGCTTCCACTTGCTCGAGTGTGGGGTCCTCCACAGGCTGCAGGTGGATCTCTGCTCCACCATGGTCCTCCATGGGCTGCAGGGGCACAGCTGCCTCACCATGCTCTGCTCCATGGGCTGTGGAGGAATCTGCTCCAGCTCCCAGAGCACCTCCTCCCCCTCCTTCTTCACTGACCTTGCTGTCTGCAGAGTTGTTTCTCTGACATAGTCTCACTGGCTGCAATTACTTCTGCACAATTACTTTTTTACCCCTTCTTAGCTATGTTATCCCAGAGGCATTACTGCTGTCACTGACAGCTCAGCCTTAGCCAGCCAGCAGTGGGGCTGTCTTGGAACCGACTGGCGTTGGCTCTATCGGACATACAGGAAGCTTCTGGCAAATTAACTTTTCACAGAAGTCACCACTGTAGCCCCCACCCTGACCAAAATCTTACCATGCAAACTCAGTACATAGAAGAACACTGGTATTCTGCACTCCATGATGTTCAAACGTGTGAGGATTTTGTTAGACCATGAAGGAGGGAATTTCAGTTAGACAGGAATTATTACAGACATGAGTATGGACTTCAGCAGCAGTGCACTCAAAGGGAAGATGGGTTCTGGCAGTCTTACTTGCCTAATGTTAGGAGGGCTAACACTCAGAAGTGAGCGTGTGGGAGAAGCAGTCAGTTCAGGGTCAGAGATGACTTGCTTTGTGTAGAGGGATAAGATCTGAGTAAAGAAGCACAAAAGCTGTCTTGGAGAGCAAAAGAGACTTATTTCCCATGACATTTGAGCCTTTTGAAAAATTAGCTGGTAAGGAAATTATAATGTAGCAAGGGAACAACAGAACGGAGGCAGGTGGTTAAAGAGATTGGAGACTACTTGCCAAGGTCACTGTTGCTTTGCCTATAAAGTTGATGTCCAAAACTGAGCTAACAGTAAGATATCCCAAAGGAGGAGGATGTTTAAGGAGGAGGAAGTAGATGAGTCAGAAGCAGATGCCTGGTGTTTTTAAAGCACCACACTGTCATGAATGAGCATCATCAATAGAAACACATTTTGCTGTCAGTTGTGTGCGTTCTCCTTGCATTCTTGGTCAAGTCTACAGACTGGTGGGGGGGACTCCTTGGGAACGTCTCTCATGCCGAGTCCCCCAGCCTGTCCATACTGCTTTTTGTTCTGGGGATTGTTTTGACCTCACTCGGTATAGAACCATATTATCTGCTTTAAGAAAGTAAATGCAATGTACAGTATGTAGCACAAAGAAGAGTACAGTCTTTTATTGAAAGCAGAAGGGGAAAGAGTTTATTGTCTTACTTTTATGATTAGAATGTCTTTCAGTACTACAATGTCAAAACCAACTTTTCTAAATGCATTGAGTAAGGTTAGAGCCACTCTGGCATCCCAAAATTTGAAGGGTGTAATATTTTATTGTCCTCAGTTCTAAAATGCTTATTACAGATCATCTTATTTACAGCTCTCATGTCTCTTTTGAATCCGCAGAAGAAGAATATCAAGGGCAAACCAAGAGAAAGTGCGTTCGAAGGAAGAAACAAAAGAGCAGTTTGCAAATCTCTAATAATTTACATGGAGAACAAACAGACTGTGGAATGCAGGAGGCTCTAGTTCAAGATAATTTACAGCTGCAGCAGACAGACAGTCCCAAAATAAGCAGAAACAAAAAGAGGAAAATGAAAAAGAAGCGACAGAAAGAAAAAAAGAGAGCAGCTGGCTTGGTAACAAAAACTACCAGTGTGGATTTTACATATCAGCCTGACAAAAACAACAGAGAAGAAGCAACAGGCTTAAAAGACATACATGAAAAGGCAGATAGCATTCTGGACTTCCTGCAGGCAACACAACAAATTTATTTTGCTGACAGTATGTACCACTCTTTCTCCTCTCTTTTCATGAGCATTACCACGCAGGGGAAAATGGATGTGCATTTATTAATGCTGTAATATGGGACAAATCTACTAGAGAAGTGTCTCTCTTGAACTCAGTAAGACATGTGAGTTCTTAGTATTTGTCCCACTTTCTGGTGTGCACATGAATATGTAAGAATCCACATCAATAGAAAAAACCTGTGGTTCTTTGTTTCTCTGTCTTTGAAAATATACATGATATTCCTTACTCTTTTCTTAAACATTCCAAAGCACTCGGGGCAAGTGGTTAAAATGGGCCAAATTCTTCTTTCCTCTGCAAGCAAACATCCAGAAGGATTACTTCCTTTCAGAGGACTTC
The DNA here is from genome assembly GCF_025592945.1 of Manacus candei. Classification (NCBI taxonomy): domain Eukaryota; kingdom Metazoa; phylum Chordata; class Aves; order Passeriformes; family Pipridae; genus Manacus; species Manacus candei. The sequence goes on along the minus strand of NW_026138059.1, from coordinate 10,199,449 downwards.
AAATGAGGGCATTTGCTATCCTAAACTACTTTCATGCTTAGCATCTCTAAACCAACCTACTTTTCGGAATGTTCTCTTTCCCAGGAGAAGATTTCTTTGTATTATATAAGGAAATCTAAACAGCATGCAAGAGGAAAGGGCAGGATACTGTTGGCACTGCGAAAGTGTATTGGCATAAAGCACTTCTGAACAAGGTGAATGAGAACTGCATAATGCATATTCCATAGCACTTTTCAAAGGATTGCATGGATGTTGTCCCTAATGGCCTATTGAATGTTCATCTGGTTACTGTGGAGCTGAATGGAGAATATTAAACAACTTACTTATCTGTATGAGTCCATCTTAAGTCAGAGCTCTTGGCTCCTAGTCCCGGTAAAATTCATCTTTAGACTACAGAATTACTTTAAACACCCCGTTAGGTTGACATCAGGGATTTCTTGTTATTTTTTTTCAAGATGTATACTTAGAATTTTCTTTGCTCCGCTGTTAAGTTTTTCTGCTACATCAGATCTTCATACTAAGCCTAGCATTGGAAATCTATCCTACTTTTTGGCTAATGTATTTCCGTCACCAAAAATATGAATTTTACTACTTCACTGTAGTAAATGTAAGCTAAATTACATGTGTTTGCTGCGGTAGAACACCAGAGTAACTGAGAAAGATTGCAAACTCTTCAAGTTCTGCTGTTAATGCATGAACAGAACAGAAACCTGATCAGCTGTCCACAACTGTGTTGCATCTTGAATTTTAAGAAGGGGTGTTGTTGAGCTTCCAGCTTTTCTGGAAGTCAAGTTCAGGTTTTGACAGTTTTTGACAGCCTGACTGGCCCAGATCAGTGTTGAACCAGCAGATCAGTGTTGAACCAATGAGGACCTTGGAATCCACAGAGAGGAATTCTTAGGTAAAAGGAAGTTCATCTGCAGATAAGATGTGACATCCTCAAATCAGAGTGTGACTAACTTTCTTGTTAGGCAAATTGTAGTTTATATATAGATTTGACATTATGCTGTTTGCCTTTTCTGGTTGAATGACTTTAACACTCCCTGTTTCTTTTCGATAAAATTGGAAGCCATTGCTTTTAGCAGCATTTTCAAATGGTCACGTTGGATTATGTTTCTACTATATATCTTAAAAAGCTGAATCGGGAAAATTCTGTTCTTCTCAGTTGGCTTACTGGTAAAAAGCAGAAGAATTAAAGGGAGTCTGGTTAAAGGGACAGACTACACCTTGTTACTGGAATGGAAGAATTTATGCTTTAGTAGTGTATAAACAATGCCTGCCCTTCTCTGCTGTGTTCCATGCTGTTATACCTGCTTTTAAAATAAAAACATACAGGTACAATAACAAGATAATTGGTAGCCTCCAGAAGTGCTTTGCAGTAGTTCCACAGTTTCCCTGTCTCCAAATATGTGTGCATTTTTGTAATACATAGTGTGTAGGAAGCAAAAACACAGTGCTTTGGCCACTGTACAGTTTCTTCATCACACCTTCTTCCTCTGCTAATTTTGAAAATTTAGATTCCTCTTACATTCCTGTCATTGTGAATCCTACTGTCCTTTTTACTTATTGAATTTTGTAGTTTTCCCCTCTTACTATTGTTTTTATATTTAACAAAAAGTTGGAGGAGCAAGCTGCTCTTTAGTGCCTGATATTTGGTTGTCAGTTGTACTAAAAAGGAAGATGCTGTCTTTGAAAAGATATAATTAGGAAAATTTTTCTCTGTGTTCACTGAACATTTTTAACATAGTTTTCCAATTGTTTTTCCAGAGAAATCAGAATGCACAGATACTGCTGTAAATTCAGCAACTACCCAAGAGCTCTTACAATATCTTGAATCTCGCACCGTCTCTTCCTCAGATGTGACTCATCTACATCGTTTGAAATCCCTTGTATTGCTACAGGATATTGAGAGATTGAAGGATGCCTTGAAACAATTCCAAGAACAATCCATGATGCTTCCTGGTAGGTACCATTAGGTACCATTCACTCGTGTTCATTCACTGATTTTTTTTGTGTGTGGATTAAAATTCACATCACTTTTTAATTATTATTATTATTAGGAAGCTGTAAATAATTATATAGTGGTAAATATATGCTTATATAAAACTTGAAAATATCATTCTTGCCAAAAATACAGCGATTACCCTCTTTCCATTTGGTTACAATCAATACAGAAACTTTTCTCACTTTGCAGCAACTATAGAATACAAGATGATTCAGGGTTTTAAACTAAAAAGAGAGAATTCCTGCCTGTAGAGTTCGGAGCTGATATGTTTTGGAAGGGACACTCTTAGAGAAGTACATATGTATTCTTTTAAGGATAGATACAGAGTATGACACCCCTTAAGATTATCATGGATGTGAAGCATCTACATATACATGGGACAAAATCCTGTGCATTTCAAGCCTACATTCTACAATCTTAATTGTAATCACACAGTCTCATTGGATGTAATACACATGTGCAAACCAGGTAGAACTCAACAGGAATAATGAAAATGGTATTGTCACTTTATTGAATTAACTAATTTAGCTTCTGTCAGTTAAAGCAAAATGGAACTGTTGAAGTGACTACATTCAGGATATTCTTTGCAGGCCTTATCCATATTCTCTGCAATACAGTTGGAATTCTCTTGGGTTTTGCAGCCCTGAGACAAGTTGCTCTCTTTACTTTTATACAGCAGAAATGTCCAACTGAAGAGAGAAAACAGAAGCAAATTAAAACCCATAATTTTCTGATGCATGTATTTGTTGCTTGGAAAAGCAGAAGACAATTTTCTGAGTGATTTTTAGAATTCATTAATGTTTCTACTGATAGAGCCTGGAATTGTTTACTCTTCCAGTTAATTTTTTTCCCTTTGTAACTCTTGTCACTCCAGGTTCAATTCTAATCTCATTCCAAGTTCACAAAGATGTAACCACAGTAGTTAATTTGATATTCATGAGGTATAACAACATAAGAAAGAGGAAAATACATTCTTATAAATTATTAAATGATAATTAAACACCTGCTAGGTATTAATTTGCTTCAGCAGAGTTTAACAGTACATTCTATTTGTAATTCAGGAATTTCAATGAATGAAAATTTAATGCTCTGCAATTTTACTTCGAATTAAACCTTTAATTATAGGGGCTTTTCCTACTTTTGTCTCAGAAATAGGTCATCTTGTCCAGTCTGAGTATTTTACATTTTAGGTTTCATTCCCAATTAAGAGGTGATAAAAGTTAAGAGTTACTTCAAAAACTTGTTGTCTTAGCAAATTCAAGTTCTTATTATAGAAATACAAGTTAGGACTGTTTATGGAGATAAAAATGTACAGTACATCATAGTTATCTCTATTTTTTTACTAGTTTGTCTGATTATCTTGCCTTTTTTCTCTTTATTTTTACTGGGGTGTGATGTACTAGAAGCAAAGGTCATTCTATATTAACATGGTAAAATACCCAATCTAATTTAGAAAGGTGTATTATTTTTACAAAGTAAACATTTTATTCCCTGTGGTTCAAGAATATGTTAAGCATATTCTTATATATGTTAATATGTTAAGGTTCAAGCAATATGTTAACCCTTTTTCCCACGGTTATGATTGTATTTAAGCTGCTAGCATCAAAGGAGTCATGATGGGTGCCATGTTTTGTTCAGTTTTATCTTTAATTCCTGGAAGGGAAGAGTAAGGAAAAAATGAGAATTGATCCATCTTTTTCATATAAGTGTACATTCTCCTTTAGTAAAATTTACAAATTATACATACCATTATATGTCTTTTATTTCCTAATATATCTGTATGTTATGGTTTCATCTAACTCTACACTGGGGTTACCAAGTTTATGCCTTATGATAAGTTTTGTTTTCTTAGTACCTTTTTACAGACCCCTTAAATAAAGCCCTGGTCTGCAGATCACAAATTGAAAATCACTGGTTTAATACCACATTTTGGTATTTCCTTCACATCTCTTAGCATGTTATTCGTATTGGGAATCACGGTGCAACCAAAAGAAAGAAGAAACAATGAAGAAATAAGTTTCTATTTTATCTTAAGCTCCTAGGTCCCAATATTTACTGTCAAAGAAATTGCTAAAGAGATTGAAACAAAAATTATCAACATTAGGTGTTATATTTAACCCTTCATATAAATGAGAAAACATATTTAAATAAGAAAATTTCTGGTTAAGAGATTCTTGTTCTGTCTAGTTATCATCCTCCATCAACTTACCTTGTACTTTGTGCTTCAAGTTACTCTGTCAAGTTGACCTTGTAGTTCAGTGATCATACAAAATTGAGGTTGGTCAGGAGTGTTTGTGTGAACATAATTATTTAAAGTGTCATTGTTCTCAGACTGTAAAAGACAACAAAATGTCCTATTACTGTTTCCATTTATTTGGTACTCTTTAACAAAAAGAGTACTTACCTCTACCTAAAATCTTGTATAAGTGCAGGGAAGAGAATGTTTAGAAGTCACATAGGTATGGATTTCTCATGAGGGGGCTTTGCTGATCTCTGTCAGAAAGTCTGTGTTCATTTACAAAAGGAAGCCAGGGACCTTCATGGTCCTGCACAGTGCAGTGGGCAAAGGAGAAGAGTTGTGACTGGAATTAGTGCTCCTTTTGCTGGTTGGAAACTGTAACTGTTTAAATGAGAGCTACTTAATTCCTATTTCACATCAATTATTAAAGCATAGGTGATCGCCTAATTAAAAAAAAGTCAGTATCTGCTAATTTATGAACTCATTTATGAACTTCTACTCATCAACTTCATTCCATTATCTATTAACGTTTTCCCTTTGTTGGTTAGTTTCAAATCTCAAACATACTCTTCCCTTGTTGCCTAGGAAATTATCACTCATGGCAGAGCTCGAAGCTTCTTTTATCTGCCTTTTTTTGGAGAGTTGTCCTTTATATATGTCTTCATTGCAGGGGAAGATACATTTGGCAGACCAGAAATAATGCAGTTACTGTGTGCCTACAGTGCAGAGGCTGATACACAGAGGCCTTAAAATGATTAAATTTACACTTCTTTTTATGAAGTAACATTCAAAGAAAAGGAAAAGAAATTTGAAAACTACATTAGCATAACATTATAGAATCATTTTAAATGTGAACATTACGTGGTAAGTACTGTGGAAAGTCCTGTCATTAAAATCAATAAAGTCACATAGGTAATCTCTGAATTAAGACAGAAGTCATAGCATTTTGAGGCTTTAGTGCAGCTCTGTGTACAAGATGACTCATTCTCAACTGGGGCTTCTGGATGCTCCTGTGAGTTCAACAGTGGTGTGAAATTACTCTCCAAACAGAAAGAAGTGAAGATGCATTCTTTTAGCCTTACCCAATGATCATGTAATTTCAGCTTCCTTTTTTTCTGAATTATTGAATCATAGCAAATAGGACATTTTGAAATATAGGAACAAAATTTTCTCATACAAATGACTGACCTCCTAAAATAAAGTGCACCTGCTTATATAGAAATTCATATGTATTCAAGCTCTGATATATTCGTTGGTTTTACTGAAATGCTGATATTGAATGGAAACAAATGCTCACACAAGTCTTTCCTGTTCAGAAATGTCATGGAGTTATTTCAGGAGGAATGTGTTTTCTTTGTTTCAGATCATACAAAGGTAGCCACGTCTCTGTTTCACTACTGGATTACAGATATCCTTCCTGTGAAGAACAGGAAATAAAACCTTGCCTGCATCTGTATGCACAGGGTTAAAATTTAATATACAAACTCATAAACAGCTAGCAATTGTTCAGGAAGAGCAGTATCAATACACACTCTACAACTTCAGGTAAATGGATTTTTTATTGTGTTACAAACTTCAGAAGACAGTAAACAAGGTAAAACAACATGTGACTTTTTGTGTTTGGTTGGTCAGGAATATCCATATGCTGTGTGACCTGAGTCTTCAGCTGGGTTACTATGTACATTTCTCCTTAGGATAAGGGACTTAACTGGAATGATAAAGTCTGTATCAGGTATTTTGTTTAAGAACAATAGTATTTCCTTTTTTTGTTTGTAAATTTATCATTCCTTTCTGGAAATTATATTTCTTGACTTTTTTGTATATCTACTTGCTTGGAAAACAAAACTATATTTTTTATATTTAAATCTAATCAACAACACATCGTGAGGAACATATTTTTGCTGAATAAACTGCTAAATTGTGGAAATAGATGTATTTCTACATGTGGGTCATGTAGGTACTGTTTGGAGTTATGAAGAAACTTGGATGGCATTTTCAGAACTGTTCCATGGCTAAGCCTGTTACAATCTGACAGGCCTCACTGACTGCAGAGTTATGGGACTGGGTTCTCTCACTGATTACTGTGTAATCTGTCTACTACTATGTAGTCTTTCTGCAGCTAAATTTATCCGTGTGTAGATAATACAGTAAATAATATCCATGGTTGTAAAATGTTTTGGAATCATGAATTAAAAAATGCTTTGTAAGTAAGAGCTTTCAGCCGAGTCGTTCATCTGGTCTTCTATCTTGGTGTGTTAGCTTCTTCATCAGTAAGATAGAGGCAACATATTTATCTCCTCCAACATGTGCTTGGAGATACATTACTGATAAAACTATATAAACATTGCATGGTTTTTTGCTTTGTTTTTTATTTTTTATTGTGTTGCCTGATATATCCTGATGTAAGGCATTGGTTTAGGGATGCTTAAGAATTTCTAATAAAAATACAATCATATCTCTTTCTCATTTATTGAAGAAGTTAAAAGGGATTCAATAGCACACCAAAGGATTGCAGGTGCAGAAAAACTAGTCTTGTTGCTATGGCAGCTGTGTGGAGCTCTGAAGAACTTGAGTTTGGTCTGTATCTGTTAGGAAAGATGTGTAAACCAAACATTGCAGAGGGGTGCTCTCTGCTTTAATGCTCCTTAATTGCTAACACATAGGCACTGTACTGTAGATGTGACTTTTCACTGAGATCCTGTGTGCCTCAGTCCCACATCTGGAGAAAGAAGAAAATATCACTTTGATGTGAAGCACCTAGATACTCTCCTAGAGCACCTAGACCCATGGGAAATTAATAACTTCATCCTCAGATTAAGGTTTGAATGTCACACAATAAATGAGGCCTAGGAACTGCAAAAAAGGGTACACGGCAACTCATTGGGTAAACATCATCTGTCCTAAACAGTGAATATGAAAAAAATAAATGAGGTCACGTAATTAAAGGCAGAATTTTGAAACACAAGTACAAACCAGGTCAAATAAGGACCACAAAAACCACTGTAGTGCCTGCATTTCCTGATAATCGAGTGACTGTGCTGAGGGATGTTATAAGGCTGCTGCCTTGAGTGGACTCCAGGACCTGTCAATTCCTTCTCCTTGTCCTCTGGATCCCAGGCTGGTGCACCTGGAGATCTGGATGTCTCCCCCACACGCCAGTGTAGGTGAGTGCAGCTTTCATGTTCCCAGGTTCAAACGGTGCTGATGCTTAGCACGGATCTTGGGGACACACACAGCGCTCACGTGGATGACTACACAGGGCTTTGATGCCTTGAATACTGGCACAGGACCCCAGTCTGTCTCATATCCCTGCCTGGATCCTGGCCCCTCTTAACTCTATGGTTCTCCTACTCACCAGCTACTCCAGCCTGACACGTTTACACACTCATAAGCACTTATGCACTCATGTCACACCTTTGTTTATTGCTTTAATTTCTCTTCTTTAGTATTTCCTTTCAGTGCTTGGCCATTTCTCATAAACATAGAATGGTTTGAGTTAGAAGGGACCATAAAGATCATCAAGCTCTAACCCCTCTGCCATGGGCGGGGACACCTTCCACTAGACCACGTTGCTCAGTATTAAAGGGATTTTTAAAATACCACTGAATTCTAAATAGCTGCATATAGAGGAGCATATTTTGGTATCTTTGCCAAACAGAAATATTTTCACAGAATCACAGCATGGGTAATGTTGGAAGGGACCACAGTGAGGTCATCTGGTCCAACCTCCCTGCTCAAGCAGGGTAAAATTTTGTATTATCCCAGAATGTGAGTAAAATTTCTGGGTCAAAAATGTACTTTGCTTGAATCAGGTAATAATGGAAAGAAGATTACTTTCAGTCTCTCTTTTTTCCCTTTGCTTTTACCACTGTAAGAGCTTTATATTCTGTGTAAAAATCAGCTGGCCCCAGCAAAGCAAGCCTGGGAACAATTTCAGAGCATAGCGAGTTAGTTGGTGATATCTGATGTCTTTGTAAATGACCTGTGATAGGAGCTGAAGCTTACACTTATCAAACCTGCCACTATTGCACTAACAGGGATTATGAGGAGTAGAGGATAAAGTATGTTGAAGAGTTTAGAAAATTGGACCAAATCCAAGCAGATAAATTGTAAACTGTAATTGTAGATAAATGCCATTGCATAAGAGTGTATTTGTTTCTGAAACAAATGTGCCAGACAACAGTGTGCTGATTTGCAACATGCATAAGGACACTTAAGAGCAATACACAAAAGAACAGAGCTGAAGATCTAGTTTAATAGTAAAAGAATGGACATTACTTAAAGTAAATTAGGCAGTGTACTATAAACAGCAGGGGTTCCATGTTTAATGTCCTATTTGCAGTCAAAAAAGATTTCATACATCAGGATTTTAATACCTGGTCACTTTTCTGTACTGCTTCTGTAAAATAAATGGTGCTCAATCTTCCTACAGCTTTTCAGGTTTATTTGAGTAGTGGTGTAACCAACACGGCTGGGATATGAAAATTGAAATATTTAAATTAATATCCACCAGTGAATACTGTGGTCTGCCTTTCACTATACAAGGCTCCTTCAACATAGCAATGAAACATTTATCCTTTTGGATTTTCATGCCAAACTTATAAATGGCAAAGGAGATGGCCTTGAATTTTTGCTTCTTCAGCATCATTCAGTTCAATGAATGTACAGCATCATGGAATTTCTGAGGCATGGAAGAGTTTTTTTAAGTGGACTTTGCATCAGAAAACTTCAGACTGTTATCAGCATATTTCAAACTTCTGGGAAGACAGAACTTTAAAATTTTGGTTTTAAAACCTACATGGGCTCCAAGAGCAGGAAGAATTTAAGGATCAACTGGAAAGTAACCTGCATGTGTCTTCAAGAGTAAACTTTGTCATTTGCATAATTGAGCACTGCACAGTAAGTAAGGAGCAGCAGCACAGTCAGAGAGAAATCGGGCTCTGAGTAGGTGGTGGTCCTTTACCAATGTCCAAAGAAGGCCATGGAGGCTGAAGTAATTTGAGGCATCTGTGGTAGTGAATAGCTAGTCACTACACTTGTATGCAAGGGTATGAGTTCAAAGCCATTATCTCTATATATAGGTACATGTTTTATTCTTAAAATTGCCTGTAAGACCTTAATTTTTCTCTTTTGTGGATATGTAATGTGGGAATCAATCTCTAATGTTACAGATTTTTACTGCTGTGTAAGTGGTGCAATATTTTATATAGCACTTTACAATCATGTAGAGTTATAAAGTCCTTAATACGTTTTCTATGACAGCTGGGCTCTCTCCTGCACCACTGCTCAGTAGGCTGAATCTCTGAAATGGCAGCATAAAGGCAGAAGATTTTTAAGCTGTCTTTGACCAAAGGAACCATATGTCGTCCAGTAATATCAGGTATATCATAAAACCAGTCCACAGATGAAGTGTGGAAAGTGGTGTGTGTTGTACGTGTACAGTATGCTACACATTAAGTATAATAACAAAGAGTGGAAATGACAGCAAACTGTATGATTGGGAAAATGTATTATATTTAATATTTAGGGAAACCTCAGGTTATAGCTATGCAGACTTCATTAATTGCTTCGGCCCTAGATTGCACCTAGTGAGGGCTGCATTGCACGTGTTTATGAAGCTAATTAAGCTTCACTGTTTACTACTTTATCCTCTGCATTGCATGTAAATAAACTTTTGTTTATTGTTTTCAGCTGTTAGATAGATATATACTGAACTAAGGGGACATATGTATAAAGAAAAAGCAGAAATTTACAGATGCTGTATTTTTTTCCCTTCTATAAGGATATAGGAAAAAGCTGTATATTCTGTGATTATTTGAAAACAGTGCATGTGCACCACAGTCACTGAAGGTCAAATATATAGCTTTAATAAGGATGTTCTCCAAGTCGAATGCCTTACTTTGTAGAATTAATAGTCTGTTGTCATTTTAATGTACTGCATACTCTTGTAAAATGTGTAAGCAAGCTGTAGTTCTCTTTTACATTATTACTGCAGGGTAACATCCTGGTTTAGGATTCATAATGAAAAAAAAAAAAGTGTCATCTAAGATTGAAGAGGACTGCACGAAGAGAAGGAACAAATCTGTGGTTCAATACCTTCTTTTCTTTTGCATCAACTCTAGGGTGCTATAGGTTGCATCAAGTAGAGGCTGCTTCTCTTCGTCTTTGCCAGTCTTCTCAGTCCCTCATTGAGCACACAGGTGATTCCTCCATCCCTGTCAGCCTCTGGTATTAGCTTCCCTCACCCATTTCCTATATTTTCAAGTTTACACATTTGTGCTTTTTCCCCATGATGCCTTCCACAGCTCTCTACAGAACAGACTTTCTACTGTCTTCCTTTCCTTCTTTAAAGCTCTCCTTTATTGTGATGCTGCCCTAAAGCTTGCCAGCATGCTAGGACCACTGCCTACTGTGCTGACTAATGTTGCCTTATTGTCTGTGTACTCCCACATCAATCTGCCTGTTTTCTCCCTGTTTTCTCCTTTCCTAAGCAAGTATAAGTTTCTTGCAGGATTTGCCCTGCTGCACAGCAGCCAGCACAACAAGTTCCTATTACATCTGAGGTGACAGTCTGCTGGGGAAATGAAATAGGCTTAACTACAATTGAGACCATGCTTGAACATGTAGGAAAGGCTGCTGATAGTCTAAAATAGCTTCATAATTTTACACTGCACACATGATCAGTCTGGTAAAACAGGGACTTGGTTCTCCCTAGCAGGCAGTGTTCTTTGGAGGCAGTGTTCTTCTGCAGGTTGCTAAGGAGAGCTTGGAGGCATGCAGGGTGGAATTCATTTCTCTTGACTTCATATGTCTACAGTGTTAATGTTTCCATCTGAGCTGCCTATCCTAAAGAACTTTCTGATCACTGGGATTAAATAGATACTTGTATGGGGCAATATAACTGATTGCTACTGGACATCTATTTTAGAATAGGAACAATGGTACCAATGGGAGCGCTTAGATCTTTGTGTTGACTGTTATGGGAGCATAAACACATAAGTCAGATGGAAACATCTGCATTGCAGGCATCTGGATCCTGTTAAAAAAAAAAAAAGAATAAAAAAGATGATTTGCTGCATCTGAGAAAAGGACAGGAATGTGCATGTTGCATGACCAGAACGTCACCTACTCTTGTTTCTGGTCTGGCAGTGACAAGCTCCTTCAGCCTGAACAGGGCTGTGACCCCCTCTCCTTGCTGCTTTCATGTCTCCTCTTGGGAAGCGACTACCTGGGAGTGATAAAAGGGAGAAGAAGAAGAGTGAGGAACTGTTGTACAGCTGTGCCTGGAACTCACATAAAACAAACTGAGGAGATGCTTCTCCTTCTCTTCCTCATGTTCCCTTCATGTGATCATGCACAAACCAGCCTCCACTACTTCTCAGATAGACTCAGTAAAAGCTTGCTGTGTGATTTATTCCTCCTCCCAGTGACAATAATCAAGTGGAAGTGAATGTAAATGCACAAAGAAGTAACCATTGCTAGTAATATCAAACTGGTCAGCTATTACCTGTATTCTAGAGAGGGAATCAATAACAAATATATTTTTTTCAGAATCACAGGACTAATCACTGAACTCTGTAGGCATAATGATAGCTGTTTGATCTCTGTCTGGCATGTGGGAACTTAAAATGAAGGTCATGTTCCAATCTGATTGGAATTCAGGGAAAGCAACTTGGCTTATTACAATGACTGTAGTGCTGGATTCTATTTACATTGGTAAACAGTTTAAAATACCTGACATGTTATTCAATTAAATCTGTGATTGCAAACTGACAGACCAAAGTTCATTGATTTTTTCCAACCACATTAAGCTAAGTACATGGCACAGTGTTTCATTAGCCTGTCTGCTTAACCCTTTCACCTTAATTCAATTACCGAGAATAAAATTAATGTGTAAAATATTAAATAACTCTAAATTTCTAAATTAGAAGACATTTCAAGAATATATTCATCCTGATAGTTTCTGGCATATATTTATTACTGTATGATTTACAATCTGCTACAGATCACATTGTTATTCAGATGGCAAAAGTCAGAAAATTTTTTCTCTATACTCATTCAGTAAATTGATAGATTCATAAAGGGTAAGACTGAAAAGGATATGAGATTATCTTCTCTGACCCCATCTAGATCCCTGGTCATAAATTTTCCCTTTACTTTAGGGCAAAGACCAGTCTGACAGAAGCACAGTTTGTGATTTTGCTAAAACAAGTCATCTGCAGAGACAGGCAGGCTTGATTTAAAGAAATCAAAAAATGAAGACTTAGCCCCTTCTCTAATAATTTATTCCAGTACTCAATCACTCACGCTTAAAATCATGTGCCTTATTTTAAATTTGAATTTGTCGAGATTTAACTTCCAGACATTAGTTCTTGGTATGCTTTTCTTCACTAGATTAAGTAGTCCCTCACTACCCACTGTTCTCTGTCTGTAAAAGTTTTTGAACACTGTAATCAAGCTACAAGGCAACCTTTTTGCTCCCCTAATATTATCTCTTTAAATTATTTTATTTAAGGCATTTTCTACAACCTTCAACTTGGTTTTGTGGCTCTCTCATACATTTTCTCCATTTTTTCCCACCATTTAGAAAACAAGTGTGGTAGAACTGAGCACAGAACTTCATTTAAAATCTCAGCAGTGCCAACTTTCATACTCACTGTTTCATTGGTTTTGGATCAACTTCTTGCCATAGTATTGTATAGGAAGTCCATGTTGAATTATTTTTCATAGTAGACAAGTACACTTGAAATTCATGGCTTTCCAGGATTTAGTCCTTGGTTCCATACTTCGTGTTCATAAATGTCTGTCTTTCTGTGTGGCTGTGTTAACTTTAATTTTCTTTTACTATGTCTAGATTAATAAGTGATGGATTGTTTTGTGCATGTGTACTGCTTTCATTAGTATTGACTGTCTGCTAATCTTGGTGACATCTGCAGATTTTACCAACAGTGATTCCATGTTTGCTTCCAGATCATCAGTAAAAATGCTGGACGATGTCAAGGTCTAATTCTAATCCTTCTGGGATTCAAAGAGAAATAACATTATTCAGTTGTGATTCCCTGTTTGTACTTTCTTTTTGGAAACAGAAAGCTGAGATCATCTGGTAGATTTCTAATTTATTTATTGTATTTATTCTAATGTATTTATTGTATTATATGCTCCTTTTGTTTTGATCAGAAAGTCATGTGGCACTAAGTGTAATGGTTGTCAACAAGTATTTCTTCAGTTTTCTACAAGAACAAGCTTTAATACTTTTTAGATAAGGGTAAGATTCCAAAAACTGTACAAAAAACTGTAAAATTGTGTTTTAAAGTGTGTTTAAGGGCAAGCAGAACAATTGAAATGTATTCAAAGTAAATAACCTCTCAAGTTTGTCTTACGTGTTTTCAATTTGTTGCTCTGCGGGGGATTAGTTAAGAATGACTGTTGTGCAAGATTCTTTATTTTTAAACATCAAAGAAAAATTTGTACTTTTTTCTGCAAGATGTGATCCTTAATATTAGTTATGAAGGTGTCTAGTGTGTGCATTATCTGTTGTGTTGCATTTCTTCCAGCTGGTAATTGAAAAAAATCCCTTCAATAAGTTCATTAACTACTGATGAAAAAAACCATGTCTGAGATGTAGAAGTTTGCTTATGAAGTTGCATTCACAGTTTTATAGTGGGATATGTAAATATTCAATTTTTTACAGAAGCAGTTCCCTGAGCAGATTTCCAGGCCACAGCACAGGTGTGTTAACTGTCAGCACCAGCATTCGCTGTCTAAATCCTGAGATAAGATCAGGGTAAGGATTCATCAGAGATATTGAACTGTGGCTGTATAAAGCCTTTGCAGACGAATAGCACAGAGCCTTCAGCTCCCAGGTTCTGGCTCACTGCTAATACAGAACATGTCTGGCAGGATTCCAAAAGGTTCCATAATTCTCCCCTACGCTGGAAGTCTTATGGAAAAAAAAATGCATAGTTTTTGTCACACTGCCCTGGCATTATCCTTTCTTTCAGTCTGATTTCCTTATGCATAAGCAAAACCAACCGAAGTTCAGTACCAAGCCAAAAGCAGTTCAAGTGTCCTTGTGAGGGTACCTGAGGCACAAAGACTTTGCTGACTGTTTTGTTTCAAAAAGTCCCCTGCCTGTCTACTTTTTCCATAAATTGCAAGGCCTTACAGTGTGAAAAGTGGTCTCAAACTACCCTGCAGGTACCATAGGGTGAGATTTTGAAAGTAGGCAGATCCTGGGAAGCATCTGGTAACAGTGACTTACTGAGCAGGAGGGAAGGAGACACGGGATGCATGAGTGTAGCTTTTCTCATGTAGGTTGCAATGGTGATTCGTAGGCCCGTTCTGCTCTGTGCTTAACAGCATTCTCATGGATAACCTGAGACTTGTACTTTTAAATGAGAGTGGTGGGAAACTTTTGAGGTGAAAGTCATAAAGATGAGATGGCATTGAGCAAGTATTTCTAAGAGGATCATTAGTCTTTTGAATAATAACTAAGGGTTCTCTCTATCAACCTTAATGCAGCTCTTGTTGTCCAAGGCTGATCATAGGAATTACTGGTGTCCAGAAATCATAAATGCTTTGTGCAGCGGTCTCTTGAATGGTATTTTGTTTGAAGCCAACCAGAGAAGTGCAAAAAAACCCCCCATAATAATGAAAAAACCCATGAAATTATTTCTTAGAGATCCAAATTAGGCCAGTCTTTGTGACCTTTTTCTATTTTGGCGAGCCCATAAATTGTTGTAGTCATTCTTTGTGAATATCCCGGTGTTGTGGTTTAACCCCAGTCAGCACCTATTCACCACACAGCCAGTCGCTCTCCGCATGGCAGGATAAGGGAGAGAATCAGAAGAGCAAAAGTGAGAAAACTTGTAGGTTGAGATAAAGATAATTTAATAGGTAAAGCAAAAGCCATGCGTGCAAGCAAAGCAGAACAAGGAATTCAGTCACCACTTACCGCAGGTAGGCAGATGTTCAGCTATCCCCAGCAAAGTAGGGCTCCATCACATGTGACAGTGACAAACACCATCACTACGAATGTCCCCTCCTTCCCCCAGATTTATATGCTGAGCATGACCCTATATGGTATAGGATGTCCCTTGGATCATTTGGGGTCAGCTGTCCTGGCTGTGTCCCCTCCTAGCTCCCTGTGCACCTCCAGCCTCCTCACTGGTGGGATGAGGTGAGAAACAAAAAAAGGCCTTGGCTGTGTGAGCACTGGTCAGCAGTAATGAAAACATCCCTGTATTATTGTAGTGGATTGACCCTGGCTGGGTGCCAGCTACCCACCAAAGCCACTCTAGCACTGCCCTCTGCAATTGGACAGGGGAGAGAAAATATAACAAAGGGTTCAGGAGTTGAGGAGTTGAGAGTTGAGAGTTGAGGAGTTGAGATAAGGACCAAGAGAGATCACTCACTGATTACTGTCATGGGCAAAACACTCAAAATGGGGATATTAGTTAAATTTATTCCTAACAAAATCAGAGCAGGATAATGAGAAGTAAAATAAATCTTGAAAGCACCTTCCCTGCACCCCTCCTTGCTTCCCAATTTCTACCTCCTCCTCCTCAGCAGTGGTGGGAGATGGGGAATGGGGGTTGTGTTCAGTTCATCAAAGGTTGTTTCTTCTGCTGCTCGGGGGGAGGTGTCCTTTCCATGCTCCCATGGTATCATTCCTGTGGGAGACAGTCCTCCATGAACTTCTCCAGCATGAGTCCATCCCATGGGCAACAGTTCTCCACAAAGTGCTGCAAAGTGGGTCACTCCTCACAGGTGCAGTCCTTCAGGCGCAGGCTGCTCCAGCATGGGTCATCCACAGGGCCACAAGTCCTACCAGGAAAACCTACTGCAGTGTGGGCTCTCCACATGTCAGCAGGTCTCTGCCAGTACCCTGCCACAGCACAGATTTCCTACAGATTCACAGCCTTCTCTTGGGCATCCATCTGCTCCAGTGTGGGTCTCCTCCACAGGCTGCAGGTGGATCCCTGCATCCCCATTGACTTCCATGGGCTGCAGAGGCACAGCTGCTCCACTATAGTCTGCACCACAGGCTGCAGGGGAACCTCAGCTCTGGCACCTGGAGCACTCCTCCCCCTCCCTCTCCACTGACCTTGGTGCCTGCAGAGTTGTTCCTCTCATATACTTTCACTCTGTTCTTCTCTGGCTGCAGTTACATCTGCTCAATTACCTTTTTTTCCTTCTTAAATATGTTATCACAGAGCCATTACTATCACTCCTGATGGGCTCAGCCTTGGCCAGCGGCAGATCCATCCTAGAGCCGGCTGGCATTGGCTCTGCTGGACATGGAGGAAGCTTCTGGCAGCTTCTCACAGAAGTCACCCCTGTAGCCCCTCACTACCAAAACCTGGCCACACATACCCAATACAATTATCAACCCTGTTTTCAGTGCAAATCCAAAACACAGCCCCACGCCAGCTACTGTGAATTAACCCTACCCCAGCCAAAACCAGCTCTCCAGGGCGTGCATGTCATCCGAAAAACCTACCCAGCAAAAGCATTCTACTCACAGTTGTTCTTTCTCTTCTCTGGATTCAAATCTGAGTCCATGGACCTGAGTATTATCTCAGTGCATGGGATGGCGTGATCACGTTGCCGTTATGCCCTGCAGCATTATTCATCCCCTTTCCCAATCCAACAGCCTGTGCTTTTGAGCAAGTCATTACAACCAAGCACGCTGTTCTCTGGAATGCTCTAAGGCAGCGGAAATGTCTGCGATCCAACTCTCAGCTCAAGAGTATTGTGCACCAGGATATTAACTGTAAAACTGGCAATATTGCTTTGGTGCAGAGGCTTCCTCCAGGCACCCACAAGACAGATGGCTTTATCAGTACACAGCCATTCACCTCTGCATTGCAATTGAGAAGAAGTACAAGCAAATTTTCAACTATCTTTGCTAAGCAATTTTACAGCTGTCTATCTGAAATTAAAGCACCCTCTCTTGGTTGTGCTTTGCATTTTTATAGTGACTGGCAATCTTTTTTCCACAGTTCTACGCTCAGCCTTCCATTGGGTTTTTAATGCTCACAAAAATATGCGACACTGAGTTAATGAAGATGAGTGTTTCAGGCTGTAGGGAACCAAGCAAAGGAGAATTCTGTGTAATCTGTATAATTGGACACTTCCTATAGGCAGTGTGAAAAACAAATCATTTCTGGCAGGGAAAGACTTCTGTGTAGAAGTTCATAGGAATGAATTGATCTGCACCTCATGGAAAGTTTTCGTAGAACCTATACAAAGGTCATCTTCCAACCTGCAGCCTGTCAGTCGCATTCATGAAGTGAACTTTGGTTTACAGGTCTTTGAGGTGATATGAACCAAGGACTGAAGCAGTGCATTTTTTGGTAAGTGGGTGTCTGTCTTTGGCTCAAATGAGTGGAAATCCATGAACACATCTTTTAAGTTGGAGTGAACTTCCATCAGAGTCAAAACAGGTCAGAGATAAATTTTAAGACTAAGCAGTCCAGATATTTGCACCCCCTGGCAATTGTAGTACCTGTGCTCCAGTTTCCAAATAAAGGTGTCATCAGCTTCCCATAAGAAGGGGTAAGACTGAAACGTGTTTAAAGAGTAATATTACCTCGCCATCAGGGAAAAGCAGTAGGCATAGATTTCTATAAGCTGTAAAATGGGAGTTTACAATCAACTCTGAAACTAACTTCAAGGTGGGACAGTCTGTCACTGCAGTTCCCAGTTCACAACTCTGCACTGAAAGCAGTGCACACTGGACAAGTCAATGTCTGATAATCAGTAAAAACCTTGTTGACAAGGCTATGATGCAGGAAAGAGGTAAAAAACTAAAAGGTTGTGTTTTTTTTAATCTTTGTATATTATGGCAGTGAATCCTTATGCAGTTCCTGCCTTGGAGAAGGAATGTGGGAAGAGTGGAAGAAGTCCTCCCTCTAACTCTGAGTGAGGAAAAAAAATATCCCAACAGCTTTTATTTCAAACCCTCCATTTGTCTGCATGTCTGGGAAGACCGTGGAAGTGTTGGTAAGAACATAGTAACATGAGAGAGGAATTCATACAGAGGAGGTAGGGAAGCAGGAAAGAAGAGTAGAAGGACACGAAACTTGAAGAGACCCATTTGCACATTCTTCATAAAGAAACACTTCCTACTTTTCTTTATACCCATTTCTTTCTAAGTCTGCTTCATCCTTTCAGAGATGAGAGAACAAAAACTGCCCATGTTATTAAAAATGCTGGTTCACCACTGATTTTTTGAAGTGTGCTTTGATGAATTCTCTAGTCCTTTCCAAATAATTCAGTTGCTTTTTTGACCCCTTACTGGGTATGGAGCTGACATCTTCACGGAATCATTATTTTAATCCTGAACAGTCCTTATCAGTTTAAGTAATTATGTGCACCATGTTGCAATGTCCTACACAGAATTTCATCTGCCATTTTATCACAAGTTGTCTTTGGTCGTAGCGCTTTTCTGCAGCTTTGCACAGTCAGCTTTTGATTTTAGTCCCTGTGATAACTGTAGTGAAATCAGCAGTCTCTGTTCTCCCATTATTCATCACCTTTTCCAGGTCATTTAAGACTTTCCTGAGCAGCACAGATCCTGACAAAAATCCCGTAGGATTGCGTTAGTGATTTCTTTCTGGTGGGAATATGTTGTATTCCTACTTTTGTACTTTTTCTTCCATATTTTTTAATTGCTTATTAATTCAAATAGGATCTTCTTAACCCATGAGACTTCCTTTTTAAGGGCTTTTTTTTCCTCCATCGAATTTTAAAAACGCACTTTAGTACATCTTGTATGCTTATTTGTCAATTCCTAAAAAAAAATGCCAATAGGCTTGTGAAGTGTGTCTTCCTTTTACAGATGCTTAATGGAGTGCATCCCAGTATATTTTTCCACGTGTCTGGTCATTCTGTTCCCTGCAATGGTTCCTACTGACTTGCTGAACAAGGACATCATATCCACTCATCTGTAGTTCCTCAGATCACCCCTGAAATCCTTTGTAAAAATTAGCCATTTCCCCACCTTCCCACCCCTGACACACAAAATTCCCAGTGAGAGGTTACACACTGCAGCTCACGGTTGTGTTATTTCATCCTTCGGTTGGTTTGGAGCTCTTGGGTGAATTCCATCTGACCCTAGTGAGCTGTTAGGGTTTTGTTGTGGGAAATACAATCTCTGAAGAGAGAACTCCATGCTAAGTCCAGTGGATCTTAGTTCAGTGCAAATGCTCTCTGCTCTGCCCCTCTTGTTTTGATTTCCACTCCCATGGAATTTGAATTCTGTTCTAGTAATTTCTGCTTGACCTTACAGTCAGACGTCAACAACACTTCATCAGAATAAAGACTATCTAATGAAAAAGTAAATGTTACAGAAATTGTGTTCTTTGGATTAATCTATTTTTCATGCTTTATTTCATATTTATTGTGTAGATTGTTTTACCCTCTTAAGTTGATGAATCTTTACAGTGTTCAGCTAGAGAGTTCACAACATGACATGTACCTTTACATGGGATTGTGCCTAAAAATAGACTATCAATAGTGTTAAATAACCACAATTGTGCTGGCACAGTGACATGCCAGAAATAATAGAAGTCTCTTTAAGGGATTAGAACATTTAAATTGGAAGACAGACAGTAAGGGATGGGAACTATGTGTAATCAGCGATGTGAAGGCAATTGCAAGGAACCAAAACAAGGGAACATATCAGAAAGCATGCAAGAACAAAAAATCAGCTAGCAAGATTCCCACTAAAGCTATGTAATTTAATTTGAAGTTTTGAAGGATTTTCTGTCATACTTGGAAAGCTCAAGTAATTTATATCTTCTTATACTTCAGTTTAAAGTCTTACGAGAGAATTTACAGACCTTTTTTGGTTTTAGTGGATTAATTCACTAGCCTGTTGCATTGGAGACATGCAGCATACAGGAGAATATATTCAGGATGGATCAAAGCGTTTACAGTTTCTAAATCAGAAACCATTTTTGGATTTTACAGATCTAGATATCCGTTGCTGCTAAATGTAAGAAACTTTCCCAGGAGACCACTAAGGAAGACTTCATATTCTCTGGATGTTTAGTCACATTTGCTAATGCAGGAATGGTAAATGTCAGTAAAATTCTACATTTTGATAATAGCACTAGATTATTTTAACTGTGATCACACGTAGAACAAGTTTCAGCCCTTCCAAAAAGAAGATTGTACAGAATTGTTTAGAAGGTGGAACAGGTGCTTTTGTAGGATTCATGACTCACAATTTATAAAACCATATGGAATATAGTCACCCACACATTTTGACTATCTGAAAATTTTGTTTGAAAAGAGCAGAGAGGTAGCAATGAAATGACTGGCTGAAGCTGAGTACTTCTGTTGTAAATCAGAGCCTTGGAATTAGAACCAAATTTGTGGTCATACTTTCAATGTATCTGTGTCATCTTACAATGAATCCTTTTCTATTCTGGAGTCCTGGTACCCCAAATATTCCCACTGCAGCTATATTTTCACATGCTCTAAAACAAATGAAAAATGTCCCTAGCTACAGAAAAGCACTGCATGCAGTATGTTAAGGTCTTTCACACACATAAAGTGTGGCAGTTCTTTGCAAGCCATCCAGTCATTCACAGGCATTTAGGAGATCTCATGACCTATCCTCAGCTGCCATACCCAAATATCTACTTCTGGAATTGGATGTTAGAAGGCTGCTGCCTAAGCTCTCTCATTTGTGTGACTCAGAAGAGATTTAGCATGTGTGTAACAGGGTTGCAATGTGGGAGATACAGGAGGAGGAAGAACCCTGCTCAAGAGTTGGTTGCCCATTTGCTCATGGGCACAGTTTTACTGATAAGATTTCTCAGCAGCAGTACAGCACTGCTGGGAGTGATCTGTCCAGCTTTTTACAAACAAGTTCAAATTCCAAAGGCTCTGACCTGTGTGTATATGTGCAGTGGGCAAGTTACAATGGTTACACAGGTAATATCTGCCAGTGTATCTGTACACTGTGTATCAAGATGCAGAAGATATCTGGGATGCTGTGATGAAACCTGTCCTGATCTGAACACTGTAAATGGAATGAGGGATGCCCAGGAGGACATGGAGTCTGACAATCCAGCTTTTAGTCTCATCAGCCACAGAAGCAGCAAAGCACACAACGTGAAGAGTTTTCTCATCACAGATTGTAATAAAATTTCTCACACCAACTCTCACAGTGAAAAACACCCACTGAGGACTGGATAGCCAGGAACACATGTTCAGCCTGGTGCAGGAGCCTGTATCTGGTGGGTGTCTTGGTATAGTGGACTTCGGGGAGCAGAGCAGAGTGAGAAAACATGCCTTGCTCCTTAACAAACTCTCCTCTCTTTCTTCAGTCTCTTCTAAACGGAAGGGAAATTTCAGGCTGTTCACAGGAAAGAGCCTAGTGCCTTGTTTCTTTGCAAAACTGCAGCCATTGTACGTCATTCTTTTAGAGGAACAAAGAATCTACTTTCATGGATTAATGGAAGCTAAGTGGCACACACAGTCACAGGAGTGATGATGTGTCTCGCAGCTCATGTATCCAGATATATCCATTGGGGTGCCATAGGCTTCTCTAGTCAGATCAGCAGTGCCTTGGTAGCTGAAAAATGACTATGTTAAAGGATGATACCCACCTTCTTCACAAGCTGTCAGGATTGTACTGTGTGTCCTTCAGTGCACTACCTTGCTTAAGTGGTGTGTACTCTGAATACTGGGATCATTTCAGGACAGTGCGTCGCACTTGTGAGGGACCTCTGTTACCAAGTGTTTCCAGGGTTAACTGGGACTCTGGACCTCTGCTGGAAGTTTGTCCACTGCCTGCCAGACATGAACCTTCCCAGACTAATGGCTATAGATATAAGTCTGTCCACCAATGCACCCGAACAGTTCTCAGGTTAATGAGCACAGCTCTCAGGCCAAGTGTTCCAGCTTCTCTGGTAGCAAGTTGTGCTGGTTGACTTCTGAACCCACCTCAGAAACAGCAAGGCATAAAGCTGTTGCTCCAAAAAGACAGTTGTAATTCTGCTATGCATTTTAAACTCAACCAGCTCTCCATGAGTGGATATTAGGCAAGATACAACAGGGAAGTGCCTGTGATGCAGTGTCACTTGCGCAGCAGAGACAGGCAATCTCCCCCCGCCCATATCTGCAAGAACAGTTTTCTATTGCAGTCCAACCTACAGACTCTGCAAAACTAAGGTGGACCCAAACACAGAGTTGCCAGTGATTGGCATGAACATAGCAGCATGTTTTTGAAAGGGGCTAGTTTCCATGAAGGTCTTTAGACCTTCAAGATCTCATAGCTCTCTGTTAATGCCCAACTGATGGCTCACAGTAGCAGTCAGTTCTGTAGGGCAGTGACTGTCTGCTGGGACATCGGAGGTTGTCCCCACAGTGATGATGTATTTGTGTATCAGGTCAGACAGTAACTGTTTATGCAGAGCCTTAAATTCAGTACTTCTCATGTGCTTGCTTTCCCATGTAGTGGGCTACTCAATGTTACTAGTGTTGCTTTCTCTCTATGAAGACCTCCCCTGAGTGAGGGGAGATGAAGCTTGGCTACTGACCACATCCAGAATTTGGGGAATGAGGTAAAAATCAGTGTTCAAGGACATCCTCACTTATCAATATCTAAGAGGAGAGGAAGGGTTTTGTGATCCTCCTTTTGTGAGGTTAAACATACCCTCTTCTTGTAATACATGCTTTTCATTTGCTTTGGTCATCTTCAAAGCTGTTCTTCATGACACCTTGTAGTAGGTTCATTTTGAATTCTTCTGCTCTAATCAGTGGGATGCAGTTTTTGTGACTAGCTGTATTTACACTGTTGATGTCTTTGTCTGTGCTAGTTGTACCAACTCACTGTACTAGCAACAATTCTTGCCCCAAGCTTAACATAAACATTTAAAATAGGTAAATTAGAATGGGAGTTTAGAGCAACTAGTTCCAAGGCTGACATCTGTGCTAGCCTTATCTGGAGCTAGGAGAGCGGTATCCAGCCCTGCTTGACCAGAACTGGGTTCCAGGTAAGCTCTGTTAGTAGAACCTTTGTGCTTTGCTGGTGGCAGTAGCACTTACCTACCTTTGCTTTGGAAATGCTTACGGATTTTTTTCCCCCTAGTTTCTAACAGATAGAACCTGCAGCATTTTAAGACAAATTTTGCTTTCATGAAAGAAGTTCTCCTTTCTCCATAGCAGAAATGAACTTTATTTTCAGCTATTCTTTTGCTGTTACATTTTTGTCAGCTTCTGTTCTTTCATCCCTCAATGGCATCAAAGCACTGTGGGTAGGCAGGCTGCAAACACAGGAATAACCACTTGGCAGTGGAGCTGTGGGAAGTGCAGGAGTCAATTCTCAGCAGGAAATAAATGGATAGTTTAAGCTACTTCAGTGGTAACTCCATAAGCCTCAGCAACACAGATCTCTTGCTGCTGTATATCTGTAACCTTAGATGACTTTGAGGACTGAACTCTCTGTAGTCTATGCCTCAGCTCATCTACACAACACTGCAGTCTTCTTTATTGATGGTATTTCCTACTTCTGTCATCAATATATTCCAATGCATCTCCTTAATTTTGTGCTTCACAAAAATATTACTGTGTGATGCAACAATACAACTAATGTTGTTCCTGTTCCTTGCCTGCCTCATCATCTTAAAATTCATTAACCACCCTCATATCCCTTCTTAGCTCTGTGCTTTGCTGCAATGCCTAAAAAATTTGCAAACAGTCTGACTGTGAGCGAGCTGAGAACATTGCCTCGCATGCCAAGCGACACGTTCTCTTTGTTTCCCTGGGCTTCTTCAATTGGTGGCAGCCATCTGCCTCCCCACAGACTGTAGGTTCTTTGGGGTAGGACCATCTCTTCCTTCTGTAAGCTGACAGTGCCCAGTCCTGTTACTCTGACAGTTACATTTGGCTTAGGCAAAATTCCTTTTAGCTTAGCTCTAATTTTTAAGTAATGCACAGAATGATTTGCAAGGACATACTCTCAGATCTAATAACTGTTGAAGTCAAAAAGCTCAGGATTACTCATACAGTTGTGTGTAGAGGAAGATTTGCTGGTTTGTTTTCTTTATATGGTTGATTTTATTGATTTACCTGCAAAGACAAACCTTTGTGTTTGCTCCTATCCCGCACAACAGATGCAGTGAAAGCCATAGGTAAGTTCAGAATCCTGCCCTGTATTCCTCCACCCTGGCCTCTTTAAGGATGATGAATTTTAGAAAGTACTTCTTTAGTTAAATATCTGGATTGTTTTCAAAATTATGACTTCCAAATGTCAGGTTGTCATTGAAGTATAGAATGAAAATTGTGAATGTGTTATGGGAAATCCTCTTGTAAAATTTTGCCCTTGTATCAGTGTGGAGGGCCTGGAGTAAATCAAGCTTTATGATCCTCAAAGCCAGCAGGGAGTCTTGCTTTAAACCATTTATTGTTCAGCACATAGGCAGTGCCCTGCAGTGTTCTGCCTGCAGTCTGTTCCCCTCAGGTAGGAGAAACCACCGTGGGAGACACCGGCCCCAACCCCTTGAGCATATGGTGGGTCACAAGAAACTGTTGCCCATCAACATGCACACATGCCACCTGCCTGAGGTGCCTTGGGGCTGCCAAAAGCCTCCTGTCTTCAGGTGTGCAGCCTGCCTTCCCCTAGCAGAGAGGGGTGCCTGTCACCCCAGCCTCCTGTGGGGCAGGATTATCCCCTCCTTGGGCTCATGTTCTTGCTCTCACATTGTCAGTCTCGTGACCTTGCCCCACCAAAGCCAGTAATGTGGCTGTGGCAGGTTCCCATGGGAAGCGACTGTGGCAGTGGGAGAATCACCTGCCTTTGCCCTGCCTTTGCCACCATTGCTTGGGGCTCAAATAATACCCATGGGTCAGCACACACAAGTCAGCAATAACAGCATTGCAAGCAGGAACCACCAGCAGCAGTCTGAGCAAGTCCCAGTGAGACTTGTGTGCTTTTTGCAAGGGGCTTTCTGAGATAACCCTGCTGCACTGGGGGGACCCTGCTCACCTGGGCACCTCCATCACCTCTTCCTGTGGTTTAACTCCCACACCTGACCTGCTTACCTCCTTCCTCCCTCACTCTGCTGCAGGATGGCTACAAAGTTCTTTAGAAATAGATTTAAAAAAAAAAAAAAGAAAACAGTGAGGGGGAAAAAAAGCATTTATAGTTGTAGGCAATGGACTGTGGTGCATGTGAGAGTCAGGGCCTGCTACCATCCAGAGTCTCAAGTGACGTAGGCCATTGCTATTCCAAATCCTGCAGGGATCTCCAGTGGCAAGAACTGACGAGGAGAAAAAAGCAGTATGGGACCCTTTCCTGAAGAGAAATTTCTAATCCAGAAGCTGAAGTATTGGTGTAGATGGAAATATTGATGTAACTGCCCTTTTGTCAGGATAAAAATGAATATGCTAAGAAGTATCTGAGAAAATGAGCTGGGAAGTCAGAATCATTGTATGGAGCACAGGAAGTAAGGAAAACTGGAAAGTTGAGCCTGATATTAAGAGATAACATATTTAAAGATCTGAAAGTGCATTCTTATAATGGGAGAATCTTAGAATCATTAAATCTGGGAAAGACCTCTAAGATCATAAAGTCCAGCTGTCAAGAGAAGCAGAGGTCTGTGAAAGAGAAACCAGTGAAGTCTGAGGCATAGAGAGAAAGTGTCAGGTCCAGGGATGATTACTGCCTAAATGTTTGAGGCATTTGTCTCAGGGTGGCTTACAGCAGAGACTGCAAAATCTGCCAAAAGAGCAGGGCCCTGAGCCCCCTGCTGCTGAGCTTTCCCTGCTGCTTGCACTGAGCTGAGGTGGGTGATGTCATGTGCACTGCGCTCTGGAGAGACAGGGACATGCAGCACTGGCAACATGGAGAGCTTTTTGGGGAGTGCCAGTCAAGAAGGTGCTTCTAACAGTGTGGAAAGGATTTATTTCTGTTGATTAATTCCTGCTGCATTTGGGGAAGCAGCCCTTGCTGGTGACAAAGGCACAGGATTACAGTGAAGGAACTTATAATTTCATTATTAATTTCTCCTCTTAATGGAAATAAAGCACAAGATGGTGAATATTGACAGCTAGATTCAAAATGTTCCTTGTCTTTAATTTCGGGAGTATATCAGCATAGCATTGACATGTACCCCCATCAAGCAGTGAAGGCATTAGTGGATGAATGAAGTGAATAGTCTGCACAGCCCATGGGATCCCCGTGTATGTGCCAAAAGAGGCCTTTGTGGCTTGTTGGCCAGTCCCTTACCCAGGAGGGTTCATCTCTGTATCCTGGCAGTCAGGACTTAATTTTCAGAGGCTTGAACTTCAAAGTTCACCTGAAACAGCCTATGAGGGTTATTCTTTCAGAGCCCTTGGGCAACTAATACAGATTGTGGTAACACCTGCAATTACAGAAGATGTTCTGTAATTCAGCTGTGTTGAGCATGGCCAAGAAATCCTTTTTAAAGACAGCTGTGGTAGTCAAAGCATATTCTTTTCTTTCCCTTTTATTTTCTGCACAAAGAAACTTGTTTGGAAAGCTCTCCCATTCTGAATACCATGCCACAGGAATCTCACTACCATTCTCCAAATAGAGAGAGTTACACACAAAATGGCAGAAATAGGTAGTAATACATTTTTTTGCACCTCCTGGAACTCCAATACTGCAGTAAGGAGGTTTTTCTTTGAATGTAGGCAAGGCTGGAAATTTAAAGGAAAAACTCAGTGTTCTGTGTATTTCCAGAAAAAGGTGGACTCTGCAACATTAGCCTTATCCTGCTCTGGGCAGCAGGCACAGGCAGCTTCCTGCTTGTTCAGGAAAGCTGGCATGGGACATACAGTAAGAAGAATTTTTCATAGTACTGGTTTTCATCTCAAATGCATTTTGGCAGATACTGATACGCTTCCTGTTAACTTCAGTAGGCTCCCAATTTTATGTTGATTGTTTCCTGTTAATACAGTATTTCTTATAGCTAAGGAACACAGCACTTAAGGTTTAACGTGGGGGCACTGTGCAAGTTGCATATTATGAAACAAAGGAACCAACAGATTGGCAGGTTCCCAGACTCTTGCTTTTAGTGCCCAGAGAAGCTGTGGAAATGTTCAAAGCCACGTTGGATGGGGCCTTGGAGCAACCTGCTCTAATGGAAGTTTTCCCTGCCCATGGCAGGGGAGTTGGAACTAGATGACCTTCAAAGCTCCTTGCCAACCCAAACCATTCTATGATGATTCGCTGATGGTGATTTAGACTGACACTATAGGATGAGTTCTACTCAAGTTAACTTTTTTTTGAATGAGACATAACTCTGCTGGTGCCAACAGGGTTGATGTGGTACAAAGATGGTGCAGCAAAAGGAAAATGAGATCTGCCACTGTGTGCTGTGTAAGCCAAAGCCTCAGAGTCAAACAGAAGTGTTCCTTTATATAACATTAATTAGGCATCTGCTGAAAAGAAGATGAGTTATGAGAATTCTTGAAAAGTGGTATCATTGTGGAATACCTAATATAGAGTACTTCTCCAAGTAGAAACATATTTCTGCTCTTTTACAGCAGAAATATTTCTCAGAGAGCTTTAGGCTGCCGTAGCAGAGAATATAGGGGTGCAAATCAGCACTGATCTCTGGAACACTTGTGATGAAAACTGATGTGGGTTCAATGTGCTCACTGGTGCTATATTGACTTACACCACCTGAAATTTTTACCTTGCAAGTAGGACTGCACCTGGAGTCAAATTCTGCCTCGCTATCCACATTCAAGGTTGAACATATTGATAATGAAAAAAAGGGAGCTTTCTCAACACAATCTGTCCATGGACACTCCTAAAAGATGGAGAAAATAATTTTGTAAATTAGATTTTACCGCCATTTCTCACACAGTGTACTATATGACTCCAGGAACAGAACTGAATCCAGTGAAAAGAGATCACCGTTAACAGAAAGCAGTAATAACAGTATCAGATTAGGTATTTTTAGTGGTAAAGATTTAGCAGTAGAGAAGTAAGCAAGAACATGCATAATGCTGAGTAAAAGAGAACACTCTTGGGAAAGAAATAATTTATTTTTAAATATGCCTCCAAATAGCCATGTAATATTAGCACATCCTTTCAACTCGGGTCATGGCTGCATTAAGGTTCCTACCCAGTCAGGTCAACCTGTGGGTATAAATATATGCTTTAAGTTATGTAAACACCATCCAATCCTACACCATCCAATCCTATTTGCATTGTCACTCTATGACACGAAATGCTATAATGACCTCCTTTTAGTTTGTCCAGTGCTATGTATAAAACAGGCTTAGGTCCTTTTCTTGTTAAGGAGGTCAGCACTCTTAATGAGCTTTAAGCATTCCCAGAGAGTCTTGCAATATTGCAAGACATACCTGGCCCCAGGCAGGACAGTTATGGCTCTGCCAACACCTAAGTGGTGCAGACAGATCCCATGTGACAGGTTATGTAACTGAGCTGGGCTTTATATGCCCCGGGACCCAAAGCATGTAAAGGGCTCGAGGGAGAAGAGCATCAGGTGAGGAAAAGATGTTTGCATGCTGTGCTTCTTGGGGTACTTTTGGCATTGTAGCAAACAATATTAGGCTTAATCTTATGCTTCATTAAGAGGTCGATTTGTAGTAAGTCCGTGGGATTTAGTAATGATTTGTGTGTTCTAGAATTGAAGGGGCTGAAATTCTACGAAGACTCAGAAATCATGATGATTCCTCTCCGGAGAATGACACCTGGGTATATAAGGTTGTTGCAGGTATGAAATTATGTGGGTTTGGGGTTTTTTTCTGCTTTTAATTGATCTTCAAAGTACCTCTGTTTCTCTTGACCAGCCTGATTTTATTTCAAATTATTGCATGACCAACCCAAGGGAAGACTTGTTTCTTGTGGGCTAACTTACATAACAACACAAAGAAGGCTTAATTAAGCCTCTGCTGAAAGGCAATTGAATTATGATATATCTTGATAATTGGTATCATGGTGGAATACCAAATGCAGAATACTTGGAAGGAGTTTATGCTTCTGCAGTGCTAAAACAGAAACTGCTTCTCCATAATTTTCTCTTTCAATGGCTTTGTGTATTTGGAGCAGCAGGAAAATGTTAATGGGAAGAAGGATGATGGCTTCCTCATCAACTCAGATGAGCTGTCAGTGAAACACTTCAGCCAGCTTCCATGGCTGTGATAAAGAAACCTCAGTCAGTGATGCACTCTGGAACACAGGGGGACATTCAATCATTATATGAAAAAAAAATAAAAGCAAGCATAGAAAATGCTTTAAAACAACTGAATAATTGAGACTAAAGCAGCCAAGTATATATATATATATACATATATATACATATGTATACCAAAGTAGAACATCTTCCTTATTTTACTACATATTTTGATATTTACAGTGCATCTATCCTTTCTGTGGAAAATGTCACAGCTCTTAAAAATGTGATCTGCATCCAGAATCATAGGCTATAGTAGCTGAGGGATGATGATTGAGTAGTTGAGAGGCTGAGCTAAAGATACTGTGTTTCAGACCTAGCAGTGAATTTCTTTCATACTTCCCTGTATATCTTTTGGTATCACCCTACGTAGTAATTCTGTTTGGAATTTCCACTGTCTTTATTCTACTGCTGAAGAAACCCTAGCTAGATACATTGATCAAGATCAGAGCACTCAGCTCTGATTCTTTAAGCTCTATAAAAACTGGAATATGGAAGTGAAAATCAGGCTCCTTGGAATCTCTTGCTCCTCTCAGTGGTGCCATCCATGCTTTCTGTTCACGGATTGCAAGGGAAATCATTAAAAACATTATTTGAGGCCTAGTCCTCTTTTCATGTACAAAAACAAAATGCACCAACTAGAAAGACACATGATATGTTTTAACTTGAAGAACTAGTGTGTATTGGAATTTGTATTTTGCTCTCTAGAGAGTCCATGCAACAGTGTTTCTGCTTCTTGGTTAGTGTATCATATGCACTAGGCAAGCAACAGTAACTTAATTTCTTTTCTGATTGTTTTTCAGATAATAGGTAATTGATTTTTTTTTAATCTTTACTTTGATTGTCTTGAACGAAGACTTTGTGTCTTGGTTGTACTTGACAAAGTGACTGTGTTAAAACTTGTCTGCTTGGTCTAGTCTTACTTCTAGAGCTCATGAGCGGTGTTCGTAGTCCCTTTTAGCCTTGCTTTCCTGAATTAATACCTAACGTTCAAGGGAGCATCTCTGTGTTAGCAGCTAATCTGTGGGAAGGAAGAAATCTTTGCACTTTGCTGAACAAGAAAGTTCCTTCTCCTTTATGCCTAAGCCTCCACACTTGATTCATCTCTCCCTCTCAGCACGGTAGCCACGTGGAACCCCATTAAAGTCACCAAAATCAACAGTTGCAATTGAAAGAAAAATCGTATCAGAAATGTGTCCTTTCTTTTGCAAACTGATAAAATGGGAGGCCGTCCAAAACATGCAATAGTTTGTGACAAATACTCTTCAGCAGAAAGCAGAATCGTACTATGTTAAATGGCATGGAGAAGAAAGAAGTGCTTTGTAGGTTCCAAAGACCTTCTTTTGTGTTGCACTCAGCTGAATCAGCATGTAACTTGCCCTGTTTCTCCCACAGACTCAAGCTGCAGCAAAAATTGTTATCAACCCATCAGACACAGCACTGCAACGGGCGGCGTTCCTCCTGGGAGTGTTTGGGATCAGTATATCCAGCTACAGCACTCATCAGCTAACTCAAACAAAGAGATTCCCCTTGACCCCTTAAGCTGTGTTGGGATGTGACCCAAGAAGTCCAGGCTTATGTCAGTACTGCTGATGAGTGGCTTTTCTGCCTCAGTTACCAGTGTGGAGGTAATGAGACACTTTGCAGTCGTGACTTCTACGTGCAAAGTTAAAAAGATGGAAGAATTCCAGACATCTTCAAGAAAGAAAAAAACTGCTATCAGAATCATCAGATTTCCAAATAACAAAAACCGTCTGAAAATACAATGGACTTCTTTTGTTATCCAGTGTATACACAGAGAGAGACCTAAAGGTATAAACATGTGGTTACATTCAGAGTAGGTGTAAACAGGTTGATGGGGGTGCCGTGCTTCAGGAGAATTGCACTGCATTGCAGCTTTTGCAAATTGACTCTGATGCAAAGACTGGTTTTGAAAAGAAGTTAAAGGCAACATATTCCTCTAATAAGAGTTAGAACGAATGAAAGTAATCTCCCATTGACTCTCTTCACTATTCTATCTAACTAGATATGTACATTTGTGTGTATTACAGAATTTGTGCACTCTAGCCTTTTTTATTGAATCTTAAACATTTCCTGATGCCTTTTGAGTAGCAATGTCTGTGTATGTAACACAAGCTGGTAGTCTTCTGCCACAGCAGAGATGGCCACAGGCTACACCAGCCATATGGTGCTGGGAAAGGCCCATGGCTCCAGACCAGATAACTTCATAACTCTGTACAGTAACTCTCTGTTCTAGAAAGTATCAGTAAAAATATTGTGTTGGGTTTCACTGTGAAGTTACACATCTGATCAAATTCCTCTGCAAAGCCAACTCATCCCATAATATACATTTTGATTAAAATAGAGATTAAGCTTTTTTCCCCTCCTTCTCCGTGTTTTTTTTCTCACTTGGTGCAATAGCTTATTCAAGAATGCTCTTTTACTATTGGTTTGCATTTTTCCAACTGTTTCTGATGTTTTATGTAAACATAGCTTTGTGGGCTCTTCTGTACATATGTTAGCATTTAAAATCCTTTGTTCTCAGTTACTAAATACAAATATTATTTGCGGTTTTTTAGTGTTTAAAATTATTGCATCTGTCAACAGTGTATATATTCAACCACTAAGGGGCATCCTACACAGCTGAATATTTTGAACTCTTCAGGTTGCTCATTCCAACATTACAAACCACAAATTGAATCAGGCTGAAATTTTTACTTTTTTTTTTAAACTGTTGTTTCCTCTGTATCCTTTTTTCTCATCCCCTCCAAGAAATGTCTCTCCTCTCCCACAGCTCTTGTAAACTGAAAATGATGAGAAAATCAGCATTTACAAGGTCATTTTTTCCAATGTACCAGGTCACAAATTACCTGCATCTTGTATAGACTTCTGTTTATATTTAAAAAATCATATAATGCAATATTCCAACTTCTGCCTTCCCCTACAAGAAATGAAACAAAATACTTGAACCCCTTGACAAAAGTAAAAATGATACCTCTGAAAAACATTCAGTCACATAGACTTACATTACACAGTGTGACCCCCACCAGCACCCTCAGTATGCCACAGTTATGGCTTTTTAATCTATTTATATGATATTGGGCAGCTGCAGTTCTGTTAACTGATCTCCTGCTCCCATTCAACACAAAGGTAAGACCATTAGCTGTTTTCAGGGCCATTACTATGCTAATGCAAAACTCTTCTGTTAGATGAAGGCTAAGTGCAATAACAACATCATTTTAAGAAGATACACTAGAATAAAATAAATGATAACTTGGCTGTGAGATGTTCTAATTAGAAATGATGCTCATAAGGTATGTGTACTTTTTCCACGAGAATTGCTTTGGATAGTTTTGAAAGCTTTATTTAGTACCAGGGAAAATGGCCAGAGGACAACACAGGCAATAGGTACATTGAGTGTGGAGAGACTCAATAAAGGTATGAGCCATAGGAGCCTCGGGAAAATACAGTGAAGCACCAGGGAGATGTAACTGAAATTATTTACAAAACACATTTAAACTTGCTGATGGTGAATTTGGCTTGGGCTGAAAATCAACTTCAGGTGAAAAGTTGGCACTGCATCCAGCAGAAGATGTAGGCACAGGTATCTAACCTGTCTGTTCCTGCAGAAATCTACACCTAATATGTCAATTTTCTGAAGTTCAGCTGTCAACTAATGCCAAGCACAACAGACATCCACGTGCCCTTCCCTTTTGCTGCTGTGGCTCCCTGGAAGATCTGCTTTCAGCCTTCCCCTCAGCCAGGTGAGGCTGGGGTGTGATTAGCACCCAGACATCAAAACCTTGTGGGGTGGCAACAACATGCCCATCTTCTCATCCTTCCTGTGGCTGGAAGCATAGTGATGGACTGGAGGCTGCCCAGAATATGACTGGAAGCTAACATCTCCTGCTGTTGGTCAGAGCAAATACTCTTTGGCAGAGGAAGGTAAGGCAGCTGCACAGATCTCCCACAAAGGAGCCTGTGGCACTGTACCTTCCCTCCTCATGTTCTTCTGAAGGATCAGTGTGGTCCCATGGGGTCCCAGCTCCTAAAGCAGGCTAGCTCTAGGAACCTGTCCCTGCTCTGCATCCCCTACAGCAGGGGGCCCAAACAGGCAATTAGGATAAACTAAAACTTTATCCTCCTAATTGCCTGTTAGCTGTTTGCCCCCTCCCTGCACTTGGTGTACCAGGGGTTTGGACTTTACCTGTGTTTGCCATGTTTATAGACATCTAACTCAAGCCTCCAGGCTCAGTATGTGGCTGGTCTCCCAAAATCTGAGTAGGATACCACTCTGTGTTGCAATTCCCAGATGTGCCTGTGAATGTTCTCTTCAAAGCTCTGAGCATGCCAAACCTCAAGCATATGTTTATGTCCTATTGAAGTCAAAGAGGGTTTAAGGAACATCCTCACATCCTTTGCCAGACTGAGGTATTTAATCTCTTCCTTGATCTCCCCCCAAAAAGTATTTACATTTTAAATATATTTGCACTTTTGTTTATATGGCTTTTACATCAAAAATGTTGGCAATTCATCAACAACTGAATGCTGATGAGAGTCAGGAGCCTGGTGAGCTTGGAGAGGTTAATGCTGCATTATTTAGTTTTAAGAAACAGCAGCAATGGATTTCATTTGGCATATAAATTATGTTTGAGGACTTAGGCTCCAGGAATTACTTTTTACCTACCCTAGCTTGTAAAAATATTTAAATAGAAGCACTATTTAAGCTAGTAAATATTAGACTTTCTTTATAAATACACTTAAAAGCCATTTAATAAAAATTATTATGTTGGTTTTACCTCTAATATCAGACAAATATAGGTCAATATCTCTTGATGCTGAACAATGGTAACTCAACTAATCCACTTCTAGCAGCAGTAACTTCTCTAGCCTGAATTATGTCTTGATATATCAAGTTAGTTATTTTATTCTTTGAGAAGGAATCACAAGAGATTTTGTAGCTGTTTGATTCTTATGCCTGAGTCCACTTCCTAAAGGCAAGTGAAATGAAAGTATTAAATAATCAGAAACTCAAACATAGTTTATATTCTCTTCAAATAGATGTAGCATAGACTGGAGACTTGTTTGCGATAAATGGCATTGCTAGTGAATATCACAGAGCATTCAAGCTCCCTTTCACATATATACTCAGTTATCTAAAGCAGGATTTCTGTCTTCTTCCATCAGGACAGGCAACCAAGGACAGTCACTCAAGGTAGCACTCATCTACTAGTCAGGGAAGTATAAAATAAAGGCAGTGTCTGACATATTTTCATGCATCTCCTGGAAATTATTTTTCTGCATGAAAATTACTGCTCTAGAGCATTACTTATCTCTAAAGTTAGAGCTGCAGATTGTGCATCTCCTGATATATCACAGACCAAGAAGACAAACTTGAGTTTGCCTTAACAGTGAGTGGAAGCTCCATCACCTCCTAGGTAGAGGTAGTGTCATCATGCTACTGAACCCCTAATTTGTGTATCAAACTAAGAACAGAAGGCAAACAAGCTGAGAAACCCTTCATTTTAGACCATGCATTTTTGCTAGTGCTAGATGCATGGAAGTCTGGCCTCAGCTGAGGTTTCAGGTGCTGCCATAGTGGTAATTAGCAAATTAATAAATTAAGAAATAAAACTGGGGCACCGATGCTGCATGGGAGCTTCCTTCTTGAGATGTTCTGTGTCTGAAATCACCTTTTCAACTGCAAATTGTGCAGTGGGTTTATCAGTGGCAAAGCTGTATGCCAGTGTTAATTCACTTCCCTGGCCTCAGTTGAACGTGGCCACAGAGACTTAACAGAGAAATAGTTTTACCTGTGCAGTGCAATGGTGCTTGCATATGGATATGTTAGTAAAAAAACAAACAGAAGAAGACATTAATGCTTGTCACATCTTTTCCAACCTTGGATAAAAGGCCTTTTCCCCTCTTAGTTATGAGTAGTCAATGAGAACACAAAATAACACCCTAAAGAAGTATTGTCTTTCATATGACTTTCTTGTTATTCTTCTAAAACTATCACAATTTAATAAGGTAGCTGAAAGGTAGTTTAATCAAACAGCAGATTAATAAGGTTCCTGGGGCTACATTCACTTCAGCTTTTAACTAAGTGTATAACCATGAGCTATGGAGTGTCACCGTCTTTTAATCAGTGCCCCTGTCTCTGCAGTGCATGTGTTTGTAAGCATAAAAACAGCCCCAAAGGGCCCAGAAAGACATGTTTCTTCCCCTCCTTAGCAGCATTCTTGCAAGTGACGTTTTTAAGAACACAAAGTGACTAAAAGCAATAATCCATACCTTTTTGAAAACTTTTAGGAACTTCATGTGATCCACAGCACCACACTGATGAGGTCCATCCTACAAGGGAGACACTGCAGTCAGAGTAATCAAAGGAGCTGTCTGATGCCATGCAGGGTGAGGGCTTGAATTAACTCTCAGTGAGTGCTTCCGTGTATTTTCCTAAGAAAGATCAGAGAACCAGCTCAGCTGACATGAACAATGGAAAGTTTGGAAAAGTCTGTGAGCACTCTTAACTCCCACTACACAGAGTAGAGGCAGGTCCTGGTGAGGCCACCGACACCCTGGCACCTGGCAGCAGCTTGAAGCTGCTTCACAATGAGCTGAAGGAATGTGGATGGTTTCCTTACATGTCAAAGTACTTGGTGTTTGGGGGTTCTATAATTTTTCTGTAATTTTCCTCACTGGGGGAAAGGGCTGTATCTCATTGCTGTTATTTAAACCAGAGTAAGGAATAAATACAGAGTCAGAGTGACCCTGCTGCTGAGAAATATTTTTAATCTTTTTTAAAAAAGCAAATGACAAATTAGTTTGTCCTTCACTCTCTGTTCTTCAGTAATGGATTACAGGAACTTGGAACTTTTGGCCCAACAGGGATTGTGGCACGTAAAGCCAAAACTGCTGAAAGCTTGGACAGAATCATCACTGGCCAGGAATAGCTCAAACACTATGTGTCTTCCCTGTCATAGCTGAGCCATATTTCCTTTTAAAATGCAAGCTTTGCCTTAAGGGAAAAGAAAGCTGTGCTCTGCTCCCCTAGGGGTCTTCGGCTGCCCTGTGATAGATCCCTGAGGAGAGGAAGGGCAGAGGAACGGAACCAAAAAATTTGCTTCACCATGACCCTCCAATGGCAGAAGAGCCCCTCGGCTGCTGCTTTGGGTCAACGCAGCCAGAGAATGGCTTAGCTTTTGGTGAGGGTCCCCATCCCTGTCCCTGCTGTCTCCTGCTCCCAGAGCTGCTTTCTGGAGCCTCTGAAGCTTATGGAGCTGTGCCTGACCCTCTGTGCCTCTCTGTCTGTCTGTGCACATAAGGGTGAGAGGGCAGGAGCAGGATCTGGCCATCAGGTGCAGGAGGTGGTGAACACCGAAGAGGGATGAGGAGGGATGCCTCACTGCATCGATGGTTTGTGCAAATCCCTGAATCTTCCCTGAGCAACATGCAGTCTCCCACTGGGCCTTAGCTTTCATCTGCAGCACAGCACTGGCAGGAAGCTCTTTCCTCAGGTAACTCTGAGTCCCCTTTTCACTCGCTTGCCAGTTATGTCCTGTTCATTAGCCCCAGAGCTCACCTGAGGGATTATTTGTAATGCTTTATCCCCTGCTGAATTCAACTGTTAATTTGATAGCATAGTATCAAGAGGAGAAACTAAATAAACACTGTGAGTGTTTGCACTGAAAAAGTACCTGCAATGTTTTTTGCCACTTTCTTCCTTATTGTGAAGTTTCCCATAAATTTGCTATTGTGTGTGTGTCCCTACATCTCCCTGCCTTTTCCTTGCCAAGCAGAAAGGCCTGGAGGCCTCAGCTGACCCCATCTTTCAGAACAGCATGGGATGGGAGGAGAGGCATCACTCAGCAAAGAACAAGAGAAGCAGAACAAGCATCCCTCCCACCGGGTGAGAAGGGCTGTAAATCTCAACCAGCGGCCACGCAGGGAGCCCAAGATCACGCTGAGCCCAGGGCGGCTTTAATGAGCCAATGCTCCTGCAAGCATTCAGCAAAGCTGGGGACTCGCTCAGGCTCTGGGTACTTGTAGCTGTGGTTTAGCTGTGCAACTGCCTCAGTACAGGTTTGTGCCAAAGTGACAGGCTGATAAATGTAAGAAAACCCATTTTTAGTGGGTCACTAACAGACTTTTTGTTTGATTTTAGTCATACATTCTGAATTCCACTTCATCATTGCTCCCCCATATTAAATAGCTCCTTGCAGAGCAGTGCATTAAAAAGCCCAGAGTTTGCTTGAGGATATCAATATGGGAGTACGATGCTGCACCTTTATCTCACTGAACTTTAGTTCGTGAAATATTCAGAAAGAATATTTTCCATAGGTTCTTTCCATAGTGAGTGAAAAAAATTAACACCTCCAGAGAAAATTCATCCCCTTCAGGAAGTGTCTAGAAAAGGTGGACCAAATCCCCCCCCTCAGAATGAGTGCTTCTCCCTGTATTGACTAGGGCTGGACATCTCGCTTTCAGAAGCTCAGGGTAGCAGAGACAAATAATCCCTACCCCTACAAAAACATTCTATTCCAATAATAGCAGTTTCCCATTGAAGACAGACACTGAGGCAGATTGTGACTTCAGAGGCACAATTTTCAGGATCTGGGTACCTTTCAGAGGGAGTCACTGAGCTGCAGGGTGCTGTCTCTGGGGCCAGGAGAGCAGAGCGTGGGCAGTGACCAGCTAAGACAGCCCCACTGTGGCTCATCTCTCATATGGAGGCACCTGGAAGCCTCAGAAGCAGCACTGAAGTATACACATGCTTGCCCTGGAGAGGTGAATGTACCGGTGCCTGTCACAGTACCAGGGCTAAGTAACATTAAGAAACTAAGCAATGAAGATGCACAGATCCAGGCATCCTCATGGGAAATAAAAGGTCACGAAGGGCATTCTGTGTTTCCTTGGGAGGTGAAGCCCTCCCCACTACGTGTGCACTGTCATTGGGCTACAACAGGAGTCACTAAACAGGTGTTCGTCGTGTATCTGCTGACCATCCTTCCCAGAGGCGGTAGGATGCCCTCTGCAGAGCAGCTTTCAGGCACCCAGAAAACTGCAACAGTGCTGAAGGATCCAGCATGAGGCCCATTCACAACCCCACCAGCTGCTCCCTTCCATCTCCCCATTATGGGAACAGTCTGGTCACTCTTTTCCTTTCCAGCACCACCTCTCTGGGTGGCCTTTCAGAGAAATGACCCTCATCAGCAATGAGTTGGTGGGAGATGGCTCACCTTCTGTCTCCCCTGAAACAGAGGTGTAGCCACTGCCTGCAGGCTGCAGGTTGGAGGTGGAGTGAGGGCCACGGTGAAGCCCAGTGGCCACCAGAGCCTTCTGCTGGCCCCCGGGCATTAGTTGTGGCCAAAGTAGGAGGTGCCCATGTGCTGCAACAATCCCATGGTGGCCACTTTATTGATTAATTTCAGTTGGCATTCAAATGCAATTTAAGAAGTTGCTTAATCTTTTATGTAAGTTAAGAAGGAACAGCTGAAAATTTATCAAATTAATCATTTCTGTGTAAGGACTGTAATCTGCAAACAAAAAACCCAACCAAACAACCAAACAACCAAAAAAAAAATCCAGCTCAAAACTCTGCAGCTCTGTGTAAAATATGCTTCAAATACTGTCTTGAATCTTATTTAGTTCATCATCATTTTGCTACCTGAGCTGAGCGAACAACTGACATAACATAAAATATCTGAGGTATTTAAACTAGGAGTGCAATTACTTCAGGTTCTTCCTGTTGTCACTGGAGAGAAATAAATGCTACTCTGTTCTTGGGCGAGCCAGTCAACCTTCCAGAGGCAGCTATTTCTTTCCACTGATTGTGGAGGGAGCCTAATGTGCTCCTAATTTAGGTGTCTCATTTGCGTTCCCATAGCTAGCTAGGATGAATCCAAGCCAAAATCAATCTGCTTAAGTCAAATCTCCCACTGCCAAAGGTCAAGCAACTTGCTCTTACAGGGATTGCTAACCATGGTTCTTGACACTTGGTTTTCCCAAGCAACAAAGACATAGTCACTCATGAACAGCATCACAGAATCACAGGATGATTTGAGTGGGAGGGGACCTTCAGAGTTAGAGCTTCACTGTCATCCTTGAGATTTGATTAAAAAGTGAGTTGTGCTGTACCTCGATCTTCATGGTTCCTTTAAAGGACTTGCTGTACTCATTGTAGTCTAACAGCCCTTTAAATGAAATATTCTTTTGCCAATACCTATACTAAAGTGTTATTTCCCTTAACAAAATGTTTAACATAAAATGTTACCAGTTATTGTACACTTTAATCCCAGGCCCTGCTGAGAAGTTCTCAATAAATAATAATTTTCATTTATTTTCAACACAGGCGTCGATAAGTAATTGCGTAATATTGCTGAGGCTGAATTATCTGCAGATCTGTGCTGCACTGTAAATAAAGTGCTGGGTGTGCTTTGCACTCTCTGATCTGAGCCCGTGCCAAGAACCTGAAATCATCCACTTTACCAAGAGAGGTTGAGAAAAGGAGAGGATATATGGAGAATATGGCTCAAGTTTTACATTTGAATCTGATTAGTGACTCCAGCAGTTGTTTCAGTTCCTCATCTGCACAAGCAGGTAACAATATTTCCTTTTTCTCACTTTTCTGCTTTGCCTATGGCAGCAGGAGAGTGGCTGGTGGTTGCCCTCTCCATGCAGGCAGCATGTGCTCTGGGTACCTGTTCCCAGCAAGTGACTCCGATGGACTGCAGCCCCCTCTGTTGCCTGATACCATCAGGCACTTGCCTGAAGAGCCTTGGTCTTTGCATGAGTTGCTGCCACAGGTCAGGATAAAAGAGAAGAAAAATTGGCCTGTGGCTTTAAAAGATATAAAGCAACCTCTTGAATAAAATGATGGCCTCCTGGGTGCTTAAGGTACTCTCCTGAGAAAAAACCAACCAAACTAACAAGCCTGCCAAGATCTTAAGTCATCTGGCTTCACATGCATCTGCAACTGACTCAGCAGTCTTCCCTTCCTCCAGCTGCACAAGTAGCATGTGCAGTGTCCTAAAGCCAGGGGTGGTAGCAGCCCATGATGAATGAGCATCTACTATTGTTGCAGATGCTTTGAGAGCCCTCTGGGATGTCCCTACTGTGCTGGGCATATACCAACCCTAAACATCATTTCCTGCCCCACTTTGCTTTCTATGAAAATGTACAAGATGTAAAGTTTGTTGGATCACTCTGAAGACCTATTAGTCTTCATGAAAAGTCAAAAGTGAGCAGTAGAAATTTTTTCCAGATTTTTGCCAATAAAATGAGAAGGAAAAGTACCAATGTGCTTGCATGGTGAGAACAAGGAAACAACTGTGTTGCTCAGACCATCAGTCTCACTGAAAATGTTTGTTCTTCACTAGATAGTGTTGAAAAGGAGTTATGCCAATGTCTCAGATGCTTTGTACTTGCCAAGTCTGAAACAGTGATATTTAATTAATATAACCAGTATATGGTTATTTAAAGGAATATTTTAGTATCAGAACCCATTTACTTCCATTACCTGAGAGATGCTGCAGCCACAGATCAAACATTCACCTAATAACTATGCTATTACCAGGTGGACCTGAGGAAATTCGCTTAGGAGTACTTGAGGATCTGGCTGAAGGAGTTTGAGAGCCATTAGTGGTTATAGCTGTGGTTCCTGAAGGATTGGGCAGGTCCCAGAAGACTGAAAAAATGGCAAATATCTTTCAGATGGAAAAGCTCAGGATCATCACTCAATAATACTTAAAAAACATTCAACGGTACTTGACAACTAATCAGAGCTATCTGCAAACCTACAGAAAAATAAGAGGATAAAAAGCAGCTAATGTGTTTACCAGGAACAAGTTGTGCAACCAACCTGGTTTCCTTCTTAGGTGACATTACAAGCAGGTGAGCAAGCAGTGTAATGCATGACTTCCATAATGTGGTGACAAATGATATTCTAACACACAAGCTGGGAGAAAACATTCTTAAATGAACTGCAGTAATGAGATTACAGGTCTTGTCGAAAAACCTACAAAGAATGAAGAGTATTCTCTGAGTGTCTGGGAAAAAAGTACAGAATGGGCTGCTGCACACTGCTGTGAACGGGGGCTGCCTGATATTTTTACTAATGACTCATGTTATGTGAGTGGGAATGCATAAAACATCAACCTCAGAAGGTCTGCAGGCACCGAAAGACAGGAGCAGAATTCACAATGATCTAAAAATCTGCCAAGTGCTCCAAAATCAGCTGTGGGATTCAAGAAGGACAAGCACAAAAAGTTTGATGGGTGAGGAGCAACTCAAGATCGATGGAGTGAATCACAGCACTAGGCAGCAGTGTCAAACTCTTGCAGAGGTGGGAAGCAGCCTCATGGGGAGGTGAAGATGGGAGTGCAGGCTGCAAGGCATGTGAAGGGGTCCTCCTACTTTGCACATTAATGGTGAAGGCTTGGCATGACTTCTGTGTCTCGTTTTGGCCACCGTCCTTCAAGGAAGATGTGGACCAAGTGAAGAGAGCTCAGAAGAAAGTTACAAAAGTAAGAAGTGCAGAAAGTGTGACCTGCACAGAAAGACTGATCAAACTGGTAGCCTGGAGAGGGGAAGGTGAATAAATGCCACGGACCCAACTATCCCCCTGGCAGCACTGGCAGTGGACACTGTGCCTGTAGAAGGCACCTCTGCTGACCCACAAATAGCAGGTGTTCTCTTTTTCTGACCTACCTGTAACGTTCTGTGTTACAGCGCTTTGCAAAGCCAAGGCCACCCTGCTTCACCATGCCTTAGTGGATCCATAATACACACTCTGTGCCACAAAATTATGCTGAAGACAGCTGATTTGGACAGGAAGCTCAGGGGTGCTCACTTATCCTGGAAGCTGCCAACACACCAACAAACACTTAATACTACAGGATCACCAGAGGGAAGGTGCCTTCAAACATGCAAATAGGGATGAGCCACCATAGAACTTTTTTGTCCAACAGGTTGGCATCCTGGGACACTGATGTGGATGGCTGCACTGCCAAGTGCTACCAAGGGTTTTCTGGTATGGGAGCAGTGCTGGGAATGGGTGTTTTGTTTTCAGTTTTATTTAGTAAAGGATGCTCCAGCAAAGTTGATCTCCTGCTGTACTGCTCATTCTGACTGGGAAAGTGTCCATAATACTGGGAGGAGAAAAAAGAAAGTTGGGCTTAGATTTGTAAAGGCACTGATTAAAAAGTCATGGCTTACTATTTCAGGTGCCTTTCTTTAGGTACCACAAAGTTCAATCTCATGGAAATGAGCTGTACCATGCCAGGAGGGTAACCTCTGCTCCCCGTGGTGGCAGGTGGAAGAAGAGAGACTGAAGAGCAGCTCGGTGAGTCCGCAGCATACCAGTTCCTGCTGAGGCAGCTACTTCAAAATCACAGTATCACAGAATATGCTGAGTTGGAAGAGACCCAAAAGGATCATTGAGTCCAATTCCTGGCCCTGCACAGGACCATCCTCAAGAGTCACACCATGTGCCTGAGAGTGTTGCCAAATGCTTGAATTCTCTCAGGCTTGATGCTGTGACCTCCCTGAGGAGCCTGTTCCAGTGCTCAATAATCTTCTGGGTGAAGAATCTTTTTCCAATATCCAACCTAAACCTCTCCTGCCACAACTTCAGGCCATTCCCTCAGATCCTGTCACTGGTCACCAGAGAGAAGAGATCAGTGTCTGCCCCTTCTGTTGCCTTCACAAGGAAGTTGTAACTGCAATGAGGTCTCCCCTCAGTCTCCTCTTCTCCAGGCTGAACAGACCATGTGACCTCAGCTGCTCCTCATATGGCTTCCTCTCAAGGCCCTTCACCATCTTCATTCCCCTCCTTTGTACTGAGCCTCCATCAGTGCTTGGACAGTCCTGGACCCACCAGCCAGTGGGTCAGGACCCACCAGCCAGTGGAAACCTTTTCCCAACACACGCATCCATCAACAGCTGGTGCCTCTGGACACACAGCTGGAGGAGAGCCAACAGTGTCACGCATTCATCCCAAAGAGTCCAGTAGTCAAAGCACCTGTCTCAGATGGATGTGGCACCAATCTCATGGCCAGGA
Organism: Manacus candei; assembly: GCF_025592945.1. NCBI lineage: Eukaryota > Metazoa > Chordata > Aves > Passeriformes > Pipridae > Manacus > Manacus candei. The sequence goes on along the minus strand of NW_026138059.1, from coordinate 10,155,953 downwards.
GGTCTGTGTCCACAGCTCTGGCCACCTCCCAGCCCCACGAGGTTCTCCCAGAAGCAGGCCTGGAGATGAGGCAGGTCCTTTCTGCAGCGCAGCTGGGCATGAGGACACCGAGGGAGCAGGAGCACAGCTGTAGATGAACAGCTAACATGGAAAGGATGCCAAAAACTTTGAACCACAGATCTCTTAGCACCTGCCCTGCTCTTCCAGAAACACATGTAATTAAGCACCAAGAACAGACTGATTGAACTGCAGCATCAAATTTCATCAATTCTCCTTTCTGTTATAAGTTCTGAGACAGATCCATGATCTTGTCTGTGCTCTGCAGAAGATTGTTTGCAAATGGTAAACAACCTCAGTTATCTCTAGTACCATACCCAGTCGAGTATCCAAATGAGTCACACATGGCAGGATTGCTCGCTTTGGCAAGTCTGCCATCACACAGGTGGATAGAGGCAGCAGTCTCACATCTACGGTCGCCTCTCCCTGTTCCAAAGATGTGGGGTTGCTGGAGCCATGACAAATCTTTAATGTTGGACTCAAAGGTCACAGCTGCACATCCACATTTCCCTAGGCACTTCAGGTACATCTCTGAGATCTCTGTCGTATGAGCCCCACTTTGCCCTGCTGACTTGAAGGTGAAGATGGTTTCCACTTTTGGTGCAGGAGCCCCGCTTCAGGTACATAGGATATTCATTTCTCTGACATTTAACACACCAAGTGGGAGGAGGAAAGCTGTCTGTGACTTGTAATATAACTGCTGTACTATGAAACATCATAAACCGTGCACCCAGATGTTCTTTTTTTGGTAACAGCATAATAATTTTATGCAAATATCTGCTCTTTTCAGTACTGTTTTTCTCCTATTCTGGAGTTTTCACTCTTTCTATGTGTCCATATTATGCCCGGTTCTAGTGTTTGATTTTAAATACATGTGATTTCTTTCATTATTCTCATTGTTGCACATGGTCCAATTCACCAGCCTGATTTATTTTTTTATATCAACTATTCAATATCATGCAACCCTAGTAACAGTTTATATGCCTAAGGTAAAGTAAAGTTAATGGATAGCAGAATCCCTAGCTTATTTTTAGGAGTGGAGCTTTTATTTCATATGCTATTGATCATCAAGAGACAACATGTTATTGCAAGTTTACTTTAACTGTTCCTATGGCACCACCATGGGGGAAGCATGAAAATCAATATAGCAGAAAAATTATGTTTCTTTCAGAAATTTACATGCAAGTAAAAAGAAGATTAAAAAATTTAGTGAAAACTTTGATTTCGCTGTTTATCTCCTGTTGAAATCTAGCTCTTCTTTTGACCAGCTTTAGGACAACTCAATGGACTTGGGCAAACGTCAAACCAAAACTATTTTTGACAATGTTCTGAAAATATTGGCAGCCTTTTTCAGTTGGACATGCAGAGGGGTTTAAATTTAGTAAGTTGCTGTCAAAACTGGCATCATTTTATCATAGTCAGTCAACGCCCTTGCCCTGGTGAAGGTGATTTCGTCTGTGCAAGCCCTCACCAAAACATTAAGGCAGTATAAATGAGCTCTCTGAGTGAGCACGGCTATCCTACAGCCAGCAGCAGCATGCTGGGAAAGAAAGTGGGCCTGGAGCTCTGGTCCTTAGGATCTATTTTGATTCACTGTACATCATTTTTCCACGTTGCCTACTGAGGCTCTTCTGAAAAATTATGTTCATGGTTCATTTTAAGTAATCTCTGGTGCCTCGTAGCCTTGCTCTTTGAAACAACTCAATCTGAATATCCATCACTGAAAGGCATTTGAGGGCAGATTTCCAGACAAGATCCTAAATCATCCCTGTGACATGCACATGTTCACAAATCCACCTGTGCAAACTCCTCTGTTTACAAAAACTTTTTTTTTTAATGCATAATTATTTTTGCCAAATCAGAAAACTTTCTGAAGGCAGGAACAAGTGAGGATTCGGTCAGCTCCTTGCATCTGTGCTTAAAAGATAAAGGAATATGTGGAAGAGAGTGCTGAAAATGAGAATAAATCACCTCTTAGCCCCAGCTGTTTATCCTTTTAAGTCCCATGAAAATTGTAGTGTCAGCGAATTTAACTTTTCCTCCTTTTGACAAGGGATGAGGTATTATCTTTTTTGGGAGCCTGCCTGGGTGTGACTGCCATTTACCAGCTGAGCACACAACAAGGCCGAGTGGTTTAGACAAATGAATAGTCTTTCTCACCCTGCCAAAAACTGCCTCATCTGTGGAACACCTTGTAGGAAATAAGGTAATGTTTGTTTCTTTGAAACAGCTCTAAGTATCTTTAAAGAAGGTAGAGGCTATCAAATCGATGCAAAAGCTCCTGGGTGAGGGTCCTTCTGGTGTGCTGTGGTCTTCCACATTGATTCTGCTTGTAACACATCCTGCTTGCCAACATATCTTCAGAGAGAGTACGGTGGAACATGGGGAATAACTCCCACCATAGGAAATGCGGGGGGACAAATGTGGGGGCCAAGCTTTTTGTAGTGGTCTACTTTAAAGTATATGGAAACTGAAATCACAACAAGGCTAGAGTTGTGGGGGGCAGCTTTGCAAATCCCATCCATATGCGAGTGCCGTAGACCAAAGCCTACTTCGTAAAATATGCATGATAGGGGATTTCTGGGGTGGATTTGCACTTGAAGTACTTCTATGTAGGGTGTGGGAGCTGGTTTTTCCCATGACTCTGGGCCCTCATTCCAATTTTGGACATTTAGATTTAGTGTATGTAGCTAAGTCCTGATTTAAGTGCATACGTTTATGCCACCAATATGTTTCTTTAGCTGCCTGAAACATTTCTAGCAGTTCAGATATCTTCCTCTGTAATGTCCCTTGTGGAAGCAGAAGTTTTATAAATTCCTCTGTGTTGAAACAACACGGGAACTAAAAGGGGATTCATTGGGTTAACATAAAAAGTCTCAGGTGCTGCAGTGGGACATCATATCTGCATTCAAGTCTTCTCCACAGAGAAGCTTCTTTTGTCAGAACCACACCATGCACTGTCCGTAAGACGGTCCCCAGCAAGATTTGTTGGCAGCTCTGTGTGCCAAACTCATGGTATTAAAACTGCAAGTGAGAGATGTTATTTGCCGTGTTATGGCTGGGACTGCCTGCAAATGCCATGTACACCCTCCCCATGTGTCCTGGGTACTGCAGCCCTGCCACGGGATGGACCACGTGCTCACTTGTGTTGCTCCTGCTGCCAGAGGAGTGTCCTCATTTCACAGACAGCTTACAAAATCATTGGGAGGTTTTGGTGTGTATTCAGGGAGAAGAGCCAGCATGGCATCTACCACAACAACCCCCTTCACTCAGGTGGTCCCAGAGCAGCACTGCAAGCCAAGATCTGCCCCTGTACAACAAACATATCCTCACACAGTCAAACCTACTGGCAACATATGGATGGGTGGTTGTTATAGGAAGGATTCAAGGTAAAAAAACTTAGCCCCATTGAGAAGTGTTTCTATATACTTAGTGGTATACTAAGTATATAACATATATATATATATGACCCATCAAGAAGGGCTTTTTTTACACTTACTGGTATACCCTGTGGGACAGGGTAGGGTGATACATGGGAATACACTGTAATTAAACTATAAGCAGATGAATGCTTTCTCTTTACTAGCAGATTGTCAGAGAGAAACACTAAAATGAAGTGTGACTCTATGAGACATCATAACTTGGGGGCTTGGAAACTGTAAATAAGTAGAAACCCTTTGAAGGAATAGCTGAATTACGTCACGGAATATAAAGCAGAAAGCAGTTCAGTTTGTGGGATGGATGCTACAAGGTATCTCAAAACCCCCAATCCTACATAGCTCCAGCATTGCTCTATCAGTTTTGAAATATTCAGATTTTACTCACATTGATTCAACTCCCCTGAATTTGCTGGTACCTTGCAGAGGTACTGGAGGGAATGATTTGACAAGGTAGTCCTTCGGCATCGAAACTGATTTAAGTTTTTTCCTCTCTTGTACCTCAGCACTCCACAGGCTGGCCTGTGGTCTGCTGGCCAAAGTCTGCTGGCCATGACTGTCCTGGGGCTGACTTTATTGGGTTTGGATTAGGATCTAAATTCATGCAAATCTGCCATCAAATCAACATCACAAACCCCATAATTTTGTGTTTAACCATTGTATCCTCCAGATGGATATCTTCTTATGTTGTAGAGGTGTTTCTGAATATCAGTAATGAAGAAATTAGGGACGTTATTTAGCAGCCCATATTTTATGTACCATTATTACCTTACCCTTCTAAGAGTATGAACTTTCATAATATGAAACAAAATACTCCTGCCAATTTAAATGAAGAAACTAGAAGATCTGTCATAAAATCCAGCTGAAAGCAGTTCTGTGGAACAGCACAGAGGAAAATATACACACAGTAAATAAATAAATAAATAAACAAATCAGTAAAGACCAGTGTGATCAGATGAATGTTGGTGTGGTTGGAGACTGGGAGATCAATCACTGTTCTTGGCTGTCTCTACACATTTCTTCCCATGCCTAGTTGCCCAAAGCTGTTTCTCAAAATTCTCTGCCACCTCACTGTCCTTTGTGTAATAACTATCACTTCCTTTTTTCTAGAGAATCCTGAATAATTTGTTCCTGTGAGAAGTGACTACAATGGTAGGCATTATCTTGAAAGTATTAAAGAGCATATTTGCACAATTAATAGTTTCTGAGCACTTCAGATAATCAGCTATTCAGATTGAGGCTGCCTCACAACTCTGAAAAGTGATGTGCATTGTCTTTATCCCAGGACATAAATCTCACCACTCTTTGGGAAATCTCCTACTGGCCAGCACTCTCAGGGTAGAAGCCATCTTCTGAAATCTTTACTCAGTATTTCATTTTTGTCTGAGTTATTTCCTGGGAATTAAACACAATCCATAAAAAGAAAATAATAAACATCTGGGCAAATATGTCGGGGCAGGGATGTCCTGCAGCAGTGGGGTGACTTTAAAACGGCTGCTACATAATGCTTTCACTGCTGCCAATATATTTAGGTTGCAAATGCAATCAGTGGAAAACCAGTATTAAAATGAAGAGAAGTGAGAGCTGGACACCACAGTGTTATTTCTCATTTTGAAGGCATGCTAGGGCACCTCTGCTCTCCTTATGCCTCCTCTTCAGGAGTCACTCTGCACTCTTTCCAGTCAGTAACAAAACTGCCTGTCACTGCAAAGGTACAAATCAAACCTGGCTCATGTATTTCATCTGAGGGGTTTATGTATACATATAATGTTATGTCTAACAATAACAATACAAATATTGTATTATGTACATACAATGCATATAATGCATATGCTCTATGTTATATGTATATGTATTATGTAAAATTTACAAATATAAAATAGAGTAATATTCATCTATTCTATTACATGTATATTATGTAAGCATTCTATATGTATTTGTTACATATATTATATAAACTATATTGCATATATACTGTGGATTATATACCATAGCATATCTTTATATAACAATAGATCATTAAGTAGCTATTCTTATATATATATATATATATAGTGTTATTTACACGATAAAATATATACATATATTTATCTATTCTTATATGCTTCATATAATTGATATACAAAATATGTACATGTATTTACTATATATGATTGCAGATATATTATTAATCAGTGTATTTATATGGGTTATAAACAGAGAATTATTTAACTATATTTATTACTGTTATTATTATTGTTACTGTTATCACTGTGCATTTATGGGTTCCCACTAAGGTGCACCCCATTGCATTTCCTCCAGGTGTGGGGTGGCAGGAGGAAGACACACACCAGCTCCCCGTCGCTGCTGCCCAGGGCCTTGTCTGGTCCCACATCTCCACGGTGGCAGCAGCAGCAGCTGTGTTTCTGCACAACCCTTGCTTCTCAGCCACACCAAGCCCCCTGCCCCTAATCATCAGCTTGTTGGGACTCTATCCCCCCACCAACACCACCAATGCCAGTGGAAAAGCAAGTGGAAAGCAGCCAACACCTCACAACTGTGTACAAACCTAAGGAAAACAATTGCAGCCTCTGACTTCACAGGATGTAGGTCAAACTGTCAGAGGGCCTACAAGTGGGCTCCAGATTCCTGGTCCTCTTGCTGCATTGGAGACCTGCTGCCATCTCTCTGTCTTCTGCAGTGACCTCTCGTCCAGCTTAGCTTTTTACAGATCATCCCATGGTCTGATCCCTCCAACTCTGCTGCCGAGCTCAGGCAGCAGACAGCCAGCCAGCCTGGACCAAGACCCAGTCTGTCCCCACACAGCACACAGGACATCTGCCTGCCTGCACTGCATGAGGGCTCTGGGATAGACAAAGCATTGCCAGCCATGTGGGTCCTGGGGCCATTCTAGAGGCCAGTCAGCACAGCCCTGTCTTTGCTCTGTGACAGACAGAGCCAGAGGCAGCCTGGGCCACATTTTGAGGCAAAAAGTTCACTTTCTTATTTTTATGCATTATTGTGTTAAAAAAAACCCCAAACAACAAACCCTTTCAATGATTTGCAACAGATTTTGCCAAAGTGTTCTATTTCAATGTCATGGTCTTCAAGCTCCCGTCATCCTGTTGGAGGAGTCAGGATTGCCCCATTTAAATCTTTGGAAATAGTCTTTCACTAGGGACACTGATTATGTTTCTTACCATTCACCTTAGGCTAACTTTTGCTTTTGGACATTTAATACCTATTACAAAAAAAACCAGCAATGCAGTTGATGCAACTTAGGGTCATAAAACTATTCAGTATTTTTTACTTCTGACCAACAGGAAATGAAAATCTTTTCATGTGTGACTTCCTCACCAGTTTCTTCACCTTATAACATTTCTGTAAAGCTTCTTATAAATGTTAATATACAATTACAGAGCTCATAGCTTCTTATAGCACTGATTGCTTTACCTTATAGAGCCTCTTCTTCACCTGATAGCGCTTATGTAAAAGGCAGCTGAAGATCTGATAGCAACTTGCAACTTAATTTTACTCAGGGCTTCACAGATAACACATCCTTCCTCAAGGTACTCTGAGGAAGGAGCCACTGTGCTGAGTCAGAAAGGTGAAATGACAGTGGGCTCAGCACTCCAAGGTTACAGGTTTATGGATTCTCTTCCTGAGCACTGTCCATGCGCTATTTATCCAGAACCTCAGGAAATCAACAACAGCTCTGATACAAAGCTCCTGGAAGGTATACAAATATATAATTATTTTGGTTTATAGCTATACATCAATATATAAAACCTCAAAATGGAATCCCAGTTTCTTTCTAAGACTGTCAGCAGAAATGCAAGCAAGGTGCCATGTGATGAGGATTTGGAGCTACCAACAAAAACAGAAAAGCAACCTCCCCCCAGAATCAATGAAACCACCCAACATCCAGATGTGCTTGAGCTGCAACTCTCTTGTATTTAATGAACTCATGAGACAAAGCAAAGGTACTCAATGGACTGCTATGGCAGAAACCAGAGCACTCTCAGCAGAAGCCCACAACTCCAAGGCACAGGCAGGGCAGCCACATGTGGAGAGAGTCGGTGAACTGCGCCTTTCTAAAGGGAAGCAGGAAAAAACACCAGCACACTGAGCCTAGAGAAACCAAAGTCAAAACAGGAACTAGAGTAAGACTCAAGAGGAAGAAATAAAAGGAACTTTCAGGCATAGCCAAGAAGTGAAGGAAGCTGGGAACCTTTTCTGTCTTCTCTGTTATTCCTGCTCTCAGCAGGAAAGCAGTTGCATCACAGAACCACCTGGGTTCACTGGCAATTTCTCCATTTATCTAGTAAAAAAGTCTTTCAAGGTATGTTTTTTCTTAAATTAATGAATTCATGCAAGACAGCATAACCTCCTCACCCGACACAGCTGCAGAGGTTTTCTAAATATACAAACAAATGCAAACTTAATTATCCTGATTCCTTAGCATAAGATTGTTGGTTATTTATTACCTTTGTCCATTCTGATTGAAATCCTAATTAAAATTAATTATTGAATAAGCTGTTCCTGTTGTTTCCTCAGGCCTTTGAGCTTGATGTTGCTCTCATGATTATGGACCTGTAGGCAAGATATCCTTTGAATTTAATATGTTAGCTACAGCCCTGCAACAGTTTTACTCCATGGGAAATATGTCTAACTCTCAGTAGATATCAGGAGTTGCCCTTTGTTTTCCATCAGTAAGAGACCTATTTGGGCAATTATTGTTAAGCAGTTGAATGGAAGTGGCTTGTCAGTCCCTGGTGTGTTGATGTGCTCAGCTACATTTGCGTGAATCAGGACTAGTTCCCTTGAGGATGACAGGTGAAATCAGCTTTTGGGAGCACAGTCTGATCTGAAGAGAAGCACTAGTATCTTGCTGCCTTAAAGCATACTGTTGTGTTTGCCTTGGGCTGAAGTGTTTAACCAGGCCTTGTTGTTGCCACGATGTGAACTGGGAGCTGCTTCAGTGTTGCCCTTGTTTCCAGTGAGCAGACACAAGAGGAGGGATGTACACTCCTTCTTGTCTTTTGCAGTCAAGAATGAAGAAGTGAATTAGCGCAGGAGTGACAACTACAAATTGTTATTTTTTCCAATCACAGAAGGACTATACAAATGACTTCCAAAAACATCCCTCTCTTCCTTGTGCTATCCCATGAGGCCATACTGCTCCTCTCTTTCAGCCTCCTTGGTGCTTTTTTTCTTCTGGCACAGTGATATAAACAACTTCACTATGATTAAATACCCAAACTCCTGCATTTGGGATTAGATCCAAATAGTACTCTGCCTAAATTAATTCCTACTTAAGCCTTCCTACGTGGCCCAGTGTTTTGGCCTGCACTCTGCTGTTTAGCTGTTGTACTCCATAAAGAAGTATCACACAGGAGGGTAATTTCAGAAAAATTCAGAAAATAGGTGCTTTTGCCCAAGCCAGCACTGTGCTGTCTAATGGAAGACCACCAGATCTCGATGAAGACCCTGATGCTCGTTCTGTGGCACAGTTCCTTTAGAGCACAGGAGTGATATAATCTTATTTAATCTAACCTGTTACATTAGATCAAATCTAATCACGTTAGATTAGACACCTAGAAGAGATGTGTTAACCAGTCACATCCTCTTACAAAGAGCCATAAAGATCAGACTGCCTGCATTCCTGATGGCAGATATGCCTTTAGGGAGAAAGAAGGTCAGTGAAAAGCCATAGGCTTCAGCTACTAGTGTGACATGATGGGAAAGCTGCTGTAAACCAGCCTGTGCTAGGACCACTTTTTGAACAAAAGTGTTGACATTGGAAAGTGCCCTTGAATAAACTCAGGATATTTCCTTCTATTGCTGCAGTAGATGTGCTGAACCCATGAAATATTGGTTTCAGGATGGAGGGCTCAGGAGAACATTCAAATTATCTGTCAGTCAGGCTGTCATTGCTGTTGACAGGTGGTGATGAGAAAACAGGCTATATATTTCTGTCTGTAATGTGATGGCCTTTTGAACTAATATCAGGAGACTATGATAAATAGGCTTTGCCTTCCTTGACTGCCCAATAGACTAAAGATGTTTTTATTTGAATACATATCAATTCCTCCTGTTATGGAATTCCCTACAGCAGCCTGGACTGCCTTGCAATCTTTGATGTATAACAAATTAAACTTGTTGTTCAGGCTCAAGAACTCAGAATAGATGATGGTATCCTTCTGAGACCCATTTCTTACAGCTGGTAGTTATTGAGGAATGTTTACTTGCTTCAAAATTTTTGATTGTGGTATGAACTGGTAAGGACAGAGAAAAGCCTAATGACTTACAAGGAACTGATAAAATGCACATGTTCTTTTTGCATGTTTAATTGACAAAACAGCAGAGCACCTGCAGGTGCAGTCTGGCCAACTCTTGTGTGCTCTTTTGCCTTGAAACCCTGCAGTCTATTTGACAAGTTTGGCTTGATTCCTGCAAATGCTGACTGAAGAGAGATCATCTCTGGGCTAGATGATCAAGTTTCTGTGGGTGGATTCCACCCAAAACCAGCTTATAGTGGAGCTGGACCACAGGAGGAGTACAGGATCTAATTTGAGGCAAGATCTACCTTTACCCTGCACCGTGTCTAGGTGAAAGTAGGATTGTCTTCCCTGTGATGCTCAGTACTCTCTGATGATCCAATGTGTTGTGTACAGATAAAAAAATACTGTGAGCTTATCATAAATAGCAGATAGGGGGAAAAAAAGTAATTTAGATTAAAAGCTGCAAAAATAGCCAGCTTTTCTGAATACCGTCTTTCTTGGGATAAAAGAAAAAAGAATCCCCCTTTTTAATCACAGAAGAGAAGTGTCATGCAGTGAAGTTTCTTCTTCTTTATATTGTGAGTGTATTCCCTTTACAGCTCCCGGGCCATATTAGGGGTTGTAGGAGAGCTCTTCTGGACTCCTATTCCTTATGCTAATATTTTTTTATGCTGTTTGATGCTTTGATATTTTTTTTCCTCAAATGATAATATTTGAGGATTTATTTTTTTGTCTGTATGACTAATTTTACAGATTTTACCTCTTCCATTGCAGGAGCTTGTTTACATTTCATAGTCAGCATAACATTGTGAATGCAAGGAATAATCTGTGAAGCTGATTAGGGGTCTGGGTTTTAGCAAAGTAATAAACACGTGAAAGCAACTTGTAGACTTTTGTAGCTTCACTGCAGAGCTCTCCCCTTTACTACTTGTGTTAATTAGAATGTGTGTAAATCAAACAAATGTAAATGTCAGCAACAACAGTTGTTAGCAAAAATGTAAGAGTGCTTCTGTTTCCTTCTGTGTTGTATTTTCTCCTGATTTTGTTATGAAGGAGCAGTAAAATGCAAGACTACATGATTTCTTTCCACTTTGTTGAAAGAAAATGTGCAAAGAAGCAGAAAGTTTTAAGCAGGAATGATAGAGAGAAAAGAGAGCATGAATTGGGGAAAAGAAGGGAGGAAAACTGGAAAAACATAAGTAGATTTGGGAGTATGAAAGAGAAAAGGAAAGCCTCTGCATGGCCACACTTGTTCCAGGGATTACTTTAAGATTTGCTGCTTATTCATTCCGCATTCACATGCATCCTCTGTGTTAATTACATTTCAGTGAAAACAATTCAGCCATCATTCTTTTTTTTTTTTCATAGCTGGGCTTCGCGAATGAAGATTTGGGAAGGGCTCTACCCACATTTGTTACAAGCACGCTGGTGGCTAAAAAGGCCAATGCGAGATAGACAAATCCGGTTGCAAAAGGCACAGCAGAAAGACTCCTTGGATGGTATGAGCAAGACACGATTCTTTCTGCGTTGTCTTTTCTCCTCGAGAGTGATCCTGTGGGCGTTCTCAAAAGAAGCAGCAGTGTTATAGATGGTGTGTCTCCAGACCTCTCAATTGGAGGCCAGAGTAGACCAGTGATGATGATCAATTGGCCAAGGCTGAGATGTTGTTTCAGGGAGTCCTTGTATCTCCTCTTCGGGGCTCCTCTCTTGCGGCAGCCGGTGGCAAGTTCACGATCTTGGGGAGGCGGTGGTCCTTCATCCTGGAGACGTGCCCTGCCCAGCGCAGCTGTGTTCTCAGCAACATGGCCTCAATACTTGTGACTGCTGCTTGTTCTAGAACAGATGTATTGGTCACATGATCTGACTGGTGGATGTTTAGGATTGTTCGGAGGCAGCGTTGATGGAAGCGTTCTGGGAGTCGCAGGTGGTGGCGGTAGATGACCCATGATTCGGACCCATATAAGAGAGTAGACAGCACTATGGCTCTGTAAACACTGATCTTGGTACTTTTCTTCTGGTGTTTATTTCGCCAAACTCTTTTATGGAGTTTTCCAAAAGCACTATATGCCTTTGCTAACCTGTTGTCTATCTCCCCGTCAATCTTACCATCCGAGGAGATGAGGCTACCTAGGTAATTAAACTGTTGGACTGATTTGAGCTCTGATTCACCAATGGTGATGTGGGGATGATGGAAGACTTCCTGAGGTGCAGGCTGATAGAAAACTTCTGTCTTCTTTAAGCTGACTTCCAGCCCAAAAAGCTCAGCAGCATCTGTAAAGCAGGATGTTAAACGCTGCAGAGCTGCTTCTGTGTGGGCAACAAGGGCGGCATCATCAGCATAAAGCAGCTCCCGGACAAGATGGTTTAAGGTCTTGGTGTGGGCCTTCAGTAGCCTTAGGTTGAATAGGCTTCCATCAGTACGATATCGAATGTAGATACCATCCTGATCATCGAGGTCTGCAGTGGCCCTATGGAGCATCGTGTTGAAAAAGATTGTGAATAGGGTTGGTGCAAGAACGCAGCCTTGTTTCACACCATTGGTTATCAGAAAAGGCTCAGAAAGTGCATTGCTATATCTGACTTGGCCGTGCTGATCCTCATGGAGTGAGATGATCATTTTAAGGAACTTGGGGGAACATCCTAAATGTTCCAAAATCTGCCACAGACCTTTTCTGCTCACAGTATTGAAAGCCTTGGTGAGATCAACAAAGGTTACATAGAGACCTTTGTTCTGTTCCCTACACTTGTCTTGCAGTTATCTGAGAACAAATACCATGTCTGTGGTACTCCTGTTGGCTCTGAAACCACATTGGCTTTCAGGTAGAAGTTCTTCTGCTATAGCGGGTATTAGTCTGTTCAAAAGTATTCTTGCCAGGATTTTGCCAGCAATGGAGAGCAGAGTAATACCTTAATAACTTCAACAGTCTGATTACTTAATGTTAATGCCATACATTAATAGAAACAGTGGTCACTTGCTGAGGAAGACACTTAGGCACATGTAGCATTCTGAAACTGAGGAGCAGTAGTTACCAACAGAAATTTAACCCACTGAAAACTGTTTATTTCTCAATACACTGAAAACTAGTACTTAACCTCAAGCTAGTCCTGTGGGAAAGAAATCATTGCAAGACAAGTTGTCCTTTTATGAGATAAAGATGTCTGTGGATGACAGAGGCAAGGACACTTGAAGTCTCTGTTAACAATCACCCTTTGCATACAAGCATAGCAAAATACAATAATCTGTTAGTGATTTGGTAACTTACATTTATGATTAAATGGATCAAAAAGCCAAGGGTTGGGTATCATTCCTCTTGGTGCGTAGACAGGATCTTGACAGATGGTTCTTCACTTGTACTTCAGGATGGGGGAGGGTGCTCCTGTCTCTACAGCCAGTAAAGTCCTATGTTACCTACACTTTTATTCCCATTATCTTCTATATGTGCATGACTGGAATGCTACAGGTGTTGGCAGGACATTTGGTAAGACAGTGAAATCATCCTATTTTCAAGTTACCTTCTCCCAGTTTCTTACAAAAGCTTTTGGTATGAACTATGGTTTCATTTCAACAAGTAAGAAATACACCTAAAAATGCCATGTGGCAGCAACAGATGCTTCACACTGCATCTTCCAGCAAAAGAAGAGTTTAAGAGCTTCTGCTGGACGTATGATGAGTAAGGCTGTGCCTTGGCCTAGGCTGCATTGAAGGCTATGTCATCACTGCCAAACTTCTGCAGGAACTACAGATGATTTCAGCAGAACTCATAATTTGGATATCAAAGTTTTCTGATTTCAAGTTAATGGGCAACTTTTAAATACCCAAGTAGAGCCCTCAAATTCATCAGATCAGTTCTCATATTTTCATTTTTTCCATTGCAAGAATTTGCCTTGTGTGCAGTGATCTGTGCACCCTGCTCCATAGGAGAATATGAAGGCAGTCAGCTATTTCTTGGATAAGACTATGTTTATTGGCAAATAATGTTCTCTTAAGCACAAAGATCATACAGAGCCAATTTCCCATTTTATACTTCCAACTCTGGCCTTCAGCTAGCATTCTGTCCAAAAAGTGGCCTTCTGGTTTTCTTTGTGACTAACAAATGTAACTTTTCCTGTCTGCATGGCTATCTGCTGAAATTCTGCCTGGTCTATAAGTCACACACACACACAAACCCCAAATTAATTAATTCCCAGTGTTAGTGTTTATATTCAGTCTGATCCTTGGCAGTCACTACCATTGCTTTAGGTCTGGCTGAGCAGTGGGATAGTTAATTGTTTGCTCATTTAGTCTGAAGAGAGAGCAGCCAGCGTAACCATAAAACCCAGTGAGAATTGTATGTGACCAGCTTGAAAAACAAAGACATATTTGCTGGATTTCACCCAGTTGCCTGCAAAACAATGCTTCAGCAGTGCATGCAGAGGGGAGCTGCCATCTTCCAGGCTAAGGGGAAGGTACAATGAGTCTCTTGTGTGGAGAGCAAGGATCCCCTCACCACTTCTTCATCCTACAGCACCTGGGGGGCTGACACTGTCCCCAGCACTGCTGCTGCTGCTGCTTGCTCCTGCCACCATCTATTCTCACCAAGGCAGCTGTGTAATTAAAAAGAAAAATAAAAAGGAGAGACTCTGCAAAAGTAAAATAATTTAAAAAATGCTATTTAAAGCACTTTTTTTTTTTTTTAATAAAAATGTTAATCTCTTGTGTGGAAATTGTCCTATGAGCAACCATGCAGATATACCCAAGGAGCACCGCAAGGCCAAAGCCACTGGATGGCTTAGGTTGGGGTGATGGGCATGGGAACATATTAAGCCAAGCATTGCCATCTGCAGTGAAACTGGTACATGGAACTTAAGAAGAAGAAAACCCTGATCTTACTTCTCTTGCCAGTTTTGTGCCTCAGATTACCCATCCCTGTATTTCCGAGGACCACCTTAAGACATTGTTTAAAATGATGAAAAACCTTGAGGTTCCTGAAAAGAAGACAATACCATTTATAACAGAAGTTTATTTACTTCTAATGCTTCAGGTTATACATCAACAGGACTGTTTCCACCATGCAGTCACTCTGCAAAGATACTGTGTGTTTCCACTAAATAAATGACTGGATGAAGGAATATAATTTGCATAATTACTTAATATCTATAATTTATTAATTTTCAACACCCATTAACTCCTAATCCACAACAGCAATTTATTTCTCTGTACTCATTCAGTATTTATCTCTCTGCTATAAATAGCAATGGCCTATTTTTGGCCAGCCCTAGTAAAGAAATTAATAGACTGACTTTATGGTTATTTTTTACTTGTCAGTCTTCTAGCTGTAATTTTGAGAGGTCCAACTATCTTTTGACAGTTTTAGTGTCTTACCTTTTTGGTCTTGAGCTCTGATTTAGGTAAAGCTCAGGCTTCCCATTGTTGCTGTATGCTATAATTTTACTACACACCTAAATATTAGGAGAGCTGCTAACAACACACCCTCTAAGAGCACCTGTTTGAGAGCCAGGTGGTCTTCCTGTAAAGCCAGTGGAGAGAAAGTCTCTTCTAGAGAGCACTTCAGACCACCTCAGCTCAGCTCTTGCTCTGACTTGTCCTTCAAGAGACTGCTGACTGTGGAGAAACAGCAGCTGCCCAAGTTCATATGTTCACAGCATCGATGCTTTTCCTCCTGTGCTTTCAAACACCTGAAATCATAGAATAATTAAGGTTGGGAAAGATCTCTAGGATCACTGAGCCCAACCACTAACCTAACATTGCCAAGTCGACCACTAAGCCATGTCCCTACGCACTATATCTACACGCTTTTTGAGCACCACCACTTCCCTGGACAGCCTGTTACAATGCTTGACCACCCTTTCAGTGAAGAAATTTTTCTTATATCCAATCTAAACCTGTTTGATTACTAGCAAATGTATTAAATTGATAGTGGTCCTTACTGTAATGTATACAATAAACCACTGGTTGACTCCTTCAGTCCAGCAGCATTTCTGTTCCAGCTGGCATCTCAATGGGGAGCTGTGTGGGGGAAACATGATAAACAAAAGCTACAAAGGGCCTCCTGGGCAGTGTCCTTTGGGCATAAGGGTACAGAGCTGACTCTGTCTGCTTTGTACTGCCTGGAGACTGCTGTAGAAATTCAGCATATTGTTCCCAAGCAAGGGGATAAGAGCTGAACAGTGTGGTTTGAACTGGTTGCATCCATGCTGGTGAGACTGCGTTTGAGACAACACCTACCTGCTGACTGAGTTTCTCCACCTGACAAGCCTGCTGGCTCACACTAAGCTGGCATTTCTCTTCCTTGCCATTTTTTAATTGCCCATGAATCATCTTTAAGTTTAAGACAATGAGTAACTCAATGATGCAACAGAAACTACAGCTCAGAATTCATCTCTTCAGGCACATAAATAAAGTGTGATACCTTTGATTGATCCATTGTCAAAATAACTGCACTTTAGAACAGCATTTCATTTCAAAGGGTTTTCATTTTATTACTCAGAACTTCAGCAAAAAGCTTTTTCTTTACCTGATTGAGGAAAACACAGGTGCTGGAACACTCAGGGCTCACCTGCATGTGGAAATACACTGGAAGAGGTATTCCCAATTAACTGTATCTGATGCAGAAATGAGAACTGTGACTATTATTCCAGAATAATCTTTTTAATAGCTATTCTGATTTAAGTCTCTGTGCAGCCACACGGTTTGTGAATTAGTTGTGAATAAGGATTAGAGTCAGATCGAAAAAGCATTCCTGTTCTGAAATAGGAGCATCCAGAGAGGATGTATGTCCAAGTAATATTCTGGAATAGCTATTTCAGAGACTTTCCAAGCACTGAGGAGCCCTGAGGACAGGCAATCCAAGGTCTTCCAGCAGTGTCAGGGTGGCCAAGTTTTGCATTGCTGTGAAAACTAGGGCAGAGCAGGGAAAGCTGCCACCACCAGACCTTCATGGAGCTCCTGGAGAGGTTTGGTGTGTGCAGAAACAGATCTTGTCTATAAACACACATCTCCCAGCTCACAGATCTGCCTACATATGATACTGAATAGGCCTATGTCCATCAGTCCTGCCAGGATATTTTAGCTTGACCTCCTCTGTCTCTTGTGTTTTGGCAGTTATTCTTATAGAGTTAGCCCAAATACACACTGAATATACTGAAAATATGCATTTTAATTTCTGCTTTTTATTTGCTCTACAATGCCTTACCTTTAAAGAACTCCTCTGCATCTCTTTTTGTGAGGCCAAAATTAAGTATGGTATCTTCTCCTCACTATTCACTCAGGAGGGTTTACCTTAATGATTTTTTTTTTTTTTTTGAAAGAACTAAGAGCAGGGGTGTCCCAAACAGGTCTATGAGTCTGGAAAAAGAGGAAAGTTCTCAGAGAAAAATTGTTTTTCTTTTCCCATTCCTCTTCTCTTTCCTCACTTGTCACAGAGATCTGAAGAAAGATTGAAATAAGACTTCCATGTGAAACATTTTTTCTTGGACTGTACAATGAGACAATTTTCTGAGTTTCATTTACAGCATAATGAATGTATAAATGAAAGTATAAAACATGTGCATATTCATTTTCCTAGCTTCTTTTACAGAAATACAATTTCCCCCTCTATTGCATTGCAGTCTATTTACATATACAATTATAGCTTTCCTTTTTGCTAGTGAGTCAACAGCCATGCCTTGTTCTAACTGTTCCCATTATTTTCCTCTTGTTGCAGACACATATTAGCAAGTAGGGTATATATGTAAGTAACTTTAGGTTCCTTATAGCTATGAATACAAAACAAAGTATAAAATATATAAACCAATCAATAAATATAAATAATATAAACCAAAATAAAAATATACTTAATTTTTAAAGATGTATAGAGGGTTTTTTTAATCTATATAATATCCACCAGTTCATTTCATATCTACAAGATACATATTATGTCTGAAAAATTTGATAAAATGTGGTTTTGGTAAGCATGTAGCTATTTCAGATATTTCTAATATTTCCATATTTCCAATGTTCTGGAAGATATTTCTGGCAAATTTTGAACTTCTACACATTTTCTTCTAGAATTTGTATCTCTCTTGCTTAATAGGAGCCCAGTAGCCTCCTTGCAACCCTAAACACAGGCAGGCAGAGCTGACCCAATGGCTGATGACATATGATGATGCTGGAGTGTCCTTTGGGTGGGTGAGGTGACACCAGTCCCACACAGGTGAGGGGGGATTTCATGCTGGTTCTGCTCTTGGGGCAGCCCTGTGGCATGTGCTCCCCCCAGGGCCTGACCAGTTCCCAGTCAAACAAAAACATCTCAGGAGCCCTGTCATGGGTGGGAGTAGAAGGCTTAGACAAAGTATATTAAAAAGCCCTGCCATTGGGTCACAACATGCAGAAAGGATTCCCTTTCCTTCTGAACCCCTTCTCAGAGAGGAATCTGGGTGTGGCTGAATCCAATCTTAGCCTCAGATCATGTCAACAGTTTAAATTTATGGAATTACAGAGGTGTGATGGAATCACTTTTGTCCCGCAGGTTTTAATGATTGGCAAAATGAGAATATTTATATAAAACGAATCATTTATTATTATAGATGATCAGACAAAATTTCTCAATCAGATTTACTGCACAATATAAATACTAAAACTAGAAGTAGTCCACCCAGGGGAGGAATCACCACACGTACACCCCAAGAAGGGTTATGTCAGAAGAACCTGACTGCAGGAGAGGGAAATGGACTTTTATAGTACAAAGTGACTGACTGCTAGTCACACATTTACAGGCCAGTGACCCGCTTATCTGTCAAATTCTGTTTCAAAAGCAGGATGTGTATTCAAAGCCTGGTGAACCAGGATGGTTTTAGCATAATCAACACTAAGACAGCACCCTTGCATGATGGCTTGCATTGTATGCATTCTCTGATTGGATTTTAGGTCTTATGGGGTAGGATCTCCTGCCACAAGCACCTGAGCAAATCCGACCAAACCCTAGCTGAATGTTTGGAAGCTGAAAGGAAGCAGCTAGGATTGTTTGCTGATGGTGTTTGTAAGACTGTTAGATAATGGTAACAAAGTATGAGGCAGAAATGCAAATTAGCATTCGCTAGGAAACAACTAGAGAGCAAGTTAGAAAATATTATGCCATTACAGAAACTCATGTTGTAACTGCATCTTGAATACCATATGCTATTTTCTTTTCCCACCTTATACAGTGAAACAGAACTTGATACAGCAGATGATGTCTGATGATGTCTGACCATGGTCATGATGATGTTATAGAAAGCAAGAATTGAAGGCAAAGCATGTGAAGGGACTTTGACTCATTACCTTGAAAAAAACAAGAGTAATGCCAGATTTAAGGAAAGTCTTTAAAACCATGGAGAGCATGAATATAATAGTTAGGGAGCATCCACTCAAATCATCAGTTTTGAAATAAAAAAGATGAAAACACTTTTTTTGTGCCCTGGAAAACAGAAATGTAAACATGTATTGTTTCAGGACAGGAAAGACTGTCAAGGATTAATAGTTTCACTAAGTAGGAGATTAGTGGAAGTTACATGGAAGGTGTACTTAGAGAAACACTGCTCTGTATTGTAATATTTTTCCCTGAGGAACAGCTACCAGCTGTTGTGAGCCAGCAGAAAGGCAGATCTTTGGTGTGACTCACTGTAGCTGCCCTTATCTTTGTGATGAAAATCTGCTTTTCATTGATGGCTGACCAAATCTTTGCTGCAGAAAAAATTCTTTAGATTCTGCCACATTCTGTAACATAGGATCACTAAAAGGGAAACAGATGCTTCAGAATAATTTCAAAATAATAAGTCGGTTTTGAGGCAACCACAGAAAGCTCACCTATATTAAATATGGTGAGGAAAACTCCACATTTTTCTTTTGTAAGTTTACCCAAAGTTGGCCCCATGTGAGTCTATGGAAAGCAAAGGTCCTACTGCTGTTATTGCACATATAACTATCAGTAGAAAGGGAATCTCAGTGTCTCTGGTACAACTCATTCTTTTCAAGTTTAATAAAGAAACTATAAGATCTATTCTTCAAATTTTATGCTTATCCTAATTTTCCAAGTCCCTTTACCTGATCCTGAGGATGGCAGATATTGGAAATTGTGGGGGAGATGGTACATCAGCTAACAAAAAGCTTTTAAACCCTCAGGCATCTCTTACATTGCTGGACTGTGGCACTCCTTCCCTCCATTGCTTTTGCACATGCCTGTGTTTTCAGAGGGATTTCACACCATATTTCACACAGGGCACAACTAAGTGCTCATTTTGAAAACACAAGATGGCAACACCATCGTAGGGGTGGTGTTTCAGTGCACTTATCAAAGCAATATAGTTCTAGTGCAGAGACAAAATGTGCAGACACAATACAAACCTTTATAAAGTATGTCTAAGTGTGTGCATGTGTGGAAATATGGCCCAATGATTGCCTGAAATTGCATGGAGAACAGCCACTGTGTTTCATGCCATCTGTCTTGGAGATATGGGATAGCAAAGGTTTTAGGGATATTTGTTTTTCCAGAGTTTTCAGAAGAATAGAAGGTATCTGCCCAGTCAAAAAACCAATTTTTTAATATATATTTCGTGGGACAGTGGGAAAGGAAAGAGCCCTGTAAAGTGGATGGGATGATTACTACTTCCTTTCAGATCAGGGGAGAGCTCTGATCACTGAGGTTTGGAGTTCAGCTCAGTGACCTTGAATATTCAAACTTCACAGAGCCACTCATGATCAGAGAACCACCTCTTCCCAGCTGGGATAGTGGTCAAGCCACCACCTTGGATGGGTAAGAAATCTCTCTCTTTGTCACCGTTGCTTAGAGTCGCCCCCCAGTGCCCTGAAGCTCATCTGGATATGACGTCTCTTCGGTCCTTCAGGGACAAAGACACTTTTTGGTGGTAGAGGGAGACTTCATGAGCTCTGGGAGAACAGGAATGTGAATACAGAGTGGATTTTTTTTTAATGTTCTGCTTTTTCCTATCCAGCACTAATTATCAGTATGCTCTGAATATATCTTTTTCTTTTCCTCATCCTGCTGTAAAACCACACTCAGTGTTCTAAACACTCATTTATCTCTGCTTTTGGTTTTCCCTGGAGGATATCCTGTAGACCTTTAAAAAAAACTCCACCTCAAAAAAACCCCAAAATGAGAAAAACATTTTATTTTGTAAAAAAAAAATCCAAACCTTTTATTTTCTTTTGTTCCTGGATGAAACTGAACCTTTTGTACAAAGTAGGATGCTCTTTCAGGCTTTACTGCAATTCAAATACAAAACAGTTCTATACCTCCACTGAAACTCTTAACTAGCTTCACACAGAGAACAACAACCAACACGCCTTGTTGGTTTGTGTCATCAAACGTACTCACTTTGAAAGTTTTAATCCCCTTTTGGTGTATGTTCAAAGACACCAGAACAGTTCTGTTGGCTGGCACTGCAAGAGGAAGATGTCCTATTCCCTCAGGAACGCCCCAGGTGGAGCTGCAGAAATGCCAGTGAGGCCAAAGCTGCTGTTGTTTCTTAGTTGCCCACAAAAGGCTAAACCTGAACCTAGAAAACACTGTGCTCTGGTAATACTGACTAGGAGTGCTGTTTTTAAGACTTACACAATTATATCAGCAAATTATACTGAAAAAAAATCATGATACATTTTTTCCCACCTTTTTGCATTTGGGAAATGACATTTAGCTCTACCAACAAACCCCACAAAAACAGAGAAAGGCTAAACCCAAGGGGATCTGACAGCACAAGGGAAAAACATTGTACTGGTGTTTGGGATAATGTGGTGATCCACTTGGCTTGGCTTGCTATGGTATTTTAATCTACAAAAAATGCATATAATTTCCTTGTTGAGTTGGAAGGAAATGAATGTGTGTGATGTGTTATTACTGCTGTTAATTCAGTTCGTGCAGGAAGATACAATGGGCTCACTGAGTTGGTGTCATCTGCTTCAATCACCAGCTATCAGGCACTGAAGAGAAGGTAGTAAGTACTTCACTGGCTCTTTTGTTCTCCAAAGACTATTAAGTCTTGAAGAGAAGGACTAAATCTCAGACATACTTGTGAGGCAGGAGAGTATCTTCTGTGTGTTGGTATATAAATCTCAGGGAGTGTCTGATGTTCTGACGTTTGCACTAGTTCTGATGCCTCCTGTATACAAGGTTTTCTGAAAGCTAATTTGAGCACCTCTGCCTGACCCAGCATGGATGTGTGCCTCAACCCAGGCTGTCTCTGCTGTGGTTAAAGGGTGGTATGGGGTCTCTGGAGGGCAGAAAAGCCTCCACCTTGCATCATTAGTCACTCAGCATCCTCACTCAGTCATACCCTGGGCAGTGCAAACAGAGGCCTCATTTAATGCCCACCCCACACACTGTGGGTAAAGGTACCCTTTAAACTATTTGGCAGCAAAGCAAATGGAGTCACCTGCTCTGCTCCACTTCCAGCATTGCTCCACAGCCTTCAACAGCACTTTGCTTTATGTTCAACTGCTTACAACCGTGCAAAAGGGCAGAGAGCCCCCACAAATATGCAGAAGGGAGTAAAAAGTTACTCCCACACTTCATTTCTTTCCGCAAGCTTCAACATTTACAGTGTAATGGGTCTGCTGACTACAGCCCAACATTTTTATGTTGGCAGTTAGTATTTCTGCCAGAGTGTTGCCAACAGCTGATCCAAAAGAATGAGATTTAGGGAGTTATTTCACCACACAGAAAAGAAGAAAACATGGGTTTACTATGATTCACTGAAAGCTGTCACATAGATCTTCCAAGGTCTAAAAAAGGCTAACTGCTACTAATAGAGAATTTGAGAGGGTGTTCCAGATATCCAGAAGTTTCAGACAGCATCTTCAAAACTGAATATCTGGGATTACTTGAATCCATAGTTAAGTATCAGGCCAGTTCTTTCCTGGTGCTGAGGGGCTGCACTATTCCCAGCATTCTTTGAAGATGGGGACATCTGGAATTGTTCAGCAGCTTTAAATTCCATCCCCCTTAGGTGTCTAAGCATGGATTATAAAAAATAAAAAATAAATTAATATCTAGATCTTAAGATATTCATCATTCTTCTTTCCCTCCTTAAATATGCTAAAATAGTCCTCTCTTGAGCTCACATTTATGGATAAAGCCTGCAAGTTCTCAGTCAAAACTCTTCTCAAATAAGAAATATAGAATTTGATTGAAGGGGGTCACTGTCATTATTTCCATTATGTCAGGCTACTAATACATGATCTCACCAAAGCTCAGAGTAATAGTAACAACAATACTTTATAGTTCTCCCGTGCCTGTTACTCAGGAATTTCAAAAAGCACTTCTGGAAAATTGAGCCAAGTAACAAATGTAACCCACATAGTCATCTTTGGAAGGCTACTCCTAGGTAAGTAGTATACCAGTTTTGCAAGTGAATGAACTGAGATTTGGTAAGTCACAGAAAAAACCCCAAATTTAAACTGGAGATAAATGACTGCAGTAATAACAAATAAATAAATACTTTGTATTTTGTTTTTGTCGTCTGAACTTCTCATTCTCTGATGTTTGTTTATTTGATCTGCTTTCTTCCCTCTTCCCAGGACTAAGACAAACATTCTTCAAGCCTTGATTAGATTTAGATCTCTCTTTTGCTCCAGCTTTGTAAGGGAGCAGAATGAGGTGCTTTATAATACTGAGGATCAGATTGCATTGCTTTTCTCTAGCTTTGGTTTCAATTATCATTTTTTTTTCAGGTTCTTTTTTTCCCCTTTTCACTTGTCTTGTGCTTGTGTTCTGCCCCTGAAAGTCTGTGTCTCCATGTGCTGCCAGGTGTAATACTCAGGGGGACACTGTAGGGAATTCTCCTGGGCCATGTTGTGACTGCCTTACAGCCTGCAGGTATGGGGATGCTTTCTGTGGGAACAGAAGCAAAGGGAAGGTGTGCCTGGTGCATAACTCTGGGGTGAGCAGCTCAGATCCACTATAAAATATTGGAGGTCAAGACTTCTGCTTTGCAGACCTTGCCCAGTTGACCTTTAGAAAAGTCAGATTCTCCATTCTTCTAGTATTTCCAAGGATGAAACAAACCAATCAAACAAATAAAAAGACGAATGAAGTAGCTTTTATCACTAGAAAAGAATGTATTTTTTTTACTAATTGAGTGATTCTACAGCACAATATACATATAAAAATGGCTCATCTATGTAGGTTTTTTTAATGAGATTTTTTTCCTATAATCCCATGCTGTTCCATACACAGATCAACATTTAAGGAAAAATGGGGCCACAGAGAGCTCTACAATCTACAATTTTGACATTTTCACCTTGCTCTGGTACACTGTACTTGAATATAACAAAATTTTTAGCTCACCGAGTAATGCTAAGCACTTTGGATGTCACATTGTACACCACACACTGAATATAACATTCAACTTTTCACTTTTTTTGCTTTCTTTAGGTCATGTCATAACCTTTTTTGTCTGCTTTATTATACCATAGGCTAAATTATTATCAGCCACAATCTTTTCAGCAATGCAAGTTCAGTAAGAACTCACTAAGCTTCAAATCAGTTTTCATCTACAATGTCATAGCTTCAAGACACAACTTGCAAACCTCCCTGAAGGACTAAAATGTTGTGTTGCAGCAGCCTGGTATCATTAGCACAGCCACTGGCAGTGCTAGGTCATAAGCTTTAGATTTCTATACAACAGTTTACAATGAAATGTCTTATGAGAAGTGGTTGAGGGAATCAGCAAGAACGTTTTGAATACCAGTGCTTTTCTGTGATGAGAACATCTTCATTCTGTTAGAAACTGCATTTTTTAAGGCATGGTAAATCATTCTTCCATGCCAAAGTTAAAAAACTCCATCTTCTAGGAGGCAAATACTACAGGAAGACATAGTACAAAACTATTTTCTTTGAGTATTTATGCTTTTCATAACATTACTTACTCATAGATACCTCAGTCATTCACAGGTGGGAAATTTAAGACAGCAGATAAAAAGGGTGATAGATATTAGTAATGGTGAAAGATTTCTTATAGATTATTTTAAACTTATCAGCATATACATTTCTAGCACAATACCACTAGCAGTCATTTTGACAAATACATAAAAAACCCTAATAAATGTTCCATTAAATAGAAACTGTGACTTCTTTGCTTTTACTAGGGACAGTAGTCTAGTCTTGTTCATTCTGAAGTTGAAATTATAGATCACTGCAATCATAGATCTTTATTATCTTACAGTTGCAGAGTTGGAGTAGGAAGTGAAACTGGTGTCTTATCCTGGTATACATGTTGGTGCTATGGGTGTTACTCATGCTATCAACCAATGCACTGAACTAAACTGCCATGTATCACTTTGTCAAGATAAGGAAATTTACTGGCAAAACCACTGTTTTTTACTAGTTAAGCTGGTAAAAATTAACATTTACCCCGCTGCTGATCTAACTTTGTGAGTAATGACTGCCTGCAGAGAAAAGTCAGTGTACCCGTACAGGAAAAATTAGGAACTTCTCCATATGAACATCATGTCAGCAGTGGAACCACAAGGAACCCATACTCATTTAGACTGTACTGAATTTCTGGAGTGCAATTCATCATAACTTGCATCTCTAGTAAGCATAACTAGGAAGTACCCATTAGAAATGCAGCTGCCCTACCAATATGGGTGGATAAGGAGTAGTCATCACCTAAGCTGTGTTTGCACAATTGGTGCTTCTCATCTAAGATTATGCAACTTTATTAACTTCTTCTGCCTTCAGAAAGCAATAAAAAAAAAAATCCATGAGCAAACAAAAAGCCCAAATATCTTTTGGGCATGAGGCATGTGAGCTATTCCATGACTCACGCCATGCATTATAACCCCTGCTTGGGATAGTACTGAAAGGCAAAAGCTAGGCTTTATTAATGTTGCATTCATTTTTCCACAGACCCTCAGGAGAAACACCAGTGACTTTTTTCATAGAAGGGGGTCAGCACTAGGATGTTTATTTTTATTGACTAAATTGATTGATTCATATGCTGATGTAATTCACTTGTTTACTTAGGTATTTCCCTGCAGGCTCACTAATGGAGAAAATCTCTGCATATATGTATGACTAGCAGAATTTTTTTAACTTTTATGTAATTAGGTTAAGAACTTTCATTTTGTTTGCCTAGTTGTTGTTATACTTATTGTCAGGAATATTATAATGGCCAAGTCTTCAAAAATTACACAGTAAAATTATGCCTCCAGATCTCTGCAGAACAGAAGGATCAAACAATTAAAGAAAAATATGCACCATTTTGTATATTCAAGTACATGCCTCCTAAGGAATTCTCATTCTTTCTTGCAGTGGTGGTGCAGAGGCACATGACCTCTGCTAGGCAGCAGCCAGATGTTTGTAGAACGATCACAGGAGGAATTCCTCATTTTTGTGGGCTCAGGTCCTGCCTGTTGCAGGGCATGAGGAATACTTGCAGTGGGTTAGGTTGGGCACACTGGTCACTGAACAAACTGGGAATTGATGTATCAACACTGGGTCTCCATGTTGAGTCACCCATCAGAGGGCATCACCTTTGCTGCATCTGTGCAGACTGAAAAGATTTACTGAGGTCCAGGCAAACAAAACCTCTTTGAGAGAGCTTAGCAAAAATAAGATTGTTTTCTTCTTAACACTGGGCTGATGAGGAGGCAAGGCAAGTGCCAGCCTGTCAACCATGCTCTGCTAAACCCAGGGACACTGCAGTGCAGGGAACTTGCAGGGCCTGTGGTTAGGCCCTGTTTAAACAGTGATGAAAGCTGTATTTCTGGATTGCAAACCAAGATTTAGCTGAACAGCAGGTACCTAGATCCCAAGACGAGTTAATGGGATATGCTTCCTTCCTTCTCTCTGAAATTACCTCACTGACAGCTTTTCATCAGCTTACACAAGAAAGATGTGGTGAAATACTGTATCAAGATGCCAAGCCTTTCTTTGCAAAAAAACCCAAAAGAAGACTATTAAAATCTATCATATACAAGTTGATTAATTGGGTGGTTTGATAGTTGAGTTATCCTGTGCCATCTGAAACAGTTCAATATTTGCCTTTAAAGGCAGGGGCAAACTGATCAACTGCAGGCTCTTACACTGCTGAACTCATCCAGAAACCTTGCACAGGATGACTAAACCAGATGTTTTTTTGCTTTGAAATTCAAAGGTGACTTTACTTACTAGGTATTTCTTAAGTAAAATGCAGGATGACTGAGGCACACACACGTAATGGCTGCTTACCTTCAAGACCAACATCAGGATCAATGCGGAGTTGCCAAATCTGACACGAAGTTTTAAAAACGGTTTTACGGAGGCAGGATTATGAGGTTACAGCGCTATACAACAACACAACAGATGCAATTCAAGACACAGCAGGTATGCCTATTGTAAATCTAAACATTGGTCCTCATTGGAAATATAAGCTTACTATTTTTGATATCAGTCTTAACCTTTCCTGAAACTGAATTTCTCAGGCCCAAGTAACTGATAGGGTTTTTTGCTTTTTGCTGTTTGCAATAGATACAAGTTCCTGACCAAGTAGAAAACTATGCTATATAGTAAAGTATCATGGTATTAAAAGCAAAAGGATTTATGTAAAGTACATATTGAATCCAATAAGTCCAGGAGTAGGATACAGTGGAATTCCAAAGAAGCATAACTGTAATATGTGAACATGTAAACTCATCAATACTGGATGAAATAAAGGCAGGGAGAACTATGAAAAAAATTGCATTATTTTAAATCTAAATAAAAACTATGCAAATTTAAGTTACAAAATTCTTACGAGAAGTAAAGTACTGGTATGCATATTTACTCACAGAAGATAAACTCTTCTAATTGAAGTCTTTGCTAAAATCTCTGAACTTTCTAAATCAAAGTAAGCTTCTTAAAGCATAAGCAAATTCTCAGCCAGTATAAATCTCTGCAGCTTTAGCCTAAACTGAATTCCTAGATTGGAATTATCCCCTTGTGGCTCAAGCAAGCTTTATGTTCCCTAACTCCCAAATGTAAGGGACACAGTCTCTGTTACCTGACCTACATTAAGCATAATATACACAAAATACTATAAGCTTTCAGAAAGTAACTTTCTCACCTGTATCTGCTTTACAGTAGACCTTTTGTTAAGCAAAACTGAGCATATTATTAGTGAACACCTGGGGAAAAATTTGGATCTAAACTTTTAAGTGACGTAAAAAAGGTGGAAATTCTAGATTACTGTACATTTATGTCTCACTGGGGATACACAAAGAAAATTGTAAAGTAGCAAGCTGCCAGTTTCCTCGGTGATTGACACTGGCTTTCCATGCTAGTGCATTGAGAATGGAGACAGACAACAACTCATTGGTGAAAACTTGATGATTTTGGAAGAACTTTGTATTTCAGTTCTGGTTCTGGAATAGCTAAATGCTGAGAAAATTACTGTCAGTGAAGGGGAGGTTAGAGACAAGAAAACCTTAATGATTCTATGATTCTGTGAAATCTGACAAGACTCAGGCACATACACTGTTATCTAAGTTTCCTAAATATAAATCATCTACATAATTGGATAAATAATATCAAAATAGAATTTAAGAGCCTAGTCCAACATCTACTAGATTTCTTATGCCCTTAATTTAAAATATTTGTTCAGAAACATTTTAGGTAAATCTCTGTCAGAAGAAATGGGGCTAACCCAAGGTCTCCTTTCAGGTTGTGTACTGCCATGTTCAACAGGGAAAAGAGATGAAAAAAAAAATCATTCCTTTAACTAGGTTTTGAACCAACGGAAGTGAATCTTTCTCTTGTGAAATTTAACTGCTTAACAAAGTCTCATTTCTAATATATATCTCAAAGGCATAAGAGAGAATAAAACTACTTGGGTGTATTATTAGTGCTTTTATTAACAGATTAGGAAACCTCAGATTAGGAATATCATGACCTATCCATAGAGAAAAGTTTTAACAAGAGCTAATCTGGTAAAATACCTGTTTAGATTACATTGATATTTCCACACTGCATATAAGCAGGTTTTTTCCTCTCCCTTCTGTATGAAGATATTTTGAATCAAAATACACCTCTGCTAAAGGCACAGAAAACTTTTATCAATGACAACAATGAGGCCAAGATTTCAGCAACTTGGCCTAAGCATAGAAATAAAAACCAACACAGTCTTGCATCACCAACCTGTGCATGGGAACATTTTTTTTCATGCTAAAGAAAAATAATAGGAATGGCAAATACTCTAGGCAAATTTAAGCAAATGCCACTGACTCCTGCATACTTCACTAGAAAACCAATTTATAATCAAAACTGAGTAATGACTTCTGCAGAAATATTTATAGCTCTCTTCCAGACTCTGTCATTATCCAGGGCTACAAAGGAGTTTCCCATATTTACATGTCACACTAGCCTTGATTATGTAGGAGGATTCAGCAAACTGATCTGAATCAGCTACAGGTGTGACTTTGAAGTGTATTAATAAAACTACCTTTAATCTGATGTGGACACTGCTTCAGAATTAAAGCACTTCTAATTTAATTTTGCATATTTCAGAAGTAAACAAACTGAAATCAAAGACTCAAATCAAGACTAGGACTACATATGGGAGGAGTAAATATAACTTAATCCAATTTTTAAAGACTTACAAACTATAGTAAGCAAAACTCTTAATTGCAAAATTCTTTGTCCCGAATAACAGATTCACATGCAGTTTTAGTGAGGTGATAATAACTTGCTTTAAAATTATTTTGAATTTACAACTTCCATGAATAACAGGGGTTTTTTCTACAGAATTCTATGGAAAATATATGGGCACAATTTCATGAGCCATAACTCTAACTCCATCTGTCACACAATTGGCTCAGTTTTGTTGCTTAGACAGCATATTGTTACTTTTCCCAATGCCATTCAATCTTTTTGTTTCTCAGTGCATTTGATTGCATTAATTTTTTTTAATTAACATTCTATACCTCCACAGTATGCTTTTATACTATGTACAGTTCTGTACTTCTTTACATTAGAAACCAAGGACATTTCTCATATTCTGGACTCCACAGGCATTCTCACAGTCACAGATTATAGATTGCCAAATGTTTAAAAGGGCTGGAGATTATGTGTCTGTATTGTATAATAACAATAACATTTGAGATGCTTAATGGGCTGTTTGGACTAGACCTTTATCCTTTACCAGGAATAGAAAGTTAAATTACTGTAAGTTCCATCACCCTCTGAAAATCTTTGCTAGAGGAAACTCACACCTGAGTGCTGGGCACTCTGGCTGTGTGCAGAGGTGGGTGGAAACGAAAGGGTTCTCTGTGTGGTTTTGTTTTTCATTACAAAAAAAGGAAAAAGAAAAAAAAAAAGGAAATATATTTTATGGAACACTGGAATCACTGGAAGAAGTTGAATCCATAGTGGAAAATCAAGGAAGAAAAGTCTGTCAGGTTTTATTAAAAACAAAGACACTGATACGGTCTCTAGAATAGGAAGCTGATGCTTGGCAGGATATTCCAGGGGAAATGCAGAACTTGCTCTTTGCCTTGTTTCTTTTCTTAAAGACCACTGTCAGAGAGAAGATGCTGTGGTAAATGGACTTTTGGTCTGATTCAGACATACTGAAACAAGCATCCTTTTTTTTCCAGAAGGATGTTTGTCTTTTAGCAATATTGCTTCTCATTCCTTGGTTTGCATCTTCTCTATTGTTTACAAACATGGCCGTTGCTACAGCTGCACAATAAATAGCCTTACACATTCCCTCCTCTTTGGTGTGAGGAGATTCATACTCTTACTCTTTCTCTGCAGCCAGAAGTTTGGTGTTTAAGTGTCTTCACAATTTATGTAAGGCAATGACTGCCTGCCTGCAATTTGGGCTAGCAGTGGAGAAAATAAAAAGTATTTCTCAAATATGAAGCTTTCATATCACATGGATCAATGCAAAGCAATAGAAATAAAAACCACAATGGGACAATTGCTTTGAGGGAACAGAGCCTTGTGGAACTGGAGGATTATAGGAAAAATATAAATTAGGCAACATCTATGTTCCTGTTCTTCCATAGGCTTGATAAAAGCTTCTGTGGCTTTGGGAAAGTTGTATTGCTCAAATGAAAATAATTTAAAGTTTTCACCTCTTAAAAAATGTATTTGTAGACACACAATGCAGACTGCTTGACAGTTCTGCAACAATGCATGGTAGTGTAGATGTGGAATTGGAAAAGAAAGTGGGCTAGTTGGTAAACAACAAGAATGTGAAGTCAGGACATTGCTGCTTGCTTAGTAACAGCTTTGACAGAGCTTGCTAGAAGAATCTGTGTATTTTGGCTTTCAGCATATATAGCACTTTATTATTAATCATGTTTTGCTGTTTGATTCCAGTAATAGCAAACACTGAAAATGAGGGGGGAAAAAAAAGATTACATGGAGTTTCTAGCTATGAAGATGTTATTTGAGCAATATCTTGTCAGGATTAATTCATTAATATGTAAGTGAGTACTTTCAGATCATTGCACTGAAGTTGCACTGCAAAGTATGCAATTTGTTTTCTCACATCCAAAGTCCATTATTAGTATAGCAAATAAAGAACATTTTAAATGTCAGGAAAGAATAGAAGTTACAAATAAACAAAATTCTGTCTCAAACCACACATGACATATAAAAAAGCAGGCTTCCTCACTGCAGAAAAGTATTTTCACTCTTTCCTAGATTAAAGAATATTTATTCCTCAAACACATTTTCATTAATGATCACTTGAGATGTTTGTAACACAATGGACAGTAAACACAAGACCTATTCATCAGTCTCCTGCCAGTTACAGTCAAAGTGGCCTTTCATGCCACCAGTAGAGACAAACTCAATGAGGGGATCCTGCCAACCGCAGCATCTGCTTCTAGTCCCTCATCTTCTCATGCTGCTGGTGGACAGCAACATCCCAGGAGTGACTGATGTTGTTGGGGGCTGCCCTCCTCCAGTACCCATCAATCTATTTTTGAGTTCTTGACACTCACACACTTTTCTTTTAACCCTTTTTTGTCCTCTGTAATCTCTTGTTCTCCTTGTATTTCTTTTTTCCTCCAGCCCTTTCTGCTCAGAGGGGTTGAAGGTTTGGTTACGGTTGGGCTAGCACCTGCCTCTAAAGAGGGAAAGACAACTGATGTGGTTTAAACAGGACTTAATTAAAACTTTTTAGCTCCTTCCTGCATGGTCTAGTGGGAGCTTATGTGCTCACTATATCACTGAGAAATACTTGAAGAATAATTGGCCCCAGGACAGTCATATACTGGTGCCTTGAGATTCCCCCTTCACACTGAGTAGTTCCCTTTGTTATCTTCCCACTGCTGATGTTAACCAGCAGAACAAGCACTGAACTGGAATGTTTCTGGAATATTTTTCTTTGCCAATCCCTTTTTCCTGTCTGTCTTTTCAGGGATTTTTTTTTTTGGTGAGAAATATTCTCACAATGCTCTGAGCAAGGACAGAATGTGGAGGTGAGCCTTGCACTCTTCAGAATCTTTGTGCAGTAAATTTGGATCAAAACTGTAGGTAAGAATTGAGTCTCCAAAGAAAGCTGTGGCCATCTCTGCTATAGCCTGGCATACCTCTGTAGTGCAAAGATGTCACTTTTGGTTCAGAACTGCTGCACTGGTGAAAAGCTGTGTGGGCAAATCAGTCCCCTTTTTTTCCCCTCAGTACACTTTGTTTTTCTCATATAATGGTGGAACTACAAAACAAAGGGCCCTACATGGAGGGCTTTGCCTGCTTGGAGCACATAGAATCATAGAGTCATAGAATCAACTGGGTTGGAAAAGCCCTCTGAGATCATCAAGTCCAACCCTTGATCCACTATCACCGTGGTTACTAAGCCATGGCACTAAGTGCCACATCCAGTCTCAGCTTAAAAACCTCCAGGGACGGAGAATCCACCACCTCCCTGGGAAGCCCATTCCAATGTCTGATTACTCTTTCTGTAAAAAATTTCTTCCTAATATGCAACCTAAACCTCCCCTGGCTCAGCTTAAGACCATGCCCTCTTGTCCTACTGCTGGTTGCCTGGGAGAAGAGGCCAACGCCCACCTGGCTACAACCTCATGGAGTATTATCTGTGAAAATATTCCAGGCTGAGATCTTCAGTTCGCCAGGCAGAGAAGGCCTGAATCTGAAATCAAAGTTTTACTGTTGATTTAAATAAAATGCTGGGGAGGTTTCATTAAATTTAACTCTTTACTGTTTCTCTTGCAAAGCAGATCACTAAGTAGTCCAGAAGATGATGCATATTTGATTATGTTTACTGTTCTTGTGTCAGTCTGGGCAAGCACTCTCATGAGAAAAACACATGTACTCTGTGGCTTAAGTATTCTAACCTAATCTCCCAATTTTTCATCTTCATTAGATTTTGGTAATCCAAAACTGTAAATGCATTAGATTTCTTGAAAAAGTGTTTCTGAACAATAAAATAGAAAATACAAAAAATCTCAAAAAATTGAGAACTGCGCCCACTTCAGATTATGACATTTCTTTCCTGAAGACAACGAAACTTTAGTACTTACAATCTTCTGAGTGCACTTCTAACCAATGTACGTATTTCAGAGAACAGCACTGTTTCAGGTCACTTTATTTAAATTCTTTTGTGTCTAGGGAAAATTTTTGAAAATACTTGTGGAAGAGAAAAGGGATGTAAGATCAGAAAGGTTAGG
The DNA here is from genome assembly GCF_025592945.1 of Manacus candei. Lineage (NCBI taxonomy): Eukaryota > Metazoa > Chordata > Aves > Passeriformes > Pipridae > Manacus > Manacus candei. The sequence goes on along the minus strand of NW_026138059.1, from coordinate 10,122,567 downwards.
TAGTGGTGTGCTTTATCTAATATTCTATTTGCAGTAGAGGTCACTGCCAATTTGATGTTCATTGCAGAAAGAAATCCTGCAGTAGAAAATAATGGAATATATTCTCATGCTATTAAAATCTAGCTTGTGAAAATTAGCACATTCTTTGAAATCTGAGCCTTATACATCATATTAGATTTTTTGGGTTTACTTGTGTTACCTGATGTTCTTGTTACCCCAATGAAGTTCCTATCTCTTGAATACAGCTTCAATTACATTCTTCAGAAATGAATTCACACAGTGTGTAATTACACAGTTGAAAAAATCTATTTCCTTTTTCAGTTATAAATGCATTATCTTTTGACTAAATGGATGTTTCCTTGTTTATATCTGATGAGAAGAGGCAATTCTATTAGTTCTATCCACCTTCCCAGTTTTTTCCTGTGTACGTTCATTCCACTTCCTCATACTTATGTCTGGTTTAAAGTACAGTATTAATCTATCTTCATAACAGTATTTTTCCATGTCTAAGAGTCTTTGTCATCAGTTCTGGCCTTCTTCTATTTTTGCTATGTCACCCCTGGGGACATAAAACCTCTATAATAAATCGTAATGACAAAGTATAAATTAATTTAGCATGCATTTGCACGCAATAATCTGCTTCCTCTAAGACTGTTCGTATTTCTTGAGCTGACTTACAGTTTATTCAACCAGCTGTCAATTTTTTTAATAAATGTATTTTCAAAAGTATTTTGCTTTTGTATCTCACACATTTTCTTCGGACTAAAGGCCACATTGAATAGGTTACATGCCAAGCCACAAAGCTTTCCTATACATGTTAGTATTTCAAATCAAATTGATTCTGTTAGAGTAAGAATGGAGTTTGGTTACAGACAGAAGATTTCCTTACCCTTATAGGGGTGGACACCTTTCCATTGGTAAGGCTTAAAATAGTCATACAAAAGTTAAGTGGCTTGTAAAACAGCTATATTTTACATTGTGTTTTAAATGGGAATTACACTTAAGTCCCAAGAAAGTAGTATGCAACCTTCTTTGAATTGCTCTAGAACAGATTGTCTCTAGTAAATGTGATTTATGCACATGTATATATATAAATGAAATAAAAGTATTTCATTTGAATGAGCTTGGACATTGTGATGACTTGTAGAACTCATGTCATCCAGAATTCATATTCATAAAATATATATTACATATGTTTTAGCTTAAAGTTTGTTAGGGAACTGCTCAGAAGTATGGGGGAAACATGAAGAAGAAAGTCTTGATCTCCCTGGACTCTGTTATTACTAGTTGCTTAACCTTCCTCCCCTTTTGCAGTTCAGAAGATACAGCCCTTGTGTTGCTTATTTTTGTGAACTTTGATATGGCTATAGCTAGATGTCCACAGGAAACACCCAAGAAAGTTAAGATAAAGAGACAAAACCACACAGTATTTCTCCCCACCAATCAGAAAGGGAGAATAACTGAGATTAGACATCTAGGCATTTAACATTTCATGAGATAAACACCAGACTGGGACTCTGGCACTATCAGTGTTTGGAAAGTGAAAACCACTTGGGGATAGAAATGCAGAAAGGATATGTGGATACTATGGCACCTATGGTATGTTCTGGCACAGTGCTATAAAGACAGTTTTTACTGTAACATGGCTAGCAATGGACCATGGCAGGAGGAGAAGGATGTCTCTCTAATGCTCGTGGTGCATGCCTAATGCTGCTGGGAAGGGGTGAACCTTGTCTTGCTAGCAATGGTCTCCAACAGCTTGGTTACTCTCGGTACCAAGTGCAGCTAAGAAGGTTGCCAATGGTTGCATCAGTGGTGGGCGTGTGATCTCCAGCCCAAAGCAAGTTTCATTTTGCTTATTAGAGCAGCAGTACTGCAGCTGTGTCCAGGCAGTCATAGCAAGGTTAGTCTGTCAGGGAAGAGCGACAGACACCTTGCATGAGATACTGACTGTGGCACAGATGAGTGAGGGATGCCATGAACAGCAACAGGGATTTGAAAGGCAAATGCTGAGAGCTGTTGGGATGGATTTGGTACCTGAAATCATTGCCCAGGAAGGTTAACGAAGCTGGTGGAGGGTCTGGAGCACAAATCTTTTGAGGAGCAGCTGATGTTGTTTAGCTGGTGTTGTTTAGCCTGGGGAAGAAAAGGCTCAGGGGTGACCTTACTGCTCTCTACAACTACATTAAAGGAGGCTGTAGCCAGGTAGGGGTCAGCCGCTCCTCACAGGCAACAGGACAAGAAGACACAGTCTTAAGCTGCACCAGGGGAGGTTTAGGTTGGACATTAGGAAGAATTTCTTCACAGAAAGAGTGATTACATATTGGAATGGGCTTCCCAGGGAGGTGGTGGACTCACCGTCCCTGGAGATGTTTAAGGAAAGACTGGATGTGGCACTTAGTGCCATGGTCTAGTTGACAGTGTGGAGTTTAGTCATAGGTCGGACTTGATGATCTCAGAGGTCTTTTCCAATCTAATTGATTGTGTGTGATTATGTGTGTACCTGAAAGCATGGCCACATCCAAAGGTCCTGCAGCCTGGAGTCACTAAAGCATGCTAAAGTCACTAAGTGTCATGGAGTTACTTGGTATCATCTCTGTACTGCCCTTTACCTTTCCCATTTTTGCTCTCTGTCTCCTGAGTCTGCTTTAGTCCAGTAAAAGAACTCCACCCTTTTCTTTCCTGGGTGAGAGCCTGGAGTAAAAGAGCAAAGGAGAAACAAGTTTTTCAGTAGCATAATGCTTTGCCAGGTCATGAAGTGGCTGCTAAAGCTGTGTTGTCTGGCTTTACTTTCGAAACAGCTTAGTCTTCCATGGCAGTCACAGACAAAGGCTGCATTTTCTGTTACTTCGCTCAATCTTTTTTCCTCCAGCTCTGTTTGTGCTCCCTTAAGGGAGATGGGATCAGAGTTCAGAAGTAGAATCATCAATTTTTCCTCATAATGATATTTATAAAGATGTTCATAACATTTTAAATACTATGCAAGAAGCTTCTCAAACAGGGTTTCAGAGCCTTCCCCTGCATATAACTTAGGGATACATGACAGTGTAGTTACTTAGAGGAAGAAGCTTTGTATTTAAGTGTTGTGTGTTCTTCTTCACCCTAGGCAGATCCAGTCAGCGGATGTCCGTTTCTGAATCTGGAAAAAAACCTCTTTTGATTAGATGAATATAATTAATTTTAAAAGGAAATAATAAATTTGTAAGCCCAAAGTCTATAGAACAGATCAGCAGAAAATAACACTCTTCTCTAAAGAACAAGAGATAGTGCTCAGCCATGCCCTGGGGGCTTGAAGACCAATAGAAAATCTGAACTGAGATTCTCACCTCTTTGAAGTCAACTGGACTGATTTTCAGTGACCGAAGTAAAGCCAGGATTTCACACCAAAGTTCAAGATCTTAGGAGAAAACCTAAGGGGAAAAAAAAATCAAAATGAATAAAAATAAAAAAGACCAAAGGCATGTAGTTAATTTTGTGTGTATTGGGAATGCTTTGTGGATTTCTTAAAGAGACTAAAACTGAGCAGAATCATAAGTATTTGTGGGATTTAAGCCTAATGGTAGAGCTGGTGTTTCAGATAATCATAAGAAAATAGCATAAAGAAGGCATTGGATTAAAATGGTAGGGTCGCGTAGTGACTGACAACTTATTTGGTCTTTTCAAGGTTTAAATACAGAACTCAAATCAAATAAATGGGTCAGTTACTAATTAGAGTTGCCCAAATGTGGCAAAGTAAATTAGATTATTTTTGTTTATACATTTGAAGGAATGAGAGGTTAAAGAACTAGTTACAAAACTGACTTGGTCTTCTAGGGGAAACCCATGCTAAACTTGATCTGTCTTTGAGAATGCTTTTTGTCTCCTACCCTCTTGAGATTTGGTTAATATTAATGCAAGATGTGAAAGGAAATTCAGTGCTTCACATTTTAGTAGCTTTTAGTCTTGCAAGAGAAGGGATAGATAAATGAGATAAAGAAGATTTTGTTTGAAAACTTATTGCAAAACTAAAGGCTTTTACAGTCCTCCAAACACTTGTGCACTTGCTTTATGCACATCGATATAATTTTGTGAAGCTCATTTTCAAGACAGAGGGTTAAAATTGCACTGGTGTGAATTCCATGATTTCAGGTTCAAGTGAATGTGTCTTTTGTGCAGTTAGCTAATAAATTATAGTTAGCTACACAGCATTCCTAAGTGATTACAGAAATCCTCAATCAATACAAAAGTGAGTTTGTAGTTAAAACCATGATGCCTCTGAAGTTAGTGATTATAGATAAGGACGTTTTATGACAGAAAAACTATTTTTTTCATTGATTTGCAAATCTCCACTCTGTGGGTGTCCACATGCTGGAAGTTAAAGGCAGCAGACAGCACATGGACCAGCTGGCCCGAAGGAGCTGCTGTTCCAGCCCCGGGGTGAGCCTTTTTCCAGTTAAGCAGGTAGGAGCACATTGCAGCCAAAACCACCCTCAGCAAGGCATTGCTGCTGCCAGGCCCCGAGGAGATCAGGCAGTCAAAGCAAGACTTGCAAGTCTGTCATGAGGGGTCCTTGAGGGTTATGGCCTTTCACTAGTGAAATCACAGCAATGTTAATCAAGCAGAACAACAAAAAATTGTGTTTCCCAGTTCTTTGGACATCTGACCCTAACTCATTGATCAAAAAAATAGATAAAGGATGGAGATTTTAGTGGAAAAGTATCCTAGCACATCTGTCTGAAAACTAAGAACTGATGAACATAGCAGCAGGTACATAGGGCACTAAATCTGGATCATTCAGCCATAAAACTGGGAGCTCCTAGTACTCAATGGACTCCACCAGGCTTTTCCACCCTGGCTGCAGGGCTCTGCTGGACAAGGGAAGAAGGCATGTGGTCCAGGCTGTAGGGTATGGTTGTGGAGCCTGCCCTTACTGAGAGGCACCCTGGGAGACTCGTGGGGGTTCACTGGTCGTTACACTGGTGGGTACATGGGTGGGCAAACCCGCAGATACCCTGCCAGGTTTGCATGCATTTGCATGGCTGGGCTTCGCGAACGAAGATTTGGGAAGGCTCTATCCACATTTGTTACAGGCACGTTGGTGACTTATGAGGCAAATACGAGATAGACATATCCAATTGCAAAAGGCACAGCAGAAAGACTCTTTGGATGGTATATTCTGCAAAACACGGTTCTTTCTGCGTTGCCTTTTCTCCTCGAGAGTGATCCTGCGTGTGTTCTCAAAGGAGACAGCTGCGTTATAGATGGTGTGTCTCCAGGCCTCCCGATTTGAGGCCAGAGTAGACCAGTTATGGTGATCAATATGGCCAAGGCTGAGATGTTGTTTCAGGGAGTCCTTATATCTTTTCTTTGGGGCTCCTCTCTTGCGGCAGCCAGTGGCAAGTTCACCATAGACCAAGATCTTAGGGAGGTGGTGGTCCTTCATCCTTGAGACGTGCCCTGCCCATTGCATCTCATCAGCATGGCCTCTATACTTGTGACTGCTGCTTGCTCAAGAACAGATGTATTGGTCACAAAATCTGACCAGAGGAGGTTTAAGATTGTACGGAGGCAGCGTTGATGGAAGCCCGGTGGGTAAACTGGCAGGTACGTGAATAGGTAAACTGGCAGGTAGAAGGGCAGGTACATTGGCGGGTACACGGGTGAGTAAACTGGTAGGTACACGGGTGGGTACACGGGTGGGTACGCCAGGACCATACCCAGTGATGTTGGGCCATCTATGGCGCTCTGCGGGTGCCCCTACCCCCAGAACCCAGAGAGGTCGGATTTCACCTCAAAGTGCCCGGCGTTGCCCTGACGAACACCCTGCGGCCCCCGCTGCTCGGGCAGCGCCATCCGCACCCTCCACAACACCCGCCGGAGCTAGGACGGTCCTTATTCCCGGGACCCCCTGCCGTGCCCGCGGGAGGCTGCGGGGCCAGGGCGCGGGTTCGGCCGGCGGGCCCGGTGCGGTTGCCGCGGTGATGACGGGCAGCCGCCCCTGCCCGTGCCCCCGCCCCGCAAACATGGCAGCGGCGGCGGCGGCCCCGGCGGGGAGCGGCGGCAGGTGAGGAGCGGCGTGGCGGGGAGGGGACACGGCTCCCCGGCCCGGCCCGGCCCTGCCCTGCCCTGCCCCGCCCGCCCCGCCGCGGACGGACTGTCCGCGCTCCCGGCTCCATCGGCAGGCCGGCGGTGAGGGGCGGGCTCCCGGCGCCGCCAGCAGCTCCTCCCTCCTCCCGGCCCGGGAGCCCCCGGCGGGGTGACAGCCCTGCCGAGCGCAGCCGCCCCGGCCGGGGCTGCGGAGGCAGCGCCGCTCCCCCTCGGCCCGCTCGCTGCCGGGACCAGCGGGGCGGGAGCCGCCGCCCCCGCGCCCGCCATGTGGAAGCTCAACAAGAGCAGCAAAGTTCTGCTGGACGACTCGCCCGAGGAGGAGGAGACGCATCCCCGCGGGCCGCCGCCCGCCGCCGCCGCCGCCTTCGCGGCCCCCCAGGTAGGAGCGCGGAGCCCGGCTCGGAGGGGTCGGGAGGCTCGGCCCCGCTCCCGCTGCCCTCCTCTCCGGCGGCATGAGTAATCACTTTTCCCACTTTGGATGTGCCGGCAGCCTGGCCCTGGTCGAGCTGGGGGTGTTTGCGCGGATCGTGCGACTGTCACCCGATTTTTGGGGTGCTGAGTGGCCTATCCACCTCTGTTTCCTTCCAGCAGCCGGCCTCCGGCATTGCTGGGACTTGCTGTCCTTCATTCCAGTGGCTTCATACCACAGGGTACTTTCTCTCCCGGCCCTAGCCAGGGGTACTGCAACCCATCTGTAAAGCATAATACATTAAACAGGGATGTTTAAGAACATACCTTCATTTTCGTGTTTGTGTAGAGCACTGATATTTTGGCACGATTGCTTTTTTTCTATGGTTTCAGTAATAGTAGCTGGCTATCCTTAATCAGCCGCAATGTTGTTTGAAAGCTTTCATTGTTAAATAATGAGTTAAATACCAAGTGACCTTCTCAAAGTATTGGTCGCCTAACAAATACAACCTGAAAGGAAGGGTATCCGTTGAATATCAGGCAAAACAACTGAAAAAATGTTTGTTGACTTGCTTTCAAAAACTTGGTAGTAATTAGGCATCCGTCCAGCTCAGAAGCCTGTTACACTGCGTGATACAGCTTTGTTGCTGAACTGATCTTCTGTTGCCACAGATTATCTTTAGATGTTGTATGAGAGGTTGCAGGACACCTGCATATCTGAAGTAAGCAGTTGCCCGGGGTTGCACACTAGTGAGGTTTCTATTCAAAGGAAGGTACAAAAGCCCACTCAACTTCCCACCCCGTGTTTGTCTTGCTTGGCTTGCTGGAAGAGCTGGAGTGTTTGGATAAACTACTCTCTGCTTGAGTTCGTGGTTGACAAGTGCTATGGGTTGTCAACATGTGTGGCTACTGCTGAAGAGCAGCCTCTCCCAGTCACAGCAGTTATTCTCTCTATCTTCCAGTAGCCAAAATCACCAGTTTAGTCTTGCCTTGCCTTTTCCCCTGCACTGTAAACAGAAGAGCCCTAGCTCTTGCTACTAGTTTGATAGCAGCTGTGAAGATTCATATGGATGAATAGCATCTTTTCCTGTGGGAGAACAGTCAGTCATTTTGGAGACCCCCTTTGTGGGAGGAAGGGGGATTGTGGGGTTGGAGGTAACCTGAAGTATCTCCCACAACCTCTCATGCAACACATAACCTCTCCCTCCTACAGATCCTATCCTCAGGTGCTTGGAAACTTCCACTGTTTTCCTTAAGCTGTTAGCTTGTGCTGTTGTAGCCCTCCTAGACTTGCTTAGCTCCTGAAAATCTTCCTCAAACACCAAAGGTCACTGAAAGCTTCCAGTAAATGCAACTGACTCTTAACTACTTTTCTTCTTTACCATAAATGCTCCAAACCCCGTTTTAGACCCTTGACTATGGCCTCCCAGTCAGAAGATGATTCTTCAGCCTTCTGTCCAGACAATTCTCCCAGTCCTCTACTTAGCAACAGAGGCTGGAGTTTGTTTTTTTACTGGTTTTGGGGTTTTTTTGTTTGTGGGTTTTGGTTTTCTTTTTGTCCAGTCCAATTGTCTTTTACTATCCTGGGCTTCTGTTCCTTTAGTAGCAATCTCAAGTTATAATGGTGATGATGATTTCTGGTGCAAATGGTTTGCATTTTCATCAATTTTAGGAAAAATCCTTTTCAAGTCCTAGGGGCACTGGAATAAAAGAAGCTGATTTTGGGAGGTGGAAGATGAAAAATAAATTATTCTAAGTCACTAAATGAAATAGTCTTGAAAATCAAGGATTCAGTAAGGTTAGTGCAACTGTGGTGTAGCTTGGCCCAGAGAATGAAGTGAAGACCATAAGCTATTAGTTTTTTTGCCTGTTAAAATCAAAATGTCTCGAAAGAAACGCAACACTCCTCCCACAATATTTAACTGTATTTATTTTAGAGTTTATGTGCACTTTAAGGAAGGATAGACTGTATGGACAACTATTACCAATTGATTAACTTTGTAATTCTCATGATCAAGGCAGCTTCTAGATCAGCTATAGGTACAATGTGTCTAAAACACGGCTTAGACAGGTGTCAAGGGGAAAGTGTGAGGTAACTAAATGCACTTGTTCAGCTTGTTGTAGCTGATCTGGTTTATGTGTCCTGCTTTTAGTGTTTGACATTTTTGATGTTTCATCAGAACCTGTTCTTTCTCCCAGTAATATGATTTCAAGGCAATGAAATCCAGTAATGTGTAGGGGGATTTGGTAGTGGTCTGCACTTGGCCCCTGCAACGTCCTGATGTGCAACACCCAACTCCCTGACTTTGGAGGGAGCCCCATTGGAGCTTGGAGGAGTTATGGGGACAGTTCTCGTGGTACCCTAGCTGTGCATGAGAATGTCAGTCTTCCTCAGCTCTGTTGTTGCAGTACAGCCTGCTGTGAATGAAGGATTACCTTATCAAGAAGAAGAGAATCCAGGACTTCACTAATTTTTTTTTCTTTAGGGCCAAAATCCAGATAATTAGTTTGAGTGCCTTTTAGTAAATTAAGAAGCCCAGCAATAGATTTCATGCAACAGAAAGTTGACTGTTAGATTTTATTTCCTCTAGGTTCTTTTCTGATAAATCATTTGGTAAAAGAGAAGATGAACTGGCGTCATCATATTTTGACTTTGATTTATGACATCTTGTTTTTCCCAACAACTGTCTTTTGTCTTTATTTTCAGTTTTAATAAGCAAGTGACAAGAAAATCCTTAAGCTTCTACCATTCATGCTATAAATAAGGCTGAAACTTTTTACTTCAAAGACAAGAAATTGGTAGTCTCATCTATGTCATTAAAGCAGACCAGGTTGAAAGTATTCCAGTGTAATGAAATGTTGGTGCTGTATGTTGTTTCTTTAAAGCTGAGAAAGAGTGAAGGACTTCTCACTGTGCAACCTAATAATTAGGACATTTCATTAGCAGACAGTAACAAAGAATTAGGCTACTATAAGTTAAAAGTAAATAAACAAAAAAAAACCTAACACAAAAAAACCCTTTGTTACTCTGGAGCAATTTTAATCATCCTCTTTAGATATGGAAGCCTGATCTGGGCTTACTCAAGCAGACATTTGAATTTGTAGAAGTTCATAGTTCTTAAATAGGAAAGCTTAGTTTGATCTGTAAAGAGGAGTTTTGACAGTTCTGGTTTTGTGTTATATGGAGTGGTTTGATTTTGTTCCAGGGGAGAACAAAAACAAATTTTAGAACATGAAAATTGCAAGGGAGGGAACTGTCAGCCTCTGGCCACTTTTTAGTAAAAGTTTCTGCATATATTCAAGTACTTTGAATTCTTAACACTTATTTAAAATAGTAGGGTGTTTCCTGAGATAAGAAAGACAAGTAAATTTTGAAACTTGTGTAAATAAATGTATGGATTATTGTATTCTTTATTTTTTTTAAACCGGACAGTTTTAGACTGAATCTTAGAAGTTAATTTTAATTTATACTTTGAGGCATAAGTATTTTTAATTTATATAATGAAGGTGCTTTGTTCATTTAGATTATAATTAATGCATTTAGACAACTTAACATGCGTAAATAGTAAACACTTATAAAATGAAATTAATGTGCTTTTTATGTGTCTCTCTGAAAATATGCTAGAAATGTACATAGTGGTGCCAAACTTGTGTCCAGTTTGTAATATAGTCATTATGTTTCAAACTGTAGTTTTATTTTTGGAAAGGGAAAAATGCTGGGTTTTGACTTCTGGAAGGCGCTGTTTTGGCAGTTTTGCTGAGTTCTCTTTGATTCAGTCCTGCTGTCATCTAATCAGTGCTCAGAGGTGTCAATGCTGTGTCAATATCACATGTAACTCTGACGTAAAATGGCACTCAGCTTCAAAACACATCTATATATTAGGGCAGTGGATGGGTATCAGGCTGGTCTGTATTATCTAATGCAACTCTTATCTTTCATATGAAAATACTTCAGGACCTTAGCCTTGATCTGTTCTCTCTGATTGTATTTTTTGTTATGTTCAAAGAGAATATGTGCAAAAACATGTTTTATGCTGAATTTTGTTTGGACTTGCTCAGGATGTTTGGAAGTTGGGTATACAGAATTTGAGTTATATATTTTAATGAAGATGTTAAGGTCTTTGGTACGATTTTAATATGAGCTTTCATCTTGAAGTGAGTCAAACTCAGACAGGCCCTGCAGGAATGGGTGGGAGCTGAGCAGCATTTCTTACATTCTACTAATACGTAGAATAAGGTATTTTTTAATTAAAAAAAATAATAAAGCAGTCAGTGCTAATCCAGCTAATGCCTTTCCTTCACTTTCTAGCCATTTCAGGCTAGAAGGTGTCTCAGGCTTTGCCTGCAGTAGTCTAATAATTCTGACATACATTCTCCTCTCTGCTAGCCTGTTTTTTTCTTTTCATTGAAGTTGTTCTTGTGACATTGCAGTGATATTTTTCCTGGCTAAAATCCATCACCTGTATTCTGTCATCATTCTTGAATGTTAGATTGTGGGACTGTCAGAAAAGACTTTCCTGAGCCTTTCCTTGGCCTGCCTTTCTTCCTTTTCCTCCTTCTTGTCACACACCGTCTTTCAGCAGCTTCTGGAGTGGGTCCTGTTTCCTTACAATCTTCCTGGAGCTCTATAGAGCAGACAGTGCCTTTTGGGGCTTTAGGCTTTCTTTTTTTAAAATCCTTTTCTTTTCTAAGGTGCTTCAAATTTTTATTTATACTGTCATTTTTTACACAGTTGACTGGGATCAGATATGCTTCTCACCTCTTATCCCCTTTCTGTTGGCTTATTCTGACTCTTAGAAGCCCACAAAGCACATATTGCCTGGTTGGTGTCCTACTATAGATGCCATCAGTATGTATCTTTTCTTTCAGTCAAGCCTATAAGGTGAAGGTTGTTGGTGATTTTTATCTATTGTGCAAAAGAGAATTTGTGTCCTGGACTTTACTGTTGTTTTCTCTATGAAGTCTACATCAAGTCTGCTTTTGTAGTATTTTTTTAAATTATTATTTTTCTTTCTGTCTAGACAGCTGAAATTCTTGTGCAGACCCTCGCTTCCCATCCTGATGGTGATTACTTCCTCTGCAGCTTCTAATACCTATGCTATGTTTTCCCATCTCCTAGTCCCTGCAAATCCCATTGGTGATATTAATGTTGTTGCTTATGGCATAAAGTTTAAGTTCTCCTCATCCTTCAGATTCACTTTCTTCAGCTGGCCTGTCTTTGTTTCAGGAAATTTACATTTAAGTCTCTGTCCTTGCTTTCAGGGTTTTTCTTAGTACAGGCCCTTCCTCTCCCCCGTTTTTCATTTTTATCACTTGTATCTTTCCTCAAGCCAGTTCTACTTTACTGACTCTTTTGCCTCTGTTTGCCAGCAGCTGCCTTGTCTGTCTTCCTCCCCTCCTGCCTAATACAGAATTATCCCATTTCACCGATCCATAAAACCACTGTCATCTTCTCCTCTACATCATTGCTTGAGATCTACTTTCCCTAATTTATTTGTTGTATCTTCACGGAGCTTTGTGAGGTTTCTGGAGCCATACTCTCCTACTGGTGCTGAACTTCCTACCATCAATATACAAACTAGAATATAACAGGTTTTGAGAAAGAATGAATCATTTTAATTATTTAGTGGTAAATTAGGTTTATAATTTTTCCCCTCACTTTTATAGAAACTATTTGCCAGACTGCGTGAGGACATCCATAACATAAGTGGAGTTACTAGAAGTTACTGAACACTTTACCAGGTACACTATCTTTCAGTTCTGTCATCATCAGAGGTACATTTCTAACAAGTTTTGCCTCTGGCTCTTTGTGAGGAGCTCTAGGACAGGTCTGTGTTTACACCCCAAGGTTGATAAAAGCCATATGTCAAAAGGAAGCAATGCATGTGCTGGTGAACACTGTAGCAAAAAAGGATGCATTCACCCTGTTGGTTTGTTTTCTGGATCATGAAAATCAAACATAAACTTTTGCTATGGCTAAGTTGTTAAAAATAATTGACGAATTTTTAGTCGGAAATTTCAGCAAAATTGAAAACTTCACTGACGTTTTTGAATTGCTGCAGAAATTGAATTAAAATTGATTATCTGACCTTCCTTGTTTCAGCTTTGACACTGATGGTATTTTGATCTTAATACAGCTGTTTTAATTTTGTGAAACATATTTGAAATATTTTAAATTAGGCAAAACTAAATTCTTAATGACATATAAACTTTTCTAATATTTTCAAGGTGTTCACTCTTTAATATTATTCCAAAAATATTTCAGAGAAGCAAAGTTTGAATAAGATGTGTTATAACCACTTAGTACAGAGATGCCCAGTAATCTGAACAATTAATAGAATAACCTTGTGTATTGATGTAAGAATAGAGAGAACAGGAATCTGGTGTTCCAATGTTTCTGTTTGTAATGCCAATAAAATGCAGAGCTACAGAAGTATTCTTATGTAAATACTTACATTCTGAGATTATTCTTTGGTACCTTTGGCCATTTATATCAATTGGCAGTAAAAGTATAGAAATAATTTAGATATTCTGTTGTAAAATGTAATGGAATATGAAACAATAACTGAAGTAATTAAATGAAACAGAGTTTGTGAAAATGCTAAACAAGTTCTTAACAGCTGGATGCTGAAGAAAGGAGCATCATCTTTATTATTAATACTGAGTAAATTAAAATTATTCGAAATATGGAAACCAGTTTTCCTATGCTTTCACCTTCCAGTTGGTCTGGGGACTAATAGGTGGTTATGAAAGACTAGAAGATGGAAACAGTTTTAAATATGTTTTATGGGTTGTCTTCTTTATATGAAGTAGTTACCCAGACTTTAAAGTAAGTGGAGTGAAATAAGTTATTCTATAATTGGTCTGATGAATTATATTTTAAAAGCATATTTCCAGATTAGTGTTGTCTAGTAAATATATTCATAAAATAAAGTATAATGCTTTAACAGACTTAGATTTTTTACATTTTCATTTTTTTAATTTTCAGTTTTGCTGAACACTGTCAGAGATTTGCAGGATAGCAGTCACTGTCACTATTTAGTTACAGTGGCATATTAAATGATTTATTGTCATAATGTAGATGTTTTTTCTAAGTGTAGTGAGCACTCTGGAGTGGAAAAGTATTGTTTATAGAAGAGAAAAATGAATTTAAAATGCCAAATTACTCTTGAGCAAGACTTTAGAAATGCCTAGGTGAATACTTTTCCTTGGTGACATTAACAGGCAATTTTCAATTTATATCACCTGCCCAGATAGCTTGTTTGATTCACTCACTTGCCTTAGGGACATACAAATGGAAGATTGAGATCTAACAGTAGATGAAATATGGGCAAGGCTGATCAAATTATCTTGATCTCAGTCTAGGCTATCTCTGCCAGAAAGGAGCAGAGGCAGTTCGTGGTTCAGCACTGGGGGAACGTCTGAACACATAGCCACATGTCCGAGAAGAAAGCTGTGTATGACTGGGTAATGCAGCCTCTATTTGTTAAAATTGCAAGCCTTATATCTCTTTAAAGGCATGTTTAGTTTTGTGTGGGTATTCAGGTACAGTTCAGCTTTGGTTTTCAGCTGTGTTAAAGGAATATGTGTAGTTGTTTCAGTGCCCATTTACATTTGATCACTGTTGCATCAGTTTCCTGACACAAAGCATATATCCATCCACTGAATTTTTCCAGGTGTATGTTATAGGTGCAGCAAGGAAAATGAGGCCAAATACCACTGATCTGCTGCTGATAACTTTCTTCTTACTTATGTTTGAGTGTATTTTGCTTTGGATTTTATTCAGTTCTAAACTCAGATAAGCAGAGTGACTTTCACATTAATAATCAGCTTTAGTCTTGTTCGTTTCATTTTACACTATAATAGTAAGATCCTTCTCAAACCCAAGGAAATATTTTCTTTTGTTAGCTGTATTTTAAGATGGTGATCTCTTCTTCCCAATCTGTGCTGTTTCTGGTTAGGCTGTGTATATACAGTTGTTCAATTGTTTGGTTTGTAATCAGTGTTTTTGGAATCTTTCCAGCTTCAGAGGTTAACTTTCAGGTTTGTGATTTCCTGAGTAATTTTTTTAAACTATTTTTTTTAACCTTCCCCTCTCCTATCACTAAATTATTTAGTAGGGTTTGTGGAGTACTGGAGATTATGTTAAATTCTTCTCTGGAACGTATCTCTTGAGGTGTATCTCTTTATTTTGGGATTTTTTTTCCACTTAAATGGTACTTCTGTGGTACATAATCTAATTCACACTCACAGGCATGATAATCTAGACTTTATATTATGCTCAGTCCTTGGTGAGGTGTGATGATAGGCAGAGGGGATTCAATAAGTCAGTAGAAGGGTGAGAATTTGCACCAAAAGGACCTACTCTGTTAACAGTATGTTGTTTACTCTTATCTGTGCTCAGCTCTGACAGTGAGTGTGTGTGTGTACCATAGGAAGGTTCCATAAATGGGTAGAGAAAATCAATAATCTACCATTTTATGTGCTAAAGCAAAAGAAGAGCATACAGAGTGAGATGATGCTATTATTTGCCTTAACTCTTCAGTGTCTAGCATTCCTCATCTTGGCCTGAATTATGAAAGTGAATGATCTAAAGAGACTAATTAATTACTTTACCACAAAGGAAGCTGCGGGAAGTAGATTATGATTTTGATCTCTGTACAAAAAGGTTTGTGTGCAAGTTGAATTAGTCCCTTGAGTACCTTATGGTTTGCAGTATGTCCAACAAAAGGGCACTTGTTTCCTTGTGAAAACACACTGCACATACCAACCTTCCCGTGCCAGAAATGGAGGGCTATTCAAGTTGCTGATCAGCATTTCTCACTATCATTAGCATTTAGTCACCTATTAGTATCTAAATACTGTAATTGGGGTCTATGTTTTTCTTTTAAATTGAAGTAAAAAGTGAATTGTCATAACTCTAACCTGTGCAGATAAAATAGTTTATAAGCGTTCAGCATCAATGTGTGTTATGCAGCATGATAAAGAAAGCTCATCTTCACTCTTTACATGTAGTGGCACAGTAGATTGTCCTCTGAAGAAAACTTGAAAAAACAAATCGTAAGCTCTCTGATCTCAGAATGGTAATGCAAGTAGAGAATATGTATCAGAAGAAGGGTGTACTAATGTGTATCACTTTAAAAATACAAATTATTCTGTGGGTAACAAGTGAAGATGGGTTGTATGTGGCTTCTCATCTTTTTTCCTCGGTTCTTCCTAGTGGTGGCACAGGTCCCTTCCCTCCCTCTGCTCTTTCCCTCTGTTTATTTTTATTTTATTTTTTTTTTATACACAACCCATTCCTACTGTACAGTGTGCAGGTCCCTCCCTGCAATGTGGGCCATGGATGGTTCTGAACTCCTATACTTGCTCCTCTTGCGCTCTCTTCCCACCATGCAGCATTAGTCTCCCCTCTGCTTTTCATAAGGGTGGATTTTCCACAAAACATTTTGAAATCTAGTTTGCTGGAGACTGCTGAACTCAAATTTACAGGCTGTTTCTATCAATCCATGGGATATATGGATGGACGTCACGACCACACTGCCATTGTCCAAGTCTCCTTTCCTTCAGCAGTGTATCTTAAAAGGATGCTTTGGATACTTGTTAGGTCTTCCACCCCCAAAAATGTGTTTTATGTATTAGATTCTCACCATTCTTTTTCTTGAGGGTGTCATATCTTTTAATCTTTGTATTTCGTATCTATAAACTTGGTGTTGTCCTCTAACCATCAGCCTCTGCTGCATGAGTATAGTTGCTGCAAACTTGTGTCTCATTCCGTACGAGGTAGCACTCTGTATGTCTGTGAGTAGTAACAGTGTATTAACACAGCAACATGGGCCTAGCTGTCCCTCATTTAGAGAAGCAAATACATCCTTTTGTCTACTACTTATTGTGAATTACATCGTTGGTTGACAATGGTATTCACATTTTATTATGCTGACTCCCTGGCTCTATGAGGTGCTCGTTGCATCTCATGGTTTTCCCCTAAAAACTTTCACTGTGAAAATGCCTTGCACCCTTGCTTCCTTGTGTTCAGGCTTGCTAGAGGGTGTATGCCTTCACACTTCCGTTTTTTCTCTTCTCTAGTAGAACATGATGTCTCTGTATGCACTTTAATATTTTTATTATCCTTCCTAAGATACTTGGAGAGCTGGAAGAATTAAAATAAGAGGTTTTATTTCTTTGGAAGGTACTAACAGTGTCCTGTTACTTATGGAGACGGTATTGTTGGTTGTTGAAACTGGTAGCTCTGCCAGCTCTGGATGTCTGAAATAATTTTTTCTCTTACTGTATTTCCCCTTGGGGCTTTCCTAGTTCTTGTTAATTTTTTTTTTCTTCTTGGGAAAAATTTGGACAAATCCGCTGAGGTATTCTCTAGCTTGTACCGTGTCCAAGGAGAGATGCCATCATGTTAAGTCTAAGACCTCATCCAAAAGCTTGAGAGCTGGGAGTGCTGAGAGGAAACAGGTAGACTTCTGAAATGGTATGTGTGAGGCATTTCCATTTAAAATATTGCTAATGTTTTTCTTTAAAGGAGGGAAAAGAAAAACCCAAAAGGGGGGGAAGTAATTAAATTTAATTTGAGAGTACGAGACAAATCTTAACTTTGTAATTTTTTGGTATCCTATCTGCAATAATGTCCTCCTGTGTTAGACAGCCAACTGAAACCTGGAAATTAAATAACTTGTTGAGATCCACAGGAAGTAATATTCTCATTTTGAATGATAATATGAGTTCCTGACTTTGTGTTCTGCCCCAACAACTAAAGCTGGCTATCTACAACTTGCTCTATTCCAACACACAATTACTATTGAACTGTAGCATTATGGTCTTCATACTCAATTCTAGAAATGCTCCATCCTTGTCCCTTGTATAATATAAAGTATTGCCTGTAAAGTAGATAGAAACAGTAGTATGCAAATAAATAAATAAATAAAAATGCCTGGGATTTGAAGCTGGTCTCTCAAAATGAAGCTGATACATCTGGGCCCCCACATGACTAGAAATATGTAGCACTTTTATGCTGGCTTTCTCACCTCTTTCTGATGCTGTTAGCAAAGTGAAGGAGGTCTTTGGTAATGTATAGAAGCTGGGATATTGAGTGTTTTGGGTGTCTTGGGATATGTGTGTGTGAAGTTACCAAAACCAAAAACTAAACTTATAGAGCAATGAGCGTATCAACTCCTTAGCATTTACTTTAGTTGAAAAGGAAGGAGTGATAACTTTGATTTTTGAAACAGTGAGTGTCTGATGTAAGCAAAATATGGACCAAAGTGAACACTGCAGGTTATGTGAAACTGCCACTTTGAAGGCACTTTCCATAAAAGATGTGTTCTGGTTTAATTCTGAGGGTTTTTTTGAAACTGGAGTTAAATATTTACAGTTATACACAGCTGTTCTGGTTTTGTACTTGTGACTGTTTGTATTTGGAGTCATATATAGAGAAAAAAAAACGTAATAAATTTCTCATTAAAACACAGAGTGAAGAAAATGAAAATTGCATATTTCCTGAATTCTATATCCCACTTCCTATATATTCAGCCTCTAAAGTACTCTCAACAATGATCTTACTTGCCTTGTCTTGAAGAGAACATTGATAGTAACAGGATGGCCTGACAGGAGTTTAATTCAGAGATGGACAGAAATGCTTCCCTACTGAATAACCTTCACAAGCATTTTTAGCACTCTAATTTTCTTCTGAAATCAACAGTTACAAATGGAGGGGAATGGGGGTGAAAGTCTGTCCTTGGGTCAAAGAAATGTAGAACTTTTTAATGTGAAGGAGGAAAATGTCTTGGGACATTCCTCTTCCTCCAGGCCACAGACACTGCATAGACCATCACCCAGTATGATATTTAGAAAATCAGTGGTGATCCAAAAAACAGAGAAACAATCATTAAGATCAAAATAAATTTTTATTTTTAATTGTACTAAATTTGTTATGATAGAAGGGTGTTCTTGATCTCTCTTTGTGGTACGGGGTTTTTGGTTTTTTAAGGGTTTGATCTGGTTTTTTACATCTGGTACAATATTTTTCATCATTATAAGTAGTTTTGTTCACATGTCTTATTTTATTAGTGGTGTTCACTTAATTTTGCATTGTGATCATGTTTTGTCAATTTTATGATGGCCTGAATAAAATAAAAGCATTTATGAATAGTCTAAAATGTGTCAGTGCTGATTGCCAAACCAAAACTGACTATTGGCCTTTTTTATCTTTATCATTTTTTGAGAATAAAGGCCAGTTTCTTCATGATGAAGTGTCATCTTCAGTGTCACATCTTGCTATAAAGGTAAATACCTGTTCTTTGAAAGTGTAACATTTTGTATATATTTCAGTCACTGTATGCTAGTTACCAGTTTTTCATGGACATCTGATTAAGGAGGATATTTATATACTTCATTGATGATTTTATAATTATGTATGATCCTTGGTCATGGGGTTCTCATTGAAGTAATATTAGCAGTGCAGTATTAGTTGGAAAGCTGCCTTATTTTCTTTCATTAATGGGGAGGGAAAGGTATCCTAATTTTTTTTTCTTCCACATGATAGATATTAGAGCACAAAATGAAAAAAAGACACAGGAATAACTGAAGTCTAAAGAAGCACTAAAATCTAGCTGCAACTGCCAAAGACAACATGAAAAGTAGAAGAGATCTCTGTTACTTATTCCATTATATGTAGCTCAGCTGCCTCTATGACCACAAGAGGTTAAGAATTTTATTCCGTATCTCTTTCAGGAAAGAGAAGTAGGCATGCAAGTTAATTTTTTTTTACCTTGATATGTGTCCAAGAATCTTCTTTAATGTTCTTAAAATACATTAGTGGGAGATGAAAGAACTGGAAGTTATTATGATATGCTAGAGCTTGTTTTGAAATTCCATAGGTATAGAGAAAAGTATTTTAAAATAGGTTCATTAGCGTAACAGGATACTTTACATTAATATGTATAAACTGAACATCTGTCTCTGTTATTTCTTTTTGTTCTACTTCAGATGCAGCATGATTTTCATTGAAAATAGTAGTTAGATTGTATTATACCTTTTCCTACCCTTTTGAAAAAATATAATTTTTTAATGAAAACATATAATGCCATATATTTTATACCAGATGATAAATGTTTAGGGAGAGACTCCTAAAACTGTTTTATATTGAAACTTTTTTGCTCCTTCTTTCAGGAAGGCTTGATAAGTGTGTGCTTTGACTTAAAAAAAATCCCAACAAATATGTCACCAGGCAAACTACTGAGCTGCAGTACTTTTTGTTTTAAAATAAAACCCTCTTGTCTTAAAAATGTATTCACAAGAAAGCACCTTATCCTTATCTTCTCTTTCTGAAAGCGATTCTGTATTTTATTTGCTTGTTTTGTTGTCTTAGAAGCACTCAGTACAGTGATACTCGAGAAGTTCTAAAATCTTTAATACGTTAATAAAAGGCTGATGAATTACATGTGTGGCCTTTTTGGTATGCACATATCATGAATAAAATAGTCTCCGTGTTGAAGCACTATGGTGAAGAACAACAAAGTTCTGGAAGAAGGTGGTAGTGGATAAAAAATGTATCTGCTTTGTAGAGAAACAGCCTTCCTGGTCTCTTAAAGCCTGAATTTTAAGACAGTGCTGATGCCCATTTGCCTTTGACCTAAGTTTGGAGGTTTAAAGTAGGAGCTAGTCCTAATGGCTACAGATGGAGTTGGAAAACAGTCTTAGATCCTGCTGTTGCAGGAGGCTGCCCACTGAGCAGTGAGGACAGGCTAATTGCAGTGCTGAATTTCTCTAGTTCCCTCTCAACAGCTCTCTTGAAAGGCAAGTATAGCTGATTAAAAAGCCTTGTGACATCTGAAAGTGAGGAACTGTGAACCCTCTAGTGGTGCTCTGCAAAATGCAGGAATCTGGAACTTGTGTTCACACTGTGCCTGGACATATGACTTAAAGAGCAAATCATGAGGAGCAGCTGAGGGAGCTGGGGGTGTTTAGCCTGGGGAAAAGGAGGTTCAGAGGAGACCTCATGACTCTCTACAACTACTTCAAAGGAGGTTGTAGCCAGATGGAGGTTGACCTCTTCTCCCAGGCATTAGTAACAGGACAAGAGGAAGTGGCCTCAAGCTGCACCAGGAGAGGTTCAGATTGGACATCAGGAAGCGTGGCTAAGCATTGGAACAAGCTGCCCAGGGAGGGTGGTGGAGTCACCATCCCTGGAAGTGTTCAAGAAATCACTGGACATGGAAATTAGTGCTATGGTTTATTTGACATAGTGGTGTTCAGTCAATGCTAGACTTGATGATCTGGGAGGTCTTTTCCAAACTTAATAAGTCTGTGATTTGGCCTCTGCAAAACTAATCTTGGGGGGTCTCACCTATGTGCTGAGCTTCTGAGTTAAAAGTACAGCAGAGACTTCATCTACAGTTGGTTTTAGGCTAGATTTTGAAAAGAGACAAAGAGTTTTGAGTAACAAAATAGATCATGTTTGAAACCATCTAAGGAACCTGAATGTGCACAAATCCAGGAACCTGATGAGATACATCTGTGGGTCCTGAGGTGGAGGTAGTGGCTAACTCACCATCCATCATTCTTGAGAAGTTGTGGCAGTCTGGGGAAGTTCCCACTGACTGGAAAAGAAGAAGTATAACTCTCAATTTAAGAAAGGGAAATAAAGAAGACCAAGGAATTGCAGGCTGGTCACTGTCAACCCTGATGGGGCTAGATCCTGGAGCTTCATTTTTTGCATGCCACAGGATAGAGTAACTGCTGATCTGCACACCAGAGGCTGGCTGACTTGAAACACACCTCTTGCCCTCCTACCACCCAATGCTTTAATATCTGTAAGACAAATTTGGAGAGGAGTGGTTTTTTACATTTCTCTTATTTGGCTTCTTGTATGTTATGAATGGGTTTCCTATAATGTGGGAACAACACTTTAGTTCAAGCTGATTTATTTTTTTTTTATTGTTAAACACTTAGTTGTAACTTTATTGAACTATAAGGTACTTATACAGAAAATTTCATCTCTAGCTTTTTTATTTTAGGTTTTTTTTTTTTCCAGGGGAGGAGTGAGGGGAGCTGTAGAACAAATAATTGTTTCTCCTCAGTCAAGGTCAAGAGGAAAATCTGTTCTTTTTGTTTGTATTTATAAAAAAAAAATCTGCAAGCATTTTGTAGAGTGCCTCTACTTTGCTGGAGAGTTTTGATTCACCAGTTGTCAATCCTCTGTGAAAATACTTGTGAAGGTCTGCTAAAACATTGCCCAAATATAAATTTCTGTAAATCTCATTTCGTACCTGCTGAGCAGTGACTTTTTAGGGATTAGCTGCTTAACTACACAATGGCATTGAACATGCTGATTCTCACCGCAGGTATACAGCAAGAATCCCTTGTAATTGCTCTTTTTGGTTGCTAAGACTGTCATGTGGCTTGTTCTAGCCTGCAGAGAAGGACTTCTGTGCTCCAGAGCCCTGCTGGCCAGGCAGTCGGGAAGTAGAAAAGTCTTAACAGGAATATATTCAAAGTACGGGTACCCACTCATAGTGCAGTCAGAGTAATATTCAAACATACTTGAATTTCTTGCTTTGAACTGTAAACTGCTTGTCTTGTACCTCTAACCTGGTGTTCCAAATCTTGTTGTTATTCTTTGAATTGATTGGATTCTGTGTGAATAAGAAGTTCACATATATTAAACCCATCCATCTGATGCGTGAATTTACCTGTTTTCAGTTAAATTTACACAATTGTCCTGTTTAGTATATGTTCATCTATATCTGCATACTTTTTGTGTAATTTACTTTTAAAAATTGCTTTAAGGCCTGAACTACTTATTTAGTTTATACCCAGCTGCTAGCATTCCTGGTTTGTTGCATTTTAGCCCAATTTTTCATGAACCTTCTTGCCCTCTAGCAGAGTTCTAATTATCAACTGTTTGTCTTTCACAGTAAAATTAACTGAAGTGTCTTCTTTGTGATGCTTTACTGTTTCCCAGTGGATTCTTTGATTGTTCATTTATTACTCATTGCTTGTTTACCTATTATGAGATGAAGAATCATTTAAACATCAGAATTTTTTGATGTGGTGAAAAATGGTGTCCTTAAACTAATTTTTGGTAATAATGCTTATCAATTTTGTAGGAGACTTCCAATTTAAGAGGACCTGTTCCATTCTGGGGCATTTTATAAAGTTAACTATCAGTAAACATTTGCTCCCTGTTTTATCTAAAGAAAGAAAATTGTAGTCAACATATACAATTTATGTACAGTTGATTCACTTGAATCAATACAGGTAACAAAACAGAAGCCTTACTGTGAAGGTTGAGTTTACAGAGTGAAGCTTAGGGGGTGAGTTTGGGGAAGCCATACTGTATGTACAAAGCTGTATGTATGGAAGAAAGTTGATAGGTGACTGCAATTTTCAGAGGGTGCTTCAGCTGTTATAATAGTTGCTGCTGCAAAAAAAGGTGCTTTTGCCCCTAAATTCCACGTGCTTCGGAGACATCTTTTAATGAGCTGATTCATAGCATTAACCTAAAAGACTGTAAAAAATGAGTGATTTAGATTTCTGCTGGCTTAGTGAGTTGAACTGGTTTTCCACAGCATCACACAGGCAATGGACTGGGTTGACCCTTTTTAGCAGCAGTGTCTGATAAACCAGATTTGTCACCTTGTGAGACTTTTCTCTGGGAATCTGTCTGACAGATGGGCACTGATACTGAAGCATTGGCAAAGCAGAGGGGAGGGGACTGGGGGAGAGAAACGGCAGACAGTTTGAGTAGGTATACAGACTGCATCCTTTACATGATGTTCTAGAAGTGACTGCTTGTACTCTTGGTTTCAGATGATACTCTAATTAAAAGACGTCTTTCTCATGGGGAAAAAAGAGTACTTCATTAGCTGGAGTTTCCTCTACTGAAGGAAAAGAATCTGTGCTCTGGCTTGAGCACTTTAGATGCCTGTTGGGACAGATGATGATGATGGCTTTCAGTAGTCTGCCACTTTTTACATTTCAGGTGACTGCACAGGGGATTTCTGCAAAGGCTTTCACAACCTAAAGTGGAAGATATGGGAGAAACTTTATTAATTGCTGTTCTGGTAGGCATACTCTGTGCTGTCATAGCCAAACTGGTATGAGACCAGTCTGTATTCCTACTTCAGAAAACACTGAGATGGCATCTTGAGAAGTTTCTTCTTTGTTTTTCATTGACATATTTGAAACATAGTAGGCTGTGGCATCCAACCTGGTTTCTAAAGCTTTTAACTTTTTAACATCTGATGTTACAATTGTAGTCCTTAATAGTGCTATCTTTTTTTAGCAATCCCATAAGCATTTCACTGATTTTTTTTTTACTACAGTTTTGACTGTACACCTGGTTCTATTCCAGTGGTATCAGTTAACTTTGATTTTCAAAGATGAACTTCTCCAAGCTCAAGAATAGCCCAGCTTAGCAAGCAGAGAAAGAAGTGAAGGTGGCAGGAGGCATGAACAAGATGTTCCTGAAAAACCTCAAGCATAAAGGGGAAGCATACAAGAGGTGGAAGCAGGGTCAAGTGACCTGAGGAGAATATGAGCATGCAGGGATGGGGTTAGGAAGGGTTAAACCTACCGAGAGTTAAATCTGGTGAGAAAAATGAAGAGCAACAAGAAAGGCTTTTGCATGTACGCCAGCAACAGAGAGAGTGTAAAGAGTCTGACTCTTCTCAGGGTGCTTAGTGAATGGGCAAGGGGCAATGGACGCAAACTGAAATAAAAGAAATATAATTTAAACGTAAGAAAAAAATGTTTTCACTATGAGGGCAGTCAAACCCTGGAACAGATTACCCCAGGAGGTTGTGGATTCTCCAGCTGTGGAGATATTCAAAACCTGGCTGTACATGATCCTTGGCAATCTGCTGAAGCTGACCCTGTTTTGAGCAGTGTGGTTGCACCGGATGGTCTCCAGAGGTCCCTTCCAGCTGTAAAAGCTGTGTGATTCTGTGAACTCTGGATGTTGAGTTATTTCTTTTTCCACGGACACATGGAAAAATACTTTAAAGGTTTGAGAATATAAGCTACTTAGTTACATTTATAAACCTTTTTGAAAATTTTTTAGTAGTACACTTTTGAGTTTTGTGTAGACAATTACATCATAAAAATGAGATACAGAGCTTCACAAGAGGATTGATGCTTTAAGACCATATCAGTACTGTGTTTTCATACTTTGCATAACTTCAATAGTTTTACATAAAATATGTCTCCAGTGTGGTGAGGAGTCAGCTTACTGAAGTGTCATCTTGCTTACTGACCTTCCTTTGACATCCATTGCAAGGAATTCAATTGTTCTGGGATCTGGGTCGTTTTCCAGGTGCTCTGTTAAATTGTAAGAAATTCCCAGCTGATTCAGAGAGTGGCCCATGTATTCTGGCAGTCTGTCTGTGCCTGTGGCAACAGGAGATGGTGTTCAGGGAGAACATAACTTGGCTAGTGTCTAGGGCCTTTACCCCTAACATCAAGAATCATTGTTTTGAGTATTAGAGGGTGCATCTCTCTAAATAGGGGGTATTGATTTATGGATCTCCTTTCTGATGGTTCTCAGGATTTTTGGCTATACAGCTACTGAATGTCAAACTGTTGGTTCCAGAGAATGCTGACTTCAATATCTCCTTCCTGAGCTGTACCTGCCAGCAGATGCAGCTGTAACTGTTCCAGCTGCATTGGTGGTGGCACTTGTCAGTAGGTTTAAAGTCATTAAAGAACTTGGGAAAGATATACAGAAATGCAGCAGACAATCCTGAGGGATTTCTTTAGTATGTGACAGCTACATGACAGCAGTAGTCAAAAAACAGAATTGTGGTCTTAAAAACAGTTCAGTAGTTACAAAGAAGCTTCTGAAAGTATGAAATAAGTATTTGACCTCCTCCTTTGCTAAGGTTTAAATTCTTCAATATGCTGCCACTGAGAAGACGATCAAGACTGAGCTGACTCCTGTTCAGTTGGGAGAAAAGATGTGTCAGGAAGTCAGTGGTGGTGCAGGGCAGGTGTAGAAGAGGAGGCTTAGGTGTTGTAGGCAGAGGTTCTGGTTTTTCTCTTGCATTTATGTGGTTTCTTTAAGCCTAGTTTGTTTAATGTATAATAGGCTTTTGCAATTACTTTTATCACATACTGGCAAAATATGGTCTACTTGGACATTGGTACTCTTATGTAGATTATCCTGGCAGTGTTTCCTTTGGAAACATCAAATAAGTAAGTGCTGGAAATATATCTTAAATGTTTTGTGTACATTTCTCCTAAGGCCTAGTTGAGAGAAGAATAAATTAGTTACAATCTGCTACATGGTTTTAGCCTTGTTTGTACCTACCAAATGCCATGGATATGAAAATATTGAAGGAATGTGTACATAGACAGTGATTTACATACAGGTAGAAAGTGCAGAGCTTTTACCTGAAGGCCTGCACATGCCATCTGATTGACACTGAATAGAACTTTTCTCATAATTGTTCTTAAAGTTATGTGTAAATCAGAATTGGACTAATGAAATTAAATTTTAAAAAATCTAGTTAAAAAATATGGAAAGCTTTGGGCTGGATATTGGTACTTTTGTTTTTTTGGCTATAGGATTGCTTGAGTATCCAAACAGGGTAGCAAAGGTTGGCATTCTTCGGTGGAGTATGTATGATGTTCTAGATTAAAGAAGGTGTATGTATAGGTATATCCTTTTTTTTACATTGAACCTATGCATATAAATGCTTCTCTCCAAGTAGTCTTTCATCAATGTTGTTCTTTAAAGGTACATATAATTTAAGTTAACCCAGTTCTAAGTATTAAATTGCTATCTGAAAACTGGTAACAAGGTGGGTTTATTTTTTCTTAATCATCAAATTTATTAAGTGGAAATGGCTTGATGAAACATCATTAATGAAAAAAAGACAAACATATACAAATTACATCACTGAGATATATTTGAGTCTTTTTCCAATTTAAAGGGCAGTGAGAGTTTTTAAGTGCAACAAACGTAGTGAATTTGCCTATGGTAGCAAAGGTTCCTCCCCAAAAGGCATGAAATAGCAGAGTTTGAGTAAGATAACAGAAGATGATAGAATCACAGAATGGTTTTGGTTGGGAGAGACCTTAAAGTTCATCTTGTTACAACCCTCCTGCCCTGGGAGTGACACGTTCCACTAGATCAGGTTGCTGGTCAAAGCCCCATCCAACCTCACTTTGAATGATTCCAGGGATGGGGCATCCACACCTTCTTTGGGCAACCTGTTCCAGTGCCTCGTGGCTCTCACAGTAAAGAATTTCTTCCTAATATTTAATCTAAACCTACCCTCCTTCAGCTTAAGGCCATTCCTCCTTGTCCTCTCTCTACATGCCCTTATCCAAAGTCCCTCTTTGGTTTTTTTATAGTCCCCCCTTTAGGTACTGGAGGTATTCTAAGGTCTCCCTGGAGCCTTCTCTTCTCTATGCTGAACAGCCTTAGCTCTCTTAACCTGTGTTCATGGCAGAGGTGCTCCAGCCCTCTGAGCATCTTTGTGGCCTCCTCTGGACCTGTTCCAGTAGGTTCACATCCTTATTATGTCAAGGGCCCCAGAGCTGGGCACAGCACTCCAGGTGGGGTCTCATGAGAGCAGAGTAGAGGAGGAGAATCACCTCCCCTGACCTGCTGGCCACACTGCTTTTGATACAGCCCAGGATGCCTTTGGCTTTTTGAGTTGCCAGCACACATTGCCAAGTCATGTTGAGCTTGCTGTCACCCAACACCCCTGAGTCCTTCTTCTCAAGGCTGTTCACAATCTGTTCTCCACCCATCCTGTATTTGTGATTAGGACTGCCCCACCCAGCTGCAGGACCTTGCACTTGGCCTTGTTGAATTTCATGAGGTTCATGAGGCCCACCTCTGTCCTGTCAAGGTCCCTCTGAATGACATCCCTTCCCTCCAGCGTGTCAATGACACCCCACCTGGTGTCATCCACAAACTTGCTGAGAGTGCACTCAATCCCCCTGTTCATGTCCCTGACAAAGATATTAAACAGTGCCAGTCCCAGTACCAACCCCTGAGGAATGTCACTCATCACTGGTCTCCTCTTGGACATTGGGCCGTTGACTGCAACTCTTCGAGTGCAAACATCCAGTCAATTCCTTATCCACTGAGTGATTCATCCATCAAATCCGTGTGTCTCCAGTTTAGAGACAAAAATATTGTGCAGGACTGTGTCAAATGCTTTGCTGAAGTCTGTGTAGAGGACATTTGCTCTCCCCTCAGCCAGCACTGCTGTAACCCAGTCATAGAAGGCCATCAGATTTGAAAGGCAGAATTTGCCCCTAGTGAAGCCATATTGGCTGTCACCAATTCCCTCCTTATTTTCCATGTGCTGTAGCATACTTTCCAGGAGGATCTGCTTCGTGATCTTGGTGGGCAAAGAGGTGAGACTGACTGGCCTGTAGTTCCCCAGTCTTCCTTATTTCTGTTTTTTAAAATTGGGGGTTATATTTCCCCTTTTCCACTCAGTGGGAACTTCACTGGACTGTCACAACTTTTCAAATATGATGAATAGTGTCTTAGCTACTTCCTCTGCCAGTTCCCTCAGGACCTACGGACTCAAGGAAGATGAAGGATATTTTTAACCTATGAAAAGCTAAGTGCTTTCTCAAGTTTTTCTGTCTTTTAAATTTTTGTTTTATTTTGTTTTGTTTTGTTCTTTCTTGTTTTAAAATGGATTACTTCCTTCAACAGTCGACTTCCTGAAATTCTTCGTTTTTATGGAAGTTTGTTGTGGACAAAGTACTGTGCAGTGAGAGGAAGCCCAGTCAGAGTAACAAATCCTCACGTGAATTTTTTTAGAGAATTTACTTGAACAACTAAAACAAGTAAGAGTATTAGGCCTTCATTGACTAAAATTGAATGCTTAGACCATCATTTGCACCACAGAAACTTTAAATGTTGAGTACTGCTTGAAGAGGCTGATAGTTAAACACGAGGATTTTGAATAGCAAGGTATCTGAAGGTATCATCTGCAGCTTGCCTGGTTTTATTTTATGCTACATATTTTTATGTAGTATCTACATATTTTTAACTTAATAAAAATAAAAGTGTATGTTTAAATTAAACATGAGGGTTTGCTTATTATAAGCTTTATTAATTTTATTGTCAGAGTGGGAAAAAAATATATGTAGAAGCTGTTGTTTTATTTTATGAAGCCATGAGGAATGCTGTGGTTTACAGTAAGATTAGGCATGGATGTAGGAAGAGGTGAGTTGTGGTGAACCTGGCTCTTGTGTACCAGGTCTGTCCATATCCCATAAACAAGAGCTTGAAACTGCTCTGGGCTTGCTCAGCCTTCCCTCTTCAGAGTTCTCCAGTGCTTTGCCCATAGCTGGATCCATGTTTGTATCTTTCCAAAGTGACAGAGGCTAGGCTAGACCTTCCTCCTGATCCTAAAACAGACCTGCTGTGCCTCTGAGTTGGAGTAGATGAAGCAGTTCAGATGTGAGTAGGGAAGGTGGGTGAGAAGTGAAAGCACAGGACACAGTAAAACAGGAGAACAAGGTATGGAAATACTCCATGACTAGCATGTTGTAACAAGGGTGCTGTGTTAATCCTGTGAATGGTAGAGCCTGTGGGTTTCTGAAAGGTGAGGAGTTGGCAGTACCAGTATTTTCCTGTCTGATTTTTGTGCTCAACTGGTAGGTGACATCTTACATGTTTTAAGGCCTATGTGGACATACCAGTTAAACTATAATCAGTTAAAACCTAAATGGCAAATTGATACTAATTTGCACCTCTGAGTTCTGCAAAAAGGATGAAGCAAGATGAAGCATAATAATAGGTGATGAATTAGCCTTTGCTTGTGTTGACAACTATTTCAATGTAATCAGGTAACACTGACTGACTGGCACTACCATTCTTACTGGACTCTGTGAGGAAGAACAACAGCTTTCAAATTCTGTGCATGCATTTTTTATAAGCATGCTATCAAAGTAAAAATAACCTATACCTCTTTATTTCATACTGGGGAGAGAGGTTCAGACCTTTAATAAAGTTGAAAAAGTAATTTATGCTGCATGCTTAACGGTCCCAGGAAATTTAGGGAACCCACTGTAGTGCACTAGTGTCACATGTTACATGTCACTGGTGAGCTAATGCTCTTACCCTTTTTGCTTGCAGGTCCAGAAGCTGTAGTTTTGGGGTTAAATCTTAAGAGTTTCATAATTCATGTGGCTGTCCTGTCTGTTGTGACCCCTTCTAGCAGTGACAGTTTATTTCATTCCTGTCTACTGAAGCTCTTTAGACTGTCTTAGAAGCTTCCTAGATTCCCTTCTTACCGTGATATACTAAAATGGAGCCAAGCAGCTCCTGCTGCAGAACATTCAGTAGCCCAGCTGTACTCACTGACATCACAAAATCATCAATGTTTTATATTCTCTTCTTAGCAGGAAGGAACTCTTGCTGCAGTAACCCAACCAGCTCTTTTCCAAAGCATGGCCATTCTCTGCAGCTGTACCGAGCCGCTGTGCTCCCAGCAGCACCACACGGAGACAGGAGATAGGGCTGCTGCCCATCAGCCACCCAGAGCCAGCAGTGGCAGTCGTACTCTGTGCTTGTAGGTCTGATTCACATTTATGAGAATGTTTACTTCTCTGTATAGGTTCAAGGTGCAAGTTTCCGGGGTTGGAAGGAAGTGACGTCTATGTTCAATAAAGATGATGAACAGCAATTGCTAGCAGGATGCAAGTCTCCAAAATCCAAAGGGTAAGTAAAACCAAGTGGTCTATCTGCTATTAAAATGCACTCACTGTAACAGAAAATAGCTGTGCAAAGTAATGAAGCTAGACACTGAGGACAGTAGTGTTCAACTCCTGGAAGTCAAATCAGCAAAGAAAGGTTTAGGTGCATTTCAGAGTTATGTATATGTTAGGCTTACAATGAATAAGGCATGCTGTATTTGGAAAGGACAGATGTTGTTAACATTTTTAGGTTTGTCAGGAAGAAAAGGGAATTTAGCTGCATAATAATTTTTTTACTGTAGAAAAGGAGTAAAGGCTTCTGAGTAAAAGGGTTGTTCTTACCCTCTGTCTTTCCTCTTAAAGATTAATTATGGTTGAGTTTACAAATTCCTTTTTTTACATGCCCTACTTTCTCTTTTGAAGTCTTACTACACCTAAAAAGGTTAAGTGGGGTAGCTATACTAGGATCTGCAAGTCTTCCTTGTCGGAGCTGAGGTGGTTACTTGGGGCAGTTCTGCTGCTGACATGATTGGAGCTGTTCTCTGAACAGAACAGATCTCTTCCCAGAACAGACTATTTTGCTGTTACAAATATATGTAGGTTTTACCTTCATGTGCTACCTAACTACACTGGGTACAAACCAAGTGTGCCACATGTCAGTAGATCTGTTCCAGCCAAATATTAGCTTTGATAAGACTTTCTGTAGTATGCTTTGTTTCCAGTTTACTTTGAAATATATGTGTTTTAAAATGCAAGGGTATAGACCTGCATGTAGGGGGTGTTTGCATATAAATAAACAACATAGAATATAAAAGCATATATTTCCACTTCCATTTGAGCCTGTTCAATAAAACTTCACAAAAGTTCCCAGCTATCCATGTCCACTTTTACGGGTGTTACTAAGATGCTAGGCTCCTCTAATGATGCTTGCAATTGATGCTGAATATAAGAATCAAGTAACACAGTGAAGAGAGCAAAAGTATTTAAACAGAGTTACCACAGATGTGGAAAGCTATTTTGGTATTATTATGAAAACTGCCTGTTTTTTAAGTTTAGGATATTTTTCTTTAACTGTATACCACATTTTTTACTTTACTTTTAAAGAAAAATGGAACTTTTCAAGTGCACTGCTTACGAAATACAAGAAAAGTGTTTGGAATATGTGACTGTTTTTAGCATGATGAAAATTCTGAGTAATCATAAATTCAAAATTCAGTAAAGGAAAAGTAATTTTAAAGGTATTGATTGAGTTGCTTCTATTTAAATATGAGGGAGCAAAGATTTCATGGATGGAAAAAAGCTCTTTTAATAGAAATATTAGAAGAAGATTTAGTAGTGGGTTTAGTTGTGGCTAAGGAATTTATATGCTACTAGTGGATAATGTTTTCAATTTGCTGTTTAGCTCATTGAACCCTGAAGGTTGTGTGTTTCACCACTGGTGTTCAGCCTATCCTTGTGGCCCATTATATGATTATGTACATAACCCTGCATAGAAAATTAACTGTAAACATTTGACATTTCTGTAACTTAAATATTCCAGCTGCAATTATGAAATTATTAAGACTGAAGATTCTTAATGGGATAAGAAAAGTAATATGAGTAGCCTTACAAATGTCTCTTTGAGAGAGAAGTTACAGTAAAGGTTGTTATTTCTTGGGTTTGGGAGGGAGATTTTGGGAGTTCTTACCAGAAGTACAAACCAGCTGTTTTCATAATATTGTGTAGATACAGCTGGTATCTTTAAAGTCCTAATACTGTCCTAACAGTACATCAACTATTTTAGGGTATAAGGTTTAACTGGCAAGGGGGAGACAGGAATATGAAACTGAGGGACATAGTGAGTGAGTGTTAAAGCTGGTGTCAGAAAGGACATTTTCATATTCCTTCCATTAGCCTACCTCTGGAGATTTTTTTTGTTTTGGTTTGTTTTTTGTTTATTTGTTTTGTACTGTTTTGTTTTGTTAAAGTCCTAAATAGTTATAATGCATCCTAAAATACTTGGTACATTTCCAAAGGCAGTTCTGTGTAATTCACCCCTGGGGGGTGTTGGTGGGGGTGATGGTATGTATGTAAGTTCTTTTATAGTAGGAAATGACCACACTCAGTCCTCCTCTGATTTATCACTGCAAGATTCTGCAGTGTTTAGGCTTACATGCATATGATGGTGTTTTTCCTGAAGTTGACAGTAATGGATAATTAGACAACTCATTAGCATCCCTGACTGTAAAATATATAAATTAATTGAATGCTTATTAATAACTACTACATATATTGTAAAATGAAGAAATTTATCACCGCACTGTTGTTTTTTTTTAGAACAAATCTAAAGTTAAAGGAAGAGATGAAGTCTGAAAAGAAGCCAGGTTTTTGGGACAGTTTGGTGATAAAGCAGAATGTTCCACCTAGGAAACCAGATGAGATTGAGGGATGGGAACCACCACAGATTAGCACTGCTGACTCTACCAGCAATGCAGCAACTCCTTTAAGTGACTATGCAGCCTGGTCAGGCTGGGAAGATGAAACCAAAGGCTCCACAAAATACACAAACCTGGCCAGCTCAGGAAACAGTTCCCGGTGGAGTATCAAATCAGCGGGAAAGCTGGTTAGTATTAGACGTCAAAGCAAAGGTAACCTTACTGACAACTGGGAAGAGCTGGAATGATACTGGTAACATGAAATACTTTATAGATAAGAAGAGAAAGATTCCATGATTTACTCATATGTTTAAACCAAAATCAAATCTGCTCGATCTTGCACCTTTATACAGTACTTTGTTTTATTCAGATTGTTACAAATTTTTGCTCACCTGATAGTAAATTTTCTTATTACATTGTTAAATAGCTATGTTTTCCACTCTGAAAAAAAAGTAGAGAATCTATTTTGTGCCTATATTTCACATTCAGACTTTGCAGTATGTTGGATTGTTGGTTTTACCAAAAAAAAAGTAATTCCTTAGTGAATGTATACACTGGTTGTAAATTTGACTGCCTTATGTAGGAAGTTCCACTAGCTCGAGTCCTGTTTCTTTTATGATGTTTGAGGGTCACTCAAAATTTTAGTTTTGATGCTGTCCCTTTTTAACCAAGAATACTGACCTGTTGCTTGCAGGGAGAATGCTTGTACTTAGTAGACTGTTTTCCAAATCTTCAGCCTCAGCATATGCTTCAGCTTGTGCACACAAGATGATTACTGTCACAATGTGCTATACTGTGTATGAAGTGGAAAAATACTATTCTAATGTAGTTCCTTCCATTAGAATATTGTCACCAATAGTCAGGTCAAATGGGTCTTCCAGAATTTGGGGGGGGGGGATTTTGGTGGGTTTTTTTCCTGTTTGTTTGAGGGGGGAGTGAGCATTTGGGTTTTTTT
The DNA here is from genome assembly GCF_025592945.1 of Manacus candei. NCBI lineage: Eukaryota > Metazoa > Chordata > Aves > Passeriformes > Pipridae > Manacus > Manacus candei. The sequence continues at coordinate 10,089,018 of NW_026138059.1, read as the reverse complement.
TCTGGTTTGTTTGTTTTGGGGTTTTTTGTTTGTTTTTGGTTTGGTTTCGTTTGGTTTTGGGGTTTTTTTTGTGTTGGTTTTTGGTGGAGTTTTTGTTTGGTTTGGGGGTGTTTTTGGTTTGGTTTTTGCTTTTCTTTTAATATTGAATTATTTTTTTTGACAATTCTAATTTTTTCAGTTTTTAAGATGCATGTTATGCCAAAAATAAAAATGATTGAAAATTTGGAAAGCGGCAGTGAGTAGAGCATAAGATGATCTTGATATTCTGGGGGGATATTGAATCTGGATCTAGGTATAAGTTGCTTCTTATGGAAGGGCATATGTTCTCATTTTTTTACAATAGCTGATCCTTGTTCTAGACACAACTTTTTTGTTCTTTGCTGTGTTGTTACTTCCCCCCCACCCCATAAGCAATGACCGAATTATACTCTGGCATTTTCAGGGTAGCAGAGTAACTGAGCCATTGCAAGTGTGTGCATACACACAACTTCTGAAGCATTTTTGTTATAAAGCTCCGCTTTATTAGCTACTGATATTTTGATTTTTTTGGTAAAAGTAGGTGAAGTGTTAAACTTGAGATTTGAAATGTATATATGACTAATAAAAGTGCCTCTTTTTAGCTTATTGTCTCTCGTTAGCGGTGCAGCTGGTGCCAGATCCAAAGTTGGTTTCTATTTTGTTTATATGATCCACATAAATGCTACTTTAACATTCATGGGTAAAAATCAAACCAAAAGTTCCTAGGAAATGAACAGTAGGCCTTTTCTCTCTCCTGATTGTTGAACTGAACTGAAAACTTGACTGCCTAGCGATATGGCCAGTACAGCTGGAAGATCAAGCTAGCATGTCAGAGAAAATCAGCATTTTTACAAGAAAGTATATGCCTTTATATAACAGATGTCTTGTAAACATATTTTTGCAAGAAGCTTATGCTGATGGAAAGGGATGCATGCCATTTTTTTCTAAGCTTGTACCTTGTTTCTGTTACTGCCACATTACTCCTTCCTTAGCTCTCTTTTTCTCCTCCCTCCAGTTCATGTAGAGTTTTCTGGCTTACAGTTCCTACATAGCTATTTTTTGGAGATTCCTGCTGAGATGTGCCTGAAGGGAAACTGTAACAAAATGGTTTGGGTTGGTTTTTTTTTTTCCTGCTATTAATAGGATATTAAAAGACATTGTTCTTAAGTTTATATAAAAGAACATTGATTTTTTCTGCTACAAAACCGGATCTTGCAACAACTGGCAAATATATTTGTAAAACTGGCATTAGTTATTGAAAAAATACTAATAGAGAAAAGGTTAGCATTTATATTGCATCATTTAGTCTGTGAGTAAACTCTGTATTTGCCTTGGGCAAATACATACACTGAGGTTAATTATAGGAAAGAGTTAGTATTCTTGGGTAAAGTATGCTGCATTTTATAGTTTATGGAATACCCTTTAAGGCATGAGCTAGTATTTAGTTTGGTTGTTGGTGCTGACTTAAAAGAACAGAAAAAGATCTGTTAGCAGCTCTTAAAGACGGGCTGAGAACTTTTCATTTCACTCCTGAAGAAACTATTTATACTGTGACCAGTAAAGATTTTGCCTTGCACATTATACTGTCAAGTGCCTGTTTCTCACCTTGATGACGTGTTTGATGCACAGCTTAACTGCAACCTTTTTTCAATTTGTTTTTAGATGTATGATAAAGAATATGCTCACAAATCTGAAGCCTATTATAAAACAAAATTGCATCCAAGTGGGAAATTGAGATATGTAAAATTTCAGTTTCATTCCTAGTGATGAAAATTTTGGTGTGCTTTTTAAGTGATATTTCCTCAGAAATAACCATTCTAAGGATCAATGTTATCAAATTTAATATAATTTATTGTTATGCTTTAATAATCTATTTGTCTGTTAAGAACTCACGGTGTGAGCTTTCCTTCTCTTATGTTTATAAATGTGTCTGAATTTTCAGAATGGGGTCCTTTCTTCTTTTACCTTCATTAGATGCTTAGCTACATTATACATTTATGGGCTTAAGCTATCCACAGCTCCATATGTGGAATAAATGTAGAATATGTTCCTTAAAATTTGTTTTGAAATTGCATTTCAAATGGTGTGAAATGGTTTAGAAGAAGGTAGCATTAAGATTGTACGATAAGATTGCACAAAATAAAATATAGTTTATATTGCTTTCTCGTAGCCAATCTGCATGATTGTTGGCGTGGTTTTAATGGGAATTAAAAGCTTTGTGTGGCTGTTCCTAGTCACTTAACTGAGCAAAGTTCTTTCTGAGTATTTTTATTTATTAGCATCATTTGCAAAAAAAGAAAAGTAGTATTTTCCATATGAATAAAGATTTAGTTTGAACTGAAATGCCTCCTTCTCTGACATTTTTTTGGTTCCATTTTATTTGTCATGTGAGTTTGTTTCCATCTGTGTGGACGTTAGTTGTATCATTGTAGAGGGTGGCCAAGGAAGTGACAGTGATGTTTGTCCAAACTCCATGAATCATGCCATCTTGGAAGCTGCAGCATCCTAGATTTAAAGCATCACACATTGCTTTCACAGTGGGAAGAATTAACTGGTTTTAGCAAACTACAAATATTTTGCTTTACTGGTATTTGATTTAAACTTTTTGTTTTGTTTTGTTTTTTAATTTATTGGCTGTTATGAAAGCTTGGGCAGAGCAGCATTCTTTCCCTAAATATTTCACCAGCTACATGTAAACTGGAGGACCTGGAATGCTTTTGCACATACTGGCCCCATAACGAGGTGAGACCTGCACGTCCTGGACTGCGACACGTGAGGTGCAGCCACTGATACCAGTGGATCAGCTACAGAGGGAAGTGTATTGTCAGCATCTCATTCTTCCACTCTTTGCTGGCTTTGTGGTTGCCTACATAGACTTAGCAGGGAACGTTTAGGCAAGCTGTTTCATGTTGTAGTGTGGGGACTAGGCAGAACAGAAAATTTTATTAATAAAAGTTGCGTTCTTAGGGGAAGGAAATCCTGTATTGAGATGGCTCTGACTAGACCCAGGTGGGTCAGGTGCACATCAAGGCAGGTGAAAGGGAGTGGAGGGACCTGCATTTCCAGACCTGGGGTAGACAAGGACCCTGCCAGATTTTGAGCACAGATGTTCCCACAGCCCAGGTGAATTCAGCCTGGCATCTGTCTCATTTCCAAAACTTTTTGAAATGCTTGTTAATGTATGGGGATGTTAGATGACAAAACTGTAGGTCCTATCTCTGTGCAATTTGAAAACATGAATGTGCATGTTATTTAGCTGTTTCTTGCATATCTAAACTGTTCTTGCTAAATTTATTTTTTTTTCCTGAGTGCCTGTTAGTTTGTTTCTGATGTATCAGGGAAATGAAACCACTACTGAGAAGAAGAAAAATAATTTCCAAAAGGCTTAGTCACTGGTGATAGTTTGCAAAGATGTGTATCATTAGATGTTTGTCAGACTCTCAAAAATTTGTTATGGAGTGACTGCTTTGTACTGTACAAGATAGGAAATCAGATATATAGGCAACAAATCCAGTTTAGAAATTGAAAGGAGACAATTACATTTATTGTAAGTGCAACCAGTAAAATAGCAGAAAATAATGCTTCTTCTATAGTTACAAAGCAATAAAGAATATGAAAACAATCAGAAAATAGGGATATAAATAATAGAAAATTTTATGAAATATATAATAGCAAACAAAGTGTAGGGAGAAGATGGTTTTTCAAATGATATTTACCAACAGTTATCACAGGTAATGAAAAAAGAAATACCTGCTCTATATTTGGGAAGAAATTTTTCCTATTCTGTGTCTAGTATTTACTAAAAAATGCAAGAAAGTGGGTATATTCTTTTCAAGTCCATAATAATCTGGTAAAAGCTTGGCTGGCACTTAAAGTTTTATGCTGTTGAGACCCAAATAACACTAGTGGAAGCTTAATAACACATTTTGAACTGTGAGTTTGCTATTGAAAAAGAATTACGCTCTGCAGAGAAAAACTCACAGCTGTATTTTCTAAGATGGGTTTGTCCACTGCTGAAAATAACCATGTGATGTTTTGCTTTCCAGTTGCTCCAAGCTCTTGTACTGAGGAGACCACCTGAACAGCTAAGTAATTTTTCAGAGAATTGGCTGGTTTAATTATTTGAGTTTGTGTGGCAAAACAGGTCAGATTCATTCCTTTAAGTTACCAATGTCTTTTGGCCTTTCTTGTCTTCTACCTTTTTCCTTGAAACCCCCGAATGCTGTTGACTTGACCATCTTGTTTGTCCAGGAGTCATGGATTCTCCACAAGGTCACACTGCTAAATGCTTCTGGTATCTGAGAGACAGTGGAAACACTGGTGCATGTGTTTGTGCTGGAGAAAGGGAGACCAATGTATCATGAGACCAAGTACTGCACTTGGCATATTATTTTTTTCTGCCAAAGTTTTCTAATGTGCAAGATGATTAATATTAATTATTCTTTGATTCATTTTATTTTTGTACTTGTCCCATATTAGCTTTTTTTTTCGGGGGGGGGGAGTCACATATGCAAAAACATCCTGATTACATGAAGACCTACTCTCTGCTATTACTTGCATGACTGACACCCCCCTTTTAGTCTGACTTGCCTCAGTTAGTGCCTGTAAACAGTTTATCTTTTGAACATTTGGACAGAAACTTGGCAACCAACATTTGATAGGAAAAACAAAGGAAAACAAGTCAAGCATCATTTCCCATTAGGAAGTAAACCATTGTTTGATAGGATGGAGCACAAGATTCCCAGAAGTCCTACTACATATAGAGTAATGCTGCACTTTAGGGTTATTTTGAAAATTAAGAGACTTAATGAAATATATACTTGCTCTTTTTTTTTTCCATTTTATAAACTTATATGTCTCCTGAAGAGTGTCAACCTGTCTGCAGAGCGTGGCTGTCCTGCTGTGCCCTGCAGGAGAGCAAGTGTGAGTTGACCAAACTGTTGTAGCCAAGGTGGATGGGCCTGTTGGCAGCTGAAGACACGGTGGAAAGTCTGAGTTCCTGACCTGTGCCGTGAGAACTGGCTGCACTGGGGATGGGGGAAGGTTTTCAAGACACGTAAAGGAGCATCAAGGCATAAGCACACTATAAAGAGAAGTCCAGAACATCTGAGAATGTTCCTAGGGGTGTTAGTATCAATATTTACTAATAAGCCAGGGTTTTAGTGTTGGAGAATCAGAACTAACACACAGACAGTCCTCTTTCCTGGTGTTTTTTCCTCGTTATCCTATTCAAGACCAGGATTTTTGGCTGTGATGAGCAATTGAAAAGAATGTTCCATGTGCACAGGTACAGACAGAAAGTTCTGGATGCTTGTAACATCAGTGCTCTAACTTGCAGCAAACACTTCTCCAGATCTATATCATATTACTATGCCTATAAATTTAGCTTAATTGACCAAAAATGTAGAAGGTGAGTGCAGGTGGTAGAAGACTGTACCCTTAAACAAAGGATCAGCAGAAGGCATATGGCCAGCTTGCAGCAGGAACTTAAGTGGTGGTGTGATAAATTTATTGAAGTTTTAGTTGAACTGAACAGCTCCATCTAGTATCCTGATTCTTCAAATACTGTACTTTCAGCCTCCTCCCATTCTCTGCTCTTTTACCAGATTTCTGAGATCTCTTAAGAGCTTTCTCCATCCATCCCTTTCTTCTCTGAGATCCCTGATGATTCCACTTTAGTATCAGGATACTTTTTTCCTCTTTTAGTGGATGAATGTATTTGGTCTACCTGAGATGGGGTTCAGAGGTACAGAGTGGGAAATGCTACTGCTGGAGCGGCTGCATTATGGTCATGAAAATGTAATGAAAAGTATTGCTTTTATAAATTCACCAAGTTCTAAAGGGATACCATTGAATTAAGAAGGCGAGTACAGGTTTCCAGCTTTAAAAGTCAACAGTAGGAAAAAAGCTAAAAATAACTGCTATGTCTGAAGAATAACGGGGACCAAAACACTGTGAAGAGGTGCTCCCAGCATGCAGAACTTTGTTCCATAATCTCAGCATTGTGTGGGGATGACAACTGATTTCAGCAAATAAATTATTCTTCCATTATTGGTCTGCTATAAATACTACAGAAAAACAGCATTCAAATGGAAAGAGCATATAAAAATTAAATAAGTAAATGTAGAACTAAGTGGCAGCTGTTTGTGTGTGCCTTGAAAATTATTAGAACTTTCAGCTGAAGGCGCAGTGACTGTAAAGAGCAACAAATATAAAGCTGAACATGTTTTATTCATATTTGTAGAAGAATGTACACATAAACCTGCAGAAGGTTCATTAAGCATTACCAGCATGTCTGACAGGCAGAGGGAGAGATCTGTGTGTGGCACAGAGAACAGCCCATGGGAATTGAAAGAAAAGACACCCAGCTTTTCTCTCACTTCTCATGTTCTGAATTCACTTATCTATCATGTCCTTCCATACAGACATTTTAAGAATTAAAGGTAACCCTTATCCTACTGAACTTCATAGGAATTTTGCTGGGAATTACGTTCCAATGTCTTTGAAGGGGTTGGAACTGAGCCTTGGAGCTGAAAGCATAGAAACAGTACAAATGAATACCATAATTAGCTAATGCTTCAATGTTCTGAACTGTAATTTAGCAACTGTATCCAAACATTTGTTATTGTTTGATTTATTTAGTGCTGGTATCTCTCTAGCTCTATGCCAATTCAAGCAACCTTAGTTGGATATTAAGCATCTAGCCTTCCTCTAACTTCTTCACCAATGATTGATCTGTAAATATGCTAATTTGTACATCAGGAGATCCAAAAGTTTGTGCTACTGTTCCCTATTCCACCCTCTCCTTTCTGCTAGCCCTCATTGCTGCTGCCTTCTAGACCACAAAAATGCCACTAGTCTTTCAGTCCTATTCCTAGTGGATATGTTTTGGTTTGAGCTAAATGTTTTCTTGAACTTCAGCTTCTTCATTCTCCAAAATCAAGTTTATGCATTACCCAGGGATGGGGAGCAGGGGAAGGAAAAGAGGAAGGTCCAGCTCCTCTGCTACTCTGCCTCGATCCTATCTGACATCCAAAGAGAAAGGCTCACTCAGTGCCTTTGGAATAGGTCCATGGCAGAATGTCTTCTCCCAGAAAAAGGTGAATAAAACTGTTGGGAGAGAATGTAACAAAACAAGCAAGGAGTCTCTCAGAGACAGGAGGCAGTGACTGGGGCAGGTGTTGGGGAGGGGGAAAGAAGATCCTGTTTTTCAAAATTACAATTTCAAGCTCATTTTGCACTGTGGCAGAGAACATCCTGGTTGCCTTTGAATCAGTATTGTTTTTTCAGGAGTAGAATTCAATAAAACGCAGATCACCTGAACTTGTGATGTGATCATGTAGGGGCCACAGTTAGGACATGATTTCTTACCATTGCCACTGCAAAATCTGTAAACAGATCCAGGTCTGGGGACAAAAGCTGGGGAGCAAAAGAAACGTGTGCTGTAGAGATTTAGTACACGTTTCAAGGCACTTTTTCTGCTTTAGGGAACAGCACCTGTGCATGGGATAGCCAGCACACAGGAGGCCAGAGAGCAGATGTTTTAAGGAATGACTTTCTCCTGGGTTACAATACTTTAGGTTACATGAGTAAGTACTGATGTAAAGGAAAATGAGATGAATTCAGGCTGTCAAAATATATTCTTTACTTCAGGTGAGGTATTAACATGATTGTTATCCTAAAGGTGAAATCCTCTCCCCTTTCTATCTCTTTGAGATATAAAAAAAACCCCAACCAAAACGAAATAAGACAACACAAGCCATATTGATCATAATCACTGCCTTAGCTTTTTTGGTAGGTGACACAATTAAAAGCTATCTTCTTATGCAGCCAATGACTTCATATCATGTAGTCACTCTTAATCAAGCTCTAGTATTTTGCCTAGTCTAAGAAATGCATTCACTAAATATTTAACTAGCTAGGGGAACTATTCACAAAGCTCAGTTTTGCTGAGTGTTAAAAGCTTGTAACACTGCTCATGACAGTGTGATTCTGCACTCAAGGTCTTTAAGATATAAAAAATAATTAATAGCCCTGCACTGAAATGCTTCTCAGAGCATGTATGCACATCTTTTCTCTCCTCCCCCCCCCTTTTTTTTTTTGTTAACCTGAATGAGAGGTTTAAAAGGCTGCTGGTTTTTGGACCTGGGCATCCTGGTGGGCACCAAGCTGAACATGAGCCAAGAAGTGTGCCCTTGACACAATAAGGTTAATGGGCTGCAACACAGATAAGGTTAATGGGCTGCATGGACCTGCTGAAGGGAGTCAAGTGAAGGGTCATACAGATCATGAAGGGACTGGAGCATCTGTTCTGTGAGGAAAAGCTGAGAGAGCTGGAACTGTTCAGTCTGGAGAAGAGAAGGCTCAGGGGGATCTCATCAATGTCTATAAATACCTGAAGGGAGGGTGGGAGGAGAAGGCAGCCAAGTTCTTGTCACTGGAAACCACTGAAATGACCAGAGGCAAGGGGCACAAGTTGTAACACAGAGGTGCCATCTGAACATCAGTTACTGTGAGGGTAACCAAGCATTGGCACAGGCTGCCCAAAGAGGCTGTAGAGTCTCCTTCCTTGGAGATACTCAAAAGCCATGTGGCCATGGTTCTCGACAAAGTCCTGGACAATCAGCTTGTTAAGCCCTGCTTAACAGGGTCCCTTCCACCCTCAACCAACCTGTGAATGTAGAATGAAGAATACAAGGCAGAATCCTGGTTTTTGTCATCTTGTCTACTGCCACCTCAGACCTGTGGGATGGCCTGGTTATCCTGAATGGCCTGCACAGGAACGTGTCTCAGAACAAAACATTCAGCCTGTCAAAGGCTTTTTGCTACAGAAGGTAGAGCAAGACAGCAAGTGGGGAAAGAGAAAGTGCTGTCACTTGACATTTCTAAGAGAACTGAAAATTAATTATTACCGATACTGATTTTTCCAAACCTATCTTTAAGTTCTTACAAGCCATTTTAAGTAATTTCTCTCCCTCCTCAATTCAATGGCTAGGGGAGGTCTCTTACAGCTCTCTTAATACCTTTCCCCAGTTGTCACATTTGTCTCTTCAGTGATGGGCAGCTCCCAGGTAACAGTGGGTCCCTTATGAACTTGCATTCTGTCTGCAGATGGTTCCACACAGTCCCTGATCAGAGACCTTTGGTCAGCACAATGGGGGAAGAGCTCGCAGCAGTATTAAAACCTTTCTTTCAAGCTCTCAGAGAAAGCAGGTAGCATCCATGTATTTAGACACAGTTTCATGAAGGGTAGCAAAAGGAGTGATTAATGGATGTCAGCCATCAGCAACCTCTGTCAAGGTTACTCAGGTCACATACAGGGGAAAGCACATCAGCAACTCTTACATGAGTTAAATAATGGGGTGCAAAATGTTGTTAAAGAAGGGCTGCCGGTTCCTTAACAAATCCAGTGGCTACAGCAGTGCTTGGGCTGGGAAAGCAGGGCTTGCAGCAATGTTCTGAATGAAGAGGAATAAGAATGGATGTCCTTGCTCCACACCTGATCACTACCATAGCCATGGTCAACACCTGAATTGAAAGAAAGAAAAGAAATCCACAAAACCCTGTATTGAAAAATCCACCTATCAGCAAAATCAATGGATAAGGTTGGTATATTACCAAGATTAAAGTTAAACTATCTTTTGAGGAAATAAATATTCTCCTCTTCTTGTGCAGCCTATTAACAGCCCAACTATCCTATTAAAAAAAAGTGCTAATACAACCAGTTACTGAAAAGCAGTGTCACTTGGACTGGTTGTAAGCTTCTCATTCCATGACCAATTACTACAGAGAACAGGTTATAGAAAGATCTTACAAAATACAAATTGATTCATCTCTGTGCACTGGAGACTTCTAGAAATAACAGATAAAACCATGATTTATTACACTGTACAAAACTAGATTCAGAACAGGCAAGTGCAGAATATGGTACATAATTTATTTTTTCTGTACATTACATATTTTTAAATTTCACTGACAAACCCAAAACTTCCCTAATTTTTCCTTTACCTGCCTAAGCCAAGCAATTTAGTTTGTTCTACAGGATAGATGAAAATAACTTCCTTCAGAATTTATCATCTGATTAATGTGGCAGAAGGTGCTTGAGCTCAAACTGACCGTCAGCGTTCCCCATAGCTTCAAACCCCCGAGGTTAGAACCTCGGTTGGCAGCATGGGCTTCTGCCACTGTACCAGAATGAGCAACTCCATTCTGCTTAAATTTCAATAATTTCTTCTTCTTAGAAGATGAATTAATGCAGTTGCATTTGTAGACATTCCAAACAGTATAAATGAAGGCTGTAGCTACCACCAGAAAAATGAGATTTCCAGTAGCCCCAGATTGGTGTCGAGTTCTGCGGGATGTGCTGAGATAGGTTATATATGTTTAATAAAGTCCTTAAGAAAAATAAATATATTTGCATAATGTATGTACAAAGATTGGTTGATTTCCTTCATTCATATAGGTTCAACAGCAGATATAACCACAGTTATATTTTATTCACTACCTCACAATGATTAATGTCACCCTGGTAGCAATGTAGTAAGAGTCTAAGAGAATATTGGCCTATTCTTTATAATAGTGCAAATTATATGGAGGTGTTTTGAAAACTGTGGCTTAAAGAAAGAAGGATTAACAAAAAAACCCCTCCTTTGGTCCCTGCAAGAGTAGTTTAATTCTTCCATGAAATTTTCAAAACTCCCCCACATAATTTTAACCAACTATTAAGGCGTCAAAAGCATGGATTTAAAGTTGAGATTTAAGTGGTCTTTCTTGGACTTAAAAAAAAGTCCACTGCAGATTTCCTGACAAAGAAATTTTCTTAATGCATCTCCTTCTCCTCCTGTCTTTTCTGCACAAAAGCAATACACCAAATAAACCTGTCTGATAATCTTCCCCACACATTTTTTTAAACTACAATAAAACATTACACTTAAATATATTGCACAAAAAGCATAACATATCCTGCCTGACTCTTCACAAAAATGGCCACAAACACAGGAGAACAGCTACTGAACACCTCAAAATTTGAATAGATCAATGAAATGCTGAGGAGATACTGGCATGAGACAGGTGTTTGGATCACTGGCTGTGCAGGGATGTCCTGTATCCTGCAAAATGAAGGAGAAAAAAAAGTAAGTTCTCTTTCCATACTTCACCCCCAATTCAGGAAAAAAAAAAAAAGGGGAAAAATTCTCTCCTCCTAGCAAAACAGAACCTTAGTTGGAGCTCTTGAAAAAGTATCATCTTCCTTATCCATTATATTTTGATAAATGTAATAAAAAGGCAAAAAGGCAACTGCTTTGTTGAACTTGAATTATCAGTCTAATCAAAAGCTGAAGTAAATTATTCCTCTAGGGAAAAATTAGCCCCTTTCTTTGAAAGTGAAGGGCAGCAGACACTTCCTCAAAAAACCTGAACATCATGTTTGAAATCCCAGTCTTAAAAGTTTTTCTACTTTGCTATTTTTCACCCAATATCCTTCTTTCCTCTTGCATTCCTACCTTTTCCCCACCTGAAAGCATTGCCTTAAAACAGAAGTGAGCACCCAGGCAAGTTAGGACTATTTAAGTCAGACAGGAAAGGCTTTGCCATTACAAATTCACTAAGCCTGCAGTGTTTTCTTTCACATTACTTGAAACTTTACCTCAGCAGAACTGTCTGATTATTTAAGATTCAAATTGGTCTTTGAATTCAAAGTTCCGTTTTGCACCTTATTAGAACTCCCCAAGGGAAGGAAATGCAGAAGAAGGCCCCAGACAGTTCAATGGAGAAGTTAAACAACTGGTTCAATATTGTTGTAAGGCTCAGAACCTGCCCTCACCAGGTTTTAAGGGGTTTCTCTCCCTTTTCCACCAGTGTTGATGAATACACCATGTGAGGCAAGAAAACTAGATAAATATATGGCAAGTAGATCAGAGACTACTGTGGTCTCCATTGCTTTTGTCTCCATAGGAAGTGAAGTTACATGCAATTCAGTTAGTAGAAGGAAACCTGTAAGTCAATTTTTTTCCTCACTGCCACATTCCCACCCAAAGTCTTTGCAGCACCAAAGTGCAGTAGGTGAAACACATTCTGAATGCTACTCAGCTTCATGTTCTAAATACTATGCAGCTTTTCCAGTTAAACTTGCTACTCTATTGATATATTGTTTGTGTTTTCCCATTGCGTCTATAGATGACTATGTGAATATACCATGTGGTATCACCTCCTCATCCTCCCACTTTTTTAATAATTGCTTTAACATCACCTAAGAAACAGGTTAGAAACAGTTGTTAGATTCATGACACAGAGGGGAAAAACAAACAAAGAGACCCAGGTAGAACTGCCTACTGGGGGAGGCTGCAGATGAGCAAGAACAGATGACCAAGACCAAAAGCAGAGGTGTTAAACTTAACACCTTCATCTTGAGATGACATCTACAAGGAAGAGCTACACCACATCAGCAAACACTCTCAAAGGTAGTTGCTGATGGCCTATTGTCTTCTCTACCCCTTGCTGTGTCAGTGTCATGCTTCCAGGAAAACACACCATCAGAATTGTAATTCTGGGAAAGACGGTAGGGCTTGTCCTCTTTTAGTACTTATTTATACTCCTGAATATTTTAGAATTTGTAACGTGCTATCTGCTTTCTCTGCACATCGTTATAAAAACACTTTTGTGTTTTCCTGACTGCCTAGTCAGGAATTACAGGTCCAATAAAAATCTCAGAGGTCAGTTCTTAGTTATTGAACCAACATAGACAGAAATTTTACAGCGAAAAAAAGAAGAATCATAACTTTCCTGTAATGAGTATTCCTCCCTCTAAGAGAAATATATTTTCATTGGAACTACATTTATTAATGTGTTCAAATCATATTGATTTTCAGTGTATCAAAGCTAAAACAGATTTCTTTTAAGGTAAAATGATAATTCCCCAGGAGGAGCATTTACTGTCAAATGTAGTTGTTCTCCTCAAACTTTATCACAGTTGGACATTAAGAACCTCTGTGTAAGTATTTTCACCATTTCTTCATTCAGAAAACAATGATATAATTGCCTCCCCCAACTCTCCCAAGTTACATGCAGCCTGTTCTGGGAATTTCCCTTTCAAAAAGGTATACAGGACTACAGCATTCCAAGTGGAGTAAAATCAATTTTATTTGCATTAAGGAAAGTTATTGAAGTACATGTTATTCTTTTCAGATTTAAGTACTGAATTAAATACATAAGGCAGTGCAGGAATAGTTTATAACACTGAGTGCAGAGAAACCTATTTCTTAGCAAAATCTGGCTGATCTCACTAAAACCACTGCCCCTATGTTTGTTAGAATTTGAATTAGAGTCCCTAGTTTAAATGGCATTAACAGGGAATATGGCAATAATGAAAGACAAAACTGACAAAAAAGTGAGATGGAAAGTCATCACTACCTTTACCTAACAGAGAAAAATCCTGAAGTATTCCTGCTTCTAAACTAATGTGGGGAAAAAAAAATCAAACCAAAGAGTATCAGACAATTAGAAATGAACACACTATTCACTTCAACATTACAGAACAGTTACCAATGAAAACAGATGAGACACAGGCAATACCTGGAGTAACAAAGCAAGGTGGTAGTCCTTTTGAGATCATGAAGAAGGAAGCGGGAAGGAGAGCAGTAAAGTAAAAGAAGCAGAGTTAAGGTTTATTTGAGCTAAGGTTCATATGCCATTTAGAAAAAGTCTTTTATTCTTGTGGCAAATCACAAGCAGGTTTGTGAGAACCTATACCAGCACAAGACCCAGGAAGACTAAGACCAAATGTGAAGCATACCACTTCTGCAAAATGTTTGCACTGTTTTCATAAAGCCTTGGATACTGAAAGAAGAAAAGGTATTTCAGCTTCTGTGGCCATATCTGGGGTAACTAAAAAGTGCTACATAGTGTGCTAAAGAAAAGACCTGTCACAACTGCATTGATCCTCAGTTGAACAGAAGAAATAATATACTCAAAAAGCAGTCACAGAGGCATCAGTCGACAATTAGTTTGTCATTACTTTTGCACTACTGAAATTATGTATTTTTCTCAGTTTCATCATGGACATACATATCTTTTACCAAAAAGTCACTTCTGAAAACAGTCATTCAATATGAAAAGTTTCTTATAATCATTCCCTCCTCTAACACAGAAGAGTACTAGAGTCACTGTAATTCTAACAATGATTTAGGAGTCTCTTACATACTATATTTAACATTACTTTGGTCACAGGCTTTAGACAAATACAAGAATACAAATGCCTCTTCTCAAAAAGCTCTTTAAACTTGTTAAAAGAAACACTATGGTTATTATAGCATACTGAAAGAGTGAAAAGTCATTTCCCTACTTCAACAGTTTGCTAATTCAACTCAGGAGCCATCAGTCCCTTCTTCTGCAAGGCCTTCTTTGAAAAGGGCACAAAATGCAGGACTGCAATAACTTCCTGTGTGTAGGCCTCTCACATTGCCAGCAATTATGTTAGATTACTAATTTCATACACTGATGAAAATTCTTCTCATCACTAGTTAGGTCTGTACCTTGGGGCTATTTTAGAACCTTGTGGCTTTGGTTATTAGAAACTCTTAACTCTCAGTGTGTTTACCCAAAATTACTTGTTTCATTCAAACACTTGTACTTTTCAATGGTAGTGCTACATTGACAGTTGTACTTAATGATCTTAAAGGTCTCTTCCAACCTTGATGATTCTATGATTTTCCTCTGTAAAGTAACTGTGATTTCTCTTTTAAAGTTTGGGCTTGGTGATGTTTTTTTCTGGTTTTTTTTGTTGGCTTTTTTTTTTTTGCCATACACCCAATAGAATTAGTCAGAGTAAAAGCTTTAGTTGAGAACAAAAACGTATAATAGTATGTCAACCACTGATATACATATGTAATTTAACAATTTGTCTAATCAAGTACGATGCTGAAGCTTGAATGAATTGCCAAAACCTGATAAAAGTTCCTTCTGATTAAGAAATATTTTCACTTAGCATGGAATTAATAACCTACCTCCTCTCCCTCTGCCCCCTACCTCTGCTTTGCTTCTCACCTCTCTTGAGAAAGCTTGGGAAAGGGTATAGATACAAGTGCCTGAACAAGAAAGCAGAACTATTTCCCCCCGCCCCCCATAACTCAGTGATCAGCACTACTTGACCCACATTGCCCTGTAAAGAGAGGGATGGTTTTTCAGACCAAAGATTAAGGTCTCAGTGTCCCTGCAAATAAGGGTGACAATTGTGCATAAATCAATTCAATTAATCTTTTTCAGCCTGATCAAATGTTTATTTTAAGACAGGGACAAGGCTTAGATACCAAGACCTAGAGAAGGAAAACTGGAATGCAAGCTCACAGGCTGGAAGGCACCTCAGGAGGTCTCCAGCTCAGCCTCCTGCTCAAAGCAGGGTAAACTGTGGGATCAGACCAGGTTGCTCTGAGCTTTTTTCAGTCAGGTCCTGAACACATCCAAGGATGGAAA
Source organism: Manacus candei (assembly GCF_025592945.1). Classification (NCBI taxonomy): domain Eukaryota; kingdom Metazoa; phylum Chordata; class Aves; order Passeriformes; family Pipridae; genus Manacus; species Manacus candei. The sequence goes on along the minus strand of NW_026138059.1, from coordinate 10,073,535 downwards.
CTGCATCAACCCTACAGTAAACTGTTCCCTTGCTTGGCTGTCCTCGTGGCTTTTAGGTTCCTCTGAAGAAGTCTTCTCCAGCCTCTCCTCACAGGGCAAGTCCTCAAGCCTCCCTGATTATTTGAGTCTCACCTGAACTTCATCCAGTTTATCAGTATCTTTTTTGTATTGGGACCCCAGCTGGATGCAGTGTCCTGGATGCAGTATCCCAGATGCAGTCTAATGAGTGCTGCATGGAAAGGGATAATGGCTTTCCTCAACCTGCTGACTGTGCTCTTGTTAAAACAGCTGATCCCAAACATTTGATGTAGAGTTTTAATGCAGAAGCATGCAACTTATCTATAACTGCACCATCTCTTTAAGACTTGCTCAAATCTCCAGAATGAGGCAGTCAGCACTGAAATGGTGATGTAGTATGTACTGCTCATTAATCCACATTATCTTTAGAACTTACTGTGCTGTGTTTCACTAAAAATATAAAAGCCCAAAATGAGACCTATTATTCTGGTAGTAGATTGGAGTAGTCAAGGTAACAAGACATCTCCCTGCACAGGTTCACTGCCCCTTACTGTCACATACCATCTCTGAAGTTAAATATTTAATGCCAAACACATTTTAGTAATTTCTAGTATTAGAGTTATACATTCAATTATACCAAGATTGGAATGAGAGAAACTAACTGTAGGAAGCATTTACCCTTTACACAGCCAAGGCAGACAATCCAAAGAAATCTGATACCACAAATGCCCACCTGCATGCATGAAAGTCTTTGAAACTTCCCCTTTCAAAGAGAAAACTTTACCCTGCATATTGGGCCAGATGTCAAAGAGTTATTCCACTGTAATGAAAGTTCTTAGACATTCTTGACACAGATCTTTCAATAAATGCCCAGGCTTTTCACAGCAGAAGCCAATTCTGGCTATCTGCTTTCCTACTATTAATTTAGCAAAACATTAGTACCTGGAAGGGCTCCATGATATCAAGAATACTAAAATTCTAGATAACATCATTAAGTAACATGCTATTTCTATGAAAGCCAGCTTATCCTGTTAAATGACTTAGGTTTTTTAAAGTAAAAAAGCCTCACACTGACATACAACTCCTCTTAAACATCACAGAAAGATGAAACAAGAACAACTAATTTCTGTTAATTAAAACATGAGTAATATGATTTTTTCCCTAAGATTTCTCAAACATTTCTTGCTCTTTGCTGTCTACTGAACACTACCCATATCTGTCTGATCTTTCAGCTGCAAAATTAAAGAAGTCTCACTAACTGGAAGGCAATGTTATGGTGCAACCCAAAGTAAAAGCAGGACTATGAAATCACACACAAGTTAAACAAGAAAATGCCCTACTGAAGTTAAAATTATCCTGTAACTCAGCATGTGCTTCATTGTAAACATAAAAATCAATATAACACACATTTTAAATGAAGTTTCAAATATTCCTGCAAGCTTCATATGGGACAGAAGCAAGACTATAAAAATACAGAGCTTTACACCAATGTGGTAGGAATACTGTAGTAATTAGTTCTCATTAGAGATGTATTGATTACCATGTCATCATCAGCGAATCCTAACTTCAGACTACTCCCTAATAACTTTCTATAAGGTTAAATAGATAAAAGACAGAGTGCAACTCTTTTCCACATGCCACTTTTCATTGTAATTCTAAGTATGGAGGTTATCAGGTATCAAGAGATAAGAACACAAGATAAAGAACAACTTTAGAATTGAATACTGATTTTATGTGGAAGTTTTATATATTATTTTAAAGTTAGATACTAGTTATCCAATCATATTTTTCATGAGAAACCCAAGAAGATGATCTTGATATTTTTCTTTTCAGGTGATGACCACTAGCTGTTAGAACATATTTCTGATTATCTGTTTCAAAGCTCTTACCTTCCAAAACAGAATACTACAGTGTCGACAGAAATGCAAGGTGTCCCCGTACTGTTCCTTTATTGGGTAATATTTCTGAAGTGCAAAGTACATCAACTTCCAGTCAATGTGACCTTTCTCTGATAGAATCAAATGCCTACAAAACTAGACATAAAATTAATACCTTCTTTTAAAATTGTAATCAAATCAGGTAAAGGATGGGGGAAGATGGGGAAAAGGTAGTTAAACTGAAGTTTTGTAACTAGAATTCTTTGAAGACAATATTCTGACATCATACATCTCTGCAAAGCAGTGAGAGAGACCTGGCCACAAAAAAAAAAGAAAAAAGATGGATGGGAAATACTAAAAATAGGAGGGTGCATATTTGCCAAGAAAAAGTAGGCCATACATAGCTGATCTAACTCTACTGTCTCAAAATGATTATAATTATAGTTAAGAACCATTTAACAAAAACAGTATTTAGAGCTGTAAGTAATTAATTTTATACTTTTTTAAAAAAAATGAGGAATGAGATTTAAAAACATGATCATGCATTACAGATCATGGTTTTCTGTTAAAACATTAACTATGGATTTAAATAATGGGTTTTTTTAATTTTAAAAGCATATACATGATTTTTTTCACATTTGGTGATCTTTCTAGAAGGATAGCAATAATCAGTGATTGTTGTACTTCTTGGGGACCTAATCTCCATGTAAAGCTCAGCTGATGCACAACAGCTATTTCTCCCCTGCTTAATACAGCCAAGGTTTATTAAGCATGTATTTATAAAAGGCTTCTGTTCCACTCAGAGTGGACTAATGCTAATATAGTGAGGGCTTTCTTCTTTCAGAAGACAGCTCCTAGATGGGGCGAATAGCACTGCCTTTCTGATTTCAGCTACACTTGGTTTCACAGTAACTTCCCTGTTTGAAGGTCTCATCTTTTCCAAAAGTGCTCTTCAGATGTCAAGTATGTTTTTGTGGTTGTTTCAATGGTTCAACAAATACACTGAAGAGCACAGAAAAAACAACCTAACATGATTCTGTAGCTTATTAAGGCAGTATACTTGTAAACAGAAGAAGCAGAATTTTTGAGCAGCAGATATGGGAAAATAAATAAAATCATTAGATTCCTATCATTAATTACTTAGCAAGAAATTGAATGTGAACATTCAGGAACACACTGTACAAGTGTTCTTTATGAGGCACAGGGATAGTTAATTCTACTGAAATACTGAAGAGATCTTCCAGCATTACCTTAGTAAAACAGCTTCCTCTCCTACCAGTTTTGTCACTGTTCAAAAGAGCTTTGTTCATCTACCCTCAAAATACACTCAACTGCTACCTAAGCTTAAATTTCTTATCCTCATAACTTCACATTGCATTCTTCTCAGCTTCTGAAGGAAGGTTTTTCAGTTTGCTTTTGTCCGTTTATTTTCTCCAGGAACTTAATTTTAAAGCCTTTCATCTCACATAAAATTCTTATTTGGGTTAATTGATCTTCACTTCTTTCTTTTCTGTTATAATGAAACTTAATCACCAACCAAATGGTGCCACTTCAACCTGTCAGATTTAAGAACGGGCACTTTTGCTTCCTCCATTCTGGAATGTACCAGGATTTGAAAGTTCTTCCTCCACTTCTGACATAACTACTACTTTCATAGGTCTATTTTCACCTAAACTGATTTTATCACAGCATTTATTATTGCCAGAAAATTAAGACAGTTCTGGAGTCATTCCTAGATTAATTTAATGCTCTTTATGAGGAAGTGACAGAAAAGCACCGTTTCTTTTTTTGTTATTAATTTCAAAATCTCAAGCATTTGTTCTATTCTTTTTTGCAGAAATCCAATTTTGGCTTCACCAGACTATTCATGTAGCCTAAAAGTTCAAGCAATCTGACTACCTTGGTTAGTAAAATAAGTTCTACTTTAGGTACTAAAATTAGGAACACCTTAGAGGTCTCTTACTGTACTTGCTGGGGATTGTGCAGTTTTTAAAGAAACATCTTTCGAAAAAACAGTTTTTAAAATAATGCAAGGAAACAGCCCAATAGTTATCCTAAACTCACAGACATGCTGAATATCATAGTTAGCAGCAACCAAGGCCCCCAAAAAGAACCCCTTCACTATTACTCCACAATGTCACACTTACCTCAAAAACTGTGAGTTCACACTTCATTATGGGTACACCATAGCACAAAGGCTGCATTTATACAAATGGCAGAGTTTATTACCTGCTTTTCCGCAAAATGGTACTGGCAGAGTTTTTTCCACAACTGTCTGTCTTCACTGAGCATGTACAAAGTTGGGGTCACTTGACCCAGAGTAATAATGTCCCAGCCATCAGAGAACCTGTATAAGATGTTATTCAGCATATGGAGAGGGAGATCCATAAGCGTAAGACCATTGTTGACTTGCTGGAAATAAGAGTTGAAGACTTTTAGCTACAAAACCTTGACAGTATAAGGTGCAAATAAGATTCTTACTTTAAAGGTGTCTCAGGTCTTAGTTGTTCGAAAACATTGAGTAAAATCTATGGTTAAGTCTTGCCTACCATTATTCTTTAACTGCTGTTGTTGAAAACTTTAATGATTAGAGGTACAGAAGGAGCTACAGACTGTAGCTTTGTAACTTATAGCTTTTCTACAGTTAAAACAAACATATCCTAAATTATTTATTTAAAGTTCAAATAATTTTAAAAACACTTCTTACAAAATAATAGCATGCAATCTTGAAAACTACATATTTTCAATATGTATATAGATATATTCAATTCCACCTTTGAGATAAGTGTGCTAAAGCCCTAACTATAATAAAGATATGAACCAATTTTGTCTAATCTGTAGGATCACTACAGTTTCTCAATTTTTATTAAGAAACAAAGCACATCTCAATTTGCCTTAAGACAACTAGAGTACAGAAGAGAATACAGAATGCAGAAATATGGAATGAAAGCATTTTGGAATCAGAGGAAGAAGAGAGCAAGCAGGATAATTTCTGAAGTCTGGAGATAGTTCCCCTTATACATACATGAGAAGTTCTGCAGGGGTGTTTGAATAAAGCACTGAGAAAGTTTTCACTGGGACTGTACACCTCTGGGAACTTGAACGGGGTAACCTACGGCACAGCTCATATACGAATAACCCTGGAGCCCACAGTGCCAGGTGGCACAAAACCCAAGAGGCTGGAGGCAGTGTCCCAGCTGGGGAGGGAGAGAGCATGGGCAGTGCCAGCCCCACCCAGCAGAGCTGCCCCAGCAGAGGGCACTGGCAGCAGAGCAGCTGTGCTTCAGCGGGCTCTTGCTTCTATCGGCTTATTTCACAGCCACCCATCTCACAGACTAGATTTTCCATAGTGTCATCTGTTATAAACACCTTGGGACTATCGTTCTGTGGAGGAATATGTGAGTACTACAGTGCAAGATTTCACACTGGTGGTTCCAGCCAATGTCAAACAGCTCCGAGGGACGTGTTGCACTGGAAAGAAACCAGCGCAGCAGTAACTGCAGTGTCTGTGCTGTGGTTGCCTGGCATATAAAAACTGCTGAGACCGGGTTCCCCATTTCTCCTTTCTGTTCCAAAAGTAGCTGGCTTATTCAGATACCCAGCACACACAAAAAGGACTACTTCAAGATTTCATAGCTGACAGCCAATAGGTGAAACACTTGTATGATTTTACTGTGAGCAATATCTTGCAGCATTTCTTTCTCCAGGAGTAATCCAGTCTGATTAAAAAAAATTGCCTGCTTATCATCAGAAGTTTCCACTATAAAACCCTGGACCACTGCATACCACATGCTTTGAACATGATGAGAATCCAGAAATCCAGATGCTGAAGTCATTATACTTCCTTTTTTTAGCTTTCCTTTTTTTTTACAAAAAGCAACTGTGCTTCTGCAAAATAACTACTTGAATATTTTCTTCCTTGATACACCTCTAAAATGCCTTTTAGATTTTTATTTCTTCAGTTGTAGAAAATTTACTTTGGAATTAAAAATTGGTATTTTTTCCATTTCCATCTGACAATCTAGAGACAAACATTTTGAAATTCATTTAAGTGAGAAAAAACATTATATCTATACATCTCTACCACAAACCAGCAGTACACAGCTATTAAAAATTAGAAAAGTAAGTTGATTCCATTTCATTGGTTTCATACTACTTCTTTAAAAACAAAGAAAATAAGTAAAACTGTTTAAAATGTATTTGGAATCCCCTCCCCCAAATTTTATTTAACATGATTTAATAACATACCTTGTTCATCTGAAGGTTTTTTAATTGCTGCTGCCACAGAAGGATAGTTTCTAATCGGCAAATCCAAATGTTGATGTTCCCTACCAACACAGATTTTCCTACTCCCCTAATCAGTATACAGAGAGTAGAACTCAGATCCTGTAGAAGATCTTTGATTAATCGTGGATTATACTGGTCTTCCATGACTGGAAAACACAACAAACCAAATACAATTTTGGCTGAGTTAACCAAGCTAACAGTTAGCTCAAAGTAATCAACACTTTTTTTAGATGAACTAATTAAAACTCAACTGTTTGCATACAAATAGCTGCCCTAATTCCCACTATGACATTCACTAATGTTGTTCCATACATGCAAGATCAATAATTAACAATTCCACAGGTAAATTTGATGCAACATTTCATGCTACACATTTAATAAACCTAATGCTAAACAAGTTATAAATCCAATTTCTTCTCTTCAAGGTGGATAGTATTACAGCTCCATTTAGTGGGATTACCAGAAGGAAAAATAAATCAGTATTATGTAATAGCTTTTAAACAAAAAGAACAGATATAGATTTCAAGTTTCAGTACATCACACAAACTTAAAGCCAAACACTTTATTAATCTAAAAGCATTCACATTTCATGAAGAGTATAATTTAGTAGTAACCAACAGTTTCTGAATAGAATCTAATTGTCTAAATTCCACCAACCTGCTTCAATAGACATTATTCAAGGACCAAGAGAAAACAACTTATTGCAACTGTGGGATGGGAGGTATGAAACCTTGCAATAAATCAACTGATACCTTAGTCACAGCAACTAAATCTGATGAAGCAGATCACAAAACCTTAGGTCTTACCCTTCCGCACAATTTTATCCAAAATGTTAAAGTAGTTCTTCTGTGCTGCACCACTTAGTGAAGTTAACTGGGATTTTGCAATTAGCTGCAAAAGCTAGGACAAAAAAATTAAAATTCAGAAGAATGACAGAAGTAAAGGATGGTTTTAAATACACACTTTCAGTGCATACACTCACCTACAACACCCCAGATCACACAACGGCATTTTGTGAAAATATAGAGTTCAGAGAAAGTAAGACAAACATGGAAAGCTTTAGGCATCCCCACTAGCATACCATGAACAACTCCTGAAGGATGTACATTTTCAAAATACTATATGGATAGTAGTGTTTATCTCTGACAGAACACATGACATATGGACTTTAGGAGCTGTAGTGAAGCAATGAAGAGAGTCTATTTTGGAGGCTCACAAATACAAACATGAACTTCAGTGTGGTTGGGTCCTGAAACTCCTGAGAGATTTGCTGGCCAGGAACATCACTCTGAACTGATACCTGCTTACCAAAGTTCCAATTTCTGAGTGAAAGTATTGTACTGGTCAAACTGAACTGTGATGAATTTAGTGCAATATTTTCTACTCATGGAGAAGAAATACCATATTTTACCTAAACTAGAGGAAAAAAATTTCTACATTACTCCTACATTGAGGTCCCTGGTAGAATAAACAACAGTGATCTAATAATGAGCAGTGCACAAAACATATGAGTAACTTTCCCTTAACTAAATAGCAAGGATCTAGCTGTTCACACATCTCTCTCTGAAAACCCTGTGAGCAGAAGAGTGGCAAGAACAGTGGGAATGGTTTAGGGCAAAGTAATCAGAACAGCTTAAATTCTTGGTGCATGTAAATGCCAAGCTACAGCTACTAGGGGCAGCCCTTGCTCCATTATGGCACCTTTGCTTTTACACTTTAGATTCAGTTTTGTAGCTGGTAAGAACCATTGCCTTTTCAACAAAAAATGGTCTCAGTATGAAATATGACTTTAATGTTGTGACAGTATTACAATGTTTAGAAGTGTGGCCCTGAGCTTTTCAATTGCACTTTATAATGGCTAGTTCAGAACAAGTGTTCTCAACACACTGGAAAGCAAAAGCAGGGAGCAGAAGCCAGGATTCCCTGCAGAGCACTCTCAAGACTAACCTGCAGAGCCCTGCTGGTATAGGAAAGCATCAAGTGTTGGCACAGAAGGAGAATAAAGACTAAGCCTGCCAAATATTATATTGTATCTTCATTTCTAAAACACCAAATTGGCACTTCGCTCAACATTAATTTTCTTTTGGAAAGAGGGACTACACCTGTTCTCTCCCTGATTTAATAATGTTCCTTCTGTCTTCTCTGTACGATCCCTGACAAGACACTATGTGCTATGAAAAGAGGAAATAATTTTCTTGTTGTACTTAAATACAAGCAATCTAGTCTCAAAAACGGTATAAAAAGGATCTCTTTCTTGGCATTTTCAAAGCCTTTTAGTTTGATTAATAATTTAGAACACACCTAGAGGTCTCTGGTAGTTTGCCAGTTCAAGCAAGTATGTATATTTCTCTTGATTTATTTAAAAAAATTCAGTTACGTTACTCAGTTTGGAGATCAAATCGAAGAAACAGATTCCACCTAACTTATTTTAAGGAAGTTTCCAATTTCAGTTAAACTTAATATGCAAGGACTAAGGCAATTTTAGCAGAAGTAAGGTAGCATGAGTACAAGGATCTGACACACAAGTTCAGTCTTATGGATGTGTGTAAAGCCATGGCTTATGTTGTCTACTAGAGATCATAACTTTGAATGGATCATCTGTTTACTTAAATGAAAATATGTGGAAAAAACCCCATATCAAACTCAATGTATCAGCATTTAACAGCTACAAAATTATCAATCTACTACAGCACAAACAAGTACAGAAGAACAGCTTATCCTACCTTCTCCTTCTCACTGCCCACACCAAAAGGATCCTGGACAGACATCTATATTAACTTTAAATAATGCTTAGCAGATTTTTAGTTAGTTGGAGAATCAAAATGGATCATTCTCATGGTCTGGGATCAAAGAAAAGCTACCTAGTAGGGCTTTAGAAAAAGTATTCCTGATTTATACTTTGCTATCTTTAAATGGAAGAGGCAGAACAGCACACATAAAAGTAATCATAACTGTGTTCATGCATAACTAGAAATAATCCTTAGAGAAGAAGAAATAGGAACGGCTACACTGCATTAAATGAGCTCTACACAAAGTATTGCCATCATTAGAAATTTCAGGAAAGTAAATGAGAACTCATTTAAAGCAGATAGGCATGGAATGAACTGCTTCTTTTGTTAGGTCTGAGTTGCAGACTGGTTTAAAATCTGAGAGAGTAGATTAAACATTGTTCTTAAAAGTCTGTGGCAACTTCACATATTACTGAGATCTGCTCAGATGTTTTCATTTGTTAGACAGAACACCACATATGTTTCTCAAGTCCACAAGTTCTATGGCTAAAGAATGAGCAGCAGCTGTCACTCATATCAATCATGTTTATTAGTGTCTTGGTAACTTTTGAGGTCTTCTGTACCTGTTGATAAAAGTCAGTTTGCCTCTACCACCTCAGAGGAACTGATACGAAAATTTAATTGTACCTTTGCATCTGTAAAACAATTCTAAATGTTAAAAATTTCAAATAAATTATAAAATGTTAAAACGCCCACTATTTTAATTTCACCCTGATTGTTTAGGATCTACCATTACTAGAGCAATGGTTTGGATTGCAAAGTCAAATTTCTGAATTTTAAAGTAGTGCTTTCTCAATGATCTTAAGCCTGGACGACTACACCAGCATTTTATATTCTTTGGTGAACAGAAGAAAAACTGGTCAATGTGCTTATGTTAGACTTTGCACTTTGTTCCAACCAACTGTTTTAAGCAATCCAGCTTAGGCACTGCAGCATTTAAAAAATGCGTAGAATTCTAGATTTGCATTCATTCTACCTGTTTGCCATTCAAGTAAGGCACTCAAGGTTGACACCATTTATAACAAAAATCACCTTTTTTAGATGCTTTTTTTTCTTCCTACTGTTCAAGGCTGAAAAGTCTTGGGTAGGATTCCTGATTCTGCTCCCAAAACAGCACTAAAAAGTAATGCTCTAAACCACAACACACACATACAAAAAACCCTAAAGCTGCAAGGGGAATAAACCAGGCAACTACCCTAACCACTAGCCTGGAAACAAATCCTTTTTGCTTTGTTTTCACATCTCTTGTTTTTCTGGGAGTATAATACATTGCCTCAACTTCACAAGGATGGATAGAACATGTTTTCTCTCCAAATACTCCATAGCCTAGTGGTAAGGGTGTTCTCCTGGTATGTTTATTTAATTTTGATTCGTGTCTTTTAAAGTTCTGGGTGCATTCCAACCACTACATTATTTGTGAACAGCCTCACCGCTGAGCTGAACTCTAGTCCTGATATGACTCATTTTGAGCTTCCCTAGGAGTGGGGACAAGAACTTTACTATCTCAAGTTAGATGAAAAAAACCCCTGAGGCTAAAAGAAGATCAGTATCGCCCAGAACAGGCATTTCCAAGTGGGCAGCTGGTTAGTCATTAAGGAAATTAAGGCTGGAGTCTCAAGTTTTAAGGGTTGTTAACAAAGATAATTGCATAGATATCTTGTCCAAAATTAAAAAAAAAAAAAGTGTGCAATGAATCACAGGACTGTTAAGAAGTTGCAGAAGAAACAGAAACCGCAAAAGATTTACACATCAAATATTCTTCTGGAAATCACTATTTTAAGCATATTTAAGATATAGCAAAGAATATTTGTGATGAATTACACTTTGCTGGTTTTGGTTGTAGAGAAATTATTTTGCCTTTAAAGAAAGTTCACTAACCAGACTGATGAACAGCAGTTGAAACTACCATCAGTGTTTCCCTCTAAATACACAGCACACTGGCCATCACCATCCTCCTCAAGCTAGAGGCTTTCATACAGCACTATAATGAGTTTTCACCAAATAAAGATTACGCAGTTTAAGGTTGCTTCATGCAGTATAAATAACATAGGAACATGATATTTATACAGTTACAAATCATCTGTTCAGTGCAAAAATATTTCTTTTGTACACACAGGCACACCAGCAAATGCATTTTTATAATATGAACACAAAATAAAGAGCTTACTTTGACCACGTAATTGAACCTTCTGATGTCCTGAATTGCACTTGAAAAATCCAAGCGGTTAAAAGCTTCTCCCAAGGTGCAATAGCCGTGTCTCTGAGAAGAAAAAACACACTTTAAGTGGAAAGAAACAAACAGACAAAATTGAGCATGGATGCCATGCTCCCTGAAAATACCATGTATCTGGACTGAAGAGTTATTTACTTTCTTGTAGAACAAATGAAAACAGATACGCTGTCTGGAACTAACAGGTACATAACCAAGGCCTTTCAATTCATACTAATCATGCAGTCTGGAATCACTGGTATTTGAGTGCCCTGGGAATCTACTCCATTCTTGCACGGCCATGATGTTGGCACCCTCTCATGGATATCACACTCCCCATTTGCCTCAGCACAAGTTGCACAGCAGTCTGAGCCTACAACCAGAATTATCTGATTCACATCTGAGGGTAAGAGCACAGGTAGTTGCTCCTAGGATTGGAAGAACAAATGGTGTCAACATCTAAAATTTATTTTCCAGGTGCTAAAAGCTTAGGTACCTTTTTTTTATGTCCCAAAAGCATGAGCTTGCATTTTCTTTTGGTATTTCTCCATAGGTATCTTAAGGTAAATATGGAAGTTTCAGAGGGTGTTGTGAACTACTTAAGGTGTCAGTAGCAGCCCAAAATGACGTGTGATCACATAAGCTGAGCACATTTAGAACCACAAAGCCACATGGGAGCCTAGAACAAAATATGATACTAGAAAAAAACCCAACCCCCTAACTGAAAAGAGAGTTTTGCAGAGCAGTGTGCTAGTATGGTTTATTAGCCCAGGAAGGAGAAGGATAAATAATTATTTGAAATTCATTCCTAGACAGACTTCCTTGGTGAATTATGTGATGGTGACAAGATGGCAGTACAAATTAATATTCCTTTTTGTGACCCAAACAAAGCTTACCCCGGGTGCATCCCAGTGGGACAGGGGACAGTTATCTACTTGCTGCAGAGTGGTGGTAATTATTACCTATTGGTTAGTGACCAAATTTGGGATTGTACTGTTTGCTAATCCAGTTCATACATCTCAGATCCAAGTGTGCTGCACAATTCCCAATGTGCACACCTTTGTTGGCTAATTGCAGTAAATTAACACTTACAGACAACAAAACTTTTGTTGAAATTTAAGTATTTGTGTCTATTCTCTGCCTCACCATCATCATGGCTGGGCTTTGTGAATGAAGATTAAGGAAGGCTCTATCCACATTTATTACAGGTATGCTGGTGGCTAATGAGGCCAATACGAGACAGACATAATTCTCTGGCTAAAGAGTTATCAAAAGGTCAGCTTAAATACATTAACATGAGAGACCCATTTCCTTGAACAGCTGGAAACGGATTTCTATGAAAGCTCTGCCTTTCCCAATGCACCATCATGACAAAATTACTCAAAAAGCATCCCCTGCTTCATTTCAGCTACACACCTGCACTTGTTTTGGCTTTCTTTATTTTCAGTGCTCTCCTATGGCATGTTTCATAGGTTTCTTATCAATACCTTCCTACTCTTGTCATTTTGCCCTAAAAAGCTGTATCCAGTTTAGAAAAAAATGTTTCCTGGTTGTGAGACAGCAATTTCAAAATCAAGTAAGATTACAACTTGTAAGAAAAATTAGAGCTTCTGTAAATTATGTTTTAGATTAGCTTAAATTGTTCTGAATTCTTTTGTTCAGCTGTGCTTATTCCTTGCTATTGCTACTTTTTGATTCTGCTACTTTTTTTAACTTTTTAGTATAAGCTTTTGAATTTACATGAAGAATTTCTTGAAAAGATTAGTGATTAATTCTAACAATCTCTGGTTAGTTTTTTATAACACCCCCCCCCCAAAACCCTAGGAAAGTCAATGGTCAAATATTAGAAGACAACCAAAATATTTTTTTCACTCTCTTAATGGACAAGAAATCCAAGCAAATACCACACATCACTAGTACACCAACTTCTACAGGAGTAGCAGAAAAAGTAATCCCAACATATAGGTTATGAAGGACAGCAGTGAGAGATTTTAGGAAATTTGTGGTTTGGCCTGAATGTAGTCTGAAAACTCAGCCTAACAACCTTATCATTCAAAACACCATAATGATTGGTGACAATCTGTCATCTCCCCTTCCTTCTTACCCTAAATTTGAGATGGCACCAAGGGAAAGAGCATGCTTGAGACTTTTGTAGACCCGTGTAAGTAACCTTATCAAGAAGACAGAGCAGAAAGAGGGCTTTGAATCTGGTGAAAGGCTTTACAATTACCTTCAGATGTAGAAAGGCAGTCTCTGGGTCACTGATCTACAAGGTGAAGTCTTTTGGTGTGTCCTCTACCTAAGCTCTCTCCACAATACCACGGTCTTCCTGAGTACAAAGTTCTGTATGGTCTCTCTTAGCTCATAAATGCAAAGCCAAATTTTGCCTGCATGACTGCAGTCATTACACTCACCTGCTTCCTTCTCTCCATGGCATTACTATGTGGATGCAAAACATCCTTACTAGTGTTCAAGTTCCACCCATCCCAGATAACCACAGGAATCAATATAGGAATGAATCTCAAACTTCAAGACAGTTTATCTCTACATAAAATGGATGGCTTTCCAAGGGTTCATTCCAAGATCTTTCATGTTCCTTTTACAGTTGCATGATACAGTTTATATCCCAAATGGAAAGCACTGAATATAAAGGTCCTCTTTGTAAAGTTTGAAACTGAAATTTTACTTACTTACATTCAAATGTACACCAAAATTCCAAAATATCAGGTAACTGCCTGCAAGCACCTTCTTTGGAGACAATTATCTGGTTTTGCACTTTCGATTTTAGTTCAAAGACAGACAGTACAAAGACAGATGGGCTTGGATAAGTAGTGAACTGTATGTCCATCCTTGCAAGTTCCCACTTTGCCAGCTGCCTTTGCCTCACCACATACAGGTGTGCTATGTTGCCAGTGAAGAGTTAAATACAACCCCTAAGACACACAGCACAAACACTGTTTTTCAATATACAGTCTGTCAATTAAGATGCACAAATATCGCAGGAATTGACCCAGAGCATGCAGACTTACTTCCTTGGTGCTTTCTTTATGAACATAAATCCACTTTTCACGATAAAAACCTAAAATAAAATCAAAATACAAGGATTTTAGGCTTCCACATTAGTTAATGCCTTCTAGAAAGAAATTGAACTAAACAGACAATAAAATGCTTCATAAGATAGGAGAGATGGCAGAACAGTTTTAATGAAGAAAGTTTATAAAGGCTGAAAAGGATGACTAAAATTTTTTACAAGTTACGTACTTCAAGAAAATAAGGGAAGAGTTATATAATTAAAAAAAATCAAAAAACAAAAAACACAGGAGTGAATTACCTTTGGATCTTTGAAAAAAAACCAAGAAGTGATCAATACCACAGCTTCAATTGAGACATATCACTTTTGACATGAGAATTTGTTACCAATACAGAAGTAAACATAATTTGGAAGGCTATTCTATGGGTGAATATAAATGAACAACTATAGCAACATTTTTCTGAAGCTACATGAGTCTTCTAAAATAAATGAGAAAACTCAGGCGTACATTGTGAATCCGTGTTATTCCTAAAATGATCCTTTTTCCTTTTCTTGGCTGCAAACTCACAGTCTTCAGTACTGTATACTTCTTTCTCATCATCCCCAGTTATGATGCTGAAATAAAAAAATCTAATTAGAACAGCAGTGATTAAATATTTAAGATGCATACAGCTTACAATTTTCTGCATTAAAGTCTACCAGCTGAAAAAAACCCACCATGTTCTTAATCAAGATCCTCTACCTGATTGTCTATAGCAATGTGTGTCTTGAGAGAAGCTGTCGTATTCTTTTCTTCCCAGTGCAGTTGAATTTTGTGTCAAAGTGATTAAGTACACAACAGTATCTTTGGGATACCTAAAGGTATCTTCTAAGTCATTACTGACATTTAGGAAGGACTACTAAGAAGTCAGTACCAGTTGGACAACTGCAAAGCTCTCCAAAGCTCTGGTGTACAAGAACTCATTATTTGAAATGGACCGAACCTTGAAAAACTGCACACAGGTATAAAAGTCAGTGCAGAATTGTTTCATACCCTTGCATAGGCAGAAAGCCAGCAAAGAAAGACATCTCTTACTGCTGTCACTTTTGAGGGAAAGAAAGTCTTTCTTTTAACAAATGCTTGAACCACAACACTGTACATAATATAGGTGCCATGGTATAGGTGTCATGCTGTACATGATTTGTACAGCATCAAGGACCAAGTGGTCTGTCTCTGCCAGAGAGACTCAATTATATCTATGTCACTTCTGACAGATAACTATGTAACCCAACACTGAGGACTATACCAAATAATTATGTATATAGTGCACAGACAATGTGAATATACATAAAAAAATATACGGACAATAAACTATTAAAATAGGGTTTTTTGATAAAGTAACCTTTCTAAAATTTACATACATTTAAAAACTGCCCATGCTACAGGGAGTCTACACAGTTTCATAAAATTTTCTTTCCATTTTTGCAGATATCTGTAAGGACCAGCAAGACAGATAAGAATGGGTGTTCATTTTTCTAGCACTGAGAAGGAAGATACTTCATATGAAGGCTATGGTCTTGCCCAGATAACCAGAATAATGAAGGATATGTGGTAGTGAAGTTTAACTGTAAGACTATTTTATTTCCCCATTACTGTTCTTTGACAACAAAGTTGAATACAAAACCCCTCACATTTGTTACTGTTTTTAATCTCAGTTTGCCAGATGAAGCTATTTATCAACGTCAGTTTGAACTCCAAATTAAAAAAACAGAACACTATAAAATGAATGACATCAGTTTATTAAAAAATAACCTCTATTTGGCCATTAAGTGGCAAAATTTAAATTATTTTAGTTTATTGCTACTAGCTTATACAGTTTTCAGGCCTGAACCATCTGTTAGGGAGGATAACTAAACAACACTGTAAAAAGCTCTGGATTTTTGATTGCTCCTATCAGTAAATGCTAGTTCAGCTTAAAGATACACAAGTTGAGAAGACTCAGAAATCAAAAGTTAGTTTCATCTTAGCTTTTCTCTTCTGGTATTTAAACCTAACATATCACTGCATTCAGATACTGCTCAATCCAAGGTCAGGACCTTAGTTCATGCCTTAATATATTTAAAGCAGAGGATAAAGATTCAACACCTTCAATATTCTATGCAACAGTGCCAAATATCACCTCTGGTCAAACAGCAAGAGTTCAGAGAGAAGAAATCACCAACAGGCAAAAGCAAAGCAACTGACAAAAGCACAACATCAACACCAAGTTATGTGATTACGTAGCACTCCAATCCATCAGGTTTGGGTTTTTTTTCCAAAGCTTTCATAAAGGAAATCTCTTTTTAAGATCACTAAAAATTAATTTAATTATGTTTCAACATACTGGCTGCATCGCCATGTCATGTGAGAGGTTACTGCAGAATCTGAAGAGTTGCTGCAGAATCAGAAATAGAGGCCAATACTCCCAGAGCTTTATCATCCTAACAACAGACAGAAGACTAGAGAGATATGTCCTGATACTTTGCAACATAATCCAGGCAGCACAGAAACTCACTCATTCCCATTGACCCAGGGAAAGCATTAAGGAGAGTATGGGAGGCTGTATTCCTGAAGGCCTATCTTGAAGAGGATAGTTAAACTGTAGAGATTCCTTCTTTTGCTCCTGGAGAGGAAGCATCCCTAGAAAGCAATTTAGACCAGTAACATACCTGAAGTGATTTAAAGCCCACTCCTGCCTTCCAACAACAGAGAATTCCTCAAGCATCAGATAAACAAGCAAGGCAGATTAAGTACAGTTAATAAATCACAGAATCATAAAATACACTGAGTTGGAAGGGACCACAAGGATCATTGAGTCCAACCCTTAGCCCTGCACAGGACAACCCCAAGAGTCACACCATGTGCCTGAGAGGATTGTCCAAACGTTTCTTGACCTCTGTCAGGCTTGGTGCTGTAACCACTTCCCTGGGGAGCCTGTTCCAGTGCCCAAGCATCCTCTGGGTGAAGAACCTTTATCTAATATCCAACCTAAACCTCCCCTGACAGAACTTCAGGCCATTCCAGGTGACAGGTCCTGTCACCAGTCACCACAGAGAAGAGATCAGTGCCTGCCCCTCCTATTCCTCTCACAAAAAAATTGCAGCTGCAATGATGTCTCCCCTCAGTCTCCTCTTCTCCAGGCTGAACAGACCAAGCAATCTCAGCTGCTCCTCATACAGCTTCCCCTCAAGGCCCTTCACCATCTTCCTTGCCCTCCTTTGGACACTCTCCAGTAGCTTGATATCTTTCTTATATTGCAGTGCCCAAACCTGCACAGAATATAAGGTTTGCCTGTGATGTTCCTGGAATTCTTCACGTCTTTTTAGAGAAAAGACAAATTGGACTCTTCCTTCTGAGGATCTCCTGATATGATGGTTAATTTCCTCATGTTTTGTCCCATTTCATGTGGAGAGTCTTTCCCTACTTATCTGTAAACACCACCACTCTTCTTGACAAACCTTAAGTCTGAAAGCAAGGAATAAAAGCAAGAGTCCTACAGACATTGGAAGAATGGGACAGAAACAGAGGCAGTTCCCCAGTGACTACGAGCGTCCATTCCTTCCAGAAACCTGCAGAGCTGCTTGGCGAGTAATAAAGGTGCTCTACCATCACAAAAGCAACCCCTGCCCCCTTCAAACACCAAGCTAAGATACAATAAACCAAATCAAAAGCTGCACGTGCCATATGGTGTAACAGAAGCCTTAATGAAATGTTTTTATTATAATACTGCCCATGACATCTGCGTGCACCTGGAAGGATTTAAATACATACATAATACTGCCAATTTACAGCTATTCTTACTTTCTTGTCTTGATGATGCACTTCAAAAAAATTATTCTAAAGCTTCTAAAAGCAAACTATCTGCTGTTCTTAGAACTATAATATTTTAGATAAAGCATGTAAGAACTTCAGCTTTTTCAAAAAAAAAAATAATTTCATATCAGTATTTAAATAACCTTTTGGGTATGACACTTAAATGATGGAACATATGACAGGGCTATCTGAGCTCCAGCTATTCTTCCTTATCCCCTTGCTTCTTTTCACACGGCCCTCAAGTCACGCAATTACATACAGAGACACACTAAGTGCTTTACAAGAGACTCAAAGCCAGTTACAGCTTGACCATGCATGGCAAATTCTGAAATAAGCATCTGCACCAAATAACATGACAATGTATTTGCCAAAATATTTTACACTGCGTACCACAATATGAAGGCCTGCACATGCCATAGGAGAACCCCAAGCCTGGGTATATGCTGGGTACAGACTGGATAGGAAGCAGTTTTGCAGGAAAGGAGCCAGATGTCTTGTGGAAAAGTAGCTGAAAACAGGTCAGCAGTGTGCCCTTGTGTTGTATTAGGCCAACTGCACCCTGGTTTGAGTCAACGAAAGTGTATCCTGCAGACTGGAAGAAGTAATCATCCCTCTTTATTTGGCATGAGAAACTGCATCTGGAGTACTGTCTAGTTTGGGGCTCCCCAATGCAATAAAAACATTGTCATACTGGAATAAGTCCAGTGGAGAGTTACCAAGGTACTGGAGCACATGATGCCTGAGGGTAAGAGAACTGACCTTGTTCAGTGTTAAGAGCTGGTGGTGGAGGGAAATCTGATTGCTGTCAACTTCTAATATGAGGGTATAAATAAGATAGAGCTGGACTGTAAGGTATGGCAAAGTGGGCAGTGCTAAGTCAAGTGGTAACGGACACAATCTGTGATAAGACATTCTTACTAGACTGAAGGGGGGGCAAGAAGGGATGACACAACTTGGGACAGGACAACAGCAAACAAAAAAATAACTTTGAGAGTAACAGAACTTAAAACAGGAGCCCAGAGAAGAATTTCCATTCTTGGAAATACACAACGCTGAACTGGGCAAAGCTGAACTGGGCAAAGGTTGACCTTGCTTTGGATATGTGTTTGGACCAGATGGCACCCAGAGGTCATTTACACCCTAAATTGTTCTATAAAGTTGTGCAAATAGACATTAATTGCTGCTTAGCAGCAGAAGTTAACTCACAGACAAATAGTTCAAGCTGCAGTCAGATTCAAAGTTCAAGGTGTAGTGAAATTGTTCCAAAGTAGTGTTACTATGCCAAGAAGTATCAACTTGAATTCCTTAGTCTAAATTTGGACAACACGCATTTTTAACTGAATAGACAGAAGTAGAATTAAAAAAAAAAAATTAAAGCTGCAAAGTTTGGCTTTGCTAAGTAGGAGATGTTTAAGATGAAGATGGAGAACCATTGCAGATGAGGATGCCTGCTGCAGACTAAGCTGGCCCCTAAGTCTGAGATTCTGACAAATTGGCAAGCTAGACTAAGAAACCCAAATCATGAGACATGCAGATTGCATGGAAAATATTTGCGTCCTTAATGCATTTCATGGCCAGTCCCTTCAAACTGAAGTATTTATTTTAGTCCTGAACTTTAAAAATCCAGCATTTTCGCTCAAAGAAGCAATAAAAATACCTCACCTTGCTCTCTGGAGAAAAGATATATAAATATAGACATACAATTACAAGCAGAAGAGCAGAAGTCTTAATGGTATTCACAAAGACAATGATAATTTATTTCATACTTGTCAAGCAATATTAATTAAAGCAATGCACAAGATGTAATTATTTAGCAACTGTGTAAATAGCTTCAAAAATAAATTAGATTTCCTCTAATTTGCCAAGTATATTATTAAAGGTATGAAAGAGGAAAGAAAAGATTTTTTTGCAAAGGTATTTAAGGAAACTTTTATGTTGGAGGTTTACTGAACATTCTTCCAGTGTTTGGTATCCACAATGGCCAGACTGTGTGAAAAAAGAAGCCCGAATATGATCGGTGACAGATGAGCACAAAAGGGAAAAGGGCATTAAGAAAACAATAGGTCGAGACAAGCTTAATAATAATTCTTCACTGCTTAATAACTCCCTTGAGGATTATTTCACAAATAGAAAAAAACAGGTGTATGACTACAGCAAGCCCCAGCTTGTCAGTAA
Source organism: Manacus candei (assembly GCF_025592945.1). Taxonomy (NCBI): domain Eukaryota; kingdom Metazoa; phylum Chordata; class Aves; order Passeriformes; family Pipridae; genus Manacus; species Manacus candei. Next base: position 10,053,317 of record NW_026138059.1, on the reverse strand, counting down.
ATTCCCTCTAAATCAGATGAGTTATCATATCATTTATTGGACTATGAGCACATTATGATGGAATTTTTGACCAAGAATGCTATCCCTCAGAATTACTTCTTTGTGGAGAAACCGAGTAGAAATTTGTTTTGACAAAGCTATTTATATCACACCAGTCTGTGGGCATTTGCCACAAGTATTATTTTATTTATCTAATCTCTTTCCCACCCGTTTTACAGGAGCACATACAGACATATATTGTATAAAAGAGAATGAGCATTAAGCTACTACTGATTGTATATTTGGAGCAAAGGTCTTATATGACTGCTATAAACAGAACTAATCCAACGCCTACTCACCAGAAAGTCTTCATTCACTTCCTGGTAACAGTTCAATATGCCTGTTGCACTTGCAATTTATATGTATTACTTTTATCTTCAAATAGTACTAGACAGGTTTTTTTCTTTTTTTGTTTTGGTTTGGGTTTTTTTGTTGGGATTTTGTTGTTGTTGTGGTGGGGTTTTTTGGTTTGTTGTTTTTCTGGTTTGTTTTTCTCATTTGTTTTTGGGGTTTTTTTGGTTGTTGTTTTGGGGTGGTTTTTTGATTGTTTGTTTGGTCGGTTGGTTTGCTTTGGGGTTTTTTTACATATTTTTTATTTTGTTATTTTTAAAGACCTAGAACGTAAGAAGGGATCTGGCTGCCTACAATAAGCAACTCAGGAAGCAATGACAAAAGACAGACAATATCCATAAGGGTTTCCTGTCTGCCTAACTAAACAAAATACATGGATGCATTTGTATACAGAAGATATCAGCTACCACAAACAGTTGCACTCTGTTGCCTTCCCACCTGCCATTAACTCACACAGAATTACTTCTTTTTTTAACTTACACAGTGTGGCTGATATCATTCAGCTGATTATTCCCATCCTCAAGTGCAGGAGTAAAGGGCTCACATCGTTTCCATCCATCTTCTGTTTTAACCCATCTCCATCCAGGGGATCTCCAGTCTTGGCCCAAAAATGGCATGTTTCTCTATAAGCAGCAAGAAGAGATTCCTTGTGTATTATTTATTAATAAAAGTTGCAAAACTTCTTGCCATTATTTCAGCTTTCTGTTTAACCTTAAAAAAAATATACCTTGACTAAAGTTCTCTGTAGAATATCCTTTAAAGAAACAGATTCAGTGGTTTAAGTATATTTTTTATTCTCTAACCTCATTCTTCCTGTCTTTAAGCATTTATTAGATCAAGGTACGTTTCCTACCTAGTTCTTTAGAGAACAGGAAAAGAATGGTAGTCCAGGAAAAAAATTATTCCAAAAGAAGCAAACTTGTATCCTGTGTAATCTGCTCTGCCATGACCAAACAGATTACTGATTTTTATACATGACTAATAAATGGTTGTTAAAGAGATTGAGAGCCCACAAATTCAGTGTTAATCCTTTTATTTTTTTCTAAGGCTTATATATACTGAGTTTGTGCTACACTGTATAGTGATGTTTCAGTAAGGGAATTTTCATTTTCCCAAACATTTTTTCACTTGTTGTTGAAGGTCACCTCCCACACCAGGCTATTGACCAGATACCAGCACAAAAGAAGACTGCAACATAAAGTCCATTGTGACATGTCTCCCAAAAATCTCTGCAAACAGATGCAAGGTATGTCATTCAAAGAGTGTTCTGCTACGTTTTTTCAAAAGTGAGATTCACTTCTGACACATTAAGAATGTGAACAAAGCAGTTTTCTATACTTTGAAGAGTATGACCTTGCCAGCTTTTGCCGTCTTCTTCCCATTAGTCACACAAACATGTTGCTCCTTAGTTTAACAAGAGATTTCACATGCAGGCTATAGAGGAAAGGTAACATTATCATATTTGAAACAATGTTAATATATAATACGAACAGCTTTGGTCCTAACCAGTGTGCATTTTCTAATACTTTTCCAAATTGAAAAAAATATTAGGCCACATCAGTCAAGCATCACTTTGAATTTATTTACCCATTTGCACTCTTGACCAGCATCTGCCCAATATATTAGTTACAACAGGAGAGGGCACAGGCACATAAAAAGCCAGAAGAAATACAAATTGAGTGAGCCAGCTGAGTTTTTCTTTAATTAAAAATCTGTTCACTACACAAAACAAAGTGCATTGTCTAGGCCTCAGCATTGACTAAAGTCCCCTTCCTACTCATAACTCAGCCTTCCTCTGCATCTAACAAGAACCTTCTCCAAAATTTACCACATCCTTTCCCCCAGTTACCACAAACCCCATTCATGCCTATCTGCTTTTCCAATCCTTGTATTGCTTCCTAGGAGTAATATGAACACAACATACTTTTTTTCCAAGTTGTTTTCAACTCCCCTCACATTGACTGATCACAGAATGGTTTGGGTTGGAAACAACCTTAAAGATCACCTAGTTACACCCCCCCTGCCATGAGTATAGATACCTTCCGCTAGACCATGTTGCTCAAAGCCTCATCCAGCTTGGGCTTGAACACTGACAGGGATGGGATACCCACTGCTCCTCTGGGCAACCTGTGCTAGTGCCTCTTCACTCTCACAGTAAAGAATTTCTTACTAAAACCCAATCTAAACGTATCCTCTTTCAGTTTGATGCCATTCAAAAGTACCTCTCCAGCTTTCTTGTAGCCCCCCCTCAGCTACTGGAAGCCTGCCCTAAAGGTCTCCCCAGAGCCTTCTCTTCTCCTGGATGAACAATGCCACCTCTCAGCCTGCGTTCATAGCAGAGGTGCTCCAGTGCTCTGAGCATCTTCATGGCCCTCCTCTGGAGTTACTCTAACAGACTGACATTCTTCTTATGCTGTAGGTCCCAGAGCTGGATACGACACTGCAGGTGGGGTATCAGGAGAGTGGAGTACAGGGGGAGAATCGCCTCCCCTGATCCACTGGCCACACTTCTTTTGATGGAGCCCAGAACACATTTGGCTTTCTGAGCTGCAAGTGTACTTTGCTGGCTCATTGAGCTTCTTGTCAACCAACACCCCTGAGTCATTCTCAGGGCTGTTCTCAATCCATTCTCCACCCAGCCTGTATTTGTGCTTGGGACTGCCCCACCCAGCTGCAGGACCTTGCACTTGGCCTTGTTGAACTTCATGACATTCACATGGGCCCACCTCTGTCCTGTCAAGGTGTCTCTGGGTCACATCCCTTCCTTTCAGCATGTCAGCTGCACCATCCAGCTTGTCATCCACAAACTTGCTGAGTGTGCACTCAATCCCATTCTTCATCACTCAATCCCATTCTTCATGTCCCTGACAAGGGTGCTAAACAGTCCCAATATCAACCCCTGAGGAACATGGCTCATCACAGATCTCCACTTCGACATTGAGCCATTGACCTCAACTCTTTGAGTGCAAATACCCAGTCAATTCCTTACCCACTGAGTGATTCATTCATCAAATCCATGTCTCTCCAGCTTAGAGACAAGGAAGTTGTGTGGGACAGCATCAAATGCTTTTCACAAGTTCAGTTAGATGACATCAGTTGCTCTTCCCTCATCCACCAACGCTGTATCCCCACCGTAGAAGGCCACCAAATTTGTCAGGCAGGATTTGCCCTTAGCAAAGCCACGCTGGCTCCCATCCTCACGCACCCTATTGAGATCCCAACACCTCACTCCTCCAGGCACACTCCACACCCTTCGGTCCCGCCCCTTGCCCCAGGCCCATCAGCTCATCCTGACTCCAACAGCTAGTCCCAAACTCCTTCAGCTCCACATGCCCCTAAGAGCGAGTCCCCAACCCCCCAAGCCACGACTGTCCACGCTCAGCCTCAAAGCCCCGTGCCGGCGGGGCTCACACGCAGAGCCGAGCACCATTCCCGGCCGGGATCCCCTCACTCACCTCCCCTCCCAGCAGCGCCTCTCCCCGCCCGGCGCTCGGACCGGGCCCGGCGCTGTTTCCGGAAGTACCATGGGCCGCGCCGGGCCCGCCCACGCAGCGCTGATTGGTCCCCTCCTGCCGCGCCTGTTGCTACCCGGCAGCACGGGCCGCCATTGGCCGAGAGCGGCGGCTCTGGCCCCGCCCACCGCTGGCCCGGAGCGTCACGTGACCGGCGGGCGCGGCGCGCACGTGCCAATGTTTTGGTCGGCGGGGGCGGGTCGCGTGGCGCGCGCGGGGCGGGGCGTGCCTCGGGTGACTCCCCCGGGTGACCCCTGAGTGTGTGACGTCACCCCGGTGTGACCCCGCGGTGTGACCTGATGTACCCCAGTTTGACCCTTTCCCCCACTAGTGTGATTTCCCCCCCCACCCCCCGTATGATCCCACCGGCGTGACCCCCCCAGGCTGACCGGTGTGCCTGGTGTGACACCCCCTCCCACTCCCTGCAGTGTGACCACCCGATGTGACACCATGTGCTCCCGTGTGACTCCACCTCTGGCGTGATCTCTGCAGTGTGACCTTCCGGTATGCCTGGTGTGACCCCTCCCCGCTGTGACACCCCTTGCTGTGAGCAGTGTGCCTTGGTGTGACCCCCTCATGTGGTTCCTCCATGTGACCCCACCAGTATGACCCAGTGTGACCCTCCCGGTGAGACCCCCTCCCGGTGTGACCAGTGTGTCCCTGTGTGCTCTGGTGTGCCCCATGTACCCCCGGGTGATCTGCCGGTCTGTCCCTCTGTGCCCTGGGTGTGCTGGTGTGTCCGGAAAACCAAACTCATGGAGTGCCTTGTTTAAACTTTAAGTCATTAATATGTGATTGTATAAACATTTCAGATTTCACTTAAAATCAGTCATTTTCCCTCATATGAATGTAGAGAAGATTAAAAAATAGAAGGTCAAGGAGCTAAAAAGAAAATTAAAATTGTGATTTCAGGCATGGTAATCAGTCTTAAATTTTATGCTGTAGAACATATGCTGTAGACTTTCAATTATCTGAATGCTTGGTATTGAGGATACTGCAATTACTGAAACTTGTCCCCTTCAGAAAGCATTCCCTAATCCTTTTGCCAGTCTTAGCCATAAGAAACTGGAGGTTTTGGTCTTATAAAATAATTTCAGCTCTGTAAGAGCACAGAATTAGGTGCAGGCTCGCATTGGAAGGGCTTCTTTTCAGTCTTTGGTCTTGAAAAAATTACATGAGTACTTATTTTTTGCCTGAGATTCATTGTGCTATCAGTATGTCACTTAATAATTAAACTACAAATTTACAAATTTACAAATTGGATTCCTTTCTTGTAATGAAAAGAGAAAAAAATACAGTACCATAATCTTTTTCAAGACCCCGTTGTCCTGACATCTAAGACAAAGGTGCTGCCTTTACATAGCAAAAGGCTATAGGCCACAGCCTCACATTGAAAAAGGATATAAGTCAATATTAATAGTTCTATCACACTATCAGGAACTTGTAAAGCTCCTTTTCCAGCCCATTAAAGGGTCTTTTTTACTCTTTGGCATGGAAATCTACAAAATTACTTCATAATGTGGCAAAAATCCTTTTGTCTCTAGGTTCTTTCTATACTTTCTCTCTGCCTTTGAGGTATCCTGTCATGTGTGGACATAAATGTTACCTCATAGCTCTGGCGAGGTTGATCCTTTAGAGCAGGTAGGATTTGAGTAGAAAAACATCATGAGTGAGGCGTCTAATCCAAAAGTGATACAGTTCAGAAAAAGTTATGCAGTTCTCTTGTGTTTATCTGAGGACTAAGCAGCACTAAAACCTTGAGGGGCAGTAACCAGGGGATTGCTTCTTGAAAAAGTGCAGCCTTTTGAGAAGGACTTGCATTGGAGCAGTTTGCGGAGGACTTTGTCCTATGACAGGGACTCCCTGCTGGAGCAGGGCAATAGCACGAGAAGGAAGGAGTGGCGTAGACTGTTATGAACTGACCCCAACCCCTGTTCCCCATCTCCCTGTGACACTTGTGCAGGGCAGGGGGGGGAAGAAAAGTCAAGAACAAAGAGCGGAGTTGAGTTTGTGAAGAAAAGGGGATTTAGGAAAAGGTAGATTTTGTTTTATTTTAGTTTCTCTCTTTCCTATTTTAAAAATACCCTAATTTTAATTCACAATAAATTAAAATAATTTTCCCTGAGTAGAGTCTGCTTTACCTGTGATGGTAATTGGTGAAAAATCTCTCTGTCCATTTCTGGACCCATGAACTTTTTTGTCTTTTTTTTCCCCACCATCCTGCTGAAGGGGAAGAGTGAGAGAGCAGCAGGGTGGACACATGGCAGCCAGCCAAGGTCAACCCACCACACTTCCTTAATTATCATAGAATGGTTTGGGTTGAAAAGGATCTTTGAAGGTCATCTAGTTCCAACCCCCCCTGCCATGGGCAGGGACACCTTCCAGTAGACCAAGTTGCTCAAACCTCCATCCAGCCTGGCCTTGAACACCTCCAGGGATGGGGGATCCACAGCTTCTCTGGGCAGCCTGTTCCAGTGTCTCACCACCCTCACAGGGAAGAATTTCTTCCTAATATGTATCCTAAACTTACCCTTCTTCAGTTCAAGGCCATTCCCCCTTGTCCTATCACTACATGCCCTAGTAAAAAGCCCCTCTCTGGTTTTCTTGTAAGCCCCCTTCAAGTATTTATAGGTGTAGAAAGTCTCCCTGAAGCCTCCTCCTGGATGAACAACCCCAATTCTCTCAGCCTGTCTTCATGGGAGAGGTGCTCCAGCCCTCAGAGCATCTTTGTGGCCCTTCTTTGGACTTGCTGCATGTCCTTATTCTGGGGCTCCCCAGAGCTGGATGCAGCTCTCCAGGTGGGGTCTCATGAGAGAGGAGTTGAGAGGCAGAATCACCTCCCTCCACCTGCTGGTCATACCTGCTGGTATGAAGCCAATCTAGGGAATATTACCTGGGTGAATACATTACACTTTAGGAAGGATACAATAGGGAAGGAGGACGCAGAGAAAGTAATGTGTTTCCTGTAGCTTTTTTCTTTTTTTCTGATATAGGTTCTAGAAGGACAAGGACAAGTGTGCCTTCCCAGCTTGGGCAGTCACACTTTTCGACTTGTGCTTCAAATTTAATAAAATTATTAATAGCTAAGGTATGTAAGTAATTGGATTTTCTGTGACAACTCTCTTTCCTGCATATTCACTGCTACTCATGCCTAGCTATTACAATATTTCACCTGTTGGCTTCAGCATATTTATATTAATTATACAATAAAGGGAGCAGGGAGAATGTGATTTTTTAAATTTTTTTTTTTTTTAGTACAGACCCACTTATTATAAGACTTAGTGTATATGAGGTTTCATTCTAAATGTCTAAAAATCTTATGATATTTAACAAGCGGATGTAAAGTGGTTGTTGCCCATAGTTAGTACTGAACCATCCTCTCTTGCAAACCTAATTTTATATCTCTGTACTTCATAACCAAAATAGTTTTTCTATTTAATGTTTATGAAGTCATTTTTCTATTTAATGTTTATCATGCCTGTCCGTCTGCCTTTTTTTTAAAAAATATGATAAATTTTCAAATGAGCAAATTTAGAGATATTTCCCATGTACAGTTGCTATCTTGATAGTCTAAGCTCTGACCTATAAAAAATTCATCTATGACTGTGAAATTTATTTTAAAATATTTTTTATTCATTCCAAGTATTTGTTAAGTATTCAAAGATGTATTTATTAAAAATGTACAAAAGAAAACACGTTGTTCACTTTGGGGGGATTTGAAACTCTAAAATAGCAAAATAGAACGTGGAAGCTTTTAAGACTATTCTACTCAACACAGAGCAGATCGAGCAGTTCTTGAATAATTTAATAATGATTGACACTGTTCTGTTTCAGACATTCTTCATAAAGTTCTATGGTAATTTTCTTATTCTGGTGTCACAGTCCTCTATTATGTTTTATTTAGTACTAAAACGGTTTAAACCTTTACAGCGGAAATCGAACAAACTGGTCTGCAGTGTGACTGTTAGTGTTTTTGATTGTTTTGGAAAGATGTAAAGTGAAAATTGCATTAAACCTTAATGAGTTTTGCAGCTGGGATAGTTACCCTTACTGCTGATTGCAGGTCCATGTGAGTGCACAGATGAGACACTAGGTCACTGCCACGTTAACATGAAATTAGGATACCTAGATAAAATGGTAAATTCCATCTTTCCCATTTCTTTGCTACTAAATTACTTAATAGGATTTCTATTTAATAATTCACAGCAAAGGTGAGTTCTCTAAATGAGCTTGCACTGATGGGAAACCAAGCTATTTTGCCTTTAAGTTACTTAGCTTGTAAGAGCTGAGACACATTATTAAAAAGCAAAATGAATGGTGTTATTTGGTGTAGCTAAAGATAACCTCATCGAGAAGGAAAAGCAATTTTTCATGAATATTCATATTTCCTTAACTACCTGGTTTGGAAATATGCATTATTTTTATAGGAATCACTTTCAATTTTTTCTGAAAAATCATCTGAAAATGAGGGTTATGGTACATGCAAATGGCCTTCTTTCCTTTGGGAGAGTAGTTTTCATTTTGCTGAGTAATTTCTATGCATATTTCAAAGAACAGAACAGTTCTGCCAAAGAATACCACATCCAGATTCAGTTACTTAGCAACATTTAATGCTAACAAAAAGAAACAGGAAAGTGATGCAGCAGCAATAAAATCATTAGATAGCAGAAGGGAGCTCATGGTAACAGTGAAGACAAAACTCATTTAATAAGTAAAATAAAAATGGGAAAGAACACATAATCCAAACAGTTGGCCTTTTCCCAAGGAGCCAGTTGCTTATAGTTTCATTTTTTCAGGAAAAAACTCACAACCTGTAAAAAAACCCCAACAACCCTTGGAGAAAAGCCTCAGTGTCCTAAATATTACTTAATGTGTGATTTTCAGTGTATTACACAGTTCTTCAGAAGTTTCTTTTGTGGTTGGCATAGTTTTTTTCTAAATATTTATCATCAACACTGTCAAAACGAGGTAATACTGCTCCTCTTCCTTCATTAGGTTTATTACTCTCCTCAATATGAGAAGATAAATATTTAAGTGTGTTAGGGAAACTACAGTTGTGTAAGATTATGTGACCAATACATCTGTTCTAGAACAAGCAGCAGTCACAAGTATTGAGGCCATGTTGCTGAGAACACAGCTGTGATGGGCAGGGCACGTCTCCAGGATGAAGGACCACCACCTCCCTAAGATCTTGCTTTATGGTGAACTTGCCACGGGCTGCCTCAAGAGACGAGCCCTGAAGAAAAGATACAGGGACTCCCTGAAACAACATCTCAGCCTTGGCCATACTGATCACCATAACTGGTCTACTCTGGCCTCCAATCAGGAGGTCTGGAGACACACCATCTATAATGCAGCTGTCTCCTTTGAGAACACACACAGGATCACTGCTACTCATGCCTAGCTATTACAATATTTCACCTGCTGGCTTCAGCATATTTATATTAATTATACAATAAAGGGAGCAGGGAGAATGTGATTTTTTAATTTTTTTTTTTAGTACAGACCCACTTATTATAAGACTTAGTGTATATGAGGTTTCATTCTAAATGTCTAAAAATTTTGTGATATTTAACAAGACCATGGGGAATGGAAAGACTTTATGAAGAGAAACATTGTATAGGAGCTTTGTGAAAAAAGAATTCACAGATATACAGTGGGTTATTAACAACTACATTCAGATAAGTAATTATTTTCAGAAAATCAGTGCTGGTTGCAGAATTTTAGTGTGAAAGGTGTTTTCTTCTATAATAATTTGCTGTTGAAAGTAAAACCAGGTTTATTTTGGTTGGAACAAACAGTATGTAGCATAGGGCAAAGAATTTTGAAAACAATTATTCTAGAGAAAAGATCAGTAACAGTTTGCTGGGAAATAATGTTAAGGGAGAAATAGAAGCAGTTTCAGAGTGGCAGTAAAAAACATGATTTTAGATAACTCCAGAGAAACAATCTGAAAAACAGCATGTACCGTATCTTGAAACAAATCTTTAATTGAAAGTGCTGGGACACCAACAGAAATTGCACCATTTGATCAATGACAAGTTGGATATGGCAACTAACTCATTCACAATAGGGGAAATGTGAGCTCAAAACTATGGTTTGGAGAAGAGATTTTCATTTTTCAAGAAATATGATCTGGCTTATATTAGAGAAAGATAACTAAGAAAGAAAATTAATTAGTTTAGGAATTTCCAGTATGGAGTGGAATTTCATGGCAATCCAAGCTACAGAAATTGGTATTACCAAAGGGAGGTTCATGGCTTTTTTGCTGCTGAGGGATGGTGAGAGGTTTTCTAATCTTTTTGAAACCTTTAATCAGAACAAACCCCAATTTGGGGTTTGTTTTCCCATATTGGTAAGTTGCCATCTGTTTTCACTATATTTGTTATGCATCCATAGAACCTATAAATTCATTTGGATTAGTGGTTTCAAATATGTTTCTAAGAGAAAGTGATTACTGCAGCAAAAGCTGGGGACATACTGCTCAAGTTAAAAATGGATTGAAACTGAAGACAATGTCGTGATAATTAAAATAGAGATAAAATTAATCTGTAAATGAGAAGATATCTAACTGCTAAAGGAGAAAGATTCTCTCTTCTTTTTCTCTCTTGTTTCTCTCAGCTTTTCTCAGAGCGAGAATTGGAACAAAGAAATCTAATTTTACAGAGAAGCTTAATCAGTAGAGGAAGATTCAACTATTTGATATAGTTGAATCTGACTGCAGGGAACTGAATGCAAACTACTAGAGATACTGAGAAGAATAAGAAAATAACTAAACTATTAGTATGCCGTTCTACAAAATGAAATTCCCTGCTGTTTATTAAAATGCTCAGCTAAAGGAGATGGCTGACAGAAGTGCTAGATGCAAAGGGTAAGTTTCCAGAGACAAATATGGGTTGAAAGAGAAAGAGAATGATAGCTGGACCGTTTAGAGAAATTAGATGTTAATCAGTTTGGCTGGACCTGATAAATTGAGTTACCAGCAGTTCTGCTGGAAAACATATAGAGGATTGGAGAAGTGTGACAGAACTGCAAAAGGCCAAATACAGCAACTATTTAAAAAAAAAAAAAGGAAAAATACACACAATCAATTATAATTTGTAAATTTAAATAGCTTCTGGTGGAAAAATTTGATATTAACATAATCTCTTTAGTGAGCTGGAATAAAGAATATGCATGTCAAATTGATAGCTGGTAGGAAACTGGAAGAATGTGGAAAAATATGCTAAGAATTAAAAATGACCTTGGAGAAGTGGTCTGAAAAACAGAATGGAATTCCCTAGAGACCTTTTTTGTATCTACTCATAATTAAAACATCTGTCCATAGTGTGCTTCTATCTCATTTAGCTGTGCCTATGATATAACCGTGACTTAATGGAGTTGCATAAAACAAACTCAATTACTAGTGTGATCAGTAACTGTTTTTACCTCAACAGCAGAAGCTGTATCTGATATCATAGCAGCATTATTTGGATATAGCTGACCAGTGAGGAAATAAAAAAAGAAAGTATACTGAAAGAAAAAAAAGCCAAGACTGAAGCTTACTTAGCTTTTATATATACTTTTTCATACAGATGAAACACCCATAAATAATAATTGTGTTAGTCAATTTATGTTGGGGTTTATGGAAGTGTGAGAATCAAATCAGGCTTTCTGATTTGTCAAAATCTTAATGGAAGCCAACAAACACATTTTAATCTAAGTTTTTCATCTACATGGGATGCAGAATCCTAACTTTATTAATTCAAGTTAAAAATAATTATATTCTTGTTTTACAGTTGCACTGAGTTACTGCACTTTAGCTCAGTGGTGTCAAAGAAATGTGTTTCTGGCTTACTAAATGTCCTGTTCCAGCTTTGTTTTCTAAAGAGAACTGAAGCTGCATAGTAAGGAAAAAGAAAAGGTCTTGTACAATAAAAATTCTGCTTGAAGTTTGTTAAAGACCAAGTGTCTTTCCACTGGCATAAGAGACCCCAGAGAAATTTCTAAAACAAGCTAACCAATTTCTTACTTCAACTACTTTGATACTATGCATATGTTATTTTCAGAACTGGAAAATCTTCTTCTCTTCTTGGTAATTTTTCTCCAGTAAATTCTGCATGTCAAACTGAATGTTTAATTTCTCAAGGTTTTGTAGTTTTCAGTTTCCACATCTTGTGTTCAAGCAATTCATGACAACGTGAAGACAAGAAAGAGGCTGGAATGAGATAGTGGCACAAGGAGGTAGAGGAGATGCTGAAATAAAAACAGAATCTCCTTTCCCAGGAGGTTCTGAGTTGTGGTGGCTTTTGCTTCAAAGCCCTTGTTCACTCCTGAGCTCAGGCTTTTCATGGCTTTGGCCAGAGGGAGTCACTGTCATATTTAAAATGAACCACCTTCAGCAGCTGGAAATTAGTGTTTTTATCTAGTTTTTGTGCACATGTAAGCTTGTCTACTAGACTTTTTTTTGAGATATAAATTTTGATTATAAGTAACATAATGCTGTTTGTTTTCAATAAAGTAATTTGCAGTGCTGCTGAATGACAGTGACACCAATGGACAGCCAATCTGACCCAGAGGTGAAACAGCAAGGAAGCTGCCAAAGCCTTTAGTTGTTAAGGTATTGGAATGATGGGTTCAGAATAAATTTATCCTTTCTTGGAAAGATGCAAATGTAAGTGATTCTAATGAAGAAAACAAAAACCTGAAGGTTGACTGCTATAGAGGTTACTCTATAATATATGGTCCATCCATTGTATATTTACAACTAATTTAACTATTCTAAAGATATCAGAGATTAATACATGATCAGTAATTCTATGCCTCATCATTAATAATCCTCATGATTTGTAATCCAGTGTGATCTGTGGTAGTAAAGACTTCACTTTGAAAGCACTAAACAGAGGAAGTCTTAAAAAAATAATGTATTTTGTGAAAAAACAGGACAATATACTTCTGGGATTATTATTTATAGTCTTGCTCACCATGTAATTGTAATCCCTAAATTCACATTTCCTACTGAAGAATCAGTCTTTTTTTTTTTTTTTTTGGTGAGTTTGTCCAGTAAGGTTTGTGGGTTAAACTTTTTGCATTTGGTTATTTGTTCTCTACTTACTGTATTAATAGGAACACCACTTTGTGTGACAGCCTTCCTTAAGTGCCATCCAACCCCCAAGGGAGTAAAGGAGGATTTTGACCTTTATTTCAAAGGAAATGAATCACCTTGATTATACGGAGGAAAAGTAACTGCATATATGCAACTGAAGTTTTACACTTTATAGTTAAATTCAGTGCCAGTCTACTACTAAAAGCAGTCCTGAAAAAGCTGTGCAAATTTCAGGTTCATTTTCTTGGTGTTTGTTGTTGCTGTGTTGTTGTTGTTTTGGGTTTTTTTTTCCTGATAAGGAGGAAGAAATAAAAGCAATATTTTATTTGAAGTCGCCTCTAGATTTCTGCATGGTTCTTGGGACCATTCTATTACACAAAGGAGAACTCTGTGGCAGTCCATTTATCCAATTCTCAGCAAGGTTTAGAACGATTAATTCTGAGTGTACATTTTTTCACATGGTTTTTGGAAATTTTTATTATGATTTTATAGATATGTTAAATATAAAATCCATGGACATGGATAGAAATTTTTAGAAAACATTTAAAGGCCTTGTGCATAGCAAAATTCTTTTTCCTGGTGCATTTTGATAGGAGAAGGAGGATTACCTTCAAACTAAGCAGTCATTTTCAGAAGCACATAGGGCTGGAAGACACAAAGGTTTCATTCATATATTATTTGAACACAAGCAATATGCAAAGAATTAAATAATTTTAAAAACCTATTAAGATCAAACTGCCTCATTAACACACAGACTAGAGAAACAGAAAGTGAGCAATGTGGCTTTCAAGTTAGAAATTTATGCTAACAAATACCAATTAAAAATATGAATAGTTTTGCTGTTATCATCGGAAATACTATTTAGGCTGACATTGCATAGCCAGGTGTACAGTTATCCTACCAGCTGGAGGCAAGAATCACTAGATGTTTTTCTCCTGCAAGCACCCTGGTTAAAAGAACATAGCATTTACTGCAGCAGTGGTTGTCTATCCATACTCAAAGGATGACTAAATGTCTTTAAAACTCTGAGAATGGAATAGGAACCACATTTCACTGATTGTTTTTTCCTTACATTTCTTCTGCTTCTTCTTTCCTACTTTGACATTCTAGGTCTCAGACAGCACACATCCCACACTGCTCCTCGTCAGAAAACCAAAGGACTTGCCCTCACATGGCAGACAACTGAGGTCTAGTGGCCTATTTCCTTTCAGTTGGTTTGTGGGTTCTGTGGAGGCTTTGTTCTTCCCAGTTCTGACCTAAGAAAAAGGCTGCCCTGGACAGGTGGTGTCTCTCCACATTGTGTGCATTCTCAGCTCTATTGGTGGTGTTTAGCATCTGAATCTTCCTGTGGACTTTTTGAGAAAACAAATCAGTATGTAGTAAGTGCATCACACTGTCCTGTACTGCAGGAGGTTAGCAGTCGCTGCTAATCACTAGCAGTAGATCTTTGGGATAAACTGGAATTTAGAGCACTGTAAAGTACAGTAAACACATAGCCAATCTGTTTAAAGATGCAGGTAATTTGTTTAAGGATGGCCAAGTCAGTTCCTTTATATTCTATGATTTCTATAAAGCTCCAGTTCTTAGATGTCACCAGTTGTCAAAACTGCTGCCACAAAGGAGTTTGGTCTAGGTAATGGCAGCAGGCTTGCACCCTGTAGAATTCTGTCCAATGGGATCTTTATCACATTTAAATCAATATGCTTAAAAGAACATATTTATGATTGTACTAAAAATTAATTGCTGCTGTTAATCTCTGCCCTTGTATTAATTCTTCAGCTTTGGGAGGATGGAGCAGCTACCTATTGGTCATTAAAGTTAGGACATGATTCTGATTTACGTGTGTGAAAAATATTACAATTTGTTGTTGCTAAATTAAAAAGAGTTAATTGCTTTCCTGTGTTCATTTATATTAAGGAGATCATTTCCTGATAGAATTTGCTGACAGTTCTAAAATGTAAATGCATAGCATGTACTATTTTTGTGTCTCTATTTTATAGCATGGTTATATTTTATTCATTTAATTAAATACAAAATATGAGTGATTTATTACTTCAATACTAGATCTTTCAGCTGCAGAGTTGGGATCAGTACAAATTTTTTTTGCTATAGTAGAGATAAGAGGAAAAGTGGTTTTTCAACCTTTAAAACTGGACTAGATTGAATCACTATAGTGACAGATGAAGTTTCACCTGGATATTACTACCATTTTGAATGCTTATTCCTTTGGTAGTCACTTCCATGCTTGTTGTGGAAGCTACCTGTTTTAAGTAGTGTTAATCCCAAGGCAGTAATAAAGTGTAATAAAGTGGTGCTGCAGAGGTTACATCTGTGAGATGAATGAGGCTCAGTAACTTCAGCTGGGATTTGACAGAGTGGAAACTGGCCCCGGGATGCTGTCTGTGCCAATCTGGAGAATTAATTTTATTTTCATGTCAGAAAAGTTACTCAATTAAAACCAACTTGAAATTATTTAACCTTACTTGAGGACATGCATTTAATTTAATGCAGTACCAGATACTGAATCTGATTTATTTATTATTATATTTTACAATTTTATGTAGTATGTACATGCTTTAGGCATAAAATACCTCAGGAGATAGAGAACAAAACCTTCATGACTTCCAACACTACAGGGGAGAAATGGGCCCCATAAAGTTGCAGCCCTGGTGGTGGGAGGAATAATCTAATGAATTCTGGTGGCAGCAGCATCACTGGCAGTAAAGCACTGAATTCAGAAGCAGAAAATGCATTAGGCAAGTGCTGTATACTTTCGCTAATTTATCACAGCACAATCTGTCATGCATCTCCTTTTCCTTGGATAACATCGCCTTCTAGCAACATCAGCACAAATATTTGGAAGAAGATAGAGAAACATATGGCTTGCAGTACTTCACTGACAAATTGCTTCAGCAGAAAGCATGCCTTTTCATTTACCTTCCCAGCCAATGCTCAGATTTAATCACAGCAACCAAGTGCCACTGCTGTGCCATATGGAGGCAGAGCTAACTGTGTTAACAGAAATTTAAACACATGTGGAGACAGTCACAGGAATTATGAGACCTGGGAGTGTAAATTTAATAGTAAAGACAGGAACACTTGACAGAAAAGAGAGGAAAAAGTTGCGCATTTCTTGAATCTTACTCATTCCAAGTCACTCTCTCTTTTGGCTTAAGCTTTTACCTCATATGCTCCTTCATGTATCACTGTGCTCCATAAGTTTTAGCTCCTTGATAGAGCAGGCAGAAGCAACACTGAGAATGTAGTCCTGATCTCACTGAAATCAGTGGCAAGACTTCAGTGGACTAGGATAAGCCAAAATTTCTCTTTTAATATAGATTCAATTCTATGAAAACTGTTGGCTTAAAGCAAAAATGAACCCAAAACTCATCCTACTATCTTTCTAAGTATTACAGGAATATGCCACAACTGGATCCCTATTCTCCAGTTTTTACCATTATGAGGAATTATTGGATTGAATTGTGCTTTGGGTTTCCAGATATAAAGGGATTGTCTTGGCAGCTTTGCTGTGTCTCCACTTTAATCAATTATGTAATCAAATGTCCTTTCTCCTCCAGTGTTCTGTAGACCTCTCTTGAAATAATTAGAAAAGATTTAAAGGACTCTAGCTGCCCTCAGTGAGCACGTAACTCGAAAATCTCATTACCACTCATGAAGAATATTCAAACAGGGCTATTTAAAAGACAGGCTTAAGTCCAATTTGGACAGTTAAAAAATTCCTTTCCGATCTCATGACAGTGAGTCAAGGCAAGATTCATCTAATCTGACTTTAGCCATCTGTAGTTTAGATGTCTCCACCTGCCTTTGCTACCTGATGCTAGGGAGGAGGGCAGAAATAGACAATTCTAAAGCACATCAGTAATCTGACCTGTTTCACTCTTCTACTTCAGAATGAGGTGAATTGTTCCCTGAAAGTACCAGTGACTTTCCAGTGACTGGAGAGGGAGCTTAAAAGGTAAATATCTATACTGTAAGTATGTCTAGTTAGGTGAGATTCATTCCCTCTGGGATCACCTTTCATCTTCTTTCAGGACATCCCAAATTCCTCAGAGCTTTTGGGGAACAATTTCAGTTCCCACCATGCTTTCCAACTGCTGTACCATGCCTAGGTGGCCCAACAGAATTGAAATCAAAGCACTGATCCCTGCTAGTGACCTTGGAAAAGATATGCAGTAGACATGGTAGGAGTTGGGTAGTCTTTATCACAAATGGTTGATAAGTTGAAAAGAATAGATGCAAAAGATAATCAACTAATTTAAAGATTTGTGGAGACATGCAAATATGTGCTTAATCTAAAAATGGAAAAAAGAATTTTAAATACACTGCTAGGTTTTTGACACTAGATGGCAACAATATACATTAGAAATACTGGATTGTCAACCAGTAAAAGTAAACAGTACTCAAGGAACTAAATGAAGGACAATCACCAGAATTATTTTTAGAATAGATTTTGCATGAAATTAGAAAAAAAATAAAGCATACTTAGAGTACTGTATGTGTCTGCTCTCAAGATATAAAACCTAAAGAAACTGATGTAAGTCTAATAGAAATAGATTTAAATCTAATAAAAAAGCTTACATGTACTCTGAGTTAGAATCTGACTTTCCATGAAAGAGTATTTATTAGAGGTTCATCAGTCTAAACAAGTAAATGTTTTTACTGGCTGGATGATTAGAGAGTCTGATGGTCACAGGCCCCACCTCTTTGCTCCTCAACTTCTTAAACAAATTGGTCTATGCATAGAGTTTGAGAGCAGTTTCCTTTTATCATATAATACATTTGTAGAATGTAAGAATCAGGTTTTCATCCGTCTCTAAAAGAGAACTATGTTGCATGACACATTTAATTGAAAATAAAAAAAAAGACTGAAAGATTGCAGACAGATGAAATTGTGGTATTAGTTTGGAGGAGATATCACAGCTGCACTTCTCCTTTCCCAGTGGTCTAAGTCTTTTTGTTTGGTTGACATCATTAGCCAGTGCAGAGGAACAGAAGGATGTGAATTTTGATGCTGGCAGGTCCTTCTAATTTCCTGATGTACTTGAGAAACCATGAGATAGCATGAATATATCTGTATAGGACTTCCTATCTGCTCAGGGAAACAGTCCCAGTCCTCACTGTTAATTGGTTTAGGATAATTTTTCTTGATATATCTTTCTTATTGCCAGGTTCCCAATGGTGTCATTTGACATCCCACAAAAGCAGTGGAGAACTAATGTTCTGTAATACTATAATATAATTTCTATAGTAAGTGGGAACTTGGACTTCTAAAAAGTGGACCACTTAAGGGTTAAAAAATGTGGAGTAAAGCTCCTAGACTATTCATGAATATATCCTTTTAATATTGCTACCATTTTGAAAGAAAAAAATCCCATTTCTTTTGTACACTATTCTTCTAGGTTTTGGATGAGTTTCTTGTAAAACGAAGTGGATATTGACTGAGTCAGCATGCTTCAGAGTTTTCTGCAGGACTAAAACCACAGGAGTAATTATGGCTTCACAACAAAAGAATATGAAGAGATCCT
Source organism: Manacus candei (assembly GCF_025592945.1). Taxonomy (NCBI): domain Eukaryota; kingdom Metazoa; phylum Chordata; class Aves; order Passeriformes; family Pipridae; genus Manacus; species Manacus candei. Next base: position 10,034,784 of record NW_026138059.1, on the reverse strand, counting down.
TTTGGGGGTCAGAGTGAGAATTACCTGCTTTTTTTGGTATAGAATCATACAGTAGAGATTTGGAACATAGGCACTAAAGCTAGCTTCCCAACTGCAAGAGCTGCATCCATATTGTCTTCTAAGTGGACTCTTCCTTCCACCTTTAAGCAGAAGCTCACTAAGCACCCACATTATCTATATTCAGGATTCAGATTCTGAGTTTCCCAGTAGGTATTTCTGCAGAGAGAAATTCTGTGCCATCAAGCACATGCAAACATTTAACCCAGTCTCGAAGTTTCAAAATCCACAGGACAACTTTCAGTTCCCTTGTGACTTTGAGGTGAGGTATGTCCTAAGGGAAATATTTTTGAAGGAGAGAAACAATGACCTTTCTTTATGGTTAGGTGAATATGGTAACTACATATTTCACAGACATGGAGTATAAGGCAGAAAGATTAAGTGAGCTGCTCAAGGCTATAAAGAAAATTTTGTATCAGAGCTCAGATCAGAAGGGAGGAACTGCTAACTCTCAGTGCTATGCTGAGATACCTCTCTCTGTTAAAATAGACCTATGAATCATCCTAAAAGCCAACAGTAATGCTTTATGAGTCTCAGCACTGCAGATGCTATTAGTACTGTTGAGAAAGAAGGGACTTCTTTATCAATGTGCAGCAATAATCATTCCTAACTCTTATAAGCATTTATAAATATTCAAAGCATTCACAATTTAAATCCAGCAAAACACATTGTGTGTCAACCCTGCCTTCCCAGGACTAAAAAATTCCTATTATTATTATTGTTTTTTCAAAATGTAGTTTCCAAAGCCTGTGAAAATGACTTTGCTATCATGTCCACTTCCTGACAATGCCTTTCTTTTCCTTTCTTAGGAGATATTTATAAGATATTGTATGCTTCTTGGTAGCAGCACAGATGGGGAAAAAAATCCAAATATGAGCTTCTGTATTTCAGGACATATCTTCATTTGATTCTGAATGATAATACCTGCTTATTTTCTGTCCTCTTTCAGATATGAACAATTTTATTGTCCCTGTCTGGTGAATAAGGTGCCTGCATATGAGGTATTTTATTGTTGTGCTACAGCTTGCAGAGAATATTCCAGTTCCCATACCTTGCAGGATTTAACTGGCTTCCCAAGACTATGTTTTGGGACCTAAGGACTTGGACTGTAATCACAGAATCAGAGAATAGTTAGAGTTGGAAGTGACCTCTGGGGATTATCTAGTCCAATCTCCCTGCCAAGGCAGGGTCACCTAGAGCAGGTTACCCAGGAATGTGCCCAGGTGGGTTTTGAATGTCTCCAGAGAGGGAGACTCCATGACCTCCCTGGGTAGCCCATTCCAGTACTCTGTCACCCTCAGTGTAAAGAAGTTCTTCCTCATATTGAGGTGAAACTTCTTGTGTGTTAGTTTATGGCTGTTGCTCCTTGTCCTGTCTCTGGCCACCACTGAAAAGGGTCTGGCACCATCTTCTTGACACCCACCTTTGAGATATTTAATATTTTAATGAGATCCCTTCTCAGTCTTCTCTTCTCTAGACTAAACAGGCCCAGATCCTGCAGTCTCTCCTCATAAGACAGATGCTCCAGATTCCTAATCATCTTTGCAGCTGCTGGACCCTCTCCAGTAGCTCCTTGTCTTTCTTGAACTGTGTAGACCAGAATCAAACACAATACTCCAGATGTGACTAGGGTCAAGTAGAGGTGAAGGATCACCACCTTCAACCTGTGAAAATCTTTTTGCTTCAGTTGCTTTCTCATCAGTTAGATCAATTGGATCATCTTGGTTGATAGTCTCTAAACCAGGTGAATTTGAAACCAAAAGGCACACTTCTTTAGGTCACTTACTGCAGTAAATCAAGAGTAACTCCACTGAAAGGTGCCACAATGGGGTGTGAGGAGGAAGCAGGGTTGAAATGTTAGGGGGGAGGTTCCCCAGACACTCAGTCACTTGCCTGACTACTGAATTACTTGGTCTTCTGTCTCCCTTTGAGCATGATAAACTTGGCAATTCCAGATTAGAAGGCAAATTTCCAATGCGTATGGGATGTGATGGTGGACCCCAAGTAATCTACAGCTCTATAACAGTCAAAATCAGACAGCTCAGAGGGGCTTGGAGATGTCTCAGACTCTGGCCTAGCACAGAAAAGGCTCTGAGAGTGTGGTGCCATCTGATATTTTCTCTGAGTCATGAAGAGAATTATTGCTATAAAGGTGCAAGCCTGAAGCTTTATAGGTTATGCACCTTTACAGGTTATGGGGGAGATTTGCATACTTGAGTGTGAAATGCACTAAAGTAACTTGAAAAGGGAAACACTGCGACATTGCAGACAGCCTCACTTAAAAGCAGGTAGTAAGCATAAAAGGGGTCTAGTAAGAAGTCAGGAGTGAGCTCTGAAATTATGCTGTTAATTGTTGTGGCGTCTGATGTCTGAGACAAACATCCCACCATGTTCTCTCACTCAGAAACAAAAATGAGCTTTAGTGGGTTTTCACTTGACTTGCAGACATGAGCTCATGCAGATACTTAGCAAGAAAATCTGTACAGACTTGTTTATGTACAAATAACATAGCTCATTAGCTTGAGCTCCTCAGAAAATAGCTTTTAATTAATCGTGATTCTTTTTTAATCATAAATATAGTCCCAGACTTATAACTAAAATTAAATGCTGCATCTCAGGACTGCTTTCATAACAGAGAGGAATGTAATACTGTTTTTCCTTAATCAATTAGCAGTATTTAGCCACCTGCATAACACTTTGAAACTATCACTGTTTGCATTTATCATATATACAATGTCATATCTCCTTCTCCATTTAGCAGTTATCTCACTGATATCACAGATTATCACTAGTGATAATCTGGAAAATACTTAGCTAATAGGGAGGCAGGAATCACGGAGAAATTCTGTGAAAAAAAAACCCAAACCAGAAAACAAATGCTGGGATGCTGAAAGCAAAAACAATAAGCAGAAGATTCAGTGGTCTTAAGCTTGAGACCAGCTGTTTTTTGTTCCAGAAGTAACCCCTGCCTTATTCACAGGAGACTTTCTTATTCCCTCAGGAAATGAGAGTACTACAGATAAGAGCCTCCTTCAGTATTCTGCCTTGATTTGATCCTCAGACATCTTGGGAGGAACTGTATGTGGTGTGTAATTAAACATTGTACTAAAGCAGACATACATGAGAGCTTAATAATGTTTTCCACGTGATGTGGAAACAGATACATCACTCTGCTATACTGTTTTTCTTACTCTCGGCAACATTTGCTATGACTAGCACTCTTTTCCGTGAGAGTCAAAGCACTAAAATAATTTGATTATTGCTGGATTTTTATTGTACGACTCTGATAAACAGGATTCCTCTGTTGCTCAATCTGTGGTTTCATCTTTGTGCATCCAAACTCTTCCATTAAGGAAAAACCCTAAATGTCCTTTAAAAGAACCTGTACTCCCTTCCTTGTCTTGGATATGTCACAAAAACATGGGGACATGTTGTTTATTTCTTGCTGTTTACATTGCTGAACTACACCTTACTGTAACTGTCAGCATGTAGTAAAGAATTTTCAGGGCATTTTTCTACGTCTCCTTGTGATTTGATTCAAACAGAGAAGCCAAAAGAGATTAGACTCAAACATGGTGAGATTTCCTTTAGAGCAGATTGAAGCAAAGGCTTCCTATCATTGCAAATAAATATGAGGAAAGCAAAAATCAGGCAGTATTTCTTAGAATAAGTGATGATTCTGGGGCCAAGTCTCTGTGAGTTTGACCTATAGAAGTCACAGTGAAAATCCATCAGCTTGTACCTTAAAAATAAAAGTAGAAAAAAGTAGGATAACAGAAATAACATTGACTATGACATATATCAATTCCAATCTTAAATTTGTAGTGTCTACTGTCATAGTCTTCATTCCATTTTCTTATATAAGCTCAGTGGTTTTCTCTTGACTATTAAATGAATTTTCAAATTAACATATCTTTTTGATGATACATTTACCATACCTGTGAAAGGGCTTTTTAACCTTTTAAACCTTTTTTAACCTTTTTAACCTTTGCATTTTTTTAACCTAGTTCTACACAGGATAGTGCAAGTTCTACAGTATTAGTGATAATTTTCATATTTTGCTTGTTTGTTTTGTTTGGGGTTTTTTTTATGTGAAAGTGGTAGATGAAAATGAGGGGTAAATTCACACCATGTGGAGACTTTATATAGTTGTGAAGCAGGTTATCAACAAAACTTTTCACCGTTACTCATTAAGCAATTACACATCTCTCATTTAATTTCTGAAATTTTAAATTCTGAAATTGTATGTCCAAGAGAAGGATTCCTTCTGAATGTGCCTGTACAAAAATTCAGGAACTGCAAAACTGATTCTGGTCATAACCTTCTACCTTTTATTCAAATGTTTAAAAAAATGAAAAAGAGAGAAAAAAAAGAAAGGGGATCAGTTTGCTGCACTGCAGCTTGTTCTGTCGCAGCCTTTGACAGGTAGAGCTTGGTGACACCTGACTCACATGCAGCAGCTCAGGCACTGTGGGTAGCAAAATGTGCCTCAACCGCCTGCCAGTTGTCAAGTTAACTCAGGCAAATAAATTCCATGTCAGGTCAGTGCTTCCTGCAAATTTGGTGTTCAGAAGAGGTAATGCTTTCCTCAGAGGCAGGAGAAAACTTCACTGGAACAGCTCTCCGTTTGTTTATATCAGTCACTTCTTCTTGGGGAAGCTACTGTAAAATATTGAGCATGCAAATGCAGAGACAGAATGTGGAATTTAAGCTGTTTTTCTAAGTCTCTGGTTCCTAGATCATTATCTCACTTGTTGACAACTGAGCTATTAAACGTTAGTTGAAAGAAGAAAAAAAATGCAAATTCTTTTTTATTTACCTGGAGAATTTTCCACATCATTCAATACCATAATAGGCTTTTTTATGGACATGCATATCCTTAATAATACACCTATAAAGTAAGGAAACACAATTCTTGTTTTACCAATGAAACATAACTAGAAAAGATAAAGTAACTTGCTTAAAGCCACAATAAGATATTTACAGAAGCAAGTTGAAAATTGTAATGCTTTCCTGAAAGCAATTTTTATTCCTCTAACCTGTACTCTTCTCTCACAATTTCAGTATTTTAGCCACTTACTTAAATTGTAACAGATATTTCTGGTCATTGCTCTCTAGCTTATAATTTAATTATCAATCATAAAATCTTTTAAAAATGTAGTAATTTAGGACAGGAAACTAAAATTAAAATGGAAAATAACACTGTAATGGAATGCTATTTTTATCTGACACATCATTTGATCAGTGAAAGAGGTCTCTCTGTGAAGGGTATACAGCGATTTCTTTCAAAGACACCTTTTGCTCAGTTCCTTCTTCCTGCATAGCAGAATACAGAACTTTCCCCAATACTCAGCTTAAGGTCCAGTTCAAAGTTTCACTAATTCTGTTTATGGTTTGGTATTTTGAATGCTTTCATTAATAACGGTTGTGGATGGCCATTAGCTGCAAGGTCCACAGAAGAGTAGAAAGATACCATAAACATCACGGTAACTCTCTGTTGATTCCAGCATACAAAAATAGATGTCCTTCACCTTTGATGAATCATAGAACCATAGAATCAGCTGGGTTAGAAGGGACCTCTGAGATCATCAAGTCCAACCCTTGATCCACTACTGCTGTGGTTACTAGACGATGGCACTAGGTGCCACATCCAGTCTCATGTTAAAAACCTCCAGGGACGGAGAATCCACCACTTCCTTGGGCAGTCCATTCCAACACCTGCTGTAAAGAATTTCTTCCTAATATTTAACCTAAACCTTCCCTAGCACAGCTTAAGACCATGCCGTCTTGTCTTGCTGATAGTTGCCTAGGAGAAGAGACCAACCCCCACCTGGCTACAACCTTCTTTCAGGTAATTGTAGAGAGTGATGAGGTCTCCCCTGAGCCTCCTCTTCTCCAGGCTGAACAACCCCAGCTCCCTCAGCCTTTCCTCACAGGACTTGTGCTCAAGTCCCTTCACCAGCCTTGTTGCTCTTCTCCGGACCTGCTCCAGCACCTCAATATCCTTCCTGAACTGAGGGGCCCAGAACTGGACACAGCACTCCAGGTGTGGCCTCACCAGTGCTGAGTACAGGGGAAGAACCTGTTGGAAGGGGAAGGACCTGTTGGCCACACTGTTCCTGATACAGGCCAGGATGCCACTGGCCTTCTTGGCCACCTGAGCACCCTGCTGGCTCATGTTCAGCTTCCTGTCAATCCAAACTCCCAGGTCCCTTTCTGCCTGGCTGCTCTCCAGCCACTCTGTGCCCAGCCTGTAGTGCTGCATGGGGTTGTTGTGGCCAAAGTGCAGGACTGGACACTTGGCCTTGTTGAACCTCATCTCGTTGGAATTAGCCCAACTCTCCAGCCTGGGCTGAAGTGTCAATACAACATGGAAATCTCTTGAATTAACTTTTAGGGTGGTTTGTTTTGAGAAACAGAGGCTCAAAATGCATTAAATTAATGCTTCTGGATGAAACTAACTAAAAATACAGATTTTTAAACTTTTTGTCCATGGAGAGTATCTTTGCCCCCAGAACTGGAAATTACTTTCTTAACCGTATAATCACGTTCTTTAGTCAGTGATTAAGGACATGTTCTTTAGTCAGTGATTAAGGCACTGAGAATAGGTGAGTGTGAGTACTGGGTTTCAGTCCTTCCTGCTGGCACTGGTTCTCCACTACGTGTAGGACAAAAGAGAATGGCTTCAAACTGAAAGAGCATAGGTTTAGATTAGGTTTCAGCAAGAAATTCTTTACTGTGAGGGCGGTGAGACACTGAAACAGGTTGCCCAGAGGAGCTCTGGATTCCACATCCTTGGAAGGCCAGGGATATTCAAGGGCAGGCTGGATAGATCTTTGAGCAAACTGGTTTAGTGGAAGGTGTCTCTGCCCACAGCAGAGGGGTTGAAACGAGAGAATCTTTAAGGTCTGTTACAACCCAAACTGTTCTATGATTCTGTGATTTAATACTTTCTCAGCAGAACTGCCTACATGTAGCTCTCACATAGCCAGAAGAGAACAGGCACCTTTTAAACTCAAGTTCCATATGTTTTTTAACCAAAAATTCTAGTTACAAATGTGTTTTTTAACTCAGACCTCGCTGTATTGCCTCAGTATTGCCTTTAGAATATCCTCTGGCAATTGCATTACATTGAGTGCTACAATTTGTCTCCTCTTTACTATCCAGGGCTTCACTTTTTGTTTTTCTTTCATAATTCAAATGATGGAATTAGAGACAAACCTGAGGCTGAGACAGACCTAATGAAAGAAAACCAATGGAAGTGACAGGTTATTCTGCTACTTCCTTCTACACACAAATGATATCTACATACTTAATACTCCTCATATAGATGAAGATGCTCAGATGAAGAGAAATACAGCTTGCAAGACATAAGAAGTAATCCTTAGTCTTTACACAGCATTGGTGAGGGTTCTGCAGAAGTAGAGACTTCCAGTTTATGGGCAAAGAGAAGGAAAAATTCAGGAAGAGATTCACAAAAAAGGACCAGAGGTCTGGGAAACATCACTTAAAAGTAAGGACTGAAAAAACAAGGGTTATTTAAATAAAAGAAGAAAGGACTATCAGGAGAAAAAGACATGGAAAGAAGTGTCAAACTTCAAATAAGTAAAAGTCTTCAGTGAAGATGAAGGAATTAATTTGTTCTCTTTGTCTATGACATATGTATGCCACGGGATGTAAGGGCTTAAATTACATCAGAAAATTCAGGTTAGACAGCGTGGAAGTTTTTTAACAGTACGAGCCAAAAGGGATGGAAAAGCTGCCTGGGGAAGGTCATGGCATCTCTGTCTTTGAAGAACTTTGAGAACAGGTTAGAAAGATGTCTACCACGAATAATCCAGGTATAGATACTCCTGCTTTGGTGTATGGTGCTGGAACCGAGGACATGAAGATCTTTTGTATTTGCTGTTATTCTGAGACTAGTAGCAATAACAATGCATGTGCTTTATTTATGTAAACTTGTTCTTTCTGGACAGACCCCAGTGCTGCAAGCACAAGATTCTCCAATGGGATAAGCAGAGATTTTACACTGCTGGCTAAAACTTAAATTTGATGGAGTATTTGCTAAGGAACCAGGAGAGAAACTCAGAAGGTGAGTGGCACTGAGATAACACCATTTCTTTTGTAGGGAAGGAAACTGAAGAATAATTCCAACATTTGGCTGCAGAAGAAAGTGGCTGGATAGATGAAATCCCCTTTAGTGAGATAAAGGAGATTCAGGGAGAAGGGCAAGTGTCCCTTTGAGAAGGAACTTGTTGAATTCAAGGGGGTTAGAATGGAGGGTGAGTGTGAGACACTGGATTATCATATTATTAGGTTGGAATCAGCTCAGGGGGTGTGTGTGTGAGGGGAAGGGATAGGTCAAATCTCATGGAGGTGAGATAATGCTGCACCTCACATGCAGCCCCATGCCCACATGGCAGCTGCTCGTGGAGCAACCTCAGAGAAGCTTTCAGGCAAAGGCAGCTTGGGACACACCAGCCCCTGGGACCCCTAACCCAGCTGCAGACAGGCTGCACCCTGTCCTGGAGCCCCAGAGTGGCCAGTAGGCTGGAAGTCCTGCCTGGGAGGGGTGACCAAAGCACATAAAAACAGCAACACGTGGCTTCATTTTTGCTTGAGACGTGCCACCTGTCTCATGGAAGCTGGCTTTGCACAGGACGTTGTGGTGGCAGCTGTGATCTTATCTTAATCTCTTTTGTCTCTTTTTCTTTACTCCTTTTTCTTCTGTTAATCTCTTTTCTTTTTTGGGTAACTGAATGGATTGGATTTTGCTAAGTTGTGTGGGTTAGCATGTGCTAAGTCATAGCTTTGTGGAATGCTCTATTTTGGTTGTATGTTACCCCCTTAAATAAGATCCCTTATTTTCTCTCTTGTTTTCTAAAGTTATCAGTAAAAGTATCTCCTGAGAAAATGTGTGCTGCATCTTCTCTTTATGCTACCTCAAGTTATGAAAGAAACGAGGGCTCTTCAAAACATTCATTGGGGGAATTTTTTTGAGCTTTTTATATTTTTAGATGTAAAACTTCTGGTTGAGCTTGTAGCTCCGGGGCTGGGGTCTTACAGCACCCCTTCACTAGGTGATGGCCATTTGCTTAGGAAGCTCCAAGCACTTTTGCAAAAAAATATAGATATCAAAATTCCAGCATACCAGTACCACAGAATGATAACATGCTGGCACTGATAAAAAACAGTGGCCCAAAGGAAGCATGAGAAAGAAATTATTTTGTACAAGAGAGGTTTATTTAAGTGGATTAGAAACTTAACAATTAAAAACTAACTTTTAATTGCACTGCTGCAAACTTTCAGTGATTGTCATGTTTATGTATTGAAAGCCCAGAAGGAAAAGCATCAGCATCAGCATCAATGTTCCCGGTGGAGAGAGGGCTTCTGGCACAGTTTCTGCTGACTGCTGAGATCCATAGTGGAGCTAGAAAGTTATCAACACACTCCTGTCTGACATGAAAGTAAAATACTGCAGTTGTGACAGGCGGGGACTTGACCCAGTGGGACCTGAAGAAGCTCATTGGGATCACTGACACCTACTGTGAAGGCAAACTTCTCCCCTCCTGTGATCAACACTATATCTCCCATCAAGATGAAAAGTGGTTGTATGCTGTATAGGTCCATGGGGCAGTAAAAACAACAGTAACAATAATCACAAGAGTAGAGCTCTAAGTAGCTAGGAAGCAACAAACTAGTCTTCCTTTTTTCTAAAACATAGAAGATTTGGTTCAGTTTGTGAGCTTTGCAAAAAGAAAATATACAAAATCTATTCCTAAATTGTTAGCAGAGACTCCAAGCAGTTCTTAGCTCATTACCCATATGCTCACCCCTACTGGTGATAACTTTATCTCACTGTGGGAAGCATTGCTTTATTTCCATGGCAAGAGTTGTGCATAGACTCAGACTAAAAAAATCTTCATTTTTCAGGGTATCTGGGGAGGACACACACTATCACTGATTTTGTAGGAACCATGACTAAAGATAGGGGTTTGGGACTGTTTTGTGAAAATTCATATTATGTACAAATTTCAGAGATGTCAATAAAAAGTGAAGGTACTTTGCAGGTTCGAAGACTAGATTCAAGTACCAGATTATTATGAAAATCTATACATAGTATGAAGGGCAGGAGAACTTCCTACCTCTAGGAATGATACCATTAAGATACGTGTAGCAGATACAGTAAGGATCACATTCCAATCTGTGCCAGAGCTGTGCTCAGCATTTAATCTACTAGTAGTAGGTGTAGCAATTGATGGAGCATTTCCAATTTCTGGGTAAGCTTATTTAACATTGTGGAAATTATTCTAAAATAAGTTGAGAAATCTGTGACAGCTGGTCAAATTTATTTTATGTGTGCTTCACTGAAATGAATCTGGCCCAGATAGCATTTTCAATTTCTCTTGAAGTGTGATCACAATGCACAAGCTGGAATGGAGAAAAAAAATACATCAATCAGTTTCTAATACTGTAGTGAATAGGTCTGGTCTGTGACATACCGGTATAAACGTAGAAGGCATGATACTAAGGAATTTAGGAATCTTGCCAAAATTGGATGTAATGGTTTGATTTATTACTAAGCAGTAGGAAAGTTTAATTAATGGGATGATGCTTTGTTATTATTTTTCTGTTGATAACATATATTTCACCTTATGCTGTATTGTGGAAAATGGTTTTCAGCGTCACCAAGTTGGTTTTTTTCTTAACATAGTTTGATAATTTCAGACTGGGCCACGTAACTTTAGACAAGATATACCTCTAAAGCATGAATTTCTCAGGGCTCTAAGAGCACTAACAGGCTTTAATGGCCATGACCAGCCTTTCATGGAGCTTCCACTCCCACTACTGCCCTGGGGCTCCATTTCAGCTCAGGTCTGGGCATCCAGTCCTGGCCCCAGCTCTGCTTTGAATGGACCTCTGCCCATCCATGTCTCTGGTCCTGCCTCCTGGAGGGATCTTGTACCTTTGCTACAGTTTTGTCTCCAGTACTGTCTCTGTCCTTAATCTCCTGATGGTCCCTTGGTGGACCAAGGACCTGATTCATGTCCTCTCTATGCCTGGGGCTGCCCTTGCACCTTGTTACCGCTGCTGCAGAACAGATACTGTCAGGCTGTGCCCTGGCTAATGAAGGCACTGCTGGATGGGCAGTCACTCTCAGCTCCCAGCTCACCTTCCCTTAGGGAATGGCCCCATCTCTGCTGCTGTCTGCCCATAAGTTTCTCTGCCTGTAAAACCAGAGTGTTCTACAAAGGTATTTTTCTTTATTTCAGTCCTGTCGTAGTTAATTTTAAGAACTTCTGCTGTTACATCACAAATTTTGCATAGTAGATCAGTTAACATTAGGTTATAATTATGACTGAGTCGTTGTATCTATCAAGGTTTAACTCTTTTTTCTTGAATTGCATACAGGAACTTACCCCTGAAGTTCTGGTCTGTGCATTGACATTCATCTTGTACCGTAGTAGTCGCTTTGCAAGTAAATAAATCAAGGACTGTTAGACCTGTGCCTACTTTCACGGTATCAGAGGCTCATGGAAAAACAGATTGGAAAGGACATTTGAAGGTTATCTAGTTCAGGCTTCTGCTCAAAGCAGAGCTGTCTCTGAAGGTAGGTGGGGTTTGTTCAAGACTGTGTTTTGCTGAGTTATGAGTGTCTCCAAGGATGGAGATTACACAATTTTGCTGGCAGCCTGTTCAATTAACTCTCATTATGGACTTTTCCCCTCATATATGATGGGAATTTTCCTTATCACAACCTGCATTCTCTCTTGTTCTTTTACTGTACCACTCTGAGAAGAGTCTAGATCCCATCTTCTCCATTTCAGAAACGATAGATTGTTGCTAGGCACCCCTGCAGCCTTCCCTTCTCCAAGCTAAACAAATGCAGTTCCTTTGACATCTCTTTGTTCATCAACTGCTCCAGACCTTTAAGCAATGCAGTAAACTGCTGCTGGGCTTGCTCTGATTTGTCCTTGTCACTACTGTGCTGGGGGCCAAAAGGGAAACCCCAGTGTTCCAGATGCAGCTGCAAAAGTGCTGAGAAGAATAACCACCTCCCTTGACCTCCTGACTATACTTTTACTTGTACAGTCCAGTATGTGGCTGTATTTGATTTATATATGCAGTGGAAGGCTGATTGTGGCCACAGTTAAGCTCAGAACTCCCCATTCTGAGTAAGCCTGCAGACTGCATTCAGCGAGGGAAGGCTGCAGCTTGCCAGCATATCCGTTCAACTGCCAATTGTTTTTCCCCCATAAAATGGGGAGTATATGAGTGATCCTCTCTACTTCATCTTACTGTAAACAGTCCTAGACTTGGTAGGGCTTTTTATAATGAATTTTGCTAACAGTTTCCTCTGACTCGGGTGAGAACAGTTTACACATGACAGTGGTGAAGGTCTGACCAATATCAACAGAAATATTCAGGTCATTGAATGGCCAGATATGTTAGCATCTTGTGAACAGAAAAGCTGTTTGGTCCAAAATATCCCAGAGTTTTAGCCTTCATACTTGACATGCAGGTGCAGAGTGGCTTTAGAGAATTTAAGGACACAATTTAGTCTTGTTTTAAATATGTTTGGCTGGAGATGGTTACCTGCAAAAGAGATATATATAGAAAATAATTACTGTCGTGCCTCTGTGTCATGGTTTAACCCTAGCCAGCAACCAAGCCCCACACAGCTACTTGCTTAGTCTCTTGTCAGAACTGAAACAACTCATGGGTTGAGATAAAGACAATTCAATAGGTAAAACAAAAGCTGTATTCGCAAGCAGAGCAAAGCAAGGAATTAATTCACCACTTCCCGTGGGCAGGGAGTGTTCAGCCATCCCCAGGAAAGCAGGGCTCCATCACACGTAATGGTGACCAGGGAGGAAAATGTCATCATTCCAAATGTTCTCCCCTCCCTCCTTGTTCCCCCCTCTTTATATGCTGAGTGTGATGCCACACGGTGTGGGATATCTCTTTGGTCAGTTGGGATCAACTCTCCCAGCTGTGTCTGCTCCAACTCCTTGTGCACTCCCAGGCTCCTTGCTGGTGGGTCGGGGTGAGGAGCAGAAAACACCTTGACACTGTGAAAGCACTGCTCAGCAACAGTGAAAACATGCCTGCATTATCAATGGTGTTTTCAGCACAAATCCAAACCACAGCCTCATACTAGCTATTACGAAGAAAATCATCACTATCCTCGACAAAATAATCACGCTCCGTCAGTGCTAATGTATTTGCAAAAGTGCTACAGTGCAGGGAAAGTCTGTTTCTTTAGCGTGCTGATTTAAATACCAAAGAAGAGAAAAAGGTAAAATGAATATACATGAAAAAAATATTTCATTCTGTTATAACTTGCCATTACAGAGGTTACTGATCCCATTTATGTAATATTCAGCTGCAAAGCAGAGAAAATATGTGCTGAACTGTATTTACAGTTTTCATGCTATGACTGGACAAAAACTTGAAACATACTAAGCATCTATAAACTCCCAAGAGGCAGACAGCAGCCAAAGGAAATAATCTTACTCTTCAGCTGAAGAGAACTTAGCCCTTCTCTGTATTTACATATCAAACAGAAAGTGAAGGTGTGTTGCCTTTTCAGTACTTAAGTTGGCCTTTATTGAGTATTTGGATGTTGTTGAGTGAACTTTATGACATTTCTGCGGGTTTGAAAACACAATTATTTGTGCCTATATAAGAGCACAGCATGATTCTGTCCCTTGTGCCTTCCACTGCTGAATGGAGAATGGAAAGTGATTCAGGACAGTGCAAGGAAAAGAAATGCTCAGGGCACTGACACATGCTCCCCGTTGTAGCTGCCTCTCTGCAGGCTGCCAAAGGTCTGCTCAACAAAAAAGAGGAATGTGGACTTTCTTATCATTGCCCCAGGGATCAAGAGTGCTTCAGAGCCCTGAACAAAGAAAAAAAACCCATCAGAAATCTGTTCATCTGGCAAGCAGAACGATAAATCTGTCTCCTGTCAGAAATAGGATTCAAAAAAACAGCATTATTTATTTGCTTTTTGCTATTTTTAATATAAATAGTAACAAAAAAATAAGGTGGACAGAGAGTTCAGCTGAGGAAAAGAATTTACAACCTAGTTAATACTGACTTTTCTAACAGGAGTTTTTTGAGGATTTGGGATTATGCATCTGGGCTAATGAAAGCAATTTTCAGGTCTGCTTCCTTTTTAGCTATAGCCTTATCCTACTGAAGGCAGTACATTGGCTCCTCAGTAAAGTCTGGAGAAGTATTTAAGGGAAGAGTGTTTATTTGTTTATACAATTTATCTCACTCATAAAAAGCGGGGGCCAGAAGAAGATATTATTGTCACAGTGAGTGTTCGTCACATGCTCTTCAGCTTCCACGAAAACATGAAACTGTAGTGGGTAGCTTTTATACTGTATTCTTTTGTTATGCTTCCACCCCAATTAGATACAGTTGTCCAACTGAAGTCTTACCAAAGCAGAGTAGAAGAGAAATATTATTTTCTCTTGCCTTTAGAAACATATTTCTGTTTAAATGTGCCACTATGGTTTTCCTCCACTAGGATGGCACTTCTTATTTTTCATATGAATATTGGCTTCAGTGCTAACCCTTTTTCTGATACAATATGTTCTCCGTTGTCCCCATACCTGTGTTTTGGAAGATTATTATTACCTCTGAAAAATAATATTCTACACTTGTACCTATGTTTTGAGACCACTTTTCCCATATGTCAAATTGATTTTGGATTATAACTCTGTCTTGAAATAAAATTCTTCATCTTTATAGAGTCTGCACAGGTAGGAACCATATTCCATCCCTTGAAGAGGGCTAGAGCTGGCAAAATCTGCTTCAAAATTTTACTCAATAGCTCCTCTTTTTTTGAGAGTGAACTACTGATTGCTACCCCGTTAGTGATTACAGAATGTTTGAAAGAGTAGTCTGTATTATATTATAATCTGGTTTACAGTAAATTATAGGAGTGACCTTTATAATGCTGCAATTATGCAATAAAATTTTGTCTTTTAATTTTATGAATTTTCACCTGTTTAAATCTCTGAGTCAGATGATCCAATTACTCTTTCAGGACCCTTTCTCAGTCCACAATGTTTATTACAGAAAATTTCCAAGTCTGTCAATCAGAATCTTTAATTTACATCTTTATTTCCCCCCCAGTTTGATAAAGTATGGTGCATATAAAAGGCTTGATCTAAAAACTGTGTATTTTTGATATTAAAATAATTGAGAAACTCGAGACTATTTTGGATATGCCAAAACCAGAGATAATGTATACTGCTCTTAGAGTATATATTATTTTAAACAAATGTCAATAATCACAGTAGGAATTTCTGTATCTTGAACGCCAGGTATTTGAGCATGATTATAGAAATATTTTAAAAAATACTTTGGACTGAATTTGGCTCTCAGATACATTTCTGCAAATCTGGAGGAATTCCCACTTAGCTAATGGAATTACTGGAAATTTAACATTGCTGGAACTGCGAACCAGTGCCTGTATTTACTGAAGTATGTAGCAATCCTCCCACGGATTTCATTAGAGTTTGATTTGCAACCTCCAAATCCTAAAGATGTTCTTTTTATATGTTAGTGTATTAAAAATATTTTATTGTGATAGGTGTCATGTACACCATCTATTTTTTTAATGTACAAGTATTTAGCTTGAAAAAAGACAAATTATGTAATTTTGTTGTTGATAATAGAAAGTCCTGGGTAGAGAATGTTCCATGTATAGAAAAAGACTATGTTCTCTAGGCTTTTTTAAAGTATAAATAATTCTTGAATGGAATTGTTCCATAGAAATTGAACATAGGGATCGAGATCACTGAAGGAAGGCCTGCCTTGCACAGCATTTGACTGCCTGTAATTTGGACTGGCATATATATATATGGATAAAAGCAGTCTCTCCTGATACATTTATATTCGTAAATTAAGCCATATCAGAGTATATCCCTGGGTATGAGAATTAGTCCTCTCTATTGTTAAATTCTTAGAACATTTTTGTCAAGATTTGACCCATGTCAAGCAGCACTTGGTAATTCCTGGGCACAGTTTCAGAGTCAGCACAGGTCATTCTGAATGAGAAATTGATATGGGAATGTTGGGTTTTTCAGGGTAAGAGAGTGTGGTGTCATGGGCATAGGCTGAAGGTACTGATGGCCATGCAATAATCTTGGACACATGCTTCTCAGCATAAAGCACCTTAAAACAGGAAAGCCCTGAGTATCTACTGTGGCTCTGTATAAATGCTATCAACAGATGGATTGAATTAAAAATACAACTTGTTAAAGGTAGATACATAAACTCTGTGTATGTCAGTAAACTCCACAAGGACTGGGCACCATTCCATGGTGACACATCTAAGGCTTTCCCAAACAGCATTTGGGTATAGTTCAGGGAACATCACAGGCCATCCCATCACATCCCAGAATCTAAGACACTATTTTGGACTGGAAGAGAAGTTCTCCACTCATTTTGTTTACTAGCACAGATGCTTTCTTGTATTTCAGGCATGCTAATTAATATTTAAGTATCTAGCATAGGCTCTTAGCTACCGTGCAAGAGAAGCTGGCGTTGATCTTTAGATTGCATTGAGGAAACTTTCTCACCATCCAGGAACCACTCTGGCAGTCACACTCACACCACCTGAGCTGGGACTGAGGTCCCTTGACAGTGGGTGACTCCAGTGACCCCATAGGTGCCCCACTTGACTCCCTACACACACCACTCTCACACAGTCAGACCAGGCTTCCTTACTGGCTCAACCTGGATTTCCCATAGCAGAGTCTGTATCCTTAAAATAATTTAATCTTGGTGCAATAACCAAATAACAAAATTACAGCTCGAGCTGAGGGCCTCCAAGAAGGGACCCCAAACAAAGAAAACCCTGGGCTTTTATACCTTCACAGTCGAAGCACGTGAAAGTCAGGGGTCATTGGCTCCTTCTGTGTCTCTAGGTGTCTGGTCTCCTGGTCAGCGCCACAGGTCCTCGTGCCCTTTGTTGTGCAAAAGGTCGGCACCAGTTCATGGCCTCTTGCCTTGTGTTCCCACTCCCTAGAGCTCAATCTTGCACACCAAGCTACCTGCATTAAATGTATTCTTCAAAAGGTTGAGTTAGAATAGTGGGTTCATTAAACCTGTTCAGTTGTCATAATACAATATTTGGTGCACTTTCCCTATATCCAGTAGCCTTTTGCCTCTCAACAAACACTGCAGTCATTATTCAGGGAAGCAGACTGCGAAACCTAGGGAATGACTTAATTCTGAGCAGGTTTATCTCTACGTCTGGATTAATTAAAATTGACTTCTCTGTTTGTAGAAATGGAAATTATTCTAGTAAGACAAGCACTGCATTAAAACATCACCCAGAGGTGATGTAACTGCTAAAAGAAATAAACCATACAGACACAGTAAGATCTGCAGAAGGACTTGGTTAATGTTTTTCTGGTGCTCAGCTTTGGTGACTTGTTCTCTGCAGTCCTTACCTGTAGACAAAGTGCCTTCCTCACTGCATTTATGAGTACTCATGTTTATAAGGAACTGACACAAAAACGTGTTTGTGGACAGCATTTTTGTTGTTATGGCACCTTGGGAGTGTTGGATCCTCCGTTTCTTTTGCATGTTGCACTGTAACTCAAGTATTAACCATGACCACAACCAGGTGTCAGGGGGAGGATCAAAGAGATAAACCCTCATGTGAGCACAGATTAACTCCTGGCATTTCAGCAAGCATTTCTGCATCTTTTTTCTATTTTTAATTCAATTTTGTTAGGGTGTATACTTAGTAAGGCAGGAGACTGTAGGAAAGAGAGAGCTAATTGCAAACTGTAGAGATAAGAAACCTTCCCTTTATACATCTGTGTGCACTAAAGCTTCCTGAGGCAATGGATTAGCTGTTCAAGAACAGTTAGCTAGAAGAATGCTCTAGATGCTGGTGTGATCAGTTGCATGAAATATTTCTGCCCCTAAATTGAATTCCCTTAATGTGTACCATTACTATTGCAATTCCTTCAAAGATGCAACAGGATTTGATTTGGCCTAGTCTGACAAATATGTTCCCAATCTCAGGCTTCTGGGGATATTTTTTAAGCCATTGGACTTTTCCATAGTGGTAGAGAATTTCCATAAAGGCCACTGCAGGTAACACACTTTCCTTGTTAAAAAAAAATAAAAAAAAAAAGAAAAGAGACTTTTGCTTGCCAAGCACACTCCTTAAGGAATGGCATGGAACCTCTCCGGTTATCAAAACTTACCTTGAGAAAGTTTTCCTGGTTTAATGAAATGGAAGTGATATGCTTTGGCTTCATTTCTTTTCAAATTGCAGAAATAATCACAAGTGAGCTGGTAGACATTCAAATAAATTCCAGAGGTGAGCCATTTCCTACATCAGGTACTCCCTTTTGCAGGCAGGTATGGTTTGCTATCCCTGGTGCACAGTTGTATGTTTTAGACAGTCATGCAAAGCATGCAGGAAGCCAACCTGACATTTGTCATCACTGAGTAACATGTATACTGAGAACAGGGAACTTAGAGGCAAGGGTCATAATTTTTGTTCTGTGTTGTACAGAAAGGTCCTTGATTTATGACTGTGATGTCCAGTACTATGATGACTTGCCTGATACTGTTACCAAAGGCTTACAGCTGAAGTTGAAATGATTATTTTATTGGTCACAGTCGGTGATCACACTGATTTCAGCTGTGAGAGATGAAAATGTCCCTTGTATTCTGAAAATTTTTGTAATAATTTCATGCTAGTGCTGTTTTTACTATACCATTGATGGTATAGTATTTTATATTTACTATACCATTGATGCTGAATTATTTGGCTAATGACAGTGATACATCTTGGTGTGAGGGCAACTGCAAGGAAAAGCTGTAATATTATGAATTTTTGAAGTTACTTGTTTATAACATTTATGATTATAGGAAAGAAAGAACCGTAATGTGATAATAGGATCACTGATCAGGAAAATGTAGTACTGTGTTACTTTTCTTACTGAGTAGAAAGAAAGTGGGGAGTTGGGCAAGAATAGGGAACATTTCTGCAAGCTTGCTCTCTTGCAGTAAGAGGAATTTCCATTGTTTTGTCTAACGTAAACTCAGTTTCTCTATTTGCTTTTAATTTCAGAGGGGTTTTGGTGTATTGCAGTCATAGTGCACCCCACTGAGATAACCTAGAAGGACAGTATGTTTCTATGCACGAGGAACAAATCATGTTCTTGCAGGCTATAATTTCTTTAATTTCAATCAAGGAAAGTAAGAAGAAAGAACAGAATATAAGAACTCCATGACAAAATATAAGAAAAATGTCTCTTTTATATATATTACAGAAAGCAAAAGTTAGCATAAAGAAAAGAACAGTGATTTAGAGGTGGAAACATGGGTGTGTTAATATTCCTTAGATTTAAACTGTATGTAAGATCTCCTTTAAATGAAGGATTAGGAGTCCACAGCAGTCTCACAATTTTTCATGGCACCATTGAACAACACTAATTTTTGATAGGCATTGATTCAGGATCATAGGATTTGGAACAGGGAGAAGATCTATCCCTCAGAATCTGCTGAAAGCTTTCAAAACAAAGAAAAAAATGCTCCTCAATATTTCTTCTTTAATGGCATATCCTTAAATGTGCCAACTCAAAGCTTGTAGCCACATGATTACATGATAATAAAGAAAGCTCTTGCAGGGAAAAACTTTTAATTATATGTCCCAAGAATCAAAATTCAGATAGCAAATATAAAAAAGGCAAGAAACAAAGTATTATTCTGAAAATACCATGATTTGAAGCTATTCACCCAAGCACTGTATCATGCCTCTTTGAATAGCTGTGGATAAACAGACTAAATCAGGATTTAATACCTGCTAAAATTTAAAGGAGATCTATGTGCATTTTCTTAGAATTCTCACCAATATGAAGGGTGTACTCATCAGCAAATGTCCTAGGGGAAAGGTCATTCCCATTTGACAGGCTGTTGTTGGTTCCAAAAGGTCTCTGCCTTGTCCAGAGTACCCTGAACTTGTCCTGGCATCCTGCAGTCTGTGGAGGGGAACAAGTCACCCTGTTTGGGGGCTGCCACCCCTGTGTGAATACAATCTCTGGCCTGGCAAGTGCTTGGATGCTGCTTTGAAGAGTGGGCAGATCATAAACAAAAGCAAAATGAACTGATTATCATTCTAAAATGTACTTGACAAGTAGTGTATTTGCAGCAACTATGCACAAGAAAATCCCAGATGTTTCTAGCTACTGATGCTTTGCTTAGTAACTTTGAGATGCTCTCTAGTTCACTGACCAAAGAGCTATTCATAGTCATACAGCTCTGCCAGCTGGAACCCAGACATTTTAAAACATCTATCTTCATGATTGCATTTGAAGGATCAGAGTGTCATCTGAGATCACACCTTTAATTTTTGATGCTTTTTTCTGGCAATTCCATTCAACCTAGCTTGAAAGAGGAAAAGGGACAAAACCAGGCTTGCCAGTGATGAGATGGGATGGTGTGCCAAAACTTGAAGAAATGAGCAAACCAACACTAATGGTATTCCTCAGTCTGCTTCACCAGGTGATGGCTACAATGTACCACACCTGAAATGTTTCTCTACCAATGCGCACAGCATGAGAAACAAAACAGAGGAGTTTGAAGATTGAAGATTTGGCCCAGTCCCAGAGGTTTGACATCACTGGCATAAGTGAAACCTGGTGGGGTGAAACTTGTGACTGGAGTGCCCTGTTGGATGGTTACAGGCTCTTCAGGAGGGCAGAAGAGGCGGAACAGTGGCACTGTATGTTATAGAAGGATTAGAAGGTATGGAGCTCACAGCTGACAATGGCACAGCTGAAAGCCTCTGGATAATAAAGGGGCAAACAAATAATGTGGATGTCACCATGGGCATCTGCTACAGACCTTCCAGCCAGGATGATGATGATGATGATGATGAATTATTCTTTGAAGAACTAAGGGATATGCTCTAAAGTCAACTGTCCTTGTCCTTATAGGCAACTTCAACTTGCCAGAAATTAACTGGGAGCATCACACAGCTGGTATAACCCGGGTCAGAAGATTCCTAAAAAACCTGGATGACAACTTTATGGAACAGGCTCTAAGGGAACCAACTCAGAAAGATGCTCTCCTTGGTCTACTGCTTGTCAACAGAGGGGATCTGGTGAACAAAGTGGAGATCGGTGGCTGTCTTGGCCACAGTGACCATGAAGTGATGGAATTTTAAGTCTCTGTTGACAGGAGGAAAAGTGCCAGCAAAACCTCAGCTCTGGGCATGAGGGGAGCAGACTTCAGGCTACTCAGGGAATTAGTAAGTAAGGTCCCTTGGGAAAATGTTTTTGCAGGTGCTGGAGTCCCTCAGTACTGATCACTTTTCAAACATCATCTTCTAAGGGCACAGGAGCAGGCAATTCCCAAGTGTCAGAAGTCAAGCAGGCGAGGCACAAGGCCAGCTTGGCCGAGCAGGGATCTTCTCTTGAAAATAAGGCAAAAAAGGAAGGTGTATGCCCAGTGGAAGCCAGGTCAAGGGACATGGGAAGAATACAGAGATGCTGCTTGATGCTGTAGGGAGAAAACTTGTGCAGCCAAAGCTCAGATTGAAGCTCAGAGTTGAAGCTGACTAGAGATATGGGGGACAATATAAAGAGTTTTTTCAAATATATTAGTGGCAGTAGAGAGTATAGAAATATCAGCCTTTTACATGATGAGGATCTTTACCTCACAAACAGGGACAAAGACAAGGCAGAGGTGTTCTTTGCCTCTGTCTTCAACATGGTTGATGGGCCAAGGAGGTCTCAGCCCTGAGCTGGAGGACCATGACCATGAGAATGATCAACTCC
Organism: Manacus candei; assembly: GCF_025592945.1. Classification (NCBI taxonomy): domain Eukaryota; kingdom Metazoa; phylum Chordata; class Aves; order Passeriformes; family Pipridae; genus Manacus; species Manacus candei. The sequence goes on along the minus strand of NW_026138059.1, from coordinate 10,012,894 downwards.
CAGTCGACCCTGAAATTGTGCGGGATCTGCTACTCCAACTGGATCCCTACAAATCTATGGGGCCTGATGGGATTCATCCCAAAATCCTTAAAATGCTTGCTGATGTCATCACACAACTTTTCTTGATGATTTTTGAGTTGTCTTGGAGATTTGGAGAGGTCTCAGCTGACAAAGATGGTGAATGTTGTCCTGATTTTCAAGAAGGGCAAGAAGGAGGACCCTGAATACTATAGGACTGTCAATCTCACTTCAGTGGTCTCAGCACCAAGCCTGACAGAGTTCAAGAAGCATTTGGATGATACTCTCAGGCACATAGTGTGACTCTTGGAGATGGTCCTGTGCAGGGCCAGGAGTTGGACTTGATGATCCTTGTGGGTCCGTTCCAACTCAGCATATTCTGTGATTCTGTGATTCAAAATTAAATGTATTCATCTGGTTTTTTTCTAGTAAGAAAACCAACAGTTTTAAAACCACATTCCAAATGTTTGAAATGCTGTTGTCCCCAGGGCAGACTTAGCACTTGACCAGACAGTAAATAAAATATTTGTTTGAGGCAACATCTACTTAGCAGTGTGATACTTGTCAATAAACAGATCATTTATCTGTTGAGAATTGTGTTCTTTGCAGACTGTTAAGGAGTGATATAAACCTTAGTACACAAAACACCTTATATAATACACATCAGAAATATTCTTTATATAAACATGGACATGAGAATTAGGAAAGTAGCTTATTACTAGTTATTGACAGAGTTTGGAAGTGATGACAGCCAAGCAGGTTTGGACTGATAATATGTTTTGGATAAGAGCCCTCCCCCCAGATTTGGCTTTCAGGGAGTAGAGACACCTTGACAACATTACCTAAGTAATCCAGACACATAATTTTTTTGCCCTTGACAGTATGAATTCATTAAGCACTGCTTGTATAGGCATGTAGTCATCATCGTTGTCAAGAACAACTTTGTGTTTACAAAGCTGCTTTTAGTTACTTCTTTTAAAAAATCGTTTCAGATCTGAAGAGGATGATATACTAGATAGAATGTGAAAAGGAGACCAATAAATTCTAGAAGTGTTAAAATTCACCTGAAAAGCTTCAACTATGTGCTTTTAAGTGATGATTAAAAGCCACCATGACAATTATATATGTTACTCTGAAACAGTAGTCTATTTATAATTTTTCTTCATCAATCCTTTTTCATACTTGACTCCTGTTGACATCCAGTTGTCTGGAATTTTTCCAGAGTTCTAAAATTTCTTGAAGAATACAATCCAAAGAATCAAGACTTCTTTACACAAGTATTCCAGGTTTTTAGGTAGGAGTTACAAAGTTTGCAGATTTTAATGCTTGTCCCTCACAGGTATCCCTAGTAACTAAAAGAGGAAAACGTTCTTCAGTTCCTCACTTGTACACCATTCTGCTTCTTCCCAAATCCATCCATTAAACCCGTCATTGAAATATCTCAATATTTTCTTTTAAACCATTGCTTTCAGATCAACTTTGGTCATAATTTTCTGCTGTGAAGCAATTAAATTATATACTTGTCAGAGTGGCCTTCCAAAGTGCCCAATTCCAATCTCTATATTCTTTTTATTTGTCACAAGGATGTCTGTAGGGAAGTTCTGTGAAATCTCTTGGAAAATGGGAAATTGACCTTTATGATTTCAGGAACTCCAGCCACATTTATGAAGTGGTCCTGTAAGATCTCCTGTACATGTCTGTCTGATTTGCACACTTCTGAAAATTTTTCTTTTTGCTGCATTTGCTTACTTGTCACAATGTGACAAGTCCCTGGTGTTCTTGTTGATACATTAAATGCTTAACTTAATCATGTCTTTTTAATAAATTAGTATATTGACTAATTCTGATGCTGTTTATTTCTAATGATGCCTGTTGCTGATGTTAAGAAAAAAAACCTCAGGAGAGGTTAATTGAGGGTGAGATAAGAAAAGGGTTTAATTTGTTCCAAGGCATAGATGTTACAGGACGCGCACGCCGGCTGTGCCTGAGATGTTACATTTTATAATACTATCTGTCCAATCCCAAGTGTTTCCACCTCATTAGTTTTGCCCTGATCCACCCCCTGGCCCACCCCCTGGGAATTGGGTCTGGGGACTTTTTGGGACGACCTCTTCATCACCATCACCATCTTCAGAGCACAAAGGGTACACGATCACCCAGTTCTTGACTGTGTTCTGTTGTTCAGGCCAAGATATGAGTTTTCTCTAAACAGCATAGGCCTTGCTTTGACAAAAGCCTAAACATTTCTACTGAATTCCGGGGTAGGATTGATATGGGGAGCATGGAATGGGGTGAGGGTTGAGGAATGTGTAAACTACTTGTGCTACAGGGTGAGGGATAAGGGCTGTTGCTTCTACTTCTTATAAAACTTAAAAAGCTTACAAAATTAGAAAAATAAGAAACTAAAAGGGTCTTAAGGCATCACTAATTAATTTATAATTACAAAATATAAAGAAAAATAAGGATGGAAACTGTATTGCCCTATGCCTCTTTTGCACTTGTTCTTCAAACATTTTAAATTTCGCTGCAATGAATCTGTTACCTTTGACCACAGTGGTTTTTCTAGGCTGATAGTTGCTTCAAGTGCACCTCACTGGAACACAGTTTATCTGGTCATCCACAGAGGTTTTGTAGGACTTACTACAACTCTTCCATGGACATTTGATGCGTGCTGCCCTTCTCCTGTGTGATGTGCAGAGACAACAGCAGCAGGTGCCAGGGCTGTGCGCTGTGGAGCTGAAATCTCAGTTTTCTTCTTTACACCTTGGTTTCTGAGACTGAAATTCCATGTCTGCTTACAAATCAGTCCCATATATGGAATGCTGAAGTGCTAATAGTTTTCTTTGTATCTTGCTTGTTTGGACGCTCAGCTTTAAAACAAGCCCTCAGATTATAATGGAGAAACATTTTACATATGTGAGACAGCAGTACACAAGTGTTGGGTTGTGAAACGAGAGAAGTCCTGCACTGGCTGTTGCCAGTTGCACAACCATGCACCCATTTTTTCACTTATTAGACCTATATCTTAACACAGATTTGAGCTGTTCCTTTGATACTTTCTAAGCCTACCAGAAAATCTTGTGTACCATGCAAGTCATGTTCCAACACTTTAATTTCCAGAAACCTTATGGTAATGGAAAGATATATGAGTTAGATAATGAGTTAAACAGCAAAACTGGGAGCCTTTTATAATATTCAGTTGTTGCTTACTATGCATTTTTTTTCTATAGATCAGCAGGATAGTGTTAGACACATGGAATAACAATAAATGAATCTTGGACTAGTTGCAAAAAGCCAGAAGGGACTGGTAATATAACTTACATGCTGCTAAGAAACACTTGTAAAGTGTTTGTGGTTAAGGCTTTGGATTTATTTAAGTGGAACAAATCTTAAGTGAATCATGGTTTCTTTAATCAACTTACAAAAGAAAAGGAGATGAAAATTCCCAGAAGAGAGTGGTCCTGCCATGGGGAGCTTTCTGCAAGACTGATCAGATCTGAACACGTCTGGCCATGTTATGGGCAAGGGCTGGCTCCACTGGAGTCACTCACTGGACCTCACACATAAACAGAAATGGCACGAGCGCTAAAGGCCTTCTCAGCTAACCCACAGTACCTGCAGCTCCTGCCCAAATAGAGACACATCCTTTATTTTGGGTTCCATTGGCAAGCTGGGACTTGGTCTTTAAACTGACTTCATCAGGAAAGAACTAAGGCAGAGAGTAAGTAAGGTTCGGTCTGACTGTGCTATCCCAGGTGTAATTTGGAAGGGAGGGCTGGAGAAGATCATCGATCATCCATATTTTTTCTTCTGAATGTACCTTAATCAGCTGCAGCAAGGATAAGGAACAAGAGCATCCTTGGAGGGAGGAACTCTGATGTTCTCATCATTGAGTTCAACCCTTAGCTCTGCACAGGACATCCCCAAGAGTCACACCATGTGCCTGAGAGGATTCTCCAAATGCTTCTTGAACTCTGTCAGGCTTGGTGCTGTGATCACTTCCCTGGGGAGACTGTTCCAGTACCGAAACACCCTCTGGGTGAAGAACCTTTTTCTCATATTTAACCTAAACCTCCTCTGACACAACTTCAGACCATTCCCTCAGGTCCTATCACTGGTCATCACAGAGAAGAGATCAGTGCCTGCCCCTCCTCTTCTCCTCATGAGGAAGTTGTAGAGTGAGATAAGGTCTCCCCTCAGTCTCCTCTTCTGCAGGCTGAACAGACCAAGTGACCTCAGTCGATCCTCATATGGCTTCCCCTAAAGGCCCTTCATCATCTTCGTTGCCCTCCTTTGGACAGCCTCTTAGAGCTTAAAATCTTTCTTATATTGCAGTGCCCAAACCTGCACACAATATTCAAGGTGAGGCTGCCCCAGTGCAGAGCAGAGCAGGACAATCCCCTCCCTCGATCAGCTGGCCATGCTGTGCCTGATGCCCCCCAGAACACGGTTGGCCCTCCTGGCTGCCAGGGCACTGCTGACTCATATTCAACTTGCCATTGACAGGACTCCTAGGTCCTTTTCCATGGCACTGCTTTCCAGCATCTCATTCCCCAGTCTGTATCTACATCCAGGATTGCCCCATCCCAGGTGTAGAATCCAGCACTTTCCCCTGTTGAACTTCATATGGCTGGTCATAGTAATATTAGATTATGAGTTGTGGAAATTATCTTTTAATATGAATAATATCTAATAAATAGACAAAGTACCTTGATAGCGAATGACCAATAGATTAGAAATTCTTTTTCTTTTTCTTTTTTTTTTTTTAAGGCAAATGCTGTGGAAAGGAAATGTTTATTTGAAATATATATGAGCTAATCAAAAGATTGTTATAAAACAAGAAGATTAACAAAAATGTATGACTAATTATGCCTATAATTAAAAATCACATTATATATAATTCTATTATTACATTTTGTAATGGTGTATAGTGCATGTACTATATTTGCATATAACACATTGTGATAGTTATATAATGTATAATATGTAATAATATATTCTATAGTTTATTATATAATTGTTACAATTTATCAGTATAGCATATCTACTATAGGCCATTATATTAGATAATACATCATTAACTTCCAATAAATAATGGATTTCTCACATGATATAGATTGCCTGAGTGAAGTGAAATGAACTGGTGATGTAGCTGAGATATGAATCAAGAGGCCAGGGAATGTTTGATAAGAAGAAGTATTATAGCCCAGTATCTTGAAAGTTGGACTTTCATTAACTGGCCTTTCTCAACATTGTAGGTGAGAAAGCAAAACAATTCTTCCTGTCTCATTTGCCTAATCAAAAGTATCTGCTAACCAGCACTCACCAGGAGTGGGCTGAGCACAGAGTATACCGACCTTTTAAAGACATTTTGAAAATGTTCTTGAAAAAGAAGCTTTCCTTGCTGGTGGAACAGTACAATTGTTGATGACACTGAAAATTGTGTTATACCTTTTCTGAACCAGTGATCCCTTTAAATCCTCTGTCAATCACTGGGGCCTGATTTTCCTCTCTTATCATGATCAGTGTTATTGATGTCAATAGTTTCTTCAGGTTGATACTAAAATAAATGAGAGAAAAGTAGTTCCCGTGTCACTTAAAAAATGGGTTTTCTTTTTCATCAGTAAAAGGGCAGTCAGTAAAGGGAAACTGAGAGTCATTCTTTAGTCAAAGTAGTAAGAGAATTCTTTTGGGTGAGTTCTGACCTTTCCTGCGCAAGGTGAATAGCAGCTGACTCTGCAAAGCTTCATAGAAATGGCACTTTTAGCTGGGGGCAGGTTTAACTGACAGCATGTAAAGTTAACAGAGCAGCATGTCCCCCACTGTTTTAATTAGTCTTAATGAAGACTGTTGGCACTGTGTTTCTGAGAGATTCTGGTGCCAGGCAGCATCAGGGCAAAATGAAGACTGAGATTACTAGAGTACCAGGACCTGCAGGTGCTTTTCTCTGCACCTTTAACCTTTCCATATGTGCTCATCCCAACCCTGAGAAGACGAGTGTCCCAGGAGATGCGGAGCACCAAACTTGCCCTTGCCTGTGTGCAGGCACTCCTCTGGCTGTGACCTGGTGCATGGTTGGACACCTTGGTAGTCTCTGGGTGATAACTCTGCTCTCCACAAGCACTGTCAGCATGTGCAACCAATTTGTGGCATCCTTAGTTTTGAAAAGGGATGAGTCAACTCAGCATGTGGAGTTTGCCATCTTGCATGTGTTCATTAAAGGGTGTGTGGGGAATACTGAGCAGAGGTGGATCTAATCTTAGCAAGTGACTGGTCTCTCTCCATGGAGACAGGTCTCATAGAGCCAAGCAACCGAAATGCTGTCTTCTGATTTTCTGCCACACGCTCCTGAGAAGGCTGCTGCTGCTCTCTGTCCATCTGCTTGATGTCACTGAACTGTCCCGTCTTCTAGCAGAGACATTTTTCTGCAGACAAAAGCCACTGTTCACAGGTAGGAGAGCTGCTAGCTTGGATCAAGAGGCTTCTGACCACAAGAAAGAGGCTGACCTAAGAGCAATAATTATTCAGGGATTGACCCTCTGTCCACCCACCCAGTCTGCGATTTCTACATCCCTCTTCTCATTCTCTGCTATGTTTGATTTCAATTTTCCCCAATCACACTACAGGCTTTCCAGTCAAGCTGCTCTTTGCACTGCAGGGGAGTAATGAGAACACAAATTTCCTTTTAAAAATGCAAGAAGTAAAATGTACTTCCCAAACAGTCATCCTCAAAGAAGTCTGCATGAATGCAATTGGAGGCCTATGGATAATCCTCTGAACTGCCTTACTTTAATGCATTTTCCATCAAGTTTCAGCTAAAGGTGGCAAAAATATTTGGAGATGATGGCAGTAAAAGTGGTTTAGAAACCTTGAATGATTAAAAAATGCCACTTATCATGGGCAAAGGGTAGAGGAACAACTACAAAAGGCTATTATGGAATATGAATGGAGTATACATTTTTAGTGGTAGAAAATTTGATCAGGAAACACTCTTGCTTTGGGAATTCTACAGATCATGGCATAATATTTTTACTCAGTGAAGAATCTTCAGGCAAAAGTAAACCTGAACTCTAAAAAGACCATCATGTAACTAGTGTGTGGCAGCCACAAAAAACCACCTCCCTGGGCCTGCCTAAGCAGACAGGGTGTGGAAATGGATGGCAGGGAAGGTCACTCAGCAGGATCCTGAACATATTCCTGGGTAGAGGAATGTCTATGATCTCTAGACTATTTGAATCATGGATATGTTTAACATCAGTCTTTCTCTTCAGACACCGCCTATTTTTCACAAACCACCAAGTGCTGTTATCATGCAATATGGAGTTGCATACCAGCTGTAGATCACCTTCCGTGGCCTCACAGGCCTCTCATGGTCTTTGGATCATAATCCATGAGCCATAAATGCCTATGTGCAACATAGATAGGGAACAGAAGTGCACAGTTTTTGTCACCCTTGTCTTTGAAAAGGGTCAAGAAAATTCAGTATCTGGAGCTTAAAAGTTTGTTCCACAATAGATCTCTTAACTTTTGTTTAGTTCTTGAATTGATGGATATTTTAAAAATGTATTAGCTTCATACTTCATCAAATATTATGTATTATTTCTTAATCATGATAATGCTAATGGTCAGTGTTTAACATTAAATGAATTTGGTGGCTGGCTTCTCAAAAGAACTTACATGACTTGAATCCAAAACACAGAGGATCACAACCCTACACCTTTGCTACACTCATTACCCCACACACATTACTGTACACCATGGAAAATTTCCTCATCCCTTACTAATGAGCATCCAGTATGATCTGTGGTAGTATAAGAAAATTCCAGTCCCCAGCACTCGCCTGGACTCGCTGTGTTTGATGCCTTGGCTGCATGGTTGGTGTAGAGAGAGGAGCTCCTTCAGGGGAGCAGCTCCAGGCAGGTGCTGTGGACAACACAAAGCCAGCAGAAAACATGGGCCCAGTGGTGCTACTCTCCTTCTATGGAGAGCCTGGGTGCTGGATGCACCTGGGGCTGCTGCCAGGGCAAGAGTTAAATGCTGATGGCCTCTTGGAGGAGGTATATGCCTACAGACAAAAAAGAGCTGCTGAGAGTGGTGGTGGGTTTTGCACTGTACTCAGGCACTGAGAAATGTGTTTCTTCCGAGGACAGTGCTCTAACTCAGAGGAGATGATGCTGACAGGTGGAGCCAGGTAGGAGAGGAGATCAAGGAAGAGTAGCTTCTATCCGTATGATGAAGGTTTTGCTTCATCAGCAAAGATAAAGCAAGAATCTGAAGCCCACACACACAGAGTTCTTGTAGGAGCAGAGCTGCATTTGGTTCTCAGCTTCTGCTTTCTGTCCATGGACCATTGCCAGCTACTGCCTTGTACATATCTTGGGGAAGATGTGTGCATGTCTCAGTGCTGCTGGTATTAGCAACCAGGTAGTACTGAAAAGCATGCATTCTGGATTGTGCTCTTGAACACTGGGACATTGGACCCAAGTTTTGAAGACTTTTTTCTTTCTAGCTAATCTTTTTCTTTTTTGTCCCAAAATAGTGTTGTGTGTCTTTCACAGTTCTGATATGATCCTTCATGGTGTTTCCCACATATTTCTATTATTTCTTTTACTCCAAAATGTGAGAAACACGTTACTCATAAAATATTCCCTGCCTCCTCCTTTCAGTTTTCAATGAAATAATGAAAGACCTGCCACAGCTTGTGTGCTTTAGTCCTCATAATTTTTGCCCCATTTTCAACAGCCACTTCTACCAGGGAATTTAAAACCTCCAGATTCAGTTTGCAAGCCAAAGAAAACAACTGCAGTTGTTTATGACAGAAATCTCTTAATAGTTTCAGCAAAATGCTGAAGGAGGAATTTTGTAATTAAAGGTTTCTTATTTTCTTACTTACTTTCTTTTCTTCATCATGTTCCATGATGGGCTGGAGTATTGTTTCTACTGATTCCATGACACCACAATGGAGTTTGCACAACTGGCAAGATTTTTATTGGAATAACTTTGTCATCCTGCTATCTCTTAGATTCGTGGAATAAATATTTATGTGTATGCTGTCTCTCTGGACAACCTTCAAATCAACATTTTCCTCATTAGATTGTTACAGCACTTAGATTAAGTGCTTTGGCAGAAGAAATGAATTCTATCCCAAGTTTGTAGGGTGGTGTTTGGCAAACTTTAATACATAACCAATCAATGGGATTTTATCAGGATTCTGTGCTGTGCATTTTGTGAGCTAAAATGCAGAGGGTGGAGGATGGGAAGAAGCTAAACTTTTGACATGGCAGAAGCTCTTATGAATTTGATACCTGAAGAACTACTGCTCTTGCTCCATCTGTTATGTACATGGTTGTCCCCTCCACAAAACCTCTGGGGCTCAGCCAGAAGAATCTTCCTGATGTCTATACCCCCGTTCCTATGTTTCAGGGACATAACTGTGTTTTGTCTCACAAGAATTAAAGTGGAATTGAAGTTTATACAATAACAAGTTCAACAAATAACCATTTGAAATCATAGGGGATATGAAACATCTTCCTGCCTGACACATAGGTATGGCTGGACAACATGCAGCTCACTTCTAGTGAAACACATTCAGATGGCTCCTGTACAATAGCTCCTTGTCTTCAATGACATCATTCCTTTGCTGCTTCTTGATGAAGAAAATGCATTTAGCTGTCAAAGTCGGAGCACCTACATACTCCTTCCTTGTGAGTTTTACAAGGTAAATTTACAGGTGCATTTACAGGTACAATAATTCTTTCTTGTACCTGTTTTGCCCACAGAAATTGGTCTGATCTTAAAAGATAACTCGGTCTGATCTTAAAAGATAACTCAGTCTCTCATTTTCTGAGCCTTTTCTCATAGGAATGCTTACTGCTCAAAGCAAGGATAGCTCAGTCTTTGGAAAGCTGACAGCTGTGCAAGCCTTAAGAAGTCAGACTGAAAAAAGAAAATTCCTGCCTCTCTAGTAACTCGTATACACATGTATAATGACAGCCAATAACCACCATCATTGATAAAGTACATGAATTAATAGCAGGAAAGGTTCAATATATTATTGCAGCAGATTAATGAATGATTTAGCATAATATGAAATAGTAAATGTAAAGACAACTTCCATATATAATAGTTTTGTTCTTTCTCTGCTTTTATTAGAACCTTGGCTTAGTAGCGTATTTCTTACTAAAATGTTGCTTAATATTGAATTTTAGGACTTGCAGCCTAGCCATGCAGAAATCTCACCTGAGTCAGCAGAATGGCAAGTGCAGAGTTTCTGCAGAGAAAGGCATCACCTCCTGTCACACCCTGTCAAAGACCTGGAGCACAGGCTCAACCCCAAGCCACAGGGAGGAAAAGTTTGAGGCAGACTTAAACTAAGGGAGAGAAAAAGGAGGAAGCATGCAAAGAGGATGTTAAGGCTGATTTTAGTCTGCTTGATTATTATTTGGAGGGGCATAAAAACTTGGTCCAATGTGGAAAATCTTTTGGAGAGCAAGGTTGGGATGTTTGTGGTATAAATACCAAACATACTGAAAAAGAAAAAGATAACGTATAATGATGATGTCAACTCTACCTGAAAGAAAGTATTCAATAAGAATACATGGATGTACATTGATGCAGTTTACAACTATATAGATTAAAAGAACATTATAAAATTGCAGAAATTATAGCAGAAAAAGTGCTCAAAATGTAGACTTTACTCCATCAGGACAGATTTCTATGTCTGTCTTCATCCATATTTTAATTTATGGTTTTGCTTGCAGCTGTGCACTGTCATGTCATCAACTGACACCAGATTATGGCCACTTATTTGGATTGACATAATTTCTAATGAAGGTTATATATGTTATATATTCATTGTCCATGCACAGCTGGGAATATAAATATCACAGTCACAGGTGTATACGTACATCTTCATACAAAATATTGTAATCCTAAAAGCAAAACCATACAGCTTTATTTCTTATTTGACCAACTCAGAAATTACGCAATGTAGTATATGAGAAATAATATATTATGCTTCCTTGGCTTTTTTTTCACTCTTACAATTTTTGTCAGACTAAAATAGAGAAAACCACTCTGTTCAACAGCTCAACTTCTAATTGAAGGAACGCAGCAAAAATGAATGTTTAGGTTGAGGACAAACTAGTCTGTCTAAAATAATTCATGGTTGTCTCACTGTGGGAGTAGTAATTATTGATCAACCTTGTTTTTTCATTCTTTTTTTGAAGTGTTGAAGTACTGTAACCAGCTGCATTTGCAGAGGGCTGAATGAACTTGGCTTATTCACTAAGGCTCAGCCACTGCAAAGCTAATGAGGCTGTTGAGCTTGACAACTCCACATAAAGTGAATATAGGACACTGAAAGATGCTTGGCTTCTGCCATTTTATTAAAATGCATTTTAAGTTTAATAGCTGCTACAAATAGCAAAGAGATCAGAGCGAGGAGTCAGAGAAGAAACCACATTCTGTGGCTAGTTGCGGATTAACGAATCTTTCATGGCAGAGCTGCGCTGCTGTCTTGGTCCTTGAAGATGCATTCTGCTAGTTTTGAGAAATTACATTAGTTTTCATGAAACGTAACTCTAATCCTCCTTTGTCTATCCAATCCTTTATATTGTGATGAATCACTGGACAGATCAGAAATCCTACCTTGACAAAGAAACAGAAAATTCCCGGACTTTTTTTAACATTTAGATGTTATTATTATATATATTATTATAGAACATCTCTGGTTTTAAAATATAATTCTTTGGCCCTGCATAATAGGGTTTCTTAAAGTGTTTGTCTTGGCAATGTAAATTTCCTAATATTTCTTCTTATCTGTCTCCTTTTGCAGCAGTAACGGGACCAAACAATATTTCCTTTCTTCTCTTTTTTAACCTATAATTATACTTTGAAGGGAAATTACAAACCTCCCCCAGTGATACTCATTTGTCCTGCTGTTTAATTCTTCTGGGTTCTTTCAAATCTTGGCCTTCTTGCTGAGATGACCAGTCAAGATGAGAAGGAAATCCATCTGTTCAGGGTATAAATACACCATCAGTAGGAATTATACATAGTGTTTCAATTTGTAAAGAAGACTAAATATTCTCTACATAACAGTGACCACTTGTCACCTGCACTTTATCTAATGGTGCTAAAATTAAAGACTTCCTTGCTATCATCATGATTATATTTAATTGTAATGGAAAAGTTACCCAATAAGCACTTTCTGGGCACTGCTTTGAAGAACTTGTAGGATAGTGCAGGCTTTCTGCTCATTACTGGCATCCTGTGTAGCATTTCTCACACTTTCTCTGAAAAATGTCATTGCTGCTCTTCAACCCTAATAGATGTTTCCCATCCTGCTGTTCCTCTTCAACTTTTTAATCCACATTGGATGGAAGCCTGCAAGAAACTGATAGAAAAAGCCAGAGTCTAGAGCTGTCTTGCATTCTAGCTGTGAAGAAAGTGCAGAATAAGAGTGTGTTTGATGCCATCATGCCAGTGACTTTCTTAAAAAATCTCTTGGCAACCTTTTGGATACTGAGAAAAGGGAGAGTCTCACATTATTATTCTGTTTTAAACTAATTTTGTCTGTTCCTGTGGCTTGAGCTTCATGCTTATCACGGTGATGATTCACCAGTAGGGGCAATGCACCCCGGCTGACATGGTTTGTAACTCCTGCAATGGCTGCAAAGCCTGCTTGAGTCATCTCAACCACGGCTGCAGTGGGTTTCCTGACACTGCACACAGCACTGTCAGGAAAAGTATGTCAGATCCAAAGCACACACTTCCATGAGGCTGAGGGGGCTTGTTCTGCTGATATTTTTCATAGTAAGTTATGGAACAGGGTAACATACAAAAACAAAGCTGGAGTTGACCTCAAGTTTTCATGTAGTTCAGCTGACTACCCCAAGACAGGTTCACCTATAACTCCAGTTTTTCTCTTTTTCAAAGATTTCTGGGGATGGATATTCAACAATGTCCTTTGCAATCCCTGCAGAGCTTTGCTATTCCTGCCATTAAAAAAATTGTCCTAATGCCTAACCTAAATTTTTCTCACTGCCATTTAAGTTCATCACAGTGGGGTTAGCCTTGCTTAGCTGAAGTCCCAAGATAAACGTTAGCTATCTCCCCTGAGACAGATTGTGTGCGAAACTTTATTGCAATTTTTAAGCCTCCTTGTGCATTCTGCATTTCTAAAGGATTTTAAAGTGTGTGTGAAAAATAAGAGAAGTTGCATTTCTGCATTTGGCATCGAAAAGGCTCTGTAGCTTTCAATTGTAATGGACAGCATCCAACTGCAAGGTCTTATTTCCCAGTGCTTGTAATAGGGTCGTGCATCCCTCGCCATCCCTCAGTTCACTGGGATGAATCAGACATTCGAGCATCTTCTTGTACCTGTCAGGCTGGGCAGTGCCAGAAGTAATCTAACTTTTGCAAAAAGGGAAACAGGGGGGTTATATCCCAACAAGGGAACTGGGAAAGCTGCCTACACACTACACACCATCCCTTGAAAAACTGTCCAGGACCAAGACCAGAACCATGGCATGTTCTTTTTTAGAGGTGTAAAATAAGAATTCCCTGGTTTTTCTAGAGTTTGTCAAACTACCTGTCAAAATTTCCCTATAAATTCTTTGCCAGAAGAGGAACTGAAAAAGCAGACTGATCAACAGGACAATAGTGCAGGTTTGCCTCTACACAGACACAACGACTGGCTGACTGATAACTGACTGATTACTGACTGATAACTCTGTCAACTTTAGTTAGCATGTAGGTTGACATAGCTAATTTTCATTTGGACCTGGGAGTGTAACTATGACTGCAAGGATAAAATGATCAAATATGTAAGGATTGTTATACACAATCATTTAAAAGTGGATTTTGTTTCGGTTATTATCTCAAATCCAAACATGGTTCTGAAGCTGTGTGCATAAACTATTTTGAGATAAAATGCCAGATTCTGTCACTGGTTAAATATGGCTTATATTTGTTTCAACAGCAGATAATGTACATAGCTGATCTAAAAACATGTTTGCATGGTACACGGAATTTTGTCTCTACTTAACAAAAGAATATTGCTGCCTAGATTTCAAAAACAGAGCAATCTACAGATAGGCATCATGCTGTGAGCTTTTATTGTCTGACTGTGTCTAATGGTTGAACTGCCAAAACTAGCAGCAGGACTAGAATAAATTATGAACAGATGAAGAACTCTCTCTTGTGTGATAATCCAAAGTTCCTCTGCCTATAAATAATGATCCCAGGGTTTGCAAATGAGAAGCACAAATGTTATGTGAACCAATGGTAGGAAGCTTTTACATCCCTGTTAGAATGATTTCTCTGACAAATCAAACAACAGATACAGATACCTAATCTAAACAGGAAAGAAACCCTGTAAGTTAAATGTCGATGGTACCTATAATGAGATGCTTTATATTTTGAAACTTGGTATGCACAAGTTCTTCTTTGTAACATTAGTGTTTTGTAACATGAATATGATGACCCTGTGACTCAAAGTCAGTGTTCTCTTTTTAGTGAAGAGGAAGAGGGTGCATTTTGCAGAACAGATTGCTCAACCCAGAAGCTTATTCATGTAAGAAATACCATTTAAATGAATAGTTTTCCTCAAACAGTGGGTGGAGGCAGGCCCCCGTCCCCGGCAGCCAGGTGATATTGTACTGATGGAAGCCTATTCAATCTAAGGTGACTGAAGGCCCACACTAAGAGCTTAAATCATCTTGTCCAGGAGCTACTTTATGCTGATGACACCGCCCTTGTCGCCCACACAGAAGGAGCTCTGCAGCATTTAACATCCTGCTTCACAGACACTGCTGAGCTCTTTGGGCTGGAAGTCAGCTAAAAGAAAACAGAAGTTCTCTGCACCGCAGGAAGTCTTCCATCATCCCCATATCACCATTGGCCGATCAGTGCTCAAACCAGTCCAGCAGTTTAATTACCTAGGTAGCCTCATCTCCTTGGATGGTAAGATTGACGGAGAGAGAGACAACGGGTTAGCAAAGGCATATAGTGCCTTCGGAAAGCTTCATAAAAGAGTCTGGCAAAATAAACACTTGAAGAAAAGTACAAAGATCAGTGTTTACAGAGCCATAGTGCTGTCTACTCTTTTATATGGGTCCGAATCATGGGTCATCTACTGCCACCACCTGCGACTCCCAGAACACTTCCATCAACGCTGCCTCCGTACAATCCTAAACATCCACTGGTCAGATTATGTGACCAATACATCTGTTCTAGAACAAGCAGCAGTCACAAGTATTGAGGCCATGTTGCTGAGAACACAGCTGCGCTGGGCAGGGCACGTCTCAAGGATGAAGGACCACCGCCTCCCTAAGATCCTGCTTTATGGTGAACTTGCCACTGGCTGCCGCAAGAGAGGAGCCCCAAAGAGAAGACACAAGGACTCCCTGAAACAACATCTCAGCCTTGGCCATATTGATCATCATAACTGGTCTACTCTGGCCTCCAATCAGGAGGCCTGGAGACACACCATCTATAACGCTGCTGCTTCCTTTGAGAACGCCCGCAGGATCACTCTCGAGGAGAAAAGACAATGAAGAAAGAATTGTGTCTTGCAGAATATACCACCTAAGGAGTCTTTCTGCTGTGCCTTTTGCAACCAGACGTGTCTATCTCGTATTGGCCTTTTTAGCCCTTGTAACAAACCCTTCCCAAATCTTTATTCACAAAGCCTAGCCATGATTTCCTCAAACAGAACAATGGTTTTGTTTCTTTACAGTAATTCTGTCCTCCTAAAGACTGGAATGTTTATTTAAAACCGTTTATATCAACATCCCTAATGATAATTCTTCCTTGTATGGATTTATACTGGTATAGTTCTTTCCACAAAGAAATTACACTCAAATCAGGCAGCTATGCTCATACATATGGGACTAATAAAACACATATGTGCACATTTTCTGTATTTGATGAGCAGAATTTGAAATGGGACCTATGCTTCAAGCTGAGTATGATGAGGAAAGAAAGAGAAAGAGAATGTCAATGAAAAGAGAGAAATAACAGACAAAGTGATAGAAAAGGTATGAGGACCTTTAAGAGATCCATCTTCTCTTCAAGTTTTGAAATGTGCTGGCAACTTGAAATCATTATTTGGAAAAATATATACACCAAGACTTATTTTGACCATCACCTCAGGTACCTACCTTCCTCTAGATCCTATGGTTTCCTTTTTTGATTGTTTAAACTTTTCTCTCCTCCTTCCTATCCTTGTTTAATCTTTTAAATCTAAACTACCCTGTTTTTTTATCCAGTTCTTCCTACAGGGAGATTCTGCTACTGTGGAATCCCAGTGTTGCATAGGGTAAACATTATGTCTTTTTCATGGGCAAGAAGCTCCCTTCCTGACTGAAAACTGATGAATTATTTAAGTAGAATAACTAAGGTATGCAACAGTATGAATTATTCCTTATATACTTATGTCAGCCCTGGCCTATTAGCTGTATTGTCTGAAAAAAAGTCAGTCCATTTAAGCCTTTTAACTTACATACATATGATTAGAACATAGAGCAAGAAGTTGAATGTGGACCAGGAGATAAAATATACTAATAACATTAACGCTTCTGTGTATAACTGATTATAAAGAAAAGTAATACAGAAATTTCATACAGGAAAGATTGGTAGGATCAATTAGGAAAATCAATACATTTCCTATTGCAAAGTTGTTATTTCAGAAGGAACCTTTATCTACGAGTCAATGCATGAATCTTGAATTTTGCAATTTGTTTCTTTTACTTAATGTACTATAGCTTGACCATGTAGTTTATAAACAATTTCCATGATATGTTAGATGCACTAAACATGTAATTACTCACATCCTGCATGATAACAAGACTCCAAATTCACATCAGGCGTGGAGGGCTCAAGAAATGAGAAGACCATTAGATTTGTACTCTGGTTGAAATACAAAATTCTTGTCTTTGCCTGCTTCTGAAAATAGGCCCAGAAATCACAATGTCCTGGACTCTCTCAGTGTGGAAGGTAATTGAATCAATCTGCTTTAATAACTCTGCAATAATTTGGGGGAATTTAAAAGGTAACTTTGTTTTTGTAAAATGAAAGCTGCCTAAAGAAGTTGTATGAAAGATCTATTCGATATGTACTCTTAAGGGATGCATTTAACAATTACTTTTGCATTACTAGAAAATATAGAAGTGTAGCAAGACTGGTAACATTAGTGATTGATAGCATAGTTTGTAAAGGGGCTTGAAGGAGAAAAAAAAACCATAAAAAAGATCAAATTAATAGGGAATGGTTATGAATTTGCAATTATTATATACCCAAACCTGAGATTTGGGAGAGATCTGCAATATAGATTCTGTGTGAGCTCCCTGATTTCCAATGACTATAGGATCTTAAGATCTGTCAAATCAGCATCTTTATTTCACAGCAAGTACCTATGGGATATTTCAGGTCCAGCCTGGCAAAAGAAAAAAAGACAGCTGCAATGATCTCTGCTTTGATGTTTGCAAAAAACGTGTGGTGGTCAAGAATTTCTGAAAAGAGATAAGTAAAATCTCCTATACTCAAGTGAAGTCTTGCCAGGCTACATTTACTATGCAGGATAAATTTGATGTGCAAAAATGTGGAATATAGATTACTAGATTAATGAATTAAAAGAACAGACCTTGCTGTCTGTCTTTTACTCATTTTTTCTCTCATGAGAAGAATAAATTATATTTTCTCTACTCACTGGAATAACTAAAATTTTGAAGAGCGTGCAAGTACAGTGCTGAATAGTTACTCATCCATTTGTGATTTTGCTGCATTTTCCCTTATGAAAAAATAAACATCAGCCTCTGCACCAAGTCATTAAGAAGAAATAAATGCCCCACTCAAACCACAACTTTTGCCACCTTTCCCTCTGATTTAGAGAGTGGATACAAACTGGGACATTGGAATGATTTTTTTTCCTCATTTCTTTCCTCACTGCAATTTTTTCTTTCCACTGACTTAGGGTCCTGAATCAATTTTGCATCTATCAGTGAATATTTAGAATTTTTTCTAGAAATCTGTGGGAGGGAGGACCTCTCACACAAAGGAAGAATCTGGTTAGAGGTCTTCATTCAGGGCACAGTGAAGTCTGTGAGATCCCTTCTTATAATTTCTATGGACATACAAGTGAGGCTAGAACACCTACTGCTCATCTCAGCTAACAAGTAACCATATTTTGAGAGATAACAGCAGCAGCAATTGTCCTCCAGAAAATAGGTACATACTCGGGCATATTTGATTGTGTGAGAAAGAAGCAGGGAGACTAGCAAGAAAAGAGAAAAGACAAGAAGGTGTATGTGGCATTATATTAAAAAAAAAAAAAAAGAAAAGAGAGACTTCAGGCTTTTGGGCAAGCAAAAGAAGGGGTTTGGTGCTAAGGAGAAAGAAACTTCATTCCACTGTTCGATTCTAGATTTGGAGCTCCAAAGCAGATATAGTATCAGTGGAGGGAGAAGAGTAGTTCCTTGTCTCCAGTTGCAGGGAGATGATGTTTTACTGGATGGGCAAAGAGGACTGCAGGTTCTACTAGTTTCTGTGGTAAATCATTGTCGTGAAAGAAACACGAGTCCTTGCATTTCTGTCATTGCTGTTGTGAATAAATAAAATTGCACATAAAGAATATGTGACTTCTTTGTCAAATTATTTAATCAATCTCTTTGTCAATTCTTTCTGGTGGAAACAATCTATAGGACTGCACACCTTGGCTAATAGTCAGGGCCAGGTAACAATTTCTCTCTATACAGATTCAGTGTGTACTCATATTTCTCCTCTAAGATGGTCCCTCTGCAAAACTCCTATTTCTGTCAGTTTAGATCAGCCTTTGAAACTTCAGAGCCAGCAGCTAACAAGCTTAACAGCACAGCCTTGTAAATCATCTGTCTTGCAAAGGCACTTATGTGGAAGAGCTGAGCATCTCTGAAAATCAGGCCATTTCATTTTACTGGCTATATATGGGTGCTGCAACTTAAATTAGGCATACAGAAATATTAGCAGTGGAATTTTCTAAAGACTGATTTCTGCTTCATAATTGGAGTATGCTCCAAATGCTTGTTTTGTGCCAGAAAAGATATGACAGCAATCTTCACTAAGCAAATGGACATAATGACCTTTTTGAAATGGCTCCAGCACAGGATGGGACTGACAAAGCAGTATCAGCACATGCAGGTGGGTAGTCAGAAGTGCAGGGATTTGCTACCACAGTGGGTAATTTTCATCTAAGAAGATGAACTCTAGATTTGATAAGCTTATGTGGCCATCCCACAGCCCTGAAGAAGTGTTGGGAGCTGGCTTGGACAGGTCATTGGTGATAAGGGTATATGGCTGAGAGCAGGGGTCAGACAACACTAAGCATGTTCTGAGCCTGAACTGGTTGATGCTCTTTCTTCCAAATGCTCTGCAGAAAGTCTGCACCCTTTTAAAGAGCAGCAGGCCATGGTTTGTGTACCACAGGTAGTATATGCCAGGTAAAGCAATAGCTCTGGCAAACGTGTACACCTGCTGAGACATCTTTGCAATCAGAGTCAGTCTGCAGCTTTCCATACATTACGTAGCAACAAAAGTGATAAGGAATTGTTTAATTCTTTGGAAACAAAAATGGCTTTTAGGCTGACTGGATTATCTTTAATGCCTTTGAAATTTAGCAGAGAGATTTTCTTCATCCTTTGGGAATTCAGAGGAAGGGATGAGCACAGCTAATGAACTGCTTTCAAGGAGTCTAAACTTAGCTAAAGCCTGTTCATGAATCCTTTTGATAATCAAGAATATCAGCAGAAAAATAAGGCTGAAAAGACAAAACCCTACAGCTTGACTTTACACTGTGTACAAATTAGGAAGCTGACTCACAGCTCTGGTGTGAGGCACAGAGGACAGGGCTCACATGGAAAGATGAAACTTCACATGCTGCAGCCATCCCCATCTCAACTCATTGTTTAAGCTCTCTTTGCTGTCAGTGCAAAGAAATATAAACAGTGGAAGAGCAGGTATCCCTTAAAGTCAGCGAGGAAGAATAAGGATCTGCAGAGAATTGTGTTCTCCTCTTGTCTAGTGTAGGCGAAGGATGAGCATTTATCATCTCACAGCAAGGCTTTCTCTTTCTGGTGACTAGAAGAGATGGATGACAGATTAGATAGCAAACACCAGGTGAAATAAATTCTGTTCAAGCATTGGTGGAATTGTGTCAATGTAAAGAGTACAGTATAAATTGTTTCTCTTCCAAGCATATAAGCACTTTTAGCAATTTAGGCTACATCCAACAAAACAGTGCCATGATGTTACAACCCGCCTCTGAGGCAGGGTAACTGAGGTTCCTGTTAATAAATCTCTTGGGCTGAATTAGAGTGAAATGACACTGAATCACCAGTGTATGCATGAGGCAGATTTATTTTGAAACAATTTAATTGCAGCAGAAAGGAAGTATGTGGCCATTTTGGTTCTTTCCTCTAGAAGTATAAAATATAATGAAGAAAATACATAAGGAAAAGAAAGGAAGAGAAGGAAAATGTAAGAGTAGATAGCTGGAAGAAAAGATATCACCACCTGTGGATCTGACAATTAAATTTGATTTTTGCAATTTTGATGTCCGTGTTCAGAGTGATGGTCATAGTATTGATCCATTGGGGCTGAGGGCCCACGCACCAAAGAGTTTGTTGGGTGTTATACGTTCAAGTTAGCCTGGGAATGCCTAGACCCCTCTGCAGGGAGGTAATTCATTGTGTGTGATGCAACACTACAGGGCATGTGCAGTCTTATGATGGACATGGTAGGGGGCTTGGAACTACATGATCTTTATGTTTCCTTCCAACACAAAGCATTCTATGATTCTAAATATACTAAATATATAAATGAAGTTGAAATATCACATTCCATATAATTTTATTTATAAGTCTGTTTACAAACTGCAGAAATGAAACAATAGGCTTAACTAGATATGTGTCATGTGGCAAGAAAAAATGCTTTCTGACAAGTTGCTGATGGCTGTTTTTATGTGGTGGGGTGTAACAGCTAGTTAGAAACATATAGTATAGAGACTTTAACTCAAAGTGCCTAAAAAATCATACTGTGTACATACTGAAAATTCAAGAGAGTTTGACAATCTATAGTTTAATTTTAATGTCCCAAATGTCCCAAACAATTAATAACTTGGGAATGGACCCCTTTAAAATATACATGATGGAGGTATTACGTGAAAAGTTTTATGTTTCCCTTCTTTGATTCACTCTCCTATCTTCTCCAAGTAAACCTTTGAGTAACAGGCCAATATATGTGTATCACCAATCTCTAGCAGTAGCCTTGGAGGCTATGAGGATGTCAAGGTTGTTCATAGGGAGAGACAATATTTTCTATCTAACTGAGTGATTTAATGAGAAAACTAGGTTGACTTTCAGTGGAATAGACCATATTCGACCAGTCAGGTACATTATTTGTCTGTTTTTCTTCCAGCATCTCCTTACCTTGAATTCCCTGTGTTCTGTTGATTCTTGTTCTAGTTGTACAGTCATCACAAACAAAGGTTTGTTTTCAACTTTTGCCTTTGCCTCAAAGATATTTACTGGAAGAAGTAACCACAGGAAGGTTACTGTGGATGGGGCATTACGTGTTAACACAACCTTTGTGCTGCAAAAGATATCTTAAAAACGAAAATTAAATACGTTCTCATTTAAGGATGTAAACACAATGTTCCAAACAAAATACTGGCTGTCCTGATGTCAGTTCTGGCATTTGCCACAGTACTGCTAGGATTTCATCTTTTGTCTGGACGACTTGTTTGGGTAGTTACCAGTCAGTGAAGACCAGGATCGTGCCAGGTTCGGAATGGGAACCACCTGCTGGTGTCACGGCAGTTGCACCTATTAACCATTTACACACATAGCTCTGTGAGTTTCTGAAGCATATATGACTACAGCTCCAGTTTTGAAGCACTAACCCTGTAGTTAATTACACATGGCAAGTCATATAACTGTTGTATGAGTAAATATAATACCTGAAGATGTGTCCTAGCAAGTTCTAATCTGTACTGATTCCCTTGATCTCCCTTTGATTATAAATTTGTATTAATGTATAAAGGATAAATGTGACCCACAGTTTGAATTTTGAGTAATTATACAAAATGTCCATCTTAATGTACAGTGATTTGGCATATATAATGCTGATTTAGGATTGCTAATTAAAATACGAGTGAATTAGTTTTTCTTCTGGAAGAGATGAGTATACTGGATTATTGATAGGGTGTTTTGCTTTCTACGAAACCCTCCTCACATTGCTGCATCAAATTTCATTCTTGCCCATCCATCCTGTGTCTTGGTATTTTTAGCTGAAGAACAGGAAAAATAAAGACCTGAAGAAAATGGCAAGCAAACATCCTGTCTCCAAGCTATAAGTCTGTTATCCTTTATAAGGAGTCTTTCATCAATTCTTGAGCAAGTAGCACTTGTAAAAGGAATTCTGGAAATAAGAAATAGCTTGATTGATGGACTGTGCAGACCATCTTCATTATGGGGAATGACTAGAAGCCCTGGAACTGAATGTATTTATTTCTTGAACTATACACTATGCTAATCCGTGCTGGAGAATAAAAAGTTTCCTTTACAGTACTTAAAGGTAACTCAAATATTTTGCTATGTTTTTCTAGATAGAAGTCATAGACTCACAGAATCACAGAATGGCCTGAGTTGGAAGGGCCTTAAAGATCACGCAGTTCCAACGCCCCTGCTATTGGCAGTGACACATTCCACTAGATGAGGTTGCACAGAACCCCATCCAATCCTGAACACCTCCAAGGATGGGGAGTGCACAGCCTCTCTGGGCATCCTGTTCCAATGCCTGTTCACTCTTACCATAAATAATTTCTTCCTAATATCAAATCTAAACCTTCCCTCCTTCATCTTAAGGCTATTAGGGTAATTATTTCTGAAACTGTGTCTGTCTGCAGAAAATTTCCCAATGATTTCAAAAACAGGATTTTCAAATAAAAATCTCAACCTATAGCAAAAATAGACAGACACTCAATTAGATAATCCAGTGAATGCACATGAAGTTGCTTATGCAGGTGTGTTAATTCTGCAGACTTCAGTATATGGCTTAATCTTATATGGTAACTATATAAGAAAATGAAAGTGATGGTCTGAAATTTATCTTACTAGCACAAGTGAAGATACATGTAAAAATGTGATATGGACTAGCAAGTAGAATGCAAGCCACCCGTGGATTTTAGACTTCTAATATTTTCATCCTCAGTGTCTCTAATAGCTGTATTATTGTCATTCCCTGGAATATAGCTAAGGGGCAGCCTGCTTATGTGTACTCTTCAATGTTCTATACAGACGCTCTTCCATGAGGTTTAGGTCAAAACTTAAAGTTATTGGCAGATCTGCTTGGCTGAACATGTCCTTATTTTCCACAGAAGAGAAACGGAGGAAGTAGAACCTGCTCCATGTCAGCTGAGAGCACACCCCAGTTCCACATACATATTTCAGAAGAGTGAACTCCCTGTAAATTGTATATTTGCTCATTCTAAATATATATAATTGTAAAATATACAATATACATTGTATACTGTATAAATTGTATATTTGTACTCAAACTTCAACATTTTTGCTTATTTTAATGTGTGAAGTAAAATACTCCCTAAACATTTCAAAAGAAAGAAAAAAATCCTCCTCCTAAGCTTGGGCTGTGGACACATTTTTCATTTGTGAATTTGTGCACTGGACATTACATAGGGAATTTGTCTTGGTTTAACATTTCAAACACCATGTGCTCCCTGAAACTGGTAACTAAAGATAAAGTGAAGAGAGCTCAAAAAAAAAAAATTTAAACAGAAGTACTCACAGAAGCAAAATGAGAGGCAGGTTGGTTTCTAAAAAAATGCTTAAGGAAAGAATACAAATTACTTATATTTATGGTTTCTAAAAAAAGTGGTTTATCTGCTTCTTCCACTTACGTGTTGTGGAAACAGATTACAAAGCAAAGCAAAAGCCATAAAAGCTGTTTGTGACCAGAATTCATTACCCATTACTAACAGTTTGCTCTTCTGTGTCAAGAGGAGAACCCTTCAGAGGGGATAAAAATAAATTCTGATGTTTTACAGTTTTGGGGGTGACAGGGTTTGGAGATCTCTGCCTGATTCTTTTTTTTTTTTTTTTTGTTCTGGTTCTTCTGAATATGCAACTTTTTAAAAATAGGTATGAATTTCCATTTAACACTGGGCCAGCAACACAGTTATAAAAGGGCACTGTCATTTATGCTATGGTCATATCCATAAGCAAAGTTTTGTACAGTGCAGAGTGGCAGCCCAGTTGTCTTTCTCCTCACTCATTGGTGGGTCTAGCTCTGGTGTTGATTTCTGCAAGGTTGATGAGGTTGTCTCTGGACTTCTGGCTGAAATTGCCCCAAGATATCCCCAAATCCACAAGCAAAACATATTAGATGTGGTAGTGATGCAGTGTGCAGAGTTTCCATCTGTCAGTGGGAAGCTTGGCTGGTGGATTTGGCCACCCATGGATGAGGAGCAGTGATTTCCTTCCAAGACAGATTCAGCACTTTGCACATGTTAAAGTATAACTAAATGGCACATCAAAAATTTTCCTAGTCCTTCTGGAATATGGCAGTTTTGGGGTATATGTCTCTCTGGTGATGAAAATCCTGGTTCTATGTAGGTTCTTCTTTAGGTACTTTTGTAGATCTGGACCATAATCTTCTTATAATCCTTTTACAACAGTCACACTGCTTAAGATGAAACAAAGGTTTACATACAAGTATGTGATTAAGAGCCACTGGGACAATCTATTTTCATATCTTAAAATCTAAATGTAACCCATTTGAGTGGAAACTCAAATGGATCACTCAAAAGTGACATTTAAGGAGGACCCATATTTGAAATGACAGTGAGCTGTCACTGCAAAAAAGATCAACAGATATCCAAAATAGGTATAATAAAAGCAAGAAGGAAGATATTACAGTTCTTTTGTGATGAGTGAAAAGGAGAAATCAGTTGGTATGCTATGTGATGTAGCAGTTGGATTAAATATGGAAGGACACTTTCTGTGTTTACATCTAGGTGATATAATGTTCATGTGGAAACCCAAAGTAAAAATCTTTCCCCCAAAAAATGAGATTCATAAATTACTCACTGAAACATGGATTTGCTTTCAATGCATCAGAGACAGGAAAATCTAAAGACAGTCCTGAAGAATTAAAGCATTAAACCAGGTAAGTCCCTCAAATATGCAACATATCCATGTTCTAGTTTAAAATTTCACTCTTTAAAGCATAGATGTGAAACCTTCTTCTGAAGTCAGTGGAGTTATTCTTAGTTATAGTGATGGAAGAGAAAGCACAATATAACTCACTGTTTGGAAAAAAACAACCCCAAACTCAAAACTTGCTATGACTGAAGCAGATAAACTGTTTATTATTTTAGCTAAGTAATATCTTGACATCTCACTGTTATTTGAAAATTGCACCAAAACTTGCTGTTTCTTGACTCTGTGATAGGACCTGCAGGGATGACATATGCAGTGAATGAGACATCTGGTCTGGAACAAAGCTTTTTTTTGGTCCAGAATAACAGTCACTTTTTCTTCAACCACAAACAGCAGACAGAGGTAGGGATCAAAGCCAGGTAAATGTTTCACAGTGTATATCAAAAGTGATTATAATAAGAGCTTACAGGGCATGAGATTTAATTATCTCTCCAGAACCCAGGGCATTTGTCTGCTGCTTGTTTTTGCAGAGGCCTCACTGTGGTTAACCAGGTTTGTTTTACTAGCTGAAGATCATGTGTCAGACCACCTCGTGAAGGTATGTGGGTAGAGTATCAGCATAAATCCTCTTTTTTAATTTGTTGAGTTGCCCACATGGAGGGACTGTGGGGCCAGGATGGGAATATGCCTTCTGGCAGGGATAGATCAAATGTGGTACCCACCTGGTTCCTGTGCATCCCTGTGATGCTCCTCTCTCACTGGCATTTTGGCCAGGCTGGCCACCTGGGTTGGTTACGCTGGACTGCAGAGCAGGAGGGGTGCCACAGTGTCAGGGCAGCTTTAGCCTTGTCTCTGTGAAATGAGGATGAGGAAATCAACAAAAGCAAATGCAGGGTTCTGCACCTGGGGAAGAATAACTTCATGCACCAGTACAGGCTGGGGGCTGACCTGCAGGAGAGCAGCTCTGTGGAGAAGGACCTGAGGGTCCTGGTGGACAAAAAGCTGCCCATGAGCCAGCAGTGTGCCCCTGTGGCCAAGAAGGACAAAGGTATCCTGGGGTGCATTGGGAAGAGCGTTGCCAGCAGGTCGAGGGAGGTGATCCTGCTCCTCTACATAGCCCTAGTGAGGCCACATCTGGAGCGCTGTGACCTGTTCTGGGCTTCCCAGTACAAGAGAGACATGGAGCTCCTGGAGCAAGTCCAGAGGAGGGCAACAAACATGATTAGTGGACTGGAGCATCTCTGTTATGACAAAAGACTGAGGGAGCTGGGCCTATTCAGCCTCAAGAAGAAAAGACTGAGAGAGGATCTTATCAATGTATATAAGCATCTGAAGGGAGGGTGTGAAGAGGATGCAGTCAGGATAGTCAGTTCTTGATATTCTAGTCCTTGGCATCCTTTGCAAGGGCACAATATGACTAAAGTGGTATGTGGCAACATCAGTTTTTAATGCTGAACCTGTCAGGTATTTCCCCCTAAAATCTATAAGAGTGACAGGGTTTGAGAGTAAAAATTTGAAATAGGTTCTGTAGTTTGAAATAGTTTAAAATGCCTTAAAAATTAGAAACAATTGGCAACCTGCTGGAAAAAATGCCATTGCTGACTTTTGTGAACTGTGTAATTTTTGATAATACAAGCAAGAAAAACTATTTTATATCCTGGAGGACTATTCTTGAAAATAAAAGAGCTCCCCTCACTCTTCTTCCAGTATGGTAACATGAAAAAAACTGTGCAGTGGAGGTGGGTATATGACAGGGAAGAAACCACACTTATTACCCTACTAGTTACTTGCTATAAAAAAGTACCCACTGGAAGAAGGAGTTAGATGACTCATTGAGGCTTGAATTTGAGTTCTGTTGAGGGTTTGGCTTCTGGTTTCATATGGCTTGTTAGAAAAGCAGTGAAAATTTAATTAAGTTTTAGGCACTGACCCTTGGGAAGGTCACTTCAGGTCCCACTAGGATAGATGGCAGAAATACCTTTGCAGTCTTCAGTGCATATTGATCATATTGGCCATATTGATCAACATAACTGGTCTACTCTGGCCTCCAATTGGGAGGTCTGGAGACACACCATCTATAACGCTGCTGATGCTTTTGAGAACGCACACAGGATCACTCTTGAGGAGAAAAGACAACGCAGAAAGAATCGTGCCTTGCAGAATATACCACCTAAGGAGTCTTTCTGCTGTGCCTTTTGCAACTGGATGTGCCTGTCTTGTATTGGCCTTTTTAGCCACCAACACACTTGTGACAAACGTGGGTAGAACCCTTCCCAAATCTTCGTTCACGAAGTCTAGCCGTGATGACTTAATGGGATTAACATATCTGGGAGTATCAAACCTACTGTGTGTGCACTGATTCTGCATAGGAAGTCAGACATCCTGAGCATGTCAAGCATACAGCAGAAACATAGATCATCTATGAAATCCACGTACTAAAATCAACCCCCACGCACTTCCAATTTGGAATAGCTACTGAAGAGTAACCTTCCTCCCCAGTGAGCACCTCCATGTTTTCTGGATGCTAGGCAAGCCAGAAGTCCTGAACAAAAGCAGGAAATCCTCCTGTTTTGCCCAGGTGACAGTTCTGAGTTGGAGAAGTGAGTGTAGCAAAAGAAAACCTCTTGGAAAGAATCTGTGGAGGAGAGAGGAGGTGTCCAAAGGGATACCGTGAGAGGCTGCCTGCAGATCTTAAGAGGAAGAAATTCTGTTGAAGAGGCCTTTTTTTCATGGTATTTCAAGCTGGTCCTGATAATTGCTTGAACAAATTTACTTGGACACTCTGTCATTTTCAGGGATGGCAAATCCTTTGCTTTCAAAGAGCTCAGTAGATATATTGGCCTGCTGCAGGGACAGCATATGCACAGCTGAGCAGGAGATAACAGCATTTTTGCTTGAATTTCCCCTACAAACCACAGCAGGTTTTCAGCACAGATACTTCACTGATATGCAAACATACTATGGTTTATTATTAAATCTGACTTGTCTCTTTAATTCTCCAGGTACTTCTTACAAGATTGCCTCTAACATCACCTGAGACACCCATTAAAGGTAATTGAGACCTGCCTAGAATAACTGTCTTTAGTAAGACCAAAAGAAAAATGATCAAAAGAACAGGAAGTCCTTCAAACAGATTAGCATCAGTAGTGTGTCCTTCTGTCTCAGGTCAGTGATGTTTATGTCATGTTATTTATGTTCAAATTTTACAGGATTTTATGAGGGAGTGAAAGGTCCTCCCCAGACAATCATATGACACTTTTCATTAGTCTTATTTTCAACCTGGAGATATGGCTTTTGATCCCTCATGTTCTTCTGTTGTCACCTGCTGTTGGAAGTGGCATGGCTGTAAGAAAACAAAACTCCTTGGTACGATGCCCATACAGAATGAATTTAGTAACTGTTTTTACCTTTAGAGTTCTTCTAAATATAGGTAATTCTCAAAGCAGCCCTGAGAAGTATTTTTCTCAAGGTATCAGTTGTAGAAGACAGCTGTCAATACATATCTCAGACTTGTTAGGCACAAATAACCTGCTAAGTTACTAAGCAGCAATTTAATACCGACTGAAACATTTCCTTCTCATTTCCTGTGTATCCAAGGAATCAGAAAACGAGAGTTCCTAAGGCTATAACGTGAGTCACAGAGAAGCCAGTTTGGACACAGTAAATCAAGTCTCATAATGGGTCTGTTGAAGTGTGATGACAGCTACTGCTGGGTGACGTTAAATGTGTGAAAAGTGCTGCAGGAGAGGACTGGAGAAACAAAGGGAAAACATGTTAAAATTTGCACAACCAAGTCAGGTAAGGACTGGAGAAAAATGTAGCGCAAAGGAAAAGGTTTGCAATCATTTCAGGTAAGAAGTAGGTAATTTCTGCAGTCATACTTCTCTGTGTTGATAAAAGAAACTGAAGGCAGAATCTCTATCAGATGAACTGGTAAAAGGGAGCAGGAGCAAACAGCTGCCAAAAAAACTGTACTCAGCCCAGGTGTGTCCCTACTGCCTCTTCCTATAGTTGCTCTCCCCTCATCCAGCTTCCCTATAAAATGATGCAGCTTTAGAAAGACACTTGTGCGTCCACAGAAACAAAGTACCCATGCATAGCAAGAATAAATCTTTCTCAAAAGTGGAAATAGTCTTAAATTTCAAAAGGCCTTTGCAAGATAATAAAGGAATTTGGGCAGAAATGAAAGTGCCCATGAATGTTTTGAGAACAAAGTCTAAATAAATCTAGAAATGAAACTGATTTTTTAAGTATAAGAATGTAAAAGAAAATGAAACTTTAAATATTTTGTGGAATATTTGTCCAAAGTACAACATCTCACCCCTTTACAAACAGTAGCAATACAAGTGTAAAAAGTGTGCGACACACTTACTAGTTTGCAATAAACAGAAAAAAGAGTTTAATGTTTTAGGCATAGCCCCAATGTCTTTTGAGAAGTTTCTTTAAAAATAAAAGAACATAGACATAAAAATAGGAAATTATTATGGAAATTTGGGTCTCATGTTTTTTTTTGTTTTTTTTTTTTTTTAAAGCACAAGCTAGTTTAAATTATTTTTATTTGTTTCATGGTTTGTGAGTTTTTGGGTACTCATTTTCGCGCCTTCCTCCACAGCAGTGATGTCTGACAAAGCTAATATTTGTTATTTTAATGAGCTGAGATTTTCATATAATTACTTGAAGATAAACTTATTAAGCATACCATTAAATGTTATGATATAGCTCATGTTATCAGATAACATTATTTCCTTCACAAAACTTACCAGGGAGCAATTGCATGCTTCAGCAAGTCAAGTGAAGTGGCCTTACATGAGAGGGTCTTAACTAGCAAAGAGTAAACTTAGGTAAAAAATTACCTGGTTTCCCATGCTTTACAGCAGCAACATAGTAATATCTCAACAGGAAAGGCAAACCCGTTGACTAGATGATGGCCTTGTTTATAGAGTGCAGTCTTGTGACTTAGGGAAAGAGGTTTGGTAACAGCTTTTTTTTTTTTTCTAAGGAGGAAAATCGACCAACTTAATTGTCGTGATTGTTTGATGTTAGCAAAGGCTGTTCCCTTGCATGCTGGTGTGGCAGCTCAGTAATTTAGATAAAAATCTGTAGCTTGTTCACTTCCTATCAGTCCAGCCCTGCTATGAGAGAAAACAGTCTGGAAACTCTTAAGGAAGTGGGGATTACTTTCATGAGGAGCCTGGCACAGGGTTTAAAGTCTACCAGATCCTGATGACTGCTTGTTCAATCCTGCATTTACTTATAGAGAGCTTAATTGAGTTGACATAAGAATATTCCATTTACAGTGCAAACAAACAAATTAAAAAAGGCTTAGTTAGACATTCTTAGTGGTGTCAGATTAAGCCTTGATCCTAGCAAAATGCAGATGTTATCCTTCTGCTTTTTGTGTGTGATAGGCAGCCTGTTTACTGAACAGAATGCCTTGTCTTATGCTTGGCAACAAAAAGCTACACTGTTCTTGCAGCAGAATTCAGTATTATAGAAACTGGGAAACAATTTTAACTCTGTGCTCCAATACTGTTAACATCTGCCTTGTTCTGCATCCAGTGCTTTCCTCAGAGCTACTGGAGATATCTTAGTCAAATGGTCTTACCGCAAAGCTTTAAAAATTTTATACCCTTAAAGTAAAGAAAAGAAGAAGTTTTTAATAAATATTCAATTTTAAGACCATGATCAATAGCCATTGCAATCAGTAATAATTCACAAAATTTTATATCTTTATGTTTTTATATCTTCTAACAGATTATTCATCACCATTACTACTGTGGATTGTGTCATGAAAACAGAAGCATCTCACCTGAGACAGCTTTACAGATTTAACTTTGGAGTTTTAATACGGAGACATTTTTCCAATGTACTTAACTAACAAATATTACTGTTGTGAACTCTGCTTATTCTATGGGTGTGAATTGATTGAGAGAGGGATGAAGAATGTATTTTATGATGTTTCTGCAAAATAACACCCTCCAGAGGGGTATTTACCCTCACCGGATGACTCGGTCTTTGTCAGAATGGGTACAGTTTGTCTAATCTGCATCTGAGCAGTTGGGCTGTCAGGTAAGGCCCCAGAGGAGCTGCATGATGCTTTGCAGAGCCCAGCCCCGGTGCACAGAGGTCACTGTGTCCATGTATCTTCAGAGGACCAAATCTTTCAGTATAAATCTACCCTTATTGTCCTGCCTGCCTTTTAATTCTGTTTCGTTTGTGCCTGATTTGCTCCTCTGCATATTCCTCTGCACCTGCCAGGCTTCTGTTTTTCAAGATCATTTTATGCACAGAAAGTGATATTTCTGCTGTTTTTCCTAAGGGACTTTTTTAAAAAAAAAAAAGCATCAGTACACTACATTCAGACCGCTGTCCGGATTTATGACCATGGATACTTGTTTTGACACTGTCATTTCTGAGTGAGGCTGTGATCAATCTGTAGGAGGGGGAAAACAGTGCTTGCTACCTTACCTTACTGTCAGCTCTCTACTTCACATATCAGTGTTATGACTGCAGTTCAGTTTATATCAGTGAAGCCCTGGTAAAATGTTAAGCACTCTGGTAGTGCTGAAGATTAATATTATTTTGCTCTGCAGAGCACACAGCTATTTCAATAGGACAAGAAAGTCCAAACAGGTCTTGACAGTGCCTTGGATAGGAAAACATCAAGCAACCCCTTGTTGCATTTGTTTCTGAAAGCAAAGGGCGGAGTCTGGCTGAAGGTTATTCTTCTTTCTGTGCGTATTTCTCTTAAATACCTTGAGTCACAGGAAAAAAGAGAAAGAAGATGTCTTTATTCACGTTTCTTTACAACACTGATACCTCTCCATGTTCACAGTAAGTGCAGAAAAACTGTTCTTGCTTTGATTTCTTTTGATCTTGGACTGGCACCTGCTGGTGCAGGAAACTGGAGACATTGTGAATGAATGATAGCTCAGCAGCAGTCAGCTACAGTGAGGTTAGAGATCATGGGCTTGATGGCCGAAGGTAGATCCTTACTCCCATTGCACTTTCTTCAATCCCATTCTTAATCCCTGTAATGTCTGATTTGAGAATTAACAGAGAAAGATGAATAGCAGTTCCAGGATTGCTTTTTTCCCTTCTAGAAAGCCTTGTGCAAGTGCACAGCAATCAGCATTTCAAAATGTGCCCGTATTTCTTCCATTGAGAAGTTGCAGGGGAGCTTACACCTGGAACACCCCACCTCATCTCAGATGGGGCTGTGCACTGTGTGCTTCCACTAAACTGCAGCTCCCCAAACAAACCACGAGCCCTTAGACTGATTAGTGGTCTTTGAAATACAATCTAATGTAATACAGTCAGAAAGGAAGAAAGTAATTTGGAAAATAACAGAGAAAAGGAGAACAGTACTTTTAAAGCACTTCATTGCTACATTTGCATCTGTTTGGCCGTATTAATCAAGTTTAATAGCCAAAGACAGAAACAATCTAGATTTTCTGAACAGTTGTAGAGTAAATAACAACACATTGAGGAATTTTTTCAGTTTGATCACTTTCTTGAAAAAGTTACAAAAAGCAGCTTACTCCATCCTCACTCCATCCACTACAAGACACGGGTAGGCAGTGCAACTCATGGTGCCCAAGTGCCGTGGTGGGGTAAGAAATTTGTCCAGACTGCCAAGCCCCAGCTCCATGTGCAGTCACTGAAGACAAGCAATTAGGGCTTCTACTCTAAGATTTATTTCATAATTTAGAACATATTTAAGGAATTTTCAAAGCTGTGGTATGTACACTGCTAACCTATGGCAGATTTGTCTCTCAGCAATCTTCTTCCCTACTTTGGCTATGCCCAAAACCAATGCTGAGTCATGGTGTGGGTATTTCTTTGAGATAGATTGTTTAAGTTTCCCCTAGCAACTTGACATTTTTAATTGTGTAGCATGGTACAGAATTACTAGACTGAGCATAATACATTAAGTCAATAAGCCTTGTATTACATTTTTAATCTGAGGCTTCAGAAATCCATGTATTTATGTAGGTGTGTTTCCTGCACATACTTTGAAGCCCAGGACATGTATGGCTTAAGGGAATTGTACAACCTTCTTCATTTTATACAGGCAGCCTTGTGAATGAATGGAACTTACACTTTTTGTACACTTCTACAATAATCTTCCTGTGATTGGAAATTGTTCGTTTTTTCAAGTACAGATGGGCATTAAATATCTCGGACTATCTACTTCATGGCTCAACTCTGAAGTGGAGACTTGTGACGACGGAGACACTGCCCTGCATTTAAACCTGAAGAGGCACTTGCATCAACTCTCTCTTAGGAGTCATCGACAATTTGTGATATGAAGTGAATATGAAGTCAAGTAAATGTATTCTCTCCCCAAGGAAAAGAATGGTCTGTATTTTATTCCCTTGATTATTAGATGGAAAAAAAATTAGTGTTTTACCATTCTGGTAGCTAATGTGCCTCTCCCTGGGGCTCAGGTGCATAGGATGGAGAGGCTGCCATCTCCAGCATCATTGCCAAGACAGATGTTACCACCCTCATAAACATTTCAGCTCGGCACAGTCTCTTTGACCTTCATCAGTCAAAGCAAGCTGGTTTAGCAAGGCCCAGTCTGTATTTGGACCCCTCAGGCCTGCCCTGGCTCACCTCAGTTAGGCTGAACAAGAGCTGAGAGGGCAGTGTCCCACACAGGTAGTCTCGGGTGAGAACCCTCTGCAGCAACGATGTGTGCCAATGGATGTGTGTGCATGGAGCCTCCCAAGCCAGAGCACAGCTGGCAGGCAGACTTTGCCTAGGAGGAGGATTGGGTGTATCATTTGTTCAGCACTTTGGGAAATCAGCAAGTAAAAGCATCTGGGAGATCTCAGTCTAGCAAAGCATTCAAGTACCTGTTAAAATTTAATTGAATCAATAGCTTGTTGACTTTGGTGGGACTAACCTTGTGCCTCAGTTTGAGGCTGCGTTTAGGTGCTTGGCTGGATTCAGGTTTGAAATATTAATTGTTGCCAAATTTTGTGTATTCTAATACAAGTAAGTGTGGAGAAAACTGAAGGTGATACCACTCCTAACATGAATGCTACTAAACTTGTTTTGGAAGAAACTGGTAATTGCTGTTCGAGGTGGAAATCTAACCACCAGTTTTGCATGAGAACATGTTTTGCAGTTTCCTCTCCTTGCTCACTCTGCCGTAACTGTATTTCATTTGCCTTGCCCACTTCCAAGTCCCTTCTATTTGTTTTTCTTCCTTGTTTCACTGTTCTGGGAACTGGAGTTAAAAGGAAAGCAAGGCCCTTTGAATCTGCAGCAGGCTGGATTAACTGAGATGAGCAGCTCTCCCTCCTCTCCCCTGCTCTGCCGTTTGCAACTGAGTGATACCATCAACCAGCCCTTGTTCCTTGCTCTGCCCCATGTGTTTTCTCTTTCAGTTGTTTTGTTATTTTTTTTTAACCTGTCACTCTCTTTAATTCCACATGCACCAGTGAACAGCAGTCACTGATTCTTGATCTAACTACTACACAAGAAAAGCTCTTACACAGGCTGCAACCTGAGCTTCTGCAAACACAATTAAAAACTCCAGCTGGTCAAGGTGCACCTCTGCTCACATTTCCTTTTGTCAGAGGGCTGCAGGGGACCGCGCTGGGCAGATTATTTACTCTCCTCTCTATGCAGCATACAGCAACATTTCATATTGGAGGTTGCCACCCAGTAACTAAACATGAGATAAATAAACGTGAGTAAAAAATACTTGTTCTTTGCAGAATATACTAAGATCATTAGGGGATCACACACTGTTTGTTTACTCAAATGAGCAAGCAGGAGTCAAGTTGTGGAAGCTTGTCTGCACCAAAACTCTCCCTGTTCATTTTCAACCCTTTTTGGCAGCATAGCTGGGAATCCAACATGGGTAAAAATAAGAGTGCTGGGATAAGCTCCCCCAAAGGATATCACAGGGTATGGTGGGAAGGCATCATGGTTGATGTGGCTTGTTTACTGTCTGGTAGTTTTCACAAGGACTTTGAAAAGCAATCTGATCCTCAGTAGAGGCTGGCACTGATTGTTACTTCTCTATCCAAAGCAGGAAGGTAAGAAAGACCAAACACCATGAAAAGACCAGAAGTAGTGGAGGAAAACCACATGTATGTATGCAGGCAGAACATGACAAGGCTATCAGGCCTGTTTCCTTCAGGGTTTCTTCACTGGCAAGCAGAAGTCACTTTTGCAATGAGGTGGCTGGGAGTTGTGCTATGTCTTATGGAGAGGCTTAGGGAAACACTGCTACTCCTCCCCCAGTGACTGCAGAGGAAGGCAGTGAAGGTTTGTCTTAGCCTCTGATGTGAGGCATGAGTCCAAGGCTCGGCCTCTTTTGTTGATGCCCTCTATATTTAGCGAAGAAGCAAAAATGTCCTTGAAACGCGTGGACATGACAGGCACTTGTTTGTACTGGGCTTCCCCAGGGAATTCTCATCTAGTATGAATCCTTCTGCATTGCGCCACTCTGGGGGAAATGATAGAGCTCCCTCTTGCATTGTAACCATGTTATGTAAAGCATCTGAAGACACTACCCTCTGAGAAGATGTGCCAGCTCCAAAAATCTCATTCAGATATTTCAGATATGATAATAACCAATTTAAAGTACTAATTAAAATAGGATGAGTTTTGTATCTCCCCCAGCTTTAGAAAAGAAAAATCACAGCCCAAATATAAATTTCATAAATGCCTGATAGACCCTCTGAAGGAAGGAATTTGGCAGAGGGTATCGAGGCCAGGCCATTTTGAGCAATGAAAGAACCTAAAGCAAGACTTTGAAGTCTGACCTTCAGAGTCTATATTAATACACTGCATGACAAAGGTAATAAATACTACAAAATGGGACAGAACATATCTAATTAAGTATTTTTAGCCATGCTTTGGCATTCTCTTCAATCATATTTCTTTCCAGAAGTATTTTCAAACTTATCACAGTTTTCCAGTGATGTTAGTTCTGAAAATACTGCTTTCTTTTTCTCTGTGCAAAGCAGCACACGATTAGTTATTTTATAGTCACATCCACTTCAGTGGTGTCATTTCCATTACAGCAGTGAAAAGGCCTGAGAGAACTGTGACTGCATCATTTCACTGAAAACTATGGGCCAAGCACGTTCTTCTGAGCTTTATGTTAAAATCAGTGGATGAGCTGATAGGATTTGCATGGCAGCTGATTTGCTGCCATGCAAACTGGAATGCCGATTTCTTCCACTCCCTGTGGACAGACTAAAAAGTGTGCTTCCTTACTCGTTCTGTTTTTCTAGAATGACAAAACAGATGAGTTTTGGAGGTCTCCGGTCTGACCCCCCCAATTTTTTACACCTAAGTTGGTTGTTTATGCACAATTTTAAGTGGAGCAGAGAGCAGGGTCACATCCTTTGACCTACTGGCCACTTTAAATGCAGCTCAGGAGGTTCTTGACCTTCTTTGCTACAGTTACTCGTTGGTCATTCTCAGCTTATTGTCCACCAGGGTCCCCTACTGTCCTTCTCTGCAGATCTGCTTCTCAGGTGGTTGGCTCCCAGAGGCTATTGGTGCATGGGGCTTTTCCTGCCCAAGCAAAAGATTTTGTACTTTCCCTTAGTGAACTGCATGAGATTCCTACCAGCCTCTTTCTTCAGCCTGATCCGGTCATGTCTCTCGGAATTGTCCACATGACTCTCTGGTGTATCAAGCACTCATTCCAACTTTATATCATCTGCAGTCTTGCTGAGCCTTCCCTCTGTCCCAACACCTAGGTCATTAATGATGTTATGAGACGCAGTGTGAAAAGCCCTGCTAAAGTCAAGATAAACATCCACCTTTTTCCCCAGTTTCATTGTAGAATGCTATCAGGTCAAGCATTTTTTCCCTCTTTGCAAATCCTTGCTAACCACTCCCAGCTACTTTCTGGTCCTTCTCGTGTTTAGAAAGGTTTTTCAGGATTCTATGCTCCATCACCTTCCCTGTGATTGAGATAAGACTGCCTGGGCTGAAGTTCCCCATATCCTCTTTCTCACCCTCCTTGAAGACAGTGACACTTGCTCTCTACCAGTCCTCATGAACCTTAGCCAATTGCCATGACTTTTGAAAGATAATGAGAAGTTGCCTTCCAGTGACATTGGTCAGCTGCCTCAGTACTGCTGGGTGCATCCAACCTGTGTTCACCCAATGAGTTCACAGGTTCCCTAAAT
This sequence comes from Manacus candei, assembly GCF_025592945.1. Taxonomy (NCBI): domain Eukaryota; kingdom Metazoa; phylum Chordata; class Aves; order Passeriformes; family Pipridae; genus Manacus; species Manacus candei. The sequence goes on along the minus strand of NW_026138059.1, from coordinate 9,975,492 downwards.
GATCCTCCTCCTCCAGCAAGGCAGTCTTTTTTGTTCAAGTCTTTTCCACTGGTCTCAGGGCCCTGGAATTGGTGAAGGACAAAACCAGTGAAGATCAAACTGAAGAAGGCATTCAGTCTCTCAGCCCGTTGACTACCTTGTCCTTTGTCACGAGGTCCCCTGCCCCATCCAGCAGCAGGCAACCATTTTTCCCAGTCTTCCTTCTGTTGCTGATATACCTGTCAAAGAACTTGTTACCCAGCATGTTCCACACCAGATTTAACTCTACTTGGGCTCTGCCTTTCCTAAACTCATCCCTACATGTTCAGGCAGTGTACCTGTATTTCCCCTGGGTTACTTGTCCCAGCTTCCACCTCCTGTTTGCTTCCTTTTTATGTTTGAGTTTAGAGAGGAGTGGCAGTCCTGCAGCCACCTTCGCTTTTATACCTGTTTATGAGGATGGACTATCCTTGAGCTCAGAAAAGATGATCTTTAAAAGTAAAACTTTAAAGTCCTTCCAGGCCTGTATCCCATACAAATCTTCTAAATAACTCTCTGAACAGCCCAGACTCTGCTCTCTTGGAGACCAGGGTTGTGATCCTGCTTTATGCCTTGCTCCCTCCTCTCAGAATCCTGAACTCCACCAGCCCATGGTTTCTGCAGTCAACTGTCCCTTGATCTTCACACTCGTTTGCAGTTTTTTCTCTTTGTAAGCCTGAGGTCCACCAGAACACCTCTCCTCTGATTCTTGTCTCTGAACTGCATAGTCCTCAATGGCTGCAGACAGTTGGATCTCTGCTGGCAAAGCCGAGGAATGGATGATGTGGCATGCCTTATAGGAACCAGTCACAGACAGGGAGGCATGGCAGATGCAGAGTGGATTCCTCTACATTCCTCATTCCCTGCATCAGCTTTTGGTTCAAGAATCCAGAACAGCTGTGTAAAATGATCTTGCATAATTTGTGAGCGGGATGAAACCTTTTCCCGAGAAGCACCCCCAGCAAGGCTGTTCTGGCAGTGTCCCCATGTCCCAGGTGCTTGTTTCACAAACTGTTTCCATATAACAGGAACTTGCAAGGCTGAGAAAGGGCGAGACAAAGCCATCTGCTTGAGTAGCTTTAGCTACAGGAGCAGACAAACCTGATAACCCAGGAACTTTACAGTGGTTGTGCCAGCAACCATGACTAATACATGGAAATAGCATCTGAAATTCTGGAGGCTTCCATTTGTGGGATCAACTCAGTCATTTCATGTAGATCTCTGTGTGTGCACTGGATGAGCACCTGCTGGAGAAAAAGTGGAAGGCTGCTGAACTGTAAGATGCAAAAGGCCACACTCCACAAGTAGAGTCATGCTGGTTTCTGGGACTGGCTGAGCAACAGGATGCAGATTTGCATCTGGTTCACTGCCCAGTCCAGAGCGTATGCATGATGCTCTGTGACTAAGAACTCTCTGAGGACATGGGAGAGGCTTTCCAAACTGAATGCTGTAAGAAGTGGATAATGAATGGTCGATTACAAGTATGACCAACACTATATGGGTATCTATCACAAATGTCACCATTCTTCCATCAAAGTTCAAGATAGAATATGCCATGTTAAAAACTGTTAACAGTAGTACTTCTGCCTGGTCTTGACACTCATTCCTTTTTCCTGTTCCCACTTCTTCCAAGACGCTTTTCCCAACTGTCAACCAGTTTTTTACTTTTTTATCTTCTCTTTATATTTGATTTCCTGATCTTATGCTATAACAGCAGAATAGGCATACTTTTCAGACTTTGCCTAATATTGCTTTTCATTGAAAACACCTGCCTATGTGGAAATTAGTTCCTGATTGCATACAGTTTGCCTAACCCACGTTTCTGAACTGTACATAAGCATCCGATGCTTGGTGAAGCAAATCCTGCTGAAATGTGGGCTTCATGGGGGAACTAGTTCTCTCTAGCTTTTCACACCTCATTGAAGCACTCAGTCACTGACCCACATGACCTGCTGAATCACTTACCCTTTGAGGCATGTCTTCTCTGCTCTGATTCTGCAGCCTGATGTGTCACTGGAGCAGTAGTGGAAGATGGTCTTTCCTGTCCTCAGGCTTTGAATTGCGTGAAGGAAAACACTTTTATTCCTTGCTGAGCTGGGTGACGTGTTTCTTGCAGACTCACAGATATATCATAGGTTCCCAGAGTCATAGAATGGCTTGAGTTAGAAGGCATCTTAAACATCATCTAATTCCAAGACCCCTGCTGTGAGAAGAGATGCTTTTCACCAGACCAGGTTGCTCAGAGCTTCATCCAACTTGGCCTTGAACACTTCTAAGGATGGGGCATCCATAGCTTTTTGGGCAACTTGTGCCAGTGCCTCACCACCCTCACAGTAAAGAATATTTTTTATTTTTAATATCTAATCTAAACTTACTCTCAGCCTGAAGCCATTCCCCCTTGTCCAGTCTTTACATGCCCCTGTAAAAAGTCCCTCTCCATCTTTCTTGCAGGCTCCAGAAAGGTGCTGGAAAGTTGCAATTAGGTCACCACAAAGTCTTCTCTTCTTCAGGCTGAACAATCCCAATTCTTTCAGCCTTCCCTCATGGTAGAGGTGCTTCATCCCTCTAATCATCTTGGCAGCCTCCTCTGGACTCACTTCAATAGGTTAATGTCCCTTCTGTGCTGGGGACCCCAGAGCTACATGTATGCAGCACTCCAGGTGGGGTCTCACCAAGGCAGAGTAGAGGAGCAGAATCACCTCCCTCGATCTGCTGCCTGTGTTGCTTTTGCTGCAGACCTGGACATGTTTGGCTTTCTGGGCCACAATTGCACATTGCCTGGTCATGTCCAGCCTCTCATGCACCATCCTGCAGCGGGACCTAAGTGCAATGTGCACCCAACCTAGTGGCCCAGCAGTATGGAATGTCTGTGTGAGGCACTCCAGTGCCATTCATGGGAGCTAAGCTGAGAGATCAGAATGGCTGTATAACCATGGCAATAATTTTAATGTGTATCTATGCACCTTTATATAATATATTAAAAATGATTAACAGTATAATTTACGAATAGTTTTGCACTCCATGTGTTGTTCAAGGCTCTGTCATTGCTCCCAGACCTTACAAAACTCAAAGAAAATTCACCGATCTCCTTGAAATGCCTCATGTTTTATTTCTTAATTATTTTACATGTCTCCTTTAAATTAACCATGGTTCATATGCATACATTCATGCACTACACTGACAACACTGTAACCATGGTTAGTATGTACAGGCTTGTGCATGGTACTGACTGCACTGTAACAGGCACATACCTGAACATTATATAGCATGATTAACAGTGAGTTCTTCTTAAACATCAGCTTTGCTGGTAGAGAGATTGAGTGCAGTCATCTGTGTGACCTAAATTGCTTCATGAGCTGAGGTTGCTAAGAGAGAGTGAATAAGTGATGGCATGGCATTATGAAATCATGTTTTCTCTTGTGTAGCTAAAAATGGCTGCAGTCAAATAAAATGGGCTTTAAGTTTGCTTAATGTGGTGAACTTGTATATGTGGTTTCTCACAGGAATGGAATAAAAAAATTCTTTTTTTGAAGGGCTACTTCAATGAACGTTAAGAGGATTGGGCAAGAACTCCATCTTCTTGCTGAAGGAAACATTTGCTAGTTGTGTTTGCCCTCTGCCAATAGACACTTTCTCAACTGTTTACAGCTGAGGGTTTACAACAACCATTACAAAGCACTGCAGGTACATACAGGCACAGTTCACCTGCTGTGCCATGAGCAATTCTTGGCAGCTCCAACAGCCCCTGGCTTGCAGTAGCAGCACCACCAGTAGAGCAGCTGCATTGAGAGAACAGCAGGAAAGATGCTGCATGTTCTAAATGTTCACTGATAACATAAAGGATCAGCTTGTTTCAGGTTTTTGGGAAAGTTTTCTGTATAAGAGGGATACAACAAATAGTGACAGTTCCAAGTCAGATCAGGATAAATCACCTCTTGGGAAATAAAGGAAAACAAGATTACTTGTAACGTGGTAAGCAGGCACAGTATGGCTTTGCACCTAGGTTTGGTACAGCTGATTTTTCATGTTTACAGTGTATATGCATATGAAGCCTGTAACTGGTAAAGCAAAGTACCTATGAACAAAGAGAATGTTCAAAGCATTGTTTTGCGATACTGTGGGGGAGATTCTTGAATATCCCAGGGAAATTCAAACCAAACTCCCCAAAGATATTTATATGAATTTCCTGTGGTTCCATGAAAATTATGATTTGTACTGTGATAAAGACATATTCTACATTCCTTCAAAAGAGAAAAAAATATTTAAAAACATCTTCCAGTTATCAGGGAAGATGTCAAAAGTAACTGGGAGGCTAATAGGCCATATTCCCACTTCACATTTCCCGCTTTAAGCAAAGGCTAAGGATTGGATACACTCTTATTTGCTCTAATCATGGAGCAAATGGATGTACAAACCGAAAAGGTGCATTTATTAGTAACTATAAAGGAAAAAAAATTGGTTTTGAGGCAGCACCCGTTTGTGTTGCTGCGTGTTCTTAGGATCATGGTAGCTCAATTATAGGAAAATCAGTTGTCCTCAGAAAAGCACTGCTGGGTAAGTCTATGGTTTATGTGATTCTGGAGAAAAGCATTCAGCAATTTGTTTCCATCATCCCAGGTGATGACTGTGTAAAGAAAATTTTGCTTCATGGGACTCTGAGAGAATGCCTACAATGCCAAATCCAATATTCTGCCATCTAGCCCTAGTCATCATTGTCCCCTAAAGAGAAGAGGTTTTACATTTTTTCTGTTTCTCTTGAAAAAAATGAAATTGCAATCCTATTTCTTCTTTCATTGAAATGATAGTGTGGTTAGAAACCTCCATAACCATAGACTGTACTACCACTTTTCAGAAGAAAGCTGTAACAATTGTCAGATGAAACCTTTCAGAATATTTGAAAATAAATTTTCAGTGGTTCCATCCTTTTGATCTTGTACAAAATTAAAATAAGACCCATTGATATTCAGAATTGCCTAAATGTCTGTGGTAAAAATTTTCTTTTTCTACGATGAAAATTTTAATGTTTTTATAGTCTAAGATAAAAGCTTCAATTGCTTTGCTAGTGTGAAGTATTCCATATCAATAATCCTGTGATTAGTTAGCATTTATGGGGTACATGAGTACCATGAAGAGTTTGTCAATTCACCCTTTCCCTTTGGCTTACTGCCTTCATCTTCCAGTTCAACAAGCTTTGGTGTTTCTGTTATGTAAACACACGTGAAAATGGCTATACATATCACAATGGTTATTAAATCATTAATGTCTGCAAACTCCAGAAATGTTTGTGTTGTAATATTCACTTTAATTGCTAACAAGACAGTAATAATTAAAGAAAATCCACTATTTTGTAACTGGTCTGTCAGTTCTTCTTTCACAGTGGTGAAATGCTCTTGGGAAAGACAGTGAAGAGAAGTTCCTCCCAATGGGAGAATCACGCAAGTGAATGGAAAGAGATATGATAAAATGATAAAATCTTCATTTAATGGTTTAGAACATTAGTCATGTTTTAAAATTATTTATGCGTCTGCCTCTCTTTCTGCCTATTCATCTATTCATTCATACTCCAAAAATAAATGATGTTTCTAATTCTGGAGAAGGAAAGGGTCCATATGCAGCTCTGTCTGACGTTTCAGGTTGTTGTATTTTTAATTGTTACTTTTTATTGACTGAGATCAGAAATCGGATAAGGGATGCATGTTTGCAAAGAAGTCTGCCAATCCCCCCCAAAATAAAAGGCAATAAAAGAAGAGAAATGTTGATGTATTTCATAATTCTGTTGTGCAGTTGTGTTTTTTAGAAGAATTAATCTTTATCAAAAAAGTGACTGAAAGGATTTGTCATTGTGAATTCTGTTCTTATTGATTTTTTCTTGGTAAAGCTAGGTTCAAATCCATACAATCATTTGGTGGTATAATGTACACTCCGTCCAGCACTGCTGATATTGAAGGATTGAAAGAATATTGAAAATCTACTCTGAAATCTAAATATTGAGTATATGGTGAGCCTGTACTTTAAAATATTATATTTATAATCAGGAATCCAAAACAAAATTCTCAAAATTTTGAATTACCAACCAGACATGTTGTCAATAAGGGGTGAGTTCCTATCTGGCATTCCTTCAGAGCTGGACTGTCAGACATGTCTGAAGTTGGCCTACTAAAAATCCCCATGTACTTTGGAAAAGCTTGGTTCTACACTTGCATTCAGGCAACAAAATGGGACCCCTTTTATTTTCAGAATCAGAGAATTGTAACGACTGTTATGCCTTTAATGAAGTCTGTGGTTAAGTAATTAAGTTGCCTGACTATAGATTAAGATATCTGGCAGTACTTTGAAAATGTTGGCTTTGTTTTGACTTGTGTCTGTTGTCTGTACTGCAGCTGTCAGTCATTTCTTGACATCTCCTAGAATGTTAGCGGCTTTTGTTGCAAATATATGTTTGTGTTTGTGCCTTGTCAAGCACTGGGGACAGAGAGCACCATCCTACAGCTTAGGGTGGATTCTGAGATGTATGAGTGCACTTCCCACAGCACAAAGCCTGGTGCAAAGTAAGTGGCTTCCTGGTGGATTCTCACAAATACTGAAAGTTGTCCCAGTTGCATGTTTTGCCCTTCACAGCTTTTAATCTTTGCCAGTTTTGTCAATTTTTCTTCCTCACAACATATCTAGTTTTTCCAAGCCAATAAAATATAAATACTGGTCCATCTAGTCTGGTATCGTATCCTCAAAATTAATCAGTTCAAGAGACTTCAGCAGAGGAATTAAATGTATACCAAAAAGAAAAGAGCCCTTAGGTCTGAAGAGCTGATGAAAGCAACTGAAAAGCTATCAGAAAGCCACTGCTTAATTTTTATTAGACAATATTAAGAGATATTAGGGTATTTTTAAACAACATATTATTATTGCAAACTTTTATTTTAATAATAAAATAGACAATTTTCCCCCCTCTACTAATTCTCCCATGACATAATATCTCTTATCTCTGGTCAAAATGCTTTTTTTCCATTTCTGTGATCAGCAATTCCCTTTTAAAATGTCTCCTCTCACCTCCTTCTTTGATCACCTTTGACAGACTGCTAGAGTCTGGAGGACTAGTGCAATTAGAAAAGCAAGGAAAATCTCAGCATACAAAACATGTTTATATGAAATACGACTTACACGTGTTTCCAAAGCAGAAAGTCAGGATAAAAAACATGTGTAGTAATGCAAGAAATGGCAGAGGCAAGAAAAATTGGCTGGCGTCTCTCTGGTGCTGCAATTCATACTTTGCCTTGGGGTTTCAGCAAACAGCATCTGCCTGAACCTTGATGGCTAGAAATCAATAATATAGATTTCATCTGCAAACAGATGCAATCTCTGCCCCTTTATGGGAGGAGCAGCCAATACCTCAGGCAAATACAGAGCAAATACAGCTAGTGTGTGCCCTGGGGGGTGTTGTGTAACCTTGTAAGCAGCCTTATTTTCATAAGCAGAAGACAAATCAAAGGGTCAGCTATGAGGGGGAAAGACTGCTAGGGACAAATTAAGGAGCAAAGTGTAAAATAATTAGTTTATAAACACATTATGGAAAGCATGTAAGCAAGAAACTTAGAAGATTATAATTTCTTAGGAGGGATAGCTGAGCTACCAACAGGTCATAAGCTATGTTTTAAAGTATTTTATTGACTTTTATTTCTTAGACACTTTTATTTCAGCCTGATGTTGCCAGTCCTTCCTTCCTTACTTCCTTCCTTTCTTCCTTCCTCCCTTCCTCCCTACCTTTTATTGTTTCCTATTTTTCCTTTATAGTTCTCTTTCAGAGAGAATAAATTTTTCCCTCTAGCATCAGCATATGATTTCTTAATTTTGATGGAATTTTCATTTTTTTTGCTTCAGTTTTCCACTTGGAAATAAAAATATCATTGCAAAATAGTCTGAAAGGATGCTACAAGACCTCCTGGATGGTTTAAGAGTATTTCACAACAGACTTGCTTTTCATAAAAGCAATTTCTAGTGAGGGGACATATACCTTTAGAAAAAAAATAGAAGTGAAATCACCTTTATTTACCTCTCTGCTGCAAATTATACTTGTTAAATACAAAATATTTTATCACTGCACATGTAAATCACAAGTTTTTGGCAGTTACATAACTGACAAAACTGTAGAGACTCAAGGTATTGTTCCAAAGTATCTTTCACTTAGTTAGACATTAACAGGTTCAATAGTTGTACATTCACATGTTAAGACAGCATCCAGTTTTAGAGTTCAAATGAAAACTTGCTTTTCAGTGTATTGTCACTGAAATAAGGGTATATGACTTTTCTGGAAAAAGTAATGAATCCTTATATTGCACTCTAATGGTCTGGAATATATTGTCTCACTGGAATGCTAATGAATATTAAACTTTAATATTAATGGACTTCAGAAACTATATGTATATATTGAAATTTTAAGATTAAGGATGTACAGTGCCAACAGTCAGTAGTGCTAGTACAGAATTTTGCATTAATGGTATATTGAGAGCTCTCTAAAACTCGTCACAGCAGTGACCTACAACAACAACAACAATAAAAAATGTTGTTACACATTGAATGCACTTTTCAAACCATTTCTTCCTCCTTACAGTTCAGCTGAACAATTATTAATTAATTGTATTCAACTTTTCCATGATCCCACCCTCCATAAATAAGAACCCAAACCTCAAATTGAAAGCAAACCTATTTCTGAGTATACCAGATGCTCTGGGCATACTGCTTCCTCTACTATATATGTGATGTTTTGCTTTGACCTAGGCTGTTCTTTCTGGCAAAAATATATTTATTTTCAGAGATTCTAATTTTATTGGAGAGTAAAAATTTTTTTTGGTGGGCTGGGGGGATTGGGATATTCATTCAGCACTTTCATGAAAAATATGAACTCCGTGAAAGTAAAATTTCATTATGAAATACTTTACTTGGAAATTTTTTGACCAGCCTTACCATTTAGGTATCTAAATTTATGTACACTAATGACTCACATCTCCTTCCCCCTTTCCCCACTTATTTGCAACACCCTTGCTATTGTTTTCACAAACTGTTCTTTCCTCTTTCATTCAGAAAATAATACAAAGACCGTTGTATCACTCCTTGCCTTGATTTTCCTTGCCTTTCCAGCAGCTGCTTAATTTCTTGGCTAAAGACAGAGCTCTTTTCTGAAATAAGAAAACACCTGTTGATTTTTCAGATTTGTCTTCTGTGTTACTCTCTAGCAAAGAGATATACCAAATCTCACCACAGTTCAGTTAGCACCACTTTAACCTGCAGTTTGAGAGTCTAAAATAACCTCCAGAAAAGAGCTTGAAGGGAGGAGACAATGAAGAACTTGTTCTAGACAGCTGCATTCCACGGAAGTTAATTAATGTGCCAGATTTTAAGTTTACCTTTCAGTAACTTGGCTATTCCTAGATAAGTAAGCACATCTTTTACACTTACTTCTTTAGGGTACCATTGTGGTGTCACATTTCCAGAGCCCCACCTAGCCAGGAGGCACCTGACATTCTTTGCACCATTTGGACTTTCTGCTAATGACCTTATTGGCTCTGCAGCATTTCTTCTGGGGAGCCTCAGTTTTGACAAATTTGGGGTTCACCAAGCTGAAGCTTCTTCCACCCACACCTGGTGGGGATTTTCAGAAACAGTAGCCACTCTGACCAAAATGTTTTGTCTCAATGAAGGACCGAAAAAAGTGGCAGGCCCTCCCTAAAAATCTCAGTAGGTTTTATGGCTTTAGACAGACACTGTGTTCACAGTGTTACAGGTTATGAACATCAGCTGAGGGTGGGATTGCTCATCTAAATTTCGCTGGCCAAAGGTTAGCAGTCCAGCCTCAGTTAGTCACCTAGTCGCCCTCAGTAGTCAGCGGTGAACTGTAGATAGCTCCAGAAGTGATTCATTACTCGTAGCAGGGTCTACCTGAAGGCAGGATGACTCACTGACTGCAGAGGGATACTGCTAGGGTGGGTAGAGAGGTGAGATCTACTGTGCTGCTGGATACTGTTTGTGTTAGCCTGCCTTCAGCAAAAAGCAATAGCCTTAGCTGTAAAATACCTCCAGGCTAGGCTGCTGCACCCCCCATTCGGAGCAGGGTAGGAGCACACACCTGGACAGTCACGGCAGCTCACAGGACAAGTGCTGGCAGGTTCAGCTGCCATAGCTGAGTCATGTGGCTGAATCCTTAGTACCAGCATCTGTTTGCAAAACTGACTCTGAGATACTTCTGATAAAGAGAACTAGAATTTGGAAACGTTGTGAGTGCTTTTCAAACGTTACACCATTTCAAACACCTCAAGCTATGACCAAATATCTTAGCACCCCCTCTTCTTGACTGCAGTGTCATATGGCTCTTTCTGGTTGGAAAGCAAAACATTGTATAAAGCCATAATCTAGTCCCTATAACTTCATTAAAATTATTTTCACATCAGCTTTCTTTTACCTTAGAAACTCATCAGATTCAAACAGAACTGTGGACCCATCCCAACTGTTTATAGGGAACCCAAATAGTCTACATGATCTCTCACTTTATTCCTGATGACTTTTTGTTACATCCTCCAGACAATTGAAAACCCCATCATCACAGCTACATTTTCTTTCCACAGTCTGGAAGCTTTCTAGTTTACCTTGTTCCTCATGTTTTAAAAATCTTTCTTGAACTGATTTCATTTTCACCTCCTTTTTTAGGTACACTGGCTTTTCTCTTACTTCTGATGGACTTGTTGCTGTGTGCCACACTTCTTCCTATGAAATACATCGACTTGTGATTGAATATTTCGTGTTTCCATTTGCACCATCCCATTTCATTTTGCTCAGAACCAGCCTTGTTTACTTCCTGTTTGGATGGAACTTGTTGTCTTTGCTTTACATTTCATCTTTGATCATAGTCGCAAAGGTGTAATCCTGACTGTGCAGACACCACTGGTTTGTCTCCGGCTATGTCTTTGAGGTTAGTCACAATAAGTAGAAGCACTAGGGAAGTCTGGGAAGGCTGTGGGTAATGGACATCACAGGGTTCTTGATATGGAAATATTTGTACTGGGCAATGTTTATGTTTTGCAGTCATGCTCAGGACCTTATCATGCTACATGCTGTACACCTACAACAAAACACAGCACTTCCCCATGACCAGACACACTACATACCGCACATTCCTCTGACACTCCTGCCTCCTCCGCTGAACTGTGGATGCAGATCAGGTTTGTAGCAAAATGTAAAGTGTAAAATTGGTGTCCTGTTTCTCATTCACGTTTAGTAACTGAACAGTCCTACATATTTGGATGGTTTTGATCTGGATCACAACTGTGTTTATAGAATCATGAAAAGTTTTTATTTGAAAAGAAATATACCTATATATACCTTGAAAAGATACCTTTGTGAAAGAATGTTGAGTAAAATCAACAGAGAACGAGTACAGCAGTCCTTGGTCAGTGCTTGTTTTAGTTTAGGAATGAGCTAAATAATTTTAAGCCGGGCTCAAACTGGAAATATATATTTGCAATCTATTTGAAGGAAAAATACAGGATTACTTGAAATGGTAGACATTCATTTAGATGAAAATAAACTGTGTCCTCTTTGTTTAACTTACTGGTACATATTCTACTAACTCAGTAGAAATGAGTCTTGAAGCTGAGACAGCTACTGAGAGGATGAACTCTGGCAAGGGGTTTTAGAGTCTGGGTCAACCATTTCTTCTTCCTAGCAGGCCTCCTTTCCCATCAGTCCCCACTCCTCCACCACCTCCTGCCACATGGACAATAAGTTGAGAAGATTCCCAGATGTGCCACATCACTAAAGGGGGACTGGAGGTGGTCAGAATTGTTTGTTGTGTACTTCAGCACACATTGGAGGCCAGATTTGCAGCTGAGGGATGGTAACTAACTCAATAGCATTTGATAGCAGGATCTCATTCCGGGGCTACATGTCATCTAAATGAATGTTTCAGTTTCAAATCTTTTCAGCTTTTTCTGTTCAGCTGAGCCCTGTGGCAAGCTGAATTGAACTAAACAGAGAGAGGACTGCTGAAGGACAAACGGGCACATGGAGGTTTGCAACACTTTTAAATCAATTTCATTTTACAATTAAAGTAATACAAATAGATTTAAATCCATACTTTTAATTAAAACAACAGCTTCCTGTGCCTCCCAACTGCAGGCAGAAGTTGAGTTCTATTCTGTGAGGAAACATGTCTTTTGCAATTTACTGCTAAGATAATACAAACCACACTGATTTACGCTTTAAATATTTGAACATCAGGGGAATTTATTTGTGACAGTTCGAGATCAAGCATAGGTAAATGGGGATTTTAGACAAAGTGGCCATGGAAGAAAACCATCCTCTTGGATAGTGCATGATAAGACTCTCAGGCACATGCTGGGATTCTTGGTGTTGTCCTGTGCAGAGTCAGGAGATGGATGCGATGATTCTTGTGGGTAGATTCCAACTCAGGATATTCTATGATTCTAAGATCAGAGGGCAGAGAAGTCCTCTTACCATCCCATCACTTTGTTTCCACAATGGTTTTAGAGCAATATAAGATGATCTGTGAATGTCTCATGATCTGGAGGAGTGAGATGGTCTCTCTTCCAACAACTGTAGGATAATAAAAGTATACAAATCTAAATCACTGAAAATCTAGGAAAATTGGAGCTTCCAGACTACTAGCCTGTTCTGGAAGGTTACATTGAAGGCCTGTTCTCAGAAATAACACAAATTTCAGCCTCTTTATAGTAATTGAAATCAAGGAATTGAATTCTTTTCTACAACAGGGAAAAAGAATGGAGATCTATTCTTACTGCTGTCACAGCAAATGGAGACAGCTCTGCAGATGCTCATTTTAAGCCCAAAAGATGCCTAGAGAGTCACCTCAGCTTGTATTTGCAAGTGAACCCAATAGACTACATCACTGTTTGATGTTGGTTGACTTTTGCATATGATAGGGTTCTTCCTGCAAGTATTAAATGTTGAGTGAAAACTGGTTCTCAAGAAAAAAGTGGTGAACTGCATCTTTCCAACAAGCTCAAGAGATACCTCGCTGTCCTGAGTCCCACATAGAACTGATTTGGGTGCATTTCTTTTTCAGTCCTGTTGCTGCAAAGCTTGCCCAATTTGCTTTGACTGGTGTAATGTTCTTATTTGGCCACAGTGAACTTTCTACAAGGTATAAGCTACACTACACCATGAGAAGACTTGTGATTTGGCATTTGACTTTGCAGTAGCTGTACTGAGGGCTCTTTGAGACAAAGTGTCACCACAGCTTGGAGAAACTTATCATCTAGAAGACATAAACCAAGCCAAAGATGATGTTACAAACAGGTATCAAAAGCAAAAATTATATGCTAAGTTATGCAGGAAGAGCTATGTACATGAAAAAGGACTAGAGACTTGGTCTCTGATCTTGTAAGCCTCTGCTTAACTACACAACACATTAATTTCTTGACTTTTTGCATGGTTAGTTCTTAGTTTCCATGGGTAGAGACAGAAAAAGATTGAGCAGAAGGATGTAAAACCTAACTGGAAGCATTATTCAGAAAAAAAGATTACAAGAATGAGGTGAGGACAATAGTGCTTTTTATAATGATTGGCACACGAATGAGTTCATTGGAAATGTAAACACAGAAAGGGACTGTCAGAGAGGGTGTAAGATGAGTAACTCAGACTGATGAATAACTGTGGAAGTGGTTAAGACTTCCTGCTCACCAAAGAGAAAAGCAGTGATGTAAGAAGAGGTTGGGCTAACAGGAAGGAGTAAGGGCAGCATTGCCCTCAGCGTGTTCAGCTGTGTCTGTCTCTTTGCGCACAAGTCTAAATCTCGGTGCTGGTTGGTTCGACACTTCTATGTCCATGATCACCTGACTAATAATCTCGTGGTTTTGTGGGTAACTGTTGGTGATCGCTACCCTCTGAGAGGTCATGCTACCCCCTATGAAAAAGAACATAAAAATGGGTTCTCCTGTGGAGCTCTTGACAACTGAGGCAAATTTGGAAACCCAGACAATCATAGCTCTTAGATATTTTTAATCATAGCTGCTGTGGCAACTCAACTCCTGTACAAATGTAGAAGCTAATTTTACAGGATTTCCTGTTCTTTCAGTAGCTAGACTGATTCCTGGAGGTGGATATATTTAACTGACTTTCATCTGGAGGTTGCTTTCTTCTGATACTGTTTCTTTTTCTGATATATCCCAAATTTTATTGGCAAGTGTAAGTGATCAAAATTCTCAACACCTTTTGTCATGGAGACCTCCACAGACTAAGCCGCTGTTACATCGTTGCCTGCAAATGAGCTGAGTAGCCCTTTCTAAGCCCATTTTATTTCTGAGGATGGGGCACCTACCACTCTCTCTGCAACATTATACTTAAGAGAATTGATATAGTCCCCTCTTGTCCCACAGGATAAATCCAGGATAAATATGGCTTAACCACCAAACCTCCTCAAAATTTGAAGGCATCTCTTTGCAGAGTAAAGCCAAATCCTGTATTTGCTTATTAGCCTGCTGTTGATATAGGCTGTTCTTTGGCAAAAGTTCTTGGAGATATTAAGTACCTCTGCAGTTCTGTGTTCAGAATGCACCAACATCTACAATACACCTGAAAAGGCCTTTTTCTATTTCTTTCCAACACTTATTTACTACTCAGAGATGAATCAGAAGAGAAGCAGTGAATCAGTAAGCTGTGGACTTTTAGAGGCCGCTTGTATCAGTCCAAGAATAAGATCTTATAAAACCTTATTTCTGGAAGAAATCCACTAGACTTCATAAAATATGGTACAAAGGTGCTATGTGGAAAATAACATAAGAACGGTGTTCCTAAATGTAGCCACAGATCATTCACAGATTATGATGGCTCCTTCCTCTCTTAAACAGCAAGATGAGCAAAGGCTTGCTATGGAGATTAACTTCCATAGAAAGGGGGATACACAAATTGTCACCCCTTTCCAGACTTACTTTGTACCTGGCACTGATATGGGTCAAACAGGGCTTGTGAGAGGAAGGTTACATGTCACTGATGATAAAGTTGCTCTTGGGTGTTTGTGGAAGAGCCTAATCAGCACAGCAACCATCATTTAGCTCTCACAACCTACAGTTGTGTTCAAATGCTGGATGGTGAAACACTTGTGTCTCAGCAGGTTAGATCATACCAAAATGATGACTAGGAAACTGGATTGCATTGGTCTCTGGTAAAAGCTCACTGTATGCAATCATTATTTCTGCTGCTTTCTTCAAAAAATAAATGAATAAGGACTTAGCGTCATATATTGAATTCTTCCTATGGAAAGAACAGTCAAACAACAGCTTGTTGATAAGATTCTGGGATAGTATTTTTTCCAAGCAGAACTTCAAACTCCCTGCCACTTTGGACACTGGCTGTGAAGAATGTGATATTGCCTGCAGCACACTGTAGCTTTTGACAGTGAGCAAAACCAAATATAATACTAATATTTATATACTAGTATATATTAGTATATACTAATAATACTATTTTTTGGAAAAAAAAATAGTACCCTTCAGAAATAAACTCTCTATCTTTTCAGTCATATTCTGAAATGAAAAGAACAGCCCTAGCCCCATATATTTCAAATTTACTGATACTGAGAGCTAACAGTTATTGTGCCAGCTCCTTGCAAGACTCCCTGCCTAAGCTCAGCCAGGGGTCTGGGCGTGGCCCAGGGAAGTACTGCACTTTCAGATGTTCACAGTCTAATATCAGCCTCACTCACAGAG
Source organism: Manacus candei (assembly GCF_025592945.1). Lineage (NCBI taxonomy): Eukaryota > Metazoa > Chordata > Aves > Passeriformes > Pipridae > Manacus > Manacus candei. The sequence goes on along the minus strand of NW_026138059.1, from coordinate 9,959,743 downwards.
AAATTAATTCCCTAACGGGATTCCAACTTTAAAATAATAGTACCTTAATGGAGACAGCAAAATAAAAGTATACTTTAAAAAAAACAAACGTTAACTTTCAGAGTGGTAGTTTTATTTGTAGCACACATGTTCTTTCATAGTAATACAAACATAGCAACCAAGAAACATCCATACCAGGTGTGACCAGCACTCCATTTCAAAGGACTCAAAAGCAGATCCAAGAAACTCCATGAGAGGCAATGACAGGACAACTTGCTCCCAGAAGAAAGTTTCTGCTTAATCCCCATCAATGTAAAGTTTGGCAATTTCAAAAAACATGAAGACTTATATCCCTTAGAAAAGTAATATACATATTATAGAACAATCTGTATTCCTTACTTATAGATTTCTGTACAGTAATATTTACAATACATTGCAAAGCTTTCAGTCACTATCTGATTGCAAATACTTGCTTCCAGGCCATAAACCCCAGACTTTGTACCTCTCTCCTGTTGTGCTATAGCCGTGGACATTGTCCTTTGTCACAGCATTGGAGCACCTTGAAACACTCGGGTGTAAACAGCAGTTCACTCTGCACACTCACACACCATTTGACTGTTTTTGTTTACATAGTTCTAGTAAAAAAAAAAAATTCGATTTATGACTCGCCTTTGTCCTCAGCCTCAGTTTAAGCTCCTCAGACAACTGGAAAACCAACTCCACTGCTAAAACTTCTGTCCGAACTGCAGTGACCCACTTTACCACAGCTTATCACTAAAGCTGAAAAATCCAACCCCTTCCGAAGCATGTCTTTTATAATCAAATAGTGAAAAACAAAACAAAAACCAAACCAACAAAACAATCTGGATAATTTTTTGAGAAAAAGACAGGTAGTGACTAACATTAGCAAGTTTTTCTTATTTTGAGGGATACATCTGAAAGACCTAGCAGAAAAAAGGAAAAGCCTGTACATGTAACAGTAACAGGAGCTGAATGAAGACTAGAGCTCCCACCATTTGGAAAAAGCACTGAATTACCCATTCCCAAGATGTATGGAGAAAGAAAGATTGTTGTCTGTTGTTGTTCTGACATACTGGGAAGTGTAAATTATTAGCTTCCCCAGAGGTATTTTTAAATAAAGGGAATCTATAGCTTATCAGGGAAAGATCTTAGACAGGTCCACATAATCTCTGAAGTAAATGATACCTGGGAGAGCTTGGGATTCCTACAGAGTTTGAACAAAGCCAGAGAAATTTTGCCACATATCAATGTGGAACTCCAACTCCCCCAAACTATTCACAAAGACAAAAAAGGGGATTAAAAAAATATTCAGAATGGGGCCAGTTCTGATTTCACTAAGCTCTGCCATAAAACCTTCATCAGTTTTGAGAATGGTTGATGTTCACTATTTTCAAACAAATTAAACATATTCCTTCCTAACATTGAAAATTCATGAGCAACACATCTTTCATCTTAACTTTTGAGAGCTGCTCAACTAAAAGAGCAGAAGCAAACAGAAGTTTGAAAATGAAACCAAATATTTCCTTGGAAACAAAACAAATAATTCTCTTCTCTTGCAGTGGGGCACTGAATTGTAATGCAAAAGATTTTTCCTGCACTCTGAGCTGTCTACAGGCATCTGTATTTTCAAAGAAAAGCAATCCTTGTCTCTGACAACTGTATATAAACATATATGTGGTACGGCACTTTGCAAATTGAGCATGAACAGAACAGATGTGTCAGGTTGTGTCCCTGACTAATAAACCCAGACTCGAGCCTTAAAAACCTGCATCTTAAGTGTATAATTCTTACTACAATTCTTACTATATGAGCACCATCTTGGAGTTTTCTGAGAAGCATCCTTTCATAATAATGTAACAAATACACATGGAAATTCCATTATTTAAAAAAATATCTGCCTATACTACCTTCCCTCTAAGTCTGCAGGAGCTCACTCATACAAACTAGTTAGCTTTCTCTCAAGTAAAAAGTGGGTTCAACAATTATTTTATCTGGAATTGTTATCCAGTTATCTCAAGAACTTCAGACATGCAGACTTTAGTACGTAACACTAGAAATAGAAGACAAATGCCCTGCATTCCCAAACTGTTGCTGTAATTGAGAACCAACCATCCAGGGACTGACAAGCACATTTAAAACATAGGGAAATGCAACTCAGATGATTTTTAGCTGATGTCAACTATGTCACTTAATGAGGTCTTGAAGAACAACTCTTCCACATCCATGGTAACACAAAGTAAACTTTTAACGTCTGTAGGACCCCCAGGTCAAGTCCCCAGTGTGCCAGCGGTGCAGATATCATGGGTGGCCATCCGTGCAAATTAAAGGGAAACTAGGGTTTTTCTTTTTGCAGTGTTTTGTGGTTTGTAATGTCCACATAGAAATGCTTTGGTGCAAGACATTTGCTAGCGAGCAATGACAGATTGGGATGTTTGAGGAACAGCCAGCAAATTCCATGAGTTGTTGCAGAGGCCTCATTCACTACACTGATGATCCAAAGTATCAGCTTTTAAAACACATTTAGCTCAGCCAGCCCAAATGAAGCATTTTACTGATGATATTGAGTAAGGTGCTGTCTACACTGGGTGTCATCAGGGCATTACCTGGCCCGGCTGTGCCCTAATGTGCCTTTTTGCCTTGCAGGGCAGAGATACTGTCTTGCATAGCCCTACTGCTAGGGAAGTTTGGCTTTATGCAGCCTGGGATACAATTTCCTAACGTGATTCTGTAAGCCACCTGATCACTCACAACGCATAAAATTAAAGGTGTTAAACCACAAGCTACCAAAGTTTGCAATGTTTGCAATGTCAGAGTTGGGCACACATTGCAAACAAACTGTACTGTTCTGCAAGCAGAAACAATGCATAACCCTCCCTCAATACCTGCTTCTTGGAACCATCCTGGAAGTATTTTGGGCTATTCTTTCCCAATGGCTGAGCAGGCTGTGTGACAAACTAGCAAGAGCAAACTAGGTACACCAATTTGGTTTGAATACTCACAGAGAAAGAGAGGTTTGGCAGGGATTTAGCTTACAACATGTTTGCCAAGTATCCCAGATAAAGTCACCACAGTTAGTCCTCACCAGCCAAGAGGATGATTTTGAATGATGTCAGAGTGAGCTCTGGTCATACAGCCCTGGTAAGACACAAACTTTGAATGTGCAGGTGGAGTGTGTCTGTCTGCAAGGAAATGCCTGACCCACAGGTCATTGCCACTTCGTTCCTGCTTTCTCCCCATATCCCTGTTGACAAATTCATTGCTAGAAGGAGATGGGTGCACAACACAGACCTTCTGTCACAGCTTGGACTGGCATCCTGAGGCAGTGAGCTGATGCTGAATGTTATTGTGGATGGCAGCTGCTGCTACACTTCACTTTTCCAGGGGCTTTAATTTTGTGCTGTCTCGCTGGGGCACAACCTCCACTTGTCATCACAGTCTTTGACACCCTTGGGCTTGACAAGAGTGAGGCTTCTAAGGGATGGGGGTGAGGGTAGGAGGTAATAATAAAATACTAAACTTGGACAAAGTAGTCATAAGCCAGATGAGGGAAGAGTTTCTTCCTGTGTCTGGTTTTGTTCAACTTCCAAGTCAAGTATTCTGAAGAAAGAAGAAAAAAAGTGTCATTTGTTATTTATCACATCAGACAAGCATAAGGTGATACTCTAAAGCTTTTATTCAGCTGCTTATGGCTATTACCAACATAGTAAATTCCCCACTCAGGATACTTCTACTTGAATAATGCCCATTCATTTAAGAAGGATGCAGAAACTCAAGGCTGAATAATCTTGATTCAACTCAGGAAGGAGGATGCAGAATGAGCCTCCTGTCTTGTTAGAATCAAGCAGGACTGATGGGGGAGGAGCTGAACTACAGGCTGAACTACAGCCATGAAACAGCAATGCCCATCTTGCTAAAGAACTTGGTTTTCTGAAGCTCACAACCCACAGTCAGACTTTGCAATCACCACTCTGATGAAACATGTTAAAGAACCCGATCCTTCAAATAACTCTGTTATTTACATGGGGCTCCACCAGGTCCTGGAGAGCTCATGAAAAATTAAATGGAGAACATAAAATATGAATGGAATGATCACTGGCCCATAAAAGCCCTGCAGTTCTTGAAAGGTTTCATACATAATGAATGTTGGGATTTCAGAAAACAGGTTCCTGCTCCCTTGTCCAAAGAAGATGCAACAATTTTCAAGCCTCCGTATAAAACAACGAACTTCCAAGGATGTGCTTGGGAGAGCCAGGAAGAGTACATTGCTCCCCAGTGGTACACAGGAGTCCACTGCCCATTAATAATCAGTAAGCAAACTAAACAGAGACAAATATTTGGATATTTTGAAAACATAGATATCCAACTTGATGCTGCATTATCATAGAAAGTGTAGGACTGAAGGAAAATTTTTATCAGAACTAAAAGATTTATCTTGCAATCACATGGTGATAACAACTCTCTCCTTAAAATCTTCTCAGTGGATGTAATATTTAGTTTATGGTAATTCTTAATGACCTTTGTCCTTTATTCTGGGTGCTGTGTACAGGTAGTTTTAGTTGACCCCTCTGAACTTCCTGCTTCTGTTGCCTAAATGATAAGTACGTTCTCAGTTTTCAGAAATTACCCTACTGCTGAGATCTGTCAGCTGCATATCAGCCCTAGTATCCTTAAAATTAGGTTTGTAATAAGGACCCTATGAATTAGTGTTTCCTAGGCTGTCAAAAATGTTGGTGCCAAAGGCAATTGCCGCCAGCGTAAAGCGCTCCCTTGTTCTAGGTATTAAAGTTATTGCAGAATGACCACAGACTGACTTGAATAAACTTGCTGTTTACTTCATGGAGATCTTTTCACCAGCCTGTTAGGATACATGCTAGGAACTACCATTTTATTTTCTATGCTAAAAACAAAAAGCCATTGACCAAACCCATGTGAGGTTATAGTGGTTCAGCCCCCAAAAGAGTGTTTCTCCCCTCCTGCCCTTGCCTTTGCCCTGGTGCAGTACCTCCTCTGCAGACTGCAAGCTCCCTGGGGTGCTCACCAGCATCTCCTGCCTCAGCTGCAGCATTGGACATCCTACCACCATGCAAATGGATGGGGAAAGGGCCAACTGCTCCTTCTGTGGTCTTCTGGCCCTAGACCCTAAAGCCAGCAAGGGCATTCAGGAGAAAAGCAAGCTTTCATCTGGTTATTTTTCTTGAGTGGTTCATGCTTGCTGTAATCTGCCTCCCATCCTCTGTGTTTAACAATGTTGGCAGCTGCAAGGAGCTTCAAAAAATGACCACCTTCCTCATTTCATTTTGCATATCTCCCTGGCCTTTCACACAGAAGGATGAGCAAGGAGAAACGATTAGTTCAGGAGAGCCCTTTCTTCTCTCTAAGGTAGCTTGGGAAAGGATCTGTTACATAACAACACTTCTTTAAGTTGCCAGCCAGACACCTGACAAGAATTCCTATCTGCAAGGGCTTGAAATGTTTGTGTGAAAATGGCTCTCTCTCCCTCTTCCTCCTCTTGCAGGAAGAAAATAGGCTTTTGAGAAAAGTTCTATTCTAAAAGTGAACAAAATTTCACATAATTAAAACCAATTTCAATGAAGTAAATGGATTATTGTATTATATGGATTAAAGGAATTGGGAGTGACAGCCTCACATCCATGCAGGAAAGAGGCTCAAGCACTACATTTCTCCACATTCACAAGGCCCACGTGCTCCATCAACAGCTGTGTCTACACCAAGTGATGTTCTTCTCACGCACCAATTACGAACTGTCAGAATATATACATGTAATCCTTCATATCAAGGCCTATTCATGCAATTTTTAAATATCACACTGTAAGCTGTGGCACTTATCCTAAGGGCATTATGTACTGGAAGGAGAAAAACTGTTATCTCCTAGATCAATACCAAAGGCTCCATAAATATAGTTCTTTTTCAGGAGATCATATGCAAAATAAACACTGCTTTTTTTAAAACCAGGATATCTGCTTTTAGCAGGGTTGAATTTGTTCTGCTTCTGTCTGTGAAGTAATTGATTTCCAAGTCTAGATCCACACATTCATATTAGTTACCTTTAGTTTAAACAGTGAAGTACCCCTCTGACCAAGGAAAACCACACAACCCATTCCCAGCTACCACTGCCAAACCACATGGCAAACCCCACTGCAGAGGAAAACCCAAAGCCTGTGAAACACTAGGGGTCCACCTGGAACAAACTTATGGCCCCAGCAGAAAGCTGTGGAGGAAATAAGATTGCTAGCAGGACCACTGACCCAGTTTTGCTTTCCTGATACTTGGGGGCACCTATGTGCGAGGGGAAGGAGAGAGAGTGAAGGAAAGTAAGGAGGGGAAAACTGTAGCAGTATAGTATAAATACAGTATACTCCTAACGAGTAAGAGTTTCAGCAGTAGAGTATAAATATAGTGTACTCCTAATGAGTAAGAGTTTCAGTTCAGCCTGTTATCCAAGCAACTGTAACCAAAGGTTGCATACTTTTCTAATGTTTTTTGGTTTTTTTGTTGTTGTTGTTGTTTTTTTCCTAGCATTTAATATATCAGAAATCAGAGAAAACAAGCTATTTGCAAGCAGGAATCTTTAGAGTACAGGCATCCTTCACAGACACTGAATCTTTAATTTCATGTGGGGGGGTCTGACCTAAACCTGGCAAGCTGCAAGCATTAATTTGTTTTTATTTTGGTTTTTGTAACAACATGGATTTCTGCTTTGCAAATAAGCCGTACTTGGAACACACAGTAAACAAAATACATTTTCCTTCAGCCCTTCATGAAAAGATAAGATAAACTTAGAAAAGCCAACTGCTCCTTAAAGAGGAAAGAGAAATACACAAATCACCAGGGTGAGGCTTTGCACACACCTTGAGTTCACCAGGCTGCAACGCACGCTGAAAGAAGCCATCACGCCAGTTCCTGGATCACCTTGTTATTCTCCTTGGCTTTCTTACACGTATACAACCATTTGATTATCCGAGCATTTCGCTCGACCACAGAGGTGCTGCTTGGGACCTGCTCTGTGAGTTCATCCTCCAGCAGCCCCTCATCCCCACTGTGCCTCGTAAAGTCGCTCTCAGATGTTGCCACACTGATGCTGCGGAACTTGAAGGAGACATTGTCAGACACCACGGAGAAGTTCTCTCTTCCAAGGTCCTCAATGACCTCCTGCTCCAGGCCACAGTACTTGAAAAATGTATCAAACTCAGCGAAGGACTTAGAGTAGCGAGAGCTGATGTCCGACTGGGACCGATGGAGACCTCTCCTCTTCACCTCCTTGACCTCGTCAGGAGGTACACTCAGGTTTGAGGGTCTCTCATGCTCTTTTGTACATACCCCTGGGCCTTCGGTGCTCACAGGGACCGTTTGCTCCACTGCATAGTCGCTTGGCTCACGGTCACCATCTTTTGCCGAGAGGGGCTCATTGCTCTCGGTGCCCGCGGTGTCCTCCATGACTCTGGGCAACTCAGGGGAAGGCAACTGCTTCTCCTTTATGGACCCATGGAAGATTCTCTTCACCAAGTTCCCCCGCGAGCTGTCCTGGCTTTGACCTCTCCCAAACTCGCATTTCTGACGGTAAATCACCAGGGAATCCGGCCGCATCTGTCTCTTGTGGGTGCTGCGCCTGGCGATGGGGGGGCCGTGCTGCAAGGGGGCGCGGCAGGAGTACCCCGCCTTGGCCAGCTCCAGGGGCTTCGCGCCCTTCCCTCTGCCCAAGTCCCTGCTGACTGCTTTGCTCTCCACCGAACAGGTCTCGCTGCTGCTCTCCGAGGCTGAGCTGAGCGAGATGACGGGCTCTTGCCTGGTGCTGATGACCTGCTGGCTCTTTACGTACTTGGCCTTATCGGCGGCCAGTCTCTCCACGGCACTTTTCCTGCCCGGGTTGCCGGCCTCCATCTGCCTGCGGAGGTACTCGGGCCCCTTGTTGAGGAGCCGCAGAGGGAGGGAGGAGTGCAGGTCGGAGATAGCGTGCATTCCCACGGCCCGGGAGAGTTCAGCTGGCATAGCAGTTTCAGGGACGCCGATCCTGCTTTCAGTCCCAAGGAGGGAAGGAAAAAAAAAAGAAACAAAACGAAAGCAGATAGCGGTGGAGGGCAGCCTGGCAGCTGGTGCGCAGAGGCAGCGGCTCCGCGCTCCGAGGGCCGAGTTCCGCGCTCTGCTGCGCCGTCGGGGCGCCCCGTGTCCCGCCCGCGCCTCCCGCCCGCCCCGCCGGCCGGGCACAGCCAATCCCGGCCGGCAGGAAGGCAGGGAAAGAGGGAGGGAGCCGCTCTGGTGGGGGCAGTGGCCCGGCTCCTGCCGCTTCCCGCGGTGCTGGGGCGGACCGGGCTCCGGGGACACATCCATGCCGTGGGCGCAGGGCGTCCGCACCGACGGCGAGGCACTGTGGGGGTTTGCTCCCCTCAGAAGCATCCTCTCCAGGGCCGCCTACGGGGGACGGGGCGCTGCTGTAGGGTCTGACCCGGCAGACCCCAGCGCATCTTCCCTTGCGGGGGCAACACTTCACGCCCCTCCCTTCGCGGCCCTTATACGTCTTCGTGCCTCCTCCCCTGCCCCCGCAGATTCAGCTGCCCGGCCTTGCCGGGTGCTGAGCTTAAAGGCATTCTTGCAATTGGAATGGTTTGGAGAGGACGCGGCTCGGGCTTCCAGCGCATAGCGATGGAGCAGGGTCCGGGCACGCCGGGTGGGCAGCACAGCTGTTCCTCCAGCTGTGCCTCCAGCTGTGCCTCCAGCTGTGCTAGCAGCATCCTGTCCTTCCCGGGTCATTTGTCCCTGGCCCACAGCTGAGCTGAGGCTGTGGACGACTAAAGTGCTGTGGAATGGCATAAATCTGAATTGCTTGTTATAAATCTTTGCCCTTCAGAAATACAGGGCAGATTTCCAAAGGGGCAGAATTCCTAGTTGGGACTGGCAATTCTGAAGTAGCAGGAGAGAGACGTTGGTTGTAATGTAAACACCTGAAAATTAGACATATAAGTCATAGGTAATCACCTGGGGCAGTTCAACTTTAACTCATGATCACATGTGAAATGCAGCTCCTCTGAGGTCAATAATAACAGTTATAGATAACTTTTCTTCTTACATAGGAAACAAAAGCCAATTTGTATATGTAAGGTTTTCCATGCATATTTTTTGTTGGTTTGGTTTGGTTTGGGTATAGTTTGTCTGTTATTTCTGGGGGATTATAACATCAGAACACTTTTGTGGTGATTGATTCATACTTGATCTTTATAATCACTAAATTGTGGCAAACAAGTTTATAAAGGGAGAGATGAGCTCTGTCCTCATGATACACTTTCAGGGTATATGACTGCTGCCAGCAAGGTTCTCATTGTGACAAGGGAAGTGTTAAAAGCAATTCTGGAGTTAGAGTTTGGTCTAGCTCTTCAGTGTAGACCACCTTAGAAACACAAACCCCAGAAATATTCTCTTACCATCATGCTTCTACTGCTGGTTTTCCTCTTAATTTTACATCATCTTTGTTTCTAGAGATGTAGGTCTGCACTCCAGAAGCCCTATAACACACACAACTGCCTGTTCACAGCAAGGATCTCAGATATGATGCTTACCTGAATCAGGACTGAAATTAGTGACATACTCTAAAATCACTTAGAGTGAAATTCTTGTGATTATGTAGAATGGGTGTATTTTTTGAGAAAGAACTTTTTTTTCTTCTACAGGTAAACAAGTAGAGCTGGTTCATATAATGACTTGCCTAAAAATTAATATTCTCAAAAACTAAGAGATAATAATAAAAGTTTAAGCACAGTTAATTACCGGGGAGCACTTTCTAGTTAAAGCAGTTCATACACAGATGTGTAAGAGTGTAGTTAATATCATTACATATTTAAATGTTGCATGGGATGCTGGGCATATAGAGAAGACTGATGTCTTCTGACAATGAATCTGAGCAATAAGCTGATAGATGTGCTGAATGTAGTTGTGAGGTTAAAGTTTCATTCCTATATGGACAAATCTGTCTGAATTTTTTCCTTCAATCTTTTCTTTGGAGTTCTATAGCACTGCATAATGTAACAACACATATTTACATTCCCCCATGCATTTTAATTTGTGTTTGTTCCAATTTCTAGTGCCTTGTATGTCTGAGCTTTCAGAACTTACAAAAAACCCTAATTTGTTTGCAGTCCTTTGGAATAATGAGAAAAATGAACACATGAGTATCAGTAAGAGTGATCTTATTAAACAACTCCAATTAATTTCCTTATCAGGGCTGTTTATCCACTCCTTGTCACATGCAAAAGCCAGTAGCAAAAGCAGAAATTCTATATTTTGCTCAGTGGACAATAGATTTGTGTTTAGAGTTGATACATAAAAACAATGAAAAAATACTGTTTAGGATGAAAAAAAAGTTTAAATCATTAGAAAAAAAAGAAGAGATATTTTCTTTTCTTTTAAAATGTCCTTGGTTTTGAATGCATGCCTGAAAGACAAACCTAGGCACTTTTGTTGGAATATTTTCATTTTCAGCCTGTTTCATTTTCAGTCATTTCCCATTCTCACTGACAAAGGAAGATGTGAGTTTTGATTTTCCACAAAGTGCATGTCACAAGAAATTTCTCATGAAAAATTGCAACAGCGATTTTCAGCTGCCTTTCCTGATATATGAGATACTTTTCCCTGAGAATCCTGGGTGATGACAACAACATTTAAAGTGGGAGAAGAGTCTTCCTAGAGTCAGGAAACATTGTGAGCAACAAAATTTTATAACCCTATCTCCTTTAATAAGGTACATCAATATAGCAGCTGCTCAGTTACGTGATATTTTAAATATATTTTGGTCATGTATTTTAAAACTTAAATGCATTTCAGTTTAAAATATGATTCTATACTTTGAAATATTTATATTTCTATCTCTTGTAATTAGCTTTTACGTTTATGGATACACTCTTACAATGTTCAAAGAAGAGAAAGCCATAGCATTTCTTCTTTCTGGAAAGCAGAGAGAAAGAGAGTATATTATGAGAGCCCCAAGCAAACCACCTTTGTCCCTGTCCCAGCACAGACTTGCAGACAATAAAGTGGAAATAAAAATGGGTGCAGCAGCATCAATCCCTCAGCCTGTCAGCTGTCATCAGTCGCTCTCTGGCATCAATGCATCAGGCAAAGGTAAGAGAAACAAGTTCTGCACACGCTAAGCCTTAAGCTGACACCGTGGGTTTTCACACAGAAGGGGAGTTTTTCAAAACACCTTCGAGTCAACTGGCATTTAAAGTTATCACTAAACACAAAGCAGTTTAATTTTATGTGGGGTAAGACAAATCACTGCTTACTCTGTTTGTATTAATAAGAGATGTGTTTGGGGCACATTTTCCTGTAGCTGGAGTCTGGGAAGTCAGTAACTGAGAGCCGCTGCAATGAGACTTAGCAAGAAGTACAGTGTGTGCAAAGCTTAGGTCATTGCTGTCACTGCTCCTACCCCATTGCCAGTGTCATTTGATTTACAGTGGTCAAAGGGCAAAAATGAAGTGGTGGCAGTGGGAAGTAAAGGCAAGGAGGAGAGAGAAAGGGGATCTCAAGCCCTAACAGAAGTGGGACACTTCCATTTTGGAGACCACCAGAACAGCTGTGTCCCAGGACTGAGGTTTCTCCCCTGCAGCAGCTCTCAGTGCCCGGTGCAGGTGTTGCAGCCCAGATCAGAGTGTGGTTCGCTCCTGCTGTGGCATTCTGAGTGGTGCCATTGGGTGTCCTGTTTGCTGCCCTCGGGTGACATAAAGCAGCCACAATCCGGAAATGAAGAGTTTCCAAACAGATCTCTCCAGTGGGGAAATTTCAGGCCCTTCGACATGAAATCAGTGAGAGTCCCAATTCAAATTCACACACTAGAAGATATAGGTATGCCTGTACATCTTCAGGCAGAATTTTAAGACTCCAGGCTTGAGCACTGTACAGCAGAGGCAGATCCACGTCACTTCTGTGTCCTCTTTTAGCCTCTCCCACCACTGACATATTGCTTAGCTTCCTCTGCCACCCTTGTAATTTTGGGTTGTTTGCTTCATTAACAACTTGGCATCTTAACCAGAAAACGTCTTCCTCCTAAAATCAATCCAGCCTGTTCACAATTGTCATTAGAGGCCTTTATTTTTTAGTAGAATTTTGGAAACCCCAGGTATACCACTTTCCAGGTTGAACAACCATCATGGATCTCAACAGGACAGGGTAATTTACATCACAGTGATTCATGGCAACATATGGGAAGCCTTATTAGAACAAAGAACAGAAGCAAAGTGATGAAATAACACAGTGAGAGTAAGAGATGAGAGGGAGGACAAATACAACATGGATTACACCAGGCAGTGGCAATGGGGAAAGTGCAAGCCATTGCATGCTCTCTTTGCCTTTTATGCCATTTTGTCCCTGTGGTACGTCTGAGCCTACTAATTCCATTTTGTCATACAGCTCTGACATACCTAACATGAAAAAATAAAAAATCCAACCCAAGTTTGATACCTAGCGCATTTAAGTGTGTGTTAAAATGTTGTGATTGAATTTGATTTAAAAAACACTGATCTATTTATCATGTTTTTTGAGGGATCAAATTCACTGACTGATATATATTAAAGGAGGGGAAGAGCCGGAGTTTTCGCAGTAAAATACAGTTATGATGCTCTGGAGGAAATAAGTAAGTTAACTTCCAGACCAATTCTTCTTGATCCTGAAAGGGATTCTTTGAATTTTGAATTGAAATCCTTTATGAATGAATGCATGTTACATGTGTTAAAATAAACTTTGCACTCAGTAAAAGGTTCTTACTGTTGCTTCTGTTGTGTATGAGTTGGATAAGTGTTCCCACAGTCATAGCTTGCAGTTGTAAAATTGCCTTCCTCAGCAATTGCAAAATCCTTTACAAACCAGCTAAGCTCATACACAGGCACTTCACCCAACATAGGGATTGGACAGGGCACTTCTTAAGTACTTTATGCATTTTATAGGCAGCCTTGAGCCTAGTCTCATATATAGTTAGCTTTGGTCCTAGAAAACCCTTTCACCTAATCAAAAGCTAAAACCTATCAAAAGCATTTAAAGTCATACAAATCTCTGTTGTTTTAGTGAACTTTCAGCATCTGTATGTCACCTCAAAATTCTTTCTGCTGTCTCTTTGCCTGGTAGATGTCTAAAACATCACTGCAAAGTTTTTGCTCTTGCTGTACCAAGACATTACATATCTATCCATGTGCCCAAACAGCTGAGAGATACAGCACATGGTTACATCCCATGAATTCCTCTGTGAATTTGCACACATGGTAACTCTCAGAGTGCACAGGCCAGATTAGGAAGCATATGAAAGGTCACTGATGACTGAACTTCTGAAAGAGGATTGCCTGTTGTCAGTTATATATAATTTATATCCTGTTTATATACTTATCTGGCAAGTGTGTGAGACCATTTTCCCCTCCCAGATTTGGAGCAAAGTTTTGGTATTGGATTTCTTGCTTCCCAACACAGTAGCTGTAATGTGGGTACTGTAGTTCATTGTCACTCAGGTTCTGTAGCTGAAAACATTTTTATTCTGCTTGTCTAATTAGAAATTTACTGAAGGTAGTGGGCAGAAGATGTTAATTCTATAACCTAATATTCATGCACCTAGGAAGTGCATGGATTTTTAGTTACTGTTGCAAAGCAGAAGGATTTAAACAAGGAAGGTTGAAAAAGTCTCACCTTCAATGCTGGTAAAGGTATTCAATGGAGATGTTCATTCAAATCACAATATGATATCTAAAAACTTCAGCTCTTCTACTATGCATGCTGTTATAAGCTCTCCCAGTCTAATTTTCAATGATACAGACTCAAATTTAGAAATCAAACAACAGGATAATATTCGTATTTGAAAATTCTAGTGGTACATAGGAACTGAACAATGTTCAGAGCAGTCTTCAGACATTCAAGTGTCAAATGAAGACAGCTGATGCAGGTGTTGCCTCACTCACACACTGACTGCTGAAAATCCCGTTCCCTATTTTCCTCATCCATTTTCTGTGAAGTATATTAAATGTTTTATAACAAGTGGTGTGTCAGTAAACACAAAATGTTTATATTAAAGCAAAAATTTTGACACATTTTCCTTGAGAGAATGGTCATGGGAGTTTTGGTACTGCAGCCTTTCCCTCCACAGCTGAGCATAGGTCTGCTTCCTTGTGCAGGTATGAGAAACCCACAAATACCATAGTGATCTCTGAGAAGGCAGCAGACATGCTCTACGTTTTCAGTACTTTTTAAGCTCTGGCAGTATTTTGAGCTGGGCAGCTTCTCAAAATCTGAATGACTGTGAGGAAGATGGCAACACACACCAAAAATCACTGTCCATCAGAGAGCTCCTTTAAAATGTAACTGAATTTGTCTGACACTATCCATGATGGACACAACTCCTAATGTTTAAAAAAGTCCATCTGTCAGTCAAACACCAAAACACTGCAAATATCACCTGGGGAGCACAGTACCAGAACCTGGAATGTGCAAATATGTGTAACATATGAAGTCTGTCGTCTTCTGTCTAAGGTTTTAATAACAAATTGGATGAGTTCATGATGCTTCCTTCCTAAAGCTTTCTTGTACTCTGTCTGAAGATTCAGCTATCAATCACTCAATCTTTCTTATCAGCGATTGCAAATTTTAGCCTCTTTCTTTATGAAATCTATGAAGAATCTGACCAAATACAATGCTTTATCTGTATCTCCTATATATTAATTTAGGACTAGAAGAGCTCTTGCATGGTCTCTCTAGCAAAGTTACTAGGGAATGAAGTCTGCATCTCACCTTTCCACAGAAGGAGCCAGTACTTCTCACTGCTGAGATACCTTTGCACATCTAAGAATTCTTCCCTTATCCCTTAGCAGGCAGGTCTGTAGTTCAGTTTTTGATGGACATGTGATAGTTAAGGGAGATTGCTGGAATATAGGCTGTCTAAGGGACTCCAAGGGTGATTGGTTTTTACTGTTTAGGCACAAGAAATATGCAAATCTAAGAAAACTGATAAATGTGCTTGTATGTATCACTGCAGGTTGTTTGCTTCCCCCTTCTAGATATTTTCAGATCTCCTTTGGTTTGCTGATGCAAGAGCTCCTTTCAGAGTTTAGATGGGAAAATGAACTAATTTATCAAGACAGTTCCCCTGCCAAGGACAAACCTTTACATTTAATAGTCATCAGTCACTATGAAGGTGTGATGGTTTATCCTGTCGCTTTCTTAAGGGCTTTTGTACAATTCAGACCTAAAAGGCAAGTATCTTCCAGGCTTAAAAGGAAGCCTGCAATCTGTCCTGTATGTACACACAGAGGAAATAGATAGCCTGAGTTTAGGAGTTAACACAGGCTTTTGGCTATTCCCAACTATCTTATTTGGCTAACAGGTGACTTAAATAGTGTAGATGTGGTCAAATCATGTCTGATTTAGTCGTGAGGCCAGGGAATAAATCTGAGCTTACGGATGCAATTCTGAGTCCTCAATAAAAATTTAATTAATTGTCTGTTTGACCTTTTCTAGATATTCACCGTGATATGCAACAATTCTATACATATAGTTATTCTGAGTTGGACTGAGTCTATTTAATAATTTTCAGCTTTGGTTTAGGGAGATGAGTAAGTTTCTGTTACACTACAGAGTTGTGTTTTAACTAAGCTGGGCAACATCTGTGTAGTAGGTGGGTTCTCTGACACAGTTGTTTACATGGTGAAATCAGGCCTTGTCCTGCCCTTTGCATTTCAGAGTCCTTCTAAATTCACCCTAACATCACCCGAGTTCCACATAACAACAGAAGAGCATTCACAAGTCTTGGGATGACCTGATTACAAATTCTTGATTTACATGAATTTATCTTGAAAATGATAACACATTTCTTCTAATCTGATTGACTCTGAAGATTAAATAACTTCTTGGATAAAGAGGGTAAAATAGCTTAGCTGTTCTGTATAATTATATCAATTACAAAGCTATACAAAACAAATAAACACAAGCCCCAGTATTCAGGCCTCATTAGGTTTATCCTACATTAAACAAAATTACAGATTCAGTAAGATCTTATCATGCTGGTGTTGCAGCAGCTGCTCTGGACAGGATCACACAGTTATTCTTACTGCAGAGTTTTTCTGGGAAACAACAGTCCAGACTTCTTACATGAACAGCTCCACCTCTGCCCTGCAAACATTAACTCAGGTGCTAACAAGATGCTCAACCCCAGCTGAGAAATGAGCAAAAAAGAGCTTCAAGTGTTGGTGATTTTAGTCATTCATCCCACATGACTGTTCAGTGTCCAACCAGGAATTTACCTGTCAGAAAATATTCTTCTACCTATTTCTTGTTATTTTCCATCTTTGCAGGTACAGCTGGTACAGCAACCTATAAACTAACCTATATGTTTAAGGCTCATTAAGATATCTTTTACAGAGAAAAATAAAAAGGGAAAAGTTTCCTGGATTTCTAAATTAGATGTCCAGGGCCACTGGGTTTTTACTGGAGCCTGAGTTGCGTGGTGGTGAGCTAAACCAAGGAACGGATTTTATCCTGATAGGTGTGAGGTGGTCAGGAAGGGAAGGTGAGCTCTTATCTCCTTGTTCTTCCACTGGCTCTGCTTTGAAGCCTCCAGTCACATTTCTCTGGGACAGGCAAGTCCCCTGGGTGCTGCTCAGAGAAATTCCACCCCAGAGCCACTCTGAAGGGATGCATGGACAAGGCTGTCCCAGGTCTGGCTCCTTCTGCCCTCCATCTCTTGCACCCTGCACTGTCAGGCAGGCAACATGTGGTCTCCAGCACAGATCATTTGGACTAGACCCTCACTTTACAGGCGTTTTGGACAAAATGACTCTTCTCCCACTCACACAGATGATAATTATGTCTCAGGGGTAACACAGGAGTCCAGAGGAGAGGGGTATGGGGTGAGTGTAGATTGACTCCAGGTGTAGTGTGGGTACAGTGGGCTGCTTTCACTCTCTGGTGCCTCTCTCCACCATGGACACTGGGGGCAGTCCCAGGACTTGAGGGATTTGACAGTGTAGATATAGCCCATGAACAGGCTTCATCTCAGAGAGGGAATAAGTGGAGTTAGTGCAGATCACAGGATCGGGGGGAAATTCATGCTGGTTGCAACTTCAGGAAGTCTCTAATCCAACCTCCCACTCCAAGCAGGGTCAGCTGTGAGACCAGAGCAGGCTATAGCATAGAGCTAAAAACAGTGTTGTTAGAAAGGATTTTATAAAGACTAGTCAGTCAGATTTTGCAGAGCAAGGGTAATAATTCAGAAAAATTAATAATCGATAATTTGATATTCTTGAACAACTATTTCATTTCCATTTTCACCATGATCCATTTGTTTAAACTTTCTATATAGATTTTAGGATTCTGTTTGTGTATTAAACTGGTGGGTAAATTACCTAGAACATCTTTAGTCATAAAATAAAGAAATTCTAGCAATATTAAAATCAACTGATGCACAAAAATGTGATGTGATATTTATTTACAGTCTAAAGTAATTATTTATCCCTACTGAAAGTGAGACTTCACTGGAGAGAAAAATAGCTTCAGTTTTGTTTTCTTTGGCTTTGAATAGAAAGTCTCTATTATTTTAGTACCAGCTGAACTTAGACGGAGACCTGTAATGTAGGCCAAATATAGCCCATTTCTTGTTCTTAAAAGTTAGAGTAACTCCAGATAGTAACTTCAAAATTATTTTAAATTTCTTCTTAGAAAATAGCCTCCATTAGCCCATTTGCTAACTGCCTCTCCTCCCCCCAAAAAACCTCACCCCCTAACAAAATCACTTTTAAAATATTTTAATGATTAGGCTGTATATTTTTTCCCTTTCACATCTTAAGAAAGTATTTAATTATCCTGCTGACCTGTTCAGTGTCTGTGTCCAACATGAAAGTGAAGAAAATAAGAATTGATGCACAAACCCAAATCATGTGGTATATTGTAGAATGAAAGTTAGTTGAAATCCTTGATCCTTTGTTTTAAGACTGGTACTAAGTAATGAATGAACAGATAATATGGCAATCCAGATTATGATTCTGGATTACCAGGGAAAAAATATTTCCAAAATACCATAATTATTAAGTTTTCTGATCTGGAGGTTTGTGCACCATGTGTGTGGTACTCCCAGTGACCCCAAGTACAAAGTAAATTGGATCCATCCAGTTTTTTAGCATTGAGCACTCAGCCCACATTGAGCTAAAGCCCTTTCCCCGGAGCGGAAGGCAGTGTGTAACCAGGCACTGACACACATGGTCATGCAAAATTGGAGTCTCCTCTTGAGCCTCTGTGCACTGTTGGCATTCAGCACCTCGCGTGGTCAATCCTGACACATGGTGAGGGAAGATGGGACAGAGCTTGGATTGGCACTGTCTCTTCTCCTGAGCTACACCTCTCTGAGATTGGAAGAGCAAAGCCCAGTCACTGCAGATGTTTTACAGAATGGGAGAAGAGCAAGGTCCCGAGGACTGTGCACTCACCAGAGCTCCAGCAAACCCACCGCTGGCTCTGGCTTCATATGCTTCCCTGTGGTGCTTGGAACTGCCCTTGATCTGATTTCATCAGAGCCAACATTTGCTGAACCATTTGTGAATCACTTGATGCTTGCACAGACTTGCTGAGAAACCAAAGTCATCTGCCAGAGCACAATGTTCTCGGCTTTTCTTTCCTTCCTTCTTGAGCCTGCTGCTTCAACCAACTGACATTATATGAGCATGGCAGAAGTGGAGATGTGCTATAGATGGTGAAAAATAATTGTGTCCTCATAGGTTTTCATGAAAAAATGAAGACCTTCTGTGTATCAGTGAATGCTGTTAAGCTATAAACAGCTGCAGTCTCTACTGGCTTCAGTCAGAGATAAGGACACAAAGCATCAGGCAAGTTTGTTTGCTCAGAGATACAATCACTCAAGAAATAAAAATTGCATCCTGTCAAGTTAGCCAAAGACATCAGTGCTCATTGAATCTTTACAAAGGCTTTTGAAAGGAGATGAATACTGTAAAGAGCTTAACTTATCACTTAAATAATTATAATATTTTATTTTTAAATAATTTCAGGTAAATGAATTGGTAAAATATAATTTAATAGTTATTTAACCTTTTTAGAAGCTGAAAAGTACTGGAGACAAAATATGCACACATTGGATTACTATTGTCTTACTTGAGAGATTTATTTTTTGTTAATACTGTCTAGGCATTCCCAATACTGAATACATAAATGGATATGACATATCAAAGTGTTATGTTGCATCTTTGAGCTTCAGTGTCAACACTTTGCCTTTTATGCTTCTACACTGTTCTTTGAAAAGGCTGACATTGTGCATTGGTCACTACATGGCCCTACTAAGTTAATGGATTTTAGAGACTGAAGAGGGGTGATCAGCAAGGATGTCAGCTGGCAAAATCAACTTCTGATTCCATTCTGCTCTACAGAGCAAGGAAAAAAAGAAGATCAAAGTCTTTCCTTTTCTAGACAAAAAATACGGATAACAGACAATGTTTTTAATGAACACTCAAATAATTTTACATATAATTTGAAGTGGTGGCACTTCCAAATCCTTCTGCTAGCAGAGCTGTTACCTAGTGTGGGTCTTATGTTTCTATGGTGAGTGTAAATACAGCACTAATGCACTTCTTGGGGGGCACCACACAAAGGCTGCAGTCCACATCTGTCCCCTCTCGCCTTCCCTATGGGGCTTACCACCTTCAAAGCCAGCACTGGTGTCTGCAGTGAAGAATGCATTTTCTACCACATCAATATGGATTTTCCTTCTATTTGAAACTGGTGTGCTGCTTACATGAACTATATTTGTCCTGCTTGTTGCTGAGGGTCTAACTGACAGCCCTGAGGCTAGACCCTCACAGGTCTAACACTGCACAGGTTGGAAGCCTGGCCCCCCAGCACCAACTTCTTTGTGGCTCAACACAAGAAATGATGGCAAGGCACATGGAAATGAGGACTGTATTATTAGTACAACAACAACAAGGTTTTGCTTTCTTTGCCAGCAAGACACAGTTGAGTTGCTCAGCTGAGATTTGCGTGGCTTAAGGTAAGGAGTATTAGATTACTGGAAAAGTCATTAGATTAAAGCTTTGTGCTGGGAAAGGCTGAAATGCATCTACTGACGAAGCCTGGTTGGTATTTTATCTCAGAGCACACAAGCCCCACTGTCCATCTTTTCCACTCCCTTCTTCCTCTCAGCTCTCCCATTGTGTTATCACTCTCCCTCTCTTCCCACTGTTGCTCACTCACTGCTGTCTCTGGCCAAGCATTCAGCAGCCTGCAGGGGAGGTGGTCTCCCTCCTCATGCTTGTGCTAATTGGGACTTGAGGAGAGACATTTGCTTTCCCTTCTGTGCTGATGGCTCCCCAGCTGGGGCCCTGGCTGGCTCTCCCCTTTCCGTGTCTCTTGGCTGTTCCAGGAGCAGAGCAGTTGCTCCCTGCTTCCCCACAGAGTACAGCTGGCTGCTATCCCTGCCATGTCACGGACCCGCTTGTGCTTCACGCCACTCAGACAGGACATTTGGAGTCCTCCATCATCATCCTGCTCTGCAGGAAGAGTCCCATACTTCAACAGAAATCATAATTTTCCCTCAGAAAAAAAATAACCAGTTGTGTCCTGGACTCAGTGTTTAAAGCAGAAACCCTCCAAGGACAGATAGAATATCTATTGAAAAATACACATAGATTAGTGCAAATATTGCTGTGAAAATGGCTTTTTAATTTTTTAATAGTAACATAGAATCTAAAAAGAGCCATATCTGTTGGCTAAGGGCAAGGCATGGCCTCATGCACACAGAGCTCAGTTACAGGGGTAACCCACTGGTGTTCCTATATAAATTTTTATTCAGTTCAGGTATGGATTTTTCAACTCAGTGTCCCGATAATCTCCTTTTGCTGCACTTTGATTTGTACTTTAATGTGATCTCAGATTTCCTGAACTGGATCATATTTGTTAGAAGTAGACAAGAGCACCCTACATCCCAATTACTGACTGGGACCTGGTCCAGCCTGGGTGGCAGGTCAGTGGATGTGCTTCACTTGGGCTGTACTGTCTGCTGACCTTACCCACGTGTCCCCCAGAGCAGCCAGATCTGGCTCAAGATGGTAGCAATAAACTTACCAGCAGCCTCTCATTTCAGGTGGTCTGACAGAGCTCATCCCTCTTCCCTTGTCTGTGTACACATGTGTTTATGCATGTACACTGTGCTGGAGGGAGAGCATCTTCAGAGCCTTTCCAGAGCAGCAGCATCATTCCCGCTCTGCTTCTGGAATCCAGGTGCTACCACGGACTCCACACTCAGTACAGCTGCAATCCAGTTCATCCTCCAGGTGGTTTCATACAGTCCTGTCAATTAGATCATTCATTCCTGGGAACAGATCTAGTTAAAAACAAGATATAGGAAATTCTAACTTCATTATAAGAAGTCACTGAGGTTTTGTTTTGCTTGCAAGCAGAGGAATGCTAAGCTGGTGGTCTTTAGCCTTTAGTGCACTGTTTGTGGAGCAGGTTGTGGCCATTTGGTTTGTGGTCACTGAGGACACACACAGAGACTCTGAGAACTCCCCTTTAAATGAGGCTTGATGCTAGCTTTCTCACAAGCCAGTGGAAACAATGGGTTTTTGTCAAGTACAAGTCGTTCTCCTAAGCATGTGGTTTGGAAACGAATAATGGTAAAAGACAGAAAACTGTTGTCACTTGATTTTTTTTAAATCTTAAAACATTGCAATTAGCTTTAATCATTTTATCACTTCACTGTATCAAAAAAGCTAAGGTTAGTAGAAAGCACTGAACACTCCTTTTGAACAATGCTTCCTTTGAGCTATTTATCCATGTAGTGCTTTGCTGGAATGTAATCAGCAGAAATAGTATCTGATGGGCTTCTGCAAAGCCCACTTAAGGTATATTATATTGTCAAGGCAGATCTGTAAGCTAGCTCTTTCTGATCAAGGGCTGCGTGTTTGATCTTAAATCTTCAAAACTTGGCATATAAGCTGAGAGGAGAAACCATCACTTAGTCTTTGTCCACGTCTCCATTGTGTTGCAGTGAGCCTTCTGTCCAGGGGAGTTTGAAATCCTGAGATTAATAAAATTTAAATAATGTTATGTGTCAATATACACTGACTCTATGCCTGGATTTGTCTCACCTAACGGTACTGATGGGGTTCAGCAAAGGACAAAATGTTTGTCCCCATGTAGGTGCCATGAGTCTAAACTGCATCCATGGTCAAGGCAGGTCTAGTCCACACTAGACAATCGTGTAGGTCACCCTAAAGCCCACCTCAGTTCAGATGCTTGGATGTAGATTCTGCACCATTTGAGCTGCCTGAGGGTCAACCCATGGGATCTCCAGCTGATCCGGAAGGACATTGGTGCACCATAGGATATGTGCATATTTGATGGCTCCATGAGGCCACTTTATACATCTTGTTGTGTCTCCAATTACACCAGATGTCTATGCTTAGGGAACCCAGTCCCCACGTAACATCAACATTGCAGACTTCTAGGTTTGAACTAGTCTTTCTGTGTTGTTCCTCTCTGCTCCCCTGTTGCTGGCTAGTGACATCTGTTTTATTACAAAATTAAGTGTGTCTTGTAATGCCTCTTTTACTGCATCAGGACTAATCTGATGGGCTTCTATGTTAACATCTACAGCTTTTTCCTGCTCTAGGAGGGAGAAGCTGGTGGAGTATAACGCTGGATGTAGCCCAGGTGTTGTGGGGCAAAGGCACTTGAGCCACACTCTGCTCACACACTACTGCTCCTGTCATGTGACTACACTTCATCCTTTAATCAGGACTTTTGGCAGATTTTTAATATGTCCTGTGGCCAAGTTCACCCAGGGCACAGGCAGGGTTAGCATACTCCTGCCTTGGATTTCTAAAAAAAAAACACATTTAGGGAAGATAAGTTTCAGCAAATAGCTGTTTATGGATCACACTTTTTTCTGGGAACACCAAGAGAATGCTTCTTTCAGTGGCTGTATCACAAAAATGAAGGGAGTAGAGGACTTTGGCCTAACCTTTCTTCATAACCAACTGATCCACAGCCAATTGTTTTGCAGACGTGAAGAAGGATTTGAGATATTCCGTCTTTTTCTTCCTGACAGTGGATCTAAGAGAGCAGTTTGTGCTCCTGTGCCTTGGCTTGTGGCAGCTTAGAAGAATCAGAATATTGGAGTTTATTCTTGTTGTATATATTTTTAGATAATGTTGCCCTGGTAGTGTGCATGGGACTCTCTTCTGTCTGTTATGTCTCCATTGCCAAGGCTTAAATTTCTGTCTCTTTGCTGAAAGGCTTTTTTTTCACCTGCTTACTCAGTTTCTTCATGAGACAGGTTAAAGAGGAAAACCACCTTGGGTGCAGCAGGACTGGTCATGCAGTGAGCAATGTTTTGACCTTTTTGCTTTGCTTGTTCATCTAATAGGGCTGAGCTCTTTAATACAAGGATAGATTGCAGCTGCCTGATTACACTAAGTGCGTACACAGTCAATGATTATTTTACATTTGGCCTTCAGCTCAGCCTTTTTTCTCCAGGCTAGTGTGGTTCCTCATACCACCAAAACTCTTTCAGAAGTCCACATCATACAGACTACAATATCTTGTATATTATGTAAAATACATTACATCTTGCTTCCCTGAACTCACATTTTGTGCTTCCATCTTCCCAGTTTCTTTCTTTGTGTTTTGTCCATCTTGAGAAAATTTATTTTTTAACACCAAAAAAATAAACAACAAAAAATACAAACCCACAACCACCCAAAAATAGCTGATGCTTTATGTTTGGCTATTTGTTTAGCTGAGTTTCATAATGATGTGCTAATAGTCCCAAAGTGCTCTCAGCATAGTGTGTTGGGTTTTTTTCCCCATACTGTTCTATTTTTAGCTATTCATAATTCTTTGGATTTAGGTCTGCTAGCTGAGAAAATCCTACAGCAAACAGAAGATCTTTTGATGGTAAAAAGTACTGGTAATTAATGTGTTTAAAGATATTCTGAGTATACACTACAAGAAAGTAAAGAAGAGTGGCTGGAGCTGTCAGTTTGCTAATCATGATTTATTTGGTCAGGGTTATTAA
Organism: Manacus candei; assembly: GCF_025592945.1. NCBI lineage: Eukaryota > Metazoa > Chordata > Aves > Passeriformes > Pipridae > Manacus > Manacus candei. Next base: position 9,935,688 of record NW_026138059.1, on the reverse strand, counting down.
TGACATTCTTTGGAGGGTTAATTGCTCACTTTTCTTTTGCTGAAGCCTAACTAGATGATAGGACCTCCAGGACTCCATTTATTCTTTTTCTCACATACACTGGCAATATGCACCTTTAAATAGGGTGCAGACTCATACAAATACTAATCAGATCATCATGTAAAATATTTAAAGAGATTTTCTTGTTTCTCTTCAAATATGCTGAAAAATTGACGTATAGTGTCGCACATGATTAAGTATATTGGAAAGCAGGGTGTTTTCTTAGCCAAATTCATAGGCCAAGTGTATAATGGTGGTATAAGTTACACATAAGTGACCAGCTGTGTGAAAGTAGGAGGCTTAATTTAATGAACACAGGAAAAGGATGGGTTGTAGGAGAAGCAGCAGATGAAAATGGTGTAATAAAATCACATGAAAAATCCAAGTAGCCCAGTATTGTCCCACTGATAGGGTCCCATAATGGATGCTTAGCCCAGTCAGGAACCTGGCTCAGGAATACTGCCGTGCATCTGTCTCCCTCTGGTATAAGCCCACTTGTTTTCATTAAGTTATGAGGTGTCCATGCTGTGCTTCTCATTAACTGGCTCATCCCATGCTAACCATTCAGCTTTCTTCAGACTACATGGAGAAATTTTTTTAAATTAAATTTTCAGAAATTGTCCTGAGCCGCACTCATGAGCAAAATTAAAATAAAATAAAAGTGAGGGAAATCCCACTATAAGTACAGATGAGAAAAGCATGTGATAAATTAAAGACAGGAAAAGTCTCAAAGAATGGCCATAAAGATTGCAAAAGGCAAGATCTTCATGCAGTGGAGCATGGGATGGCAGGGGTTTGACATTAACATTCAAAACATACATAATCTGGCACTTATGATGTGATCTTTTAGCCTGGGCATTTAGTGAAATGCATATTAGTGGAGCATGAAATTTCTATGGCAGGAATGACATCTGTGTTTACTGGCTGTTTTCTATTGCTAACACTTTTCAGTCTGTAGTATCCTTAATTAACCCAACACCGTTTTTCAGGATGTGACTGAGAAATGGACAAGGGGTTGCTGTACAAGTTTAAAAACAATTCATTGGAAAGGAGAGACAGAGGAAAATAAAAACCTAGCTGCTGTTTATTTCATATAGCTACAAATAATATATATTAGAAAATATCAATATGTTACTTCTGCAATGGCAGCAGGGTCATAAAAGTGGAATGATTATACAAAACTGGAAATAATTTTGTGGATGATAAATGGAACAATAACAGTGTCTAGCAGGTAATTTTAATCTTTCAATTTTTAAAATGCCTACAATAGTCAATTTCTATACCATTTAGATGAAAATCTAGCTTGGATAACTGAAACTATATTGACATGGCATACAGCAGATCTGGGAAAAGGTATGTGACAACAAAAGATACAAACTGCATCTTGCTCCAGTGTTTCTCAGACCTTATACAGGGTACCAAATTGTGCCAATATGCAACGATGCAAAAGTTGAGGAGCCAAAGTCTTGTACTTACCACCAGTAGCACTTTTTTATTCTTCCAAAAGCGATACTATTGCACAGGGAGAAAAAGGTATTTGTATCCATTGAACTGAACTAACCTATTCTAAATTATATGGTGGTTTTATTGGTGGCTACAGGAACAATTACAATGTCTGCATTCATCTGATATGGAAAATGTTCTCGGCTCCACCTCTCTGGTTGGTGGGGACTCAAAAGTGAGTCATGGTAGAAGGACTATGGTTGTTTTCTGGTTCTTTCCCTAATGTGATTTAAGTTTCTGGCACCCATTTGGGGCTTTGGTGTTATATTGAAAAATGAGCCTTAAAGATCAACTACAAATACTCACTGCAAAAAAATGGTGGTTTTTTGCACATTGGCACAACAGATACTTTGCATTGGTACTGCACACAAAAAATAGCACTCTCACTTAAATGAGTGTGCATGCTCCAGATGTAGTAGCTACCCCTGAAATAACAGATGTACTTAAACGTGTGTGGAGTGTGGTCTCATTGACTTCAGTGGGGCAGTTCACATGTTTAAAATTAAACAAGTATAGGCACTTTCCCAGGTTGCAGTCATCAGGATGTCATTATATGCCCCCAGGAACTCTACAGCTCAGTGAGATCAGCTTCCTTTTGCATAAACAAATAAAAGCTTCAGAATTAAAAAAAAAATAAAAATTAAGAGCTGTGAAGGGAGAGCGACATGGCAGGAAACAGATTTTCCAGCTTCAGTGACAGATGCTGGCACATGGAGAAGGCTGGCATTGGGGTGTTAGAGAGGCTCAGGGGTCTATAGAGCTGGCACAGGAAAGCTGCTGCTCTAGTTCTGTTTCAGAGGGTCTTGCAGACTTGTGTGAGCACAGACAGCATTCCCTGGCCCAGGGCTTGGTGTGATGAGGCAGCCTGCACAACTTGGTAACATGTTGGTAACCAGGGACTGGAGATGTCCTGGGGCTGCTTCTGCTTCATTGGCACCTTTCCTTTTGACTAGAGGTTTCAGAAGCCTGGGATTTAGCTCTGTCCTGACTTACAAGATGTAGCATCCTTTCTTTTGATGACTTCTCCACTCTGGATTGTGTGTTCCTCAATGCACTGAGTTGTAAGAAAAGAACAAGGCCAAAGTCTTATTGTTAAACATGAGCCAAGTAGGCCTTCTTTTATGATCTTTAAGATGAAAAGGAGACAAAGTTCAGTGGAAGCTACTTGATCTGCTGAAGGTGATAAAGGATGTCCTACACATCTGCAAGCCTCTTATTCAAATTTATGGGTTCTCTACCATTGCATCTTCTGTGTAGCTAAAATGTTATCAGGTAATGAGTTAAAATACCTAAATTCTACTTGTTGAAAGACTAAACAAGATTCAGAACTGATATTTGAGCAGCGCATAGAATTAAAACCTTGGTGTGGTTTGAACAGACATGAGTGTTATGGGATGTACCCCTTGAAGACATTGTTTTGACAACTTATCCCTTGGAGTCTGCATGAGTTGTAAGTCTTTTATACAGAAGCTTCTTCCTTAGATTTTGCCTTAAGGGAGTGAAGGATTGGTTTGTAACAGTGGATGGGGAGCTGAAGGTTGGGAATAAATTCTGTTTACTAAAACATATACTGCTGCTTAATCTGATCCTGGGTGAGCTCACTCACATAGCAGAGTTTAGAGAAAGAAAGGAGAAAAACATTGGCAACTTAATTAAAATGATTGGTGGTATGTGTAGGGAAAGGAGAGAAGGACAAGGAAAAGTCTTGCTAGAACAAGAAGGGTAAATACTGGAGAAGATGAATTTTACTTTCAAAATAATAACTGTGTCCTGGTCAAGTATCCCCATAAATCTGTAATATAGCCTAGGATTTGAGAACTAAATCCTTTTTCTTCTAGCAATAAATTTTTGAGAAAATAATTCCAGAGCTCTTTTTAAGAATCTAACACAGGAAAAACATGACTGGTTTGTATAATTTTACTCAGCAAACTAAAATTGTATTTTTCATCACTCATTTGACTATTTGGAAAGATCCTTCTGACACCTCTAAATTGTTATTCAGTACCACACCTTACTTTTTGTTCAGAACTGTCCATTGACCAGAAAAAAGTATGGTCTATCAAAGCATCTGTTTGGAAATATGATGCATGATTTCTGCCCCTCTTTCCATTGTTCAACATAAGAGGTTAGTTGTTTGAGTCTTTAAAAATAAGGTACTGGTTATTTCATACTTTTCATTACTAATATGGTGCACCTTTTTAATTTTATGAGCATAGTGATCACACTAAAAAATCTAAGTTCAGTGTGACAGTGGGACACAGACACCATTCTTAGAAATGTGCTGTATGGAAAGCACCTATGGAAAGTGTCTTTGCCTTTTCCCACCAGCACACAGGCACAGTATTTGTCCTGCTGGGAGGAGCTGTCAGAGCCCCCATCCAACACTGATGCCAGCCTATGCCAGATTTGGTTCCTGGCTGCTCTGCTGAGCCTGTGTGTAGCCTCCCCATCACTGTCCTGATGTGTGCTGATTGATAGAGTCAGAATTGCATATTGCTGTGGGGAAGTTTTTAAACTACTTTTTGGTCAAATGGTAGCTGACACAGATCCTGACATATTTAGAGTGAGGGGAAATGACTGCCAGGTCTCTCAAGAGGCTGCTTTGTAATTGCTCTCACCAAAGCATTGTTATTATTACTAATAAGAGGGCTGGAGTTGAGAAACGGCACCCATATTTGGGAGCTGGATGTGCATGGGGAAAATGGAGTAAGTAAGGAAATGTCAACAGTTGTCAGCATCCAAATTCTCCAGCAGTGAAGATACAAGAGATGGAATGTTAATTGCTTTCCTGGAGGATGCCCTCTAATATGGGAATTGCTTATAAGAGCATTCTGTAGTTCTACAAGCTTTATTTGAAATTCAAAACCAGCTTTTCTCATCAGTGCATACCAGCCAGAGTGACTTTTAATTTCACATTACCCTGCAGACTTTCACCAAATGTTAATTACTGTACACAGCACAGATGGTTGAAGAAGCCACCACAGAAAAGGTTGCAGAAGGACATTATGCTATAGTTTGTATCAAGATAGTGTCCTGGGAACAAAAATTAATTTGTATTTTTGCAGTTTGTTTTCTGTGTGCTTTGCATTTTAAGCTTCTTCAATATATCAATCCTTCGCTGCCTCAGCAGGTCACAGGTATTTAATCTCCATGGTGTGGAGGGAAAAGAGATAAAGGCAATAGAGCTACAGAGTTGCTGCCTGGCCCTGCTGGTACCTGCAGGTCAGGGTGTTGGTGGCTGAGATGGAACAGGATATTAGGAGCTGGTTGTCTTAGGCTCTGCGTAGACACCTGATAACAGACAGTAAGCGCACTGAAGAATTTACAGTTTGAAGGATGAGGTAAACAGTGGGAAAAAAGAAGAAATTAGCTCCAAGTCATACAACAGATACAGGCAGACCTGGAAGAAAAATTCCAGGATCACCAAGCGTTTTGTAGCACCCACCCTCTGTGCACCCCTGTGCCTTTTTGGCATCACACACAAGCGACAGCTGATAGAAGGGGTTACCCTTCTTTGCCTCTTTGATTTTCTGCCAGAGGGTACCAGTAGCAGAAATCTACATGTGCTCTGGGCTTCATAGCCCACCACTCACACCTGGGCTGGCAAGGCTGAAATGAGTGCAGCAAAACTATGAAAAGGAGTTTGCAAAGAACAAGTGTCCCTTGTGCTCTGCTACCTCCAGGCACAGGTGAGCAGGAGCCCCCAGCAGCCCCCTGTTCACCTTGCACTCCTCACTTTGCCATCTCCTGTGGGACGTGCCACTGCACTGAGCAAGACTCTCTCCACCCCTGCAACATCCCTACTCCTGCAATCATCCCACGCCGCTGCAGCTTTCATACTCATGCTGCTTTGATGGATTAAAACCTGGTAATAATTTACTGGTCCATGAAGTCTGATATTTAATCCAGGAAATGAAAGAAACATTCACAGGATTATGCACTCCCACCACCTTATATCATCAGTCTTCTTTTCAATTTTTCCAGGTAGAAACTCTATTGGGATTGTGTACTACTTACATAAGGGGAACTTGAAACCAAGCATGGTTTTCAAATGCTTAATTTGAAAACTTAAATCAAGCAGAAATGAACATATAATAACATGTAATTCTTCCTGAATTTCATATTCCAAAATAATTAACAGCAGTGAAAACAGGTTCATTTTCTTACTTCATATGACACTTACCAGTAGAAGATGCAGTCGTATCTTTGGACTTTTTTTAAAAATATTATAAAGAACTATTTTTTTTTATCAGTTGGGCTAAGGTTTAGTTTGCCTAATTCACACATAGAACTATGGTGTCTCAAGAGAAAGAAATTAGAATAAGGTAAAAATGCAGCACACACCAAAACATCTAGAAAGAGATGGAAAGTCTTAAACACTGTTTTAAAAACTGTTTTTATCTAAAAAATCAAGGATCTTTGAATTGATTAGACTTAGAAGCTTTTAAAAACATATCTTTCATATAAATCACTTCCAGTGTAATGTAGACCTTTATTTTTCAAATAACTTTCCATCTAAATATGAGCACACAATAATTGCTTATTTATTAAAGTATTTTTTTATCAAAATATAAAACAATAGTCACCAATTTACTAATTTTACTTTTCCTAAAACTTGAAGTTCAATGTCCAAGCCCTGCTCCAACTGGAGCCTTTTACTTCTGCCAAGAATCCATAATCAGGAAAAAGCATCTCTCACCTGTCTGAGCATTTTTGCAATGACCATGTGTCATATGTGACAAACATGTGACAGTGAGCAAGGGAGCTGAAGACTGGAGAACAGTACAACAGTCTGAGTCAAATGGGTCACTGGTTCCAAGACAGAACACAAAATAAAAGTTGCCCACTAAGTAATTTATGTGATGATGATGATAAAACTATATTTTTTTCGTAGCATTTCTCAGGTTTTGTTACATCTTCCTATTATGTATATTCTATATTGGCTTTAATATATATTCTAGTAATTTTTTTCTGCCTGACAGCATGATAATATTCTTACACTTTCAAAATAGGCTAAACCATCTTTTCTGTCTGAAATCTTAAGCAAGTATATACAGCCACTCTGCAAACCGGTGCCTCCCCCATGCACTGCAGTAGGTTATTAACCCCAGAAACTAATGGTAGACATCTAAATTCCAATATTGTGAACAGTTGCTGCACAGCTAATTTTGCCACATTCCTGCTGTTCAAATCAGAACTCACTCCTAGGTTTAGTACTGAAGGAGAAGAATCAGATGAAAATGTCACTGCTCTCTGGTCATAGCAGCTGACAGCAGGCAAGAAGCCTCAGGATCCTCTCTTCCTGCATATCCAGCTGGCACGTGGAGGAGAGCTAGGGTGGGATGCTGGGCAGTACCCAATGCAGGAGGCAGGGTAGGGATTTGTCCCCTTGGCTACCCACAACTATCACCATGTGATATGGAGATGGGGAATTTGATGGGAATGGAGGATGGGTTGGGTGACACTGAGAAAGAGATATATAAGGAGGAACTATTTGGGATGTGATTATGGTGGAGGGAAGGGAGGGGCAAGAGCCTGCTTTTGGAGGCACATCAGGCAGCAGGAAACAAGTCTCTAGGAAATCACACTGGCAAAACTATTTGTGTTAGTACATTTGAACTCTAACTAGCTACCTACCTTGAAAACCAAGAACAAGGCTTTTGAAGTGGTTATGGGAAAGATGTAAGAGGCAATAGAGATTTCCAAAGGAGGAAGCAGCGGAGTTAACACCCAGAGCCTTTCCTTTTGGCAGCTGACTAGCCAGCCCCAGGACATCATGAATCAAAGGCTGACAATAAACACAGAACTAAAGATACTTCTCGTCTCCGGGGCTTTAATTTTACTTGCACCAGTCTGTTTAAGAAGATATCATAGCCTCTGGAAGGAGGCAATAGGAAACTTTAAATTCAAACAAGGAGCTCTTTCTTTTCTAGTAGAGGAAAGGGCAATTTAATTACCCTGTTCTGCTTTACTCAGTCATCATGTTGTTCCTGCTGAATACAAAGTGCTGAGCGTGAGTGGAGACTTACTAGAAGAACCAGCACCGAGCACATTCACTCTGTTTTGAGAAACAGCTTATTATTTATTTGCTGATATCAGTTCTGCCATTATCTCTAAGGAGAAGAGTAAACACTCTTTTTCTGATGTACCCATGAGTCCTTCCTTAAAATACACGATTACTCTGTTCTTAACTGGAGGTGTTTTTATTGCAGGGTTGCTAGCATTTCAGATACCCTGGTGCCTTCTTGCCTATGGCCAATCTCTGATGCTGTTGAGACTTTATTGGACCTAAAAGTTTGTATTTTTAATGAAACAAGGTTTACATCATTAAGCTTTCATGTACCTTCCACCCACCATTTTCTTCCCTGTCAAAAGACTCTGTAATCCCATGCAATGATTTTAAAAATGCCAAAATAATGATTTTTAGTTAGCTGTTTCTGTAGCTAACTTGCCAAAATGAGCTTTTTAAAGCTTGGTATGGTTTTGGTTTTTTCTTGATTCTTTGTGTGTGTGTGTGTTTGTGTGTGTATTTATGTGGGGTTTGTTGTTGTTTTGTTTTGGTTTTATTTTTTTGGTTGATTTTTTTTTATGGTTTCTTTTTTGCAAGCTTTTTGGGTAGAACTTTCTATGTCATTTAGTCCACTGTTTTATACAGTGCATGTAAGCCAGATTCTTGTTGATGCACACCTAAAATAAAGTAAATGACTACTATAGAGGTTCAGCCTTTTAAAGGGAAATAGTACCATTTTCATCAATGAACATGTTGGTTGAAAAGTTAACTGTTTTGAATTTTTGAATTAAAAAAATATTTTTGAAGAATCTTGCTCTTTTATCATCGTTTTGCCCCTATTAATTAATAATACTAATCTTCAAAAGTATATGGATATTTTCTTATCGAAGGGTAAAGAAAACAGAAGTCCTTTATGCATGCCAAAAAGCATTTACAGAGGACCATTTTCTTTATCTCACTGAAACTTCAGACAGAGAAGTTGAGTCACTTACAGAAGGAATTCTGATGTCACTATTATAAAAATATGTATTTTTCTACTGGTGAAACATCATAAACTTCAAGTTCTTAAAGCTTTTCTACCATCAGATAAAAACATGTGAAGAACTCCTGGATTGAGATGATTGTTTATTATTCTTCAGTTTTGACATTTTATGATCCCCCACAGACTAGACGAGTAATTTTATCAGTGCTAATTCTAACCAGATAATCAAACAAAGTGTGAGTAAAAACATTGCCACTGGGGGACAACATCCCCTCAGAGACCTCATTCACATTTTCCTTCCTCTGGACCCTCCTTCTGGCTCCCATCTCTGTCCTCCACATCCTTTTACCACTGTAAACATATAACATGACAAGGTTGGGGGATAATCTTTTATGAGAACAACTTCTGTATTTGAAAGAAGTAGATAAGCTTTCAGGAACACAAGTCCTTCTTTGGTTATAAAACTGAAGCAGCAACCTTCAGAGCTAAATCCTAGCTTCTCTGTATTTAATTAGATGTGTAAATCATTTAAGACAACTGAGAGTGGCTGGGCAGCTTGAGACTCGGGAATAGCATGGGGGATGTTAGATAAGATAAGGTGATTATCACTTACTGAAGAAAAAAATAAAAGAACAAGTAATGGATTGCCTAAGGAGGAGAGGAAGGTTAATGGGGGGTGGGAGAGACACCACAACATTCCATTAAAAACGTCTATTGACTCACAGTTTTACGGATCTGAGTTCCTAGCTTCATCTTTTAGAAGTGTTTTTTTTACTTAGTAAGAAAAGCAACAAAAGAGGAAGCAGTGAAACAGAATAAGAGAGCACTGCTGCTCTGTGGCTTGGGTTGGAAAGCCATGCTCCTCTAGGGCAGGACTCAGAAAGGGTATGCAGTGCCTAAAAAGTAGTGCCACAGCAGTATTGGAGAAGAAAAAAGAAAATACATTTTGGCTGTGGAAAGAGTAATTGTTTGAGATGGAACCGACTCTACAGCTGTGCAGGATGATGTGACATACAGTGATTTTCACAGTTACAAGAACTTCTTCCAGAGCTCTTTTATATGACATTGTATGCATTTACCTAAAGGAAAATTGCCAAGAACAGCTAAATGGGGGAGAGGAAAATTCTTTAAGATAACAGTTATAATAAAGATTATGAAGATGTATCTTACAAAAAAACCATTATTACAGGAAGGCTCTAAGTAAGATAAAAATTAAGCATTATAGCACACTGTGAATTGTATGTCATAATAACTGCACCATACTGATATGCCAGTGCTTCCAAAAACCTTTACACTGTTGTTTCTCTTTTTTCTCTGTAAGCTCACGATTCAGGGACAAGATCATTCTGTGCTAATAAAACATGTGATCCTTGAAATGATCTTGCTAGTTACAATGCTGTAGCAAGTCTTCTCACAAATCTGGAAATTATCTTCCAGTTGTAAATAAAAGCCATTAAAAAGCCTTATGAGTCAACACTCTTTATAACCCATTTCTCTATATGGAGACTGACTGATTGTGCTTTATATTTAGACATTTTAAGAAGCAGAGGCTCTTTAGAGCTTAAAGCACAATAGCATGAAGTAATTTACTATTGTTTGAAGAAGACTTTCAAATTCTTCTCCAGGTGTCTCTGAAATGACTGCCTGCTGGTGTGAAAGCTGGAGGACAGCGATGCCCAGTGTCATGCCAGCTCCTCAGCATGTGGGGATCAGCCTACTTCCATCACTTCCACTAATTCATACGAGCCATGGCCTTGGCTTCTTACCACACTATCCGAGTTATTTCTAACTCCAAAGTGTCATGTTCAATTACCAGTGGCAGAGACGATGGATAAAAATTGTGTAAATTTCATTCATAGCTCACTCAAATGCAAAAAAACCCACTAAGAGCAACCTAGCTTTAGAAAAAGAGAGCTGTTCTGTGGTACCTCATGTCTAAGGGTATTTGTCCAGTTTATGTTCACAGACCTCTGGAGTTTTCATGCCCTTCATTGTCTCAGGGGTATTTCACAATAATGGGAATCTTTCAGCAAGAGTCTAAGTACTCTATAGATTCAACAGAACAGTGGACTGAATACCAGCTTCTGAGCTGTGTAGTTTGACTGGAGTTTTCTGCAGTTATCCAAGAATTTTAATTCTTAATTATGGAATTCATAATTCTACGGAGAAAACCTACTCTCCCATTCCAGCAGGCCTAGAACTGAGTTTCTTTCATCACTCATGCAGACATATCCTCACCTCTAAAGCTTTGACCTTTGACCTTGTTCTTTACCATCTCTATCCATCAGAATAAGTAAGATCAACTGCTCAGTTAATACCCTTCGTTGCCCCACCCATCCCAGGCTGAAGGTTCTTCTCCAGAGTACAGACTACAATGCATTCCCACAGACCCACTGGGAGCAGTGATCTTCACAGTTTGCTGTCACTGAGCAACCAGTTGTGAATCAATTGATGGACATTGATCTCACAGCCAGTGTGAGTCATTCTGGCCCAGGCAGTTTTGCCCAGGAATTAGACCTGGTCCTAAGCAATGTCTGAACAGGATCTGTGCCTCTAAGCCACTCCTTACCTGTGAAAGTCATGCACTGAAATGGTCACTGAAACAGGGACACTTTTACAGCAAAAAGTAAAAACAGAAAACCACCATTTTCTTCAGCTATGTCAGTCCTACACAAAGTCTTCTAGTCTGTTTAAACTGATCCAAGCCAGTCTTTTATTTACAGAGTATTTGGCATGAACTACAGCTCTTGAGCCAGTCCCTGCTGGAGTCACTTAGTGTTCCATTCTCAGCTGTGGCAGGTGTATATGCCACCTTTGGCTGGCATTATTCCTAGAAATACCTGAGGAGTAAAGGTGACACTGAAGAGACAATATTTGTGTTACATACTTTTTCCCAAATAATTTGGGTCTTAAACCAACTAAGTATTCCTTAGAGCCCTCCAAAGCTCTCACGGACCTTAAAATTATTTCTCTGTCACAGAAAACTTTTTACTGGTCATAAACTACTCCTGAGTTTTATTAGAGTTATCAGTCACACTCTGGAAGAACACAGTTCAATAAAGTGCACCAGGACACAAAAATAATTCCTGGCAGAAGACACCAGCATGAAGTGTGATTCACCCATAGGAGGATTACAGTAAATTACACAGCAACCTGGAAAGCAACAGCAGTAATGAACACAGGAAAGGAAATATGATTTTATATAGTAGGAACTTGATATGTGAAGGGAAGTCAAGATCAAGTTCAGAAAATGATGACCGAGCATAATCAAACAGCTACATCCATCTCATTAAAACAAGTTTATTTTCAGCTCATTACTTTGATATAACTTTCTTACGAATACATGCTATATCTTTAGTCTTTAATGAAGGAAGCTGAACTGACCATCAAAGAAGGTTTATTTTACCCATGTTTTGAGATCCGTGAGCCACATGTCCACTCAGGTACCAGGGGATCTTTCCCACAATACTGTGAACTGGAGGATTTTGTAGCTGTCTGTAACTGCAGATCCGTGCTGGAGGCTGTCTCCTCTGTACCTACCTCCTGCAGCTGCTGCAGGGGCAGATCAGGCCATCCTGGCAGCTCCTCCAGATACAGAACGACAAAATTCACCATGACTGGAAAGAAAGGGGTAGGAGCACAGTCTGTGCCTGTGCACATCAAGACCACATCATGGAGAGTGGTGTGGGGTAAGAAAAGTCCCTCTTCTGCTTGCGATTACCTGCAGATAATCACACTGTGGGTCACTCTGTGAATCTTACCTACTTTCCCAGAAAACTATCAAAAAGGCTTTGTTCCTTGAAAGCTAAAGGAAAGAACAGGATGCATGGACTGAAATGTCTTTGTTACAAAAGGTGTAAGAAGTGGGCTCAAGTCTCAATGGGGAGTCTGCTTCCAGAGGAAGCACTGCAAACTCTCTTCAGCTGAGTGACAATACAGTAACATGAGAGAATACTGAAAAACCCATGTTTTTTGGATACAGAGAAGATATGTGTTTCCTTCAGTTTTGGGAAGTAGGTCTACACCTTTTACCGGATAATGATGATGCTCTAAAAGAGGATTTTAATCGAGATTTACACATGGTTGAAAATCTGGTCTATTTGGCCAAATTCTTTTAAATACAACTCCTCCTGCAATTACTGAGAATTCCATTAGCAGGAATAAGCAAGTTTATTTTAGCCTAAGAACTAGCCCAGGATCGGCCATCACTCTACTGCTTTTATGACACTTCGGTGAATGGAGAGGAATTGGATGTTCTTCAATGGCTCATGTGAATTTGAAAATCTCTTCAGCTATTAGAGCATGAGTATAGAAACATCAATCACAGTATTACAAGCACTTGAAAAAAACACAGTCAGGATGTTTCTTTGTTCCTATGCATATTTAATAATAATACATTCCCTTCTGAGTTGCCTCATTTAAATAGGAGTATCTGCCTGCAGCACAACATGCTGTTGGATTTAAGCTACAAAACATGCAGACATCAACAATATGTTGCTTTCTGGCAGCAAGGGTTCATTGTACTTTGTTAGTTAAGAGTTTCATTTTCAGCTCAGTATCTTGTGTGCAGGATGGGCTGAGGCCTCAGGCTTTAAATTAATGTTTTAAAGGAGACAGAAGCATTCCAGGGAAGAGAAATTACCTGAAAAATCGCACCTCTTCCTGCATATAATTCTACTCCACAATTTTGACATCTGAATTAAGTTAGATTTGTGTCTCTATTCCTATTTCAAAAGGAAATTTTTCCACACTTCAGTTTTAGGGAGGAGGGACCAAAGAAAAGAGAGATGCAAAAGGAACTAGAGAGGACTTCTATCTGCAGATAACAAACAAGTTATAAACACCAAAACTAAACCAAGGTTCAGTAATTATGCTAGAAGGACTTACAGACAAAAACAGAGCCTAGGACACTGATCCAAATATTTAACAATATGAAAAATTCAAAATCTGGATGCTTTTGCATTTCAGAAAATATGTACTGAGAAATTTGAAATGGAAATAACTGATTTCTCAAGCACATAAATTGAGTGAAGGTAAGGTGGAAAGTAATTGTTTAATAATCATTACTGCCCAAGGTTTCCTTGTTATTCTTTCCTTAACCAAGGAGAAGCAGATGATTCAGTGCAACTGTAGAAACTTTATCATTTTTGTGTGCTTTATTCCTTGGGAGGACTCATGACACAATTAGTAAATTTTCCACCGTCAAGCTTTCGCACGGACAAGACAAGACTTGGATTACATTGTGCACAGGGTTTTAGTGCCATCTTTATCAACTCTGATTTTGGGCCCGCCAGAGCCCAAATGTCAGTGTACTTTAAAGGAAGGCAGTATGTTTTGTTAAACCAAAGAATAATTTAATTTTACCAGAATAAAGGAGGCATAAAAAAGAAGTAGGATCTACAGTCTTGGCCTCATGCAGAGGGAAACCCAAATATAGCCCAAACAGTTTCTTATTGCTGAAACTTTTATGAAAACATTTAAGTGATTTTAGATTTCAAAACCATTTGAAAATGCAGAAAGCTTCTGTCACTTCTCTATTCCACATTCACCCTTTGTTTTTACCTCATGTCTCCTTATAGCACAAATTCTGATGTGATTGGAGTAAGCAAATGCAGCTAATAAAGCAGATGAACTCTGCATCTGACTTTCAGCCTTGCTGCCTTTGGGTGCTGGAGCTGCTGATCAACAGTAAAAGGTAATTTCTTTTAATAATGGATTTAGGGCTGAACAGGGTTCACACTGCCTGTCATGATTTTCACTCCCACTTAATATCTCTTTGGGAAATGAATAGTGACACAGTATAAGATAGTGGCCTCTGCCCAACTGTGCTGGGAGAGAATGCTGAGTCTAATGTAGTTTCAGACAAAATAATTTGGCTCTGCAAAAATAATCAATCTAAGTTCCAACTTTATAACATGACATTACAGTATAAATATACTTTTTAATTCTACTTTGGTAGGAGCTTGCTAGCGGATGGCCTTGGATAGACCTACAGTTAATGTGAATGAATGGAAATGGGTGAAGACCTCAGGGGGACTCAGAGCTCCTGTTGCAGCAGATGTTCACATGTTTTTCACTTTCCACTCAGAAACATCCTTATTTTGCTATTTCAGGAATGTTTGAATGAGGTACTTTCCAGTACCGAGGAGAGAGAGGGGAAAGAGATGCTGGAGGCCAATAGTGGTCCAGCAGGCAGCAGTGAGCTGAGGAGGACAGGGGTGTTGGGATGGATCAATCCATTTAGGAGAGGATTCATAAAGGAAAGTACTGGGGCAAAATCTAGTCTTCTATAATACATTTGATCACATTTTCTCCTTGCGGAGCTCATGGGATTGCTACATGCATTTCAGCCCTTTGGACTGAAATTTTGTGAATGTGGAGGGCTTATATTTGGTTGTACAGTAAGAAAATAATGCAAATAACTTACTTCTGCCCTTAACTCAGTCTGAAGCAAAGTCTTGTTTACATCCAGGGTACAGCGGATCTTCTTTACCAACTTGTACACACAAACATTTTTACTGATTTTATATTTCTGATTAGGCTTACTTTTTACTGAGGCTGCCAATCTGACTGAAAGGTATTTATACATGTGGGGTTTTATTCTGTTTACTTCTTCCAGTTCTTCAAAAAATTTGTGAAAATAAGTAACATTTTTGTCTCCATGAGGGATTGTATCACTTTCAAAGATGTTTTAGTCCTTATAATGAGAAATATTTGGAAAAGCTTTTAAAATGCCACTGCATTATCAAGGTGCCTTGTTCTGCGTATTCTGAATATTCAGTAATTCAGATTAAGGAGGTGTTGAAGTCAATGTGGTTCACTTGGGGATCACTTAGGAAAAATGAGGGTTCACTTGGGAAAGACAGCAGCACAGAGTAGGAGAGTGAGGCCAGGACCCCAGCTAAGAAAGTTTGCTATTCAGACATGCTAGCTGTAACTCAAGGCGAATTTCATTGAAATGGTGGTTGTTCACTAAGCCTTGTGAGTCTCCTCACAGTTTCAGGAAAGTTTTTTGGAGGTTATTTTGAGACAAGTAAAACATGTGGAACAACATATAGGTGTGCCCATTAAAAAACATGAAAAACACTGCAAAGCTCAGTTTGATTTTATTTAGTATAACCATACACTTCTGTGACTGCTTCTCAAACTGTACTGTAGAAATTCTTCACATAAGTTAAAATTGATTTTCTTTTTACTTTATGTAATTAATCTTTTAGTGAAAAAAAAAAAGATTTTTTTTTCCATATTGATTGTCATCCAAAATCTTAGCACTAGAGGCAGATGAATTACCATGAGCTCTATTTGCAGATGCACAGTCTTGGCTATCACAGCAGGATGTAAGAAGTTCAAGGTCAAACAGTGAGGCAAAACTGAGGGAGAAAACATACCCTGCACATCCTTATTCCTGTTGCAGCATCTCTGCTGATTCATCATCCAAATTAGTGTGGGCATGAAGGGAAGGGTTAAGAAAGATGCCAAAAATCAGTGTACCTAGACAGATGATATAAAGCAGAGGAGAAAGCGAATGCACCATGTCTTTAAATCCCTCCCCCTGCCTAAAGGCAGGTTTATGTATCTCTGGCTCTGCCAGTCCTGTTAGTTTTTTGTCCAACCAGTTCTTAAAAAAATGACACTGGCAATCCCCTCCCTTTTTTAAGCAATCTCTTCTGGGAACTGGGCTGTATATCCTGGATCTCCAGATTTGCCTTTCCTTGCAACAGTTCTGGGGAACTGGCATTCACATACTGACTTCTTGTGGCTAACTCCACATGATAAGACATTGTGCAGGCTACTGGCTTTTGGAGTACTTGTTCCATGGATAAGAGCTGGAGCAATAAGGGAGCTTTTGCATTGACTGGTGAAGGGTGAATGTAAACTGTGTGTATGCATGTAGAGGGCTGCAGTTGTATGTAACATAAATTCAGGTAGCCATAGCCCTTTGGTAAAAGTTATAATGTGCTCTGACCTGGCTAGAGAGCTAGGCTAATGCTGCTGTGGGTATGCACAAGTCAGCAAAGAGTTTCAGAGGGTCTTTCTGAGACAGCGAGACCCGCAGTTGCTTTGGAAGAAGGGGAAGGGCAGTGAGGAGGGAATAGGGAATTAGGAGTGAGCAAGGAATAGAGGGAAACAAAATATCGGAAACTTTGTGAATTTTTAAGATACTAAAATACAGAAGTGGTAGGGCTTTTTGATAAAACCTAAGGAATGGGTTTCCATCCTTGCAGTCCTAATGGCAGAGAATAAAATATTAATAAATCACATTTCCTTTTTTTATTGAGTCTTAGTGGGTGCTTTTTTAATACCACTTCTTATGTACCCAGTACTTACTCTGTCTAAATATCAGTACATCAGTTAATATCTGTAAATCAAGACTAACATGTGTCTCTGAGCACATTAGTTGTTCCTAGTGACTACATTCATTGAAATGAATATTGTATTTTAATAATTGATGTTTCACATGCTATATTTTGCCCTTCTTTGCACCGGGACCTTATCCAAATGCATCTGAAACACTCCTGTAAATGGGGTAAATGGAAGGTAATGATAAGTGAAATGACAATGCAATCTTTTCCCTATCGAAGACGGACAGAATTTACATGCTAAATTCAAGTGAATTTCAGCTTAGTTACTGGATCCTTGTCAAAGTGCTAAAGAATTGAAGTTTTGTGATACCTTCCCCAAATTCACTGGAAAGGAAGTCATGAAACATTCATATAAGTAAATTACAGCTCCACACCCTATTAGTCATACAACTTGAAAGTAATTTGAAATCTTGAGTAGATATGAATTATTGAACAATGAATGGAAATGAAAGAAAATGGGGACTATAACTTGCACGTCCACCATTTCTGTAAATTGCTACTGTGGTCCCTCTCTTCAGTAATTTCAGGGTTGTGTTAAAAGAGCAGCAGAAACCTGTAATATTTTAAAACAGTAGGATTCTTATTACATAGCAAAGCCAGAAGGCAGCAGCAGATCAAAGATGAGAAAGGACTTAAAAGGGAATGTGGAGAGTTCCAGTTAGTCCCACCTGAGCTCATGGCTGGGTTGAGTTCTACACCTTTTTAAACTGGTTGCCCTCCTTGCCTATGGTTGGTGGAGAAGGACACCCTATTTTGTTAAAGACAGCTGGGACAAGCTATGAAAGTATGCTCTAGCATCATCCCTGGCAGTGGACGTGAATTATGTCCAAGATCTGTGGGATGAAAGAGGCAAAGCGAAGCTACAGAAACATCTCAAACATTTTGAGTAAGTGTCGTTAGATGAAAAGGAGTCTAAAATGCATTTAATAATCCAGTAAAATTTCCAGTCCTCCAGGAAAAGAGAATAACAGAATATCCATTAAATGTATTAAAGATCACACCAAATTTTGAAGATACCTGTAGTCTTCTTGTAATACAAGAAGGGGCACTGCAGAATAGCTGTATAGAGATACAGATTCAGCTTTTAGAATTGGTCTATGAGTAATCTTGAATTTTGGAAAAAGGTTTTTTTCCTGGTGTTTAGTTTTTACCTATTCTGAATATAATTTTTATGTGACTATTTACCTAAACAATTTTAGGATCCTTCTTTATTCTTTTCTCCTTTTCTTGGTGTGAAGGTGTGAGTGGCACCTTTTTTATTGCAAACAACCAAGTCTCATTCAACTTTCTGAACTCCTCAGCACCAGTGCCTTTACTCGTTAGCTCTTCCTGTATCCTACATATTTCCCTTCTGGAACTAAATAATCTTTAATATGGGTTCTTTTTCTTAACTCTTCTAGTTATTTTAACCCCCCATGAAGCAAGAGTACCTTCTGTGGCCAGCACTTTCATGATGCCTTTAAGTTTTAACAAGACTGGATACAAATCCTTTCTTTGTTCAGGTAGGTGTTTCTCAGTCGCAAACAAATTTCTTCACTGCCAAACCAGATATTTCATTTTCATGTCTAATTTATATCTGGGAACTACGAACCTTCTACTGTCTTTCATAGTATTTATCTTCCTGTATTGTTAATATCTTTTCTAGTAATCTTAAGGAATCTTTTTCTATACCATCACCCGTACTGAAGAGACTACACCAGTCTGCTATTTATTTCTCTTTTCTCCTTATCATAAATTCTTCAGTGCCAGAGATCAAATCTTGATTGCTATTTGACTGTGTTTTTGTTTTCTCTACAGCATTTATTTTCACATTCTGCACAGTTCCAGTTCCCAGATTTTCTTGTCTGGATTTCTTGAACCTCTTGTACATCAATTTCTCAGTTGTTTCTCACTGTTATCTCCTAGTTTACTACATGGAAACTCATTAACCATACCTTCTATCTGATGACTTTTACAGATCTTCTTTCTCTCAGTTCTGCTTCTGCTGTTTCACTACCCATTACTGTGTCCTTACTTTCCTTCCTTCTTTTTTTTATTCCTTTCTGATCAATAACAAGGGGCTCCAAGATCCTTTATCAATCTTATTTCTTTAGTTCATAAATTAAAATTCACAGGCATGCACAGACCTCACACACAGACTTTGACAGAGTTCAAGAGGAGTCCTTTCTCTACAAGTGCTTTCTGATGCTTTCTAATGAAAAAACTTTCTTCTATCATCAACCTTTGTGCTCCCTTTTAATATTTATTGTTTTGACATGTCGCTTCATTAAAGCCAGCCAAGCTACAAATGTCTGTCAGTAAATGAGTTTTCTAACCTTGTCTATACAAGAAATGTTTCTTCACTGTTTTCTCTGAGAGGATATGATCCTTCAGTTAAAAAAAAAATTAGGCTGGCAAAAGGCAAAGTTGGAAAAGGCAGACAAGTTGTGCACTTGTAGTTAATTTCAGAGTGAGTTGAAGATACTTTAGGAAAGTACAAGCTGTACTTTCACAGTGGTCACACTGGCACAGCCTACGTAGCACTGGAAGGGCCAGGTGACAAGCTCAGTCTGCAGTCATGCAATGAGATACTGGCCAATGTCTGAGAGCATTCCTGTGAACCTCAGTGTGCTGTTTGCTCATTGTCACAGGAGACCTGTATAGGAGGGTTCCAATCAGCAGTTTGGAGCCAGGCCATGCACCTTAGTTTGCCAGTCTATAACAATTCAACAACAGGTTAGTTTGTGCAAATTATCTGGCATCTAGACAAAAGCCAAACTGAGAGGAAACAGGAGTCCTTTGTGAATGTCTCACAAACAAGAAAAGAAACTAATTTAATCAAGCACTATAGAAAACAGATAGTATGATCAGTTCCAGTTTTAAGCCAGAGCAGTGTTCTTGAACCAGTTGTAAGAATAGGAAACCAGATTTACATAATGACGACTTGCTAGCCGTCGGTTGCAAAATCATTATGCCATTTTTAAATAGTTAATTCATTTCTTCCGGTATCAGGGCCTCAGGAAGTGATAAGACAGCTTATGAAATGGCAACTTGGGCAGTTCAGGTGCTTGCTGCTTGGTAAAATATTTGTAGGATACCTATTGTTATTCCAGGTGAGATGGACTCCACATTGCCATCCTTACTATGGCTAATGTAGGCTAGGACAGGTAATTCCTTGAAGAAAGGTAGAGCTGTAAGAGCTCTAAGGATCTTACTTCTCCTTTTATCTGTGTGATTATAATGCATGACTTGTACTTGATTTGTAATATGAAATTTCTATGCATCCATTTCCAATATGATAAACAAACAGACACAAAAGCCTCTGAGTAAAAGTATAACCTGAAAAATAAAAGCGCACCAAAGGTTTTACCCTCTAACTCACCAATGGCATTGATCAATACTCAAAAAGGCTTTTTCATCTCAGGTTGTACCTCTGGAGCAGTCACAGAATAACCACTACCTGGCTTCCCTCTCATTTAGGCTTCTAACCCCATTGTGCAAACCCAGGGAAGAAGCAGCAATGATATAAGCAGGTAAATTAAAGACTGAGAACAGTTCTGGTCTCTGTCTCTCCTACCTTTTTTCCCCTATCAAATTAAGAAAACAAATACCGGGATTTTTAATGGGGATCAAGGGGTTAAACCAGGACATGACTTTTAGCTGCAACAGGAAAGGGACTTATCTTGCTGTTTTCCATTCATCAAACCTTTTAGGACCTGAAATGGGGCTGTGGAAATTCAGTTTGCTTGCGTGTGGAGTGACCATGCACAGCATGAATCCTCTGTTGTTACTTAATTTAGTGCTGCAAAGGACATACCTATTCCATTGGAGGTTCCATCAGTCCTGTAAATGTTGCCACTTTGGGTAGGCTGAGTTTATCTCAACAGATAGCCCTCAGAACCTGATAAATTTAAATGCTGATGCTAGTGTTTTGAGAAGTGCAGTTACACTAGCTGGGCCAAGCCAAAATAAAATCCAGATAAGTGGAGCCATTAAAACCTTGGGGTATTACTGCTGGCAAAATTCTGTTTCCTCTTTCAGCTTTTATTTAAAAAATTGCAGATTGAATTTTTTGTAATTTAGTTTTTGTTTACATTGTTGTGTTTTGGGGGTTTTTTTGTATTGTCTATTCTTTATGATCAGCATTTCACAAAGTGGGAAAGTGGTAGCAAAGGCCTATTTCAGTCTTTAGTTTTAATGTTCTGACACTGGATATGTCAGCACCTGTGTGAGAAGCACTGCTCACCTCCCATCACACAATTCCAGAGGGCTCTCCAAGCTGCTATGTGGTTTAACTTAGTAAATGTGCTACCCATACACTGGACATTGTTGGTGGTGTAGACTAGGGGAAGGCATTCAGTCATGGTATACGACTCACTGTTGAACTATCACATCAGCTGGAATTAGTTTTGTCACCCAACCCATATAAATCCTGTTTAATATATACCTGTGAAGGAAGACATTCATAGTGAAGATAAAATGAAAAAAAAGAAGTATTACGCAGGCATCAATGCTATGGGCCGTTGCTGTGACATACACAGTTCATAGTTTGGTGCTGTAGCCCCACCCTTATTTTAGTTGTGACATGCCAGGAGACTTTCCCAACTTTGTTCTATGGCCTCCTACTGCATGTTCTTGGCAGCACCTTGCTTTTATTGTGGTTAAATATCACTTTACACAAAGTGCCCAGGGACACAATGGAACATTATACCAGAAAACACTATTAAGTACAGTGCACAAAATAATAGTGGACTACTACACAAATGGAGTCCCATGGGAGAGGGAAGTGTTTCCCTGTTCCTCCAGTGCAGATGTAGGCACTGCAGTGCCACCTTTCTGATTCTTCTTTCACAAATATCCACGAAAGCCAACCAGTTCCCTCTTCTCTGGGAACAGAAAAGCCCTTTTCCCCCTCGAAAGGAAGCTAATGCTTGCTAATGGAGGAATATCCAACTTGGTCAATGAAAGTCCTTGAAAGCAGCCCTTTTTGCACTGGAAGTTAATTTAAAATGAGGTGAATTTTTGATGTTGTCAGATGTTGTCAGATAGTTCAGCTGGTTAGTCCTCAAAGGTTACAAACAGGGAGGGTTCCTGTCGTGCTATGGCAACTGTCAAAAACTCGTGTACACATTAGTAAGATCAAACGTTTGCCCAGCCTGGGAAAGAGCAGGTAAACACCACACTAATCCCTCTGGAACTGTGAGATGCACTGGCTGCCAGGATATACTGCTTTCGTCAAGAGGTGCAAGAAGTCAGTCAGGATTCATTTCTCTCCTTGCAGTTTGTTTATTCAAGGTACCCACACTCTGATGGTTTGTGCCTTTACAAGGCTGCCCCACTTGTTCCTTGTTGTGCAGCTATGCTGATTGAAATACAAGGGAGTGTAGCATAGAGGGAGAGGAGGGCTTCAAAAGGTCAGCTTTGCACTACAAAAGCACAGAGCTGGCTGATAGCAAGGTCCCAGGGACCTGTAAATCTGCAGCTGCAAGTTCTGATATTCAATGACCATCAAACATATCTGGCTTCCACAATATGTTCCCAACAAGCTAAACTGGTTGTTGAGGATGCATTTATAACACACAGTAAAACACCTTTGAGTTGATGCAGAAAGTACCGAGTCATCATAAGTGATTTGGTGCCTGAATCAGGGTTACCCCATGGGCACCTTCTTCCCTTTGGGAGCAAGGCTCCAAAGGTTGGCTGTTGGTATGATCCCAGACAAGCTCAAAATTATACTGGTTAGCTTGAGTCACAAATGACCAGGGTTAGATTAATTTTTATATCCTGCTAATAATACTAAAAAAAATTGTGTGTCTCTACTAGAACCTCAGATAGTACTACAGGCTGTGCAGAACACAAGTACACAATTGCTATTAGCCTTGGATCTATAAATATTTTCAGGCCATGCGAATTAAAGGGAAAAAACCCTAATTCTGAAACGTTATTAAGAATTGAGACCATCATCATCAGTGGTGCTTTGAATCAAGCCAGGTTGGTACTATGGAA
Organism: Manacus candei; assembly: GCF_025592945.1. Taxonomy (NCBI): domain Eukaryota; kingdom Metazoa; phylum Chordata; class Aves; order Passeriformes; family Pipridae; genus Manacus; species Manacus candei. The sequence continues at coordinate 9,912,806 of NW_026138059.1, read as the reverse complement.
GAAAAAGAAGGTACTATGGTACTATGGAAGAAAAAGTGGGTCTGGCTGAGCTGGAATTTATTTCCCGGTAGTAGCTCTGCATTGGTAGCTAGAGGAGTGTTGATAACACACCCATGTTTTGGCTACTGCTGAGCACAGCACTGTAACATTCAATCAAGGGCGAGATCCTGGGAGGGGACACAAATAGGCCAGCTGACCCACACTGACCAAGGGGATATTCCATATCATATGATGTCAACCCAGATATAAAAGCTGAGGCAAGGAGCAGGACCGGAGGCACTCATTGTCTCTGATGGCTGCCTGCTGACAACCACTGTGTGTGCTGGAGCCCTGCTTCTCAGAGAAGTGGCCAACCATCGCTGCTTATGGGAAGTGGAGATTAACTGCTGGCTCCTGCTTTGTGCGCACGCACATGCTGCTTTTGCTTTCTTTTCTTTGCATCAATATAAACTGCCTTCATTGCAACCCACGATTTGTGTTGTTTTCTTTTCCCACCTTACTCTCTCCCTGTCTGGCTGGGAAGGGCATGGATAGAGCAGCTGGGTGGGCACTCGGTGTTCAGCCAAGGTGAACCCACCACAACTGAAAAGGAAATGAGGGAGCCTGGTGCAACTGGAAAGCTGCTTCCTCATTTATCCAAACCATCAGCATCTGAGGAGTAGTGGTTTGGCTTGGCTACCTTGAAATACACTTAGAGAGACTTGTCTTTGCATAAATTGTTTAGATTTTCTTTTAAGTGTCTTTCCAAACTTGTTTTCCTAAAGTCTTACTCAAAACAAAGATACATTTAATGGAGTTTACTGGGTGTTAGTAGCAGGTAGGGCCTACTAAACCTTGTGGAAGAAGTGCTGCTTCCAGAAAGTGAAGATGTTGACATGAAACAGTGTGTACAAGGGGAGACCTGGCCCCTCTGCCCATCCTGTTGAACCAGACAGGCACACAGCTGGGGATGCAAGGCAGTGGGTGGCAGGGGCTCTGTTGTCAGAGCTTAGTGGCCAGGACATCTCGATAAGGTACAGACGAAAGACAGGCTGCATTCCTGTGTCCTGCAATGTTTACAAATGCATCCTGAGACAATAGAGAAAAAAGATAATTTGGGTTTCTTAATCTGAAGGAGATGACACAGACTTCTTCACCCACACAACCCAGGTAAAGATGCAAAATTACACATGTACAGAGCTATGGAGAGGTGGGCCACTCTGCACCTTCTGTACTGAAAACATGTCCTCAGCTGAGGAGAGAATAGTGAGGAGTACTCTTCCTTGTCTGAAACTAAGGGAGTTTTGGAGTGCAAGTGCAGGAATGCATCTCAATCTATGACATTTTTTAACCTACATCAAAGACATTGATCTAAGTCCAAAATTTACATTTCTTCCCTTGAATCCTATGGTCTGTTGCTTTTGTAGAAAAAATTATGGGATTTATACTCTTAAGGGGAGGAGATAATGAAAAATTCAGAGGGCTCACAGCCTGTGGTATGGTTGATAAACCGGCTGCTAATGAACTGCCAGCTGTGAGAGAAGGGATTGAGTCTTCATGCTGCAACCTGTGACTGCGGTAAGTCTTGCTCTGTGGTGCTACTGCCACTTCGCATGGTAAGTGGATGGTAGAGGACTCAAAAAAAAAGCTTCAAAATTGTTTGGGTTTGTTATTTTCTTTAAAATGTGAAAGTCATAACTACAACTGGCAAGTTTTTAACTTCTGAGGGAAAGAGCCATTCTTTTTCTATATTCCTCTAGTACATAGTAAGTAAAAGGGATCTTAGGCTATATCACCTCACCATCACTCCTACTACAACTTGAATCCAGTGAAATTGGTTAAGGTTTTCTGGAATAAAATGTCTGAACACCCTGAGAAAACAGTGACATATTCCTGATACAACAGGTAATCCAATTTATATTTCACTGTTTATTTTGTAAGTAGGGAGAGCTTTGCTCTTATCAGATTTTTTTCTTGGTTTCTAACAGCAAGATAGATGTATGGCACTTTGTAAATGTGTCAGTTGAGTTCTGTTTCATTGCCTTTTAAAATTTTCTCTGCATTCTCTCTATTTAAGGAAAATCAGGGAATTATCAGGGGTTTGCTTTTTGAGTATGAATGCAAATGCATGGCATGACAGCTGAGCTTCACTGATTTAAGGCTTCACAGACCAGCCTTGTAAACGTTAATGGCATTTGAGTCTTGTCTGCCTCCTCATACAGAAAGTACTGTGTCTTGGGGCTGTAGGTAGAGGAACTCTTTGTTTTATGATGCTGTTCATAGTGTTACAACTGTCAAGAAAGTTCAGTCTGACTTAAAAGATTTATAGAGTTTGGAGACCTGTTTTATCTGTGTTTCCTACCTGTATAAAATAAATAAAAATAAGACAAGAGCTTCCTAATAGGGCAGTCTAGATCTAAAGAGCAAATTAAGGTCAATTCCTACAAAGAATTCAAGCCTGAGTTACTTTTCTTTTTCAAGTAGTTTTAGTTATGTTAATAGTTCCTTAGTTTATGAATTATTCATGTGCCTGAGTCTCCACAAGACTTGAGCCTGTAGGTTACAAACTTGTATAAAGCACTGAGTGACTTAAAAATGCATTAGTAAAGAGGTACAGAACAACTTTTAATTGGTGCTGAAAAGAATTGCAGTAGCAACAGTTAATTATTGTGAATAAAGATTGTTAAACAAACACCGTCTTCATAAGCAGAGTGTAGTAAATATCTTTAATATCTCTTCAGCACGCTGTATTGCATATTATGCCTTCATTTTATGCAGAAATGTTGTAAGGAGTGTATGGCTACATTCATTGAAAGGAAAGTACACACACATTAAGCAGTACATGTTAGACAGAGGTTTCTGCAGAAGAATGACTACTCCAATTTAAAATCTTATTTATTTTCTCTTTGTATCCACCAGTGTGTTCTCTACACTTCTGAGCATGGTGAGCCGCAATTTTTGGGGCACTGTTTTTTCTGGTGTTGTCTTTTACAGTGGTGGTAATTCATGGTGATTCCCACCACCATGGTGACTAATGGCAAGCAGTGTCAGCCTTCAGGATTCTGGTCCCCACTGATGTCTGTCAGCAATGCTCAGGATACTGTACAACTGACAAAACAGAATCTTCAACATGCATGAGGACTGTCACCTGCAAACAGGATCCTAGGAGCTCCTGCCTAGTGTTTGATCCAAAGTTTCTATTAAAGTGGCAGAGGCAGCCTGCAAGACCTTGATGTCCACTTCCATTTCCCTCAGCAGTCAGTCCACAGTCACTCCCCTCCACTTGTAGGGTTTTCCCACCCATTGTTCCTCCCTCTGCAGCCCACAGCAGGAATCATGGAAGCAGGTGCCCATCAGGAGAGCACAGCATGGAGGCAGAGGAAGGACAAAAAATAATGGCAGAGTGAAGAACAGGGAGGAGGGTACAGGCATCAGGAAGATGTGGAGGGAAAGTCCCAATGTTTGTGAGAGGGCCGGGAAGCTCCAGCTGTCTGTACATAGATGTGCTGAAAAGGAGGCTGAAATGGCATCTCCTCTGTACTGTGACTGCTACAGGTTTCAGTCATGAATTGGTGAGGTTCTGCATCAAGACGTTTTTCTTCCATCTTGACACTCATTCGTTGGGTTTATTTTGAATAACTGACTCATCACATATGAAACCTCTCCAGGAAAAGCTGAATGAGTGGTTTGGGTTTTTTTAATCTATATACCATATCTTTTACACACTGTATGCCAAAAAAAAATTTAATACTGCTCAACAGGATGCGTGTTTTGTAATTAGAGTGAGTGAAAGAGGTCAGCTCTTTCAGTTAGCAATGGCAGGTTGCAGTGGATACAATCCAGTCCTTTGCACTCAAGAGTTCATGCTTTTGAAAGGCAGCCACACTCAGAACAACACTGTGAAATTTCCAAAAGTAATCTGAAAATTGTTTGTACTCTCACCTCAATAAACTTTTTTTAGCCCTGGGTCTTTGCTCTGAGTCAGGGGTTGGGGAATGCTGCACCACCACCCTGCCCCAGTGGCCCCAGCCAAGGGACCTCTGGTCTTTTGCTCCATAATTTTTGCTGAAACCATTAGTTTTGTCCCTTGTATCTGTCCTCTTTGTCTTGGTAGCCCAGTAACTATATGCCATTCTGTACATCTTATGCCACAAGCTGAAACTTGTCTCCTGCTAGTTGGTGCTGTTTCAGTTATTCACCTGGCAATGTCTAAAAGCTCCCTCTGCCCTTGTGACCTGCTCCATTAAACAGTTGCCCCTGTACAGTAAGGGCAGGCTTTAATGACATTTGGATGCTTTCTGCTCTGAGTAGTGGATAAGATATCGACATATCTGACAAATGATCAGGAAGAGTAGGCGGGATCTGTACGCTGGATCTCATTAACAACATGAAGTAAAGAACTGAGCTCTCCTGCCTGTTTACCATCAGGTTTAAAAGGTTAGGCTGGGATAATGTCTGTGAAGGGGTTCAGAGCACTGAGGAGATTGTCACCAAATTGTAAGCATTGTTTTCCACTACCCATTGTTTAATTTGCAAAGTGGGTATCAATGTATTCTCTGCCTTTGCTTTGCTGTCCTCTCCCCTCCTCCCTCTGCATGTTACATAGATGGGGTGCGTCAGTGCATGGGTCATTGGGATGCTATTTGGGAGACTGGCTCCCCTGCAGGCATTTTTCTGACCTTGGATAAATTACATAGCTTTCTTCATCCAATCCTTCCCAGTTTAAATAGTAGTGTATGTCTGCCTGGCATACTGCAGCAGTGCAGCAAGATACCTGAATTGCCTTGTAGCAATTGCCTTGTGAGACAGAGGGTGTATTAATCCAAGTGAAGTATGGCATTTATATGGTTTTAGGACTTCTTAGCTAGGTCTTTGATTCATGACACAGGACTGAGCTACATAAATGCTCCCTGTTACCAGTCTTTTAACCTTTCTCACGTTTGAACCCCTGAAACATTTTAGGAGAGGCACAGACAGCTTCACTAATGTCCCAGATGGAGGTTTAGTGTATGTGAACCTCCTTTCGCTACCCACCCCCTTCAGTTCACGTACAGGTCAAACCTTCCTGGTGAAGTACACTGTAACTGGTAATGTCTGGTTTTTGTTTTTTCGGGGTTTGTTTGTTTTGTTTTGTTTTGCAGTGAGAAAACCAAACGCATTGTTGAGGCTGTAAACAGCTTAGGCCAGGCAGCGAGAGCAGGGAAATCACAGCGGGTGTGGGGTAGAGGTAATGCTAGTCATTTGAGGACCCCATGGTGAGCCTGCATAGCCAGCCCAGCCACTCCCCTGCTGTTGAGTGCTTGCGCTAAGCAGAGGAAGGCTGGCTCAGGGCTGCACACTCACACTGCTACCACTCAAATACAGTCATGGGCACAACGTGCTCGTGTGCTTCTTTGCACAGCTAACCCAGACCTTGCCAAGATGCTAAATTGTATCATTATGTGGGTCTTGGATTATATTCTCTTTCCTTTCTGGAAACATATTTTCACTCAAATGTAGTTTGAAGACTTTTTTTTTCCCCCTTATCTTCTGCTTGCTCTTTGTGTTGATGCGTCTGTTGCTTCTCACTCCAGTGACATTCAAAGTTGTGTAAGTGCTTTGCAAATATTCGAGAAGATGAGCCTCTGCTTGAATGAGATTATAATCTCTGAAGGCAACACTGAGCATGTGAATAACTCCTGAAAGCAGGTCTGAGAAAAGCTTGTTGGAAAACAACGTTGTTAAGAGCTAAGTGTTAAAATTCCAAACATTTTAAACAAAATTAAATTCTCTGATTTCTCTTAAATTGTCATTTATTGCAGTTATTATTCTTTGTGCTTTCTTGTGGAGATGTTGTCATAGTGTTTCTTAATATCTTTTCCATTGATTTATCAGAGACTAGGATTTCAGCGGGTAAACATTTTATTAGCTATTTTGGTAACACTATGTCAAAAAATTGGATGAAAAACAATTAAGCATCTCAACACTTTCACAAAATTAGAAAAATATTATTATTATTGTGTTGTAAAGAGTTTTGTTTTGTGAAAAAGTACTTCTTGCCAAAGCCATTTAATGAGAAAAAGCCAACTGGCTTCTGTGGTTCATGCTTCTCAGAGAGCCTTCAGCTTGTGCAATGCAGAACCTGGTCCAAGGTATGAGGGACAGTTTCCATGCCAAGAGTTGAGTTGCTGCCAGGCAGCTGCTTGTACATGGCTCAGCATTTGTGAGGCAGGTCCACCCCGACCCAAGGCAGAGAAACCTTTCCTGCTATACCCAAATCCCTGCTTTGTAATCTGTGAAATAGAGCACAGTTTATTCATGTGCCTCACTTTATTTCTACCAGGGACTTTACAGAGCAATAAATTTTCTCATTGGGATTTAAAGCTCTGTCCAGCACATTAAAACAGGTTTGGAAACTGGTGCTTGGCCTGAAGGCTGAAAAGCAGCTTGGGGACTTTACAGAGCACTTGACCTGCATCTCCTCAGCATCTCATCTTGGGTTCTTGAGCCATCATTATTATTGTGGAAGGTTGGTTTTTTCCAGCTAGAAGTGTCTGAAAAAATGTGACAGTTTCGCCAGCTATGGCTTTTTTCCCTGTGGTAAGAGGGTGGTGATTAGTTTGCAGAGGCTGCAGTGTAGTATGCATGTGGAGGCATTTGTGGGTGCAAAGCCCGGGCACATGTTGGAGGGCAAAGCAGAGGGAACCAGCCTGATGCAATCACACCCATCCTGTCTGCTGGGAACTGACCCTTGCATGTGGCCCCTCCCAAACTTTGCTCTAGCAGGATTTGGGAAAATTTTATCTGGCATACACCAAAACCTCACCTGGAAGCAGGTTAACCATTAAGCAACCTGGATAATTGGTGGGACACTGCTCAAACCTGCCTCCTGGCCTTGTTTGAGCTGATGGTGTGGATACTGTGATGCCTGTGTTAAGGGACAAGATGTAACTGCCTTTGGCACCAGGTGTTGGCAGGGGTAAGGAAACTGCAAAATGTCTTTCAATAGTTATTTATTGGATTTTATTTTAGTTGCATTCTGGTTTGATGACTCATTGTTGTCCATTGAATCTGATGTTTGTCTTTGAAAATTACAAATTTCTTCATTCTGAGCCTCCTTGAATGCTCAATTCCTAGTGAGCACCATTACCCTGCAGGCAGCCTTTCCTCTTTGCTCACTGTCGTCTTTGAAAAGATTATCAGTTAGCTAATGATTTTATTTTTTTATTCCTCTCTAGATGTTCTTTTCTGCTACTCTTCAGACACTAAGAAAGTGTCTGAAGGATAAACTTGCTACCCTAAAATTTGTATCACATTGGAAAATAAATAGAAAATATGAACAGTGAGTGCCTTTCTGAAATAGAGAAAGTAGACCTGCCTCTAACTAGCCCTTAGCAATAGCCTTTCATTTCTTTTACTTTTCCCACTGCAAGCAGGGTGCTTTTTCTACAGGGCATTTTCCTTGACCATGCCAGCCCCATGCATGGTCATGGTCCAGCGCTGCTGTACCTTGCTGTAGCTCTTATGGATTTACATTAGCTGATGCTCTGCCCTATTGCCCAAGGCAGAGTATAACCAGGCAGTGTTTCTCATGCACCATTTAGATGATTTAAACATTTAGAAGTTTACATTAGCCTTCTCCTTTTGATGAATTTCTCATCTGCATTCGGAAAAAGAGCCTCATTACCTCAGGACAGAAGCATTATTTACCTACCATTTGTTTCTCAATGTTTTGCTCTCCCCCCAGAGCACACTAATGCTTCCCACAGCATGAGCTGCTGCCAGCACTGCCCTGGTGAGCTAACAAATCTCAACGACTGTGCTGCAAGGGGGTGGAGGCTTTGGAGCGTGAGTGAGGGCAGTCTTAGGAGGATAGTGTGGCGTTTGGTGGCACTTAGGCATAATGCAACAGAGTAAAGAAGACTTTTCTAAAAAAAAAGATTGAACAAATAACACATTATTAGAAGATCCTTAACCAACAGACTTGTTATTGTTATTATGAAACCTAAGACCAGTATAATCCTTAAAAAGTTTTTAATTTCTGTTTAGAAGCACCTGCCCCCTCTCACGGCACTGAAAGGTAATTTTCCCTTGAAGACAGATTCCACATTTCCTGGATCAGTGACAGTCTAACACTGTATCTACATCTAGTGGATTTCCCACAACATTACCACTGACTCCAGCATGGGTGCTGGGAGGGTACAGCTCTGCCCAGGACAGTGAGGTGCCTTGGCTGTACCTGCCTGGGAGTGCTCTGGCCGCACTAGCCTTTCCCCGGCCCATCAGTCACCAGCCAAGTCTGACCAATCTGCATCTGTTCACCTATAAAACTCTAACCCGAATAAATAGATGTGGGCTCACATGCCCCTGTGCTGTTATGCTGGTGACTTACATCTGGTTTTCTTACATGTATCAGTATGGATACAGTCATTAACTCAGTATACTTCTGTCCTGCAGTTAATATTCTTGGTGCCTTTATATGTACACAGAAGAAACAGGGAGAAGACAGGAGGAGACAGAGGGAGTACAGCTCAACCTAATTCTAATTCTTCTTTTTTATTTTTCAGAGAACATTATCATTAAACACAATTAGAAGATCTGGGTCCCAGTCCCCAACTCTACCCTGCTTTCAGATGCATCATTCTGGACATTTCTCGTTCCTCTTCCCACTTCTGTTTTCTACCCTACCCCAGTGTAGCTTAACTACACTGGCACAGTGTAGCTTAACTACATGGCTCCTTTGGACTGGTATTGCCTATTTCTCTACATTTGCATCATGCTGGACAGCTGGAGGGCTTCAAACATGGTTGTAGTTTGGGTAATGGTTTCTCAAGGTGAATGTACTACACACCCACTACACAGAGTAGCTGCCACTCTGTATCACACACCTATGAGAGGGGCCACAAAACCCCTTGTCCCAGCAAAGGCTGTCTCTGTCACCACATTGCAATGACTGTCTTCTGTATCCCTGTGGTGGGGGGAAACAGTTTTCCCCCTGAAGTTATAAAATGGTAAAACCCCAGGGGGTGGTGACCCTTGAATTTTGAGGTTTTACCCAATAAGCGCTTTTGCAAAATATAAACATATCACAAGCAGAATGGAAGAGAAGGTAGTTGTAGTAGTTGCTGTTGAAGAAGTAGCCATGTTGTAAGGCCACCAGGAGAAAGGGCAGGAGCCCCCCTGGGGGGCTCTGGCCACCCCCCAGCCCCAGCTGGGGGGTACAGGGACTTGGAACAGTGTTAAGCTGGACTATGTATCTCTAGCTGAGAGCTGGGGGATGTTTCTTCACTGTGAGCAGCAGCAGCGGTGGCAGACCAGCACTGACTGGAGAAACGGTGGCAGAGAGCCAGAAGAGATAAGCCAGCAGCAGAGAGAGAACTAGGCTCTACAGAGAGAGAGAGAGTTTGGGTAAGAACTGAAACACCCCAAACCGCTCTGAGACCTCCGAGAGAGAGAGAGGAGGATGATGAACTGTTACTTAAAGGAGTCTTGAAGTGCTACAGCACTGCGGAGAGGAGCTGAAAAGCTCAGGCGTCCTGGAAAGCTGGACCCAGATGATTAAAGGAATGTGCAGGGGGTGACCTTGGCCCCCCCTCACCGCTGCTGCCACGCTGGCAGCCTGAGACAGAGCACAGGAGCTCTGGTAGAACTCTTGAGGCAAGGGCCTTCAACTGAAAGCTGCCCCAGATGTTCTGACTCAGGGGTGAATCCCCTGAGGAAGGGACCTTCATGGGGGTCTTACACCCCATGATATGACCGTGGTGAAGCAAGTTTTGTCCCTGCTACGCAGCCCATGGAGAAGACCCTCGCTTGAAGACGACGGGCTGAGGGGCTTGGATACCCCTCATGTGTACTGGCAGAGATCCAGATACAGATGCTGCTGCATGAGAAGAGGATAGATGCCTGCTGCCCTAGAGACATTGCTGCTCTGAGAGTAGAAGGAGATCTTTTCCTTCTTCCCTCCTGGACTTTTGTTTGGAGGGGAGAAGAGATTTGATCCATTGTAAATACTTATGTCATCGTAGAGAAAATTAAGACTGTATATAATGTATTGTAGTATTTATTTGTACAGTCATTGTAATATATTCCCTTTCCCCCATTTGAGTCTCATGTGGTGTCTGGAAAACCATCTCACACTGGGCTGAGATGTGGGAGGGGGTCTGGATTAGAGAATTGGATTTTGAGGCTCTCAAACCATGACAATCCCATTCCTTGCTGTCTGTGCTCCCTGCTTGAGCCTCCTGCTTTCCATGTCAACCAGATGCATGCAGCTGGCTTCACTCCATCTCTTTCTATGGCTCAGGAGAGGACCCTCATGCTTGGCCCCCCACTGATGCTGGGGAGGTGTGGTGCTGCAGCCCCTGAGCAGCTCATCTCCCAAACACCAGCACTGCAATACCAGAGCCAGGGATGAGTTGCAGGTCCTGTAGCACTTTAAGTGCCCCATCCAATATGTTCATCAGCATGCTCTGACTGCTTGCCAGAGCTGCAGTAGATGTCTTTGCCTGTTTGGATGGCAGCACAAGCTCTGTGGTGTGCGAAGAAGCCTCTCTTTCTTGAGAGATCCTTCATCAGTAGGGACAGGCTTTACTAGAAGCAAAGTTGAAGGAAGGAATGCCAGTCAGAAAGCAAGACACAATTGCTAGGCTGAGCAATTTTTGTGTCATTGTCTAATCCACGTGTTCAAACAGCAGGAGGCAGACTTTCAAAATCATGAGGCTAGCACAACCCAGGAATTTATTTTAAAAGCCTTTGTGCATTTGTCTTTAGTTCCTGTGCACGTTCAGAGGAGGTTTTCAAGACTTTCATTGCAGCCAACAGCTGGGAGTTGGCTGTTTAATTCAGTTTGCACTTAAACTGTACTTGCTTAATGAGTCAATTCTCCTCCAAAGTTTAAACCCAAACTCCCTATATAGGTGATCAAAAAAGAGGCTGAGACTTCTGAAAGCCTCTGCAATTGGTCCCATAAAAAACATTACCCCCTCCACAAATCTTTCTTTTCTTCAGGCTAGGCACAAAAGAAAGACACAAAAGAACTCCCCATGAGAGTCTAAGTAGCTCCTTCTCTGTGCTGACTATATAGAAAATCCAGGTGCTGCCTTCAGGGGAAATGTGGGGTTTTTTTAATATTCATCTGCTGGAACTGGGCTAGTAAGGAAATGTTCAAAGATTCAGCATAAACCTGCAGAGTAAAAGAAACACGTAGATTCAGCAGCTGCAGATAATTGCAAAAGAGTCTAATATTAAAGATGGCCAGAAAATGTATATTGCATTCCATGTTTCTTTATAATTTAAGTAAGATATGTTCTGGAATATTCAGTCAATATTTTGATATCAGAATCATATGACAGGAAATATAGTGTAAAAACCACCTAACTATAAAATTAAAAATATATTTTTTAATATAAAATTAAAAAAATCTAAACTATTAAGTTAAAAAAAAAACCTTAAAAATCCAGTATTTAAAAAGACAGAAGAAATGAGCTTGTTAGTTAATTTAGAGGAATTTTTCTCAGGAAAAGGCCTAAGACCCACAGAACTTTCTCCTTGGACATAAGTTCATTTTACAATGGAAAATTGTTTTATTACAAAGAAGACCAAGTGTCATTGGTATCAATAAATATAAAATTTATATGCCATTATGAGGCACAAGCAGAAGAGACTCATGAAATACAAAATCACTTCAATAAAAAGAACACTGAAGCAACTGCACTTATCTTCACCAAGGTCCCCCTTTTCTCCTCACAGTTCCTGCAGGATAAATGTGAATACATTCAGACAACAGGGAAAATTATTAAAATGGTACTGAACTATCCAGTGAGAGCTACCATCTAGTTCATTCAGTATGGACAAAATAATGTGTTTATCATCAGCCCATTCGAGTGTAAAGACTTGTGGAAGTTCTCCGAAAAATGAGTCCCTTTCCAGTTCATCTTCTAAGAGGTCAAAAGAACCCTGAGCAACCAATGAAACAAGCAATTCAAAACAAATATGAGTCAGCCTCAAATATTGGGGGGAAAAAAAGATCAGATTTTTTTTTCATGTGCTTTTCCCTCATTCCCTACCCACTCCTGCCCCAAACGCATGTATTCAGCTGTAAATTTATAACTACACTCTTTTGTTCATATATCATGTTTGTCTGGAGTTGAAAGAGTTTTGAGGAAGTTCTTTGTCAATCAGTGTCATTAATGACATGGTTGTAAATCTCACTGTCATAGTATTGACTGAGTAAATAAGTACTTTGTGACCTAAAGGAATGTTTTCCCAGTGAGGAAACTGGTTTGAAAAAAATTGACTCATCTTTTTCCATTATACCTCAAAGTCATGCATGGGACTGGGCACTCATTCAAAGATGAACTCAGACTGACTGTATCTCGCAGGATTAGTAACGTGCAGATTTTTTTCTGACTTTTATTCTTTTATTTTGTGTATCTGTGCTTCCAAGTAACTCTAGAGCTTGCCTGGAAACAGATCAGGCTCAGCCATTTATTTCCCCTTTTTATATCAGTATTATCAGTAACCTGCCTCAGTTTCCTCTGTCGTACAGTCACTCTCCACACCATTGCTGGCGTGACAATTTACTCATTTAAAGCCAGCTACAATCCTGCACCAGGCTTCTGTCTAGACATAGCTGGGGCAGGCTGGGCAGAGGCAGCAGGAGGAATTTGTATTGGCAGCCAGGTCCAGAGTACAACAGCTTTGCCCCTTGAGTCTCAGACCAAGGCTGTCCCTCGGCACAGTCAGGTGAAGATCCAGCAGATACAAGCCTTTGCCATCCACCCCTGGTGAGATCATTTGCCTTTCCCTGCTGCTATCATCCTTCACAGTTATCTTTCTTTCGTCACATCGAAGCTTAGGCTGCTGCTACGTGCTCAGCACGGTGCCTACACCTTTAACCATCTGCCCAAAGGCTGGGGACTGCTTGTGAAGTGGAGCTGCACTCTGACAACACAGAGAGACTGCTGTGCTGAGACTGGCTGGACCCTCTGACAAGCTTTTTGGTGCAATCAAGGGCATTACTTAAAGCTGTGGAGTTCCTGATCTAGTCCTTGACTCAGCTGAGACCAGCAGAGCTGCTAAATCTGTGCTTTGTCAGCACAAAGCAGAGGAAAGCTGACAGCATCTGGTGTGATCCCTGCAAGGAGTCCCCATCTGAGTGGCTCTCCCCTGCTTTCATGCATCACCCCTTCCTGACTAACAAACCCTACAAGCTTCAATGCTCCTGGCAAGCTGGCATCCCTCTGCTAATGTGGCTGCTCAAGGGAGTGAAGTTTTTTTACAGAATCACACAGCAATTTAAGATGCAAAGGTATAACTTCAGATCATCTGGTCCAAATCTTGCAGGACGCAAAGTCAGATCCAATTTTGACATTAGACCATGTCGCTCAGGGCCACATAAAGTCAAGTTCTGACTATTTCCAAGGATGGATATCCTACTAGAGATTTCAACAGCTTTTATGGATTTTATGCTGGATGAGTAATCATCCACAAATTAATTCGTACTCTTGGATATCATGTTAGCAACTCTGAGCCCTTCTGGGGTAATTTCTTTCCATGATGTTCCTCATCTGAGATGTGTGAGCATGCTTTTCCTTCCTGGAAACCAGCTGGACCAACACAAAGACACAAGTTTGTTCAACTCTGTCTCAGCTAGGCTGCCTCTTCTTCCCCCCCTTCTCTTCACTCTCCCGTATTTCAGTGAACTTCAGCAAGAAGCTGTCCAGCAATAGAAGTTATTCCTTTTTTTGTGAAGTATGTAGTGTATTTGGAGTGCCACCAGAAGCAGATAAATATTAGCTGTACTTCTGAGAAGAATCCTTTGCTTATAAGAGCTTGTTTTACCCATGGATCTTACACAAGCAACACCATGACCCTGCTGTTGCCTTAACAGTGGCAGATGTATAATTGAGGGTCAGATTCAATAAAATCCATCTGAGTTATCCTGAAATCAATTTTTTAGGTCTTTTGTGACCTTGCATGGTACCAAAATGATTATTTTTATTGATTTGAAACATACCATGTTCTCTGAAAATTGTTTAAAGTATTATGCAATGTTAGTTGCTATTCAAAAACTTGCACAGGACATTTTATAATACAGTGTAATGAAATGACATAATAAAGTAAATGATTTATTACTTTTTATTTTATCCTACATATAAATAAGTCACAGATACAAACAAATTGATTTCATTTCTTCAAAAAAGTCTAATCTGTAGCTATTTCGTAGACCTGTACTATCTGTGTAATTTATTATTTATTTTTTTTAGTTCTAGGGATGTCTTTTTGAAAAATCTTCATATTGAAGATAGACTGTGTCCTGCATAAGCTTTCTCCGTGTGTGCATGATGGCCTGTCATCACTTGAGGGAGAAACAAACACAACTTTAAAACAGACTGTGGAATTCATTTTAATACAGAAAAATGTATTATAAAATATTCTATTTTGATAGAGGGTAAAAAAGAGTGTATTCTACTACTTCTTTATTAAATATAAAAATAGTATACACGATAAACAGTTATCTAGTTTTCTTAAACTAGAAATATATTAATATCAAATTCTACTTTTTTCAATTTGCTGGAAAACTGTAAGACTGGATTGTGATGTTGACATTGACAGAAGGCAAGATCTGAATACATGAAGCATCAGAATGGGTGGAGGAGAGGGGTACGACCTCAAAAAGACAACTTAATAACAGGATAGAGACATTTTGATTTTAAAAAAGTGTTCAGCACTTGCCAGACAAAATCTCTGAATCTTCGTTTCTAAATTCTTCCTGTGGAACTTTACTCGATTAGCAAATATCTTCATTGCTTTATTTTGTCCTTCTCTCTATGAAGTGATTGAGAAGTTTTATTAAGCAATTCTGACCTGTTACCCATGTTTCAGTGGCAAGAGGGTCAGGTAGTTCTCTTTGCCATATTGCTTGTAGCCAATCAAAACAAGAAAGACCAAAAAAACCCCAACAAACAAAACAAAACTAAAAACCAACTCAAACAACAAAACAAAACAACCAAAAAAACCCCAACTCAAAAACCACGAAAAAGCCCCCCAAAAATAAACCCCACTGTCTCCATAGGCTTAGGTTTGTTTCCTAATTGCTTGGACCATCCATAGTTTTGGGATAATTAACCACAGGTTTCTTCTAGCATTAAAAATAATAAAAAAAGATGAAGTTTATTACCTATCAACAACCTAGTTTCCTTCTTCTGTCTCCCCACATGCTAGGCTGGCAGATTTTTCCCAACCTCAATTCCTAAAGTGTGTTGGGAGCTGGTCTGTGATACACTCTTTATGAAATAAAACCCAGATTTTTTTTTTTTTTTACTGAAACAATTACAATATTTTTAATCAAAAGAGAGTTATTACCAGAATTATTGTGCTGTCTGGAGACAGATGCTGATCCTAAAGACCTGACTTAAGGGCCAAGGTCATGATTCTTCAACTAAGAGAAATGCAGCTGAGGTCAAAAAGAGTTTTTATGGTTTAGGGTCATATGCTGTAGCCCTGGAGTAAAGCAGTAACTGTTTATATTAATTACACTGAAAATGTGCAAAAAAAATAAACTCACAAAAAAATAAATTCCCAAACTCTAGCAGTTAATCAGGACTATTTTGGAGGAAAAGTTGTATACAGTTAAAGCAGTTTTATAACAAAATAAACAGTAGTAATTTCAGGCATTTATTTTTATTGCACAGCACCCTAACCCAGTAAATGTCCCAAAAATTATAAGACAACAGAAGTCTGGAAAGAATATATTTGTATGTCAATGGACAAAAGCATCAGTATTACTTTACACTGCCAAATACTGTACAAATTCAAATTATTCTTTCATTGTTCAGTTCCAAAAATCCTGTAGATTCACTGTTGCATTTAAGACTTTCTATGGACATCATGACTTGATTTAAACATTTCAGATTTAAACTATGAACTGTCAAAGGCAATGCTAAAAATAAATGTTGTGTATGTTTTGTCTCACAAGTGTGAGCAACCAATACAAGAGGAAAAGGTTATTGAGTAAATATAGATTTTTGCATAGGGGGAGTGGGTATAAAGGTTCAAGACTTTTTTAGTGCTTTTATGACAGACTGACACAAACATTAAGAAAGTTTGACCTACTGTGTATCCAAACTGCAACAAAAAGTGATTTATAGCTTATTTAAACTTGTGGTACTGAGGTGGAAGACATTCATCTCATTCTACGGATGCTTAGAATAAATCAAAACTGATTTGTGGGTAGGATATTAAACTTGTTTTGTATAAAATTGAAGTTAAAAAATATACCTGTGTTTTCTCAGACTAGTCTCCCTGGCAAAAAAATAGTCAGTAGAATGGTTAAAGAAAGTGAAGGTCTTCCTTTTTCTACATAGCAAACATGAACAGCTGCTTGATTTGAAATGTTTGCCTTGATATGAATAATGGCTCTGGATGAAAGGGTCAAAGTATGAAATAATCATCAGCGTAGCACAGCCAAATCTTTGGCAGTGAATTATTCAAATCTGATTTAAACACATTTTCAGAAGATATGATTTTCCTTTTGTAGCAACAGTGAGCAGGGTGAAGCCAAGGGGAAAGAGAACAGATTTAAACAGAAAAATCATGAAACTGTGGTTACTAGAACTCAGCTCAGACCATAATTTGTTTCAATACACTTTTCTTAGATGCTGAAGAAGTATCTTGTCCAGGAAAATAGCTGTCAATCCATGAGTTTCATAAATAATAATATGTAACAGTCAAAATAATAAAAAAATAATTTTATATTGAAATTTGATCTGCTTTTCTCAAGGTTTCTAGAGTGATCAGGACTTCACTGATATCAGAGCTTCATCAACATGTATTGCTGTCATACAATGTGGTTTTTAAAATAGTAGGAACTTGGAGCAGACCCTGAAGTTACTTGTTACCAGAGATAAGTGCAAAAAACACAGGCTTTTACATAAATGGAAGTTAAAGCACTTTCTCAAATCAGATCTTTAGCTCACAAATTTTGTGGAATTCACTAATCTTTTCCATGCCCATTTTGCAGTGCCCTGCCAACAGTGTTCAAGGTTTCATTTATTTATTTATTTTATTTGTTTTGTGAGGACGCAGTAAGACTTTAAAACAACAAAATCCAGTGTTTTTATTTGGACATCCACAATTAATACACATATGAAAGGCACAGGATTTGATCTTTAATTGGACAGGTTTAAAAGTGCTGCAAAATTAACTGTCAGCATTGGCTTTAGTTCTCCAAGACTGTAGTCTGAAAGTTTCCGTTCTGCTTCTTTCAGAATTTCTTTCAGCTTGGTAATGGATAATGCTCAAGCAAAGTATTTGCTAGGAAAAAGGAAGGATTTTTCTTTTAATGTTATTCTCTTTGGGAACATGAAAATTACACTGCAGTCAATTCAGAAGAGAAATCCTAAGGCTTCTAATCTCTCTCAATAAATACAATCCTGCTGAATTACTACTTCTCATATAATTTCTGCTCTTGTTTAGCATCTGTAGATTTACAGATATTGTCCTCTGCCCAATTTCAATGTTCAGTAAAGCAAAGAAGGGATCTTGGTTTTAATCCAGCATAAATGCCTGGTTTGTTTTATGAGGCTATCTCAGACAGGACACAAGGGGCAAATATAACTGCAGCATATACCAGAACTCAGGGATGAACAGAGCCTCAGGGGGGCTCAGAGCTGTTTTGAAGACTTTGGGATTGCTTTTTCTATTGTTGTAGTATTGGCAAACTCTCTGTTTTGCTTTGACTCCTGGGCTAAAACGGTTGATTTGTACTTGGCTTTGAGTTAATAGATATTTGAAATCTGACTCTTGAAGAAAAAGAAAAATTAAAACTTTCCACCCTATAGGGACAAAAAAGAATGGATCCTTATCAGGAAACCAAATGGGTGTTGTTTTGGCTGAATTACTATCAAATCTCCCTATCAGACTTTACCTCTGTTTGCTTTACTACAGAACCAGGGTTTTGCCTTTCTGCAGGGAGGCCAGTGGGTGACAGATGGCCCTGCCTTAATGCCAGGGTCTCCCAGAGCACAGGAAGTGATTTGAGGGGAGTGGGGTAGAGGAAGGGGTTGTGAGGAGTACCATGATTTCAGCATCCTGGTTGTTTCTTATGGAGAATCTGGAAGCAGAAAGGACTGAAAGCTGAAAGCAGAGAGGCATTTTGGTGTCTGGCAAGCACAAGGTGTCTTTGGTGTCTGGATACATTGCTAGTTGTTGTTTTTCATTTTTTTTAGAAAAGCTTTTTCTACAGTGTCAAATGTTGATCCCATTTGGCAGTGGGATGTGGAGGAATGAACTGCTGCTCTGTGACAGCAGGATGTCAGATTCTACCATAGCTAGAGAGGTCCTTGCAGTGGTGCACATGATGGGAATACTCTGTGCAGGGGTAAAAAATTGTGCTGAATCCAAAATTGTGATATTGAGGAAATGTCCCAATTCCTGAAGGGACAGGGAACTAATATGTGTAAGGTGACAAAATCTTTTAGCCTTTGTGATCATACAGCTTAAATCCAGAATAGATTATTTTATTTTTCAGTGTGAGCATTTATTTATTATGCTCACACTGAAACATAAAGTAATCTATTTCTATTATTTATTTTATTTATTATGACTCATCAAATTGTATGCAAATATATATATAGAATGTTCTGTGACTTCTTAAGAAGGCATATTTCCATCTTTGTAGCCTCTGAGAAACAGGAAATTAATTAAGAAACAAATAAGAAAATGTCACGTAGTCCCCACAGATATTTGCAGTCCCTGCACTGTCAGGAGTCAGATCACAATGGTCAGAAGTTGAGA
This sequence comes from Manacus candei, assembly GCF_025592945.1. Classification (NCBI taxonomy): domain Eukaryota; kingdom Metazoa; phylum Chordata; class Aves; order Passeriformes; family Pipridae; genus Manacus; species Manacus candei. Next base: position 9,894,050 of record NW_026138059.1, on the reverse strand, counting down.
GACCTTGTTGTGAGGTAAGATTGTGTCTTGCCTTCATCTCATGTCTGAGACGACATCTAATCATTTTCTGAAACAATACTTTCTGAAGTAGTCTTCCAAACTGTAGATATTTTTGACATTACCTTGCATATAACTGAATTGAAATGCATTTTGTTGAACTCGAAGCATTTGTCTTTACAGTTTCAGCTCCTATATAACAGAAATTTATTCTTATTTGCTACCTTGCCATTTTCTTTGGTGTGTAATTTGAAAACACAACAGCAATGATTTTATATCATCTCAGTCATATGAACACCTTTAAGTAAAGAACTGATAGCCTGTTAGCAAATGTGGCTAATGGACACCTCTTCATCAATAATTTATTTTCTGAGATCTGTCATTCAGCATGCCTTTTGTTTATGTGATGTGTGTTCTGTTAATTCCACATATAATGCAGACATTTTGGTTAAAGTACTATGCTGTAGTAATAAATGTGTAAAAATACTATGCTGTAGTAGAAAATTGTATTGTAAAAATTTGTTGTCTTCTCTTAAACAACCTACTGTACCCAGAAAAATATAAGGTCCTTTCACTGGATTTGCCCTCTGTAAAACCATGCTGGCTGTCCTGAGATATATTTTCACTTTAAATTTTTTGTTGATAGAATCCTAAGTGAAAAAATTCATGTTTTGTCCTGCAATAGCAATACTCCATGCTTTTGGAATACTTTCAGGTTTTCAAATTTTTTCAAATCAGACTTCAGTGCTTTAGAGATTGCCCGATGGTGCTGGGAGAAGAAAAGAGGCCTGCTGATTTCCAGAATGTTCCAAAATTCAACTGGACAAGATCCTGAGAAACCTGATTTAACTTTGGAGTTAGCCCTGCTTGAGCAGGGGATGGGTCCAGATGGCCTCCAGAGGTCCAATCCAGCCTAAATTTTCCTATAAATCTATTTTCCATTTTATATCTAAATGTGGGTAAATAACCCTGTGTTACGACCCGCCCCAGGAAAAGGGGAGGGGGAGTAACTCAGGTTTTTATCAATAATTCCCTTGGGGTGGATTAAAGTGAAACGACACTAAATAATCGGTGTCTGAAAACAAAGTTTATTTTAACAATTTTGTATCAACAGGTATGCTAGCATTTTGGGTGTTGTCATACAACAATGCAACATAGAGATAACCTTTGGGGGGGGAGAAACTACTTAGGGGAGAGAAAAAAACAGGATGAGAGTAAGGGAAAAGAGAAGCTGAGAGTATAAAAGAAATGGACATAGTCACCGCCCACTGGATCCAGCGATACTTGAGAGCGATGGTCTTGATTCGCAGGCAGTGGGGGAGAAGGAGAACCCAAAATCCCAAAGTCACCCATCAGTTTATATACCCTCAGCATGCTTTTGCACCTCCCTGGGATGAGGAGTTGTTTGCCTTTTTAGGGCTTAGCACTGGAGGGAGGGATGGGCCCAATTGCCCACCTGAGGTATCTTCTTGCCTTTTTAGGGCTTAGCACTGGAGGGATGGGCTCAACTGTCCATCTGGGGTATCTCCTTGCCTTTTTAGGGCAAAAGTCAAAGCCTGCAAACTCCTGGAATGCATAAATCATTAACCATTTCAGTCTCTGACACCCTGAGAGAAGGGAAAAAAGGAAATAATCATATAGCTGTGTCATATTGCAAGAAGTTACACAGATGATCTTAAATCTGTAATCCATTAATTTTTGAGTGATTAATCTGACATCTTCAGAATTTTCATGTATTTTTTTTGTACAATGTATTTCTTGACTGTTCTGAGTGCCTAATGAGAATTAACGTGCTAGTATGGAAGATTTCAGTGGGAGAAGAAAATCAGGCAATGATGACATCAATAAGACCTTTCGTTGTTTCATCAGTTGTTGGAACTAAAAAGTTTTCTAAGAATCTTTTGCTCAAAATTAGTATGTAATTGAATGTCATGACACTTGACACGGATGCAACGGAGTTTGTCAGAAAGGGAAAGTGTAATAAACTGAGGGCAGCTTGAATTAGCCTCTGAGTTAGAGGAACACATATGTAATAGAAACATCAACCAAATACCTCAGGAAAACACAATACAGCTTGTTGCAGAACCTCAGTGCTACGGGAATATTGTCACCCTGGAATACTAAAGTAGAGAGCGTGGTGATCCCACCTTAGCTCCTTAGCTACATTTTCCCTCAAGAATTAATTCAGAATTTCAATTTTATATTTAGTGCAATAAATCAGTTTCTCTGCAGCTGTATCTGAAAGAAGTACTGTGCCTTTTATTTTTAGATGCATTAAAATTGATTTATTGTGATCAGTGCTTCTCCTTTTCTGAACTTTGTCTTCTCTGAGCTAGCAGAATTAGTTTGCTAAGTATACCCAAGTCTTAGAGAGCAAAGTGCATAAAGCTCTGATGTAGAGTCAAGTTCTGCTTCCATTCATCTCACTCTACAGCCTTTTTTTATCCTGATTTCAAGATTCTGACTCCAGTCATGCACCTGTTTGACTCAGGCTGGGGAGTCTGACACATCATTAACCTCTTCAACACCATTGTTTAAACAAAAAGTGCTAAGTGGGATTTTGCATGCTCTGGAGAAACCTTTCAACTGCCAGTGATTCCTGCAGAAATTCCCCCTATCCTGCTGTGCTTTTCCCTAAAGAGCAATTTCAGGGGGAGCAATTTCACTTACTGAATATTGAAATGCCTGGTTTGCTTTTCTAAGATAACCCAGGTGTGAATATTTAGTACAACTCGATTTAAAGGAATCATAGAATCCTTTGTACTGAATTGGAAGGCACCCAAAAGGATCATCGGAATCCTACTCCTGATTATTGACAGATCAGTTTAATCTTTCCTGCACTTGTTTACACATGATCCATAAAATGATCTACCACAGGGACTTCAAGTCACTATTGATGGCACCGAATGGACCCTTTAGGCTCCAAAAGCTAATGTTACACTGGTGGGGATGTGGATCCCAGCCCAATCAATGGGCTGTAAGATGGTACAGAGGTTGGTAACCATGCAACAAGTTGTCAAAATAGGGATTTTGTGCTTAAGATATGTTGAGGGCAGAAAGTTATCTTAATTGGCTTGAGTTTATCTTAATCACAGAGCCCCTCACTGCTCCCTTGACCACTTTGTCTTATTAGCTGAGTCATCCTGTTGTTTTCAAGGCAAGACTGAACCTTTCTGTGTTTATACATCCAGGAAGACGTCTGAATGTATATTGATTTTAATGTTAGTCATCATCTTACTTTTTTAATTTAATCAAATTAATTTTTTATTACTTTACCTGAGTAGGTTTTTAATGGCTCTTAGGAAATGACGCCTGAATTTCCTGTCTATGTTCTCTCCAAACATCTATGTTAACAGTTTGTACTAGGTAACAATAGTGTTACTTTTACAAGCCATTTCTATGTCTTCTCCCTTACCAGAGCAAAGATTTCACCAAATATTATTCCTGTTTTCCCAGTCTCAGCTTGAAAAATGTGTTTCTTCCTAGTTATCTTTACTGCGAAAATGAATTCCCAGCTTGAACACTGCAGCCTCAGCACTGCAGCCTTTTCCTTATTCTTCATACCTGCTCATCTGAGTACCATCAAAGCCTTCATTCACTGTACCTCTGTCTCCTGCTTTGAAATGTTGCTTTGGCTTCCTGCCTCCACAGAGCTCATTTCTTGTAATCTCAGGTCTTGCTCTACTGTGTTAAGCTTTTAGACGTGATTGCTATTCAGAGCAGAGCTTGGGTTGGGAGCCAAACTAGCACTTAGGCAGCTTTAAGATACCTAAATTACAAGATGTGACTCACAAATCTCCTTTGTCGTCCCATCCTTCCCCTCTATCCAAAAACCTCTATTCCTGAAGACACCCAAGATGACCCTGCAGCATCCAGAGGACTCATTACCTTTCTAGAGTTCTGCAAGTTCCCTGAACTGTCCCATCTGTGCAGCTCCACGTCTATCTTTGGACTATCTCCCAAAGCAGGTATTTTCCTATATAATTTCTTTGACAGGCCACACACTGAAGGAGTTAGGCACCTAGGCAAATACTTGGATGAAGGGGAGAGGTGATATGTCCTCTTCTTAGTATCATTTAGTGGGTCCCAAAATTTTCTGTCACAACCTCACTTTCAGCCACAGTTGATGACCCGGCTGCTTGCTGCAAAAGGGGGACTGTTAATGTTTTCCAACACCTGAAATGGTTCACATCAGCACCCACCATTTCCCGAGCTGTGCCCTAACCACAGCCATAGATTAGGGAGACTTCTGCTAGCTGTCTTCATGGTCCTGTGCAATGCAATTTGTGTTCCTTACTGGGAAGAGACGAAAGCATCTTCAACCCTGTTTTCTACACCATAACGAGACACTTAGTGAACTCCCTTTGGAGGTCAGAGAGGTAGGTTTGATCCATTTATTTGACCTCCATTCTTAGTAAAAAGGGGAGGGCAGAGGTTGAAACTTTTATTCATTAGTCATGGTTAAAGTCATTAAACCTCTATATAAAAATGAGGGCCAATACTTTCCAGAGGGGCTGAACAGTCCCCATACTCTACATCTGGGAGAGAGTCAATCAGTATTCCTTTCAAGGTAAGGTATCACACCACCCAACTTGCTGTTACTACCTACTTCCCTGAATCTGTGCCTCTACCCCAATTTCAGCATTGACAATTTCTGCTTTGTTTCAACCAATGTGATTTAGGGAGCGGAAAGGATGAACAGCTTTTGTTTCACATTACACAGAGGGATATGGCTGGATTCCATTTCCATTATCTGGTTTGACCATTATCTGACATTTCAGATTGAACTGATTTATTGAAATTATATTACCTCAGCACTCAGTGGTTACTCACTGCCTTCAATTGGAAATTGTTCAGATAATCCATTGGGGCATCATTTAAAAGAGCTGTCTGGAGTACTTCTGCAAGTAAGGCAGGCAGCACTGGATCAGCATTGTTAATGGTACCAAATGAGAGGAAAACTCTAGTTGAAAAGGGTTGAAAAAGTAACAATTTATTTGAGAGGATTATCAGATAAACACTGCAGTGTTCTTGAAACTAATCCTATTGATTCCCCTTTCTTTTGATCTTTACTATTTTCCCTATATCAGCCAAGTTGAAGGAACTAAAATGTGCTTCAGATTCAGTTAAATCTTATTACTTTGTTTATCTGTATTCTACAGAGACCCACAAAGATAAGTTAATTATTTATTTATCTGAAGAATATTTTATATATATTATCTCATAACAGCCTTTTCTACTACTGCAATAGCAAAAGTTCTATCAGCAGTAACGTTATGAACAGATGAGCTTAATTTTTAAAAATGTAGTGCAAAAATATGGTATGGGTTCAGACTCTGTACTCAACTTAGCAATCAGAGGACAGCTGGTTTTTTTCTTAACACTCTTCTACAGTAATGCAGAAGATAAAAACTGAGCAGAAGCTTCTATAAATACCTAAAAGGGGAACCAGCAGAAACACTTTAGAGAATCTTTATGCCTACTAAGAGCAGTATGCTATTGAGCTAATTGAAAGCATCTAAATGTAACTTTGCACTTAAGATATCCTTAAAATCACCTTTTAGTCAGTCTCTATTTTCAAACTCTGTAATGAAGATGAAATCTATACATCCTAAAAGCCTCGTTTTAATGGTCACAACTTGCACAGGGAACCATCTAAGCTTTGAAAACCTTGCTAAAACATATGCTTTTGCATGAGCATTTTTTAATCTCTTCAGATTAAGTTTTAGAGTGTTTGTGGGATTTTTGTTGTTTGTCAATTCATTTCATTTCTTATCTTCATTATAGAAATTCAAAATTTGATCAGTGATGTTAATCACAAGACTATAAAATCAACATATAGTCTGTGTGAGATTTTCGTGAAAAATGGTGTGATAACCACGTTCATATACTCTCTTTGGTTTATTAATAGTATTAGGTTGATAACACAATTTGAAATTCTTTATACAACCCCTCATCTTCTGTGGGCCACTTTGCATCACATGACATCAAGTGAGAAATGTTACTGTAGGCTGACCAAAATTATTAGCTCTGGAAAAAAATGGTCTATGGTATGCAGGTGCATCATAATGGTTCCTTTTTGGTCTTAAAAATCTAGAAAAGTACATTCAAAGAGCATTCAGGGAAATATCACTAGGAAATTCTGTATTGGTCTGCAGTGAGAAAAGAGGAAAAGACTAATCTTTTAATTTTGCAAAGTTGCAAATTGGTGAATTATGCCAATTACTGTTAATAACACTTCATCTGAAAGTGGATCTTGAAAATGTTTTCTTGTCCCAGAAGAAAAATCAAAGGATTAATTTTAGAGGTTTGTGATTATAACCGCTAAAACTTCATATTTATGAAGCAGAATTTCCTTGTTATATGTTAGTAAAAATAAAGTACTAAAAGTACTAAAATAAAGGCAATTCTTGTTGTAAATGGAAAATCTGCTGCTGGTTTCATCAGTTTCCCCAGCTTCTCTTTGAAACTGCCATGAGATAATACCAAGGTGTCTCAAGATGTGTGCACTGTAACTGCTGCTACTACAACAGCAGTGAAGAGTAAATGTTCTCCAAGGTAATCTTTAGCTACTAGGGGTGGCACTGAAAAGAGTGCAGACCCCACAGAAGGCCAGCTGCACTCACGTGGAGGGTGTTAGTGGTGAGGACTGCAGCTCACAGGTGCTGACTACACCTGGAGGGGCTGCTGCTGGCCAAGGGGTGTGGGGATTTGATTTTCCGTACAAAGGGATATTAACTATCTTGCAAGCAGTTACTTCCCTCCGTTTAAGTGGGAGGAAGAAGTTCTGCAGTGAGAGAGTCTTTGGGGAGCAAAGATGGAGAACCTCTGCCAGGCAGGATATCTAGGGGAGGTGGGAGTCAGGGGCCTGGGAGGGAGGGGTGTGAGCAGGGCCTGGGAAACCATGCCTGAAGATAATTCAGGTGTTGGGTGTTTTTGGGCTAGGAGCCTGGGATTTAGCATGAAGTTAGAAGTTTCCAGCACAGTAGCAAAGGGAGCAAGGAATGCTGTGGTTTTAAGAGGTCACCACGGAAAAAGGTACTCCTAACAAGGAATACTAATGGCAGAGGTATAAACCACCGAAACATTTCTCTTCTTTGCCTCTACCCCTTGTCCTCTTTATTTTGGTGTGTGGCATATTAAAGACACGTTTTTGAAAGCTTAAACACACTTGACATAAGGGATGAACTGATCTTTAAAATATTTTGAGGTATTCCTCTTATTTGACTCTTAGACATAATATGTTCTTACTAGCCTAGAGGAGGGATCAGGTTTTGGACTAACTAAGGATAAAAAGAAATGCTTAGTTCACAATTGCCAGGATAAGTCTCTGAAAATCAGTGGATTTTATACTGTTCAACATGTTCAGAATTAGCCTGGAATAACAGTGTTTCTAGTAAGGTGAAGGTTTGCAGTGGATAAGAAATTATTCAGTGGGTTCAAAATTAAAACTGAATGCAGAATACTACTGAAGGAGTTCACAATATTAAATGGTAAAATGACAGATGAAATTCAATGTCATTAAATGCAAAGGAATTGACATGGGAAAAAGTATCCATAACTGTACATGCATAGTGATGGATTCTAAATGAGCTACTACTACTCAGAAAATGAAGATTTGGAGCTGCTTTGGCTAGTTCTCCTGACATGTCGGCCTAGTCCTTAGCTTTTGTTGTAAAGACACAATGCTTATTCAGCACTACTAGAAAAGAATGAAACTGAGAACTTAAGTCACTTGTCCTCTTGAATTCTTCATGCACTTTTTGCCATGCCACCTCAGGAAGAACATGGCAGAACTTCACTCATCTACCTCTTAGATGACCTTCGCCATTCTTTTGTTCTGAACATAATAAATGTTCTAATACTTGGGAAACTATTGCTTCCATTTTGCAGAAAGAAATGAGCTCCTCCATCACTGTCTTTGTTGGAGAAGAGGAAGCCACTCCATCTGACCTCTTAGCTGCAAGACTATGGTTTGTTCATGTTCAGGCAAACTCACAGTCTGGAGCAGGTAAAGCTTGAGGTGAAAAGTCCACCCAGAGTTCTATTGATAGCAAGAACCAAGTTTCCTCTGTGATTTAGTGTGGTGCAGGGATAACAAGTGTTGGTTAGTACTTCTGAAAAATACAGTTTGTTTAGATGTGCTGGGTCAAGCAGCAATGACCTTGAGCTTAGTTCTTTCACAACATGTTTTTTGCTCTGGTCCAAGGTGGTATATGTTACACTACCTTTCCCACCTTTGAGGACGTCATGGGTTTAGCAATGAGATAGTTTAATCATCATGCAATCATGAATCTCTTTTTCTGAGGCTGGCAGATGGCTTGAAGCTGGCTACCATGATAACAGCATCTGTATTCCTTTTAAGTCATTACAGACTATGCAGCTCTGAGGTCTTGATAGCCATAGTTCTCCCAGGGAAGAGGGATCTCCTCTTCTACCACCTCACACCCAGCACACTCCTCCCTCCTCTGAATGTAAGATGGCTGTCACTGCTCCATAAATCTCATAAAAACCAAGGAGCAGGACAGTTTCTGATGGGTCCAGGAATCATCTTAAAGCAAACAATTGACACAAGAACATTTGTAATGGAAGCAATCCACATGAAAGGGACAGTACATTTTTCTATCTTTTCAGCTTCCTTAATTTTAGTTTTAGTAGTCACTGTCAAATGTGATACCAATTCAAGTAAATTCCTGCCTATATGTAGAAACATCAATAAAACTCACAAAGATTTTTTAAGAACTTCAAAAAGTAAACCCAGAAAGTGTGAAGTATATTTAAGTTTCAGAATTTCAATGTCAGCATGAACTGTGCAGGGAGAACAGGACTGTCTAAAATGAAAAATTTGGACAGACATTTCATAGCTGGGTAACCCAAACCCAGAAGCCCAAAGGAAAATGTAATATTCTGTGTTTTGTGGCTGAAATAACACAAGAGTAAAGGAAAAATTCTGAATTACTCTTTCTTCTGGCCAATATCAGGAAAACAAGGATGGGCTACAAACTACCTCCATAATAAATATGGCTTTTACAGGGGATTGACAATACTAAATACTTCATTTGGAAATAAGGTATGGTGTCAAGTTGGAATATGATCTTGGACTGACTGTGGAGTCAGTCATCTATGGCAAGCCTATCTCTCAGTTTGTACACACAGTTGAAGTGGTAACAACTCTTGTAATTTTATCTTAGGTTTCTTGATATATGATAGCTTTCTTAAACCTCAGCTACAGAAGTCATAGGGTTATGGAAAAAAAGCCAACCCAACATTTATTAAAAACCAGAAATGTTTAAGATTTGTGCCTTAAGAGAAAAGCCAGAAAGTGTGACCAAAACGCACTCTAAAAATCGCAGAAAGTGAACAACAGGCTGCCACAATCTCCCGATTAATAAAAGTCTACTAGTTAAATTGAATATATGATTTTTTTGGTGGATGGCTTGACTTTTGAAACTTTAGGGCAAAAGCTCAAGAATAAGCATTAGAAACAAAAACCAAGCTTACCTGACTGACTGAGTAGTAGAAACTTCCACCAGACAGGAACTAGCTTGTACAGAACTGACTCCTTATCTTGTACTGGATGCATGGATTGCATGGCAGAAAATGTATTGCACATGTCAGAACAATGTTTAGGGAAAAGCTACTGACTGAACATCAGATTTCCTAATGGCATTTAGGCCAAAAGTAATCTAAGTATCATCAGATCATGTCTGGATTAGCAGAAATCCCTCCACAGAACTAGAATTCCTGACCTAATGCTTGCAATGTTTAAAATAAAATGAATAAACACAATTCATCCTTGGTCAAAATTCTTGAAAGACTATTACACTAAAGATGATTTTGCTCACCAGGAACACTAAATGACATAAAATGTAATTACTACATACAGTGTATATTGTATGTAGTATATGCTTCCTATTTGATATGTGTAAAAGAAAATTTACCTCAAAAGTGCCAGCTTTAAATGTAAACAAGGCACGGTAATTTTACTGTGAAAAGTTCTGCAATAGCCAGTGATGGATGAAAAATAGCTCAAGAAGTTCTGCAACAAGTGTTGTCTCTAACTCCTCTCTTGGGTCTAGGTTTTCTACCCCTTCTCTTGTACCTAGTGACCAGGTATATTACAGATACTTTCTGGGCGATACAAAAGCTCCCTTTTACAATTTTTGGTGTTGGGACTTCTGAATACCAAAACAACACATCTCTTGACCAGGATATATTGAAGGTGGGGAAACTAGTCCTCACCAAAAACATTTTTAGGCCAAACATGAACCACAATTGCTTATCTAATGATAACATTGAAAAAAAAAAGGCACATACTCACATGCCTTGCAAAATGAAGTCATGGGTTGAATTCGGGTCCCAAGGCCACAGGGCTTTTCATCTTTGTTTTACTTCAAGTTTAATTGGGATTTTATATCAAGTGTATATTTTAGCGGATGAAAATTAGAAGTCTAAATGCCACTTTTGGTGTAAATTTAATAGTTATGAATCTTAGATGGGTATTCTCTGAATTTGCTATACACATGGGCAATAAGATTCTAGTGCGTGAATGTAAACAAAACTTTGTTTCTATATTTATATATCTGTCTTATTTGAAACTGTAGAAATATGAAAAGGTTAAATGGAAGATACTTTGTTCCTAGAAGCCAGTCCTGGCTAGAAAGACAGGGTTTAGGTTTCTGTATGGCCCTATATTCACTAGCTAGTACTCATTCTAGTTAGTACTCTACTCTGGGAAAATACTGACCGTGTTTTATTTTTTTCTAACCTTATTTTTTTGTTAGCTTGGTTTTCTTCTTTCCTTTTATTGTCTAAAAGGCAGACTCTTTGTTGTTTGGCTTTCATGAAATGGTATGGAACAAAGACATCAGAAATTACAGTGAAGACCAAACCATTACATTTTCTTGCTATGCAAGAAAAATACACCCTGTAAAAACAACAAACGAAGAAACCCCCAAAGTCTGTAAGCTTGCATTTACTTTACATGTTACTGTTTAGGAATAAATCAGTGGGAATTGTCTGCCTGGCACATGTGAAAAAAAAAGTAAAACACAAAATAAAATCTCTAGGGCACAAGGTATGTGACTACAGCTGCTATAGCTGAAACACAATATGGAGTAAAAAGGATTGCAGGTTCTGAGCAATTTTTAAATTTGTTATCAACTAATTATTTGCTACAATCAGTCTTCCATTACATCAATAAAGGGGATTGCACATATTGATGTGATTGTTCTACCTGTAAGGTCATAAAGACTTGAGCTGTTTTCCTCTGGAGGTTTTAATGGGAATTGAGCAATTCTTAGGATGCCTCATGCTGTCGAGTGTGCTGATGGGAAACTAAAGGGTGTTAACAACTTCCCAAAGCCAAAAAAAAAAAAAATTCAGTCATTCTTGGCAATGCTTCAAGATGGTCTCCTTTTGAATTAGTCTCTGTCATTCTTCAGTCTTATTAGGAATTAGGGACTCACAGATTCCTGTCCACATTAATAGCACAAACCCAGAAGTAGTCTCTCCAGAAAAAGCAGAAGAAATTACTGCATCAGAAATATTTAAGGCCACACTCTGCACTTAGTTACTCTTTGATAGGGTTATTACAGGTTGGTGCTGATAAATGATATGTGGAAAATAGCTCATCTTGTTTAAATAACATTGGCCTGATTTTCAGTGCTATGGAGTGATTTTCAGCTGCAGGCATTCAATACTTCTGCAAAGGAATACCCCAGTTCTCCATAGTATCCTTTCATTTGGAGTTGTATTTTTTTCATATATCATACATTTTTTCCCCAAATTCTCTTTTCCTTTGAAGTTTGTTACATGGAAAAAAGTAAAGCTGCTTAATGAAATTTTTATTATGTTGCTGCCCTTTGCATGGTGAATTTGGGACTGAAAGACAAATCTTATCTGTCACTGTAGCAATCAGGTATAAATCAGGTCTAAAGGCAGCACATTGCTGTGCTTTTGATCCCGGATCATCTGCAGTCTCAAAGTGACATGGATGATCTTGCCTATGAAAAGATACTTTAGATTTGAGGGCTTGCAGTCCAGCATTAAATGCACTGCCTGACATGCAGTGAAACTATAGCACTGACAGGGCCAGGCTGGTGAAAAAGAGGAAAGGTAACAGTTGTAAGGGATAAGGTGTAGGGGCTTGGTTGGGTTTTGATTATTTTTTTATATGATGGAAATATAGAAAGCTTTAGCTTTTGCACAGTGTTTTAAAGTGATGATTTAGTAAGGATTTAGGAATATAGATGTGAAATTGAAAAGAAAAACAGCCACTATAGATAGAATCAAACTGTAGTTAAGATCGATTTCTTTTGGATTGAAGTAGGATTTTCTCTTTAAATATAGAGGTAATATCAAGTTATTATGAGATTTGCAGTGGAATGTAAAAACAATTTAAGTTTGCAATTACTTGACATCATTCATTGAATCATAATTACTAGACTTGAAAGGGACTGGAGGAGGTCAACTAGTCTACCCCCCTCTCCTCATGGATATTTCTGTCAAGCCACCTCTAACCATGCAGGCTCCACAAACGCCCACATAATCAGTGCTTCATGGCTGTGATGATTAGGAAAAAAAATTCCTAGTGGTAAATGTAAATTTTTCTTGCTGCATCTTTAGCACTTCAAAGAATCATAGAGTCATTGAAAGGTTTGGGTTGGAAGGGACCTTAAAGATCATCTAGTTCCAACCCATGGGCAAGGACACCTTCCACAACACCAGGTTGCTTGGGGCCTTATCCAACCTGGCCTTGAACATTCTAGGGATGCCCACAACTATTCTGGGCAACCTGTACCTATTCCTTAACACCCTTACAGTAAAAGTTTTCTTTCTAGTATCTTATCTAAACCTACTTTCAATTTGAAGCCAATCTCCTTGTCCTATCATTACACACCCTTTTGAAAAGTCCCTCAAAGGTGTTCCAAGGTCTTCCTGGAGCCTTCTTTTCTCCAGACTGAACAACCCAAACTATCTCAGCCTGTCTACATGGGAGAGATGCTCCAGCCCTTGGATCGTCTTTGAGAATGTCCTCTGGTCTTTCACCAACAGAGACATGTTGTTCTCATGTCTTCTGTATTGGGGATCCCAGAGCTGGACATGGCACTCCAGGTGGGGTCTCACAAGAGCAGAGTAGAGGGGGAGAATCACTTCCCTTGACTTTGCTGCTTTTGATGCAGCCCAGGATACTTGCTTGCCCAGCTCTTTTTGAGCATGGAGAATAGATTCTTCCCCTCTTGACAACAGTTTTTTACATCTTATCATCTCAAGTATTCCATTTTTTTTCACAGGGCAGAGGTTTCCAGAGTTTTCATCATTCTCACTACTTTTCTCTGGACCATCTCCATGAAAGCCATATCTCAAAGTGCAACAGTAAAAATTCCAGATGGGGTTTTAATGTGCATTGAGTTCTTTGAAGGTGAACCTCTTATTCAAACAGAAGCTTACTTCTGCAATGGTAAACCGTTGCTGCCTCAGCCTGTGGGCTGCTGAAGCCCCTGTTCTGCTTTTTCTGGGCTGCTACAGAGTGTCTTATTTGTAGAGCAGGTTATTTCTGCCTGAGTTGGGGATTTGAAATTCGTCTTCGGGGTTTACACAAGCACTTTGCAGGATGTGTTACAGGTCTCCAAGGTTGGATGCTCGGTTCACAGGTAGCACGATTTCCAAAGCCACAGAGATTTGGAAATTGCTTTTTGAAAAATGTTCATCAAAACTGTTGGTTAGGGGCAGAAAGGAGGCAATGCCAAAATGTGTAACAACGCAGATTTGTGCTTCCTCCTTTATTCAGCTGAAACCTCAAAAATCCTAACTGAAATACTACTTAGGCCTAACAGTACCTCCTTGTCCTTGGTGGTTTTTCACACTTACCTCAGCACAAGGGGGAGGTGTAGTATTTCATCTTACTCTGAGCATGCTTAAGTGAATTGTTTACTGTAAGGTAACATAGGAAACAATATTAGTGCTAAAATAAGGCAACGTGAGCATAATTTGGCTTGTATGGGCAACCATTGCAAGCATCCTCTAACATCACAACTTTTGTTAGGTTAATGGGAAATAAGTTGCTACAGGAACTCTGTATGTAAGAGGAAGAAATTACGTAGGACTTTCTGTGAGCAAACAGTCAGAAAAACAGTCTGCTGTATAATCAAGAGGCATGATTTTCCCTTCTTTGGACTCATTTACCTTGTCATATTCACTTACATTATATTGACTAGGATAATTTTATATTGGTGTTTAAGACAATGAAAATATGTCCAGCGTTGACTTAGTAGCTGTGCTCATGTGATTATTCTTACTTGCAGATATTAAAACCCCATAGATTTACCTAAGTAAGGCAAGCTTTTCTGTCCTAATAGCACCCTATTAAAATAAACCTTAATTTTGTGGGCTTTTTGTTTGCCTTTATTCTTCCTTTCATTAAACATCATAGAATAATCAACAGCATACATTTTTTTGTTATATTACGTATGTTTTATGTGACACAAAGATACTGTGTTGTTCTCTATATTTTCAATACACTGCATATTTAAAACATGAAATACAATTTTTTTGTGGACAACCAATAGCACTTTTGGGACAAATTACTTGAACTGTTGCATCTTGAATTATATGCAGCAGCTCGACCATATGAGACAGAATGAAAGAGCAAGATCTGAACTTGTTTAGTGTAAGAAAATAAATTCAAATGTTTTTAGTAAGTAGAAGACTGAGGAGTTCTGAGGAGGAGCAGAAAACCTCCACCTGTATTCAAGTGTCTATGACTAGTTGTTGTCAGAGAACTGGATGTAATCATGTCAGAGTGACAACTACAAATACCTGGTGGTCTTTTCAAACCACTCTCCAGGAGCTGGCAACATTCACCAGCTGGCAAGTGCATCTCAGGCCTTCCACATAATCCCATTTTTAAACTGTGTACACATAAATAATTTCTGGTAATCTCCTGCATAAACATAAATGTCTGCTGGAGACTTGAGAATTTAAATTCTCTGCTCTGGAGCTTTTTTTGCCTGCCCAAATGCAAAACTCAGGTCTTTTCAAATCTCCTGGGAATATACAGGTGTTGAAATCAGTCCAACCTGTCCCACAGGCTCCCCTGCTCGTGCCTTCCTCCATCTTCTCTCTTAGTGATTGGGAACTCCTCTTCCCTATCATTCAGGCCCATAACACTGATTTTCTTCTACTACTTTGGATCCATATGTTTATACTGAACTTGTCCCTGAATTCTTGTGATTTTCTCTGCATCTGTAAGATAGACCATTTCTGTCCATCCACCCAGATAACATATTTATTCAAGTTCCCACTGTATCTCAATTACTGCAACATCGTCATCTCTAATGCACTAGTGACCTGTTTCCATAGCCTTCCTCACTCAACCAAAAGTGATAACCTCCATTATCTGCTCTTTGTATTTTAAAAGCAAACACTTTCCTTCTACAATGCCTCCATCCCACCATACCAGGACTCCCTAGGAATACCCTCAAACTTTCCCCATTGCTTATTAGACGCCTCCTGAGTGTTTCCCCAGGGATAAGCAGGTGAGCTGTCAGTGTTATCAGCAGCAGAGTATGCAGCTGTGGTGCTGAGACCTTGAAGGCCTCAAAGCTTATTGGGTCAAATTGGCATTTTGTCCTCTGTTTGCAGAGCACTTAGAGCAGCTGGGTCCACTTTCATGGTTGTGCTCTTAATCACTATTACAGTACAAAATTTTTCATAATTACAGGGTTCAAAGGTAATGATTGCACAGATCTGTACAGCAGAGTCATGCTTTGTTCAGTTTTAAATCTAGTCTGAGATTAGTTTTAGTTACCTGGGGTGGTGTCTGTGGGAGCTGACCTGTTCTTACCACCTGAAACCAGTTCAGGTGAAATCAACAGAGTCTCTTCAGCACCGTGACTCTTGAACTGCTGATATTTACAGTAAATCCACACCTACATATTTGAGTAGCTTTGATTTCCTATGGTTCATGCCATGCCCGCTTCTTCATAACATTTGTTGTATTGTTTTATTTTCATTTGATACAGAAATAACACAAGAACTATATTAAATTTCTCTAATTTTGTCTACCAAATTTGTCAGACACAAACTATAAGCTTTGCTCCAGGTGTGCCAAATAAGCACAGCCAGAGGTAATTATATTACCAGTGAGGGATAAGGAAGACAAGTTAAAAGGAAGCTAAATGTGTGCCACTCTAGTAGACTGAAAAAGCACTGAAGTAGACAGGACAGTATAAGTTAAGGTATGATTTAATGTACTCTACAGAAAGTTCCCAGATGTCCTAACCTTGAGAATAAATCTTCAGATTCAGGTGTTTTTTCTGGCAGAAAAGATAGTGCTATTTGACTAAGAGGAAGCCTGTAGCAGCAACAGCAACACCTACCTGGATTTACTGGTGGAGCATGTTTCTGGTTTACAGCCTCTCTTCTGTAAACACAAACCCCGTGAGATTGGTTTTTTTTGGTTGTTGTTACTTTTCTTTATTACTTTGAATGTAGTCTGTTCTCACTTTCCTTTTTAAACTGAACCTCTTTTCCACTCAGGTTTTAAATGTTCACAAGTACTTTTCATTTTTATAAGGAAAAAGCTGCTTGACTAATACAGTCCATACCAAAAAGATTGCTCCTTTTGAGGCTGCTTTGGGAATCAAAGGAAATACTAGGCATCAGTGTGTAGATGATATCAGTTTATATATATCACAGTTTATAGCATTGCAATATAAAGGCAGATGATCAAAAATATCACCTATCACACCTACCTTTGAAAATCTTCCCCATAGGCCTTCTGTTTGTCAAAGGCAGCCTCTTATCTAAAGTCCTTGGTATGAGGGGGAGTGCTCTGCTTTCTTGTAAGCCCTCTTTAGGTACTGGAAGGATGCTATAAGGTCTCCCTGGAGCCTTTTCTTCTCCAGGCTCTCCAGGAAACAACTCAACTCTCCAGGAAACTAAGACAAATCTCAGACTAGATTTAAAACTGAACACAGCTGCTGAGCAGGGCCATGGCTGGTGGTCCTGGGCACTGCTCCCCACCACTCTCAGCTCTGGCAGTTCTTACAGAACCAGGTGACTCTGAGAAAGTAAAGAAAGGCATGAGGTATGGGCAAATTGCTGTGGAAAAGTAATTTCATGCAAGAAAGAGAAACAGAGAGATTTTCAGAAGGACCAAAGGAACAGGGGTTTTCCCTCTTAGTGGAGAAGCTGCTGGATGAGGCCCTAAGTCACCTGTAGAAGGGGATGCAAACCACCTCACAGGTCTAATAGAGCTCAGGAGCAAACCCAGCACTGGTGCTTGAGCAGCTCATTATGCTACAACTTTCCTAGTTTTCAATATGGAATTATTTCAACACTCAAATTGAAGGCCTGAAAAACCGGTTTTTTTTTTTTTTGAAAGCTATACTGTTCCAGCTAACAGAAATACACCGTGTCTCTAGTGTGAGAAGTACTTGCCTGGTGTAAAATGTCCTGGTTTATATTTAAACCAGCCGTGGTGTTCAGTGACATCTAGGGACTGCCTTCGAGAATTACATTGTCTGGAAACCGTATCATCTCCTTCAAACAGCAGCTGGGGGTTTGAACCTTAAACCATCACTTCCAACTACGGTGGTCAGTGCTGAAGTCTGCAGGTAAACATTTGCTTCTTCCCAGTGACTGAGAAATGCAATAAGTCATGACCTATGGAAACAGACAAACACTGAGGCACTACTTTATATTTTCAATGAAACAGTCTGAGCTACTTAAATATTGCAGGTTTTGACCTGAATAGAGAGTTTGTGCTCACCCCTCCACAAGGCACTGTGCGCAGGGGGAGATTTATTTACTCAATACATAGTAAATATAGCGGGGTGCAGGCGGAGTGTCCTTTATGACATCCTAGAATATCTAAGTTATATACTAACTTACAATATTATTGATAAGGAAACAAGACTCTTATTGATTAATTTCTCTCTTTTTTTTTCCTATTTAACAAATGTAGGTGAATAAACAGCAGTTTCTTCTTAAGCAGCATTTCTCCTCTTTCAATTCCACTTTGGAGTGTTGGGGAAGCTACTTTTAATTCAATTTACCTTTCAAGTTCCCTGCTGTTGATATTTCTATGCACCAGCCACCCAGGAAGCAACTGCTGAGCTGGAGGAGCAGGGCCCCAGTTGTGCTTGGCATGGGACCAGAGGAGCAGCAGGGCATGGGCACCACAGGTGTTGGGGGCTGTCAGCACCTTCCTTAAACAGGCTGTTGGGGGAGACAACAGGAACAGATGTGTCTCAACAACAACAACAAGGTATGTCTCAACTAAAGCAACTCTACCAAAAATTCCTCCCTTTCTCACACCTAAACCCTCTTGGGATTGAATGCAGAAATGAATGCAAAAACCAGAGATCAAAGGGTTCCGCACAAAAAATACTCTGGAGGTTTTGTTTTTATGACAAGGTTGTTTCAAACTCAGAATTACTTTGCTTAAGAAGCCAGCTGGGCTGTAAAGACAAACAAGTCCATGCTTGGTGGACTGAACAGCAGGATGAGCTATGGTGGAGTTGTGGAACCTTACACTATCACTGTAATTGTATTGGCAGTACCTGCAAAACCTGGTAACTGTACCAGAGGATGTTCCAGCTAGAAAGTCTACTAGTTAAATAGAAAGAAGGCCAAGAAGAGGCACAAAAGGACCTGGTAGTCTAAAGTCCAAGAGCAGGCTCTACATAAGAACAGAGCTCTTCTATCTATTCCCAGTCTCAAATTTAGTGAGGAATATCAGAGAATTTCAGTGGCTCTCAGCTATCCATTGACTTGGATATGTGTTGGGCAGCCTTTCCTCTGGCTGTTGGAGGACCTCAGCTGAGATGATGTGTAAGGTGGTACCTTGATCTCCAAAAAAATAGTGTGAATTTTGACCCGCATTTCTGGTGTGGCAACCTCAACCAGTTCTGCTGACAGTTCATTTCTCAGTAAGAGATTATGTTCTGAGGAGTGGTGGAGTGCAACATGCTTACTTATTTATTTGCTTTATTTTTAAATTTGGATGTGTCTTGAATGTTGCCTGTAACACTGCACTGCTGGGAGGGATCCCAGTGCCTTTCATTCCTTGAGGTTTTTGGATCTGTGGTTACTCTGCTGGTTGCTGGATAGCATTTACTGCATATGCTTATGATCAGGGAGGCATTTGTGCTATTACAAACATATTGGTAATTAAATAACACTGTTCTGTTTTGAATTTCATACTTCATATCTTCCCAGGGATATCCCGGCTTTCAGTGCATGCCAGGCAGACTGTGGGGATGCTGCCCACTCCTGGAGCTCTCAGCTAAGCAACACGTACACCGTACACCGTGGTCCATGCGGTTGTGCACCCCTTTTGTTCTCCTGCCACTCCACCAACAGCCCAATCGAGAAAGTGGCTGTGTCACACTGGCCAGTGCTCCACACAGACGTGGCTCCTACACCTTCCTGAGCGAAGCAGCTTGTTCCTGGTTGACCTTGGATGGGGGTGGAAAGGGCATGAGGCTGCGTGCACTAATCCACATGCTCTTGCCCAGCTGTTTAGTGGTCACTTGAGGTTCCAGCTCTTCTCCCTTCTGCCATCTGTTTCATATAGGTGTTTCTCATATTAATTACTAACTTACTTATTTGCTTATGAATACGATAAATTATGTTTCTCCCTGGAGAAATCAAATGCTCCCAATCTGAGGTTCCTTCAGAGAGAAACCCGTGCCCAGGCTCAACAGAAATAATTGCCTTTGCCCCAGCGTAATGACAAAGAGATAAGTAATCTCTGTGGCCCAGCAGTTTAGTGCATCTATCTTCCCTTCTGAACAGCTGGATTAGAGCTCTGTGCTCCCATGCACTGGAATAGTTTCCATCTCTCAGAGAATACAAGTAATTGCTAAGAAAAAAGCATGCTATCGCAGTTGTCATATATTTCTTGGTTGAGTTATCAGCAATAACTTATCTATTATCCAAGGTTTATTGTTTTGGCACCTTTGGGAAACATACATGAAGCACAGTGAATATAAATCATGTTGCATTTTGACAGTATCTTGAGATTTATGGAGAAAATAAAGAGAAAACAGAACCATTTCGTATGTGGAAAGGATAGGGAAATAATTGATTCAAAACCTGCTTAGAATGGTCTTGGTTTAGTGAGACAATGTGAGCATAAGTTTAACTTCAGATCCATGGAATAATGCCAGTGACCTGCAAACAGTAAATGATTTTTAAGCAGCTTCAGTGAAGTCTATGGGGGCAGGGAGGGAAGCATTTTTTATTTAAATTGTGGGTAGACTGACAGAATGCTTTTGAAAATCTTGCCAACAATTCATGCTGATTATAACAAGTCAAGAGTCACAAGGAAGTCTTTTCTATTTGATTTTCAAGGAAAAATGCTTGCCACAAGAAGAGTGGGAACAGCTAAAATACAGGGAAGCCTTATTACAACCACGAATATCTATTCAAAGCAGAGAACCTGAAGCTATAACACCACTGATATTTTCCATGAAAAATATTTGATTTCTAGTCTCTCTTGTACAGATTCTTTATTTCCTCCTAGGTTCTGTAAGTCTCCAATCATGAGGTGATTCCCAGAGCATGGATGGGAGTGACCTAACTTCTTATCAAATTTATTCAGCCCACCTGTGTCCTAGGCAAATCTTTTAGCTTCAAATTAGAGGGAAAACAAACAAACAGAAAAGGTTCTGCTTCTAAAAAAGGACAAGCTGGCTCTCAGTCCTGCCTCTGGTTGTCAGTCCTGCCTCTGGTTGTCAGTCCTGTCCCTGGCTGCCCACTCAGTTCAAGATGTTGGCCTCATGACATCAATCTCTGGTAGCACAAATCTGCATCCACAGGAAGATGCATCTTATTCTTACATGGTTACTCAAGTAAGATATCGCATGGAATACCAGGCTGGTGCATTTTGATGAATTAAAATTTGATTCCCACTGAAAAAATGCCTTTGTTATAAAACCTGGATAGTTTGAAGCAAATTTTATTACTTTGGGTTGGATTAATGCCCAGTTGGATAAAAAATGTTCTTTTAAAAAATATGAAAGTACTTCCACATTAAAATTAGTAATTTTATTAGGCCAGCCATAAACTTTCATTAACCCATATTTTAGAGGTCAACCACTAAACCAAGTTATTAATTATGCACATAGACACAATTTCTAAAATAGTAACAAAATAGTTAGTGTTCAAAGAAAGAAGAAAAATGAAGAGAAATAGATTAGGAAATTACTAGAAAAACTACATCAGAAGAAATGAAGGTCTTAACCAGGTGAATATCACAGAAAAACATGGTGAAAAATTAAAAGTCTCAAAGTAAGAAAGGATACTGATAAAGCTTTAAACATACGCTTCTATTTCCTGTTCTCTTCAAGAACACTGATGATCAACAACAGAAAAAGGTGGCATTAGGGATTTCTGACTGAACACACACAGAAGCACTGGCAATTCCAAGTACAGGACATCAAGTCCCAGGATAGCAACTTGTCCAAAGGTTTTTGTGCTGCTTGAAACCAGCAGTTTAGAAACACAAGACTAACATTCCTTCAAAAAGAGATGGTGAGTGATAGTTCATTTAATGCACTATATGACCATCAGTAGCAGAAGGCCTATAAAGGACAGGTTTAAACATCACTTTTCCTACTCAATGGCAGTTCTGTTTACATTATTATTCCCATTATTTCCACTATTTCATCATCTTTAGGTATTATAAGAACTAACATCTAGGCTCCCTTTCTCATGAAGGATTGGACCAGATGAACTTTCCAGCTTTCAAGGTCCTTTCCAACCTGGGCTGTTCTGTGATTCTGTTATTCTATGAAAACGCTGCTTATTCATTTTTTTTTGTACTTTAAGAGGTCCAGTTTATATGTACTATTAAAATAATGAAATTCTTCTAAAAAAATGTAAAGTTCTGTGTCAGTCTGCAAACCTCTGCACAGTTGAAACAAACATGAAGTGCATGGGATAAATAACCCTTCTTTGGGTCTGAGGTAGAAGCAAATGTGAAGTTAAGAAAGGTCAAGAACAAATTGAGAAAGGTTGAGAACAGAACACCTGCTCTGAGTTGAATTATTTTAGTGAATTCTAAAATTTGAAAAAAGGAGTAGAGTGGTAAGGATTTAGAAGAGGACAAAGGGTATTAGTCCTAGTGGAATAAAGAGAAAAACATTCATAGAAGAGAAAGCTTAATAGGAAGTTTTTCTGTTGTCTATAAAACAAGCAGAATTATGAGTTTTAATTTTTAGGTTCAGTTTTTGAAGGGAAACAGGACTGAGAGCTCAAAGTTGAAGATTCTGCTTTATGAAAAATATTATTCCAATGCTAACCTGATCTTTATGTACATTAGTGAAGGTGTGTTCACCTTGGTGCATACAGCTTAGTTAGTTTGGTCCTGATAGCACCATTTTCTACTTGATGCCTGGATGAAACGTATCACATTCCAAAACAGACCAGTGAAATGCCCATGCATTTTTTTAGCTCTGTTGGCAAGGAACACTTACTGTGATGGCTGTGGAGTGGTGTTGACTGGCTTTAGCACTTAACAGGCATCATTTGGCTTATCAAAATACAGCATATTTTCCTACAAATTTTGTCTGTCCCTGTCATCAATCTGCTAGGGCTGTAACAATACAGACAAAAAAAACCCAAACCCCAAAAAACCCAACCAACCAAAAAAACCCAAATGAGGGTATGATATTTTGTGTTTTATCTTAAAGAGAGCAAGTGCAAATATTTTCAGGTACAGCCACCAACTTTTGCTCCTTCTCTCTCACACAGGCATAATGAAATGTGATTTCTCCTATGTATTAGGTTTCTTTAGATTTTGGCACAGTTACGCCAAACTGTGGGAGCTTTCTGACTTGCTTTACAGCTTGAAATGTGGTTACAGGACCTTCTCCTCATACACAATTTACATTCTTAGCAGCAGAAGCAGCCCAACTGAGAAACTTGCTCTCAGAGGCTGCCACACTGTGCTGGTGGTCACTGAAACTCTGAGAGATGATTCAGGGGTGGTATAGTGAGGTAAAAATTGCTTCTTGCCTTGTGCTGAAAGCAAAAATGTCTTTGCTGTTTAGATCAGGCTGATAGTCTTGTCTACTGGAATTCATTCTGCACCAGCTCTACTAAAGTCAAAAATAGGCATTAATGTTTGAACAGTGCCTGTGTATGTGAAATACCTGTCATAGTCTGCCCCTACTTATTACACCGAGGTCATTAGATATTTCACCCCACACAGACTGCTTGCATCTAGCTCCAGCTTTATGTGTTCCCTTTACCTCAGCTCCTTACTGTATAAAGAACTCAGGTATGTGTAGGAAAGTTGCAGGCTGACAGTCACTGATGTTAAACTGCAGCTTGCTTCTGTACCTCCAGTCCTAGAGGGTTTGTTGCAGGTGAGTGCCATCTGCAGCCATTCAGTCCCTTCTTTTTTTCACCCAAGTCACCATAGCCTTAGGCACCTTGGAGAAAAGAAAATGGATGGCATTCAGCAGCCTTTGCCAGGTGTTGTCAGCATAATCAGCGTCTCACTATGTCATGGAGGCATTGCAAAGAGGATAGAGAAGCAGCCTGGATCTGTCCTTACATGTTTGGCTTGTTCTTAGACAATACAATAATAAAGTAATTAAAAGCAAAATTTAATTTAAGACAACTGCATACACTGTATCTTATATAATTTTTAGGGGGAAAGCGTATTTGTAATCCTCTTTATCAACAGTTTTAGTTCAGGGCTATTCACTAAACTCAACATAATCTGTGCATCCCATAGAGACTGGATGTCTGTTTAAATAACCAAATCTTTATTTTTTTCTGCTAAACAGCACTGGGGATCTATGTGAAATTTGAGAAAAAGGGAAACCAAGATGTATGACAATTACAGACTTTTCTTATATTTTAAAAAGAAGAGTTTCTCAGAGGGAAAAAATCCCAACCAAGCTTAACTAGCATTTTTTCAGGCTGAGCTATGCACGTGTGACACAAACACTCCCATTTGTTTGTTCATCAAATCATAAAGTCTTCCTTGTGCTGCAAACACCATAATTTTTAAGTAGTTGAAGCCTTTTATTTACCTATGCCTGCACTGAACTGTTTTTCCTGTGTTTTTCACACCTTTAGTTACACTAAACTATGGTTTCAATTAATTCTGCTTAGTTTTAGGCTATCAAATGAATTAAGAACCTAATGTCTTGAGATGCTGTGAGACTCCTAAAACTGTCCTCTAGACATGTTCATTTCCTTGTGAGGGCATGGAGGGGACTTGGATGCCAGACTCAAGCCCAAGCAAAGCTGGAGGACTCTGGTTCAGTGTTGAAGGTACGGAGAGGAAGAGACAGGAGGTGATTTTTTTTTCCCCCTCTTCCATAAACTTTTCTTTGAGACTCCTGATTAACTCAATAGTAGATAGGAGATGGTGTTTTCCTTTTTTAGATTATTAAGGCAATCAATTTCATGTGGCCCTCGAGGAATCACCAACACATAAATATTTGTTTTCTTTCATTACCTCTCTAAAACATGGACTTCTCATTTTTGCAGGAAAGAAATGTGGAATGGGGAGAAAGGGGGGGAAATTCAGGTGGACAGGGCATTCTAAAGACTTCCTATGTTCATTGTAACTTGACTCTCTTCAGATTAAATAAAAGCTACAGTCTCATGTTGAATGTGCTGCTTACCAGCCTGAAAACTTGCAACTTTTGTCCAGGCTATGAATCAGATTCTGAAAGCTGATGTTCACATAACTAAGCATGTTCCAAGACAAATGCCATCCTGCTGCCTGCCTCAGCTTGCTGTGCTGGAGGTGGTATTCATAACACTGACTCCAGGCGGGGCTTGGGGGTAAGACACTCCCTAACAGCTGAGGAATAGCAATGAGAGAATTTCACTGGCATGAAATGTAGAGCTGGACCCTTAGTCCTCCGAAAGGAGGGAACAATGGGGAATTTCTGTAATATTGAGTCCATTACCTTCTTTGTTCGTGGCCTGCATTTCCTCTCAGTTATAAAAATGATGTGAGAATGGAATAACATTACCATAGCTTTTCTTCTAGTATGGGGAGATTTGTGTCTCCTTGTCCAGAATCTCACGTTCTGGGTGCAGTGTAAGCGATGCCTCAGGAGCTGTTGGCAAAGCCTCACCAGAAATATGTGGGATTCAAGCATGTGATAAAAGCTCACAAATTCAGTCCTGATGCTTTGGTGATTCTTTAGGTCCTTTGTTCCTGCATACTTCCAAGTGTCAGAGTGCTCTTTGTACACATTCCTTGTTGAGGGTGCAGGATGCAGGTACTCGGTGTGCCACTGACTGCCTGATTTCTGCTTCAAACTGAGGTTATTTAAGTTGGAACTAGGCAAATAAACTGAGGCTGCTAATATATCCTTTAAATATTTGTTTACTTACTGCATTCCAGTGGTGTGGCTTACACACTATCACATATACTTTTGTCAATACAGGAAGAAAAGAAAACTATTCTTCTTTGTACTTCGGATCTGGAAGCCAAGTATCTGTCTGGAACAATCTTGAGGGGCTGATTTATAGACATCCAGGAATATACATTTATAAATAAGAAGCAGAGTGTCAAAATGTCATACATAAAAGTGGGGATTACTACAGTGCCTTAAAAGGCAGGATCACAACACAAAACAAAATCATCTAGAAGATTTTAATAAGTTTTTAATCTGTACTCTTTGAAGTAGTTCTTTTCTTAAATGAAAAGAAGGAAGTAGATCCAATATCTTACTAAGTATCAAGTTTACCTGTCTGAAAACTCTTTTCCTAATATTTGTGTTAGGGTTTACATATCCTTAGAAGTGCAACTATTTTTCTCTCAAAAGTGCAGTCTTTGGTCAGCAATATGACAGAATATCATGAGATGGTGTATGTGAACATAAACTCTACTCCTAAAATGAAGTGGCTTATCATCTTTCAGTGGGAAGTTATGCTAGAAAACAAGGAGAGTTGGCTTATGGTTATGAACATTGCTGTATACAAGATGGAAGACAGTCTCAAATAGTTCACCACAGTTCAGCCAGAGGGATCAGATGATCCCAGAACACTGAGAGAACTGGCACACAGAGGTAGAAGTCTGGTAGAAACCATTATAAATACACCCATCATACTGACTGTGGTAGCTTTTGACTAGAGAATAATAAACTTCCTAGCTATATTTAATGTAAGAAAAACATAAACCAGGCATCTACTGAGCCATTTGTCAGTATTCGTGATTTCAGAACAATTTTGAAGAAAAACATAAGTAGAGATGTGGAAGAAATGCAACAATACTTACCAAATATGGATTCTGCAAAGCTTATCTGGCAGCTTTTGTGCTAAGTTATTCCTGGATAAGGGGATGAACCAGAGCCAAGCCATCCAAACTCGTCTAAAACACTTGCTATGATCGTGTCCTACATGAGAACTGAACTGAGACAGAGTGTATGAGGAAAAGGGAAAGAAATCATCAGGACAGAAATACTTCATCAGGAGAAAGTGAAGTGTTGCTTCAAGCAGGTATCTATGGAGCTGAAAGCAGCTTTTTTATTCTGTGGAGTTTGGTATTGAGATGGGGATGATTTAACATTTTAATTGATGATTTTCCCATACAAAATGGGTACTCACAAAATTTGCTAAAACCAGCACAGAGTAGAGGTAGAGCAGTAGGGGACTATGAATTAGTTTCAGAAGTAACGTGTTTTAAAAATTAGGCAGTGGAAGGTCCCCAGTGTTCTGATGGCAAAGTATAAACTGACATTGAAAAATCCAAAAGAGTGTTTACTTTCTTGCCAAACTGCTCTCAAAATGTGGTTTTGCAGAATAGGCTTGAGTTTTGTGATACATTTACCTACTATTCTGCTTTCCTTTCCTTTTGCTGTTTCTCAGCCTCTGAGTGTTCTGAAGTGCTTCTCATGACAACCACTGGCAAGGAAAACAAAAACCAAAAAGAAATAGGGGGAAGAACGACTCTTGTGTTTCAAGACAGCAGCAAAAATGAGTAACTGGCTCACTGAATGTTCCTTTGCTTTTTGGCAGGATTATGCAAAAAGCAGAATAGAAGGACTTTTTTTGAGAATTAAGGCAGATGCTTGCTGGAAAAGGTAGCTCCTACACAGGATTTCAGGCAGCTTGACAGGGTAATGCATTTTCACTGATGCACTGAAAGAAAACCTCAACATGTATCAGTAAGAGAGTTTTTGAAGAGTAAGGGCACCAGTGAGCTGTGCTGTGTACATTCAGCTTGCAGATGGGCTTAAGCAGCAGCTTGTACTTAAGGGTGAGATTGAGGGGGAGAATTCTCTTGTCACATTATCCAGCTCTCATGTAACACAGTTCCTGGACCTCGCTTGTGGGAAAACTAGTTTTTGGGGGTACCCACAGGCAGTCAAGAGGATTACACTAATCAGTGCAGGTGCAGGGGACAAGGTCTGACTTGCGTATTGAAGACTGTGCTCGGGAAGAATCAAGGGGGTGTGTTTTCTGATGGGGATTTTTTTAAGGGCAACTCGCCAAGCATTTCAGCAGCTAATTATATTGGGAGTTTATTTTTTGAAGTGTTTATAAGTGATCCAAAAAGAGGGAGGTTTGATTCTTCCACTTGACATGTGACAAATATAATTGGAATGATCACACACTGGTCAATCTGTGAACAAATTGGATTTGCAATTTTGGCAGTGCCCCGACTTTTGAAAGGCACTCTGGAAATCAGGATGGTTTGTTTCATGCAATGCTGACAGTTTGTGCACAAAAAAAAAGAATAGAAAAATAAGTACTTTCTTGCTAGACAAATAAGATCTAGGATGAAATCTGAATCTTTTGAAGTAGATGGCAAAATTCCCATTGGCCATGATTTCACCCCAAATCTTTCAGCAGTGAACCTAGTAGTTCCTAGATCTGCAGAAAAAATGCTATGAAAAGTAATCTGGTGAGTTAGCTTTTCTCCTTGCAAACATTCCCAACTGTAAACACTGTGTATGATCAAGCTGACATCGTCCTACTGTAAAACTTCCATAATTTATAGAAATTATGAAGAAAGGGAAGTCAATACTTTCTTTAGGTCAATAACATAATGGGAGGGGAAACGTCTAAAAGTGCTTAAAATGAGGTCTGAGGACTTCTTCTGTTCTATCTTCAGTATCCTTGACCATCTGGTCCCTCAACTATATCAGACTGTTGTTCTGAAAGTCTGGCTCAAGGTCAGTTGTTTCTAGCAATTTCTTTGTTTTTACTCCTTACGCACTCTTCTAAATTGTTTTTGTCCTTCCTTTTCAAAGTCTGTGGGGCTTACTTTTTAAAAACCTGGAAGGAGATGTGGGAAATAATTAATAATTTCTTGTTCTGAATATTGATATTTCATATGTTCTTTCTATTTAAAATTATATTTATAATGTTTATTATTTTTATTGTTAATTTTAGGATTTCCAAAATATTAGAGATTAAAGAACTACAAAACCTTATAAGAGAAAACTCTTCTTTTTTTTTTTTTTTTTAAATTTTTTTAATTTAGGCCCTAATTCAGCAAAGAAACTTAATTCCCTGTAAAGTGTAAACATTTATTAAAGTTCAGTGTGACTTTACATCTTATATGTATTTCTCAAGAAAAATGGAACGTACCTATCATATATATGTTTCACCTGTAGAGCATCAGAGTGTAAATTTTAGATTGCCACTGCCTCTATCAAGTGACCTTCACTCTAGGTTCTTCTACTATCAGCTCAGCTCTTTTGACTTTAGTGGCAGCAAAATACATTTCCTTAGTTACTTCTCTCTGTGTTGGATATTAGCTGTCAGAATTCATGAAAAAATCCAAACTTCAAGAGAGGTCATTGGTTTATAAACTTTTCTCATTGATGCATATTTGTGTTTGTGACAAAGAGCAAAAACTGAACAATTACTTAGTCTTCTTAAAAAAGGTAATTTATAGATGATATGTTCAAAAACAAAGAAAAATTACAAATTTTTGTTCAAATAAAACAAAAGCAATCTAAACCAAAATACGCTGTAAATGCAATATTGCAAAATATGAATATAGGCACAAGGATACAAGATTGCTTTCTAATTCAGACTTTCAGCTTCGATGTTTGTAAGTTTTTGTCAGTATAACAGTGGATAAAAATTGCCTTCAAAACAGTTTATTAACCCAGCTGTCGAAAAAGAAGCTCTATCAAAAGCCAAGTTAGCTATTGTTCTGCTGTCTGCCACTGACAATGTTTAGCCTGTCTGAGAGCAAGACTCCCACTGAAGTGGACTGAGCCATCAGACTTCTGCGTTTTTGAATGGCAGCCAAACTATACTCAAAATTTACTTCTTTCATGAATACTATCCCTACTGTATATTATTTCCTCAGTAAATTTTGTTCCATAATATGAAGTATAGATACTCAGGTATCTATATCCATAAGAATTTAGGAGCATATTAAAGTGTATCGAACTCCTACTAATGTTAGCATTTTAACATCACATAAATGTGCAGAATAGGCCACCAGGTCATGTAAACAAATTAATTGTCTTGATTTTCTGTACTTACAGGATGACCTGAGATGTCAAGATATTTTTTGCACTTTTTTTCCAAGAAAAGTACCTGGGTAGCTCAGTGTGGCCCATGTAATCATAGTAGTGATGTGGCACAGAAATATCGAAGAAGAAAAGTAACAATAACCTTATTTTACCTTTCTTATCTGTGTTTCAGATTTTGTATTGAGTTTAAAAGTGTATTTTATTTTGATTCTGCTGAGTTGATACACAAAAGCAAGGGGGAAAACAAAACTTCCAGGACAGTGAATGCGAAGAAGTAGTTTTTTACTTAGTTCTGACAGGTTTTGGAAATCACATGCATTAGGGATAGGTGTGCAAAGGCCAAAAGGAGAACTGTTTTGAGGTTTGTGTGGCCCATTGCTGACACATTTGCACACAGTTGAATGCTTCTGACTTCCTGCTGCTGCCATTCCCATGGCAGGTTCACCCTGCCCAGTGCTCAGGGAGGATGTTAATAATCCACAGGAGGAAAAATTTTGCTATCAAAAACTACAAACAGCTTTGCCTGTGACATCATTTTTCTTGAGAGAGATTCCAAGTTCTAAGCATATTTCTGGCTTTGCAGAACACTTCACAGGTTTCTGTGCAGTCCTTGCGTGGGGACCTTGCTAATGTCTGTGCTGTGCCAATTTTAGGCTTTTTGGCTTTATGGGAAGAGGATAAGGAGAAATAAAAGGATATTTAATACCATCTGGAACTCGACAGAACAACAGACATCTCTTCTATTAATCCTTAGTTTGTCTGACAAGACTTGGGCTTTGACTCTTCCTGCTCTAGGTGCATAAGAAAACTGGTATCTGGGCAGTAGTGTGTTGCATGTCTCACAAACACTTATCAAGAAGCCTTGGTCAGCTTCTCCTATTGTCCCAGTGACATTAATTAATTTAGAACTTATGAAGTTTTAGGGGAAAAAAAAAACAAACCAAAGGTAAGAGGATGGTAAACACAGATACGCTTGAGGTAATACAGAGCCCACTGCTGTTCTTGCTGACATCCATGGTTTCTTTTAATCTGTGATTTGCCCAGGGCTGTAACCCTATGGCTGTTGACACATTAGCCAGCAGCTCTATACATTAAATGTCCTTTACTTTAGCCTTAACTCTTCAAATATGTTCAATGAGGCAGCCAATTTCTTCAAAGAAGAATGTCCTTAGGCATTCAATATAAAACGATCTAAAGTTAATTCCTAACGAATTCAAGAGCAATTGAACCACACCTTTTTAGCATATAAAATATTTTAATATAGTTTCCTTTTTGGGTTTTTCTGGTTTTTTTGTTTTCGTTTTGGCATTTACTAAAGGGCTTATAGGACTACAGTGGAAAAGCAGCAAAAATGAGTCTTTTTTTCTTGCATTCTTTTTTTATTGGCAATGAGAACCTCCAATTCTCTATTTATCATTCATGTGATACTTCTTTCCACAGGTGTTTCAAATTAGATAGAATATGTAGCATCTGTGTACTCTCACCAGCAAACAGCCAGCATCCAAACTTGCCAAATGAGAAGGTGCATTTGCTTGGCCTGCTCTTCTGTTTGCTTTGGACCTAGTAAGCACAAACTGTGGCCATTTTTAGTGTCTCTGAGACAGACTATTTGCTGTCTGTTTGCTTTAGGGTAAGCCAGGCAGGTGCTTAAGCACCAGTGCCTTTCTAAACAAAATAGGCATGTGTGCAAGAGAACCTTGCACAGAATTCCACTCTCCTGTGAAAGAGAACTGCTGCATTCACCACTCTTCCCTCGCCATGTTCCCACAGTATGGATGCTTATTTTAAACCTTTTTTTTTTCCTTTCCCACATTCTTGACTCTTTTTTATAACATACATATAATTATGAAAATATAAGAGGGCCAAAGGTTTGCTTTTGGAGTGATGGATGCCCAGGACAGCTGGGGTTCACCAAGATGGCAAGTCTTCTTTAGGATACAGCTTTGATTATTTTGTGGGCACATACCAATATTACAAACAGTTTGCTTTTACTTTCTTTAAGACCATGGAGACCATAGGGAGCTCAGCATATTACTGTGCTGTCCTTTAAAAGAAGTGAGTAGTCCAAAATGATTGTACACAATCAGTAAGTTGAGCAGTGCTGTCAAGGTACCAACATGGAGAATCTAACAGGAGTGGTTTAGAAAGAGACTTCCATCTTTCAAACATGGCTGTGTTCAGTTCCTTCCATATATTAGTCCTTGAAGTGTTTTGAACACAGGATGTTCCTCACATTGTGCATGGGGAAAAATAAGTGGCAAGGCTGGCTCAACCAAAAGATTGCATCCAGCAAGTTCCAGATTGGTGATCTGGATGGACACAAATGCCCAGCTTCTTTTCTCTATGTGCTTTCCATTTTCCCAGCCTGGCAGCCTGGTCCTTGATCACTTCTGTTTGCAAAAAGTGTGAACAAAATTTCATCTTCCTTTTTAATGAGGCGATACTTCCATGCCACTATCTCTGATGTGAAAGCTGCATATAACATCTGAATTCAGGAGTATAAAAGACAAGGTTGTCAGACTTTGAGAATAAACTTATCTATGTTTGCCTAGAGAAAACATAATATTAGCAGGGGTTACTTATATTTCTACATTGACCATAGAAAATCACTTTATTCTTACTTATAGGGAGAATTTTTCTGTGCTGGTTCACTCCTTGGCCTCCTTTCTGAGCACATGAATCTAGAAGTTTGTTTTATATATGGAGATAAAATACACTTTTATAATAGAAAGCAACTGCATTTGATTTGGTTCTGTTTTGGATTCATGGGGTAACTCTGGTGAAGGAATTATACTCAGGCACTCAAATTTAAATCAGGCCTACATCATATCTGCACCCTGAGTTATATTTGGCAATGTATAAGTATGTTGAAAGTCATGGGAAGTGAACAGACCTTAAAAAATATGGATACTCCAAATGTTGATATCATTGCTGTAAACTTTTTCATTGCTCTGGTATTTGGAGTACTCTACACTGTTTAATTTGAGCTATTAACATTCCAAATGAAAGTAGCAAGAACTCCACTATAAGTTTATCTTTCTTTGACTAATCTTAACATGCACCCAAGTCTCTGTCTCACTTTCCAAGAACCACATGGTACGGTTATATTTCAGAAGCATGTTATCTATGCTGTCTGCTTTAGCCATTAACTGACACTGCCTAAGTGGCCCCCCTGGAAGCACTTACCTCTCTCCAGTGACTATATAGGGAGTTTGCTCTTCTAATTTGTCTCTTCTGAGTCAGAGCAAAATTGAATCTTACAGTAGACTAAACCAAATGATGCCAGGAAGTCCACCAGTATCAAGTTAGAGTTTTGATCCTTTAAATCTTATTCATGCAAGTAAATCAGCAGTGCTGTTTGTGGAGTGGAAGAGAAGCAAAGCTATGTTATTAAAGGGCACGGGACCAGGGCTTCAGAGCTTTTATGGCTTTTGCTCCACTCAGCCTTAAAATTCCCATGCTCAACTGCCTCCCTCCATGGCTGTATTTAACCAATTTCTAAATAATATTCCCAGCACAATATAATCCTGAACTTCAAAGGAGGCACTTTTTATTTTTTTTTCCAGCTGTAGTAAAAGCACAGTTATGAAAATAAACATCAGCTAATAATATAGGAACAATGGAAAGGGCAAGATACACTATAATCCAATCAAAGACATTTAGTCTGGCACTACTTCTTCACCAAAGACCACATATAGATAAACGCACGTGCAGAGGCACTGATTAAACCTGCTACACAGAATCTACCCTTAGCTTACCCAGTTCCCCCACTTTATTACTGATGGATGCAGTAAAGCCTTTTGGCATTAATTTAAAAAATGCAATGAATACTTATAAAAGATACTGAAGACAAGATTTGAAAGGATCTTCTTTCTCTGCAACTGCACTTTCAGCTGGCTTCATTGTGTTTTCCTTTAACAATTAAATCTGACTTGTCAGTGCATTTTCTTTACTGCAGACAATTACTAGACTGACGTACTCTTAGTACAAGAAAAATAATGCCAGGTGAAGAAAAAAGGAAAGTACTATGATTTTAAAGCACCCATTTACAGCTTTCTGTATCTCTGATGCACACACTCTACTATAGAGATTTCAATCTCTTTTTATTTCAGTAAAGCTTATTTGCTCTGAAAGGCCATGAAATGTACAAACACAAACCTAAGAGCAATATGTATGAAAATTACTGAAACATTGTAAGATGATTAAACTATGGAGAACAGTAGAAGAAAAGTCTCAGGGGACTGGAATACCTAAAAAACACTTGAAGAAAAAATTATTTTTCTTGATCTAAACACTTTCTCTTTCAAAGACTTTTAAAAATGGGCAATTTTTGTGGAAGAGAGTGTTTTGTGGAAAATTCCATTCTGTTGAAAAAATGACTTTTGGCAAAAGCAAAATTCACAGCTGTGATTCAAAGAAGCAAAGAATACCACAAACCAAGAAGAGCACATTCCCCTTTCAGCACCCAAAAAGGGGGACACTGGCCTCCATATATTTCTCAGTAGTTATGTAAGTCTCTTGCTGTCATTATTTCACTTATGTAGGTCTGCACATGGTATGCTGATAGCTGTATGTCTGTGGTGGTGCTTAGGTAAACTGTAATACAGGGAAAGTTTTGTACCTCAGATACTCAGCGTATCTGCAGAACTCATCTGCTGAACTAAAAATCTGCTTAAAATATATTGTCATTTCAATTAAAGTTAATTCTGACACAAAAGAAAAATATGCAATATCCCATAATATTTTATCTAATTCATTGATCTTAGAAGGAGTTGGTCATCAAATTCCTTTTAGCAGGAGAAAGCAGCAGGATGCTCGCAGTATTATTTTACACAGTTATGCAAATTGAAAGGTTTTGTAGTGAGAAAAAGGCAAAGACAACTATAGACAACTTTAGAGAGTTAAGTACAAATACTAGACTGTAAAGTGGTATACTTTCAGGATACATTAAAGATGCATTTTCAGGATGCCAGACATGTTATACAGGTTCTCCAAGACAAGAACTCAAGGGTCGAATGGACTGTTCAAAATCCCATAGGGAAAGGTGAACTGAATACTTGAGAATGCTTGAGAGGACATGGGGAGTGCACTGAAAGAGGGGAGAAAGGAAAAATTAAAACTGTAGCCAGGCAATCTGCCAAGAACACAGACAACACTACACATAGATTTTGCAGAATGTACAAGTGAAGAAGGGAGGGATTTAAGGAGGGATTAACCAAATTGTTCATGCTTTCTGTTGACTCACTGCACCACGTAAGCAAGTATAAATATGGCTGCAAAGAATGACACTATCATGGAATGACTTTATCTATATTTAGTTCCTCAGGCACAAAGAACATACCTGCATAAGAAGAAGAGATCTTTTTGGTTCAGTAAAGTGTGAAGTTCTCTAGTTTTTGAGCAGTGCACAGGACCATTACAGAAAGGAGGTATAGGCCCCTGATGACCCATTTCCAGGTGAAAATGGTCTTGAGAAGAACCTGAAAATATTATTTTCAGTTGGAAAAATCTTCAATTATCTTGGAATTAAAACCTGATGTCCTACACTGCCTCAAATCATCTTTCCACTGAAGCCAATGGCAATGCTGCTGTGGATTTCAGTGGCTATCAGATAAAGATGTGACTGTTGATGCAGAAGATACTACTACATAATTAATTTTGTGCTTTGAGATATCAGACCAGATTTGTTAATATGTTTTAATTGCTCGGCTGTCACTGAACTAAGTAAGAGGCAGGCAGTGTAATAATATTCTTCTGAAATATCTGAATATTAGATGACTTAAAGCCATTATATAAATCCCTATGATCAACTAATACTTCAGATCACTTAAACTGATCAGGTTCATATTTTTAATTCAAGCAGTAGCCTCTAACATAAAATGATTTTTTCATCCAAGGTTATATGTTTGTTATCTATTAGTATCTATGATTCTTAGTTTAGCTTTTGCTACCAGCAGAAAAATTTGAAAAACAAACATAGAAAAATCTATGGAAATTATGCATTTTTTTTTGACATGTCGGAATTTTAAGGCTTATTATTCTGCTAATTCCATTAACCTTTATTTAGCTCGTAGTCTACACTGTTCAGACACCTATTCTGGTTTTCATGGCAGCCTATAAAATCCTTTCACTAAAATCCAGAAAGAAACTCTCCATCTATCATGGAGGTACATGACTTTCTTTAAAAGCAGCCTAGGCTTTGCAAGGGAAAAATGACTTTTTTATCTTTCTGACAGAAATCCCAGCTGACAGCCCTGTTTATGCTACAGAAAATAATGACTGCTGACAGTCTCAAGGACCACCCGGTGGATTATTTACATTTGAAACATTTGAAATCAACTCTGTTTAGATAATGTTTCAGTTTTGCATCTGGCTTGCCTGCACATGTTGCTTGTACCCTGTATTAAAGCTAATACATCTCATTGGAACTGTAATCAATAATGTCCAAGTTTCATACTGTCAGCCAGGATCTATTAATGTGGAACTGCTGAGTTTCATGTTAAACATTTTGTTCCTTTGGATTTTGGAGCACAGTGTTTAACAGAAAACTCTTCATGTTTAAGAAAACTGGCATTTTTAAAATGTAAAGGAATTAGCCTTTTTATTCTGACATCGGCCTCAGGAGAAGAATATAAATATATATTTTTTTTATATTATAGCACGCAAAAGAAAGATATTCCAGGCTACCTAAGTTCCTTAGGCTTGGAATGTGCACTGTTGTCAGATATTATCAACAAATAATATTGTTAAATTAAGAACTCTACATTAAGATAACCCATTTAGCAATGTATGATTTAAACAGTTTTAAGAAATAACAACTTTTCATGAGATCTGTATTTTCTTCAGTTCAGGAAGTTCTCTTTTCAGCTCTTTGTTTTGCCAAGAATATTTCTAAACTGATCAAAAGAAGAATAACTTGAAGGGTGTTCTATTAATCTAAACCCATTTTTTGAATATGAAGTTAGACAGATACATATTTTTATCCAGCATTTTTCTTAGTACCAAAAAAGGGAATGATGAAATAAGCAGATAGCTTGAGTGTGTCAAAACTAGCAACTAAGATTTATATCTCACATTAATTCCGATTACCAAAGTAGATATGAACTTATATTGCTGTTAATTATATCTTTCCTTTCCTAGTTTTTTCATTCTTCATTCACAGTGGCAGTGACCCATAGTTTCAGTTCACATTCCGCTTTGGAAACATTTGTTAATAAGATTTGAAATTGTGTCTCCTTTCTTAATTTAGTAGGCCATGGAGAAAAACATCAAACTTATTTTTGAAATGAAAGTTATAAAGCATTTATAAACAGAGATCATCCTGAGGGATTGCCTACAAAATGACATTAGGATGGCAGTTTCAAAGAACAAGTTAATCTTCTCTACTACAGACTCCAGAAGGCACTCTAGAATTCATTTCATGAAACCTACCTCTCCTAAGTAACTCCTAAGCCTATATGAACAGGTACCCGAAAGTAGATGGCTCAAATCTAGGTATATTTTCAAAAATAAAAGTGCTTTTTGAATGATATGTTGGTTGGTGCTGAATAGACTTCTCCCCCACTTCAAGGCCAAGTGCAAGATCCTGCACCTGGGTTAGAGAAATCCCAAGCACAAGTATAGGCTGGGCAAAGAATGGCTTGAGAGCAGCCCTGGGGAGAAGTATTCGGGGTTGTTGGTGGAGAAAAAGTTCAACAGGACCTTGCAATGTGCGCTTGCAGCCCAGAAAACCAACTACATCCTGAGCTGCATCTAAAGAAGTGTGTCCAGAGGTGATTCTATCCCTTTACTCCACTATTGTTGAGAATCCTGGAATTCTGTGCCCAGCTCTGGGGCCCCCAGCATAGGAAAGACCCAGACCTGGACCTGCTGGAGTAAGTCCAAAGGAGAGCCACAAAGATGATCACAAGGCTGGAGCACCTCTCCCACGAAGACAGGCTGAGACAGTTGGTGTTGTTCAGCCTGGAGAAAAGAAAGCTCTAGGGAGACCTTAAAGCAGTCTGTCATTACTTAAAGGGAAGGCTACAAAAAAGATGGAGAGAGACTTACGTAGGCATGTAGTGACAGGACAAGGGAGAATGGCTTCAAACGGAAAGAGCGTAGGTTTAGACTAGGTTTTAAGAAGAAATTCTTTCCTGTGAGGGTGGTGAGGTGCTGGAACAGATTGTCCTGAGAAGTTGTGGATGCCCCAAGCCTGGAAGTGTTCAAAGCCACACTGGATGGGACTTTGAGTAACCTGGTCTAGTGGAAGGTGTCCCTCTTCATGGCAGGGGCATTGGAACTAGACCTTTAAGGTCCCTTCCAACCCAAATCATTCTGATTCTATGATTCCACTTTTGTTTTTCAGCATTTATCAGCAGTGTGGCAATGAGTGCTACCCTACAGAAGGGGACCTCTGTGTATCAGAAGACAAATCCTTGCTACAACTGAAGCTAAGGTAAAGTTCCTAACCTTGAGAAGACAAAACAAGTAGATAGCTATAGAATTTTACTTTTTATATAGTAATTTTTTTTTAAGCTATCAAAAGAGCAATTGTGACTAGGAATCTTCAAAGAGAAAATCTATTTCCTTTGGCTACTGTGTTCATGACCAGAGTCCAAGGGATCTAGAGGAAAAGATGCTGGCATTGTGCTCAGGAATATGCGAAGCTCAGGGCTTCTTCAGAACTGAAGCTGTAACAGGCTTCAAACATGTGAGATGGCTTTTTAAATGACGGAAGTAACTGATCAGGAGAACACATAGATGGTAACATAGGAAAAAAAATACTTAGCATGGACTGATGCAAAGCCTGTATCCTTTCTGCTAAGAATGTGAGTTACTGGAAAGCTACATTAAGAGTATGTATTGCTGGAGAGTGTGATGGCCACAGAAAAAATACTGATTGGATTGTTTTCAGAGGCATATAAATACATCAATAATCTCTGTTTTAAACTGTAATTTGAGCAGCAGTCTGGCTCCTAGTAAAGTCAGGAGAGTAATGAAGAATTTAAGTAAATGTAGCACCATTTAATATTTAGTATACCTCAAGCTACCAAAAGAATCCCACTGATGTCAAATGAGCTGGAACAGGCCCAAGTATTTTCAGCATTCCCAGAAGGAAACAAGGGGTTAGTCTTAAAAGTATGAAATCAGATATGTAGAAGGAGTGATCCCAAACATATCAAATACAATCTTCGGCTGCGAAATCTTAGGCAGCTTGTTCAGGTTCACATTTGTAACAATCTGATGGCTGACACAAAACCAATTAGAATAAGAGACTGATGTTTTGAATTTTTGGCTTAACTGTGGCCTTAACTTTGACATCAAATATGACAGAAGGAAATTGGGAAAATTAAAATACAATATGCACTAAAGGGAATACGAGGCTGAGAGCAAGTAATAGCCTGAGACAGATTTTAAAGGTAATGGGCAGATCTAGTTTCTACAAAAAATGAGCACCACAGAATGTGTAAGACAAATCAAACCTAGTATTTTAACAGACATCACCTCTGCTTAAAAATAGTTCATTTTGGCCCAAATTTCTGCAGTTGCTAAAATATTACAGAATGGCACCTATTTAAGTGGCTTGATGCTTTAGTAATCAAAAATGTCTCCCAAGCAGCTAGAACTATCAATCTGTGACAATACTTTTCCATCCAGATGCTTTATTTATTTCCCTCAATAGCATTATCTAAATTTATTGTGAAGCATAAACTCACATGTGGTTGGCATGAAAATTAGAATCTAAAATTATTTAAAATCCTCAGAGAAAAGGATTTGACTAACATTTGCCTTTGGAAAATAAACTTATGTGTCTGAAAGTATAAAAGGACTGCAAATATTGTGAAGATACAGTGTTCAGAAACTCAGAATTCTAATAATGTTTGATGTGAGACCACATGTCGGATTTGACAAAATAACAATTTTCTTTTAGAAGAATGCTGTGAAAATTTAGGCTGCCAAAGCCAGTTAACTAGCCTTTTTTTTTCCCTCCACAACTAACTATGTGGAACAGTGGTTAGCATTGCTCAAATGTTTAGAAGGAGGCCACAGGAAGATTAGGTTTAATTGCCCTGGACACCCTCAAACATAGTCCTTGAGCATTCAGCAAGTCAGACACTAATAGGCCACACATAGCACAGGAATAGCACAAGACTGGACAAGGATACATAGGTGGAAAAGGAGAAGAGTGGAGAAGAAAGTCTTTGCTTCAAAATGTCTTAAACCATAAAATTATTTATACTATGATTATCATTTTTGTGAATGGAATTAATTGTATTCAAGCAGTTCTTGGATACACTCCATATACTTATACTACAGACAATGTCCTCAGGTTTGACAAGCAAGCAGCTCCTTGTTCTTCAGCTGGACAGCTCTTCCATGTACAGTTAGCTCCTCTAGGCACTGCCCAGCTTGCTTTCTCTGCCTGTAACAGAGGCTCCAGTATAAAACAACTTCTCAAGCTGAAGGTTGGAAATATGCATAAGCATGTTAGAAGTATTTGCCTCTTCCAGAAAGTTAAATGGAATGTGAACTTTGCCAGGTAAAAGGGCTCAAGAACTGTTGAAGAGAACTGCTATGTAAAAGCTTTATAAAGGCAGATGCAAAAGCTCATCTTAGCAATGCAGATGGCAGAATTCCTCTGCAGTCTACAATTATCACAATTTTTAGTTTTACTGTTAAAAAAAGATTTAGGTTAAGAATTACAGGATGGATCGCAGATATAGAAGAAGATGTGGATATCAATCTAGTGTAAGGATTAGCATGCATTAGTTATACACTCCTCACATTTAAAGAACTATTTGCACTTCATTTTAAATGAAATTAACTAAAAATCTTTTCCAAAGAATGAAACTTTTTATTTATTTTTCTTACATTAGTTATGGCATGGGAAAAGCCCAAAAGGTTTTCTTTGCAGTATTTCTAATTCAATTAAGAGCAAAAACCAATTAAAACCTCAAATGGTTTCCCATGAACTTTTAGACTGAAGTGTTGGATAAATTTAGATTCTCAATAAAACCTAATTTAATTTCAAAATGTTCTGGCCAAGTTTTTTTAGAAATAGATGCTTATAGGTAGGATGCTATGTCTATATTTTTAGGCAACACAGAAGAAGGATCTAAATTTCAAAAGTTCTGTGCATCTAAGAATCCTAAAATAAATCAACTGAAATAAACTGAAATAAATTAGCTGAAGTTCAGTTTCCTGCAGATCAGACAATTTTTTTAAAGATCTACTGCAAACATGAGCAACTCTTTCTGTCTTCCTTATGAACCCATAGGCATAGGCTATGTATAGAACTGATAGAAATGTACAAAATATGGACTTAAGTCTCTAAATTTTGATTCAATTTGTAAAAATCTTGTTTAAACATTTGTACAGACATAATCAGAGTTACTGTAGAAATTTATTGAGCTTTCAAGGGAGAAATGCAGTCATTTTTCAGGCAGATGCCAGTACTAAATCAAGAATTTCTGTCTGCCATCCTACTCCCAATTTATTAAGGCCAACAGAACAGAACATCACTGAGGAAGACATTCAGTCAGATTTGGCTTATCCTTATCCAAACACGGATCCAAAATAACAACCCAGTGTGCATGTGTGTGTACACAAATACAGGAAAAGTGAAATTAAACAGTTAATCAAGAAAGACCGGCCTGAGGAGTTTTTGTGAAAGGTTCAATAAACAGGAATGTTTGGCCTGATATGAGAAGGCCAAACATATGATATGAGAGTGAGATTACATGTGTACTTGTTGTTGAAGACATGGAGATATTAGCCATCAGGGAATTTTACACCTACACCTAACAGAAATATTTTTTGGTCAGCAATGGACTGCAAGGAAAAAAAGAAGAATGGAGGTAAAAATTTTGCAGTTACAGCTATTAGCAATGTAACTTTTAAAATTATGAGTTAAATTACTAGTAAATTAACAGTTGGTTTTTTTTT
This sequence comes from Manacus candei, assembly GCF_025592945.1. Lineage (NCBI taxonomy): Eukaryota > Metazoa > Chordata > Aves > Passeriformes > Pipridae > Manacus > Manacus candei. The sequence goes on along the minus strand of NW_026138059.1, from coordinate 9,852,636 downwards.
AAAGACATCATAAAGAATAGAATCTGAACACTGTCTAATTATGGTTTTGGCCACGTATTTAGAGTATCACAAACAAACATAAAGGGAAAAAATGATGTAAGCTGCCAAAGACATGTTAGGAATCACAGAATCACAGAATGGGCCACTTTGAAAGGGACCACAGTGGGTGGTACAGAAATTACTGTTGTCTGATTAGCTGTGCTTCAACAATAAAAATAGTTGTTTTACATGCTGAAGGTAACTGCTTATAAAAGCAAGATGATGAATTGAACCTGCTCGACACCAGAAGTACTTCACCTGTAACCTCTGTACCTTTTATTAACTATCCCCTTGAGAGAATCCCATGGCTCCATAACTCATTTTTTCTTTTCTAGAACAGATTCCTATTGATTTGCTGCTACAGACATCTATTCTCCCAGCCCCCACTAAAAGCTGGATGCCAGATACCTCATAACTGGTTGACAAACACATTAAATACTTTGTGCCAGAGGCACTATCTTCTTCAATATCTTCTCTTTCTTCTGGATCTGAGTCAGGCATCCAGTAGCAAAGGAACACATACATGGATTTTCTTTGATGGAAAACCTCTCTTACCAGAACACGTGTCTCATGGATGACTCTGTGTATCTCTAGGTTTTTGTTCCTAGACCTACTGCAGAGAACCTGCGATAACACTACCTGTTCTTTACGGATCTCTTAGTTTACCCAAACATGCAGGCTGCCTTTAATGTAAAGTGTTTTTGCTGTAAAAACACCTTTGGAACTAAGCCTAAGCCCACTGAGCTGATCCAGCCTGTGTCAATGACATTTGGAATCTGGCAGTAGATTTCTGTAGTGCTCCAAGAAGGTTTGGTTTTGACAACCAATGGCTTTTCTTGCATTAGGCTAATTTGCTGAATCTTCTCTCTCCTATATGATATTTAAACAAAGTAAGACGCATTCCAGTTATGAGATAGGCTTCCCATTTAATATTTCCCCCTCAAAATGCAGCTTGGATTTAGTAATTAGTCAGTGATATCCTGCAGAGTCTACAGACTATCATGAATACTTAAACAACCGACATATTTCCCCAAATTCAGTTAAGGCAATCCAAGAAACTGAATTTACATAAACAATAAAAAGATTTTTCAGTGCAAGTTCATAAATTCTGAGAGTTTCATGGAAGAAGACACTTGAGATGAGTTAAGAAGCTTTAACAACTCTACACAAAGGCAAGTGTTGGCTGAAAAAGTAGTCAGCATTCTGGAAATGACTAATGAAGTATTACAGCACAATTCTGCTAGTGGATGCTTCAGCTTACGCTGCACAGCTAAAGAGCAGCAACATGGTATCAGAAATGCAGGAGTCATTCTTTGTGAATATGTGACATATCCAGCTTCTGAACATTATAAATCCTGTTCAGTGAGTCTTGATAGTGGATTATTTAGTGTTTTCTGGATTAAGAAGCAATAGATGCAGTCTGTCGAAGATAGGTAAATGCAGAACCCGCTGTTATAGATTAGGAAATCAGGGGAATTTTCCTTCCCCCTGCCCCACTCCAAGGGAGAAGAAACGGAGTGAGTGGGGGGAGGGAGGTTATTAGCATTACCAAAGATGTAGCCGGGTTGGGTTAACGACCGATCTTGGAGAAAGATAAGGAAGAGGCACGGAGGCGGGGCTGGTGGAGACTCTGGCTGGGAGGGGAGAGGCAGTGTGGGTGTGTGTGGCTGGCTCTCTGGGGTGCAGACAGGCATTTTTTCGTTGGGGAGGGGGACCGGAGGTCTAGCTTGTTTTGGCTGTTAATCCTGGGGGGGCTCGCCCTCCCATCCTGCTGGCTTCAACCTGTCTGACTGTCCCGCCCGCCGGAGCCGCTGTGTTTCATCGGAGAGTTTTTGCTTGCCCGCGGGGGAGGAGGAGGAGTTTTTGGAGACACTACCACCTGAGACTGCAGTGAGTCTTCGCCACTTGAGACAGCGGTGAGTTCCCGTGGGAGTGTGCTGCCTGCCTTCCTTGTCGCCCCCACGGAGGCGAGGACCCCCCTCATCTCCTTCTCGGTTTCCCCTCGTGGTCCGGGACCTCTCTCTCCGGTCCCCTCTTCCCGCGGGTGACTGACGGAGCCCACAGCGCCCCCTGCCGACCGTGACCAGGTACTGCAGGTCCTACAGCTCCATCAGTCCTACAGCGCCCCCTGCCGACCGTGACCAGGTACTGCAGGTCCTACAGCTCCATCAGTCCTACAGCGCCCCCTGCCGACCGTGACCAGGTACTGCAGGTCCTACAGCTCCATCAGTCCTACAGCGCCCCCTGCCGACCGTGACCAGGTACTGCAGGTCCTACAGCTCCATCAGTCCTACAGCGCCCCCTGCAGACCGTGACCAGGTACTGCAGGCCCTGCAGCTCCAGCGGCCCAACAGCGCCCCCTGCAGACCGCAAATAGGACTGTGTTAAAGGACAGAGGAGTATTCTTTTAGACTTGTTGTTGTGGTTGTTGTTGCTGGTGTTGTTTTGTTTGGTGTTACTGTTTTTTTTTTTTTTTTTTTTTTTTTTTTTTTTTTTTTTTTTTTTGCCAACATTCATATATTTCTTAATAAAGGGTTGTTATTTCTTCTGTTTTTCCACATTTTCCTCGAGTAAAGCCCCTTAATTTGACATTACAATTGCAGAGAGAGAGGAGTTTGGTCTACCTCACAACTCACCCTCTTTAGCAAACAGTCTAGTCTCTCCAGACTGAGACATTTTTGGCGCCCAACGTGGGGCTCGAAAGAGGAAAGGTGGAAAAAGAATAACTACCCTTTGTGTGATTGACACGCGTTTTTGAATTTGTAGGCACCATGATGTTAGGGGTTGTTGCTCTCCTCTGGCATATGACCATGCCAAGATACCTGTCCCACCTGTCAACGTGTTTCAGTTCGCATACTAGTACTTACATTGCAATAAGTACTTTTGAGTTTGTGCATTGGGTATATGACACGGCAAATTCAGCACCTGTGATTTTCATCCGGAACATATCCTCAAGGATACACTACTGCTCTAGCCTAAGCTGCTTCCTCTGGGGTTTTAAGGATAATAGTACCCATTCTTATGGAGACACACAGGGGAATGCACGCGCCCAACCTTTTATTCAGTTCCCTTTTGGATACGATACAATGGCCTCTGGGAAGTTTAAATCATTTTTAGATGTCCGAGACATTTCAATTGTTGGGCTTTTCATCCTAAATTGTGCCACTATAGCATACCTGATATACCAAGCCAAGGCCAAGAATTACCGAGAAGGCGTTCAGGAGCCTGACCCAGGGGTGGAAAACCTCGAGTGGCGTGGGTTATGGGAGGACATGGGTAAATTCCTAGAAAGTTGCTCAGCTCCCATGACATGGAAACTTACCCTTGAACAACTCCTGAACCCTATAAAAATAATGAAAGCTGTGAGGGAGAGGGGTCGTGATGGATCCATGGAGAAGCAGGTGACAGCTGCATGCGGGGTCTTGGCCATTGCCTACAGGAAGTTGCTTGGTATGGTGCAGCATTCCCAGGGGAAAGGAAAAGACGAGGACAAGATGCCTAATATCAAGGTGACTCAGGATAAGGAAAAAACTAAGGGGCAGACTAAACCAACGGAGGTTGCCACTATCCACAGGAAGAAATGTAAAGCCAAATCAGTTCGCCTAGTTGACGATGATGGAGAGGCAGGGTCCTCACAAGCAGCTGCTCCAGAGACAGAAATCATCACTGAGTCTTTATCGTATAATAACCTCCGGAATCTACGGGCAGATGTTGCTCGTCGTCCGAGTGAGCCCGTTCTGGCCTGGATGATCCGAGTTTGGGACTCTACAGGTGATGCAGTAAACCTTGATGGTGGTGAAGCGAGGTTCCTGAGGTCCATTGCCCAAGATGTGGGTATTGAGGAGGTGTTTGTGAGGGAATCGAAGCCCCTGTCTCTCTGGGCACGGCTCGTGGATGGTGTGAGAGAGAGGTTCATTTACAGAGATTCCTTGCAGGCAGATCATTACACCAAGAGCTGGAAGACCATCGAAGAAGGAATCCTACGGCTGAGAGAAATGGCATTGCTAGAAGTACTGTTTGGGGGGGATGGGCAACCTACCAACGATCCTGACAAGGTTAAGTGTACACCACAGATGTGGTGGAGCTTTACACGTATGGGGCCGTCCATACATAAAGGTTACCTGACATCACTGGAGGCTGGGGAGAAGCGGGAGCCAGTGATGTCTGTAATAAATAAACTTCGGTTGTACGACAGTATGATCGGAGGACCGATACAGGCCCGTATCTCCTCTGTAGAGACAATAGTTAATGAGCTCAAGGAATTAACTACAGGGTTGAAAGAGAAGATTGAGAGAAACAATCTCCATACGGCCCCAGTGAGAACCAGACGCCCCTCAGCTAGAGAGAACAGACAGACTTCACGAACTGAGTTGTGGTACTTCCTAAGTGACCATGGAGAAGACATGAGACGATGGGACAGGAAACCTACCCGGGCCCTAGCAGCCCGAGTACAAGAGTTGAAAGAGAAAGAAAAGGGGAAGTCTGCGAAAGTGAGTGCCGTACCAGTATCCTGCGGGCAGGGATCTGACTCGGTAGAGGGCACCTCCCGTCGACGTTCACAAGAGGAAAACGATGACTGGCAGAATGAAGACGAGTGTTAGAGGGGCCCTGCCTCTAGCCAGGTAGAGGCACGGGACAACCGTGTCTATTGGACTGTGTGGATCAGATGGCCTGGCACGTCAGACCCACAGAAATATCAGGCTTTGGTTGATACTGGCGCTCAATGTACGTTAATGCCCTCAGGACATGTGGGACCAGAGACTATTTCCATTTCGGGGGTGACTGGAGGATCTCAAGAGTTGACCATAGTTGAAGCTGAAGTGAGCTTGACCGGGAAAGACTGGCAGAAACACCCCATTGTGACTGGTCCAGATGCCCCATGTATCCTGGGCATTGACTATCTCAAGAACGGGTACTTCAAGGACCCCAAGGGACATAGATGGGCTTTTGGAATAGCTGCTGTGGAGACCGAGGAGGCTAAACAGTTGAACTCGCTGCCCGGCCTCTCGGAGAGCCCTTCGGCCGTAGGGTTGCTGAAAGTCGAGGAACAGCAAGTGCCAATCGCCACTACAATAGTGCATCGCCGGCAGTACCGGACAAACCGAGACTCTGTGATCCCCATCCATAAGATGATCCGTGAGCTGGAGAGCCAAGGGGTGATCAGCAAGACCCATTCACCTTTCAACAGTCCTATCTGGCCTGTGCGTAAGTCTAACGGAGAATGGAGACTGACTGTGGACTACCGTGGCCTGAATGAAGTCACCCCACCGCTGAGTGCTGCTGTTCCAGACATGTTGGAACTCCAGTATGAACTGGAGTCCAAGACAGCGAAGTGGTATGCTACTATTGACATCGCAAACGCATTCTTCTCCATTCCCTTAGCAGCAGAGTGTAGGCCGCAGTTCGCTTTCACCTGGAGGGGCGTGCAGTACACTTGGAACCGACTGCCCCAGGGGTGGAAACACAGCCCCACCATCTGCCATGGGCTGATCCAAGCCACATTAGAGAAGGGTGAGGCTCCAGAACACCTGCAATACATTGACGACATCATCATATGGGGGGACACAGCAGAGGAGGTTTCCGAGAAAGGGAAGAAAATCATCCAGATCCTCCTGGGAGCTGGTTTTGCCATAAAGAAGAGTAAAGTTAAGGGACCTACCCGAGAAATCCAGTTCCTGGGGGTGAAATGGCAAGATGGGCGTCGTCAGATCCCGACGGAAGTCATCGATAAGATCACAGCCATGGCCCCACCAACCAGCAAGAAAGAAACGCAAGCTTTTCTGGGTGCCATAGGTTTCTGGAGGATGCATATCCCGGAGTACAGTCAAATCGTAAGCCCTCTCTATCTGGTTACCCGAAAAAAGAATGATTTCCAGTGGGGCCCTGAACAGCAACAGGCATTCGAACAGATTAAACGAGAGATTGCACATGCTGTAGCCCTTGGGCCAGTCAGGACGGGGACAGATGTGAAAAATGTACTCTATTCTGCAGCTGGGAATAAAGGTCTCTCCTGGAGCCTCTGGCAAAAGGTGTCTGGTGAGACTCGAGGTCGCCCACTTGGGTTCTGGAGCCGAAGCTACAGGGGATCTGAAGCCAATTACACCCCAACAGAGAAGGAGATCCTAGCGGCTTATGAAGGAGTACAAGCTGCCTCTGAGGTGATTGGCACAGAAGAACAGCTGCTCTTGGCACCTCGACTACCAGTGCTGAACTGGATGTTTAAAGGAAAGGCCCCCACCACACATCATGCCACTGATGCTACATGGAGTAAGTGGATCGCTCTGCTCACACAGCGTGCCCGTATTGGAAATCTGAATCGCCCTGGGATCCTAGAAGTCATCACAAATTGGCCGGAAGGCGAGAGTTTTGGTCTAGCAGATGAGGAAGCAGAAGAGCAGGCGGTACGGGCTGAAGAAGCTCCAGAATTTGATAAACTACCGAAAGAAGAAGCACGCTACGCCCTCTTCACTGACGGTTCCTGTCGCCTTGTAGGAATGAAGCGCAAATGGAAAGCAGCTGTATGGAGCCCCGCCCGACAAGTTTCAGAAGCTACTGAAGGAGAAGGAGAATCGAGTCAATTCGCAGAGCTCAAAGCAGTCCAGCTGGCATTGGACATTGCAGAACGGGAGAAGTGGCCAAAGCTGTACATCTACACTGACTCGTGGATGGTAGCCAATGCTCTGTGGGGATGGCTGGACAGATGGAAGAAGGCCAATTGGAAACGCGGGGGAAAACACATCTGGGCTGCTGATACGTGGCAAGACATCGCTACCCGAACAGAGAAGCTCACTGTGAGGGTCCGCCACGTAGATGCCCATGTGCGCAAAGGCCGAGCCAATGAGGAGCATCGCAACAATGAACAGGCAGACCGAGCCGCACGAGTCAAGGTGTCACAGGTGGACTTGGACTGGCAGCACAAAGGAGAGTTGTTCCTAGCACGGTGGGCTCATGATGCCTCAGGCCATCAGGGCAGAGATGCCACCCATATATGGGCACGAGACCGAGGGGTGGACTTAACCAAGGACATTATTTCCCAGGTTATCCATGACTGTGAGACCTGTGCTGCCATTAAACAGGCTAAGAGACTCAAGCCCCTATGGTATGGTGGACGTTGGAGTAAGTACAGGTATGGGGAGGTCTGGCAAGTCGATTACATCACACTGTCACGAACCCGCCAAGGTAAGCGCTATGTGCTTACTATGGTGGAAGCCACCACTGGATGGCTGGAGACGTACCCGGTGCCTCACGCTACTGCCCGAAATACCATCCTGGGCCTTGAAAAGCAAGTCCTGTGGCGACATGGTACCCCAGAGCGCATTGAATCAGATAACGGAACTCATTTTAAAAACAGCTTAGTTGCCACCTGGGCAGGGGAGCATGGCATCAAGTGGGTGTACCACATCCCATACCACGCAGCAGCCGCAGGGAAAGTTGAACGACATAATGGACTGTTGAAAACCACCCTGAAGGCGTTGGGTGGAGGGACAGACAAGAACTGGGACCAGCATCTAGCAAAGGCTACATGGCTAGTTAACACCAGAGGTTCCATCAACCGAGCCGGCCCTGCCCAGTCAGAGTCCCTCCACACCGTGGATGGAGATAAGGTCCCCGTGATTCACGCGAGGGGTGTGTTAGGAAAAAAGGTTTGGGTTGACCCTACCTCGAGCAAAGACAAACCCATTCGTGGGATTGTTTTTGCCCAAGGGCCCGGCTGCACCTGGTGGGTGATGCAGGAAGATGGAGAAACTCGGTGCATACCTCAGGGAAACCTTACTCTGGGGTGAGCTGGCTGTAACTGTATCTGTATGTAACCCTGCACCTGTATCTGTATGTGTATCTACCTACTAGTGGATGAGTATATAGTTGGAATACTGCATGTACGTATGAGGATCAAAGATTTAACCTAATAAGTGTGGCAGCATGGGGAAGAAAAATTAGGGGTGGATAATGTTATAGATTAGGAAATCAGGGGAATTTTCCTTCCCCCTGCCCCACTCCAAGGGAGAAGAAACGGAGTGAGTGGGGGGAGGGAGGTTATTAGCATTACCAAAGATGTAGCCGGGTTGGGTTAACGACCGATCTTGGAGAAAGATAAGGAAGAGGCACGGAGGCGGGGCTGGTGGAGACTCTGGCTGGGAGGGGAGAGGCAGTGTGGGTGTGTGTGGCTGGCTCTCTGGGGTGCAGACAGGCATTTTTTCGTTGGGGAGGGGGACCGGAGGTCTAGCTTGTTTTGGCTGTTAATCCTGGGGGGGCTCGCCCTCCCATCCTGCTGGCTTCAACCTGTCTGACTGTCCCGCCCGCCGGAGCCGCTGTGTTTCATCGGAGAGTTTTTGCTTGCCCGCGGGGGAGGAGGAGGAGTTTTTGGAGACACTACCACCTGAGACTGCAGTGAGTCTTCGCCACTTGAGACAGCGGTGAGTTCCCGTGGGAGTGTGCTGCCTGCCTTCCTTGTCGCCCCCACGGAGGCGAGGACCCCCCTCATCTCCTTCTCGGTTTCCCCTCGTGGTCCGGGACCTCTCTCTCCGGTCCCCTCTTCCCGCGGGTGACTGACGGAGCCCACAGCGCCCCCTGCCGACCGTGACCAGGTACTGCAGGTCCTACAGCTCCATCAGTCCTACAGCGCCCCCTGCCGACCGTGACCAGGTACTGCAGGTCCTACAGCTCCATCAGTCCTACAGCGCCCCCTGCCGACCGTGACCAGGTACTGCAGGCCCTGCAGCTCCAGCGGCCCAACAGCGCCCCCTGCAGACCGCAATTAGGACTGTGTTAAAGGACAGAGGAGTATTCTTTTAGACTTGTTGTTGTGGTTGTTGTTGCTGGTGTTGTTTTGTTTGGTGTTACTGTTTTTTTTTTTTTTTTTTTTTTTTTTTTTTTTTTTTTTTTTTTTTGCCAACATTCATATATTTCTTAATAAAGGGTTGTTATTTCTTCTGTTTTTCCACATTTTCCTCGAGTAAAGCCCCTTAATTTGACATTACAATTGCAGAGAGAGAGGAGTTTGGTCTACCTCACAACTCACCCTCTTTAGCAAACAGTCTAGTCTCTCCAGACTGAGACACCCGCTTTCTCACCTCAAACTGGCAGATGCTACAGCAGTCCTTCTAAAGGCATATATTAACACTTCCAGTGCAGCTACATAAAGGTTATATAACACATTCCCGCTGGTTGGAAAATATTTTCTAAAAAAATACCTGCAAGCAGCATGGATTTGTTTGATGATTGTATCTATGTGAAGACAGATCCCACACACACACATCTGTCTGATCTATGAGGAAAAGTCTAGGAAGGATTTTCACTGAGAGGAAGTAAACATGTTTGACTATGGTTTCAGTCTCTGCTGTCTCATTTTAAGTTTGTTTATCAAACATGTGTGGCCCAGTCTGAAAGAAATCCAGAAATTTTTGCCAATGAGTAGAATGGAATGATTTCCTAATGATGCTCAATCTTCATCTACACTAGGCTTTGCCTTGCCATTCAGATGAGATAACTTGAGGCTAAACATTATCTGATAGATTAGTGGATCATAACAGCAGATCAACTGTAACTTGCTTGCTGGAAAGATCATACATACTAATTTTCTGGTACTTACAGCACTGCTAGAAGAAACAAGGATTTAACAAAATACATTTTCAAGTGGGGAACAGCTGAAACTGAAGGAGCATAATTATCATTTTGTCATTAGCTCCATATAAGAGGCAAATTCAGCATATTCAGCATTGAGAAGGAAACTAAACTGGTTCTCAAAAACTCCAAGTCTCGTTCTCACCTCTGCTTTGATTTGTTACATCAACTTTAAAGTTGTATCTGTTAAATGAAGTTGATTTAGAAATATACTCAAAATTAAGCTGAAATATGAGAATGATAGTGCTATATATTACTATTACATACATACTACAGAAATACCTTCCCTTTCTTACTTATATATCCCTTACTTACTTATACTTTACCTTATAAATTTACTCTATTTTCTCTGCAATTTACTCAGTGTTGCTCTTTCCTTAAAGATAAAACCTTATAAAAGTCTTAAATGAGAAGAAGGAGGAAGAATTCAAGCTTACTTATGTACTATGCAGAAATTTCTCTATCTTGTCTTCCACCTGTGGAACAAGCTCCTACAGGAATCAAGGATAAGCCTATGTATGTTCTGAGGGACTATTAATGCATTTTATTAAAAAAAAACTTTCAGAAGTGCTTAAATTCTTCAAAGATGAGGGCAATATGAGACAAGGTATCAGAGAACCTGAACTGCTTGACTGTTAGAATTTAAAAAAAGGTCTTTGTATGCCTAACAATGACAAACATTAGAAACCAGACCTAAAATAGTTACTAAGAAAAACTGCAATATCTACAGTGATTTTTAAAACCAAGTATAGAGGCAATTTCATCTGCCATACACCTGTGAAAAAATATCTGTATTTAGTAAAAGTAAGGAACTCCAACTCAGAGATGGTTTGAAGTAAATTTGAGCACATTTATTAAAGAAAGAGACCATAAATTGTATTTTAATAAAAATCAGCATTTTTTCAGCATGTCTAGTTCTAAGTTGTTTACAGGTTTTTCTCTCATGTAAAAAATAAATCCACACAGCAAGACCAAATTGAAACTAGACACAAATTGGATTACTTTTTATATGGTAACTCGCTCAAAAATAAAACTCTCATCAATTGATTATCACTTACTGTTTATTTAAGAAATAAGTTTAGGGGGAAGTTATGATCATTCAATGCATTTCATTTTTTTTGTTAGAACAGTCGTGGTTGAGAATCTCATTTTAATAAAATCTGAAAAGTTAAAATATATTTTTCAGTATGAATATATTACTGCCTCAACATTTTATACTGTACAAATTTAGTTGTTACTTATGGCAACATAATTGGCTGGAAAGATGCCAGTTTGTCCTCCTATTCTTCCTTCCCACCAATCAAACTGGGAATTTGTTTTAGTTGTGACTGTGATTTTGTCTCCAGCTTTGAAAGTCAAGTCACCTGGCTGTTGTCCTTCAAATGAATAAAGTGCTGTCACCTCTACTGGATCACTCCAAGAGTTATCTGAAATGAAAGAAATGAAATAAGAAGAAAATTACTAAAAGGAAATTACTAGTGTCTGCACATACACTAAGTTCTTAAATACAGTATTCTTAAACAATAGTAGAAAGCAGTGACAAAGACCAAAATAATCTGAGCATATAAACCACTAATGAAAAAACCCTTCCATTTTCACTATATTCTTAAGTAAGTGAAATTTGAATTCCAACCTATTGGCACCATCTATTTAATAAAGTAGTACTCTATACAAAATAAAGATCAGCCATTTTTTCTGTATGCCTCATACAGGCAGAGACAGTGAAAAGTGTGTTGAAGAAAGCATGAGTGCCTCCTGAACGATTGCTAATGGAACCCCTGCTCAGATTTCAGTTTTAGTATGTGTTGTGACAGTTTTTTCATAGAAAAGCAGAGAAATTGATTTTTTACTCAAAACTCAGCATATAGGATGGCAAAATACAAAATATCCACACCACTTTCCCTTCTCTTTCCATAGGGTTTGCAGTGCCCGGGATTTTGGTGTATCTTGCATGTTAAACAAAACACACAAAATGTGCCAGTGGAAAAAACTGATTACAGTTTGATGTATTGGAAGTGAGTTAGTTTGCACAGTGGTATTTTAGACCGCATATACAAGTGGCTTTTATTCTGTTTACACCAGTCTTTTACATATTTCCTTCATTAACTAGTGTTGGAATCATGCCATGAGTCTTCCGATCTAGTTTTAAAATCATCAGAATCTTGGATATCATTATCTAGCCTCAATTCCTGTTGAAAATTTTTAGCCAGTGTCTCAATGTTTATTACTATTGAACTTTTAATCTAAGTGAATATCCTCAATTTACTAATACTTCTGTTTTCTCTCAATTTCTTTAACTGTCTGAACTATATGAGGTAGTTGCCTTTGTTTAATGTTGATTTAGAAAACAGTTAAATCTCTTGCATGAATCCATCTAGAAGTGAAAAACTGAAGGTGCCACGGAAGACTAGTTAAGAGGAAATAATGATGTTTACACAGTCAGGTGGAGAGATTTCAGGATGTACTTCTCATATGGACATGATGGCTGCACAAATGCTCAAGCATGCAAGATTAAAGGCTTTTAGCATTAGCTGCACCTGCTTGCTGTCAAAACTGTTGCAAAATAGGAAACCCAAGCTCTTATTAATCTACACATTGCAAGCACAGAGTTAGAAAGGATGGTGAGAGAAGCATTGATACATTTTTTTCTTGCAGTCTATCTTCAACAACTGATACCCACAGATCTTTTCTTCTTCTTGCTTTTATCATTTCAAAAGAAAGAGGAAAAATTCTTTCCCCCCAAGACTCACAAACAAAAACAGCATTCAAAAGAAGACAGAGAAAAAAATTGGGCTACAAAGATACGCAAAGGTAAGCAGAGGTTTTTTCCCCCAGCATCTGTCAATATATATGTTCATTCTACAGGTCAGTTCTTTCCTTTCAAGATCTGGATTTGATACAATCATCAAGGACTAATACAAAATTATTTGGCCATGTACTGGAAGATAGTTGGTTGCAGAGAAGTCAAATGCTCTCTTTCTTGATCACACAATCTCCCTCTCCTGATATCTGTATTCATGATCTAAAATCACACAACACTATTTCTTTTGATGTGAAAATGTTTATGAGGTCCATATCTTCACCAGTTACTCCTACCAAAATAGGCAGCATTACAGCTTTTCTAAATAGCTCTTTTACTTTCACACTTGAAAGTCTGACAGACTGAGTATTCAGCAATTACATGATATTCCTCCAAGAATTCAAGCATTTGATGCAGTTGGGATGATATGATGTGCTCCTATGCAATGTGTGGTTTGAACATAGATATTTTGATTGAGGAAATCATAGCAAAACCCACAGAAGTAAAAGACTGACTTTTTACTCCTAGTATTAAATAATAGCCAGAAAATACTGTGGCTCAGGACTCTTTAGGCGTTAAGGCATGGAAACAGTTATTACTCAGTTGCATATTCGAAGGAAGAGGGTGTTTTACCTCTCTGCCACATTTAGTTAGCACACGTAGGTAAAAGTACATTTATATGTTATGATGAAGGCAAAAAATTCCTACATTTTGAGTTCTTAAATATATGTGTTTCCATCACCTAAATGTTCAAATGAATCATCACTCAAAGAGAATTAGAGTTATTATGTATTTATAACTGCCCAAAATCCGTTAATAAACTTGGAAAACATAAATATTTGACAGCAAAAGAAGAGACGAAAGTGCTAAAAGTGATGTGAGAGCTTCTTTTTATTACATTCAAAAAAAGAGCTGTCAAGACCACTATAATATGCTGGACGTAGCAATGGCAGCAACTAATAGTTACCTCCTCCATGGCTGAACTTGCATTAAGACTATAATTCCTTTTCTACAAACTCCTGAGTATTCTGAAATTAGCTTAGTAAAAGTAGGAAGAAAAATGAAGAGAAACTAGACACAACTTAAAGCATGAAAAGATGGAAAAAAAGAAGCATGTGTGAGATATTAAACTGTAGGAGAGCATTCAGTGTACCACAACTATTCCTCCAACTATTGTTTGCTCTGTCATATGAACAAGATTATTTTATGCGTTTCTCTTCTCACTTTTTGTCCCTGTACTTGTGTATCTTTCAAAACATACAGAAACATCAAAGCACTGCAGCTGAATATGAACATTCAGTTCCGTGTCCTTGCCCCATTTGCTACCTGCTGTCATTTAAAAGTGTTTTACAGCTTTATTCCTGTCAGATATTTCATAACCATTTCTACTTAATTTTCCCTAGCAGCTTTTCCTGTATTATAGTTTCATTTCATTTCATGTTATTTTTCACAAAGATTCTAATTTCTGTGCTTAAATTCTGTAGTTTTGTAGCATAAAGCAGATAGAATGCATATTTATCACCTCCAGATTGCAGCATCCCATGTCTCATATTTATACCGATCATCCAAACAAACAGGTATCTTAAATGAATGCACTGTTACAAAATCTACCATAGATTATAAGGGGGAGATATTTCATGTTCTCATTTCCCAAATTCAGTTGCATATAAAAGGGTTTTAAATAAAATTGTTTTATTCAACGTGAAGATTGCTGAATGCATATACAGAAAACACATTTGCAGCTCACACAAGATGGTGCTACAGTGCTACCTACAGCATATGATACTGAAATCATTGAGATTTATGAGTATGCACACTGCAATAAAAACAAACTACACTGTGGGAAATCCTTAATTATTGGTATTTGAATACACACATCACACTTCCAAAAACACAGTGGTCAAAACAGAAATACAGAAATTTTGGTTGAAGATCAATTAGTGCAGCAGCCAGCATATACATATACTTTAGCATACATGGGTATGGCATATGCTTGACAACAAACTACTCTGACCACAATATCCTTTTATTTTTATTCATCTTTACATAATGTAATTATTTGAAGTTTTTGCTAAGGACTACTTCTGTGGATAAAAGACTTGGTGAGGTAGAAATTAGAGTGAATTTACAGCCTCTTGGCTGTGCTGTAATACCAGCCTCAGGGTGAATGAAAGAGCAACAAAACTATCTTTAATTATGGCATATTTGCTGCAGAACAAAAGCATTTTTTAAAAAGTTACAGATACTGTATGTCTACATTTCTATGAATAAGTTCAAGAGTGCCAGAGTCTTTGACTGTAAGGCCAGCTGGCATAGACTGGTCACACAGATGCTAGCAAGCACTCACCACCCAGAGAGGAGAGCCACAATCAAACTGCCTACTGGTTTCTATTCTGGAGTAACAACTAAACCACATATAGGAATTATTTAGAAAAGTGCAAGGTGAGAATAATGCCAATGAGTTTTCTAACAACACAACCACATAGGTAAATGACTTATAGTGCTTGGGCCCATGCCTTCACACTGTTTAATTTACTAGGAGATATAGTAGCCACTACTTTCACATTCTAATGTGAACATATAAAATATTAGTAAAGCCATAGGCTGTTTCTAAAACTGGTTTTCAGAGAAGATTAGGAATTTTACATAATTTTGGCCTGATCATTTTGTACTTTCAAACCCCAAATTTGAGTTAGAACACAGAATAGTGGAGTTCAGCTGTGGGTCCCAAATTTAATTTTACTAGCATAGATGTATATATTCCCTAGCCACCAAATGCTTGATGCTGAACAGCTTGCAGAAGATATGCTGCTTTTGGCCATGGACACAGCAGTAAAACTGAAATCAGTTTCATGTACTTGAGGTTAGTGGTGAGATTGCTAAACATCCACTTTGTAAAATTTGCTAATTGTCAGTAATTTGAGAACTAGCATGATTTTGTGGGTCATGTGTGCACCTATGTCATGGTTTCATGCCAGCTGGCAACTAAGCACCACACAGTTTATTCCCTGTCCCTTCAGTGGGATGCAGCAGAAAACTGGAAGGCTAAAACTAAGAAAACTCATGAACTCATGGGTTGAGATAAGAACAGTTAAATAATTGAAATAAAATAACAATAATTTAATAAAAAAATTAATGAAAAGGAAAATAACGAAAAGAGAGAGAAATAAAATCCGAGAAAAACAAGTGATGCAAATGAACAGCAATTGCTCACCACCAACCAAATGATGCTCAGCCCATTCCCAAGCAGTGGCCCCCAGGCAGCTTTCCCCTGAGCTTATATACTGAGCATGACACCGTATGGTGTGGAATACCCCTTCGGCTAGTTGGGGTCAGCTATGTGTCCAACTGTGTCCCCTCCCAACTTCTTGTGCACCCCCAGCCCACCTGCTGATAAAGCAGCATGAGAGGCTGAAAAGTCCTTGACTTAGGGTAACCCCTACTCTGCAACACTTAAAACATCAGTATATTACCAACATCATTCTCATCTTAAATCCAAAACACAACACTGCACCAGCTACTAAGAGGAAAATTAACTCTACCCCAGACAAAACCAGGACAAACTATGATAGCAACTATAACTGAACTACCATAAACTATTACTGCTGATTTTGGGTTCATCTAAATCATATTAAGGAGCTTGCAAAAAACAGCCCTGCAACTCAGTTGTCACCACCAACGGGCCATCTGATCAAGGGTACTGATCACTGATGGGGTGTCCCTGTTGCTGATTGTCCATATATTATGCATGTTCTGCTAAATACCTCCTTCAGTAAATGGACTGTGGGTCCAGTTTCTTTTGAAGTTGAAAGGTTATAACATTTCTTTTATTGGAACACAACATATCATATGAAAATGTGTCTATGTAGATATACTGAATAGTGTCTCTATCTTACTCAAAATTTTTGTGCAACCTTTAGAATGCATGGGTATAGTAACTGCTATTTAAAAATCCATCTGAATGAGCAACACATTTCATATTCTGACTTCTACTTTCTTTGTGTTTTTTTAAAGTAGAGAGAAGTGACTAGAATTGCCACAAAATGTTACAAGCCTGATGAGTCTCTAGCATCAGAGATGACAGAAGTTATATAGTGCTGGCATAAAAGCTCCACCAAAAATTGTCAACTTACAGAAAAGCTGTAATAGAATTCTCATCATTTAAATGGAGACCAAGAAAACTAAGCAACCCCATGGACCCTGTTTGTGCAGAAGTAAGAGAAAACCAAGAAACAGACCAAATGATGGAAAACAACCAATGGATTAGGTAGATGCAAACACCTATGCTTTTGAAAACAAACATATCAAGTATCAGAAAGGTTTAGAATATTAGTACACTGCTCAGAGGCATTGAAAGGATCAGGTACTGCTCATAGGTTGAGGATGAGAGACGTTACTAGCAGTGAACAGACAAATCTTAGTTTTTTACCCATTATGGGATGCTGGGCTTTTGTTTGGAAAGGATTAGTATTGAGTTTATAATCAGAGTTCAGAAAAGAATCCAAAGTAGGCTGAAGAACTAGGTTAATTACTGGGCCCACTGCAAATCTCTGAGTAAAAAATGATAGTTGGTGCCAGTGAAAATGAAGACTTTATAGGAAATTTTAATGGCCACCCTTGGAAAATGGTCTGGACAACACTACCTGTTAAGATATGCCTATGAGTGTAAATACTGTGTGTTTATACATATATTGGTTATGCTAAAATGCCTGAAAGATGTTTGCCCTAAATTAGCACATTAAAAAGGAAGACTATTGTCAGGCCCCAACTACCAGTGATGCCCAGTGACAGAGGCAATGGGCACATACTGAAACAAGTAAGGTGCCATCTGAACATCATGTTTGCTGAGCTTTAACTAGTAGTTATAATGAAAGGACTTATTTAACTGCTAGTCTAGTAAAGAGGTCTAGTAAGGAGGGCAAGTATGTGTTGTGATGATACAACTGAGCTGAGAGTAGAAATTCAAATATATAATAAAAAGCTCTAGCAGTTCCCTGAGAAGCTAGAATGACTGTCCTTTTTTGTAAAAACAAATCAGTTTAGTCTAGGACTGACAGAGCGACTGGGGTTACTGTTATGATTAAGGCAAGGATGAGAGTTTAATAAAATAAGGGTCTGAAGAGAAAGATTCATTGGTGGACAAGCAATACCAGAAATGAGATGAGGCATTAAATGGCAAGAGTAAGGATCTTACAGATATGTCTGCATTTGCTGTGTTCCTCAAATGATAGAGCTAGATTTGAAAACTAAAAGATAACACTGGATCCTTCCAGGAGAAGTGAAGGATAGAAAAGAGCAACAATTATCTTACTGCTCATTGAGAGGCATACAAGTTACTGCATTACAGTCAAAGCCAGCTTTAAGGGTGGAACTAGAATCTGAGTACAGAATCCAGACAGCAACAGTTATTCAGCTTCTGCACTCACTAGGGGTCTGAACTGGTCCAGTTCTTTCAGTGACTACACTGCCCTTCCTCCTTTATATTGCCTTCACTAAACCCTGAGATAAAGGGTGGATCTGTCAGGGAGTGCTTTTGGATCTGTGAGAGCTCAGCAAGCCTTGAGGTTTATTGAACTACATTTCAGGAAAGGTAGGGACTGCAGGCACCAGAGAGATACATTTTCTGCTGGATCCAGCATACCATGCATTAAAATGTGAAAGGCAAGGGGTGGGCAAAGAAAATGGCGTGTAGTAAATTCTGAAGGCATCAAGGTAACTAATGACAGAGATAGCTTCTGAAGTAGCGCTAGGGCTCCTGATAGTAGGACGTAAAGATATAAAATTCTGATTTGAGGAATGCAGAAGCATTGGGCCACAATCGTGCCTAAAGGCAGGTGGAGAAACAGCTTAAGTTCAACTTTGAAGTAGGTAAGTGAACTAAGTTAAATCTGTAATGCTAACAAGACTGAAGTGAAAGCTGGATCTGTCAGGGAGTGCTTTATGTTCTGTTTGAGCTCAAAGACATACTTAACATGAGAGCCAGTGGAGGAATGTGAAGGATGGACAAAATGATAGGGAAGGAAATTAACTTTGATGCAAGAACTGAATCTAGATGAGAGTAAAGAAATATTGAATTTGCAAAGGTCACAGAGAAGGATGTTGCAACAATTGAATCATAACAGGACAAAAGCGTAGACACAAGTGGACACAAAGAAAAGGCTGCACCTTTAAAATAGTATTCAGAGAACATCTATAGGACTCATTGCTCCTATAGTGAAAGTGGGAACTTCTAAAGAAATTCAAGTTGAAGAACACACAAGCTCTGCACTGGTCAGCAACAGAAAATTTCAGATTCTATTTGGCCATTTTTAGCTTGAATTCATAATTAGTTAAGAGAAGAGTACCAAAGTCAGGGAGAAACAGAAATATTTCTTTGCAGCAAATGTTATCTAGCAAATTAAAAGGACAAAGGATAGCTATCTGGGAAATCTTAACAGAAAAAGAGAGGGCTGATATGGAAGCCTTCTCAGTGAGACACTAGAAATATACATGTAAATGCAATTACAGACACAGCTCAGCAACAGAATTCAGGGATCACAGACATTACCAAAGAAAACAGAAGATGAAAATTAATCTATCAGGTTACATACTGGAGGATGGAATGTAATTTCTAATATGTGATTATAAAGAAGTCAGCAGAGACTTGGTAGTAACAGTTACATTTACATCAGTGAATGGAGCAGTACTGGCCCTTTCCATGTTATGTTCCCTTTTCTCTATTAACTTGATGTCTCCAAATCAGAGTACCTTCATTCATATCAGCTGCTGGGGAAAGTCTCTGGCACATGCTAACTTCCCACTTACTAAGGACAGTCATACTAAAATCATCAAAATCATGGATACCTGGGACAGAGAGAGAGAGAGGGGGAGGGGGGATAAAACAATGAAAATCTGCATCTGTGAAAGCTATAAAGTATAGAGAAGATATGAGATGAGGATGAGTAGAACCATTATATCTGTATCAGAATCCTCCTGAAATATACACTGTGGACTGGTCTGAGGGGACAGACCCTGGCTAGAACCTGAAGAACACTCTGGTAATGCAAGGCCTCCATACAGGTGAGACTGGCAGCACATAACAAAATAAAGCACATTCTCTGAGACCTATGTCAGAGTCTGGTGTGTAGCCAGACAATAAACCACCTCTTTGGCCACTCCTCTTTTTACCCCCATTAGTCATCTTGGAAGGCTATTTCAGAGCTGTACTCTCCCTGTTGCTAAGATGGATCCCTTAATGTCTAGTGTCAAGTAATTCAGTACTAGTATACATCCTTTTTTCGTTTGTTTGTTTGCCAGCACTGCCCTTTGGCTGAAACTTTTCTTTCTTGACATTTATCTTCCTTATGTTTTGTAGTCAAAAAACATTTTTTCAAACATTCAGACTGTTGTACTAAAAATAACTTAGCTACCTCATATCAGTGACTCCTTGCTCCACTCATTGAACTTATTGTTCTCCACATCTATTCAGATGAACCTATTGTTTCCTGAAAATGAGTAAACAGAAAATTATCATTGGGTAAAAGGCCTTTAGGTAACTGACCTCTCACAGTACCATTAAATAAAGAGTTGTTTAAATGAAAATGTGAAAGAATTGAAGGAACAGAGAACTCATTTTGTGGAGATCACGGATTTATTTCTGCATGTGAAAATAGTAATTAAAAAAAATTGGGATGAATCAGCACAGCACTCTGTCAGAACATTTTTTGTTGATGAGGAGATAGTCATGAATGAAGAAATCAGCGAATTTAAAATGGAAGGGGAAGGAGAGCAGAAAACACTGGAGGAACTGGAAGCCACAGAAAGCTGAGGTACAAGAACAGAAGAGATATTAGTGACGTAGCAGAGACACTCTTTTAGCTGAAGATTGAGCTGAATGCAGAATATGTAATAAAGCTAGACAACAGGTAGCTAAGGGGTCAAATCTATTTAGCAGAATCTTAATGAAGTTACAAAAACTAAAAACAAAGATGGAGAAAAATAAAGGGGATGTGTACATAATTCACTACAATATAAGAAAGATATTAAGCTCTTAGAGAGCATCCAAAGGAGGGCAATGAAGATGGTGAAGGGCCTTGAGGGGAAGCCGTATGAGGAGTGACTGACGTCACTTGGTCTGCTCAGCCTGGAGAAGAGGAGACTGAGGGGAGACCTCATTGCAGTGACAACTTCCTTGTGAGGGGAGAGAAGGGGCAGGCACTGATCTCCTCTCTATGGTGACCAGTGACAGGACCCGAGGGAATGGACTAAAGTTGTGTCAGGGGAGGTTTAGGTTGGATATCAGAAGAAGGATCTTCACCCAGAGGGTGGTTGAGCACTGGAACAGGCTCCCCAGAGAAGTGGTCACAGCACCTGACAGAGTTCAAGCCTGACAGAGTTCAAGAAGCATTTAGACAATGCTCTCAGGCACACAGTGTGACTCTTAGGGATGGTCCTGTGCAGGGCTAAGGGTTGGACTCAATGATCCTTGTGGGTCCCTTCCAACTCAGAATATTCAGTGATTCTGTGTAAAGAAACTTAAATATAGAGAGAGATCTTGAATACGAACGGATGTATTCTGTATCCCAGAACTGTAAACACCCAGGGCCATATTAGAATACAACATAATACAATATTGAACATAGATGTTACTCATTAAATTGATGAGTGTTAATCCAACAAAAAGTCATCGGTTCTACAAACTGCTTTAATATTAGTCGGTTCTGAAAGGAGAGAAACCTCTGTGTACGACAATGGAACCTATTCCAAGGTTACAAAAAAACAACAATAAAGAAAGGAAGTTAGCAAACAGAAAACTAGAGAGGTGCATAGTTAGGAGGGAAAATAAATATATCTTCATGATTAGTGCCTTTATCTGTTCCCTGACTGTAAGAAGAAATACGAGCACATGATGTAAAAGGTGCAGCTGTTTCAAAGAGTCTAAGGAAACAGGCCTAAAACTGACCTGTTGATATTAATTTAGAAAATAGTTAAGAAAAGCATTAATCAAGTTGAACTCAAAGCATTAATTGTGTACTGGACCACCAATACAGAGAAATTGGATGGTGTGTTGTTCAATACAATGCTAATTCTTCAGCTTTCTTTTCTCTGAAGAATTATAAAGCTGAAAGTACTAATAGCCTCAGTGATACAGCACCTTTTTCAAGAATGAGGCAAATCCAACATCTTGGTTATGTATAATCAGTCATACTGGGGAGTATCGACCTTTTACTATATCTAAACTTACCTTCTTGGTTTCCATTACATTTTAAGTCTATTTCTGAACTATTTTGTAGAAGAGCTGCTATGAAAAAAACTTATGAACATAAAGTAATGCCCTACAGAGATTTGATTTCTTAGGTGAATTGCATCAGGGATAGTCAAAGAAGCACTGGAAGAGAACTGAGAGGGGGTATGTGGCAACAAGATGTAATAAACGGTTTAGTGCTGGGTTTGTGAGGAAACCAATAATTATTTCAACAGATCAATTTCCTGAAAGATGCTCAGTTTAATGCTAAGGATCTCACACCTTAGGTCACTATTACATTTTATAATTGTCTTAAAGCATTTTAAATCAGGAATGAATACTAGGAAATTATATGAAAAAATGAAAAGTTTAAATTCAAAATATGTGAATTGACAGTGATCTTGATCGTAATAAGTCTGATGAGTCACACTGTGAACTAGAACAAAGGAACAACTGAAGACACACTTTATTGATATTCTAAAAGCAATCTTAGAAATTTTTCAGTATCTGAAAGCATACATGTATGCTAACCTTGTCTCCTTAGAAACAAAGCAAGGGAAATTATTTCATTTACATTACCTTAAGAGTCAAACATGCATAGAATACCTCTGAAAACACATATAAAGATGTAAAGAAATAAAGCTACAAAAGTACATAATTTTACATTTATTGCTACATGCACATACACAAAAAAATAATCTTTTTCTACAACTAATTTTTCCACTCATGAGTTTAGAAAGCAATGAAAATGATGAAAACTACAATTGAAAACAGTATTCTGAAATAGTAAATACATGGCTTGCAATGGATGTGACTACCAGTTTGAATATCTCCTCAAATCTATAAACCTCTTGCATATATTATGTAATTCCTTTATTAAAAAGGACTGGATGAGTTACCTCCTGGAATGAAAATAAAAGAAAAAAATTCCAAAGTGATATTATGAAATATTGAAAGAACACTGCCTCAAAATATCCCCTTTATGACCACATGCAATAATACAAACATGACAGATACAGAGTCTCATTCCATGTGACTTTTAGAAAATTGGCATCTTGGAGACAGGGACTTCATTAGGTCTTAAACATTTTGAATGTTTAATGGATGCAGGAGTTTAATGCAATTAATAGTCCATGGTCTGATGATATTTAATTCCAAGGCCTTACTATTTTTAAGTAGTTTCTAACAAATATTGTTTAGGTAATGTCAGCTTTGGCTCAAAGTTAGGGCTCAGAACCACAAAGGTGATGATTTTGAGTTCATGTTCACAGCTAGGATGCACAAAAGTCAAGTCAAATTACCGAATTACCTAAGTTACAATGTCATGACAAGCAGAAACAAAATATTCACTTAGTAGGCCCTTATTGGTCTGTTCTCAGGCTTTATCATTCATTGTGCCTGGCAACAGGCCTAAAGCAGCAGCATCTTTGGAAAGCGGCAAATGATCTGTTCAAAGACTTAAGATAGAAATGAAGTAAGGAAAGTTAGAGATACGAGTTATTACACAGAGAACAAAAGGGCAGTGAACTAAAAGATGTCATGGCTTTCTTCTCTCATGACAAGAAAAAACATCAGCCAGTGGGGCCTGAGGAAAAGGGAGTAAAGAAGAACCATATTGTAGTATATTACACAGTGTGACCCTGAATAAACTAACATTTCAGCTCTTATATGGCAACAAAATATTACACATTCTAATGGCTACTTAGAAAAAAAAGTCTTCAAGCAACTCTCATTTAGAAAGAAAAATAGTAGCCTATCTCTATCCTAAATACTAGAAGTCATTGAAATAATTTCAGTTCTTGAATCACACCAGTATACAGATGAGCTCTTTTCTCCACCTAATGTGCTCATTTTCCATATTCTTAGCTCTCACCTCTCAGCTTTTAACTTAAGACAAAAGGGGTTTATCTCAGCTTCTAGAGCAGAACAGATGTATATCTACTTACAAATTTCATTTTAGTTTCTGGACAAATCACAAACCAAGTGAAAACAAACATAAGTGAACTATCAAATGTTCTATTCAGATTAAACTACTAATTTCCTTAATGGCTTTTTAATTCATTTTTTTTTAAAGTAGACTCACCTCAAAAACCCCTCAGCATACACAAAACAACAACCTCAGGTCTCACTGAACAGATGTTTGGGAAGGCCTAAATATGCACAGTAGATTTGACATTTTATATCTACAGGTACTAATCTGCTATAATCAGATATATTCTGTACAGATACTGGAAGTATGTCATATGCCACCATTGATCCAAATAATCTCCAATAATGCTCATCTGATCAAAGGTCAGGAGACATGATATTCAGCAAATCACACTCAGAACAAATAATCTCTTGCCTTAGTTGTTTTTTTGTCAAATATGGCTTGTTTGAGTAAGTAAACAAAACCACTTTTCTCTACTTTCTGGAAAATAAAAAAGCTTCTTAAGAAACTCAAAATATTTAAATTCAACATTGAAATCTGAAAATAATCAATTCTTCATGTCTAAGAAACAAGGATGGACTTTTGGGGGTAAGTGAGCTTCACTATCACTGTGGTAAAACAGTATTCCTTAAATGCCCCATAAATGCCTATTTTGCTATCAGTTACAAAAACCTGCTCTGAAGAGGAAGAGAAAGCATGAGTTGCATTGCTCTATCCTACTGTCACTTATGGGCAAAGAATTGTTCTATATCCAGAACACATGATGCCTGTTTTGTTACAGCAGCTGTAGATTTAAGCAACTTCAAAATCAAAGAATCATAGAATGGCTTGGGTTGGAAATTCATACAGTTCCAACCCCCCTGCCATGAGCAGGGACACCTTCCACTAGATCAGGTTTGTTCAGGTCCCCATCCAACCCGGCCTTGAATGCTTTCATGGGCAGGGCATCCACAGCTTCTCTGGGCAACCTGTGCCAATGCCTCACCACCCTCACAGTAAAGACTTTCTTCTAAATATCTAATACAAACCTATCCTCTCTTAGTTTGAAGTCATCCCCCCCTGCAGTCATTCCTACTTGCCCTTGTAAGAAGTCCTTCTTTATCTCTCTTGTAGGTCCCCTTTGAGTACTGACAGTTAGGTCACCCAAAGCCTTCCCTTCTCCAGGCTGAACAACCCCAACTCCCTCAGCCTTTCCCCATAGGAGAGGTGCTCCACCCCTCTAATCTAATTGGTGGCCTCCTCTGGACTTGCTCCAACAGGTTGATGCCCTGCTTGTGCTGGGAACCCTAGAGCTGGATGCAGCACTCCAGGTGGGGTCTCACAAGAGCAGACTAGAGGGGCAGAATCCCCTTCCTTGACCTGCTGGCCATGCTGCTTTTGATGCAGTCCAGGACATGTTTGGCTTTCTGGGCTGTGAGTGCACATTGCCAGTTCATGTCCAGCCTCTCACCCACCAGGACCCCCAAGTCCTTCTCAGCAGGGCCACTCTCGATCTGTTCATCCTCCAGCCTGTATTGATACTGGGGGTTGCCCTGACCCAAGTGCAGCACCTTGCACTTGGTCTTGTTAAATCTCATGAGGTTCCCCTGGGCCCACTTCTCAAGTTCGTCCAGGTCCCTCTGGATGGCATCCCATCCTTCAGGTGTGTCAACTGCACCACTCAGTGTGGTGTCATCTGCTAATTTGCTGAGGGTGCACTCGATCACTTCATCTAGGTCATTAATGAACACATTAAATAACACTTGTCCCAATATGGACCCTCAAGGGACACCACTTGTCACTGATGTCCATCAGGACTCTGGATGTGACAATCCAACCAAATCTTATTCATCAAACAGTCCACCCATCAAATCCACGTCTCCAATTTAGAGA
This sequence comes from Manacus candei, assembly GCF_025592945.1. Lineage (NCBI taxonomy): Eukaryota > Metazoa > Chordata > Aves > Passeriformes > Pipridae > Manacus > Manacus candei. The sequence continues at coordinate 9,827,151 of NW_026138059.1, read as the reverse complement.
GAAGGATGTTATGTGGGATCACGTCAAAGGCTTCACAGAAGTTGAGAGAAATTACATCTGTAGCCCTTCCTTTGTCCACTGATGAAATCACTCCATCATAGAAGGCCACTGGGTTGGTCAGGCAAGACTTGCCCTTGGTGATGCCATGCTGACTTTCTTGAATCACCTCCCTGTTCTCCATGTACCTTAGCATAGCTTGTAGGAGGATCTGTTCCATGATCTTCCCAGGCACGGGCGTGAGGCTGAAAGGTCTCTAGTTACTGGGGTCCTCTTTTCCACCCTATTTAAAGAAGGGTACAATGTTTCCCTTTATTCAGTGGAATATGTGTTCAAAGTACATGGATAATATCAAGGAAGGCCCGTATCATTCCAGGAACTACACTCTTTAATATGCCTTGGTACTAAACGTATACCCCACTTCTTGAAAGGAGAGCAAAATGAAATGTTAAGCCCTCTTCCTCTTCCATGGGGACTGTCTCAGCCAAACCTATTTTCTGAATTAGTTGCCAAGACAGATGTTATATATTACTTCAACTGGATACTTTGTCCAGGTTTCCAATGTTACAAAGCCTTCCAGTTGATTTTCAGAATAACTTAATAACTACATTCTCCCTTAACAAAGAAATGGTGGCTGGGAAAAAAACTGTTCAAAGCAAAGTTAGCCAGAGATGTTCCATACCAAGGTACACCACCCTCAATTTTGCTCCAAAGCCTCAACAGACGAGAAATTCATCATCAGCTGAAAATTTGTATGCATGGAATGGAGGTATTATACACACTTTTAATATAAGAGGCTCACAAAACCCAGAAAATGGCTCAAGTATTTTTGACCTCTTCTATATAAGCCGGAAATGGATCATTTCAAAGCAGATTCCAAGTCACCAACTCACACTGAACAGTGTCATGTCTAGCAAACAAAACTGACAGTTGAAACAGACTCGACTATATTTAAAGTTTAAGTTACTGTGCAAATTTAGCTCATTCAGTATAAAACGTATTTCGCTGGTTTTGAGTTTCTGGCCTAGTAGAGAACATGCTGGCTCATCATCTTCATGTGCTGATGGAATGCTTTCTATCTTTGTTTCAGCACACTCAGCTTTTGCATTAAAGAAGCGCCTTTTTTGTTAAGCATCTGTGGATGTATTTGATATTTAGGATACAAAACTCCCCACCTCCTGCTTGCAAGAGTCGATTCCATAACAGTACTTTTGCTGATTACTTTTTGGATTTTTCTGACTTTTCAAAAAATAATTACATTTTAATTCAAACTGAAATGGTCAAATAAACTGTATCAATGCCAAGGGTTTTATCATGTTCAAGACTACATTAATGCAAATAATGCCTGTGATGAAATCACACTGCAAAAGCTGAGGTGCATAACCTTCATATTCTGAAAAGTAAAGTACAGTGACAAGAACTGAACTCTGTTTTATTCAGGTCAAACTGATGATTTAGGAATGATCTGCAGATCTTTTACGTTGACAAGCTTCTCCATGTTTCCTCTACATACACCAAGTTAGCATCTCAACCTGAATATACTGTCTCTGCATTTTGATTCTCAAATCTCTGTACTGTCAGATTCAAATGGTATTATTGGCACATAAGCTAGTTCACTTGATAGAAGTCTTAGCTTTTACTCTAGTCTAGGAAACAATCTACAGCCTCAAGAAAAAAAAAAAGTAGTAAATGCAACAATTCTATATAATTTCTGCCCATTTTCTAGGGAAGTGTTTTGTGATTGAAATTTCATAATTTCAGCCTTGCACAGAGAAATACTTCTCTGGACTGGTTAGAAAAATGGTTAAAAATAATAAAATTATATGAGACAAAGAGGTATTTCATATGGAAACATACCAAATAATATTATTGTAAAAGGCCTCATCTGAAGGTCTGTTCACAGTCCTCATCATCAATATTTTAAACTGGGTGAGAAAGTAGATGACCAAGAACATAAAACCTGTTTTCAAGGGGACATCAAAATGAGCTTCAGAGAAAGAAGGAGGTTATTTCACAGCTTCACAGATGAAAGAGGTACTACTACCAGACAAAGAAATCAGGCAGAAAAGTATTTTAGCTAAAGAACAGGGAAGCATGAGAAAAAAAAATGATTTAATCTTTCTAAGAAAAAATATAGATGAAAAGCAGGAAGAAGTTTCAAGTAATTATGGGAGATTCAGAAACTGCTTTCTGTAACAGGAACTAGTGAGTATCTGCTAACTGTCTTAATAAGAAGTCTAGCACTTTCATGATAACATTTATATTATATGAACACCTGCAACATATAGAAAACTTTGTTAACTTTGGTTGTGCTAAGGGGCTCAAGGGCTGCTGGTATCTATGTTAGGATTTATTCTTGCCACAGTTACTTATTTTCATTGCTTTTATGTTACTCCAACACCAGTACAGCCATTATTAACTCTACCTATACCACAGGCTCCATCAACTAATAACTTCAAAAGGTATTCAACAGATGTTCCTCTCCTCTGCCAAATGGTGATCCAAGTAATTGTACTTCCACTTACAGTGTCCCACGGTGCAATCCTGTAATCATTCTATCAGTCTAAACTGGAAGGAGAAAGGTAGATATCCCTATTCATCACAGAACAACCTCAGTAAGAATTAGAAACAGCACAGACCCATGAACTAGAGCCTAAACTGATCAGTGAAAACTCTGCAACCTGCAACTTCCACCACCAGGAGGATGAAACATCTTGGACTGTCATCATCACCTATGGTTCATGTTACACTTCTACACTTCCCAGCTGAGCAGAGCCAAACTTTGCAGAATACTCACTACATTGGCCTGGCCAAAAAGTACAGTTATGATAAAGTTATTGAAATGAAACAACAAATAGTTCTGGAATTTTCAGTTGAAATTTAAAAATGGTATTAACAGTATTTTTCATACTTCTATGAACATGATGAAATGCTATGTATGCTTTTAAGTCAAGTGGAATATTGGATGTGTAGATGCTCTTTCAAAAGAAAAAGCTTACAGTAACTACATTTGTGAAAAAAAAATCCCTTAGTTCAAGCATGAGGAAATTCAAGCTTCCAGATGGCATTCAGCCACTAACTCAAATTTGCCCAACGTGCAACAAATGTGAAGACAGATTTTTCCCCCAACAGTACCTCCAAACTTTCTCTACTGTCCCATACCCAGCTGTACCACTAATCTCAAATTCTTCCTCATCCTTCTGTAGTTGTTGACAAACGGCAGAACTGACAGGAATAGAGAAGACACAGTCTGAACCTTACGGCAGGGACTAATACATAAAATTGTGTACCAGAGCTAGTTTTTCCATTCCATTTTTCCTCGCAGAGGAGTTTTCTAAAAATACAAACATGCACCACTGAGGGAAAAGGGGGAAGAGGGGTTCAAGTCTCATAGTACATGGAAAAATTAATACTTCACTTCCTTTCCACGGGACTAATTTTCAGCTGAGGTTGCCTAATATGGCAATAAGATTGCTAATGAGAAAGAGAAACCCAACAGAATGTAACCAGAGAAGCCTTGATGCAATCCTTGCTAGACCTCCCCATGAACAGGTAAGAAGTTTCTTGAAACCTTGTCTTTTTGTAAAAGTGAGAACCATTATTGCACCATTTCTAGAACAGTTATTTGTCATACTAATTTTGCTTACACTAGTGTTTGCCTTACTGATTTCTTTTTGCATGGTCTCCTATTTCTTAATCAGGAACTAACAGTTTTTCCACAAAAGGTGAATGATCTTGGTTTAATCAGCAATATCCAGGTGGGAGATCTGCACGACGTAACACTGAACCAGCATAGCTACGGTAGATGCAGGACTCCAGATCCCATCATGATAGAGAACACATCACTTTTTGGGGAACCTGGCACTTAATTCTACTGCTCATGGAAAAATATATTTAAAGTGGGTGCTCAACTGGGGTAAAAAGTAATCAATTTCCAAAGAAAGGAAAGTATTATCAGTGTTCCCTTAGCATTTAGTATAAATTAGATGTTTTTGTCTCTGCTGTCAAGATGGATCGATAAAGCATCACTCTACCCTTTACTGCAAAAAGATTGCCATTCCTTAGAACACTGTTAGCTTTTGTCTCATGTCAATCATGCACAAGGCATTTTACCACAGTCTGGGTAGAAATTCTGTGTATCTATCACTTCCTTGAGGTAGTCAACATTTTTGTTTGGCTTCTATTACTATTAATGAAGCACAAGCTTCCATACTCCCAAAGGCTTTTCTAGATAAATAGATAGGAAAGCAATTTAAACTTGCTTTTGTCCTACTACTTCAACAACACAAAGAAAATACTAATACAGTATACAGCTTTGAAAAAGCTTTTTAAGCATATATTTTACAAATACACTAAAGCATTAATCTCTCTGTGTTACAATGGCTTCAGACAAGACTTTAACCTGTACCATTTACCATTTGTATGTTACTGTGAAGAATTTCATATTTTAATGCTACGAATCAGAATAATTGCCTTAATGGTGTTTTACACTTAAAAAATAAGCATAGATTGCACTGACGTTTTCTATTCTTTAGCTCTAATTTCCAAATTTTTATTCTCGGCATTAAAAAATGCCAAGAAAAAATAGTTACTCATGCCAGAGGATCTGTTTCATATTTAGCACAACAGCTCTCTGCCCACGCCTGTACACATCAGGAAGACCCCAATTTCCTTCTAGCATGTCTGACCTCAATCTCTCTGGGCCGTGTTGTATTTTGAGTTAGCTGATTATATGCATCAAGTTCTTTGTTTCAGTATGGCCAGTGAAGTCCTGCATGCTACATATTTCCTCCCAGCTTGCCACAACATAAGCCATAAGCAGCTTGATTATCTGACTAATCACATTCATGATAGTAATAGTACGATCCTAGTAAAAGTGAATCAGGGATAAAAATAGCCTCAAAAATAATTTCCTGGGATTTCCTAGGTTTGGTTAGTATTAAGAAAGAGCTCATAATAGCAAGAAAATGAATACTGTGGGGAACCACCAGATGGATGTTTTATTTTTCTGGTAACTAAATATAAACATGTCACAAGTTTTGCCACGAAAAACACAAAAATAGACCAAGCTTAGCTAAAACGCTTAAAACAAAACAAAAACTCCCATACTTTAGTTTACAAAATTAGTAGACGATGTCATGAAGGATTATGGCAGAAACATGGTAGAAATATCTCACTTTGTAAAAATTTTGTAAAACAAATACCTATTTGTCACACTGAGCTGTCTTACTGATTGTACAGTTTATAATCTGCTAGAGTTCCTCATCAAATTATAGTATAGAAGGAACAGATTACTGCACAGCTAAATGAGGGTGCTTCCTTACAATGTGAAATAGTTCTACTTGATCCTACAGCAAATCTCTTCCTTTCTTGGAAAATGAGTAATTAATAAACAGAAGAATAAAAAGTGGCCCTTTTTCCAGCTTCAAATACACAGTACATATACGGAGCACCTAAAGGAATATACATATATCTGATTTTATCATGTTTCCATGGATGATTTAATTTCCAATTTAAAAGCAAAATGGATTCTTCCCTTCACGGTGAACCATGGAGTCTTCTCCAATCCTTAAAAACAATAGGTTCTGGATTCCAGGTCTATGCAGATATCAGGTACAAAAAAACCACTTAGTAATCTTACTTAAAATCTTTTAATTCAGTTTAACTACAATTCAAGTTGGTAAAGGAAACTTCAGAATGATTACATAATTTTAAATAATCTTGATCCAGAAGAAACTGAAAGAAGAAAATGCTGAAACACTGACAATATCCCAGAAAGGTAGACTTTAAGGATATGCTTTCTGACAACACAGAAAAATAAAAATTCAGGTAATATACTGGGAAGAAGTTAGCCTGAGACCACAGAGACAGCTGAATTTTATGGGCTTCAGATGAAATATTTTTACTTTCCTGTTGTGGTGTTTAGTCTTAATGAAAATAAAAATGTCCAAGTCAAACGTCACTCATTAAGAGGAGATTTGGACACACATTTCTCTTATAGCACACTTGTCAAAATTTTTTGTCAGTGGGTATTTCTAAACGTGGAACTGCACAGCTGATACAAATAATTGTATGCTAGATTTCCAGTTAAATTTGAGTTATTCCAAAATAGTACTGGTTTTGTTAAACCTAAGTTGAGAAGCATATAAAAAAAATAAAGTGACTGCCTCAATGCATATTTAGCAAAGCAAGCCTATTTTAAAGTTGCAAGCACACACAATGATGCTTGCTTTCATCAGTTCTAACTAAAAATTCCATTGTTTCATTACACTGTGTTAAACAAGTTCAGCAGTACACATAATTTGAGGTATTAATTAATGCAGAGACTGCTAGAATGGTGTGCACGTTCCAGGTCATATTTTCTTTTTCAATTTTGAGCAATATTATCCTAGTTGATAGTAGCTCTAAAAATAACAAGATAATAAGTCAGATGGAAACTGAACTGTAGAACAGGCATGCAAGTAAAATAAGTGAAACAGGAGGTGAATTCACAAGGAAAAATTATATTATTGCCCTCAGAGAGCTGTAAAACAGATTTTTTTTTTTTAAGCTTTTTACCTCGGAAGCAGTCTATGAATTCTTAGTTCATATAATTGTGTTGGCTTATTTAACACATTTTCGACTGGCCACAAAAACGTACTAAGAAAAGCAAATTCACATACAGACCCTCAAGTTTCCTTGACAAAATATATTTCAGACGGCATGAAAATCTGTCTTGGAATTCTCTCAGGAAACAGATTTTCACAGATTCACTGAACCATCTGGCATTCATAGATTACCGAAAGAAACACAGATCATCTCGGAAATTGTGGAGAACTGGGCCAGACTTGGTTACTGGAGAACTGTAACAATGAAAGGCAGCATCTCTGAGATGGATTTAGTTAACACAAACTGAGTTTACCACCTCATGGTACCACCAAATCAAAAAGGGTTGATATTGTGTTTTAACATAGATTAGTAGCGTGCAAGAAGGTTAAAATAAATGAATAAATAAATAAATAATAAAGATAAGGACTTGAGTTTAGTCCAAATTCATTAGAGCTTTTAGGAGCCCAAATCTTACTGATCTCAGTGAGTTCACAACTCAGAATTTGCTATTTTTAACATTACTTAAAATTTGTGAGGAAAGAGAAAATGACTTATGACAAGGAGCTCATCAATCTGTTTATCATCAAAAGAAAGATCAAGGAAGACCAAAAAGTGATTTGATTACAGCACAAATGTCTCAAAGGGAAACAAGAAGGAAACAAAAAAAAATCCCCTCTGGGTAGGGAAGTGCTCTTTAATATAGTGAAGAAAGCCACAACAAACATTGTCTAAAAGCTGCAGACAAATTCATATGGGAAAGCATAAATTTTTAATAATGAGGTTCACAAATCACTCAGATTATCATTGAAGGAAGAAGGGGTTTTTTAGCTTCTTAAAAACAGTGACAAATTTGTCATCTGCCTCTGTGTCTTCATTAGTATGCTTGATACAGCTTTGCTTTCAGTATGCATGAATACAAATTTATGCCTAATGGGACAATAAGAATCTCTTAATATTTTATTTTATTTTCAAAGTTAAAGGTTTCTGCAGGAAAAAACCTAGATACAATTAATATTTTGTGGTTTTTTTTCTTAAATTTTACTGTAGTCGATTTTGAGTGTGCTGATTTTATGCACAATAGCTAAAGAGTTCAATGTCTGCAGATAGATAATTTATTCAGTTCAAAAATCAAAAGAAGAGGGCATAAATTTTTTTTCTCAAGATAAAATTTAAAAATATTTAGCTCAAGTACTTGTGGGAGATAAGAAAGCCAGTGTTTCTGAGAAAAATCTAAAAAAAAAAAAAATCCTTGAACACTTAGGCTTCACAGCCACAAGTTCTTACGTTTTTTTTAAGCAAATCATATGACTGCTTAAAAAATGCATACAGCATCATTATTTTCTTCAAATTATGATAAAATACTTACACTGTTACCAAAAGAAATGATTTTGTGTTTAGTATGAGTATTTTGTCTTACAGTATTGTAAGAATTCAAACCCATATTGACTTTTGAGAATTGTGAATGAACAGTGAAAGAACACTGATTGGAAGGAAAAACTTTCTTGCATTTTCATCCCCACTTCTGTCTCAAGTCTATTTCCTGATTGTTTCAGCATCTTAGCAATTTTAAGTGATTCTTTTTAAACATGTGAAACAGTCCTTTTCTGATTAGCTGAGTTGAAGAAAAAGTGAAAAAAAAAATCTGATATCTGATTTGAACAAATTGCCTGTTAACGATTCAGTTCTCACAAACATTCACCTCAACTCAGCTCCTATTTTTGCTAGCAGATCACTACTCTTGCTCCTACCACTTCAGCTGGGAAACCACATCACTGTCACATTTTCAGAATTGTACATTATTCAGCAAACTGTTAAGAGGATAGGCAAGTACTTTCATTACTTGCTGCTCCATGGTAGAACCCCAAGCACAAAAAAACTAGAAATCATAACAATAATGAAAAACTCATATTTAGAATTAGATAGCCTAGTGCGACAAACTATGAACCTAATGTGTCTAAAAAAATTGTCCTAGTAAAATAAATTTCTCTTGAGTCTACAATGTCCAAGTAGTCACTCAAGAATCAGGAGTCATTTGTCTTACAGACATGGTGCAGAACTCCAAAGAAATCATGTGCCCAGAAAAATAAAAGCTAGATTGTGGTAGTAAAGCTTGGAAGGACCAGTCAGCCCTTTCAGTAGATTTTACAACAAAGAGGGGACAACTAGAAAATGAAGACGCAAATCCCTAATTCTAGTAAGGGAGGAGGCATGAACTTTCATACTCATAAGCAAATCTAGTTTCTTTATTTAAACAGTCTCCAGGAAAATCTCTACTGCTATAGAAACTTCATACATCACTGAATCACAATAACTGTATCAGCTATGAGTTTGTTGTGGGTTTTTGTTGTGGTCGTTTTGGGTTTTTACTTCCCAGAATTGTAAAAGGTCTCTCCAATTTTTAAATTGCATTTAAATAAAATCTGTGGTATTCCCAAGTTTCTGGAAACATTTAAGGCATTACTGAACCTCGTTTTACAACTAAATGCATTTCCTTAAGCACTATTCAGTTACATGAAAACAATCTCCTCACATCTGAGTTCAAGTATCGCATTATTAATTTAGAAAATCATGTTTTTCATTTATCATTCTTCTCACATTTGAAATAGGTTATATTACATTACTTATCTAGATAATTCAGGTCCACAGAAAAGTCTAGCTCTTCTTCCGTCTAATGAGAAGAACTAATGTTTCATCCTTTCTACTACTTGTATAACTGTTGCAAAACCAAATCTTGGTAACACAATGCCAACTTCTCCAACCAAAGGCAAGTTCTTATTACTTGCAACCTGGACAAGCTTGTTGCTCAACATCAAAACCTATCCCTGCATCAGCCATTATACCTGAAATGTAGCTTCCTAAAGATTAGATTCATTCACTCTTCTATTAGTCACCTAAATGTATTTTTTAAACTAGAAAGACACAAAAATTTTGAATATTTTTTTTCAGCTCACTGTAGAAAAGCAGCTGTTGCAGCACTACTCCTGCAATAAAGATGGACTAGTACATGCTACAGCTGCTTGGTAGCTATGATGAAATAATTTGGACTACAAACAGTCAGAAACATTATCGACAGGAGGTACGGCCTTAAGGCTCCTTCTATTGCATCCCCCAGCATTAGTACACCCTTCGTTTCTGATGTGAAAGGGATGGAAACTCTTTTCCAGCCTCATCAACATGAACGTAGGCTATAGTGTTGAAACACTCACGGAAACCAACTTCAGCCTTGATTGCTCCCTGTGATAAGAAAACTTTAGCCTTCAGAAACATATAGTACTCCTGTGGATTCAGACAGCATTTGAACTGTTACCTATGGAAATATAATCTGCAAAAGAAAGCAAATTATACCATGCAACCATTTACACAAGATCCTACAGCCTCTTGTATTTCTCAAAGATAAGCTTGTGTATTTCTAGAAATTGTTATAAATCCTCAGTAGTAGACTGATTAAGTCTATATTTTGATTTCAAAGAATCTTGAAAGCCATCAACAGATGGTTCTGTAAGATTTTTACCTTGTCACTTGAACCTGAATAGAAGAACACTCCCTTCAATATAGCAAATGCGTGCAAGCTTTAGAAACCTGTTCTCAGTTGGCCAGGGCTTTTTTAAGACTGAGAAAGCTTAGTTTCAATGGCCAGAAGGCAAATTCTTCTTTCTTTCTGGATGATAGCTAGTGAGTACAGACCACTAGAGCATCATTGTTCTCCTGGTAAAAGTCCTACCACACAATAACAAATTTTGATTCTCAGGAAGTCACATCAAAAGCTCAGCTTAAGATCCTCCTACGTTGGTCGCCTCAACAGATGCAGATATCAACCGCATGTGTGAAGATATGAAAAGGAATGTAAAGACAATGCCACATACAATTTATCTTAATTTTCAGTGAGAACCTCTAATTACTCTCTGCCTGAAACAGACTTTCCATTATAATCTATTATCAAGCTTGATTTTAGCTCTATTTGCAAAAGTAAAAAAGTGATATTTTGATTAATTTTATTTTCAAGGAGGCACGCAATGTGTGAAAATGTGAGTACATATTCATATATATAAACATATATATAAACATGTCATAGAATCATAGAATCAGCCGGGTTGGAAGGGACCTCTGAGATCATCAAGTCCAACCCATGATCCACTACCACTGTGGTTACCAGGCCATGGCACTAAGTGCCACATCCAGTCTCATCTTAAAAACCTCCAGGGACAGAGAATCCACCACTTCCCTGGGCAGCCCATTCCAATGTCTGATTACCCTCTCTGTAAAAAATTTCTTCCTCATATCTAACCTAAACCTCCCCTGGCACAGCTTAAGACCATGCCCTCTTGTCTTACTGATGGTTGCCTGGGAGAAGAGACCCATGCCCACCTGGCTACAACCTCCTTTCAGGTAATTGTAGAGAGTGATGAGCCTCTTCTTTTCCAGGCTGAACAACCCCAGCTCCCTCAGCCTCTCCTCGTAGGACTTGTGCTCACGTCCCTTCCCCAGTCTTGTTGCTCTTCTCTGGACCTGCTCCAGCACCTTCCTGAACTGAAGGGCCCAGAACTGGACACAGCACTTGAGGTGTGGCCTCACCAGCACTTAGTACAGGGGAAGAATCACTTCCCTGGACCTGCTGCCACACTGTTCCTGATCCAGGCCAGGATGCCATTGGCCCTCTTGGCCACCTGGGCACACGGTTGGCTCATGTTCAGCTTCCTGTCAATCCAAACTCCCAGGTCCCTTTCTGCCTGGCTGCTCTCCAGCCACTCTGTGCCCAGCCCGTAGCTCTGCATGGGGTTGTTGTGGTCGAAGTGCAGGACCCGGCACTTGGCCTTGTTGAACCTCATCCCACTGGAATCAGCCCAACCCTCCAGTCTGTCCAGGTCCCTCTGCAGAGTCCTCCTGCCTTCCAGCTGATAGACACTCCCCTGCAACTTAGTGTCATCTGCAAATTTGCTAATGGTGGACTCAATCCCCTCATCTAAATCATCGATAAAGATATTAAATAGAACTGGACCCAACACTGATCCCTGAGGGACACCATTAGTGACCGGCCGCCAACTGGATGCAGCCCCGTTCACCACCACTCTCTGGGCCCGGCCCTCCAGCCAGTTCCTAACCCAGCACAGAGTGCCCCTGTCCAAGCCATGGGCTGCCAGCTTTTTCAGGAGTGTGCTGTGGGAGACGGTGTCAAAGGCTTTGCTGAAGTCCAGGTAGATCACATCCACAGCCTTCCCCTCATCCACCAGGCGGGTCACCTGATCATAAAAGGAGATCAGGTTGTTCAGACAGGACCTGCCCTTCTTAAACCCGTGCTGGCTGGGTCTGATCCCTTGTCCATTCTGTAGGTGCTGTGTGATATGTAACATGGAATACTTTGGTCTTGGTTTTGATCTTAGCAGAAGCCACTAACACATTTATTTATCAATATATTTCATGAGAGAAACAATTTATTTCACTGACTTTGAAACAGCTAACAGTCTTTTACCTGTAAATGAACCTAACTAATTATTTTGTAATAAAACTTCTTCCTAAGTTTTCAGAAGATGACCTCACCATTCAAGAGTTACATCGCAAATATGACAGAGTCAGATTCTCCTATTAGAGTTGAAACTGCTTTAAATGTAAGAAAATCAGAATAGAACAACAAACAAGTAGTATCTTTAGTATAATGCACAATTATTTCAATATAAAAACCTCAAGAAGCAATGTAAATATGTGTTTATGTCAGCATAATCAGATACGATCCGTGGAAGGACTTTTAATATTAAAACAGAAATTATAGGATATTGTACAAGGACTTTGACAGAAGCTTGTTATATAAGATTTCTTTTTTATTTCTAGTAGGTGGTAACATGCAACAATTTTACTACTTTCAGTGCATTTTTCAAGCTCACAGAATAAAACAAAAGAAGTTTTGCTGTTCAGAAAAAGAACATCGTTGTTGGAATCTAAAGCCAGGGAATAAGATGTATATGGAATATTTTCAGGAGAGCATACAAGACCTGAATCTCATTTTAACACATAGACAATAATGAAAAATACTTTTAGGTATCTTTCAAAGTACTTTTAGGACTTCTCAGATTCCACGCTGCATTAGTAACATTAGTGTAAGCTTAGTACTTACCCTCAGATGCATTGGGAAGTTCAGGATAAAGTTTGTTTGTATTCTTTTTAGCTGGAAGAGAAAATAAAGCAGCAACTTATATGGCATACTAACATATTTTGTATACTGCTTTTCTATATATAAGCTCAATAGTTATTAAATGATTGCAGTTATATAAGGAGCAGTGCAGAACTAAAAAATAAGGACTTTACCTTATATCCTTGACTAGAAAAATAAGTTAACAACAGGAGATGCACAGTAAAGCCTCACTTTCAATGAAAGCACTTTGCCAGACAAACTGTCAAAGAGACAAATTCTGCCTCTTCTGCTCTACTGTAAGACCCCTACCAATTAAAAGATATTGACAACCTAAAGGAGAAACTCTGATTTCTAGAAACCAGAAGTTTCTAGAACTAGGACTAGTGGTTTCTAGAAGGACTGTTCTTTTTACTAAGAAGTTTCATTGTACCATATCCAAGAAACATGAATATTTCCTTTGAACTATTATATGAATCTGTAACTATAAAAACACTAAAGCAAATCTGTCAGAGAGAAAAGGTTTGTTAATATAAAGCAAATAGACAAACCCTTTATGGTTTATCACACATGGCACTATCCTAACATGCTTTAAGTGTTTGTCCAAGAAAGAGTATTAAAAAACATTTTTATAGAGGTAGCTATTATAATAAATGCATAATATCAATAAGCTTTAGTGCTCTAATTTTATAATGAGAATTAGTTAATCATTATCAAAATATTTTAACCTGGTGGCGTAGGTCTGACAGTGGGTTTAGGTGGCTCTGGTCTAGATGATGGTCTAGCAGGTGGGTCATTTACCTAAAATACACAAATTTTTACAAAATGTTGCATCACATCTGGACATAGATTGTGACTTCAGGGCCTAGAAGTATGACAAGTTGCACTGAAAAAAAATTTAAAATCACTCTTTCTCCACTGAACTGGTAGGAACTCAAGAAGCATACAAAAAACTACTGACATACACATGACACTGAAGCAATTCACTACAGGTTTAACGAAGCTGAAAGTAAATGATTGTCTATCATTAATATCAACATCTACAAGAAATCATCTACACTCTTAGTATTACCTTGTAAATGTGATTGTTTGAATGGAAGACACAAAAAGCAGAAAAATTAAGAGCATCCAAATCAACCTGCAATTAACTTGATTAGGAATATTTGATCAAACATTTATAATCGTCACCTCAGATTTGATAATGTACAACTATAAAACAAGGATATACTTTGTTATTCTGGAGGATGCAAAGGAAACCCAGCACCATTCTTGTCCACAAGAGCCTATCAAGGGAATATTTGAACAAATGTATTACGTGCAGCATCTGCAACATGCTACACTTTTAATCATCCAGTAGAGAAGCTAAGAATGCCACATGAACATCAACATTAACACGGACTAGGGACAGTTCAGGAACAGAAAAAGCCTATGTGAAAAAGAACTGCACAAACCCTTCTTTGTTCCCTTACAGATTTTCCTGGATTATTTTTTTGCTCTTCGTTTTCATAGACTTCAGTGAAGGATGCTAGAGTTTCATAAAGATCATCTGCTTGAGCAGGAAAAGGCACATCACCAAGCAGGATGGCACTAGCACGAATATCCTGCCCATAAAACCTGATATAAAAAAAAGATGTCAGGTATTTGATAATTATTACATTTCAAATTCTAGATAAATTCACCCTGTGCAAATGCTTTCCCTCTAAATCCCTGGCCCTGAATTTTTCCTGCTGATTATATATTGAGAAATGACAGAACTGGTACAATGCTGTAAATTTGGAATACTGACCACAACCCTCATTCCCCATTCCCCTGCACTGCTTGGGAGGACGGTGTAGTGAAGCTGTGAGTGAAGTTGAGCCCAGTAAGATGGAAGGCGTGGGGAGAAAGGTGTTGCTTTTTAGATTTGTTCTTATTTCTCATGATGCTATCCTCTTATTAACTGACAATAAATTAAACTAATTTCCCCATGTTGAAGGGGTTTTTTTGACCTGTAAGTGATCTCACTGCCTTTATCTCAACTCTTGAGTTTGTCATCATACTTTTTCTTGTCCCATTCTATTGAGGAACAGGAGTGACAAAGTACCTCGATTGGCATGTGGTGTCTAGCAAAGGTCAACCTGCCACAGACAATCTCTAAACATTCAGCATCATCTCAATACCCATTGCAAGATGTCTAAATTGAAGAAACCCTTGTCTCCCAAAAAACTCTAAACCAACCATAGTATGTTCTTATAAAAAACTCTTTTTCCAAATTGAATGTGTCCTAGTTAATTTTGTCACTATGCCTTCACTGAATCACAGAATATTCTGAGTTGGAAGGGACCCACAAGGATCATCGAGTCCAGCTCTTAAGTGAATGGCCCATGCAGAGATCAAACCCAAAACCTTGTAGTTATAGCATTATGATCTAACCAACTGAGCTAATCTCAGGGTCTTCTAGATTTGGAGAGAACTTACTTGCGATTTGTTTCTTTCCTTTCAATTAGACAGGTTCCTTCTAGAGATACACCTGCAAACAGTCCTCGAGATTTGCAGTATGTATAGACAGCCGCAGAGCTTCTTAGAGCAACATCCCCTTCTAAGTTTCTAGAAGAAAAATTTTGGTTGATATTATTCAATATGGCTTTGTGGCATGAACAGCAGACTTTTTCTTTACATTCTTTATTTGACTTTAATCCTATTTTCAGATGGGACCCAGTAAAAAGTAATTCATTGGTTTGATAAGGTTTCCTCTGAAGCACAGAACAATGGTGCTTCATGTGAATGCTTCCCATTAGGCTTCCTCTGAAAAGTATTAACCCACATTTTAATCACATTTTAAAATGATTGGATTATGTTTGGATTGGTGACTGGAACTCTACTCAATATATTCAAATCCTTCTAGATTTTATGGTCAGTACAAAATAATTCAAATAAGGCTTCATCAGACCTCAACAGATTTGGAAGATTATAGTATTTGTCCCACCCAGGATCACATTTTAGGTTTGAAGACACTTCAGGCAGTCACCTCAAAATGGATACAACATCAAATTGAGAGTAGGCTGTCTGGACTTTTTGTAGCCAGTTTCTTATGAATTCTAAGGATATAATTTCACTCTGAGCAACCTGTATCGGTGCTCAATTTTGTTCATGTCAAATTTTTTTTCTCATATCCAGACAGAACCTTATGACTACCACCTCTCATTGTCTTGCCATGCACCTCAGTAAAGAACTGTGGTTCATCATCTTGGTGATTCCCTGTTGGGAATGCAGTCCTTTAGAAGATTTCATGGTCTTCTCTCATCTAGGTTAAACAAGCCTCATTGTTCACATGCTGCATGTCCCTGGCTATTTAGGTAGCTGTTCACTGTACACACTCTAGTTTATAAACTACTTTCTACAGGGCTGAAACTGGACACAATACTCTAGTCACAGTCTACGAAATGTGAAGCAAAGAGGAACAGTCACTCTCCTTATCTACTTGGTAGAGTCCTGCTGATGCAGCCCCCTACACTGTTCACTGTCTTTTCCATCAGGAATCAACTGCTGGCTCAGCCCACTGCCCATGAGGACCCCAGCACCTTCTCAACAGAGCAGCTGCCCAGCCTGGCTGGCTCTGCCTGCATAACTGCAGGGGTTCATCCAATTGGGGCTGCAGAACTTAGCACTTGTCCTTAATTTCATGAGGTTTCCTGTTGGATCCTTCCTCCCCACTCTCTAGGTCCATTGCTCTGAATGGCAGCCCCACTCTGAACTGTATTGGCTGCACCTCCTGATTTGGTGTCATCCACAAACTTGAAGAGGATATTTTGCATCTGCTCCTTCAGGTCATTGATAAAACTACCAAGCAGGAGAGGTCCCAGAAGAGTCTCCTGAGGAATTCCACAGAAACCTGGCTTCAGAATACAACATGACTCATTTATCACTGCTCTTTAAACCTGATGATCTGGTTCTTCACCTGTTTGAGATAGCAATTGGTCAGCAATTGTTTGCTAGTCTGCCCCACCCTGACCTATGTCCCAGCTTGGACACAGACATGTTGCAGGACAGTGTACTGAATGCCTTTGCAGGGCAGATGACACTCATTGCCCTCCCCTGACCCACAGATCTCTCTCTCTCCTGTGAAATAGGTATCATCCTTTTATTTTGTCAGAAAAGATTAAAAAAAAGACATAAGGAGGGCACATGTTCCATAAGCAGAGCTTGAGGCAACTGGGTTTGGTAAGCCTGGAGAAGAGAAGATTTAGGGGGAACCTAATGGCAGGCTTCAAGTATCTATGAAGAGGTAATCAAGAACATGAAGCCAGGTTCTTTATAGCAGTGTATGGTAGAAGAATAAAATGTTATGGACACATACAGAAATAAGAAATGCTTTGACTGGATATAAGGCAAGACTTTTCCCCATGACAACAGCTGACCAGAAGAGCAGGTTGCCCAGAGAGACCAAGCAGTCTCCATCTTTGGAGATTTTCAAGACCTAACTGGAAAAAAGGACTGAGCAACATGATCTAAAGTCATAACAGACCTTGCTTTGAGCAGGAGGTTGGAGTAGTGATCTGGTTTCCAATTTCAATTATTCTATGATTATTTCATCTCATCCTTCAAAGTAAGCTGGTTTAACCACTTAAAGGTTTAAAAGAAATTTTTTGGTGTAGTTTTGATTTACTGTCAGGCAGATCAGTGGTGACAGAGAGCACAGACCCGCACATTAATGCAAATAATAGTTCTATCAGGCACAGTAGCACCTGTGTTCTTCATTGAGCCTAGCCAAGCAGTCTCCTGCAAAGAAAGTAAATCTCAGAACATTTTCCTTCTACCAGTAAATGACTTAATCAGGAAAAAAAAAGAAAAAAGAGAAAAAAGTGATTGGTAAGAACAATATGGTCCAGTCAACATACAGGTTGCCCAGTTTGTTCGGTAACACAGCAAAAAAAGCCACATCAATATTTATATGTAGCTTTTAAAATTATCTTCCACGTACCCCATATTAGGAAAGTATTTTACCTACCTCCCCAGAGGTCCAATTGCCACAGTAAGATTTCCTCCAAGTGTAAGATTCCCTCCTTTGGCAAACGCTTCCACTGCTCTTTCATGATTCAGTATTATCACTAAGTCTGAAACCTATAAAATATCAAAAAGTATGTATTTGTACTATGTTTTTATATTATGTTTTACTATGTACTATTTTGTACTACGCTTTTTAAGAAGAAAGAATAGCACAGGAGAAGCACTTCCTTTCTTGTAAGGGATTCTTTTGAAACAGTTTTCACAACAAAGTTGATTCTTTTTCTGCAAGGTATTTTGAAACAAAAATTCTTCCCAACTAACTTTTCAATCAAATTTGACTGATTTTTTTCAAAGTGCTGATATGGTCAGTATGATATAAACAACAGTTATAACAGAAACTCTATTTTAATTCAAAATTTCCTAATTAACAATTTCTTATTTTCTATGGCTTATGCAAAAAATTATGAAGGTATTTTCAAATGTAAATAATTTTGATCCTTCCATAATTAAACTAATAAAAGCAAGACAGAACTTACCATCAAAAATTACTGTCCAAAGAATAAAAAGCAAAAAGGATACAGGTCTTCTCGCTATGGATAAAATTTTATTTTCTTGACGGGGGTTTTATACATAATGTGTGTGTGTGTGTGTGTGTGCGTGTATGAATTATTAACTAACTTTTTAAGACTTGAACATTAGATGTAGTCAGTTCCTTCAAGAACCTATTAAATTAAATACCTGAAGAGGTAGCAATGTATTTTCAAAAGATGCAAAATGGAAAAAAAAATCACTATTTTTAAAAGACTTTATTTTGCCTGAATTCTGACATAAGATGCATGTATCAAAGTACTCCTACTACTATTTAAGCTGATGCCTATTACCATCAGTACTGTAAAACTGTAACTCTTCAATTTAATAAATTTCAATAAGTCTCCTACGCAGGTCCCTCTATTGTACCTCAAAGCTCAGTAAACACACTAAAAGTTGTAAAAACCCCCACAAAACTACAGCAGTGTCAGCCTGTTCAACACAGCAGATTACACTTCAATAGCTAACAGTGATGGATTATCTTTTCAACAGGTATCTTGACTACCTAAGGACTACTGCACCTGATCTTTCATTTGGTGGACTTGACTGAAAGCCAGGCTCAGAAAAAACTTTCAACTTACCCCAAATTCCAAACAGTGACAGCAGGGAATACAAGAGGAAATACCAGATTATTTGCAAAACAAGGCTAGCCCTGAAGTATTACACACAGCATAAGAGAGGTCTTTGTTATTAGCCCCCTGTGGTAGCCTCCACCCCATCCCAAATAAAAATTGGCTGACAGGAGTAGGTTTTGAATCATCCAGGGATAGAGAAAGAATGTAATTCAGGATACCTCTACCTTCTTTTACCCATTAAGAGGATGATTCCACTGCTAAAGCTAAGTGAATCCATAGTGAGAAAACCTTCAAGGAAAGCATTTATATAAATTTAAAATTGGTCTTTAATTGAGGTACCAATTTGTTCACTGTGACTTCTGAAGTCTGTGACTTCCTTTGTGTTATTTAAAACATCCATAACTACCACTACAATTATCTTAACTGTAATCTCCCCTACAGGAATAAAATTCACCAAGTTTCTAAAAAATTTAAGTTTATATGTGACTAAAAGAGTGCTGAAATTGGCCTGTAGGCTCCTTAGCCACTCAGGTATTTCTGAATAGCATATATTTTCTAGAAGAAATAAATAAGACTGTGTTATAATAATATCAGTAAGGAAAGAGCATTTTGTAAGCTGACTAAAATTTCAAAGGAAGAGCACAATATTACCCAGAAAAAAACCCTCTCACAAATAGCTTCTGTATTGAAATTGCTCAAGTGTCAACAGTAAATGGCTACATTATTTAAAATATCAGATGGGGATGATTAAAGGAAATTTTTTATAGATTAATCATAGCATATGAATAGTCTGTTTCATTGTCTTAAAAGGAAAAAACCTCAACCTTAAATCCCACAAAAAACAAACTCTGGGGCTCAAACTGAATGTTTTATAATGCATTCAGATCATGTAGTCACGAAAATCAAAGAAAATCCCTCACAAAATTTAATGATTTTGTATTCATAGCATCCTTTAAAAAGTGCACTGCAATAACGGCTGAGATCACACAGTGAACAAGGAGGATACAATAAAATACTGATCTGTTGCTCATTATGTGAGTGCTGGATGAGTGGCTGCCAGGACAGGGATAGCTGGTTAGTTGTAGGAGATGTGCTGGGGGCTGACGTGGACCATCCAGATCAGCTATATGTGGATTCTTCTGAGGAGCAGAATGCCCACTGCAAGAGATCTTGTTGGCAACATATTGTTACTCTGATGTTCTTTGGGAATAAGCAGAACAGAAGCTAAACAGAAAAAAAAGAGAAGGACGAGCCTGGAGACTAGTGTGGGAAAGAGAAGGAAAGATGAAAACAAACAAGTGGGAAGGAGCTGTGAGAAAGAAGAAATGGGAAGAAGAGGCAGAGCGCTGTCAGGACTAAGCACACCAGGATTTCTCTGAACATGTTGAGTCCTTTACTTAACCATTTCTGCTGTCTGGAAATTGGCTCCTCTTCTGTAGTAATCCAGAAGGGGCACCACTAGTTTTGGTGCTTTCATACTGAAGGGTCATGGTCAGTAGCCACAAGTGTGAGCGGGAAATGCGAGAAGTACAGTAACATTAGCTAGTCTCCATTTTACTACATCTTCAGTTCCTTTCACTGTTTCTTGCCAGATGGAGTCCTTGTGTTCTTTAACAAAGCATTTTACACAGTATTATGTATAGGATACTGTTTTAATTAACTCCAATTGGCTTATATGTGAACACTGACAGGAAGCTTTCCATACATGAAAGTTTCTAGAAGTGAGAAATCAAGGAAACAAGTGCTATACCACTTCTTTTCATCTAAATGTCTTCAAACAATTAGACTGATAGGATCAAATCCCCTATTTTGTTTGTCTTGCATAAGCGAATTTTATAATAACCTTTTTTTCGTACAGAAAAGTAGATTCTACTATTTCACTAGCATTTAGATCTTTGTCAATGCATTTTAATTTCTTGCAAAAAAAGTCACCAACAAGTATTTCAAATGTAAAATCATACCTCAATTCCAATTTCAAATCCACCACCAAGGCCAGCAATGCCTATTGCAGAAGGAGCAGACCAGGCTGTCATTCAAAACAAGATAAATTTACAGAATTTTAACCACACGTCACAAGAAATACTCATTTTATTATTGCAGTTAAAAACCAGTAACAAATTCTCTATTTAAAACTGTGTTCAAAACTACTACAATAGAGTCATGTAACTATAATGCCTCATCCCATGGGAAAGAATTTAAGAAATACAAACACTCATAATCCAAAGAAATCTTTGTTACAAATTATTTATCACACAGTTGTTCCCTATCAGACATAATTAATTTTTCTAATGAGTTTTAAACTATGCACTATTTTATTTCATCCTTTTACACTAAGATACTGAAAGCATTTACATCTGGTCAGAAGAGGTACAAAAATTTGAAACCAGCTTTCAAACGAAGCACTGTCACCTACTGGCCTGACTCCTCACACATTTCCTGCTTTATGCTATGAAAAGAAATAATGAAGAAAAAATATTTTTATTTCTTTTAATTCTCCCGTGAACTACAAAAGGAAAATATCCACTTACTTCCATTAGGAAGACGAGCTAATACAATTCCACTTCCTCCCCGAGCAGTCACCAAAAATCCAGCTTTGATAACAGACAAAACTGCAAGGCCTTTGGCTTTAGCTATTACGTGAGCTGAAACAGCAAAATCATTTATTCAAGACCTTGGAAGAGAAGTTCTAAGAGAAAGGGAAAAAAACCCTCTACATTTAACAATTTTGGACACATAAGAGTCAAATAATCAAAGCAAGAGCTTAAAGAAAACTGAAGAAAGTTGAACTGATAATGACACCTCCATTCCAAAGTGAACCACAAAGTCAGCTGCAGGTCATATTAGCCTGTGACAATCTGTATACTGCCACAACTCCTTCACCTATACTGATTAGCTCATAAAGAGTTAGTTTGCTTAGTGCCACACACACAGTGTGTCAGTACCCTTAGCAAGATAAACAGAGAAAAGGCAGTGAATAGCTGCGAATAATCTCATCTCCACAAATTTCTGAAGGAGTGCAAATTTAAATCACAGCAACATACAACAGCCTAATCAGCTTATATCATTAGGCAGTGTTAGTGGCAAATACAGTGTCAGCATCCTGCAAGTCTTACTGCAGACCTTCCGGAAAATAACAGTTATGAATTCAAAGCCACAAACAGCAACTCCAGATGGAGGAAGACACTAGGAGAAACACAGAGTAACAACTGCAAAAATAAAGAAGACAGCAGCAAATAAGAGTCAAACTAGAATCAAATGAGAACAGTGCCTTAATCTCTTTACTTCAACTTATTGTCATCTAGCTAATTTTAATAAATACAGATATTCAAGAACTAGAGCTACTATTCTAGGTCCTCTCTTAAGAACATACATTTACAGGGTGGGCATGAGTCCATCCATTCATCCTTCCAGTGCAGGAACCCTGTAGTTGTAAACATTCAAAAGATCTCTACCAGTAAGTAACATCTGCTAAGAATAAAGCAAACTGAAACCCTTTACTTCCAAAATATTTTCAAAGAAGCTATGGCACCTGAAATCTTCATTCATCTCTAAGTTGTGGTCGGTGAAAGCAGAGAGAATTGATAAAGAGAGCATGACTGCAACACAGGGGAGTGGTGAAGGTTTTAGCTGAATCAAAACATTTTCTTTACTCACGAGGTATGATTTTATCTGGTCCATTTCTAGAAGTTATTTCTGTAAATTCTCGTAATATTTTAGCTGCCTTTTTAGCTTCTGACTTCAAGTTGGAAGGTATAGGGTTGTTCACTGTAAAACATGAAAGAAATAAATTATATCTATCGTCAGTTCAGGATATCTTATACAAAAAAACCCAGTATAATTTGTATGGGAAAACTGATTCTTTAAAAATAAAGAGGAAACCATAGAGACACGGAAACAGGAAGCATAAGAAATGATCTTCTGCATCAGACCCACATTTTGTCTCTGACAATTTTAACGGAAGACACCACTTAAAAAAACCCACAAGCCCAGCTCTTTTTTCCAATCTGTTTCTCTTGTACTTGCTCAGAATCCACACTGGTAACCACAGGGCTATTGGAGATACATCCTCAGTTGTTCCTGTCTCTATTTGTTTACGGGCTTATTTCATATGAATTTGTCTAATACCTTTTCAAACCTATCGATACTCTGCCTTCAGAATTCTTGCTGCACCAGTTCACCACCTGCTACTTAAAAAAATATGTGATCTATTTTAAATTAATTTACTAGTTACAGTGAATGCCTGCTAGCTCAAGTCTCTCAGGTGCTGGTGAACACCTAATACATTCAACCTGTCCACTATCTTCATGCCTTTATATATAGCCACGGCCCCCAGCCTTCTCCACTTTTTCAGGAGTCTCAGCCTTAGTCTCTCCTCAAGGTAGTTGCTCCATCACTGATCACTCTAGTTGCTCTTTGTACTACCATGAACTCTGCTGTCCTTCAAACTGGCAACTATTGACCGGTGAACTCTAAATTGTTCACATCTCTTCAGGACACTTTTCTTACAGAGCTAAACCTGCAGCATGTTTTGTAAGCGAATAAAATTCTGTTTCAGACCAAGAAATTTCCTTTAGAAATCTAGTTCCTGTGGAAGGGCTTATCAATATTTTCTTTCTAAAGTGATCCAACATAAGCTTGTTGTACATTTCAACTGAGGAAAAAGCAGATACTAGAGATAAATTATGTTTACTTTATAAAGCTGCAGACAACAGTAACAGACACACAAAATCTTGATATTTACCACCCAAATCCATGAAATCATAAATTCTATGGAAGTGCATTGATCCCACTCAGATCTACCAGATATGCTGTCATTAGTCAATGACTGAAGAGAGACAAGTATTATAAAATATTAATATTCTGCAGTAGTAGAAATACCATTTTATGTATGAATAGTATGTTTCACCTGTAGATTTGCAAAAAGACACCTTAGTGTAGATAAAAAGATATGAGTTAGTCTTGATTGTTACATCTACTACATATCAACACTCACTATTTCCAAGTTTATCAGCAGCAAACTGCCCAGGTAACACATGAATATATTGCCAGACCAAAGACATACCTAGTCTCATGTCATGTCTCTGAAAAAAACTAGAGACAGCATTTACATAAAATTCTACTGTTCTTAAATTCATAAAAACATAGAAAATACCATGTATAAAGAAAAAATATTCTGTCAAAAGTGGTCTAGTTTTTCAATTGGCGTTCGCTAAACATTCATTCATCTCTTCACTCTTCATGGGCAGCATTCCCATCCAAAAGAGGACTAAATAGATTTTGAGATTAAATCAACGTTGCTTGGAGAGCAATTCAGCTCAGACTTGAAGCACAAAGCAGCAAGTCAGCCAAGTTTCTGTTCAGGCTCCACTGACTAGAATAGGAACTACACCTCCACTTTCCAAAATGAAGAATATTCCTCTAGTATGTTTTTCAGGCAAGAAGGAAGACTCCCAGAACAAGAGAGATCTTGACATCTGAACCTCTGGACTACCATTCCCTGTGAAGTCTTGTAGCAACATTTGGCTTTGACGGAAATGCAGCAGGTGTAACATTGGAGAGTTTGAAGTGACAGCAGACATCACAAGGCTATCCAGAAATATCAGTCTCTCTGGGAGCAAAAGGAAGTAGATGCATAGAAAGCAACAGACTCTAAACCACGGTGCTGTACCAGAGAAGAAATACTAATTCTATCTCCTGATCATCCCTTCTCAGAAAATTAAGATGATAGCCAAGTCCCCGAGTGTGAAAGGACAGGAGAAGGTGAAGCTCTACGTGCTTGAGACCTTCTGAAAAAGCTCTTGGCATGTGAAATTTTCTGTGACTGTTATGGCACTAAAATTGTCAGAATGCTTGCAGGAGTTTTGAACATACATTTCTTCTGTGATTTGAAGGCTTCACCAGGCTGGAATCTGGTTACACAGCAAGATGAGAGGCCAGTGTAGCCCAAACAAAACATGAACAGACAATTAATTTTGGTAGATTAAACTGAGCTGGAACAAGTGTTTCCATTGCTTCTGTTGTTTGGACTTCACACTGCATTTTCAAGGTCAGAGGGTAAACATTACCAGCATAAGAGAAAAATAAGATTTTTGCTTTTGTATGGAGATACATTGAGTCAGTCCCAAAAAGCATATGGAAACAGCATTCTTCTCAAGAAGGCATGAAAAATAAACTTAGCATATTATAATTTGTAATTAAAAATTAACATTGTAACACACAGTGCATGTCCAGTTACAAAATCGGATGAACAGTTCTATATGTAGTTTTTCAGTTAAGATACTTTGCAAGTCTAGAAGTCTGGAGTTTGGGAAGGGCCACCTACTCAGTCTACCCAAAATACACATATCATGGTACTTAATTATTCTTATGTTTCAATAACATTAAAGTGGAAGATATGCTTCATTCTAACTGTGGTAAAATGGACGGTTATGTGCCTGACCATGCAGGACTTCTAGGAAAGTGATCAAAACAATGAAAATAAGATGTGTACATTAGAGACAAAAAAACTTTGGGGAGATAAAAACATTGTGAAGATAAAAAACATGACGGAGCAAAAGCAAGCATTATCAAGCTTTTAGATTAGAGAAATAAAATAAACTTCTGTGCTTTTCTCTCACTCTTCTTTCCTGTCTTTGCATGCATTCCTTCCTCCCCTTTGCTTCTTTTTGGCTAATCTCAGAATCTGGAGAAACATCTCCAACTAATTCTTTCTACTACTAAAAAAATAAAAAAAACAAAAGCTCTCATTTCGTACGGATTAAAGAGAAATCCCTTAGCTAAGTCCATTGAGAAAACATGAGATGTTTTCAGACCTAAAAGTCTGCAAACAGGAAGAAGAGTGGCGGGGAAAAAAAAATCACTTCACAGTTTTCATATGCTTTTTTAGATTCAGAATTGGTTCAGAAGTATTTGATGGTTTCCAGACAACACTGTGGCCATGCCTCTGTGCACGTAGAAGTTAATTGAAGACAACTCAAAGCTAAACTTCAGGAGTCAGCAAAAGTAATGCGGTTACTACTTCACTGTCCTTTCACCTCTCAAAATGTAATTGGTTTCAAAATCAGGTTTCGGTTGCATCTTGGGTCAGGATGGAGGATGTTTAAGTAAGCCTTTCAAGTGTTTACTTTGAAAGTTTCACAAGATACCAAGGATGACTCCATGATTTTCCTACCTGGTTTATTTTTATCCTAGCGTTCCTATATTGGAAAAAATCAGGAAGATATTTTTTTTTAAAACAAGGATGGTATTTTTATGAACTGGTTGCCCAGGGAGGAGGTAGATGCTCCATCCATGAAAACATTCAAGGTCAGGCTGGATGGGTCTCTGAGCAACCTGCTCAAGTTGAAGATGTCCCTTCCCATTGCAGGAAGAGTTGGACTAGATGTCCTTTTCCCTTCCAACACAAACCATGACTTACCTGCACTATGATTCCAAATACTGTATTCCAAAATACAAACTTTGGACAGCAAAACTGCATTACCTAAGAAAACTGAAAAGTAGGTATATCCACTCCAATCCCTCTAAAAGGGTGGGTTTTTTTTTTGTTGGTGGATTTTTTTTTGTTTGTTTGTTTGTTTTGGTGCCACATAGTGTGGGGTACCTTTATTACCAGGGTACAGAGAAGATGGAGAGATTCCTCATCTAGCTGTACACCACAACAGCAAGTACAAGAATAGTTTAACTTCCCATCCTTAAACTAACAGCAGAAACTTCACTTTCTCCCTGTATCATTTGCTTCCTACGTCAATATTGCTTCTGCAGTCTCTGGGTAGCTACAAGAATTCACTCCTCCAGTGTCCTTTGCTTTTTCCCTTCCTGCCACAGACTGAAGCAATGTAGGGTTATTTTTCTGGACTATGACACAGTAGGTGGATTTGACATTATTCTGTTAGTTACTTTGCATGCAGGCACACTTCAGTGCTTTCAGAAGTGGGCTAAGAAATGGGTGATAATTCTAAAGCACAGTAGAGATACAGAGAGGGGGAAAAGGGAAGGAAAAAATAAAGAGGTTGAACACACTACCAACTGAAGAGCTCAAAGCTACACATTGTAGAGAAGGGTTGCAAGTAAGATAACTTACATCCAGATTTTAATTTAGACAGTAGCAGGTATGAAAATTAGAGTGACTTTATTTGGCAAGCAAGCATGGTACAGAAAGGTTTTAATAACAATGGGCAGGATCAACAAGCCAACTGATTAAACACTTTCATACTGAAAACCAACACAGTTACTCAAAGTGGCTACTATATGATTCTTTCCACAGTGGCTCATTTAAAGTTTCTTTATTTACTTTCATAATGTTGTGTAGATACTAAGGAACTGGCAGGAGGCCTACAGGGGTCTTGAGGAACTGACGACTTGTTTTAAAAAAACCTCAAACAAGTCCACACCCTGACCTTAATTACGTATAATACAATGCTTGATAAAGCCTGGCTGGACTTGCATTTTGCTAGGATTGTTAGAGCGACAGCAAAAGAAATATAATATTTTTTATCACTGAGGAGAGGGAGAAGTTTGGTTCTCCGTCTTGGGCTATGCTACACTCAAGATTTTGTGGACAGAATTCAAGATTAAATAAGAACAACAGTCAACACTGAAAAGGTAAAGTTTAATGGTTTGCTATATAGTACAGGTGAGGCCTCACTCTTACTATTAAAATTTAGATCAATCAATTTCATAAACCTTTGTCCAAAGGCAATGAAAATTATGGGTTTTTTAGTAAAAAACTCCTAGTAAATGGAAAATAGCACGAATATGTCAAAGACAATGCTTAATTAGTTATTCACTTAAAAACAAAAAACTACATGGGGCTTTGTACTATGAAATAGTGACATCTGCCCCAAAAATACAACAGAAATAAAATAAAGAAAGATCACGGTGAAGGTTGAGGAGCAAGTTCTTGCTTCTGCTTATTTTAATCACTGTATAAACAAAACTGTAAGTGGGATTTCTGTGATATCAAAAATGGTTTCAACTTCTGTTCATCTATCAGATTGTTCTCTTCCCCCTCAAGCTTACCTTATGATTTGAACTGTAAAATTAGTTCCTTAAAAACTAATTTAATACTGGAAGTCTATTGGAAAGGTATTATAGACATATTTGCTTTTTAACAAAAATACTGTATGAAATACTTAGACATAAGCCAAATTTCTGTGTTCACTTTACCCTGTCAATAACATAACGAATCATCCCGCAGCACTGTCTTCACTATTAGCTTTTAAGTATGCATTTATAATTGTCTGCTTTGTATTCAAGCAATGCTCAGGAAAGAAGTAACCAGGAGCAATAAGACAATAATATCTATCAGGGGGATACACTGACTGATGGATTTGGAATGCCGTGACCAGCGAATGCTCAGCTGGGAGCAAGCTTCATTTGCACTCCTGCTTGTTGTTGAAAGGAGAAGATATTGAGCATATGTGAGTCAGCAACACAAACCCCATGGGGGAATATCACACCAAAATTGATTAACTGCTTAATTCGTAAGCTGATGAGGTAAGTGCGTCAGCCTCTAATTTACATTCTGACTAACAGTAATAGCGTGTTGGCTGAACATTTGGTGAAATTATCTGAGCAAGGTGCAATAAAGAATAAATAAAGCCTTTTTACTTAAAATCTATAACTAATTCTGATATAATCAAAATTCTGCTGAATATGAACAGATGAAATAAAGCATGGTTGCATTATGAAAACCCAAACATCAAAAGTACAGTTTCGAAGAATTGATGACAAAGGGGAGACAAAGCTTTGCATGCAGACTTCATACATTTGTTGCTCCTGTACATATGAGCTTTGAAATATCTGGTGGTGGAAGGTGGTGTTGTGGGGGGTTTTTTGGTTATGAAAAGAACAAAAAACCCAATGACAAATAACTCTGTGAGCCTCAGACAGTAACTCAGTCTTCACTTTCACTTCACTAAAAAGTTCAGAAACAGCACAACAATACATTAAAGTATAGATGCTTTGCAAATACTCACAGTTACACAAGCTACGTAAATGCTAAAAAGTTTGTATGAACAGAGAACATTCAAAATTATGATCATGAACATTCATCAATGTGAAAATTAGCATAGTCAAGAAAAGTTAAAGAACAACGTCGAACGGGAAAGAGAAACCTGAAAAACAAGACTGTGCAGCATTGGAAAAGAGCCTAAACAAGAGATTTCAATTTGGCATTACAATCAAAGAGATTAATGTAATTTTGGTTTCACAAATGTGTAACAACATGATACTGTGGCAGCCAGCTCCAGCCTTGGGCTTCATCTGGTACTTGGAATTCCTTAAACAGCCTGCAAGATGTGCATTGTAAGCATTTTACCTAGTCCAAGAAAAAGTGATGCAATACAGAGCAGTGGATGACAGGCAGCAGACTATGCTAAACATGTCTCTATCAGTACCTCTCCATTTACTACTTCCAACACTTGAAGACAATGATAGACAGTAAAGAAGCCAGGTCAATGAAATGTCAAGAAAAGACATCTGGATTTCAAGGAAATAGTGGCACAAGTTGAAAAGGAACCTGGAAGAAAAGGATGTAATGAAATGAAGGCAATAACCACACTTTTTAGTTGAAATCCAGCAGACTACCGCTGTCAGAGTCTGACCTCCTTACTCCTGGTTTTGGAATCAACAGCAACAAGCAGATACTGTTTCCTCAAGACTCTAAGGACTAGAAACAGGAAAGGCTCAGAATGTACACTTTGATCATTCTGCTGGAAAGGGCTAATGGTACAGCAAAAAGGAATATAGGAAAGCAGTGGAAGGGAATGACAAAGCATTACTGACACAGCAGTTCATGTCAGTTGGCTGTGTTATACAATTCTGCCATAGGCACCTGGAACAGCAAATGAAACAGGAGACAACAGAAAATACATCAGTGTAAGGCAATGGAAGCAGACCTGAAAAGTAGAAAACAAGGTCTCTGTACAGTGAAGCTCTGCACTAATCTCATGTATTTCTACCATGATTTTTATCATTTGAATTCCTGAAGTTTTACCAACTTTCATGTTGTTCCTCAACAACACTGGTGTGAGAAGTTAGCGATGCACCAGTGACACAGGAGTTATGGCAGGATACAAGTACTGCAGCAGGCACTTCATGGCCTTGCAGATGTCAGCTGAGCTGCACTGGAAGACTCTAATGTGTGCTTTCACAACCTTGATGGTTTTTACACTATGAATTAATGTAACTACACTTTCCTGCTTCCCCACCCTGGATAACAAGCTGTTTACTGGATCGCACTGCACTAAGCTGGTGCTGGTAGTGGTGAGGGAGGGAGAACAGACCAGAAAGGCCTGCAAAACCTGCAGCCCTTAGCATACAGAAATCTAGGAGTTGGAAGTATTTTAAGGTTTGCCTAAGACAGATGGAAATATATTCTGTCCAAACACTACTGGAAGGAAGTGAAATAGTGCTTAAAAATAAAGCCAAAAATTAAAAAAACTCCCACTCTTATCCATGTTAAAACCAGCCTGTTTCTCATTGTTTTACCTGCAATAACCTGCTAAAGTTAGCTGTTGATGACAGCCTGTGCACAGGAAAAACCTCATGAAGATACTCAAGTTACAACTAAATCCAGCCTTCAAGACCTCAAACATGAAAGGAATGACACATAACAGAAGAGAGCACCTTCTCTAAAAGGAAAGCAGCTCCATAGTCCTTATTTCAAAGAGGGGAATCTCACAGACATTTCTATCAATATAAAAACCTGAGATATTTACGTTATTTCAAAGTATTTTTTAATGAAGGAAGAGGGTTATAATAAGAAATTATTATTGAATTTATGAAGCTCATATTTCAAAAATTACATATATTTATAAATTTACATCATAGTAATGGGGGAAAAATGACAAATGTAATTTTAAAGATTAGTACTTCTGAAAACCTTTATGGAAACTTACATTGCATCTGCATCTTTATTGCAAGACAGCTAAGAAGTCAGACAATGACAAGAAACTCAGTCATCTACATTTAGATTTTGATGTGCAAATACACACTATGAAATCAAATCAAAACCTAAAAAATCACAAGTCTTTATTGAAAGAAAAAAATATTTCAAACATGGAAGGCTTTTTATTCATAGAAATGAAGTAATGGAGATAGAGAGCAGATGAGCAGATTTCTTTATTCTCATCTCTGAAAGACTGTGGTTTTGAGTTTTAGGGGGTTTTTTTCTGTGTGTGTTTTGATTTTTTTAAAAATATATTACTATGAGTTACAAAAATCAAAATACCTGTAAAAATAACTCATAGGAAACATGTATTATTGGAAGCATGTAACTGTGGTGACTCTAAAGCAAAGTGCCTCACCCCAACCTGCACTTTCACAGCTTCTACCATTGGCCTGTACTCCAAGGCAAATAACTCTTTGCAACCTTTATTAAAGAATCATAGCCTTTATTATAAAATCATTGAATGGTTTCCATTGGCAGGAACTTGAAAGATCATCCTGTTCCAAGCCCCCTGCCCTCCTCTGGATTCGCTTCAACAGGTCCACATTTGTCTTGTGCTAAGACTTTCAGCAGTCCTGAAAATCCTCCTTAGCAGTGCTGTTCTCAATGAGTTCTTCTCCCAGTCTGTACTTGTGTCTGGGATTGCCCTGATCCAGGTGTAACACCTTGCACTTGGACTTGCTGAACGTCATTGAGTTCTCATGGTCCCACTTCTGAAGTTTGTCCAGGTCGCTCTTGATGGCATCCCGTCCTTCCCTTGGATCAACGGCACTGCTCAGCTTCGCCTCATTGGCAAACTTGCTGAGGGTAAGCACCTAACTTCGGTTTAAGGCTTTCTGCTGTGACTTTTTTAAAGGACTAAACTTCTTCATGGTCAAGTGAAGTTTTTAGGCTGTTGTCCTCTAGGCATAGGTATTTTATAAACTCAGGCTTACAGAGATAGAAACTGATATGTTAGCTGATGACCTTTTTGAAAGCAAAGCAAAATTTATTTGAAATGCCTTAACTAAATAAAATAACACAGCCAAAATAAGCTTAGCCTCTACACAGGCTATCTGATATAAACTAAATTGTATGAAATGTGATAAAAGTATTTATGCCTGTTAGCTGTATCATGTATAGTATCTAAAAGCATACAAGATTTTTGGTCAGCTCTAGTGTTTACAAACTGCTTTTTCAAATTTTGCTACCAATTATGTATGCACTTCTAGACCACGGGAGCTCAATATTTTTCACATGGAATATCAATTTTGTTAGTGCTAAAATAACCCTACAACATGCAAAAAACCCATGCCCCAGTTTCATTCACTGTGTGCATATTTTTATCACTTTTCTCCACAAAGAGGAAAGGACTTAACTGATTCAAACACAAAGTTTATCTCTTTGTAACTTCCTGTGATATCAGTCCTCAGTCCCACTTTGAATTAACTATTTCCTTGAGAAAAGTCAAGGAAAAAAACCCACCCTGTAACAGAGTCACCTGCATTATCAAAAGCATTTGACAAGTTGGGTTCCCAGCAGTTTTCGTACTCAAGTCATCTTGGAGAAAATTCCAATTAGGGACAATGTGAATTTCCTCTCATATCCTTTTCTGATGAGAGGTGGAATACATAAGGGCAAAATGATAGTGACAAAGCTGAACAATGCATTTTAAAGAAAAATATGTTTCCTTTGTATATGCAAGATGTTTCAACTAGGTGTTGCCTCCTTATTTCTAAAACAGTGGCAGGTGAAGACAGTCACCAACTGCCTGAGGCACAGAGGATTTGTTCCATAAAGCACATAGACATCTGTTCAGCTGCACAGGAGAGAGAGCAGTGGAACACCTGTAGCTAAAAGTCTTCAAAAATCCTTGTAACTTTTAGCAAGGACAATATCTAAAATCCTCTGTCCACAGTTCTACAAGCCTTTGCTCCAGGAGAAAGGATAAACACAAGAGGCATGGGAAAGAAATTGCTCTGTTTGTACAAAGATACCCAGAAAACAGCATTTTCAATAATATAGAGACAGTGGCGTGCTCTAGAACAAGCATCAAAGGCAAAGTTATCCTGGGGGTTGCCTGAGACTAGCAAGTGAACTCTTTCAAGAATTTTTACTATGAAAATTGCCCACTTTTGCTCAAAACATGTCACCACAACTATCCACCCTGCCACACATCCCACAGGAAACCAAGTACCTGAAATCCTTTTAGCAAGTCTTTCATATATGCTTATTGTACTATGTTTGATTTGTAAACAGCTGGCACCAAAGGGGTGCTGCCCATCAAGCAAGATAAGTAGCATGACTGAAGGCAAGTCAGAGCTACAAAGTCAGTTCTACCTGTCTCTTCTCATATTAATACAAGAGTCGGCATGATATGTGAAATTTAGACACAAGGTAAGGCGACAATCCCAAAGGGTATCCCAGC
The DNA here is from genome assembly GCF_025592945.1 of Manacus candei. Lineage (NCBI taxonomy): Eukaryota > Metazoa > Chordata > Aves > Passeriformes > Pipridae > Manacus > Manacus candei. Next base: position 9,793,939 of record NW_026138059.1, on the reverse strand, counting down.
TTTGGCTTGCTAGCTCTGTTTTAATCACCAAGAATACACTTCAAGGCAATCCAAGCAGATAAACAAGTACATTAATCTTTGTAGATAAAAGCTTTAACTGAACAAAGCTGTTCTTTTTAGATGAAAATCCTAAACAAACATCTTGTTTATCTTCTCACCAGGGCCAGAAGTACAGAGAGAACAAAAATGTAACAGACTACAACTCCGACATGCACTACACAATACCCCTGTATGCTACCATAATAATCTTCATGAAAATACATTAGCCACCTTAAAAAATTACAGATGCCAGATATTTCCTGCTGAAAATATTTGACACTCCTGCCAGTAAAGTTGTCTCTATCATTCCAACTCTCACATTTCCCCACTTTGTACATGTCCCAATTCGCTATGTGCGTGCATCAAATCCAAGAAGTTACTAATTCCCACAATGAATGAATTCCTACAACTAATCACGCAAGAAACATTTCTTCAAACTAAAAGGAATAAACATGTAAAAAGTGCAGGTGCTTGATATTTATTAATCAAGAGTTTGAAGAGCCCAAGTTCTATCTCAGCTCTTGGGTTACCTTGTTCACAAGGGTGTTTCTCTCCCACCAAGTCATGCAGCTTATCCTTCATAGCAGTCCTGCATGAAAGGCTCTTTTAGAGCAATGTAATGGCTGTTTCAAATCCCTCAAAAATATAAAGTGTTCATTACATCAGAAATATTAATTCTTAATGATGATAAACTGTTGCAAAGAACAACAGTGAATTCTGCTATGGTTAATTTCAAAAGCAGGAAGTTGACATTAACTGAAGAAGGTACAAACTGTGACTTTCTTCCACTACTGAGGGATGAAAATCACAGAATCACAGACTCATTTAGGTTGGAAAAGACCTTTGAGATCATTGAGTCCAAGCTCTGACTCATCACCACTTTGTCAACTAGACCATGGGACTAAATGCCACATCCAGTCATTTCTTGAATGCCTCCAGGGATGGTGATTCCTCCACCTCCCTGGGCAGCCTGTTCCAATGCTTGACAACCCTTTCAGTGAAGAATGCAAGACAACAATCCTCCCCACTTCCTTCCCTAAGACATGGAACCATGAAATACTTTATCTCAAAATAACTGCTAGGCATGTACCTACATGTAACATACACAGAAACCGGGATGGTTTTTCAAAGCACTCTTATATACACCCTCTCTTTCCCAGACCCTAAAATGCATAGAAGATAGCGCTGGGGAATCTGCTTCCAACATCGACAGCTCCTGGGACTCCAGCAGACAGCAAGCAGGCACTCTACATTGCTTGGTTATACAGTATGGCAGAGCTTCACTTGAGAATGACACAACTGATTCATCTTCCCCCCTCTCCTCCCACCTCCTTTGCCAAGGCCACCTCTGACAACCAAGCAGAGCCTGGGCCCCTGCCTGGCTCCAGCACCCCGCACTGCTGACAGCAGCCCTGTGGACAGCAGAGCACTGCAGGGCCTGAGCAAGGCAACACTGGGTACAGAAACGATGCTTCTGATACCAATCGCTTACACTGTGAAGTAAAAGTAATAAACAATTTTAAAAAATGTGTATGCAGGACAGTGTTTCAAGCTGCATAAAAGAAAATGTTCTGTTTGTTCCATTCCACAGCAAATATTATATAAGCTCTTCAGTTTTTGTTTGAAAGGCACACATCTGGTATGAAAATAGAGAATATGGCATTTTTTATTTAACCTCCTAAGTGCTGCGTTTTGATGGGAAAACCAGGTAATCAAGTCTTTAAAAAACAGAGCAGAGGAATCCAGTCCTAGCCACACCCTGCTGCAGTGGGGCTGTGGCCGCCGACATTACAAAACCCAGCCAGGTACATGGGATAACCCAGCAGGAAAAAAAATACACAGAAATAAATAACAAAAATATAAATAAAAAAACAACACACTAATATATAATATATATATATGTAATATACACTATATATTATATATATAGTATACACATGTATTATAGATACATAATATATTAATATATAAAATATATGCATATATATATGATATATATGATATAAATATCATATATATCTTATATATAACATACTCGATATATATCTATATCTATTATAGATATAAAACATAACAAAAATCAATAAATAAACTAACACTTGATCTCCCCTATAAAGCGAAGCGCCCGTGTGCTCAATGTCACCGGCAGCCTGGCGAGGCCAAAGCCTCATTCGACGCTTCCTAAATTTCTCCCAGGAGGAAGCAGCACATGCTGCAGTACCGGGCGAGAGGGGCAGTCGATGGCCAAGCGAAGCCTTGCCGGCCGCGTACCGCCGCCTTCGGTCGGACGGGCCCATGCCCGCCACGGCTCCCCCGCTCGGAGCTTCCCTGTTTCCCGGGTACCCACTCCCGCCTCCTGGGTACTCACTCCTGCCCGGCCGGGCGCCCCCGCTCCCTCTCACTGCTGCTGCTTCTTCTCCTGCCGCCGCAGCCTCACTGGGCGGCGACAGGGCAGCCCCGCCGAGCCGTTCACCTGCCGCAGGTGAGGCGGGCGGGGCCGGGGCGCCCGCGAACCGCCCGTTCCCCTTCCTGCCCCGCTCGGTCCCGTCCCGTCCCATCCCGCCGCTCCCGCCTCGTCTCGTCCTCCTCTCCCCACCGGTCCCGGTCCCGGTTCGCGCTTCGCCCCTTTTTCCGCCTCCAAACAGGCGAATCCCGCGGCCGCCTCTAACGGCCGGTGCCGTAAAGCGCGGCGCGGGCTGCGCGACAGCCGCGAGGTCCCCGTGTGGAAGATGGCGGCGGGGGAGGCGAAGTCGGTGCTGTTCGTGTGTCTGGGTGAGCGTGGCGGGGGCGGGTTACGGACGGCACTGCTCCCGGTCCCTGACCGCCGCTGCTCCCGGTCCCTGACCGCCGCTGCTCCCGCCCGCCGCTCCTCGGCCCAGGGCGCCGGCAGGGATGGCTGGGAGCGCGGGGAGACGAGGGCCCGCGGCAGGGCCGGCGCGCCCCGCCAGCCCCGGTGCCGCGGGCGTCCTGACCGCCGGAGCTCCGACCGTTTCCCTTGTTGGGGAGAGCCGGAGCAGTGGCCAGGAAGGCAGAAAGCGTAATCTGTCTGCTCCCTGGTTCTGATAGGTCGGAGTAACGAGGAGAAATTTTACACGGAGCGTGGCAGAATACGGGAACAGGCGGACCAGAAAGGTCTTGGAGTCTCCCACTCTGGAGACAGTCCAAACCCATGTGGACGCGTTCCCGTGTCACCTGGTCTGGGTGACGTTGCCTTGGCAGGGGGATTGGACTGGGTGATCTCCAGAGGCCCCTTCCAACCCTAGCAATTCAATGGAATCAGTAGGAAATAACAAGCGAAGTCCAGTGTTGAAAAGGGCGAAGGTTGTGCGTGGGGAAGAGCAGCAGCTAAACACGCATAAAACACCATCAGGGGTGGTGACTGTGAACAGCCTTCTGAGTTGTGCAGGTCTTGGCTCCTGAGCAGCCAGTAGGGAACAAGGAGCCTGCCCACAGGTTTGCTGTTTGGAACACCTGGCATGGAAAAGGGAGAGAAGACTGCAACAAAAATGACTGAAGTCAATGAAACAACCTCTGCAAAAAGAGGAAAAGTACCTTAGGACTTTAAGAAAAAGAATTTAGTGGAGGCTGATCTGTCATGATCTAATAATGAAATCTTGATCTGTCATGAAAATGAGGGAAAAGAATAAGAATTTTTTGAAAGGCTACCAAAAGGAAGAAATAGAAAACTTTTGTTTTACAGATGTTCTGTGTGTTTATATTGTAAATGCTGTCATGCAGAGTCACAGGAAATAGAAGTGTAGATGGGATCAGAAATGACTTGAATGTTTTTCTGAAGCTTAAGACAATAAATTACCGATAAACAAGATGATCACAACCAACAAATTGCTGAATTGGCTGCACGGATTACAGAGCCATGCCCCATTTTGTACACACTTCCATCAGGGGATAACAAGCTGGATGGTGCTCTACTCTAATCTAGGAGTGCTTTTAACATTACCTGTGTTCCAGCCTGTATAATCTTACCTGTGTGCTGTGAATCCCTGGCATTTTGCCAGGTTTGTTACAAAACTATTGGTTAATGTTTGGACTTTTCATTATCTACTTTGCTGTTGTAACAGGAGACATGCAGATTAACTGAATAGCAAAACAAGAGTTTAGTTTTGTGAAATATGTTCTGATGTTTACCTGAGTAAAGTCAGCCTCTAATAATAATTCAGGAAAAGCATCCTTCACTGAGGGATTATCAGTTGCTGTATGTTTGGAAACCAGTGGCCTATACAAATGTTTTTGTATAAAAACATCTTAATTAACATGAATCCTTCTTCCCAAACATGCTGTTCCAAAGGCTGTAGTAATCACCATCCCCGTGTGCTGAAAGATGAGCCAGCGGAGAAGGAGATTGGCCTGGCTGGACAGGGAGCTTTGGCTGGAACTGAGGGAAGAAAGGAGAGATTATGACCTCTGGAAGAAGGGGAGGCAGCTCAGGTGGTCTGTAAGCATGTTATGAAGTTACGCAGAGAGAAAAATTAGAAGACCCAAAGACCAGTTAGTACTTAATCTGGATACTGCTGTTAAAGATAACAAAAATGTTTTTGGAAATACATCAGCAACAAAAGGAGTGCTCAGTAGAATCTCCATCCTTTGTTGGATGCAGGAGGAAGTAATGACCAAGGATGAGAAAAACGCTGACTTATCTAATGCCTTCTTTGCCTCAGTGTTGAACAGTAAGACAGTTGTTCTTCAGGTACCAGCCCCCTGGGCTGGAAGACAGGGATGGGGAGCAGTATCACAGGATCATTAAGGTTGGAAATTACTTCCAAGATCATCAAGTACAACCTTTAACCAAACACCAGTCTCTCAACTAAACCACAGCACTAAGTGCCATGTCCAGTCATTTTTTGAATACTTTGGGGATCGTGACTCCACCACCTCTCTGGGAAGCCCTTTTCGATTCTTAACCAGCCTTTCGGTGAAAAAAATTCCTCCTGATGTCCATCCTGAAGTTCCCCTCTTGCGCAGCTTGAGGCCATTTCCTCTTGTTCTGTTGTGAGTTGGCTTGGAGGAAAGATTGACCCCCTCCTAGCTACAACCTCCCTTCAGGTAATTTAGAGAGCCTCAGCCTCCTTTTGTCCAAGCCTACCTCCCTCAGCTGCTCCTCATAGGACTGTGTTCCAGACTGTTCACCATCTCAGTTGCCCTTCTCTGGGCATACTTCAGCGCCTCCATGTCTTTCTTGAAGTAATGGACCCAAAACTAAACTCAGGATTCGAGCTGTGGCCTCACCACTGCTGAGTACAGGGGGATGATCGCTGTCCTAGTTCTGCTGGCAACACTATTCCTGATACAAGCCAGGATACCATTGGCCTTGGCCACCTGGGCACACTGCTGGCTCATGCTCAGCCAGCTGTAAAACAGCAACTCTAGGTTCTTTTCTGCTAGGCTGCTTTCCAGACTCTTTTCCTCCACTGAGGGAGCTACTGGAAGTGCTCACTGAGCCACTTTTAATCATTTATGAGCAGTCCTGGTCAACTGGGGAGGTCCTTGTTGTCTGGAGGTTGGCAAATGTGATGCCCATCTAAAGGAAGGGTTGGAAGGACGATCTAGGGGAACTACAGGCCTGTCAGCCTGATGCCGATGCTGGAGAAGATCATGGAGCAGATCATTGTGAGTACCGTCACGTGGCACGTACAGGGCATCAGGCCCAGGCAGCATGGGTTTAGGAAAAGCAGGTGCTGCTTGACTGAATTGATCTTCCATGACCAGATGATCCACCTAGTAGCTGTTGTCTACCTGGACTTCAATAAAGCCTTTGTCACCATTTCCCAAAGCATTCTCCTGGAGAAAGTGGCTGCTAATGGCTGGGACAGATGCGCTGTTTCCTGGGTAAAAAACTGTCTGGATGGTCAGGCCTAGAGAGCGTTGGTGAAGCTGGCAGCCAGTCATGAGTGGTGTTCCCCAGAGCTCAGTATTGGGATCAGTCCTGTTTAATATCTTTATCAATGATCTGGTTGAGGGGATTGAGGGCAACCGCAGTAAGTTCACAGGCAACACCAAGTTGGGTGGGAGTGTCGATCTGTTGGAGGGTAGGAAGGCTCTGCAGAGGGATCTGGACAGGCTGGATTGATGGGCCAAAGCCAAAGGTTCAGTAAGGTCAAGTGCTGGGTCCTGCACTTGGGTCACAACCCTGTGCAGAGCTACAGGCTTGGGGAAGAGTGTCTGGAAAGCTGCCCAGTGGCAAAGGACCTGAAGGTGCTAGTTGACAGCCAGCTGAACACGAGCCAGCAATGTGCCCAGGTGGCCAAGAAGGCCCTTGACTGTATCAGCAATAGTGTGGCCAGCAGGACCAGGGAGGTGATTGCTCCCCTGTACTCAGCAGTGGTGAGACTGCGCCTCAAATCCTGCATTCAGTGCTGGGCCCCTCACTACAAGAAAGACACTGAGGTGATGGAGAATATCCAGAGAAGAGCAATGAAGCTGGTGAATGGAGAGGAAGTCTTACGAGGAGCAGCTGAGGGAGGTGGGGTTGTTTAGCCTAGAGAAAAGGAGGCTGAGGACAGACCTCATCACTCTCTACAAGTACCTGAAGTAAGTTACAAGTGATAGGATCGGAGGAAACGGCCTTAAGTTGCACCAGAGAAGGTTTAATTGGGTATTAGGAAAGTTTCATTACCAAAAAAGTTGTCAAGCATTGGAAGGGCTACCCAGGGAGATGGTTGAGGCTCTGGAGGTATTTAACAGACTTGTAGACTTGGTGCTTTGGGACATGGATTAGTGGTCAGCTTAGTGGTTAACAACTGGACTCAGTGATCTTCAGGGTCTTTTCCAACCTAAACTGTACTATGCTTTTGTGAAACAATTCATACATATGAGTTTGTAAGCCCATGATGATTTGCACTGTAGTAAGTTTCTAATGCAGGTTGGTGTCTGAGGAGCTCTTATTAGTGTAAGATAATATAATAATTTATATTAATTAATTATTAGTTTTAAGACTGAGGACTGGGTGGACAAGTCAGGACAAATGTTAGTGGGATGGGTTTTTTAATCAAATCACGTATTGTAAATAGCTTTTAAATTTCCTCTTCTGTGTTACTGGGCTATAAAAAATAACCATAATGGTATGTGATGTGAAAAAGCTAATTGACATGATAAGCAGTTCTTTTTTCCAGTGAAATATACACTTTTCAGTTAAATTTTGTAGGCAAGTTGTTTCTTCTTCTTCCTGCTTTAAGTTTGCTTAATTTTCTCTGGTTGTTCTTGAAGAGTGATACTTTTTTCTCATAAATTTTATTAGAAATAATAGCTGAGATTATTGCTGAAAAGAGTACTAAACAGATTTCTAGAACCACATTTATCTGTACTATTCTTTACTGGTTAATGAAGTATACTAATTCTTAAATTTGCCACATCCAGTGAGAGTGGATCCCAGAAAGTGCAATTCTTACATTTTCTTTCTACATTGTTGTGAAAGAACCGTATTACTGAAATATCTCTCGACTGTGTTCTTTGTTTGTAATGAAATAAGCAGATATTCATTACACAACAAAATACAATCTAGTTAATGTGCATAACTACATTAATGATAAGGGTTCCTCATCACTGAGAGAATAATGAAATACTCAGCAAAATATGTAATTACAGTATATGAAAAGACACCAGGAAAGAATTTTTTTCCATTTAAGCAAAGAAATAATTAAAAGTGGAGGTGAACCAAAATGCAGTTTGCTCATTTTACACTTACATAGCTCATGTAATTAATGGTTGAGCTCCAGAAATGAGCTTAATATGATGCTGAGTTATATAAGTCAGCCTCATCCTCTCTGATAACTTGTCCACTATAACAAGCTGAATGGGCGCTCCAGGCCAGGCACTGGCTTACTGATCTCCTCCTTGGATGGAGGAACAGTTGTAAGACAGGTGGACTGTTTAGCAACGTGGTTTTGGCTGAGTCCTCAGAAGATTAATGCTTGTTGTGAATCACTGAGCATGAGTACTGTCACCAGGGATCCAGACTGCATAAAATCATTTCTGAAATGGCAATTAACTTGTTGGGTATGAGGACATTAGATGACAGAGAGATTTGAGTTTTCTAGTTCATTTGTCACAATCTATTATATGTGTTTAGATATAGCCAAATACTAGGCTTCATGGGACAAAATGCTATTTATAGCTGCAGAACAGGAAAGCAATAGGTTGGGTAAGACATTGAAGAAGTCATGAAAAGGAGATGCTGTAATGAGGATTCTTAGCAAGCTGACAAAAAGAAATAATGACATTTTTTGGATAAAGAAGAGAATGTTAGATAAATGTAAGGAAAATGATCTCTGCAACACTGGTAATATAGCTGTAAGAATACAATATCTTATTTAATCTGTGTTTCAGAATGATGCAGAAATACTAGAGAGTTGAAAGCATGGTTGTAAAAGAGATCTTGGAATTGAAAAGCAAGATGTATGCTTAAAACATACTGAGTCTGATTGTTGTGAGTAGGTGCTTATGTGTTGAAAACTTGTATTTTCCTGGTCAACCTTTAGGTTGCTGAGAAAAGCATAATGTTCCAAGGAAAGTTTTCACACACACACACACACACACACACACACACACACAGATGAAAAGATCAGGGAATCTGAACTAAAATCAGTGCCTTGAAAGGTAATTGAATGCTAAGTGTGACAAGATAGACTTAACTGTGAAGAATTATGAGCAGTTAGTTTTAAACACTCGCCTATGAAGGGGAACTGCTGAATGATGGAAATGATGCCAGGAAGCATTATTACAATTTCTAGGATGAACTGACCATGTGTGGAAAGATAAGAGCAGTTTTTTGCATGTGAGAAGATGAAATGTAGTAAAGCTTTTGTTAGAATCAGCAGACAGGAAAAGAAAGGAACAAAAGAAAAGCATTGTTATTTTCATTTGGGAAGTTCTGAAAGAAGTGGGGAGCTGAATAAGGAACAGCCTAGATACAAAACCAATTGAGGGAATAGATGATTGGATCAATATACTTAAGAATGGGCAATGAACTTGAGCATGAAATGGATTCAAGTTGTCTTTCCTGCCAGGAGAACCAGTGCTACCATTTCTGTCTGGGAATAGGTCAAAGATTAGCGCAGAGACTGGAGTAAGAACTCAAAAATTAAGCATTGGCTTAGATAACCATCAGAGAAGTCCTTGTTCCTAGAAAATGAGTGACAAAGCTTGGCTTCTTAGAAGTGATTGACAAATGGTTCCAGTACTGATTCTGTGATTCAAATTTCTTATCCTTGTATTGTCGTATTTGGGGATGTTTGTGGGATTAATTTCAATGGGTCAACACTGTCTGGGTACCTTGGGTACTAGTTTTCTGTGACTGAAAATGTGACTACAACTTAAATAGCTTGAAATGTAAAAAATGAAGGGAGAAGATGGAGATTCAGCTAACTTGAATACTGTTATCTTCTACATAAAATCAGCATGATCAGATCAGTCAGAAATACAACAAAGGAGAAGGGAACACTAGAGGAGGATAGGTAGCAAAGAGGAAGTGTAGATAACATTTAAGGAAATATGGTTCAAGTCCAAGGAGGAAGGTAATTGCCCTATGATTCTTTTTGTGAAATTTCCCCCTTCACTCCCCAAATACGGCTGTCAATCCATAGCTTAGGGAATACTGTGCGTCTGCAAGGGATCTCAGAAAGCCTGGAAAGACCAATGTGGGATGTAAAACTGGATGTGAAGTGGATAGAAATTATAGTGGGAAAGGTGACTGGAAAACCATGATTGAAGTTTGCATATGTCAGTGGGATGAGATAGGACTTTACATCAATATTGAGATGAACGATAACTGTTGCAAGGAGTAGTGTGGGTAAAAGAGTTGGTTAGGATGAAAATAATATTGCAGAGTGTGCAGGTAGAAGAGCTGCTAAGTCAGTTCTGTGGTTCTGTAGTTGCCAAGAATAGATCTGAATGATGATTGCAGTTCCCTAACAATGCTGATACCTCTGGTAATATCTGGAATGTGTTGTCCTGGAAGACATTAATTTTTAAGTCACAAACTAGGTTAGATGTTTGTTTCAAAAATGATGTAACTGTAATTTCTAGTTATTGCTAGAAGTGATAGTTAATAAGTTTAATCAGCTGTCGATCATGGTGTTTGTTCATCATGGTCTTTTATATGATATCATTAAAGATTACATTTATAGCATTTATTTTAAGTAGTGAGTAGGTTACAGAAGAGTGAAAATTTGGAGCAAGTAATTCAATCCATATGAAGCAGAAGGATAAACAAATGGAAAAAGCCATGAAATTTTATTTCAAACCCACCATTTTGAAATTCTGGGAGCTAGGTAAGGAGTTATGAGGACCAATAGTATTAATCATTTTTTTTTGCCAAAATGTTGACTGTAGTAATGAAAGTTACTGTTCACACACAGTTGTGTGGGATCATTCATACAGAGGAATAATTTTGTACAGGATGAAATAGATGACCTCAACAGCTGGTGTAATGGAAACAGAATTTAATAGTTTAAAAAGAAGACTTAAAGAACACCTGTTTGAAGCAGCACAGAAAGAGAGGAAATGCACAAATTAGGAGATGATGATTGTAAATTTGATACTCATGAACTTGTCAAATGTTGTAGTAGTTATCTCAGGTTATTTTCAAAAGAACTAAGTACATATGTCAGACTTTTTTTTCTTTTATAAGACAAATTGGAACAAACTTTTCCTGCAGTGTAGTCTGTGATTTTATTTGTCAGCATTCAAGAAAAATAAATTCAAATTAGAACAAGTGCAGAGTTGACTTAACTGGAGTGATTAGATAAGGGTCAGTTAATTTCATGAGGAGATTGAGAGCTTGGTTTGTTTAGTTCAGCACAGCTATGCTTGGCAAGAGTTCTGTATCTGTTGAAGGAAAGAAAGGTTTTTAAGGTAGAGAGTGATGTTAACCAAGATCAGATGAGCACAGGCTTAAATGGGAATTAGAAGGTTTCAGGAAATTAGTGTCTGGAATAGCCTTTAAAGATAGATGATGCTTTTTGAAAGGGAGCTGGATGTGTTTTTAAGAGAAGTGATGCTGTATATGCTTGCAATATTGAAGGACTGGGCTCACTGATACGAAGGTTATATTCTGTCTTATGCTGTACCATGTTCCCTGTTGAAATTATATTGTTTAATGCTTAACTCACGTACTCAAGTAAAGAAATGAGATTTTTTTATTTATTACCATATTTTAAAACATTTTTATAATTAATAATACTAACCTATTTTCTCACTTAACTATTTAAGAAAACCCAAAATTTTACCGTTTTATTTTTCTTCCAAGAATGATTTCATTTCTGTGCATGGAATAAACTAATTCAAACAATAGAAATAGTTTGTCTTCTCCTGGAAGATCTACTGCCATCAGAATTCACCTAGTATTTCAGCAAGATCAGTTTCTCAATGATTAGCCCATTCCTTTTGCCATTTAGTGATTCAATGTTCTCTAAATCTTTGACAACCAATTTGTATTGCTTCAGTTCTTCACTTCCCTCTTTGTGAATTTTATAGTTGGCATAAGTGACAGCACGTTATTAAACATCCAGATCATACCAGCTTTTCTCTCTAGAAGTGAAGTGTCTGCCTGGGTGCTTTGTTTGAAAATACAGGCATGAAAATGAGCTTGAGTGCCCAATCTGAAAATTTCTTTTTGCTTATGGAAATTTAGCTTTGTTCACGGGCATTGGGTTTTTTTTACTGTTTGAGATTTGGAAAGAATCAGTAGCAGAAGAGTGCTCTATTCAGAGGTACAGAAGTGAGTTTTGCCATTTCTGGTATTTTGTACTTGTCTGCTCAAAAGTCAGTAATGAGCAAAGTTACATATTCTGTTTGATGGAAAGTGAAGATTTGAGTGTATGAGTTATTGTCATCTTGGTGAGATCTCAAATATTATGAATATCTATCTAGTTACTCAAAATTTCTGAAGGATGAAAAAGTAGAAAGACTTAAAGTAATCACCGAAAAGGCTTTTTGTTTTTGTTGAGACAGTTAATTCTTTTTTCCAAGAATATGAATTTCTGCATTCATTTTTAAGAGGTCTACCATAGATGGTTAACTTAGTTACAGCTTCAGCAGTGGAGCAAAAATGCTATAGCTCCATCATTTCTAGTTTTTTAATGGAGCAGTACTGCATTGTTGAAACAGGTTCTTTCTAAAAATAAGGTCAGATCAAGTGGCTGGTGCAATTGGAGGCCATTGGAAGGGAACACTGATTATGTATGTATATAATTAAGTACCTTTGTTTGTTAGCTGATTGACAGCACTTCAGCTTTACCACATGTTATGTTTTGTTCCTAATCCTCCATATTTTGGACTAAAAAAGTTTGGAATCTTTTTTTCTGAGTTGTTTTTAGTGCTTGTGTCATTGAATTCTTTTTGAGGGGGATTTGGAATTGATATCTGGAAGCTGCTCTTGGTGAGGGTTCTGTTTGATCTGCAGTGACTTCAGTTATCAAGAGCATTTTAAACTACAGGTTGTTCAGTCATTTCACTATGTTGTTTTCACAATGGTGGTGGCTGTGTTTTGGAGTTGTCCAAAAGTTTTTGTTCACAGGTAGGTAGTAATGTAAATACTTTAGGCAAATATTCATGATTGTTCATGCATTATTGAAAGTGGTATGTAGTGGGTTGACCCTGGCTGGATGCCAAGTACCTGTTAAAGCCACTCTCTCACTCTCCCTCTGCAACTGGACAGAGGAGAGAAAAAAATACAGCTAAGGATTCATGAGTTGAGATAAGAGCTGGGAGAGGTCAGTGACTGATTACCTTCACAGGCAAAACAGACTCATAGTGGGGATATTATTTAAATTTATTACTAACAGGATAGGAGCCAAAGAGTTAGGAAAAAAAAATCTTAACAACACCTTCCTCTCACCCCTCCTTCCTTCCATGTTCTCCCTCCTCCCCCCCAGTGGTGCAGGGGGACAGGGAATGGGGGTTACGGTCAGTTGTTGTTTCTGCTGCTGCTCAGAGAGAGGAGTCTTTCCCCTGCTCCTGTGGGGTCCCTCCTATGGGAGACAGTCCTTGATGGACCTCTCCAGCATAAGTCTGTCCCACGGGCAACAGCTCTTCCCAAACTGCTGTCCCATGGGTCATTCCTCCATGGGATGCAGTCCTTCATGAATGAACTGTACCGATGTGGGTCCCCCACAGGGGCCACAAGTCCTACCCAGGAAAAACGTGCTCCAGCGTGGGCTTCCCTTTCCATGGCCTGCAGGTCTCCGACAGGACCCTGCTCCATCTTGGGCCTCCCATGGGTTCACAGCCTCCTTCACACATCTACCTGCTCCAGCAAGGGCTCCTCCATGGGCTGCAGGTGGGTCTCTGCACCCCGATGGTCCTCCATGGGCTGCAGGGGCACAGCTGCCCCACCATGGTCTGCACCACGGGCTGCAGGGCCTCAGCTCTGGTGCCTGGAGCACCTCCTGCCCCTCCTGCACTGACCTTGGTGTCTGCCTTGTTCCCATGTTCTCACTCCACTCTTCCCTGGCTGGAATTCTTTCTGTGCCACAACCTTCTGTTCTTAAATATGTTATCACAGAGGTGTTACTATTGCTCCTGATTGGCTTGGCCTTGGCCAGCGGCAGCAAGTCCATCCTGGAGTCGGCTGGCATTGACTCTGCCGGACAGGGGAAGCTTCTAGCAGCTTCTAACAGAAGCCAACCCTGTAGTCCCCCCTCCGCTACCAAAACCCAGCCACAGAAACCCACTACATGGTATTAGTTAAAATTTGGCAGTGTGTAGGAAGATTTGAAGATAAAAATTATATGCTGCCATTTAAATTTCATAATTTTGTCTGGTCTTCTGTGATCACATACTCTTTGTGAAGGAGAAGAGAGGGATGTGCTTACACAATATTCCTCCTATTTAATGATTTATTTTCATATATTATGTTTCATATAATAATATGCATTTCAAGAGACTGATGGATAGTACAGAATCATAGAATGATTTGGGTGGGAAGGGATCATCAGCTAGATGATCTAGTTCCAACCCCCCTGCCATAGGCAGGGAAACCTTCCACTAGACCAGGTTGCTCAAAGATCCATCCAGCCTGGCCTTTAACACTTCCAATGATGGAACACCCACAACTTCTCTAGGCAACCTGTTCCAGGGTCTCACTACCCCTATTGTAAAAAAAAAATAAAAATTTCTCACTCATGTCCAATACAAGTCTTCCCCATTTCTGTTTAAAACAGTTGTCCCTTGTCCTGTCACTACAGTACTATTTATATATAGAAAGGCTGCACTAAGATCTCCCCAGTCCTTCTCTTCTCCAGGCTGCACAACCTCAGTTCTCACTGAGAGGTGCTCCAGCCCTCTGATGATCTTCATGGTCCTCCTTTGGACCCACTCCAGCAGGTTCATGTCCTTCTTGTGCTGGGGGCCCCAGAGCTGAATGCACTAATTCAGGTCGGGTCTCATGAGAGCTGAGTAGAGGGGCAGACTCACATCCCTTGATCTGCTGCCCATGCTGCTTTAGATGCAGCCAAGGATTGCATTTCTGGGCTGCAGATGCACACCGCTGGCTCATATCCAGTTTTTCATCCAGTGATGTCCCCAAGTCCTCAATTCCTTCATGCCACAGTCTGTATTGATACTGGAGATTGCTCCAACCCAGGTGCAGGACTCTGGGTTTTCACATAAGCAATACACATTCTGTTTAAGTAAATAAAATCTTTAATCTGATTTGCGCTGAAAAATCCACAAAATTATTGATATTTTTGTTTCAATAGTCTGAAAATTCACTTTAATCTCTTGTTTCCATAGGAAACATCTGTCGCTCTCCAATAGCTGAAGCAGTTTTTAGAAAACTTGTAACTGATGAAAAAGTTGAACATAAGGTAAGCTATTTCTTCCTGCCTAAGAAATTACTGTCTTGTAGCCAGTTAGAACTGTAAGCAGTGAGAAAGGAAACTTAAAAATATAAATTTGTTTTTCTGTAGTGGAGGATAGACAGTGCAGCAACATCTACCTATGAAATAGGAAGCCCTCCTGACTATCGAGGACAGAATTGCATGAAGAAGCATGGCATTCCCATGAATCATATTGCCAGGCAGGTACTGTACTTTAATTTTCTTTAAATATGTGTATGTATTTGTTTTGTTGTTACAGTGGAGGACAGACAGTGCTGCTGTTTCAGACTGGAACGTGGGGCGCTCCCCAGATTCAAGGGCTTTAAACTGTCTAAGAAATCATGGCATTGAGACAGCCCATAAAGCACGGCAGGTAGAAGAGAGTATATTTTCTTTTTTATTCATACCCATGCTTTGTTTAGCCCTAACCATTGCAATCACGGAAGTCATTTGACCAATGCATGGTTAAGCATCAAGTAATAAATACTATATGTAGTTTTTCAAAGGACTTCAAAGTGGCCTTATTTTTCTAGTTGAGCTTAATGAGTTTCTTGTTACCAAGCTTCATTGGAGGTATAACTAGGAAGCATTGGAGCAGTTTGTGCATTATGGAAAAATCTTACCTTTAAATGTTTAGTTTTTTGGGCATTTTTTAAATACTTTTTAAAAATGGATTTACTCTAGTAATCTGTGATGCATCCTTCAGCAAAAAATTGCATATTTATTTAACAAGTCCAAAAAGAAGTAGAATACCTGTTCATCTGTCACAAAAAGCTTCTGCTCTTGCATGAAGATCTTTTAAAAATATTTAGAGTGCTAAATTAGAATGAAAGCACTCAAACCCAAGATTAGTAGCACAGTTGGTGGTAACTTCAGAGGAAAACATACCCTTGAAGCATTCTTAAGGATAAGACAGGTTTGTCACTTAGTGAAATCCTCTAAGTTTTAACCAAAACTCGTATCTGTTTTCAATAACAAAAGAACATGTATTTCCATGCTGCATTCCAGACAGATTGGAAGTAAATGTGTCTGCATCTATTTAAATAATTCAGACACTCAAATAAATGCACATAATTTACCTCAGTTAACTATTCTCTGGATATAAGATATTCCTTTAGGGCTTGACCTTTACTTAGTTTGAGTTTATGCCACTAGTTCTTGTACTGACAAAAAGATCAAGTAGTCTTGGTATTATCTTACATTTCTGTTCCCTTCAGAATTTTACTAGACCATACTGAGGTCATATTTACTTTCTTCACTTTCAAAGACCACATGTTTAGTTTTTTGACTTTTTAAAATAAATTCTCTCAATTAGTCAATTGCCCTCTACTGACCTCTCCTGATGTTAATCTCCCTTTATATAATAACCAGAATTAAGCACAGCAACATTTCAGATTTTTCATTATATTACTATTAGAATAATTACTAAATAAAGTCTGTTGTAATCTTTTCCTGTTACAAGTTCTGGATTTACTATTTATCAGTGCTTGAAAGCATCATTACTTGGCAATATACAAGCTAAATGGTACTGAAACTATTCAACCAGTGTTTCAGTCACAGCAGTGTAACATGTTTGTCTTCTTAGAAGATATGCCTTGGAAACTTAAGAACTGTTCTTGGATATTCCTAGAGTAGTTTGTGAGCAGTTAAACTAAAGCAAAGGACCCAAAATGAGTTGATCCTCTGCCTTGAAACGAATCTCTATATCCTCCTTTGGCAGAGAGGGAATGGAAACACTTTAATGAAGACATTTGCTTATACATTCTGGCAAATGAAGAGATTCTTAAAGCAGAAGACCCTAAAATGTTACATATACAGGGAGAGAAAATTAACAAGAATGAGACAATAAAATGAAAGACTAACAGGATGAAAATTTGTCGAAAACATCCCAGTACAAGCAGTTTCTTTTATAAATTTAAGGAAAATCTTCAAATCCCTGAGCTGCAGGTAACTGTTCATTTTGCAGTGATGTTAACTATGTAACTCCAGTTTACTTTTTTTTCCAAACTTCTGTCAAATGGTCTCTGTTGATTCTCTAAACTGCAGACCTGTTATGGTCTTGTCGTACTTCTGAAGAGAGAGGGACTCAAGAGTGTAAAATAGGACTTTTCAGAGTGGTCAGATAAATACAAGTGGAACTGTGTTTGTTTTAGAGACAAACTCAAGGATAGAATTTTGTGTGAGACTTGTTTCAGAACAGATTAAGGAAAATTTAATACAGAAGCTGCAGAAATAGAGAGCAGGGATTTACCTTTGTTGCCTTTGAAATACTGTCTTAAGATAAGTACCTCATACAATTATCCTCTTCACTCCTGTGGAATACTGGTACCCTCCCAGTGAAAGTCACTTTCTTTCATGTAATTTTGTGCATAATTATGATAATCATGGATTTTACCTTTTTTTAGTTCAAAACTACAAGAATGATTTATGTAAAAGGGAATGTTAAGTCGGTTGCATCCTACCATCATATGCAGTGATCTTTTAAGTGAAAGGTGAAGTATAAAAATAAATGTATATACAAAATAAAGAGTTGTTAACATTTTAGCCGATGGTGGGCTGCTGTGTGTTTATGTACCCACTGCAGTTCTCTGAGCTCTTAGTCTTCATGCACAAACCACATAAGTTTTAATCAGTTTCACTTTTATTCATGCTGAGGCCAAAATTGATTTTCCTATGACTCATACCGTGCATTTGCCTTAAATATGAAATTGAGATTAGAAGCAGGTTGTATTAAACACTGTTTCACAACTGGATAAATTTGAGGATTATTGCTTCTCTTGGGGTTTTAGACAGAGAAAATGAGATTTTTCCTTCTGTAAATAAAGGAAAATGTTTAACAAATAAATTAACAATGGTTATATGCATTTTTTTAATGCAAGGTTATTGTTGTCTGCGTAGTTCCATCCAAAGTTGAACTTGAGCTCTCCACTACTCTTCTCAAAATGTACATAAATTTTTATGTCCTCAGTTCCCCCAAAATACTAGTTTTCATAGTTTTGAGGAATATCTTCAGTTCCCTGGAGTTTGGTCAATTAGGCTTTTTGTATCTGATGCTGCTGTAGGGCTTAAGAGCAGAAGCCAAATGGTAATCTTGGTTTTAGGGCTGCATTTGCATCTGTGTTAGTGCTGGTCATAGGATAATAACTGTAACATTGTCAAGTGGGAAGTGTGGCAGGTGTGTTTTTCCTTTTTTTCTTAATTTTTCTTCTTACATATGTCTGTATAACAAAGAAATCTGTGCCCTCATATTTTCATAGGGGCCTGTATTTAGCTGTGTAGAGCAATCAGAAGCAGCTTGTAGAGGTACTGCTTAGATTTGCCAGGAAAACAGAGCTATTTCCACTGCAAAAATATTTTCATAGGTCAGAGGCACTGCATGAATACAGCAAATATTTTTACAGTGAAAATAAACAAGTCTGTTAGTTTTTACCATTAACCCTTTCTTTTCTCATACTTCCCCGACACACCTCACCCCTTCAATTCTCTTTGTGTGGAATGTTTCATTTATGGCTTTATTCTGGTGATAATTTCTGTCTGTCTTTTCTTACTCCCTGTTATGGGAGCTTAATCAGTATCTATTTGCTGTTTGCACAAAATGGATGTTTTACCATCTAAATCTTTTCTTAGTATGTAAGTAATTTTTACAAGTTAAACCTCTGACTTACAGTATGATGTTTTGTCTTTTTGTCTGTTTACTTGCTTACTCACCTCTCTAGCCCATCCTTCCCAGAGATGCCTGCCAGAAAAACCTGTTCTGAACAAACTTTCCAAGTTTATTGGTTATGATACTTCACATAGGACACATTGGCCACTGTGTGAAATGCAGTCTTAATGTGAACTCATTATAGATTTTGTTCTTTTTATTCATCCTCATTATGGACACTTGGTTCAAAACCCTATACTAGCATTGTGGGCATGGGCTGGGAACATTTTAGCCTAAGCTTAAATGTAAACTGAAATACAATGACAGCTGTCATTGCAGCTGTCTTTATAACAGGAGAGATGACATTAGTACTTAAGTTAGTGGTTTATCTGCTATGTTTGCCTATCTGCCTCTGAGCTCAGATCTCTGAATTTAGTTAATATTCATGTTTAGGGGTCAGTAAACTACAGGAAAGAAAAAGAACAGATTGTATTATGGTAGGAAGATTACAATAGATTTTTTTCACATCATACTATAAATTTTGTGAATTTACATGGCCTAAAATATTGTGGATGCATTTGTTTTTAAGAGATTGTAACTCATACCATCATACTTCAGCTTTGAATTTCACCTGGTAACTTTTCCTGTGCAGTGGCAAATTTCTAGACTGGAAGTATTGCAAGTGATTCCAGGTTACCTACATTTTTGTTGTTCTATCCAGAAAGTAATTTTTCTATTTTATTTTTAACCATTTTTATTGCATAGTTTCCACATTTGGAAATCTGCTTTAGTTTTAGTAGTTGAAAAGTACTAGAAATGTCACTTGTAATGATGTCTAAGTTGCTGCATGAAATATAAAAAAATGAAGAAAAAAAAGGAAAGATTGGTTGAATAGCTGACTCGGAGTTTTTTATGGAATTCTTGCAGAAATGGATAAATAATCATGGTAAAGTATATTTAAAATGCCACAACTTATTGTAAAAATTTATGAAGATGCAGTTTTATTCTTTCCACCTGTGTCTTTTTTAGTAAATCAGAGATACAGAATTTGAAAATACTTTTTTTCCTCTTCTTATAAATCAAATGAAGCTTTTAGGCTAAAGCATCTGTTTTTAATTCTAGGTTACTAAAGAGGATTTCCAGACCTTTGATTATATACTTTGCATGGATGAGAACAATCTAAGGTAATGTATGAAGAAATGGAACAAATTCATGTGGATTACTTATAGTGATGTCTCATAAGTCACTTTGAAGACAGATGTCACATTTTACTGCTTAGCTTGTCTTGGTGTTCTTTTGTTTTGGGGTTTTTTTTCAAACGTGTATGTGAATGATATCCTATTAGGATAGATTCTTCACTTCTAATAAGTTTAATGAGCTAGAAGTCAATGGTTTATTTGTGTGATATGTGCCAATCAAGGATTAAGGATGGAAATTTAGGTACTTTGTGCTATATACAGCTGATGCCTGTATAGTTAAGAATGAGGGTGTACTTAATGTCTTGATTGAAGTGATCTGTTTTTCTAATTGCATGGTACTTAACAGACAAACTGTGGCAACTTGGAAAGGATTAAATATGGTAACAGTTTTTTTACTTTTTTTATAGAAATAGAATGAGCTCTGAAATAAGCAGAGTTGTTAGCTGGGGGAAGTCTTGTTTTATTGTTAGCTGTGTTCTAATTAAGTGCTCTTTAGAAAGATTTGGTGAAGTAGCTGCCTAGTGTAAAAACTGGGTATCACTAACAAAATTTCTACTCAAGTATATACATATGAGTACTAAGGAGCTGAGCTTTCAAAGTGCTTGTAAGAGCTATTGTAAAGTTAGTTTAAAAAAGCCGAAACCACCACAACCAACAACAAAACGAAACCCAAATGAAACCCTGTTAGTAGAACATAAAGACTTCTAGAAGCAGCACCACTTCACTAAGTATGATTTTGTTGAATTTTCTAGAGTATGCTGGATGACCTCTCTTCCAGAGTCTGCATGAACAAAGGGTATACAACACTTGACTTGATTGCAGTGTCTCAGGCAATGACGTGACTAGGCTTACTTCTATTTTCACTTGAATTCCTAAACAGAAACTTCAATTAACAATTTATATGATATGAACTATAGAGCAGAAGAAAGGTCAGAACTACAACTGGGATATTGCTACTGCTACACTACAGTTTCACCTTAAACTTGCACTGAGTTCAGCCATTTGTAGCACTGGGAGGGCAAGCTGATTACAGGTGTTGATGGAATGCCTCATGTCAGAAAAGGAAGATTTGGGACATCCCTTTTCTTTAGTACCAGAGCCATCTGACCCTCTCCTGTTCACAAAGTGGTCTGTCAGAAGCCTTTAAGAAAATGGTTTGATGTTTTCTCTAGCCTTTTATTATTGGAAAATTTATTGAAAATCTGTAAATTCAAGCAATACCTTCTTGGTTGAAAGAGGAGCCCTGATTTTTCTTCCAGCAAAACCAGTATTGTGGTCTCATTGCTATTTCTAAACTATTTGAAATTAATTTATCAGAATGAGTAATTAGAAATTTAATTTCTGAACACTGATATGCTTATGACTAAGTATTCACAGGGGCTTTTTTGCCTTTTTTAATGTTAAGTAAAATGATGATTTGGTATGGAAATGTGTAATTAAAAGAATTTAGTATGTTCTGGCAGTTCATTGTGAAAATCATAGTACTGAGCTGCCTTTATTCTGGAGATGATGAGAGGTGCATTTTAACTGCCTTTGGGATCATAGATGGCCATTTGTAAGTAGATGGGGAAAATACCATCTCAAAACCAGAATGTTTTATCAATGAGAGGTGATGTAGAAAGAAGAGGATGTGACAACTGATAAAATGTTACAGTATATCAAAAGGAAAACAGGTGTAGATCAGTCATTTACCATTTTCTGTTAACTGACTGTAGTAGGACTTCACATGAGTTAGAGGTAGTATTGATAGAACTTGCAGTACACCAATTTAATCTGGCTTTGAACAGGTAAGAGATGCTTACTCATACTTCTGGAGAAATATCTGAATAATTTCCATTGGTTTTTGTTCAACACAAGCTAAGGGTAGATATTGAAGGTATTAATAATTGATTTGAGGAAGAAGTTGCTGAACTTACTGTTACAAAATTTTGTTAAGCTACAGGTTGAGTGCCTGACTGTTTATGCTCTGAATTAGGTTTATGTGTATGTCTTCCATACTCAATTAAACCAGACCCCACACAACAGGAAAGAAACAAAACCAAGCAGCAGTGTAGGGTCCACAGGATTGAGTCCAGACATGAGTTATTTTCCTGTGTTGTCTAGAAATGGTCGTGAACATCTTGTGTTGATGCCAAAATTCTGGCAAAAAATTCAGGGGAAAATTTTATGTTTTCTTTTACAGAGATCTGAACAGGAAAAGCAACCAAGTTAAAGACTGCAAGGCCAAAATTGAGCTACTTGGAAGTTATGATCCACAGAAACAGCTTATTATTGAAGATCCGTACTATGTATGTGTAAGAAATTCTTTGGGTGGCTTGATTAAAAATTGTGTATGTGTAGTATATAATCTTTCTAGATCCCACAGTTGGCATGTGACATACAATGTAAAGTTATACAAAGCCAAGTGTAAACATATTTTTTTTTAATGACAAGGAAAGAATATAAATTACTGGATTAGGAAAGGATAACATGTCTTTATGCTTGCATTTATTTACATTTAAATGCAGTGCACCTATATTTTTAATACTGGTGAAGGCCTGATTGATCAGCCTCCTTGCAGAGGATGTAATGAGGAAAGATAGAGACAAAGGCATGGACACAGGTAGTCAGAGAAGTTGAATAATACAAGCCAAGAGCAAACAATTAGATTAATATTCTTCAGTTTAGCAAACAGAGGTGGATAAAGATGCAGTAGGGTTCTATAAAATCTTGATGTAATGGGAAAAACTAAATAAGGAATTGCTCTTCATTACCCAGAAAGTAGAGAATATGAAATGGTTTTAATGGGGGAAGCAGATTCAAAACAAAAAGAGTTTTGTTTTGTTTTCCTTTTTTGCACAGTGCTTCATTAAACTGTGAAACTCAACTGGAAAGGTTAGTGGGAATGTAAAGAAAAAGGGAAAAAATTTATAAGGGCTAAAAAAGTGAATAGAAGAAAAATGTGTGAAGAAAATATGTGAAGGAAAGTCATCTGGGACTGTTGAATACAAAGTCACAGTGTTTGTGGAAATCCTTGAGATCAAATTAGAGAGAAATATGCAAAAACTATCACCATGTATTTGCACCATTTTTATTCTTTCCTTGTGTCTGTTATTTGGCATTAATGACAATGGAGAAACTAGTATGCAATTTTTATTTTTTTTTAGTTAGTACTGTTATTCTTACAGTCTTTTTCCTCTCTTCTTTTCCAGGGGAATGAAAAGGACTTTGAAACTGTTTACGAGCAGTGTCTTAGATGTTGTAAAGCATTTTTGGAGAAGCCTCATTAATGCTTCATAGTTTAATTTCTAAAAGAAAATAATTAGCTTTTCCTCAAATATGTAAAGTTTACTTGATTGATACATTTAAATTGTAAAATTATGCCTCTGTGTTCAATACTTATTCAGTTGAATTTTGTATTTTAGCTTTTCTGTCATCTAATTAAAAAATATAGAAAGGTTTTAATTAGATTACACGATCAACCATTTTGTCACTCATCAGTGTAGTAATAAAGTATATAATTCAGGATTAATTTATCTGTAAACTCTTCAGTGCTTTCTCACAAGCACTGCAAAAGTAACATCTTGCTTCTTTATGTGCTGTATTAACTAAACTGAGGTCTTGTCATTGTGTCCTTAGTGAGTTAACTTCAGTCAGCTTTCAGTGGGAATCTGAGATAATGGTTGATGTGTAACTGGGATGTGTCAGTATCATGAGGCAGCCTTTGAATGGAAGCTGTTCCTGTTTCACAGGAAGCCTTCTAGACTCAAAGAACTGCTGCCTGACAGACATTGCTCTTAGCACTATTTGAAAGCTTAAGCAAGCAAAACCTCCTTGTGTGTCATCAGGATCCAGTGAAAATAGCTTTTTCTGTCAGTTTAAATCCTTAGTTATTCAAAGAAGAAATAATTTTTGTTCCAGTTCACTTTTATACTATTGAAGATGAACAAAGTTCAGAAACTGATTAGGACTTCTGGTCTTCCTTTGGTCTTCTGGGTGATTCGTAGCACACTGACACAAGTACATGAAACATAGCATTTACTTTGATGACAAAAAAAAAAAAAAGCTGAAATGTGAAATCACATTTTGTATCTTATAGTAGTAAAATACTCAAATCCATGCAATATAATAGATGAGAAACTTGCTATAATTCCAGTTCCTACATGAGGGTCAGACAGTATTTACAGATTTACTCAGGAGAATGGACAGCCTGTCAGAAGTGTTCTCTGAGAGCATAGTTCAACCCAAACAGAGTTCATCTGTACTGTAGTACAAAGTAAACCAAAGGCCAGTAAGTAGATAGTTCTGCTCTTGGACAAAATGCTTTGTAAAAATCTGTACCTGCTTGTCTGAACATCACCTTTCTTGTCTGCCTTAGAAATGTAAATGCACTGAGATCAGTAATGTAACTGGTACCATGATGATTTTTCCTATTTTGACTAGTATCAGCATTGGTATGGACTAGCATTACCACATTATCTGTAAAACTGGATCTATAAAATTTGGTTTCATATTTATTTAGCCTTTTTTTTGTGTCTCTTCCTGCCTTCCAAAGTAGTAGTCTCTGTATTTGTAGCCTATTTTATCTTCTGGGGGAGAGATGTATTTCAATAGAGGATACTGTTACTCCTGGGGAAGTTGGAATCCTGGTGTCACTCAGTGTGTGTTGAAGCCTTCACCATAGGAATTAAATTTCTTGGGACTTTTGCTGTAGAACAGCTATTTTGTGTTATGGAGGTTTCTGTTTTGTGCTAAAATTTCAGTCACACCTATAACTTAAGAACCTGCTTACAAAAAGGCAGGTGGTACAGGGAACGCTTAAACACAGAAATCAGAATCTTTGTGCATTATTGCATTACCAGTAGTTTTGACTTCTAAAAAACAAGCTAGAAATTTGCAAGTTAATAGCTGTTTCACTTCAGGGACAAAGAATAATACAATATTTCAGGTCCGACTAAGCACTGACTCTGGAAAAATTATTGTCCTTTGCTTTTATGCATGCTTTTACAAAGTAAATGGGGAAAAATGATGGGCAGTAGGGACAAACCCTCTTAAATGTGGTTTTATGCATTAACCTCAAAGGTGGAAGTGTTTAGGCATAATCTAATATTATTCTCTGCCTGAATGACCATTTCAAAGATTCCAGTGAAATTAAAATAACTCACAAGATTTAGAACATGATGACTTGTACTTTCCCATTCATGGTTGTGTAGGAATTCAACAGTTTCCTACATACTAAAGCTAAGATTTAAAGGTCTTAAATCTTTATCTTTGAGCTGCTGGGGTAACAGAAAGGACATAAAAGGATATGGTTGTTTACCTTTACTAGGCTTAGCAATCTTCCTGTAAAGTGATACAAACTATTTGTGTTAAATTCAGTTCAGATTTAAAAGTTTCAGCCTTGAGATACATATTCAGCAAGTAATCTGTTGGCTACATAATTCACTAAGTGTACTAGGAGGAGTAAGGTGATAGATTGATTTTTATCATTAGTAGTTTTTTTTTCTGGAAGAAGGGAAGGAGATGACCATGGTATTATATACAAATTTGTAGAAGCCAAGAATAGAGAACTGGAATTGCCTTCAGGAGGGACAGTTGCATGGTACTGTTTGATCAATGGAACCACAGTGAAGCACAGAGTTCCACCGACACGTTTACTGCAGGTGAGCAGCTGAGTGAATCCTGTAGAAGTAGATTCCTTAAACTACCATGTTTCCTGTAGCCATATATTGCATCCATTGAGAGATGAAACTTTAACATTTAGTGTTCACTGAAAGCAAATAAAAACTTGTAATTCTCTCCTGCTAAACACAGCCACGTTCTTGCATGGGATTTTGTACTTCTGCCATTTTCTCTTTTCTTCTAAAGAGCTGGATGCTGAAGGCTCTTAAGTGTCCATTTCAAGAATCTTAGCTCCTAGAGTTTTCAGGGTGGGGAGGGATGTTAGTTTCGGTTTTATATTTTGTGGTTCAAATTGAGGATAGAAAGAAAACTAAATGCCAGTATAAGTTAAAAGTACATGTGGTTCATCTACAGATTGCACATAAAAAATTTCTTCCTGTTTGAGCCATTTTATTTTGTCAACTGAATTTAATATCTGATTTAAGGAAGAAAGGGAAATGTGTATCAAGGTTTCTCAAGTAAGTGTTCACTGACTTCTTAAAAATTCTACAATAGTAAAATGATTTACTGGACATTTGCTGATTATATTGCCTTGCAGTATCATGAATAGACTACAGATTATTAAAAAAAACCCCACAACAACAAAACCCACAAAAACAAACAAAACCCCAAAACCAAACATGAACAAAAAGCCCCCCCCAAACCAAATCCCAAACAAAGAAAAAATCCTAAAACAACTGCTATTCATAAAAAACATTCCATTTTATAATGCTGGAGAGAATTGGAGCAGCCTTGTGGGCTTGGAAGACACACAGAGAGTGTCCAGATTACTGAACTTCTCTGAGGTGGATATAACTTTCCTTCTTACACTAGTGAGCTCTTACTGGAAAGAGGTTTAAGTGTGAATAAATGACAGTAGCTACCAGAAGGTAGCTTGTTTACCTGGATTCAAAGAACAGAAAGCAAATTGAGAACAACTTAATACCAAACACTTTATTACTTACGCTTGTTATTTACAGTATTTACATATTGCACGTTCGCTGGAATGTTTTATACATTTATATAAAGTAAATTAATGGCAGCTTGTGTTTGTGTACAAAATCCATGCTCCACTGTCCCAAAAAGTATGTCTACTTGGAATTACGTTCCTGTTTGTCATGCAGTTTGTACTCCCAGGGTACAATGTGACCCCAATGCAAGTCTGTTTTAACCAAACTTTTAAAAAAATTGCATAAGCATGAAGGGTGTCAAGTGACCACAACTACCGTGGAGCAGATCTTTAGTAGTTCTAGATATACAAACAAACATTCCTTAAAATTTTAGAATTAAGCAATAGAACATCAATTTTCTTGGTGAAATATTTGTGTTTACATAATTTTTGGCAGCATTACACATCAATTGTAAAGTGTGTTTTTAAGTACAGAGCATTAAGTACTACTGGCAGTTATGCTACTGTAAAGAATGTCAATCTGCAAACTTGATGGCATACAAAATGCATGTTAAAAGAATTATGGGAAGTAGTCTGTCAATCTGCAAAAATAAATCTCTTGTTCACAATGGAATTTGCTAAAAGGTAGTAAGTTCTATTTCCCTGTTGGTTTCCAAGGCACTTCTCTTGGTTCTTGGTGTTTCTTGTCATGGTAATAACATCTGGTGGATTAAAAGAAAGAAGAAAATTGCCTTTCACTATTTTTATATTCACATAGATGTGTTTCAAAATGTGTTTATCATGCTGAAAATAATAAATAAAACTGGAGAATTCCATAATAACTTTTGAAAGATCCAGTAGCACATTTCTGATTTAGCTCAGTTTGTATCAGCCTGACTGTTAAATTAATGCTTTGTTAATCGAGGCGGAAATTTTGGAAAGCATCCCTTTTTGTGGTGTTTCATTTTAGGTAGACAGATTAGGAAAATCTAGTTCTACCTTTCAAAAAGTGCTCATAGTTAAGTCTGGCCTGTTCTAATGACTGCAGCTGTGAAGTCAAAAATCGAATAAACCTCAGGAATAGCATTAACAGATTACAAAATTCTGTCTAGATGCCTTGGTGTCAGTCAGTTGTTGCTAGGATCTCGGAAGGATTTGATGTATCATTGGGCCCATTTGTGAAGAAACTTGGAATCATATAAACAAGAAACAAATAGAAGTAACTTTACGAGATTTGGTCATATAAATATAGCTCCTGGAACATGCAAACACTGAGGCAGCACAAACTGAGCAGGAGCTGCACTGGTTCAATTTGCTGGTGGTTCTAGTAACTCTTCCAAGAATAGTTTCTTGGAATGAAATCAAAACCATTTCTATGATACTGATATCAAAATCACTGATACAAAATGACAGGTTTCCACGTTGCATATGTATGTATATTGTCTATACTCTAGAAATGTTGATTCAGAGGTTGAGCAGTGAAGGTTTTCAGACCCCTGTTCCCCCACACCTTTAAACCATGCTAAGAAAATGTTGTGTAACTGAGTATACATATCTAGAAGTCCATCCTCTCTCCAGTAACTTCTGAGTTTGTTTTCTGCAACCAGATTTTCTAGATGGATGACCACTGAATGCTACAAGTCTGTCCACCCAGTTTCATGTCCTTCTAAGCCTGTTATTGTTCTTTTTTAGAAGTAAAAAATGTATGTCTTCTTAATCTACACAGTCAAAAGCCATTGCTCTTACATGCAAACAGATTCAGTTGAAGCTTGTGTGTCTCACAGCTGTCAAAAGTCCTTGTGGGAGATAAAAACCAGTGGTACTCTGATGCTAGAGTTCTGCTGATGACATTTTTCACAGTTAAAGCTTTCATATTGTCTGTCTGAACGTAGGTAGCTCTCCTTCCCATGATCAGCGCGAAGTCTCTGATACTTTGAGTTTCTCTACATATTCTACTGCTTAAGTATAATTCATAATAGAATCATTTGGATGCAAAGTCAGTTGGTCTTGACATAATCCATTGGAAATCAAGCTATTGGTGCATACAGAAATACTTGTTAGTAGTATTTAAACATTTACTTTGCAATTTTTGAAAGCTGTTAGGAAATGTAATAATGTTACAGAACAGCTTAATGTAATTTATGGGTTTCCTCTGGCTTTGCAGATAGGACAATGACTTTTTTTTTCCCATCAGTAGAAGCTGATGTAAATTTTTCTTGTCTTGCACTGTCATCTAGCTTATTTTCTGTATGTATGGTCCTCCTGTACCCTATTTAGGCTGGGATGTTTAAAAGTGATGTTTAAAAAGAAATTAACATGCTTTTGGTTTGATCAGTGTGTGGTACAACTGACAAGTTAAACACTGAAAATGTAATAAATAATTTTTTCATTACTAGTGGGAATATGCAGCTCACTGAGGGTGAAAAACACTGGATAGGATGCTTATACAGACCTGCTTTTGTATGGGTATCTGATCAAAAGCTCTGGATCTTAGATTCCCAGTGCTCAGGTAACTTACAGTTTTCTCAACCCCTGGCATTTTCAGAGACCCTCGAAAAGGCCTCAGATTTTTAGCATTGATAAATCTGCTGTACTTTCTTTTAATTTTTTATTTCACATCATATGGATCAGTCTAGGAAAATCAGACTGGAATTTAGCTGAAGAGTGATAGGTAGCCTTAGTGGAGTTCCTGAACACGATTTGACTACAGCCTCTGTTGAGAACATAGGTAACAATTCCTTTCCCCTCTTTAACTCAATTTTTAGTTCTCCTTTGCTAATACAAGGAAAAATAAACACAAAAGCCCCCAACCAAACCAACCAACCAAACCATGCAATTGTTCCAATTTTAAAAGCACAAATGAAAGCTAGTGTAAAGGCATATTACAGCTTTCCAGATTTGTTTCTGGTTATTATCTGTGCATGATTATAAACTCTGTAAGAAAAAGCTAATCTGTATGAGAAGAGTTTAGTGGTTTTAAGATCAATACAAATCTTAAAATACTGTGCCAGTAGGATTTTGTAGCAGAACTTCCATGTGCTTACATCAAAAAATTCTTTCCCGAAGTGTGCGCACCCAGGTGGAAGTCTGTGATGTAATCAGAGAGATCCACGCACTGAACACGATAAAGCTTCTAATGTTCCATCTGGTGTTAGCCACAGACATCCCATAGTAAGCAAAACTACAAATTGCTGCTTAATAAACTTGGACTATGCCACACTAGTAACTTACACTGGCTGCCTATTTAATGCAAAGCAGTAGTTCTGATA
Source organism: Manacus candei (assembly GCF_025592945.1). Lineage (NCBI taxonomy): Eukaryota > Metazoa > Chordata > Aves > Passeriformes > Pipridae > Manacus > Manacus candei. The sequence continues at coordinate 9,764,429 of NW_026138059.1, read as the reverse complement.
AAAGTCTTCAGTTAGTTACCTTGGAAACTACTTCCTGGCGCCAGACACAGAGGTGACTGAACATGCCCTGAGAAGCTGTATGTGATGGATCAAGCTGTACATTCTAGAAAAAGAGGGTCTGCCTTCACTGAATAATACGCAACTCCCTCATCTTAATTTTGCCTTCACTTCTATGAAAGCGTGTTACATTTCTTGAATGCACTCGATGTTACTCTGAATAAGAAACAGTGTAAGAGAGAGAGCAATCTGTTGTTTCCATTGTAACAAAACACTTGAAGCCAAATTTAAGTACCCAAATGTTAACTTGGTTTAAGAACAGTTTGAAAAATGGTGTATAGGAATGGGATATTCAGTGGGGTACTCTAGTTTTCATGTATATGAAGTTTCTAACTTTAACTTGTATTTTCAGCATTTTTCATATACATTACTAGTATGGACAATACATCTTGAGGAGTTTACACAGATTTTTCTGAGTTCCAAAGGAAATTTCAGTTATCAGTGGGCTTTAGCTTATTAGGAATTTTATAAAGAATCTTAGACCTTCGTATGTACAAATATTAATTTTTTGTATCTGCTTCTTAAGGAAGGAAGCAACTAATAGATCTTTTCATACCCTTTTTATAGTATATAAAACCTCACTTTCTCTGCTTAGCCCGAGATTCCTACTACTTACACCAGTCTTGTATTTATTAGTGCAAAAGTGTTTGTCATTAGTTTTACTTTGTTTATTTGAAATAACTGTAGATGCTTTAAAAAAGGTAAAAAACCCCATAAAACTTGTCCGTGTAGAAATTAGAAGAAATCCTCAAAACAGAAGGATGTAATAATATCTGATTAATGCAATCTTTAGTTTTTGAACTAGTACTCACGGTACAGGGAGGTTTTCAACATATATTATGAGATCAGTATTGGGCTCTAGCAAAGACTTAAAGAACAGCTAATGGAAAAGGGAGGGCACCAACAATAACACCTGCAGTTTTCAAACAAAAGCAGTAAAATCTGTATGACTGTAGCCAAAGTGGCTGTGACAGATGCTGTCAAAGGGGACAGATTTTCAGAGTCATCGCCGTCTGTCACAGGAAATACTCAAGATCTGAACTGGGAACTTTATTTAGGTGAAGACTTCAGGAATTTTGTTCCTGGTATTTCTTACCTACTGCAGATATGGACAACATTACAGTTGTGGGATGTATCTGCATAGGGTGGAGCAAAGCAACCATGGAATATGGGAAATCCTAGGACGCTGACTGAAGAACAGAACACGAAACAGCATCAAGGACAGGACTTAGCATAGCTGTGTTGACTACAAGAAGGGGTTACAGAATAAAATTAATCAGAAATGATGCTGGTGGCAGCCAAGGAATATGGCCTGGGTTGCTGATTGGAAAAAAAAAAAAAGGACTACTGAGTGATGTGGTAATATAAATCTGTTGCTCTGGCTTCACTCATGCAATCTCAACAGTTTGAAGGGCTGTTACTGGGTCCCTGCATTGTTCCTATCTGTGGGACAGGCAGAATGGGAACGTACACTAAAAACCAAGAGAAGATGGAGCCCAGTTACATATGTGTAGGGTAAATGAGAAAAAGTGAAGGCTCCATAAGACATGCTGTACTACAAACACATGGGCCCACTCAGGTATGTGTTGTGACAGTCACAGATGTCCAATTCCTGTTTTCACATCTTATTTTCTTGTTTGATCTTAGCTCAGAGTTTCAATGTCTCGTGTGATAGTCCAAAATGCATTTAGTGTAGAAAGGAAAACAAATCTATTTTTTTTCCTTTAACTTGATCTCTAAACATGGATAGATGTCCACAGATCTGAAAAATCCACCAAAACTACCAGTTTGCCAGTAATAGTCCATCTGTAGCCCAGCCCACTTAAAAGCCTCCAATGAAATGAAAATCAGATAATGAGCAAAACAGGAAACCTAATTTGCTTCACACAAATTGAACTGATGCAGTAGAAAAGCTTTGAGGAGAAAAGATGATTAATCTTATGGAGACATTTATGAATCTCAAAGCATATGTGGTAGAGAATAGTCTGTCTTTCTACTAACAGAGGTTGCTTAACAATTCTACCACTACTGATCTGTGTCTGTGTGGAGAATAACAGCAGTGGAGTTGCTATTGACATTGCAACATGCCTGTTAGTTGAGCAAAGGTGTTTTTTGAGAGATGGACAATTTTAAATAGACTCCCAGCTTGAGATGTGAATTACTTTAGTTCCTGTTCCTTCATATTACAAGTTTATGTTTACATGACAGGATGTTAAGATACAGATAAAACTTTCTAAAGAAAGGGAGAAAAGAATTTCCTACTCTAATGTATCCGCTTATTGATAATAATATTGACCTATTTGCAAAGTTAAAGAAATTATATTTCATTTATCCACACTGGATAGAGAGGATGGCTAGTAGCAACCTTTTATGAAATAGAATACTCCATGATGTTTTCCTGCAGTCATCTTTTCTTTAGACTAAATAATCCCAATTCCTTTAACTGTTCTCTTAAACTTTTTCTAGGCCTTTGGTAATCCACACTGCTCTTCTTTGGACTCTTTTAAGAAGCACCCATATGTCTTCAAGTGTGGTGCCCTTAATTAAATACAGTATTCCAGAAACAGTGATTATTTCAGATGTTTCATAAACAATTATTTTATTTATAAATTCCAGTATGTTGTTTGACTTTTTTCAAGTGTGACATGGTTGACTTGTTTAGTTTGTGATCCAGTACAACCCCTATGTTTTTGACAAAACTATCTGTCTATTCACAAAATGCCATGGATTCTGGCATTCTGGTAATTCTGAAGCTAACTACTCCTACCTGACTTCATAATTCTGCTCTTTAAATTTTATCCTTGTTTTAAACTATTCAGCTTATTTTCTAAGATTATTTTTAATTCCAAGATTGTACTGTATCATGGTTGCTTCTCCTACACTACTCTAATCCTTAAATATAGTATTCTATCACCCAAGTTATTAATGAAAGTATTGAACAATATCACACCCATAATGAAGCTGTGAGACACTGCTTAATACATTTTCCCAGTTTTGACAGTGAAATGGTAATAACCTACTTGTGTATCTTTTTCCAGTCATTTTTACATTTATCTTGATTACATTTCCCTAGCTTGCTTCTGAGAATGCCATGCAAAACAATGTCAATGCTTTAAAAAAATAAACTAAAATGCTTAATATTTATTATTTTTTCTCACTGATTCTCTCCACCATAGAGTTAAAATATCTTGGTTTGACAGCATTCGTTAGTGACAAGTCCATATGGTCATTAGTCTGAGGTCACATTTTTGTCTCAGGTAAAGGCTGAGGACAGAATGTGACTTAGTTCTTTTCTATTCTTTTGTGACAGTTTCCTAAAAATAGGTCAGTTGGATGGCTTTTTATTTTGGTGCATGATGAAATTTCCCAAGTATTTGTGGGAAGTAGAGGTACATGTAGGCAAAAAAGGAGGGAATTAACCCATAGGCATGAGAGGTGAACAAAATGAAATCCCAGGAAATCCGAGTAGCTTGAAGTTAGTTTATCAATGCTACTAATAATACATTTTAATTGAATTACTATAAAAGCACCTGCAGCCTATCTACGTTTATAAAGCTTTCATGTGTATAGCTATGTATATATTAACTCAGACCAAAGAGTACACCATAGATGTACAGCTGCACACATAAAAGAGTGGCTGCTGCTCCTGATACAGGCAATTGTGTACTGAGTCAACTCTTGAAAAATAAGCCACAGCTGTAGAGTTTTGTTCTGTAACAACAAATCACTATCTGCTAACTGTATGCTGCTATAAATAATTCACAGATGATGCACATGGACTTTTATGTAATGACTTCCAGCAGGGGGTACCCTTTCCTTGATGCCAAAATTTGCCAGATTAAGCCAGTTACTTTAAGTTGTGTGAGAGGAGAATACCTTAGCTAAAGGACAGTTGTTATTATACGCCCATAAATTCTCATGTATGAAGCACAACATCCTCTGCTTTGCTATGCAGTGGAATGTCACTACTGCTAAGAAAAAGCTTACCTTTATCCTTCCATGCACATTGGGCTTACTGCCAACCGAGTAAGAAGCCTGGCACATCTTTTATAGTCTGTCATGAAAAAAGAGCATAAATAGATTACCAAAGTAACCAATTTTGCTTTTAAAAATCAACATTGATATCAGTGTCAAATTAGTATTGTAATAAAGTTTAATGAATACCTTAGTTTGCAACAGAATAAAAGTCAACTCCTTAGACTTAGAAATGCAGTGTGTAAAAACTGTAACTGAAAGCCATGTCTAATAGCACATTAACAGTACAACTGACTTTTGCATATGTTCCATCTGTAAACAAATAGCATGAATGTGCTTGGAGGCTCTCCAAGTGTTTGTATGTATGAAAATTTATATATCTGTGTCTGTGCTTACATGCAGGATCTAAACATGTGACTGTAGTATCTCCATACTAGAGGAAGAGTAAGTTGTGCTCATCCACCTTTGAAATCCAGCCCTCAACCACAAGGCTATCAACTTAAGTAATGCCATTCTCCAATAGATATTCTTCAAATTAGACAAATAACATCTAGTCATAGGAATGTCAAGTCCAGCCCAAGTATGTGACCACATCACAAACATTCATAACTGTATCACGTTTCATCTTAAAACTAGTAAAACTGTTTTTTCCGTAGTAGTCCTATTGTTAGTTGTTCATATTTTAGGTACCTTCTTCTTTTTGATGCATTTGTAATAAGGGACAGAACCAATGCAAAACTAAAAAAATAATCAAAAGGGTTTTTTCTTCATTAACATGACAAACTGAAAGCCAGTATTGTGAAAGCTGGTTATGGACAGACAGAAAAGTAAATTAATTTCCAGGTGTAAGTGCTATTACAGTGTACAAAGTACTAGAAAGTATGCCAACAAAATTCTTTTGTACTGGCTACCACCATGTTGCAGCCTCATAGATGCTTTTAATTTCTTTGTTGTTTAGCCTTTGAATTTCTACACAGAATGAACAGTATTATTTGAAGTCAGGATATTATCAAAAAGTAACATCATTCTGTGCATGAAGAATTAAAGTAGGCTGTCTATGTCATTTTCCTAGAAGAAAGTTACTTCAAAAGATGCTAGTCAGCCCAGTCCAGTAACTGATGTTGATTTTCGTTAGGCATTATTTCATTAATGAGTAACTACATCTAATGTTTCCTAGAGATGCAATGTTAACAATCTCTAACTCACAGCATAGTTATGCTATAATTGCCATTCATACAAATTACCCTCCATTATCCAGACATGATATTGGTGAGTATGTCACTTGTCAGAAGGAAAAGGCTAATTTAGACTTTATGACCAACTAGTTTATAGCTTCACAGCTTGGAGCTGTGCTGAGCCAAATGATGTTTGTATTGTGATCCTTATGAAAAAGGTAATATGACCATTTGCTTGTTCAAAACAGACAAGTTATGAACAACTTATATCTCCACCCATATAAACAGAATGTGATCTGGCTAGCTATCATCTATAAATCCCTATCTTTCCAAGGCATTCCTAATCTGAAGCCTTACAAACAGGGGAAAAGTCCACAATTCTTACCAAATATGCCTTTAAAGTATATTGGGCTAAAATATTTATTAATACTTGAAACTTGGAATCTGTAAGTCTTGTTTCTATTCCCAGCTCTGCTATTGACCCAACTGGTTGACCTCAGACAAGTAAAATAAAGTGTGCTTCCATTCTGAAAAGGCTGTACTAAAATAGCATCTGCTTACTCAACAGGTCCACCTCAGTATGAATCTAGAGTCACATCTACTGACTGATAAATGTCAGTGTTTGATTTGATTGTCTCTGTGCTGCCAACAGTGAAGAGATATCATAAACTGCATTTTCTTATTTGTGTCCATCAGCACTTTTTTTTTCCCTAAGCCTTAGGAAATTATATTTTTGTAATTCACGGAACACAAGTGTTGCAAAGATTCATTGTCAACATCACTGATAGATTGGTAGCTGAATAGTCAAAATAGAAAATATCTATAAAATATGTTCTAGATAAATAATCAATGAAAAGGAAATAATCCCACCGGGATTTCTGATCCTATATTGAATTTGCAGCACTAGAAAGTAAATATGAGATGTTTCTGAGAGGAGTCATGTTCCTGTGAAAAGCAAACACTTGATTTGGAACCCAGGAGACATATACTTCAGTACCTAAGGACACAGTGTTTACAGCCATTGTACACAATGTATTTTCAGTGAAAAGGTTTTGTTTCCATTTTCCTCTCTGTAATGCTGATGCTGTACTGTAATACTGTAAAGAATACTCAGTATATTTTAGAGCACTCAAAACTCTTCATTGCAAGGAATGAGTTCTGACATTGTATCAGTACTGGTACCTGACAGAGCTATTAAATTTGAGTTTCCTTTTGTTTTAGGGAAGTTTCTCGTTTTGTCACTTACATGCTGGGATGGTGCAGTCCCTTGTATTGTGATAAAGCCGATGAAAATGTTTACTACATTTTGGGCTAAAGTAGAGTGGACCTGAAATATAAAGAAATAATAAGTTATGAATTAGCACAGGTCACAGAAAGAGCAGTGCAGCTTACGGTATGTACTTGAAATGGTGGATACCAATGCAAAATTAAAACATACCTGTTAAATGCTTTAAGAACTTGTCTTTCATCCTCAGATCTCTAGGAACTATTTCTGTTGGACAGAAAAAAGAACAGTCACTCTGCTGCACTGGAACTCTGCTTGCCAAGCATAGTATGAGGGCAGGGAATATTCTGTCCAGCAAACATCACCACTATGTCTTGACAGGTACACAGAGGTCAAAAGCCCTTTGCATACAGCAGGCCACATTTCAAGCACTTGTTTTACATAGGAACCCCTGTAAAATGCTCTATGAAACACACGGTGATGATGAAACAATGTCCGTTAGATGTGTGGTCATTAATGATGATGGTTATTAACTAAGAGTCAGATTTTAGCTCTCTATGAATTATATTATCAAGTTGACCTAGATTTAAATTCTTCAAGAAATTTTAGTTCATGGTTGCTCAGAAATAGTGTATTACACTAGTGGTAAAGATCCAAAGATAAACTCAAGTTTGGGGTTGTGTCTTCTAATTCTCTTATGCAAATGTGTCCAGTATTCTATCACAGGTATGTTGGTACAAGCACTCTTCTGCTGTAATCATGGAACTGGATTGATCTACTTACAGGAATCTTTTTTTCCCTCCCCTTTAGCAGTAAATAAAATTCACAGGAAATGATTCCAAGCAAATTGCTCTCTTCTGGCTCCCTGTGTTTGTGGTTTACCGCCTTGCGTTTTCTGTTCAGCAGATGGCAAAATGAAACTGGTTTACTGAAATCCATTTTAGCCCTAACCCTCACTTGTGACTTCCTGATTTACAGCTATCTTTGATTGCTTTCCGTTACAAACTCTATGCTGATAGCTTAGTGCTGATTGTGTATGATACACTACATGGTGCTTTATTTATTTGACCATAAATGCCTGAGCAGCCTTTTTCACTCCCCTGGCACCTCTTATCAGATATAAAGTGAGAGAGCATTTCCATCCAGATCTGATTCACTTGTAAGGTTGGACACTTCTCGAAAGTCATTCTTCATTTACTTCTAACTTTAGTCAGTGTAAGTAAAATTGACCTTATCCTATTTGACCTAATTATGTCATGAAGAGCATTAAAAACACACATGCTTCACTCAGAAATTTCCCATGGGACCAACTCACTGGGAAAGTGATGCCAAAACTGAAATGAAAGACTCTTAACTAGTAGTTCCTTTTCAGAGTTGCTGGGAATAACTCCATTATAATAACAGAATGAAAAATCCTGCCTAGGAGTCAGTAACAACACTACCAACTAATCTGCTCCGAAGCAGGTTTATTAATCAAATAGATAACTGTTCAGCACAAGCCAGATGTTTCACACCAATATGCTGATGTAGGGTGACCAAAAACTATGCCCACGTTCCAAGGTGAGATTTAGAGTTGTGCAGATCAGGGTTCCCTGCTTAGTCTGGCCTCTTTGACTTTTTAACATGTATAAAACAAAATGTTCTCCCTGTGATGATCTTAAGCGGAACAAAATTGTCTTTGTACATTCATTAATCATCCAGATAGAGAAGCAACATTTTCATGACAACCACCAATAAATGCAAATCACAAGGATATTTGAATATGAATGAGAATGAAGAAAAGGTACAATGAAGTTTTATGAGATCAATAAAGACAAAATAAATAGCACACAAACAAAATGAAAGCCACGTTGGGAAAAGGTGAGTAGGCATTTGCTGGAAAATACTCAGTCACTTTCAGTAGGAGGGGTAAGATGAGCAGCAGTAATGCTGTAGGGGCTTGGGAGTGACAGGGAACAGTAAATTAGACATGGCAGCAGGAGAAGCCAAATCAATTTTCAACTAGATGCACAGAGGAACATCATGGAACTGAGCAGTAACTATCCGTCACTGTGTGACTGGTATGACTACTTCTGGACAGCTCATGCAACCTGAACATCTTACAAACCAACCTGGGCTTTCACTGGAGGTTAGAGAAGAGTCATTTAAATGAACAGAAGTATGACTGCAGGAGTTTCCCAGATTGGTCACAGCCTCTACAGTGGCAGAGGAGTACTGGTTCAGTTCCCTAGTATTTTAAAGGTGCTACCTCTGGAGTACAAAAGGAACAAACAAACAGGGCGAAAAGTTCAATGAAGCTGAGCTTCAGGAAAGACTTCTAGAAGTGGAGTCTTTAAGGACATACTATAGTCCTGCAGGGGAATTCTTGCTAGGGTCATTTCCAAGAAACACTTAAACCAAGCACATTATAATAAGTGGTAACCTTCCAGGAAAAAGAGCATTTTCATCCCTTGTTTCTTTGAGCTCATCTCATTTCAGTCTTTTCCCTTATTAATAGCTTTTGTTCAAAGCCACAGGAAGTTGGACTTTCAGTTGAGTACATTATCCAGAGCGTAAAAGACTCTCAGATGTGACTGGAGGTTTTCTATTCTGAATTTGCCATCTGTGTCTGTTTCTGATACCAAGGGGAACCTGCAGTATTTTGAGTGGTGAATTCTTGATATAAAATTAGTAACCTGATGTGCTGTCTCATTCACTAAGGCACTCTAGAGAAAAAGATCTCCTATGTCATGGACTGTGACTTACCAACTCTCTGCTCATCCTGGTATCCTCCATAGTCAGCCACTTCCCTTCGATCCAAGTTATAGTCATGCTTGGAGAAGTACTGCACCCCACTTTCCTTCTCCAGGTGGTACCTCTTCAGTTCCTGAATGATCTCCATGATCAGATTCAAGAGACTTTGCTTGTCCTTCAAATCTGTGGAGTCAGCTTTCTCTTTGCAATATCCTGCTGAGAGCATTAAGAGTACCAGCCCCAGCAGCCCAGGAGACCTCAGTCCACTCATTGCAGTCCGACCTGAAGAGTGCACGAGGGGATGAAGAGGAAGGATCTGCTGCTGTGGAAGGCCTCCTGTTTCACTGGAAGAGAAAATCGGGGGGTTGGGTCGAAGGTGGGGAGAGTCGTGGGGATGAAACAGGAAACATTACAGGAGGAGAGAGCGGAGACCACTCCGCAGGTTACACAAGGCAGGAGCGCAAACAGCTCCGACAGCCCCGCGCCGGACGGCGGGGGGCTGGCGGGGCGGAGCAGGGCGGAGGGTCCGCTGCTGCCCCCGCTGCCCGCTGCGCCCGCCCCGCGGGCAGAGCCGCCCCAGCGCCCGCCCGGCCTCCCGGAGCCGAGCCCCGCGGGAGGGCGGGTGCACAGCCTCGCAGCGGGGACGGGCTCGGTGCCCGGCAGGACCCCTCGCCCCGCGCCCGGCGAAGCAGATCGGCGTTCCGCCCCGCCTCTCCCCGCCCCGCCCGCGGCCACGGAGCGGAGCAGCGCGGGCGAGGGGCCACAACTTTCCCCGAAGTTTGTGCCGGAGAGCTGCGGCAGCTGCGCACCGAGCGGGTCCCCACCCTCGCTGCGGGGCTCGGCGCCCGGGCTGCGGGCAGGAGCGGCGGGACAGGCGGTGCGCGGCTGGGGGGCAGCCGTCCAGGCGCAGGGAGCGGCAGCGCCAGCGCCAGCCTCCCCTTTCTCTGTCCCTTTTCCCGGCTGGGGGAAGGAACGCGGGCGGCCGCGGGGAGCAGCCCGGAGCGGCGGCCAGCGGCATCCCCGGAGCCGCTCTCCTTCGGACGGCTGAGCGCCCCGCGCACACACCGCCCCGCACTCCGCGCCGCGGCTCTGCCCCGCCAACTCCGGCGGGGTCCGGCGGGGCCGCTCCCGCCCGCGGGCTGTCACCGGCCCCGCCGTACGCAGCGCTTCGGCCCCGCGGGGCGGGAGGGGTGCGGGCGTGGGGAGGGAAACGGAGGGGAAGGAGATTGCTGGCCCTCCCCGGCCGCTTTACCTGTCTCTCCGTCCCAGAAGCCGAGGTGTCTTCCCCCTGGGAGCCGCTCCCCGGACGGCAGCAGCCCGCGAGTGGTGGGGAGTCCAAGTATTCCGCGGCTGGCCCGCCCGCCCCCCTCCCGTCCCTGCGCTCCCGTTGTATCCACAAACTACTCCATCGCCGCCAGCCCCAGCGCAGCCGCTTATATAGGCTATAGGATGGACATGAGACGGCAGATAGTATCGACTTGGAAGTGGGTGGAAAACAATAAAAGTCCACTTGGCAACCTCGGGAGCGTCGCTGCTCGCACAAGCCCCCCCTTCCCGCCCTCTCTCCCCTCCCGCCCCGGTCCCCCCCGTCCCTCCCCCTGCTCGGCTCTCCCGAGCAGGGCTCAGTCACTCCTTCGCCTCTCTCCGACGTAAGGAGACGGTCCCAAGTGTGTGTGTGGAGTGGGAGGGGGCGGCGGCGGGAAGATGGGGACGGGGGGGGGCGCCTCGCCCGAGCCTTTAATTAGAAACGCGCTGAGGAGCCTCTGAAATATTGATGTTCCTGGCGCAGCTCCCGTCAGGCAGGTCCCCGGCCCGCGGCCGCAGCCCCGCGGGGGGCGGGCGGGGAAGCCTCCTGTTTACCGGGAACTCCAGGCCCGGCTGCGGCGGGGAAGGGGAGGTGTTGGGGCGGGGGCGAGCTGCCGGAGAAGGGGAAGGCTATTTCTGCTCGCGCCGGCCGGGAAGCCCGCGGAGAGGCGGCTGGAGCGGAGCTGAGTGGAAGGAGTGAACAGGCGTGCCGCCTCTCTCTCCCATTCTTGGCACGGGCGGTCCCGGGGGGCAAGGCTGCTTCCTGGGCTCCCGGCGCGGCGCTGCTTGGAAGCGCTCCCAGCGGGGCCGGGGGAGGAGGAGGAGAACGAAGGCACTGCCACCGGCGGGAGCGCCCTGTCCGCTCCCGCAGCCGCCGGCACCTCGGCAGAGGTGACAAGCAAGCGGCGAGCGCTGAGCCCGGTCCTGCGAGACCCCTCCCCAGAACACGCACACGCGACCGCCCTGCCCGCGGAGCCCCTCGGGGCGTGGTGGTGTGGGGGTGGGGGGGCTGAAACACGATCCGGTTGAACTTTCCCTGTTTACTTTGATTGTGTGGATAAACCTCTCCCTTGGCAGCCGAAACGGGCAAACGCGGAGCTGGACCGCGTGTTGGGCGCGCTTCCCAAGCCCCGGGAGGCGGCGGACGGGAGCGGGCGGCGCTCGGGGCTGGGGCCGCCCGCAGGTACCGCGCCGGTCCCCTCAGGCAGCGGCCACAGCGGCCCCCAGCGGCCCCAACCCGCGCGAGCGCTGCGCGGCCGCCAGGCGGCGCTGGGGGCCCCGCCGTGAGGGACGGACGGGCTGGGTCGGGAGGGACCCCAAAGACCGTCCAGTTCCAACCCCCCGCCGTGGGCAGGAACGCCTTCCGACAGAGCAGGTTGCTCCAAGCCCCGTCCAACTTGCCCTTGAACATTTCCAGAGACGGGGCATTCGCAACTTCGCCCACTGTATGAGTCTTAACTGCATGCAGTTGTGTTCCCCAACTGGTTTGTTATTTTTACCTGTATTAATCGATTTATCTTCAAAAACAGCATACAAATGGCACATATGTCTGTGACAGCATGGGCTGAGATTTTTGTAGTAACAGTGAAGGTACAAAACCATTAATAAAATACCTGGAAAAATACACACCACATGATGAAGAAAAAGACCCAGAGGCAAGACTGAGCAAGACAGCTTTGTCAAGAGTCCAGAATCCTACCTCCTCTTGGCTTCATGGTTTGTTTCCAGACAACTTAAGGCTCAGGGGAAAAAAGAAATTGAACAATCAGTTCAACAGTGAGAATGAATGTCCTATTGCATGACATAACTTGGTATGGCTGTATTTACATGTTAATCATTCCAAATATTGACACATTGGGGTCACCTATTGGGGACAGAGAAGATGGAAAACAAGCCAGGCAGTATACAGCCTGATATTCTGTTCCTAAGATTACATTTCAAGTAGTGCTTCACCTGAAGTTATCTCTTTGGGAAAAGGTAGATACAACTGCAGAACTGAAATAGGAATTCAACTAAACACCTGGACAGATTCTCCCCTTCCTTACAGCTACAATTTCCGTGTTGTTTTTGGTCACCATCCCATAAGGAAGGAGCAGCCTGTGTTTTGAGTACACACCAATTCAAGTCAGGAATGCGAGGCTGCGCCTTTCCTAGTATGTTAGATATACCCAGACATGCCTGTCATGTCTGGCACAGAGACCAACTATCAAGGAACGACTGGCAAATTGTTAAATAATGTAGCTTTCTTCCTTTTGAAGAGACATTGGACTTTATCAGAAACTGCACTAATCCCTCTTACAAGGTAATTCCACCATGAGTCCGGGAATGGGATAGCTGCAACTGGCCAAAGACACACCAAGGAAAAATTAACATTGTAAATAATTGAATTCCAATGCTCAGAAACATTCCATTTAAATTTACTAATACAGACGTAGACTCAAAGTACAATGAAGATGTTAACTGAGAGATGAGATAGATGAACAGTTGATTGTCTTTTTTTGCATGCAGAATCTGATGCAAGGGTTTATTCTGATTTGTTTACACTGAATTATACAAAGATATGTAATAACTCCCGTGTCTTCAATGGAGTTGATTGAAATTCCCACTGACAAGTTTAGGATGGTAATTTAATATTCCAATTTAATATTCCAACTTATTTTCTTAAGTATGTTTTCTTAGGGTTCCATCTGAGCTAACCATTTAGGTGATAACCACCTAAATGCTATCAAGTTCCTACTCTACAATATATTGCCAAAACTGCAATCCTCAAGCCTTCCACGCACCCCTGGTGTGACTCTTGAGGTTTCTAAAGTGAATAGGTGCACAGTTTGCCATGACCACGCACAGGTTCTTGGACTTCTTCCCTGGATACCGGGAAGTGCCTGGCTTTTGTCAATGCTTAGCAGCCAGGGTGGTGAAGAAAGCATTCTTCCAGGATTTACAAGATGAAAGTTTTAATCTCTTCAGGCAGAGATGAAAGATGAACACACCTTCCCTGCCAGGATGAAAACCTGTTTGCTTTCCTTGAAAGAAGATGGAGAGGGAGATATGAAATTCAGTCCCAAAAAGCAACATGTACCTGGGAGAGCAGACCACTAGAGGTACTGCTATGCAATTAGTATTTTGGCTTGTCCCAGAGGGGTAGTTTTAATTTAAAGCTGGTATTATTCTTTTTGTCTTATTTTTACAGGACATCAAGTTAGTTAACCCTTCCGCAATCAAAATCTATACATAGATAGATCTATAATGTTATTAAAAATGCCCTATCTTTAAAGTAAACTTCATGGTCCTCAGATTAAGGACCTTGTGAAATAAGCATACACAAATGTGAAGAGCAAATGCAATATTTGGTGGATAGTTTTAACCAGTGCATTACTATTTTACTGTTCCATGTTCCCTTGGTCATTACGAAACAGAGGCACTACATTTGGGATTTGGAACAATTGCCGGGCAGAATTTCTAACTTTGTTAAATAACACACATTAGCCACTGTTTTCACCAATTCCATTCTAGTATGCCATGCTAAGTCAGTAAAGGAAAGATATCTTGACTTCTTTTACTTACATGGTGTACATGAAAACAAGAAAATGTGTTCTCTTTGGTTCTGTCGTCTAAGACTGGTGAAATTTTCATGCTAAGAGCCCTACAGTTTCAAGCATGCTCTTGTTTCAGCTGATTATAACAGACATAAGGGTTCCTATCTATATTTAATAAAAGCAAGTGCAACATTTTCTGAAGTGATTGCAGAGCAGAGCTGATTGTCTAAATCAGGCTCATAACCAATATATGAACTGAGTGTATGCTGAGGAGAAAATTCCAATGGACATTCGTATGACTAGGCTAAAAAATGCTTCTTGCATTGCTCTTTATTGACCTCAAATCTCAAAAAATATTTTGAAATACATTTTTTTTCCTTGAACATCACATCAGCTTACAGAAGTCTTGGTTTAAAAACCAGAATTTTCACAAAAGAAAAGCAGTATTTAGTCTTCAAGTTGCACATCAATCCTAGTAGAGGTTAATATGATGGAATGAGATGGGGATGGTAATTCTCTTGGGTGGAGTGGGTATCAGTTGGTTGACGTGGCAATTGGACTTACAAAGTGTTGACCGCACACATGGAATCTGCATGTGTGATACTTAATTTTAAAGTCTATATTGAAAGATATATACACTCATCTATCAGATGATACTTTCCAAAATCTCTGCTCCAAGTTATAAAAATGCAGAATATGTTTTCAGTATAATGTATTGTACATAAGTATGAAATAATATTTATGCACCTGGCTCGGTCCTTTCTGTGAGCCTCCAGCTCTCAGAGGCAATGCCCAGTGACAGCTGCTGGGGAGAGTAAAGATGAGGCGTTAAGAATTCCTGCAGCACTGAAATCAGCCAGAGAACATATATAACTAGAACAAAAACTTCAACAGATGTTAAGGGTATTAGAGCCAATTGAGCATTTTAAGGGCTTTCCCCACTTCCTACCTGATTCAAATGCCAACAAGATTAAAATCCCATTAACCATCACTGCAACCAAAACTGAAGAACTTTGATAGAGTTCCCAAATGTTTCATCAGAATTACAACCAGGGCCAGCTTGATGTTTGGTAGTAAGTTAAAAAAAGAAACTACAACAAAAATTCCCAGCAAGATTTTTGGCTAGAACTTTTCTCTTCCTGTAAATTCAAAAGTAAAAACAGTTCTGAGTTGGCCAGTGCTTCAGTTATTGAGCCAGTTTCAAGAGTATGTTCATTCATCTTTGCAGTGCTGCACCAGTGCAACAGTGCTGCACCAATGCAAAACTCCTGTGGAAATCTTACTGAACCAGCAGGAGGAAATTTAAGTCTTAATATTATAGTCTCACTTTTTTAGTTGCTTTTCATGATCTTCAGAGTACCCCCTGAAATCTCCAGAGATCACTTCTCTAAATTACTCCATATTTAGGTTTTGAGAGATACTTTCTTTTGCACAGTAAAGATAAATGTCTCGGTGAAGCAAATCAAACCTCTCTTAACTGTAGATTATTGCCTACAGGAAGATGCAAACATAGACCAGACCTTGAAGTTTTAAGCAGGTAAGGGAGGGTGGGGAGTTAATGTCATTCTAAGAAACTACTGTCCAGGCCATAAGCAGCTCTATAACTACTGTGCAGCACTGAGCCTACTGCATATGGGTTCACTGTTGACTCCTATATGTTCACTTAGAGTTATATAGCTGTAGCCACAGAAACTCCTCCCACATCAAATCAAGATTACAAGTAAAAGCCCTAGTTGATGTCTCATCAGATGATGGAATGCGTTACATTTTCTCGCCTACTCTGATCTTTCTGTGCCAAAGGAAAGAGAATGGCTTCAGCATACATAAGAACTCAGTAGTTTTAGAGGCAGAGTAGCTTTGTCTTTCATCCCAGCCATGTTTCTTATCTTGAGGAGACAAGTGGATCACATGTGTTTTTTAGAGCCATGTTTTGATAGTGTACTCTAAATTTGAGAATGTTATCTTACATTGTGTTTACACCACTTAAAAAATTTATGCTGAAAAACAAGTGCCATCTCAGGCAACATACGGATATCCCATATGACTCACTATCAGCATCTGAATGCTAAGCACAAGCATCAAGAACTTTAAAAAGCAAAGGAACTTCTTTCCTTCTATGGGTCATCAGTAGGCAGGCCCACTGCTCATTTAGTGAGCAGACCCTGTGACTCCCCCAGTGGAGAGATGGATGATGTTTCACAGACCAGATGTAGAGCAGGCCTGTTGGCCAGATTGTATTCCAGAGACCCCTCATAGGCAAGTATCCCCTTTGGAAGATCATGTGCCTACCAAAGCTGCTAAGGAAGAGAGGGGAGTAAATCTCCTTGTAGGAAGCTCTCTTTCAGGCCATAAGCAGTTCGACAGCTACTATGTGGCACTGAGCCCCCTACACATGCGTTTACTGTTGCCCATGGGTTCTCTCCTTCCAGAGACCAGCATTTCAGTCCCAAACTGCACCCAGGCAGCCTCCTCATGACCAGCTTCATAATGAGATAAGCTGCTATCCACAGTAAAGGAAGCAAGTTTATTTAACAGCAACAGAAGACTACTAAGATCTGTCTATAGATTTCAGAGTTCAACTTTTAGCTTTTCTTGATTCTGCACTTGAAGTGATACAAAGCTATGAAAATGCAGAATATACTTTCAATATAATGTATTGTGCATTGACTAGGCCAGGACTGTGAATGTTGTCTCTTCTTGTATGGAAATTGTGCTGTTCTTTACAGGAGAGAAAACATCATAGGTCAGCTGAACTGCGGGAAGTCCAGGACCTGGTATACACAGGATACATCTGCAGAAGTAAATATAATGCGGTCAAGAGCACGGATAAAGTCTGTGGCACTTAAGCCAGCTGGCACAGGATAGGCCACATCCATTCTGTCCATCCTTCTTACTGCCAGTGAGAGGACAGCCTTACGCAAACTACTCATTAGGAACACTTTCTGGGCTGCCTGGCTTCCCAACAGTACACAGGAATCGATCAGGAGAGTTGTCACAGACTAACCATGTGCCAGGGACTGCCCTAACAATTTAGCAGTATGGATGGTTGGGTTCCAGTGCCAGGAAACCTCCCTGGCAGTGTTCAGGTTCCTCTTATGGGCACAACCTGTGGGTCCCACCCATGTTGCAAGGGGTAGAGGCAAAAGCTTTGGAACTACTACTGGTTGGTAGAACTGCCAGGAGCTTATTTTGCAGCACAACCTGAATGGGAATAAAATAAGCATCAGAGTCTCGGAACTGCAACAGCTTCAAAAAGCAGCTTCAGAACTTGAAATCAGCTTAAAAAAATAGTTCCATCTTTATGGTCAGGCAGCTGTACACAGCTTCCACTGGAGGCAGCAAAGAATCAGTGCAAATTGGGCAGAATCACAGTGAAATCAACATAGTTACACAACAGAATAAAAAGGGACTTTTATTCCCCTCAGGTCTATTGTCTTTATAAAAGCAAGATCTTTTAGACCTTGTATGGCAATGGGCCAAATTTGTTAATATGTTTAGTTTTTCTCCTAAAGAAAAGAAAAGGTTAAAAAATAATTTTATATGACCTTTACAAGCTGGTCTTTCTCCTAAGACAGAAAATGACTTTGTCTCACTTTACATTATTTTTAACAAGCTATAACCTACTTACTGACTGTTTTGCTATTGTGACTGCTCTCTTCTGCCTCTTTCCTGACCTGATTTTCTTGTGCAGTTTTATTTTTATATATGATTTACAATTTTATTATTATTATTTATATTTAATATGATTTATATATTATATCCAATTTATAATTGTTTATGATTTTATTATTGTATACAATTTCAGTTACTTATCTATTTTTTAATGGAGAAATTTTCACACGTAGCAGAATAATACCATTTTGAGACCGATCAAAAAGTTTGATTCATTTCAGGGATTATTATTATTATTATTAACTTCATTTTTTATCTTATTCTAAGCTAAAATGCCAAGTGTGTTCAAGTTTGTCTCAGAGCATGAAGGCCAAATGGTTTTGAAACTGGAAACTAACATGGATTTGACATTTGTCACAAAGTGGGACCAATCTTCAATTTTTATGTTTTTTTTTATTGTTAGTGTTGAAGGTTCATATTAAAAAAATCACATTATAAAAGTCTTTTCTACGATTTTCACTCTATTTAGCAAACTTGGCTAAACAAACAAAAAACCAACAGATATAGGTATGAGAAGACCTTATGTTTTTAACCTATTTGGTTAAAAAAAATGATAAAAATCAAATTGACGATTCACTGTTTATGTCATTCATCTAAACTTTACTTTGAGCTCAGCCTGAATAACAGAAGCAGTGCAATTGCTTTTGCATTTTCCACTTGGCATACTCATCTGGGCAAGTCTTCTTGCATTTTGTGACAAATACCACAAGGGAAAGGTTTCTGTCTGAAAATGTTAATTTCCAATTAAAATATTCAAGATTTTAACCAAAAGGTTATTTCTCTAATATGCAAATTTTGTAAAATGTTGTTCTGATATATCAAGAATTTGTCTCTGTGTTGCCCAATGCAGCTGTGAGGTCTGCAATTATTCTACTTGAAAACATGTAATTCAGAGAAAAGAAAAAAACCCTTGTTTCAGATGGAGCTATATATCACCTTTTCTTTGTTCATTCCTCTCACCTTAGAGAAGTAAGAGAATAATGCTCAAAGGAAAAGGGTTCTGATCATAGTAATAATGATTAGAAGCTAGATGAAATCTGGAAATTTCATTCTCTGAAAAAGTCCAACATTTCAAAATATCTTACTTTTGATTTGAGGCAATCTTATGAACAAATAAAAAATCCGTCAAAGATATTGACAATGGAAAATAAATATTAAAAGAATTTCAGGAAATCAGAGTACTGTATAATTTTTCCAAAATTAAACAGTGCATACAGCTTATTCGGAAGTGGGAGCGTTCTTGAGACTTCCCCACAACTAGGACCAGCACAAGGAACATGTGGAACAGGATGCCTAGCAAATCAAGTCTTGAAGATGTTTCCACAGTCTTTAAAGCTTGAATCTAGATTTCCCAAGGCTGCTGTGTTCTTGGCTCTATAATGTTCTGCAACTCCTGATTGTGCCAAGAAACTTGATCTTGAGACTGGCTGTTTAATCTGTTAAGTCCCCAGCTGCCTGACTCTGAAACAATCTGTTTGTTGCAACCTACTAGGAAGAGGCATTTGTAATTCGTCAGAGGTTGATGGAAAGTAAAATATTTCTGCAGAACTTTAACAAAGGAATGTCCCTCTAATGAAATATTGCCATGTTTGAAAACTTCTTACTAGCTCTATTTATGTAGTAGGAAGTTCTCAGTCTGAGAAACTGGGTAAAGGAACAGAAATTCAATGAGCATGATCCATTTAGGGTATTTCTTGGTGACAGAACACTAAATATTTTTTATTTGTTTGGGGTTTTTTTTATTGTTCTATAGACAGGGTAAAACTCTCTCTGTTCATCAAGCAAGTCCTTGTGTAGGTAAGCAGATACCTATTGAACAAAAAGGCACGAAAAAACATCAGAAAAAGTTGTGGGTTTTAATGTTCATGGCAAAAATAAGTATTTTCATTTTATTCAGCTTAATCTGTAATCAGACAGCAGAACAGTTATCTGTTGTATCCCATGAGAATGGCAAATAGATCTGGCAGTCTTATGTAGCATACCTTGGAAAAGAAACATTATTCCAATATTGATCATATATGTGTCCAGAACAAATGGCTGCTCCAGATAATGTGGAAAACAGGTACATTTTGGTTGCCATGCAAGGGAAGTTGAATAGTTCCTTCTTATCTTACCCAAAGGAATACACAAAGAAGATCAAACTCAGGTGATATTTAAGTAAGTAAAACCACATTAACCTTGATCCCAGTTCTCTCAGTTGATGAAATATCCATATACTTTATGCCTCTAGAAAAAGTCTTGCTGAAGCCAGCCCAATTACATATTCAGACATCAGTGGATTAATCATAGATTAATGGAAGATTACAGAGATAAGTTATTTGTTTATTTGCTGTTATGTTTACCTATTTTAACTGTTTCATGTTCTCTGAGGCAAGAACAACTGACTCTTGTTACAGTTTATATAGAATGTTTCTTGTCTCACTTTCTACAGCCCTTAAATTATGTTCCCTTTTTTCTAGGCCTTCCAGTTTTTTCCCCTACATCCTTCTGTAAAGGAAACATCAGAAGAATTCATAGTATGCAGTAACTCACCACTGCTGTATCTGGATTTACAGTTGTGTATCTCTTGTTAGTAAACTCAAGTGCAAATTCATTTGATCATTTTGCTACAGGATGGCATTGAGTTATTATGGTAGTAGCACATATTTGATTCCTTAACAATATCATATCTGTTTGGTTAGTTTGTCAATAAAAATATATTTTCTAAAAATATTATCTAAAATATACATTCTTTAAATTACCTATATTATCTATAGAAAATCCATCCCATCTTGTTTGACAAAATTTATTCTTTTTTTGTAAAATATGTGTTGACTGAGTTTAACTAGAATTCTGTCTTTTAATTCTTTTTTTATTGATTCTGAAATAATTTTCGATTAATTTACTTCTAACTGGAATCAGACTAATCCATTATCACTCCATTTCCTCATCCCAAATGGTGACAACAAAAATAATCAGTGTTTTCAGTCTTCTACTGTTCTATTGCCATGGTAATAAATAAGTAAAATTCAAATTAGGAGACCAGATATTTCCTCAGCAGTAAGTTACTAAAAGTGTTACTGGAAATGTCTTATGCACCTGTAAGATGTTTATTTGGTTTTGATGTTGTCTAATATCTTTCTCAGTTACTAGTGAATTAAGAATCTTTCCTTTATTCCTATGTGATCCACATATCTTATCTGGCTTTCTTCTAAAGACAGAACAAAAGTATTAATTGAATAAATATTCCTTTTCTGTAGTTTTAATATTTTAACAATCTGTGTCTAGTTAAAAGGTCCATTTCATTGCTATGATTCATTTCTTTTTCAGTGCATTTGAAGTCCTCACTCTTAGCTGTGCCACAAATGGATTTTTTTTTCCATTGCTGTTATTACACAAGTTTTGTAAATGAAAGTCATACCTTACAATTGAATATTGTGCTTTACTTTTGAGAAATAAGCATGCATTAGGGAAATCTGACTGATACTGTCAACAAGCTATCTCAAAAGGCTTCTACATAAATAAATATCTACTGAACAAGAACAAAAGTTTTTAAATATGTAAATGTGTAAAATAGAGAAAATGGAGATTGGAGTAAGGAGTAAATTTTCACAGTGCAACAAGGTTATCAATAAAGCCCTTCAGATCTGCTCTAAGATTGATAATTTCCAGCATATTCACAAATGAGGCAGTCCTTGGGAAATGTGGCATTGTTTACTGACATTAAGTTATTCAGGAAAGCCTGACTATGAAAAAAATAGGAAAGAGCCTTATAAGACTGAATGATCACTGTAATGGCAGGTGAAACTCAGCACAGATATACCCAATGTTCAGTAAAACATAGGGGGAAAATAATCTAGATTTTACAGAAAAAGGAGATTGAACTGCTTACTATTCTGAATGTTGTCTTGAAAATAGAATAGTTTGCTGTTAAAAATGTCATCCAGTTGCTCAAAATCAAGTCAATATCAAAAACTATTTAAAAAAGAACAGAGAACATGGTGATGTTTCACCATGGAGCGTGGTTATCTGTCTGCAGCTGTGTTCCTGCCTCCCTACCCACTGCAGAAATATATACTAGTACTAGAGGATGTTTTCAAAAGCTTAACAGAGGTGATCAGGTACTTGAAATAGCTTCTATACAGGAAACAGCTAAGTGGATTAGGACTTTCAACATGGAAATTATGAAGGAAGGTGTATGGTAGAGGTCTATGGAATCAAGAATGCTATCCGTAGAGTAGTACATAGGGAATGATTGTGCCTTCTGCTGAAAGGTTTGGGGGCCTTAAGTTCAAAATAGATGATAGGAACTGGTTCTTAACCTGTGGTTATCTGCAAAATACCCTGACACAGGATGCTCCCTGACACAAGGAGAGTTTAAAAGTATTCAGATGTGAAGCCATTTTTGCCAATGCCGTCCTTGCCAATGCTGTTGCTGCCATTTGATCCTGACTGAGAACTCACAGAACCAGCAGGGGAAAGTATTGAAAGGGAAGGCGGCAAGCCTGTGCTTCTTGCAACACCTGGACAGGTGCTTGTATTACTCTGGAATTATTCTTGAAGTGGTCATTAAGGACCCTGGAATATCACATTGCAGTGTCTTTTTTTTTAGCCAAACATTACCATGCGCAGAATGGACTGGCAACGCATTCATAACACAGAAAAGACTTTTCCGTGTAAAGGTACTGAGGACTCTGCAAATGGTTTCAATGTCATCATGAATTTGATGAGAACTATAGTGTCGCTGAATATGTTGTAAGCTGATTTTGGTGCACCTGATTCCAAGGCAATCCCATATTTGATGAATAAAAGGGCAGCCTGTAGATACTTGTCTTTGCTTAAAGACCAGGCAATGTAATCACAGGTTATTTATGTTGTTACTCATGACAGCAACAAGTTACTTTATAGTCAATTCAACAAATGTTAAGTAAAAACCATGCTTGTTAAATCCAGCCTTCACTTTACTCAGCCAAATATTTGAATTGTACAGCACTTTGTCCCAGTTCTTTACAGCCCTGAACCTTAGTCCATCTCCAGATGAAGCTGTTTGCTTAACAGCAACCCAGGATGCCATCACATACACTGTAATCTATTTTGAGTTGTTGAAAACCAACTAAATATCTTATATCATATTGATGGTCATGCTTGCTTCAGAAATAAATGTTATGGCTCCAGACCTACAGCTATCCCTGAAGATCTTGAAAATCTCTCTTAAAAAAAAAGGTTTTCAGCAGTTTCTGTTGAGAAGCCTTAAATGGAAGCAGAACTAACTCTACTGTAGACCAAAGACCCATGACAGTTATGATCTGTGACCCTCATTGTAATTTTGTAGACAACTATGCTTCGCTCTTCAGCTCTGGTAGTCAAATAAACTACCTATCAATACTTGCTAGAAAATAAAATAAAAAACATTATATACCTACTGCTTCTGGTTTTATTCTAGCTGTGTGAGCTTTGCAGGGTTCAAGTTTAAAGCTAAATAATCTATTCTTCCTGTTCTGAGTACTTTCACTTTACCAGCAATGCAGTGATGACTCACAAGAACTAATTTTGTTAGTTCCCTCAAATAGAGGTCATGTGTCTTTTTTTGAATCTAGCAAATCGACTGTTTGCATTCCATAATAAAATGGTACACACATGCTTGTTAATTCCTACCTCAGTGAATTAAGGTCCAGGCTAGAAGGAGTGGGAGAACTTGCACACCATTTTTTCAAGTATTTGTGGATTTTAAAAGTGTGGGGCTGCCACTGTGAGTGTCCCGATTCTTCCATAATAACTGAAAAAAACTTCTTGGCCTACTTGAGAAAAAAAGGACTTTGTTGTTGTTCCCTGGGTAGAATTGCTGAATTTGCTGTGTGTTGTAACAGTGATCAAGAGTTGTTCAGTGGAGTGATACCAGCAGTCCTGTGATGACCATAGGCAAAGCCAGACCACCTGAGAGGGAGAATGTCTGCAGCAAGGCTGTTGCCAGTAGAAAACACAGATTCAGAGTTCCTTGATAAGAAAACCAGGAGCTAGGGGCACACCACCAGAAACAGTCGCAGCAAATGTACCTATAGGCGCAGTTAAAGGTGACAGCAGCAGTCCCAGTAGAAGTTTCAAGAGGAACCTATGAGCAATTGCAAGAACTTATGGTACAATAAGAGCTATAGCTACAGTAGCAACATTGAAAACAAAAGGCTCCAGGACTAAGGAAAAAGCTGTTGCTCTGAGCACCAGACCACAATGAAAAGAGAACCAGCATATAGGGTAAGTACGATAATGTTGAAACTCACAGAGCACAGTTGGCTTCTAATAAAATCAGCCTGAGGGTAACCTGGAAGCATTTGTAGAGCTTTCAAGGGACTTACTGAGACCCAGACACCCTTGGGTTGTCAAATCATCCAGTTTGTGGAAGGCAGTTTGGGAAATCCCAGACGTGCTGCAGGAATTCATGCGGGAAGGTAAGGTCACATGTCAAAATGACTAAAACTGAAGGCTAGATCTTACTAGTTACTTTACCTGAACATAAAAAGCATTCACTGGACCTATTAGAGTATCCATGGACCAATACTGTATTTTGCTTCATTTAAGACAGATTAAGTTGTTGATCTTCTTGGAATTCTGTGGCATGTTGTGAAGGATGACTATAATATACAGGGCCTGGATCTACTTTTTTTGGCAAGTTCTTGATGCTTTAAATGGCACCTGATTTTCAGAAATGAGGCACAGAAACAGATGTGAAGATTCTGTCCTCAGGATAATAGAGAAGATAAGCAGCTGCCTGGAAATTTTTCAGAGACGTTTGTACATTAAGGGCATACATTTTTCTTTTTACATTTCTAAATAGGTGGTTGCACAACTTCTGAATTTAGAAAACCTGCAGCATAAAACAAAAGGATAGCAGAGAAGGGTGTTAAGAATATTGAAGAGTTAGATCAGGCATAGGTTAGCTTAACCGTATTAGTTACAAAGTGTGACACGAGATCTGACTCTGTATTGACTGTGCCATAATTACCTTTTGTGGGCGTTGGAACATTTTGATGTCTTTATCTCAGTATCAGCAGGCTAAACCTTGGGGCTTCTCTCTGGCATGGACTGCAACAATGTGAACAGGGCATAAAACTGAGAAATGAGTTGTGAGACTGATATGCTTTCTTAGGTGCCTCTTTCCTGTTTGCATACATTTCATCCATTCAGCTCTCATAGTAGGAGTTTATTGCTAAAACGCTGGATGGGTGTTCCCCACTTGCTCTTGTTGTTGGGGCTCTGAGTGCACCAATAACAGCCTCTTCATTCCTTTCATGTCTCTGAAGTGTTTGACCACCTGTGGCCAAGGCCAATTCTGATGAGTGCAGCTGTGTAACCTGTGATCAGATTGCTGTGAAAGGTTTGGTGAAAGAGATGTGAGAAGCTGTGTCAGAGGCCTCAACTAGCTCAGGATCTGAATTCCAGTTTGGGCCCTTGTCCCTGGTCCTTATCAAACCTCTACATTCAGCCCAAACTCATCTTTACCCTATCAAAGGGTACCTCTAGTAGCTAGATAAGCAGCTGTAAAACATTTACCTGTATCACATCCTGTACATTAATAATTTTGAATTTATATCTGTTATGGTCCTAAGTGGAACCTTTACTAAAACCATGAACACAATTTTCAATAAATTATAACCCTGAAATTCAATAGATGGGAATTATAGATTGGAAATTACTGCATTGAACTCATCCACCTCTGTTGTTTCAAGTTTTACTTTTGCTGATGCTTGAGAACTTGGGAAAATTTAAGTTTTTACTGTGTCATATAAGAACCTCACACCTTTTCCAAAAGCTTAGACACTTAACTGCAGCCAGGAGATTTCATTCCTCCCTAAATCCTTTGGTAAGATAATAGTGCCCACCAGTTTCATATATTACTAAGTGTTATCAAGTGGAACTAAATAATACAGTATTGGAATAAAGGCTTGTGCTCTCGGAATTAAAGCTGGTGCCAGCAGGAGTGGGGTAGTCATGGTTCATTCTGTGGCAGTTATGACTAAGAGATGCAAATTGAGAGCAAAGATTAGGAACAGTGAAGCAATTAATTATTGCAGACATCTTGCAAGCCATGCAGACCTAAGATGAGTGTTGAAACCACCAGGTTTTTTTTTTTTTATTATTTTTATTTCTGGTTAAAGGTAGATGAATGCTTTGATATCAGGTTAAGGAGAAACTGGATACAGGCATTCTGGACCCAGCTTTCATCCAATTTTTTGTATGTTTAGGAAGATCCAGCAATAACCTTAAGAAATCAATCACTCATATTTTTTAATTTAATCTCAAAATTTGGAGGGGGGGTGGGAGGAGGGGCCATAAGAGGTGCTAGGAGGGCAGGTAAAAACACCACACATTATATGGCTATATCCCCAAATTTCTATGATCTCCTCTCCCAAAAGTGCTACCAACATCAAAGTCAAATCTTATTTTCAGACTTATCAGCCTACAATAATCTAGGAATTAACCGTAAGGTACAAGACCTTGCCAGTTCCAGCCCAAGTCCCAATTTGCCAAGTAGCATTCCTTGACAATATAATGAATTTTGCCATGACCCCCAACCTTTTCATTTGTCTTAACTGCACCCTAGCAGGCTGAGGTAGCCACAGAGCTATCTCCTAGAAAGTATCCTTTAGAGACTCCTTCCTATGGAACAGTCTACTCTTAACGAGTTTAAAAATAAGGAGCACGATTTTAGCAGCAAGGACTACAGAGCTGGGATAATGGATTTATCTTTCCTGCAGGATCTGTATGACCAGAAGGAATTATAGCTGAGTTTGGTCTGAATGAGATGTTAAGCTTTGTTCTGCAAGGGAAGGGATCATAGTTCTATGGAAAAGGTAAAGTCTGGGGCTAGTTTTATGATATGTAGTCTTTCAGATGTACTTTAAAGATGTATTTTACGATGCAGAATGAGGGTGAGTGCTGTTAGAAGAAATTACTTCTTATGAGTCTTTATGATGATTGAGTTGGAGAATTTACTCTTTTAATGAGTTTCAGGAGTAGAAATAAGTGAGAGAATCGGATGAAGAAATTAGGCATATTGCTACACTCAGAAGAACATATAGGACCAAGAGATTGTGTAAGGAGTTTATGGGCCCTTAAAACATAACTGAGGAAAGGGCTAGAATGGAGGTGAGGGAAATGTAGGTTCTGTACGAGAGGTGCTGTAAACTTTTGAGGATTCTGTGTTTTTAATGCCTGCAGAATTCTGGTTCAGTTGTGCCTCACATAAATCTAGGATGGGTGCTGTAATGATTGTAAGGGAGTATAACAGTTTGTCAGCAACTGAAGAAAGTTAATTGTTGCAGTCTCTGTAGACTAAAACCACTGGTGTTTAAAGAAAAACTGTGGCTAACACTAGAGTAAAGGTAGATGTATTGGTTAGGAGCTGGTATAGAATCTATGTTTATACTGGAACTACAAGTCTCACAAAGCTGGAATAAATATTTAGCCGTAGGAGTGAGTGAGTTTTCCTTAGATTTGAAGCATATTTAGATTGTATATCTTATTTAAATCTATATTTATGCAGGTTTTAAAGATTAGGTGCTATAAGGCAATGCTTCCAGAGTTAAACTGGTAACAATATAGTTCAGGATCTTCTGAACCAAGAGGAAGGATGGTCTTGGAAAACCTAATGTCTAATATTGATGTGGACACTGATTGTTGGTAAAAGGGGGTTATTTATTACAGTTAGGATTTTTTAAGACAGAAGATCAACAATAAGAAATTTGTTTCTACAGTTTCCAGATCTTGTTTTCTGCCTTTTTGCTACTTCCAAAAATAGTCTCAACGATTTAACATTTTCTTTCCCTGACTCTGCGAGTTTTGTGGGTTACATATAGCCCACACCTTCTGTATGTCTTCGTCTGTATCTTTGAACTGAAATTAAAGATAAACCAAACTTTAATAACAGATTTGCTGTCCAGGTCCATCTCATTCTGACCTATATGACACTTAGGCTTGTAAATTGCATATAATGAACTGAAAAATTCAGTTTCTGCTTTGCAAAGGTAAACTGCTACCCAAAATAAAATTTTTGTTTGTACTCTACAGTTGTGGACCATACCATGTTGTGTTGTGATCCACTTCAAACCTCTGTTTCTGTGCATTCTAGAGCGTAGAGCTACAGGAACCCGAAAAGAAATAATTTCTTTGTATTCTAAAAGTTAAATCAAAGCTTTCTTCTGGTATACATATAAACACTTCTCATGCTGAATTCTGTTTATAGTCTCATGGCTGAATTTCATCCTTATTGATAACTATACCCAGAACCCAATAACATCTAGACAATTAACCAAAACCAATTTGCTGCTCCAGCACCAAGTCCTTCACAACCCTTTCAGCTTTTCAAGTGCTGTCAATAACACTATGTTCCTTCATCCCTCAAGGTTGTGATCTTGCAACTTTTCTTAAACTAGCAGTTCATATCTGCCTTCAAAGTAAGCAGAAGCCATTGTCTGCTTATCATGGCTAGGCTTCATGAACGAAGATTTGGGAAAGGTCTCTACCCACATTTGCTACAAGCGCGCTGGTGGCTAAAAAGACCAATACGAGATAGACAAGATCGGTTGCAAAAGGCACAGCAGAAAGACTCCTTAGGTGGTATCGACAAGACACGATTCTTTCTGTGTTTTCTTTTCTCCTCTAGAGTGATCCTGCGTGCATTTTCAAAGGAAACAGCAGTGTTATAGATTGTGTGTCTCCAGACCTCCTGATTGGAGGCCAGAGTAGACCAGTTATGTTGGTCAATATGCCAAGGCTGGGATGTTGTTTCAGGGAGTCCTTGTATCTTCTCTTCAGGGCTCCTCTCATGCGGCAGCCAGTGGTAAGT
Source organism: Manacus candei (assembly GCF_025592945.1). NCBI lineage: Eukaryota > Metazoa > Chordata > Aves > Passeriformes > Pipridae > Manacus > Manacus candei. The sequence continues at coordinate 9,735,932 of NW_026138059.1, read as the reverse complement.
TCACCATAAAGCAGGATCTTAGGGAGGCGGTGGTCCTTCATCCTGGAGACATGTCCTGCCCAACTCAGCTGTGTTCTCAGCAACATGGCCTCAATACTCGTAACTGCTGCTTGTTCTAGAACAGATGTATTGGTCACATGATCTGACCAGTGGATGTTTAGGATTGTACAGAGACAGCACTGATGGAAGCGTTCTAAGAGTTGCAGGTGGTGGCAGTAAATGACCCATGATTTGGAACCATATAAGAGAGTAGACAGCACTATGGCTCTGTAAACACTGATCTTTGTACTTTTCTTCAGATGTTTATTACGCCAAACTCTTTTATGGAGTTTTCCAAAAGCTCTATATGCCTTTGCTAACCTGTTGTCTATCTCTCTGTCAATCTTACCGTCCGAGGAGATGAGGCTACCTAGGTAATTAAACTTCTGGACTGATTTGAGCTCTGATTCGCCAATGTTGATATGGGGATGATGGAAGACTTCCTGAGGTGCAGGTTGATAGAAAATTTCTGTCTTCTTTAAACTGACTTCCAGCCCAAAAAGCTCAGCAACCTCTGCAAAGCAGGATGTTAAACGCTGCAGAGCTGCTTCTGTGTGGGCAACAAGGGCGGCATCATCAACATAAAGCAGCTCCCAGACAAGATGGTTTAAGATCTTGGTGTGGACCTTCAGTCGCCTTAGGTTGAAAAGGCTTCCATCAGTACGGTATTGAATGTAGATACCGTCCTGATCATCAAGGTCTGCAGTGGTCCTATGGAGCATCGTGCTGAAAAAGATTGTGAATAGGATTGGTACAAGAACACAACCTTGTTTCACACCATTAGTTATTAGAAAGGGCTCAGAAAGTGCATCACCATATCTGACTTGGCCGTGCTGATCCTCATGGAATGAGATGATCATTTTAAGGAACTTGGGGGGACATCCTAAACGTTCCAAAATCTGCCATAGACCTTTTCTACTCACAGTATCGAAAGCCTTGGTGAGATCAACAAAGGTTACATAGAGACCTCTGTTCTGCTCCCTACACTTCTCTTGCAGTTGTCTGAGAATATTATCTCTCTAGGCACTGAAGGATCCAGAAACTAACTAGATCTTCAGCCTTCTCCAACACTACATCTATTTCTAATCCAGCCTTAACCTCACCAATAGGCTGAATTCCCCTCCCTGAGTACTTTAATCCTATTTTCTCATGTTCTTTGATATCTGTGTTCAGAATCCAAAAATAAAACTAGATCTTTAGTCCAACTATAACTGTAATCCCAAATTTAGGCAAATAATCTCAAGAAGATAAGGAACTAGCTAGAATTATTGTTGGCTTCCACTGTTGTAACAACTTTACAGGCCTTGCAAATGCATATAAATTAACTTTTCAGATTCTTCTCTCTAGGACTTGAAAATGTGTAATGGTAAATATGTAATTGTCTAACATATAAGTGTGTGTCTAATGAAAAAATTTTTTTACATGCTCTTTAGACTATCATTTTTGGTGCTAACATAAATCTCTGCTGGTGCCAAACCTGGCAGCAGTGTCAGGAGCCTGCCAGTACTACTACAGGGAGTACAATGCTAGGCTAAGCCTCATGTCTGTTTTCAGACACAGGACTTGCTTGATACGTGACCTGCAGTAAGTTTACTTCTGAACTGCATCATGAGGTTCACTCCCATTTGGGGTCTATTGAAGAAAAAAAATGCTTGAAACAGGTTATCTTATTATATATGAATATATATAATAAAATATCTTTATTATATATATATTTATATCTTCATTACAAATACATGAATCTCATTTTCCTATTAGTATGATTTTTTAAAATATTCCATGACCTGAAAAAAACTTTGTCAAAGCTTCTAATATGCATTAAACAATAGACTTTGCATGCCCAATTCACTGTATAAACAAGGCTACTGCTCAACTTCAGAACAAAAATTTAGTACTAAGTTGCCAAACTTAATTAAAATTGTGTTATGTTTTCTGTATCAGAGTGTTTATCTTTTCACAGATACTTCCTTCTGTCATGTGTTTTCTATTCATGAATGAGTTCTTAAATGACATAACATTCCCAGGAAATTTCATAATCCAGAATTTATGCTTACTAAAAAGACTTACATTCTTTTGCTTGCTCATTAAAAAAAAAAGTAATACTAATCTCAGAATTAATGGACACAATCAAGATGTGTGTTTTTGTTTGTTTTGTTCTGTTTTTCTGTAAGAACTCTGTCAAAAAGCTACTGGATAATATGTCAAGATAAAGTGCTACCTTCCTCTTCACTATGGTAGAGCATATATATACACTATGTGCTATGATAAAATACTAAGTTTTAAAATACTTTGTTCATTGCCCTAGATTGTGTAACTAAACCAATTTTGGATTTATTATCTGACAGTTCAAAAAACACAGTTTTTTGAATAATCGAGACCTAAATCTTTAGATTCTGAGATGTTAATTTATGTTACCAATATATTTTACATTTAAAATGATGACTTACTGGTGGCTTGAAATAACTACAAGGTTACTTGTAGACCTTACGAAAAATCACAATGCTTTATTAACATTTAGTTTGCTTCCTCTTTTTTTTGGTTTACAATTACTTCAGTTATAGTGTTTCTTCACCTGCCTTCCCTAAAAATTATCCTAAACAACAGAACACGGTTGTAAGAATGATGTATTTGATATATGACCTCATTCCTAGAAATGGATGAAGTGTTCTAACAGGTGCTAAAAAGAAAGTTTTCCCAAGACTGATATTCCGCCCACAATTTCAATGTCAATAAAGAATTAAAAAAACGTTACTACAAATATCTATTAATTCTTTACTTAATAAAAATTGCATGTATCATTGCATGCTACCAAATCTTTTTTTTTAATTTCAGTTTTTTTCAAATACTTTCATGTATTCCTGTATTTCTTCATTTAGGAAAGACAGATTTTAATAACTTAAATGCTAAATTAACATGCAGTTTTCCTTTCCCTATACTTTTCCCATTTTGTACATGCTTAAAGCATTTGAATGTATGGAGAACTCTGAGGAGAAATCTTTTATTTGTGTTCCACTGCATGGCTTGAGTTGATGCCGAGCTGGCCCTAAGTGCCCTTTAGAAACAAAATCCTTTGCAAACAGGAGCACGATTTTGTGCCAAACTCAACCAAGCTCAGTCCAATCCTTCTCCTCCTCTCTATACTGACACATAGTTACAGTTTCCATCAAGAAAGCAGAGAACCTGAATTGTATGCTATATACCACCCAAGGGGAATCATGTGCTCCAGGAGATTATATTTTTTTTTATTTTAAGGCTGCTTTGGGTCGTGTTGACCATCATTTTGCATCTCTTCGGAAGCTGTGTTTCCATTCTAGAAAGGGTTCAAGATTAAGAGAGTGAGAAAGAGCCCAGAGGATGGACTGTGACTTCATAGCCTAGTGACCAGGCATCTCTGCTGAGAAGGCAGCTCCATTTTAATCCTGCTCCTTGCTCACTTTCTACATTTTATACTAAACATTTAACAATTCAATGAACAACCCTCTTCTTTTCCAGAAGATTGTCCTAGCCACCTGGTATCAATGTTATATCTTTACATCTTTGATGAAGTCTTGATTTTTTTTTAGAAATTTGAAATTATGGATGATCCTTAAATCCTTCAATATAGAAAAAGTCTACAGGAAATATGAAGAGTGTCCTTTCCTCCTGCAAAATGACAACTCTCAGAAACTACCTGAGTCACTCTAAGGTGTGTGGGTGTGTGTGCTTGTGTGCATGTGTATGTGAGGCCCTTCTGACTGAAGAACAAAGTCAAATCTTCCCACACTCTACAAGGGGTGTGCATGCACATGTGTGCAGCAATCAGGAAAAGACAGATTGATTTCTTTATATTTCTCCAGAATAAGATATGAAATCCCTCTTTGTTGGCCTGGAAATAAGCAGGTTAGGGACAATTAAGGCAATAGAGATGTTCAAAGAAGCACTTTCCTCATAGTTTTTCTAGCAGGTTGAGGGATGTGATCCTGCCCCTTTACTCAGCCCTAGTGAGGCTTCATCTGGGGAGTCCAGTTCTGGACTCCTCAGTACAAGAGAGACATGGAGATCCTGGAGCAGGTCCAGAGGAGGGCTACAAAGGTGATTACGGGACTGGAGCATCTCTCTTCGAGGAAAGGCTGAGGGAGCTGGGCCTGGTCAGCCTTGAGAACAGACAGCTGAGGGGGGACCTCATCAATGTGTACAAGCATCTGAAAGAAGCGTGTCAAGAGGACAGAGCCAGAATTCCACCTGAATAGGAGGAAATCTTCTTTACTATGCAGATGACCAATCACTGGAACAGATTGGCCAGAGAGGTTGTGGAGTCTCCCTCACTGGAGATACTGAAGAACTGTCTGGACACAAAATGAATTTTTCTTTTTTTTGCAGATTTGTTTCCCTCATTTGTGTGTAAATTCTCACTGGAGTTCTATCATAAATAAAGAGACAGATAATCCTGGCAAAGTATTTGCATCCCTTATATGTCCATGCTTAAAGAAGTCTGACTAGATGGGACTTAGTACCCTACAGGCATTCTCTTCCTAATAGAAGACATCTGTTGAATGTGTTATGGGAGCAAGACTTCATAAGGCTACCAGGAGTTTTTCTTTGTGAAAGAAAAATGTGAAAAAGAATGACAGAAGTCCCTTGGTAATTCAAAATGCAAAAATATATTTGGACTGTTTTTTTCCAAATCCCTCACGGTATGTGATCTAATTTTCTTCAGGAAGTAAAGATTTTTAGTTGCCTTTATTTAAATAAACTGTTTTATTTGGCTTTACACTTTTTAATGGGAGAAAAGAGACGAATACAGATGTGAGAACCATACTTTGACACCTCAAGATGCAATCTGCAGTTTGGTTATCTACACTCCCAAAGTATTCCAATAGACTCTGCTATTCTGAGATATATAGTAGAATTAGTAGGGTAATCATGTCTTGCCAGGTCACTAGTCTCTTGCAAAACTTTTTTCCCTCTTTCACATAATTTGCTTTGTTTTGAACCATGCAGGGTGAAAAATCATGTCTGCAGTTTTATTTAACTGTTTTCAGAATGAAACAGAAATTCCTCAAACCAGAGCCACGAACAAAGGTAACAGGGAAATCCTGCAATTTAACGTATTACTTGGGGACCAAGGGGAAGTCACAAGATCTCTTCAATACCACTTTTCCTTCTCTGTTGCACGCTTCAGAGCATGGGTGTTTACTGCATTCTTTGTGAGCTGGTGAAGCTACAAAGTTCTGAAAAATCACTCTTTTGAAAGCAATTTTCATTGTAAAAATACCATCAGTCATTAAGGGTTCAGACATATAGCTAAACTATTCTGACTTTGTGAAGAACCCATTCTGTTATATTTAATGACAACCAATTTGACCAAGCTTAGCCTTCGTGGAAGAATGTTTTTTTAGTTATCTTACTAACAATATGCACTTACCTGACTTAGCAAGAATTGTTTAACAAGACAACTTAAACATTTAGATAAAGACAACTTAATAAAAGCAAAAGCAAGGACTGATCACAGAAACAAAGGAAAACAAAAGCTTTGTTCCCTACTTCCCCTCAGTCACTTCCTGGGAAGCAGTGCTTAAGTATGTGTAGTGGTTGCTCTGGAAGACAAACATTGTAATAATGAATGCTTTTGTATGTGAGCAGATGTCATATGGTATGGAATATCCCTTTGGTCAGTTTGGGTCAGCTGTCCTGGTTGTTTCCCCTCCTAAGATCTGAGGGGGAAATGTTGAGAGATAACGCTGATGCTGTGGCAAGCACTGCTCAGCAGTAGCCAGAACACTGGTTTGTTATCAACTCCTTTCTAGGTACCAATACAAAGCACAGCACTGTGAGTGCCGCTATGGGGAAAATGAACTTCATCTCAGTCAGATCCATTACAATGATAAAGAATGAACCTCATTTTAAAAGAACTACTTCAAAATCTAGACCTAATCTGCAACCCCCCTATTTTTCTACAGATGTGATCTCTGTCTGAAACTGAACTTCGTGTATCTTGAGACATATTTGACAGTGTAAATGGGATGAGGTTGTTTTGCTTAAGGATTCTAGTTTAAATCTGAAGAAAGGTTCTTATGACTTAAACTTTTTCAATTATGTCTGTTATAGTCCTCCTAATTTTGAAAGGATGCTGTCTCTAAGGACATCTGTTCTTTTCCACTGTCTCTTTTATCCACACAATTTGACAACACTTGTACAGCTCATCCTTAGCTTTAGCCACTGAGAAGTAGTTCAGAAAATCAGAGAACAAAAGAAGCTAGATCAGAGTCTAAGTTGCAACTGTTCAGTTTAGCACCACTTCATCACTGATATGTCTTCAGAACAATAGTATCATGGATGAGACAATGTTATAAAGTACGTCTGAATCATCAGAATGAGTGTTTTCTTTTCATGGGTGGTGTAGAGGCCTAGAGACTGCATGCAGTTCCCCCTGTTTGTTCCCCATGCTACATGCATTAGTGTACAGCCCATAGTTGTGCTAATTTCCCAGAAGTGTGAGAGCTTGTCCCATAGTGCAGCCCTCTCATCACTCCCTTATTTATGTCATCATAAATAATGTCTTCAACCCTGTTCTATGATTGCCCTATCTTTCCTGTCCACATCACCCTGCATCCTGTCCTTGTCATTTGTCTACCACTTCCTCATCTTATTGTTGATCATCACCTCCCTCCTCCATCTTTTGTAGTTGAAAGCTCTACTCAGCAGTCTGGCTAGCCAGTTGGCAAAGACAATTTTGTCCCACTTGCTCAGATGGTCTTGTACCTTCCTAGAAATCCTCAGTCCTCGTAAATAATCATAAAAGCTTAATCCCTGTTGTTGATACCAGCTCTGCAAACAGCTGTTTACCCACAGGTTCCTTTCACTCCTCCTTGGGCTCTTACATCTCACAAGAAGGATTACAGAGGAAGAACCCTGGGCCACCATGCCCTTGATCATTGCCCCAAGAGCCTTGTGGTCATGCTTGGTACACTCCAGGTCTTCCCTGGTACTGTCATTACTCACCAGCATGTCCCTGTCATTGGAGCAATGAGGGGTAGTAGTCTGAGGGCTGGAGACGCCCTGGCAGCCGCCTGACAACATCCTGGACCACATCAAACAGCAGACAGTACAATTGCAGAAAAATAATCCTAGTTTTTACTGCAGAGCCTCACTTATCTGGGCCCATTGTATCCACACTGAGTTGTAGGCACACTGTATCCATAGTGACAGAAAATCATCAAGATGTAAAAGAAATGTAACCCTCAAAGGTATACTCAGAAGAAGCTGTACTAGCCAAGGAAGTGGCTTTTGCCCGTCTGAAGAGTGTGTCTATGCTCACAGCTGCTGGTTAGACAGATTTTTCCAGGAGAGAGTTTACAGGATTCCCATATCCAGGCACTGGCAGTGGGGGCTGTAGGGGGGCTCTGTGAGGGGAGGTTTGGGCTGTCTGGTGCTAGATATGGTCAATTCCAGCTGACTCCAAACCACCCACCCACCCATGGCTGAGCCTGCAGCCGAGGTGGGGGTGCCTTGGGGAAAGTGTGTGCAAGAAAGGGCAAAAATACTGAACAAAATGTGAGGAAAAAAACTGTGAACACCAAGGTGAGAATAGAGAGGGAGAGGATGTGCTCTAGGCTCTGGAGCACACTGAGGAGGAGCCCATGGTGATGCAGATTGTTCCCCTGCATGGAGAGGACGAGGTTGCCTGTGGAGGACACCCCACAGAGTAAGTGGATGTCTTCTGAAGGAAGCTGTAGCCATGGATATATCACAGAATCACAGAGTATCCTGAGTTGGAAGGGACTCACAAGGATCACTGAGTCCAACTCGTGGACCTGCACAGGACCATCCTCAAGAATCACATCATGTCCCTGAGAGTATCATCCAAATCCTTCTTGAACTCTGGCAGGCTTGGTGCTGTGACCACTGCACTGGGAAGCCTGTTCCAGTACCGTGGAACAGGGTACCCAAAGCAGGCTCCTGGCAGGAGCTACAACCAGTGGATAATCCATGCTGGACCACATTTACCCAGAAAGACTGGCAGAGGGGGAAAGTGTGAGAGGGAAGGAGCAAGAGAGAGGAGCTCATATGGACTGACCACAGTGCCCATTCCCCATTCTCCTGTGCCACTTGGGCCTGGCGGAAAGCCATAGAGGAGTCAGGAATGAAATAATGAAATTGAGCCTGGGAATAGGGGGCATGTGGTGGGATGGTGCTTTAGTGTTTGTTTCTCACCATCCTAGTATATTTTGAATTTGCAATAAAATAAATTATTTTTTCCTAATCTGAGTCTGTTTTGCCCATGATGTTAGTTGGTAAATGATTTCAATGTCCTTATTTGAACCCATGTGGTTTCCATCTTATTTTCTCCCCTCATCCTGTTGAGGAGAGAGAGTGACACAGCAGATGGGTGGGGGTCTCTCTACTGGCCAAAGTCAAAAATACCACAGTCCTCTGTCTTCCTGCCAGATGCATGTGGAAACAAAATTTCTTTGAAAAATATGCATTTCAGTGCTGATACCAAGTTTGTGATGTGAGAAATAGCCTAAAAGATGCAGCTGATTTTGTTATGAAAAATATTAGAAGACACAGGAGGAAAAAAGTAGAAATATGACTATTTCATAAACAAGGAAATACACATACAATTACACAATCATATGCAGCAGATACAGTGCAATTCTGGCTACATTGAAGTTAGCAGTAGTAGTTTTTAATTTAGTAGGAATTTCTTTTCTTTCTACTTGTCAAGGAATGAAGGGACTAGTTGGAACTAAAACACTTCTCTCAAATTCTTCTTGTGACTTTATGGATTTTTTCCACAGGGCATGTCAGACTCCATATGTTTAAATTTCCAAATTAATTTTTCTGTGCGGGATCTATCATATTCCAACTAAATTATAGAATTAATCCAGTCTGGCATTCAGTTTAATAATATCAGAATTTCATCCAGTCCTTCTAGTGTTAAATTAAGGTATTCTTAATTATATCTTACTCAAAATTTAAAAGTATGATTTCACTTTCTCACAGTTTTGACAGAGATTGTTCTAATAGCTTACTATTTGTATAATATACTGCAAAATATACAACATACTGGAAAAAATTCAGTTTGAGAGTGAACAGAAAACGTGAAATCAACAATAAATAAACACTGTATCAACAATACTTCATATTATAATAGCCTGAAGGGTTTTGTATTTTCTCAAGTGCCCTTTCTTTTCATGTTAGGAAATTATTTGAGGGTTCACAAAGTTAATAGGTATAATGACATTTTTCTGGTTTTACACGGAAAGTTTTAATGTGAGAAGAGTGAGAAACTTCTTCCACCCAGGCTTTTCCGCTGGAAGGAGGGACATGGCAATTTAAAATTGTCCCAAGATATAAACAATATATATATTTCAAAACGTGATCTTGTCAAATGACAACATAGTGGACAAAACCTTACCAAGTATGGACATATGGGACTATTTACATAAACCTAATGTGAATTCTAGTTAATTTTTATTGCTTTCAATAAGACTTTTTTGCTATCTTTTTATGGTGTTTTCTTCTTTTGCAAAAGAGTGACATGAACTATGTACATCTGTGAGACACCTCCATCTAATGCACAACTTTTTGTTTATGTCTTTAAATGTCTTTGTTCTATCATCCTTATTTTCTGTCTCCCTACCTGAAAATCACGTTTAAAATTCACTGTTTGGCCTAGTAGCAGACAGTTCAGGGTTTGCACTGAAAATCAAGAATTCCAGTTTATCTAAACCACTCCTTGTGATAAAGGCCAAGAGTGGCTGCTTAGGAAATAGTATTCCTAAGTGTGTCCTGACATGAACATTTTTCATAAAAACTTCACAAGGTTCAGTATCCATACCATTATTTTTAGCACTGCTATAAAAACATTTCTTCCAAAAATATGCCAAAAATTTGAATCCATTTTTATATCTTTATTATCCAGAATTTACTGTGGCAATGAGTTAGCACTGTGAGAAAATAGATGGTTTTTTTAGGCTTCAAAGTGATCATCTGTGATCACGTTGTCTGCTTTTAAATATTCATTTGTGATTTTCCACTTCAGGAGTGGCACTAAAATGCTTAAAAGCCTATAGGCATGGTCCTGACAGACAGGAAAGAAGTTTCAGCGAATGTATATCAAACTCACTCATTATCTTCCTTCTAATTCCTCTTATGGATTTATCTTTAAGAGGACTTATTAGAGAGCCAATAGAAACTCACCCATCTAAATCCCTTTGGATTTTTAAGAAGTATAATGAGCATTTTCATTTCTTATTTTGAGGTATCTCTTTACCTTCCTCCATCATGGCTTTTCACCCTTGTCAGAAATGGATGGATGAAACAATATCTTCTGTCTTTTCAGTTTCTAGAGGCATTGTTCAATTCATCTCCTTAACATTTGTACAGTAGCTGATCAGGACTACTACAGAAACTGGAAATACTAATCGAAAGCTCACTGAAGTTAATGAAAATATTTCCATGGACTCCACAGGGTGCCATGTGGTTCTTGGGCTCCAGAAAGGCAAGGACCTGATCGCCTTCTTAAAAACATTTCCCCTTACATGTTTATCATAGTCTGGAGGCTTTTGTTACGAGGCTGGAGTGTCTGACATCCACTCTTGGATGCTACCCTTTAAAATACTGCATGATTGTAAATAAGGACATACTGCGAAGGCTGCTTAGCTAATGATAATGCTGAAAATACAGAACTGTGCTGAGGCATCAATACCAAACATCGCATGTCACTTAACTAATGTATCATTTTATTGCAGAAGCCAGACTTTCCAATCTGTTCAATTGTGTTATCTGTCATTTGGAATGTTCTAAACACAGACTCAGTCATCACAAACACAATATATCTGACATTGTAGTGTACACATGTAAATTATATAGCTGATGCCAGAGCTGCAAATTTACCTTGATGTTTATCTGAAATTCACAATACCTCTAAATGAGGAAATACTGGGGAGGTAAAAGGTATAGGGAAGAACAGTTTCACAGTAATTTTCTTGCTTGTCCTATCTTGACTCAACTGAGCCATTCTCTAGGGCTGCCTGTCTTTACCTCCACAAAAGGAAAAATACACATTTAGTGTATGTGTAACCCCAGCCCAGAGCCCAAACAGAAGTCACAATGCTAGCTTATCCTTCAGGAAGATGCTAGGTGAGGAGGGGGAAAGATCCATCCGTGGATTACTTAAGAGCTTGGCACAAGACTTCACAGGCTAAGGGTTTCAACTTAAGGGTTTATAGGTTTGTGAACACCTTCAAAATTTGAATAACTGACTTTCTGTTCTTCCCAGCATTTTTAACATCCTACTTCAATTTTCTAAGAGAATAACCTGATTGCCAAGTCATAAGTAAGACTGTGTAGATGTGAGAACCTTACCCATTCTTCCAGAGGTTGTGCCACTGACTGGACAAAGGCAACAAACTATGGCATGAGAAACAGTAAGGATATGTGAGTACATATATCTACTACACACTGATAATGTCCCTTCTGCCTGCTAGGATGCTGGGTCAAAACCTTAAACAAAAAATTTGCTTTTGACCTTTGTTGATAAATGGATCAAAAGAGGAATCAAAAGCTATTTAAAATTGCAGGTGGAGAGAAACCTCCCCAGGGAAAAAGTGTTCTGCCAGCATCTGCTGGCAAGTAAAGGTACCTGCCAGAGTAGGCTAATCCTCATTTGCAAGAAAGTTATGTAAGGATTTGAGGCATTTTTAGCATTCCAGTACTCTTTATGGTTTTTATTCACATCATAAACCTCTGTCAAGAGATCGCAGTTCATGTGTTGTCTGCAAAAATCGAATTTGTTATCCAGTGTGCAACAAGCCAATAATTACACACTCGAGAGAGACTTTGATTATCTATTTTGGAGTTGTGCAAGCCTGGATGCTCATTGGAATTCCACAAGTCAAGCACGTCCACTATCAAAACTCCTAAATCTTTATACGTTTTAACAAAAAAACAAATTAGTGTTCATTGGCTACAAGTTGCATAGTTCTCTTATTAATTAGTATTCCATCTTCTATTGGATAATGATTCTCTCACTTCCCATCCTAATTAGTCCTCATGCTCAGTCTTTCTCTTCCTTGGTCTTTCTCTTCTTTTGGATCGGTGGGTTTCTTGGGTTGGTAGTCGTGAGTTGGTGGTTACCCTCTCGCCCTGCCAGAATTACCCAGTTGGAGCTGATTTCAGCACAGTTATTGAGTTGGGTTTATTAGTTTCTTCCTTATCTTGGGAGTTCTACCAGTCGTCTTGGTGGCCCATAAATTGTGCATTCTCTGTGTCTGCTATCAGCAGACATCCTTCTTTCCAGGCTTTATTAACTTCCACCTAGATCTGAGATTACTGAAATATGTTAAGTCTTAAACTTTAACAAGGCAATTCTACCAACAGTATTTTTTTTTCTAATACATGGGCATCACTTAGAGCTTGTTTGTTAGCTGGTCTCTGTTTCATGGATTAAAATTCCTTCTTGTTGATTAGGCTTGAAAGTAGACAAAGAGCAAACAATAAGGAACATCCTTTCACAAGAAAATTTTTATGTATTACACGTTTTGCAACAAATGGATTCATAGGTGAATATGTAACCACGCTGCAGCCAGTGACAGGATCAAGCTTAAAAAGAGTAAAAGTGAGAAAATGGGAAGGAGATACCAATTTCTTTTCCCTGACATGTTAAGAATTATAGTCAGGAGCCCCAGGTCTTCAGTGCAAGAAAACCTTGCTGCATTTTCTCAAAAAAGTGGCAGATGAGTAGGGTGATAAGTACAGCAGTACAAGTCACAAGTGGTGACAGCAGTGGTAATATCATGACTGGGGCAAGAGATAAAACTTTCCAGCAGCTGGACTTCTTTATTACAGGCTGCAAAATAGAATTGGGAAATAATCTAATGGATATACATAGTGATTAGTTATTTTGCCCATTAAAACAGAAGAAAGCCTTTTTTTTTCTTTTTCCAAGTGGGGAAATATTCATTACACAGTGTTACTAACTTTCCCAGTTTTCTTCAGGGTGCTTAAGACATAATATTTATATCTGTTGTGGGAATAAGTCACTAGAAATTCTACCCCCAAATGGTCAAAGGAAAATATGCATAATTGCAGTAACACTGTCACGGTTTAACCGCAGCTGCCAACCAAACACCACACAGCTGATGGCTCGCTCCTTCACCAACAGGATGGTGGAGAAAATTGGAAAAGAAAAAGCTAGAAAACTCATGTATTGAGATAAAGACAGTTCAATAGGTAAAGCAAAAACAGTGCACACAAGCAAAGCAAAACACGGAATTAATTCACCACTTCCTATCAGCCGGCGGGTGTTCAGCCATCCCTGGGAGAGCAGGGCTCCATCACGCCCTGATGATGTGGGAATACAAACACCATCACTCTGAATGTCTCCCCCTTCCTCCTTGTTCCCCCAGCTTTATATGTTGAGTATGATACCATATGGTGTGGGATATCCCTTTAGTCAGTTGGGATCAGCTGTCCCAACTGTGTCTCCTTCCACCTTTCCAAAAAATAGGAGATGCACAAGTCCACAGGATTTGATGGCATGTGCCTACAGGTACCAAGAGAGCTGGCCAATGCCCATGTAGGCCACTTTTAATTATCTTCAAGAAGTATGGTGACTGGGGAGATTCATGGTGACTGAAGGGGAGCAAATGTCACCCCTATCTTCAAGAAGAGCCAGAATCCACAGAATTACAGGACAGTCGGTTTCTCTTCAATGCCTCAGAAGGTGTTGGAGTAAACAGTGAAGGACAGAAATATGACTGGGAGTAGTCAATATGGATTTTTAAATATTTTCTTAGTTGTATATTTTTAATAGGATAGATTTTTAATCAGAATATAAATTCCATGCTCACACCAAGCATGGCTGAGTGTGGTCTTATTATAGTGCCATAAATAGAGAAACTCCTACGGATATGCATCTCCCAACTTCTGAACACATTTTATCTGATGTTTGAAGTCACCTAACATGATCTTTTATATGCATCATACATGAAGGAAGAACAAGCCTGTCAGTCATGCAGTATCTCATGCATGATCAGAAGTTCACTTGGGATTTCGTGGTGTATTCTTCATCTGTTCTCCGAAGAGTATTCGTTTTAATTTGCCAACCTGTTTAAACAGGAAGATAACTATGAAGATTAAACTTCTATCTTAAAGGAATGATTCAATAACATAAATATATGAAGCTAAACACAATTCTGAAATTGTACCATGATTCCTGTGGGGTGATAGAAGCACCAGGCTCTTCTTGCATGTTGAATGAATTTGAGCTGTATTTATTGTAATACTGAAAGACAACTCACACACTATCAATGAAAGACTGAGAGCAACATACCTCTGTTGGTATCTCATTTCAACAATAGCTGTGTCTATTAAAAAGAAAACTACTCTTTGTTTTTAATTTACTGTGAGTCTGCTTTGTCAGTCTCTCTAACAAGAAGAGAAATAAAAAACATTCAAGGAACAGAAATTCCATGTTTCAGTCAAAAGAAACACGATCAAGTTTCAACATAACACAATGATTTTAACTTAGATAAATGCTTATTCTAAGTAGCATATCACTTTTGTTTTGTGTGCCATTGATCCATATTTGTGCATACAAAAAATATATTTCCATTAACAATATTAAACATAAACCTATTGTTGCCTGTCAGGAGCTGAGGAAAAAAAAACTCCGGAGCAGTTAATTGAGGATGAGATAAGAAAAGGGTTTAATTCCGTTACAAGATGCGTGCCAGCCGTGTTCAGATGTTACAATTTATAATAGTGTCTGTCCAATCCCAAGCCTTTCCACCCCATAGCTTTTGCCCTGGTCCGCCCTCAGCCCACTCCCTGGGAATTGGGTCTGGGGTGCTTTTCGGGACCACTTCTTCATCACCTTCATCTTCTTCAGAGCACAGAGGGTACACGGTCACCCAGTTCTTGACTTTACTCTTGTGGTTCAGGCCAGGATTAGATGTCCTCAGACAGAAGAGGCCTGCCTTGACAAAAGACTAAACATTTTCTACTGGAATTCAGGGATAGGATTGGTATGGGGAACATAGAATGGGGTGATGGGGGAGGGGAATGTATAAACTACTGTGCTAAACGGTGAGGGATATAATATAGCTTCTTCTAAAATCTACTTCTACTATAATTACATATAAAGCTTATAAAAATTAGCAAAATCAAAAAAAGGGTCTTAAGGCATCGCTATAATTTAACAGCTTACATTTGTATGGGTATCCAAGTCAGAGTCTAGTAGTGAGGAACCAATAAAAAATGTTACCATTTTTCTTGGAGAATCAGTGCTCTCAGTAGATCATATTATTATATTCCATCCCCTGAACTATATAAAAATTATAAGAAAGATGAAGACAGGAAATGGAGATTGTGAATTTCAGCATGAAGGTGCTATACATGGTATGTATGTATTTGAACACTAACATCATTAAGGAAATAGTGGACTCACAGAATTTTTTTTTGTGAAAAGGATTTGTGCTTGATTTGGCTAGATCTCAAGTTGCACTGTATTTAATTTAATCAATCACTCTTCAACAGTAAAGACACAATCCTAGATCACTTGAAAACAAAAGTTGTTGACTCCAAGTCTCCATGTCAGACTTTGAGAAAAGGATCAAGAGTTCATATTTTTCCCAACTCAGCATGTCTAGGTGCATATTTCAACAGAGCACTTTAGGGGCACTTTAATTTGTACAATTTGCTATTTTAATTTAGAAAAACAATATAAAATAAAATGGTTTGTCTGTGGGTTGCATGAGATAAGGCCAACTCTCAAAAAGTCAGTGCCAATTTGCTTCAATTTGGAGAATAAAGTGGTGGGAGTTACGATGTAAAAAATCCAACTGAGTGTGAGAGAGCAAAACTTGTTTATAGTTTCTGTTTCAGAGTTCTGAAAATTAATCCTCATCCTCATTTAGGAAACATTCATGTAATAGCATAAAGCCCCTTAGTCCTTAGGGAAGTGCCATGAACAGTGCTTCTCATTACATCAGAGATTGAGCTGTCTGTACACTGAAATCAATACAGCCAAGAAGATGATTTGGTATATCCCCTTTCTCAGCTATGATTCATCATTACAAGTCATTTTGCTTTCAAAGATTTTTTTTTCCTAGTCTGACTGTCCTGAGCAACCAGAAATACATGTTAGGAAAACAGTACTTTATCAAATTATTTCTCCTTTGAGAAGCCAAGACCTGTTTACCTATTTTTGAAATAGGTTTAAGAAACTTCAGAAAATAAATTAAAACAATCAGGATGTGTCCCCACTTATTCTTTTTTCAACCACTGCTAACAATGTTAGCAGCTTATTCACAACATAGCAGAGAAATTTACAGAAATAATGGCCAAAGGATGAATATGAGAGGTAGACAGAGGAAAAAGTTTGCAATAAAACCAATGAGATTGATCTTATTTAATTCCAGCCATGTAAGAATTAGGCTTCTGAGCTAATCTATTTGTCTAGGATCTTTCTGCAGTCAGAAGGGACAAATAATCACATCATTGTCGTGGTTCAACTGTCGATATTCAGTGATAGTGTTCAAAATTCAGCTCCAGATTACACATTACCAGATGTCTATTTTATGGGGAGCTGAATAGCTCTTTTAATTTCTATTGATTCTGTTAAATAACAGTCCATCGAATAAAATAAAAATTTAAGAAACAGCATACTTGCAGACCTCTATGTGTAAAAACCTGTGTTTCAGTCTTAATTCCGAACTGAATTCTTTCAGATTGAGTAGTAGGTAGAGAAAATCTCTGTAGAGACCTCCATTGTCAGCTATCTGTTGTATGCTGCCACCTGCACGTTCTTAATTCATCATAAAAGTTAAAGAAATGTTTTATTTTAAGTTTCAGTGAAAGAAGTTTATTCTAATGCACTTTAAACACGTTTGAGAAGGGCTAGTAATACACACAGGGTTTGGTACCTCAGTGCAATAGATTCACTCTGTTCCATCAAACCATATTAAATCAACCTGACTTACAGAATCATAAAATGGTTTGGGTTGGAAGGGACCTTAAAGATCATCTAGTTCAAATTCCCTGCTGTGGGCAGGGACCTTTCACTAGACCAGGTTTGTTCAGAGTTCCATGCAGCCTGGCCTTGAACACTTCCAGGGATAGGGCACCTACAACTTCTCTGGGCAACCTGTGCCAGTGCCTCACCACCCTCACAGTAAAGAATTCCTTCCTAATGTCTAATCTAAACCTACTTTCACTTAGTTTGAAACCATCCCATCTTGTCCTGTTACTACATGCTCTTGTAAAAAGTCCTTCTCCAACTCTCTTGCAGGCTCCTATCAGGTACTGGGAGGTGGCAACTAGGTCACTTCTAAGCTGTCTCTTTTCCAGGTTGAATAAACCTAATTCTCTCAGCCTTTTCTCATAGGAGAGGTGCTCCAGCCCTCCAGCTTGGTGTCCTCCTCTGGACTCACTCCAACAGGTCAATGTCCCTCTTGTGCTGGGGACCCCAGAGCTGGATGCAGCACTCCAGGTGGGGTCTCACAAGAGCAGAGGGGCAGAATCACCCCCCTTGACCTGCTGCCCATGATGCTTTTGCTGTAGCCTGGGGTGCAATTGGCTTTCTGGGCTGCAAGTCCACATTGTTGGGTCATGTCTGACATCTCATCCACCAGGACCCCCAAATCCTCAGCAGGACTGCTCTCAATCTGTTCATCCCTCAGCCTGGATTGATACCAGGGATTGTCCTGTCCCAGGTGCAGCATCTTGCACTTGGCTTTGTTAAGCCTCATGAGGCTCCCGTGGAATCACTCTTTGAGCTCGTCCATGTCCCTCTGGACGGCATCCCATTCTTCAGGTGTGCCAGCTGCACCACTCAGCTTGGTGTCTTGATCCCATCATCCATGTAATTAATGAAAACATTAAGAACACTGGTCCCAGTACAGGACCCTGAGGGACACCACTTGTCACTGATGCCCTTCGGGACTCTGAGCCATTGACCACTACCCTCAGAATGCAACAACCTAACCACTGCTTTATCCATCTAACATTTCATTCATCAAATCCATCTCTCTCCAATTCAGATAGAAGGATACTATGGAGGACCATATCAAAGGCTTTGCAGAAGTCCAGATAAATGCCATCTGTAGCCCTTCCCTTGTTCCACTCCATCATAGAAGGCCACTGGACTGGTCAGACAGGACTTACCCTTGGTAAAGCCATGCTGGCTGTCTCAAATCATCTCCCTTCCCTCCATGTGCCTTAGCATGGCTTTGAGCAGTAATGTTGAGTTAGTGATCATTTTTATTGATAAGTCCACTGATTTAAGTGCCTAAACTAGAACTGGTCCTCCCTGTGTGGGAAGAGACAGAAACACACCCATTTAGGCTCATTCTCCTCATTGCCAGAAGGAAATGCAAAACTCTTTTACTCTGCATTATTTAATTACTATTTATCGAGCAGAAAGGAAGGAGAAAAAGGACAAAATGAATCACTATTCCAGTGATTAGACAATTTATCTGAAGTGTGAGAGAATTTATTTTAGTCCTTGTTTCACTGTTCTTGTGATTTAATCCAAGAAACATGGATTAAAAGAAATGTATGCCTCAAGAATTTAATCAGCTAGATAAAGCAGAGCTTTTGAGGTTCTAATGCTTGAATTTATGTGCCTAAGGTTGAACTAATATGTAGAGCATAGTCTTAGAGACTGATAGATCTGTAGAGCATAGCAGAGTGGAGTATCATTTCTCAGATAAAAGACAACTGCATTTGTGGATCACTAAGCTTGAGAAAACATGCCCTCACTTAATAAAGCTGCTTTAACTTCCATTCCTTTGCACTCCTAGGCTCAATGGCTGGTTTGGCACACAAACCTGGGTCTGAATACATCCAGTATGATCATGACCTTCATCATTCTGGTCAAATTACTCTCCCAAAACCTCAGGAGACACGTTTTGAGCACCTTCAACTGTTCAGAGTGCTGCAGATGGATGTGGGCCTCCACTTCTGTGCTGTGTCTGTTGACTCCATGAGGATAGCTCAGATAATCTTCAGCATCTCTGTACAGGCACCTGAATCGTTCCTGAAATATCTAAAAGATGTTCTTCTAAATCTAGGATACTAATCATTTTTATGGTCAGTGAAGAGAAAAATATACTTAGAGAGGGTGACTCAGGTAGCTAACTCATCTTGGACATATATTTTATGATGCTATGAATCATTTGACGAAGATACCTTTTATCTGCCATTATATATAAAGGGAGTAACTGAGTTAGACTTAGACATCTAACTTTCTAGACACAGTTTTTAGGTGAAATGAATATTTTCTGTGCTCACAACCAACACTGTAACTTAGTGTCATAGTGTAAATATATGTTGGCTACTATTTTTGGTCTAAAACCACCAAAGGTAAGCTTGATTTTTCAACTGATTTTAATAACTGTTGAATCAATCATAGACTGAAAGATTTTTTGGGAAAAAAAAAAGATTAAAATTCTGAGAAAGGAAAAAAGTTTTGTAAATGAAACACCTCCCCCCTCCAAACAAAAAACCAAAAAGAAAGAAAAGAAAATTAAAAAAAAAACCACAAAAAAACACTGAAAAAGAAAACACTGAAAGCAAAATGTTGTTTTACAGAAATTGTTTGGTTTTGGAGTCCTAAATCTCATAATTGTAGAACAGAAAGTAAAATGTTTGTTTCTTCTAAAATCTTACAGTACATCCCTATTTGTGCTATCAACAAGAGACTCTGAAAAAATCATGAACGATGCATATCTACACTCTAGAAACTGAAGTCTGTAGAGGAAAATCAGGTCACGATTCCACAGCAGTGTGAAAGAATGAGCTCATGTAAAACCTACTCAACTGTTTTTGATGTATGCTGCAAGGAATTGCCCATGGAAAAGACAAAAGAGAGACTTGACTTTGGTATAGGAGTACCTACATAAGGAACAGGAAACTGCTAATAGAAAGCTTTCCAAATGAAGCAGGCAAGGTTATAATAAAATCTAAAGATTAGATATTGAGGTAAGTAAAATTTGGATTATGACATTAGACATGAGTGAATTAGGTACAAGAAAAAGTTAGATAAAGAAAACATGAAAATTCAGGTAAACCTGGTGGCTAGATTTCAGAGATCACAATAGTCTTCTCAGTCTTAGACTGTCTACATCAAGAAATTGCATGATGACTGAAATAAAACAGGACTATTGCTGATCCTGGTAGCAAACTTGTTTTTTTCTCTGTGGGACTCACTGATGATCAAGGTTTCATCCCCAGTGATAGGAGTTAGGAACCCAAAATAAAGTTTTATCTTTAGTATTTCTTCAAAACTCTCTGGGGATTACAATTGTCACACTTGCTGTTGTGGTAAATTAAAGGAGTGGTGTGCTCTCTCCTCAGTTCTTGTAGACGAAAAGCAATTCTTGTTCAAAGCTGAAAAAGCCAGAATTTTAAGTGTTTGTTAGACTATGCTACAATGGGTATCTTCAGTAGCTCATGCTAACTTGATGTAGGATCATTCTACTCAGCTGACTCCTTCCTTGCTTGCTTGCTTGCTAGCAGGATAAGTCTCCTCTGCTTTAGATTTATTCTGATTCTGTTTCCCACTTTTTATTTTTATATCAAGTCTTGACAAAAACTGGAACAAAATGAAACCTCTTCAGAACCTGAGTGTCTGAAATCTTAATCTCTTTATGTGACCATGCACTCAAGCCTCGGTGTAGCTAGAAGGGGCCACGTGGCTTCTATGGCCTCATGAGTCCATCAGGCTTTGTTGTAGCAACTTACACTGCTGGTCTGATAGAAAGACTTCACTAGTAGAAATCATTTGTGGGGAGCATTCCAGAAATTCAGTTTTAAATTGTTTGCTATTGTGTTCACTGCTAAACTGGAAGTTCTTCATTACTGAGCAGACAGGGTTTATGAGCAATTCTTTATTTACTTCATGATGTCTATTAAATTCAGGACATCAATGCAAATTGACAGAAATATTTTTTGGATATATGTTTTTCAGGTAAAGTTGGGTTTGGACATTGCACAGTCAGAGGATTTTACTAATACACCAACAATACGGGACAAGGGAGAAGAGACCATGAAGACCAGAAAAGGTTTTATTTACACAGCAAATTTATTGAGAGAAAGCATTAAGAAGGAATTTCTTAGCATATGTGAATGGACCTCGGTAAATAAAAAATACTTTAATGGTAGTTGTGGACAACCATGTGTTTTTATCAACTGAGTTTGAACACAGATTATTTTCCAATCTTCTATCACTTTAAGTAGGAAAAAAAGATATGATGAATCTCAAATCATCCCTTTGATAAAAAGATGTGAGAATACATTTTGGAAGCTATGCAAAGATAAAGTAGTAACAATAAGGAATAATGTAATACAGTCATCTTCATTAACACTAGGCAATAGCAGATTACTCATCTTTATGCAGGCTAGCACATGAGGTGAGTGAAGCATGTGCTTTGTTAGCAAGTCTCAGTAATATGTTCTGAAAAAAAAGAATTAGTAAGGATCAGAAGTACAGTTCCATTCAAGATTAGCATATGTTAGTCTGTTTATTAATCTTTTGTGTTTATACAGGTAAATGAAAGTGTACGGGTGCACATAGATTTGTGGTATTTGTAGCACAAGTAGAATATTGTGGCTGTAATCTCATTCTCCATGTATTTCTGAAAAAAGAATGGAAAATAAGTGCTAATCCTCATGTTTCTCATTGAAGGGATTTTACTGATTGCTGTCTATATCATTATTAAAGACATTGAACAGTACTGGTCCTGATGTAGAGGTACACCACTTGATACTGTTTTCTATTTGGACATTGAATCATCGACTGCAACTCTTTGTGTGCATCCATCCAGGCAATTCCTTCTCCCTCAAATATTCTATCCATCAAATCCATCCTTCCTATTAGAGGCAAGGATGTTGTGTGGGACCATGTCAAAGTCTTTACAGAGGTCCAGATGAATGACATCAGTTGCTCTTTCTTAGCCGCTCATGCAGACACTGCATCAGAGAAGGCTACCGGACTAGTCAGTCCTGAGCATACTGCCCTCTGTGACCCTTCTCTGAGTTGGAAGTTGGACTAGTCTCTCTCCAGAGATGCCATCTAAACACTTTTGTAATTTTTTGACTATGCTCATCATTTTGGAAAGTGTGAAACTGAAGGGGAGTATTATTTAAGTGATGCCTCTTTTTTCAATTCAGAGGTAAAACTGTAAAAGTCACAAACAAACATGTAGTCCTTAAAGTTATTTGAGATCTGTAAATATTTTTATTGATTATTATCTATAGTAGGCTGTAAAATATATTAGTGAAAAATTCTACCTTTCAAATATGAATTATTTGATGCAGCCTGATTAAAGAACTGAAAATATGTCACTTGCTCACATGTGGAGAAAACCAAATTATTTGGTGAGGCTCTTTATCAGCAACAATGCTGTGAATTGGGAAAGCCTAAATGTATTCACACCACTCGCCCAATTGATTATCGTCTCCTAGAAACTGTTATGGTTATAGAAAAATAGATGTTGTAAGTCAGGATAAAACACATTAATGTGAAAAGTCTCAAAGTCATTGGTTTCATTAGACTTTCTCCAAGACAATGAGTTTTCCTTCTTCAATACATACACAACATTTTGGACAGTTTTGAGATTATAAGGAAAAACCTGGAAAACTGAATTTGAGTTATGAATTTTTCTAACCAGATGCTTTATTTCACTAGTGTTCAACTTTCAAAAAGGAGTCCATTACAAATTGATGTGAACATGTTAGACATAACTGTCAAAGAATTCTCTTTGTTTTCTATTAACAAGAGCTGTTATGATTATTTACTGATTATCTCAGCTAGCAAAATGGAGAGCTTTTATTCAGCACTTTGTAAAACAGAATGAAGATACAATCCTGTGTTACAATCACTTTTTCACAGTGTTGGATTTCAAAGTAACACATGGCTGCTATCCAGTATAAATCACAAATTTAGCAAATGGGAAGAGTGAATAAAATTTTTAACTATAATTTTATTAACCAGAAAGAAGAGCATTAAGAGAAGTAATATAACCATGTACAAGCAGAGTAGCAAAACCGTGGTACTCCTTTAAAGGTACTTTAAAGCAGATCCTTAGCACTTTTAAAAGTGTAGTGCCCCTGGGACTAATAGGTCCAGATTTACCTTTCCTAATTTCAACTGCTTAACTGAGGAACTTCAGTTTAGCTTAACTGAATTTCAACTGCTTAACTGAGGAACTGCCTCAGTTTCAACTGCCTCAACTGCCTAATTTCAACTGCTTAACTGAGGAACTGAGGAACTGAGCTGTTCAATGAAGAGAGGAAATTATAGGTATTTTCAAAAGACAATTCACTCAGATCTATGTTCTCAGATAGATTTACTTACTGGAGATACAACTCTAGCTGTGGATCTGAATTTTCACTGGAACTAAAATTATTCCTCAAATTCCACCACTGAAGGGTCTGAAACAAATGCAATCAGTGTGGATTTTTACCTGCATCCATCTTTGGGATGCCAATCTCAGTGGGTCTAGAAAAGGGGAAGAGTCACAGTCCCCAACCCTTTTTCGTGCCAAACCAATTCAAGATTGCCAAACCAATTTAAGGGGATGCCTTACAATAAGATCAAATTACATTCCTTCAGTTGTCCAGAAGTACTTTCTCCATTACTACCAATGACTGATGTAGCTCTACTCTGTCTTTATTTTCTGCACTGAAAAAATGCCACAAGTTTTTCCTGTTGCTTGGAACGGGCGGGAAATATTCTTTTACATGCTGGGCAAACAAAATCTTAAAAAAAGATATTGCTATTGTGAGTTACAGCTAACACTGCAAACATTCATTGTTCTGTGCTTTGAAAAGACCACTACTCTAATTTGCTCTCATTTAAAATCTGGAAGGGACATCAAACAGAGAGGATACATTTTTAACTATGGCAATTTCAAAGCTATAGAGAAAAAAATATTCAAAGAAGAAAATAGTTACAATTGCCTTCCTTGTGAACACTTATGCTTTGACCATACACCATTTATTATGAGAAAAGTATTTCCTTACAAAATTATTTGCTATTTTCAACCAGTACACCCGTCCCTTTTGTATTTTCGTCATTACAAAATTCCATCCTTAAGATAAGTGTCCCTTCAGGAATGGGATTGGATTGGACCTGCGAACTATGCTGATCTCTAATTTTTGTTATTGGCACTTTCAACACAAAGATGAGATCTATTGTTGTTATGTCTATATCCTGATATTGCCACTACTGTCAGTATGGTAAATTTGAACTGCACAGCAATTCAGAACAAGAATAAAGAACAGAAAAGACTAGCTCAGTTGCGTTTCAGAATTTGCTAGAGTATCATTTCAATGATTCAGTTCTTGTGTTGTTTTTAAGCTTATTTTCCCCAAAGCATTTAGCAATTCACTGGTGGAAAGCTAGCTCTTGCATCTATAAAATTTCATGTGCCTGATTCCCAGCTGTTTCAACAATCCTAAATCACTATCCAGTCTTGAAAATTTAGACTACGCTCCTATATTTTTAATTCGATAACTTGTTATTGGTAAAGATAGCTGAGAGTTGGAGAAATGTGGGATCAGCTGAATAACCAAGATGTGAATCAACAACACCAAGATTTGCATAGCTCTTGAGTTACCTGAAAATAAAGATAACAAATAATAAATCAATAAAATTATTTTCAAAGTCAAAATTGCACACTGGAATGTTGTATATAATTCAGAGGGTTTTTTAGAATTTTAAGTGTTTGAGAATCTTTTTAAAAATCTGGCTTCAACAGGCTGTATACACTAAAAAAATTTAGCCTTCTGTTTTGTATGAAGACAATGTCAAGACAGAAGAAAGGTATGAGACCTGAATAGCTTTAACAGTCCTCTCTATTTAGAAAAGAGGAAAATAGATTAAAATCCTAGGAAAAGCGTCACATTGGTACCCTGCAGAAAACAACAACAACATGGAAGGAAGGCTTTTTGTGCTTATCAACAATGAGGGTATAGTTGCTGTTTACTGTTAGCAGAAACACCCCTTTTATTAATTCAAACTAAAATATTCAACTTTGGATCATCTAATGAAGAGAATCTTTATAAAATATTTTGTCTTGGATGGCACTTACATGCTTCCCTCTTGATGAACTCTGTCCTTCTGTATTGGAAGATACAATGGATGCAGAGCTTTCTAATACATCAAAGTCAGAAATAACCACTTAAGACATATGGTTTGTCTCTTATGCCCTCTACTGAGTACTGACATGCTGGCATGCTGGGATGAACCTGTGTTATTCTAGTGTTGGACAGCTTTCAACCAAAATGTCTTTTCTTTTACAAACACTGTCTTTGGCTTTTTGAAATTTAATGAAACTATGAACCCCTTTAGCGTTTCCTGAATTTTCTGATTTTAAATCAATAATTTGTTAACATATTTTAACCAAAATCATGCATAGTGTTTCACTTAAGTTTTTCTTATTATTTCTCTTGCTCTTAGTTTCAGGAAGAGACCTGTTATTTTTCAGGAGTGTATTCATTCTCCAGATTTGAAAGTAATTTATTTATTTCTCATTTCTACATACAAGTTCATGAGGTATCATGGGGAAAATATGCATGAATTAGCGTGATACAAAATGGCAAAATGTCTAAGTGGAGAACTTTTAAGGAAATAATTTTCTTAACATTACCTAATTTCTTTTGCCTTATGCTATATCATTTTATTTCTAAACTGAAAAAGAATTATCACACTAGAAACAAGGAGCCCCAAATGAAAGCAAGTAATGGGTGAAGAATTAAAATCTCCACTAAACAGATTTGCTGGTTAGTGAGTCCAAGAACCTTGCTTCTATGTCCTGAAGAATATATGGACAAGAAACTCAATTCATTCCCAAACTTTAACTGTTGGTGGTATAGTTGTTTTTCTTTCTACATCATCTGTTTCAAATCATCTGTAAACTTAGGTCATTTAGGAGACCAAACAGAAACAAAGAACTTTACTTTTAATATTTAAACATCTATGGTTTGGTCTTCTACCACTGAAACCAACTGTAGCTTTGTTTTTGACTTGGACAAACTACTTTGTTTGATGGAAAACTGTCTACATTTCTAGTATCAGAGGTTATATGGGTTATGGCTCAGTGGAAACTTGAACTAATAATATTTCAGTTCTTTATTCTGTTGCTCTGCCTATTAGATGATAGCACCACATTTGGTTATTTTAGATTTTATGGTCCTGATCCTCAGCTGGGATATGAACCAACAAATACAAACACAAAACCTTAGATATGGTTTGGCATTTCCATTTTAAAGGGCTGAAAGCCTGATTGTGTTTCAGCTTTCACTAGTCATTCTTTCACATTAAACAATGAAACAAGATTCACCATCCTCTAGCTTGTAGACACAGCTGAAAGAAATGAAAAAGAATAAACGCGTAGTGGTTAAAGACCATTTTTCTTCCTTCATTTTCATGGGTCAAAAACGAATGAGTACCCTTCAATTTACAGCTAAACCACGAAGAGAAATAAGATGGAAGGCGTATTTTGCTGAAGCTCTAGGTTACATCAAGAACTTACAACAGTTCTCAATAACTACAGAGCTAAAATCACCATAGTATTGGCATTAAAATAAGAAGGCACTTTGCTGCAGATTGGCACAGACTGTTATCTACAGTATCTGACCTGGGAAAAATATGAAGGATTTTCTGCACAGTATTTACAAATCTGAAGGTCATGGCTCACCAGGTTATTGCAAAGATGCTTGAACCTGCCATCAAGACATCATTTAATGGGCACACTCCACTTGAGGAGTGGGTTTAGAAAGATCTGTGATCCTCTGTCCATTGTCTGAGCTGATGGTTTTGACCTGATCATAAATTAGGTACTTTAGTATTAAACCTCTGCTAATGAGAGAAGAATAGGTTGTTTGCATGGCCACTGAGTGTTTCCATTGAGGGATTAGAAATTGACTGATCTAAGTGGATTCCTGAGTCTAAGAGAAACAAAGGAATATTTCTAAGAGAAAAAAAACGTGAGTCGCCAGAGAATAAAACCAAGAAGTAAGTGTTTCAACAGGACATTTATAGAATGGATACTTACGTTAACACATAAGGAAGAAAAGGAAAAGGTTTATTGTCCAAATTAATATTGAACTATGTGCTTTCTACATTATTTACATTTTGTTAATTCCTTGCTGCTCGTGGTCTCTCTCACTGTAATATAAAAGGTTTGGGTTTGGTTTTTTGTTTTATTATATGTCCAAAATTATGTACTCCTTGAGAACAGGAAAGTATTGGCCTTGAGAGGAAGGATTTCCTTTTCCCAGGTGCTTGAATGAAATCTCATCTGGTTTTGTTTTGTAATTTTACAAAGAACTCACAGATTTTGAACCTGACCCTTCCTGCTGCTGACAAAACTTGGCAGAATCGTTCCAGTGATATAATACACAAATGCAACTCTGAGTTGTGCCTCTCCCTGTGATGTAATGCACCTCCAGTGACCTTACAGAAAGTGACTCATAATATAGATTTGTCATAGACTTAAAGAAAAACAGGATTACATTTATCTGAATGAAAGTAGAGGCAAATAATTGTGCTGCAAGTGCAGCTATCTTCCTGCATCCAAGATGGACAATAAAAATTATGCTACTACCTTTACTTTATCAAGAGAGGAAGCTTCAGTCATTTTATTTCATTTGTAGCAAAGTATGTATTTTAAGTGGGTTATCTGGGATTTTGTCGTGGTTTAACCCCAGTCAGACATCAAGCCCCATGCAGCTGCTCACTCACTCCCCCATCAGCAGGATCAGGGAGAGAGTAATAAGGGTAAAAGCTGGAAAACTCATGGGTTGAGATAAAGACAGTTTAATAGGGAAAGCAAAAGCTGTGCACACAAGCAAAACAAAACAAGGAATTAGTACACTGCTTCCCATGGGCAGCAGGTGTTCAGCCATCTCCAGGAGAGCAGGGCCCCATCACATGTAACAGTTACTTGGGAAGACAAACACCATCAGTCTGAACATCCCCCGTTCCTCCTTCTTACCCCCACTTTATATATTGAGCACGGTCATATGGTATGAAATATCCCTTTGGTCAGTTTGGGTCATCTGTCCCAACTATGTCTCCTCCCAACCTCCCATGCACCCCCAAACTCCCTGGCTAGCATGGCAGTATGAAAAGCAGAAAAGGTCTTGGCTCTGTGTAAGCCTTCTCAGCAATAACAAAAACATCTCTATATTATCAACCCTGTATTCAGCACAAATGCAAAACACAGCCCCATACCAGCCACTGTGAAGACAGTTAATTCTATTCCAGAAAAAATAGTGCAGATTTCAACAGAAGTTGCTCTGTTATATGCAAACTGAAATGGAGATTGGAGTTAGTATCAGAGGCAGAGGAAGAAAATGTAATACAGAGAGGCGAAGAGGATATGGAAATAAATATCCTATATGCAGGAGAATAACAGGTAATAACTTTCCCGCTATAAACATCCATGGAAATTGGGCAGTATGAAAGCCAAGAAAATCTTAATAATTCCATCATTAAAATTCTGAGTACCTAATATTTTTGATTGAAGTACTGATTACTGAATGATGAAAAAAAGTAAAAGTTATTCAACTGAAGGCACAATTAAGAGCCAGAATTTCAGAGCAAAAACTCTGAGTACATTTTCCTTTACATTAATTTCTTCTTGGGTGCTTTTTGTGGTGGTTTAAATTATGCATATAGGAAAAAAAGGAAGGCAAATATAATTAAAAGTACAGACTAATATGGATGTGCATAGAAAACTAGGCCATAGTATACTTGAAAATAAAGACAGATTAAATTATATCTAATGTATACCTGAAAGCAATTGCTTACTTAGGTAAGTTTTATATTCCATTAAAATCTCTACTACAAGATCACGGTAACAAAGTATCTCTGATAAGGATGACCCTACATGCTATCTCCACTTCCTTAGATTATTGCATTATATTTAATCTTTAATTACATTAGAGTATTATATTTTTTAATTTTCAATATTATATATGATACTATGTCAGTGATTATAGTCACACATGTCTAAGAAACATATGCTTCTCAGAATATTTCTTAGAAGCCCATATAAGTCATTTGTATGGTCCACTGCTACCAGTTTCTACTTTTGGTTTTTGTCAAGGTGTTTGGATTTCCTTTATTCTGATGGTGATACCACACTCCTCTGTTCCCATTTTCCTGCCTAGTTTTCCTACATTACTCAAATTTCTTTATCTTTTACTAGCTGGAACCACAACATGACCTACTTCCTATTCTTCACCATGTATATACTTATGTGCCCTTGAACTATCTGTTTTAATGGAGCTGAATTGCCTGCAGATGAATAGACACAGAAATTTGATGTATATGTAACAGAAAAAATTAATTTTGCTGAATACTGAATATCTGGTTTTGGTGAGTGTATCTGTATATTCCTGAAGTGGTGGATCACATGGAGACAAGATTTATTGCTGAGAATTGAAACTTGTTTTTAATGTCCCTGAAGAAGACTTCCCTAGCTGCTGTACATGTGAATATAATTCCTTCAACTGGGACAGCTTTTCTTTGGACATTTTGATGGATTGACTTGTGGCCAGGGTTCTACAAATAGTGAATATTAAACTGTGTGTAGAGTGAGTGAAAGACGGAAGATAATGCTAGAAGCAATTGTTTCCTGAATTAATTATTTTTAAAGGGTTACTTTTCATTGTTTTTTTACTGATAGAACATGAAACCTCACAAATATCTCTGTGATTTTGTTGTGAGACAGTATAGAGGTAGGAAGGAAAAGCTGGTAAGAGGGGAGGGGGAGAAGGGTGTGTTATCTGCATCCACCAGCCCTTATGCTGAAGGAAGTTGCATTTAACCATAACCTGGGAATTCTTAGAGTGGATTCCCTAGACAACAGTCGTGCTTATGTATTCATTGCTGAGTTTTGTGACTTTATTCTGTCCCCACCTTTTTTCCCACTTAATAATAGTTTCAAGATTCAGATTTTGATTGAGGAAACGTTGTTTGATAATAATAGCTATGGAAGCTAATTTGCTGCCCAAATTCCTGGTAAGGGAATTCAAGACTTTCTTCATTTGCTGAAGAATCATTACTTATAATAAAGTACATGTTTTTGTCTATTTTGTTTTGTCTGATTATTTTATGATTCAGTGTATTAAAGGAATCAATATAGTCTTGAAGCACTAATAAAGGACCAGGTGAGGGAATATACAAGACCACTAATCTGGCTGGTGTAATTCTTATTCCAAGTGATTTTTAAAAATTGGAAAATTGGAAAATTGGACATACCTTACCACTTTTCCATTTATGTTTATAGTTCTAACAAATTAGGTTACACCTTTCTTCAAATTTTGACTCAGATATAAATGTGAATGTTTGGTTTTACCGCAAACAGAAGCCTCTTCCTTACGTTGTCACAGAGGAATTCCCAGCTGTAAGCTCTGAATTCATGCTTTTCTACATAGAAACTCTGTGTTTAGTGAATTAAAGACGAAAGTACTTGATAAAATTTGCTGACAAGGCCAATCTTGGAGGGATCTCAAGAACCTTGGGAGACTCATAATGTTTTTGACAAATTGAAGAATTAATGTGTATAACAGTAAGAGGAAAACTAGTGTAAACAGACTCCATTAAGAAGAAAAGAGTCAGTTACAAAATATAGACTAATAAATATAAAATGTAGCAAAATAAGACCTGCTTTTTTAAGACCCTGGATATTATAAATAAAAGGAAAGAAGGCAGGCTTTATAACTGGATTTACAAATGAAGTCATGGATGAGTTTTACTAATAACAAAATACTTGTGCTAGAAATGTTTTTAGGCATCGTAACCTCAATCCTGTTATTTCTTAAACTAAAGCTTTTGAGAAAGCCATAATGAAATCTAGATCAAATTAGATGGCAGAAAGGGGTCTAAGTTGAACAGAAAATATCTACCTTTTTGTTGTCACAAGAAAAAGTATCCATATTCTAATGAGAATTTTGCAGAGAAATGTTTATGGGAATATTTTTTTATTCAATGATTGCTCATCTGTCAGCTAAATCTTAAGAAAAAGACACACATACAATGTTCAGTTAGCCTTGGTCAGCAGCCAAACTCCCACCCAGCTGCTCACTCACTTCCCACCCTCAGTGGGACAAGGGAAAAAAATAGGATGAGAGAGCTCGTGGGTTGAGATAAATTCGAGGAGATCACCTACGAGTAGCCGTTACAGGCAAACCATGTTTGACTTGAGGAAAAATAATCTGACTTGTTTCCAATAAAAATAGGTACAGACAGTGAGAAACATACATTAAACCAACACTTTTCCTCCCCCCTCCCCTGTCTCCTCTCTTGCTCCCTGAGAAGCACACCGGAGTTCCGGAGCAGAGGTCTGTGGCCAGTACATGGTGTTTCCTCTCTGCTGCTCCTTCCTCCTCTTGCTCTTAACTCTTTTCTTCTGCTCTGGCATGGGTCCTTTTCATGGGCTGCAGTCACTCAGGGTGAGTCTGCTCTGGTATGGGGTCTTCATGAGCTCCAGTTCTTCAGGGAATATCCCCCTGCTCTAATGTGGGGTCTTCCATGGGCTACAGTGTGGGTGTATCTGCTCCCCCATGTTCTCTACACAGGCTGCAGGAGAATCCCTGCTCTGGTGCCTGCAGGACCTCCTGCCCTCTTTCTCCTCTTTTCCCCAGTTTACAGGCTCGTTTCCCTCCTTTTTTTTTTTTCTCACTCCTTACTGCCTGTGCAGGGTTTTTTTCCCTTTGTTAAATAATCTTTTCCCAAGGCATCCCCACCTCGGCTGTGGGCTCAGCTGTGCCCTGGGGTGGTTGGGTTGGAGCTGGCTGGAATTGACTTTGTCCAACATGGGACAGTCCCACCCTTCCCTCACAGAGCCCCCCACAGCCCCCGTGCCAGTGCCTGGACACCGACATCCTGTATGGGTACATATGTACACCTCTATAAGCCAACTACAACTTCTCTAACAAACACTACAATGAGCTCAAATCAGATCATCTTGCTATTTTTTTATATTTATATTATAGACATCCTTTATATATATTTTTTTTCATAAAAAAAGTAGAAACATTTCATGAGAAGATAAGGTAGTCTTAGTTACTGGCACTCTGCAGGAATTATACAGAGAACAGGAGATTCAAGGCAAGGAAATAGCTGAATGCTTTCAATATATAAAAAGATTCCCTCCAAGGATTGCAAAATATCATCATGTTTGTCTGCCTTTTTTAGGAGAAAGCCTCAGTGTGGTGGTTGAAAAACTAGGGAAAACCTCTCCCTTATTGTTTCATCTAACAGGTGCATAATTCTTTTAAACACTTACAATTTCAATATTTCAGATCTATGACCACCCTCTATTAGATGCAGAGAGAGTAATTTGACACTGTATCCTTTGAAAAATCTCTGTATTTACCATCTCCATTGTACATCCATATGTACATGCCCCATCCCTGGGAAACATTCAAGGTTGGGTTGGACAGGGCTCTGAGCAACCTGATCAAGTCTCTGTATCATGTTGGACTACATGTCCTTTAAAAATCCCTTCCAACCCAAACCATTCTGTAATTATATGATGTCTCTTAACAATGTTAATAAAACAGGATTTGAATAAATAACTTCTTTTTTTTTTTTTTTTTCTCTACTTGATTTCCTTACACCTGTTTCTTTAAATAAAAGGTAGGGGACCAAAACGTCTGCTGTGATACGGACCTAAGTCACTAGCATTTCTGTTTGTTTCCAGGGGCAACTGATTTAATTTTTACTTGTTCTAACTTCCTTCATTCTTAACCAGATCTGACTGTGCTTTTTCTAGAGAATGTATCTAATCAAGGAAAAGACACACATCCTGGGTACTTCTGTGCAAGTCACAGTACCAAGTTCGCTGTACAATGACCAGAAGTGAGGCAAGAAGATAAGGCCATGAACCTTCAAAGTGCTTCATGCTATATTAGCAGGGACTAGCCATCTAGCCATTAAACAGGACATTACAAAGATTGCTCTATTTCCCATTAATTTCATAAGCCTCACACTGAGTTATCTGTGAATGCATGTGTATCACTTACAGTCACTTTTCTTAATAAATGATTCATATTTAATGGGAATAATAAGTGTTGCTGCAAGTTTCTAATATGATTTTTTTACTGCAATTTCCTTCTCACTGTTCTTTCAAAACACTTAATCATCCATGCTAATAATTAGCAAATTCTTGTTAGCTGAAGGGGAAATCATATCTTATGGTATTTGCATCAGATAAACCAGATCCATTATAACCTGTCTCAGTACTATATTTTGCAGGATATGGTCAATGAATTCCCAAAGAATAAAACTATGCAATATTTATTTTTATCATGAGCCTATAAAGTTGCCTCTCCTCATCTTCTACTGTAAATATTTTCCTTTTTCTTCAGTAGTAGCACTGTGGCTTAAATGATGAAGGAGAAACGGAATACAAAAAGCTGATGAGCTCCATCATAAATAATGTACAGTACCTGGGGTGGTTTATGTCCTCAGCTATGTGTGTGCTCTTACTCAATGTGTGTATTTAACACATAAATTGGAGAACTGGGTTTAGTCAGTAATGCTTTAACTTAATTGATTCTGAGAACAGTGAAAATTTCCTAAAATTATGCTGCTTATGATGGACTTCAGTACAAACTAACAGAAGATGTAAGTGAACCGACAGAGAGGAGTGGACACACAGAATTGCAAAAGCACTGAGGTTAGAGGGGGCCTCAGACAGTTAAGTCTGACACCCTGCTCAGAGCAGGATCACCTAGAACATGATGCTCAGGACCATGTCCAGTCTGTTTCTGAGCATTTCCAAGAAGGGAGACTCCACAGTGTCTCTGGGTGAGTTGTGCCACTGTCACACCTGTGTTCATACAGAATGTCCTATGTTTCAGTTTGTGTCCATTCTCTCTTGTTTTGCCGCTGGATGTTGCTGAGAAGAGCCTGACTCTCTTTTTTCCATTCCCTCCCATCATGTATTTATAGACATTGACAAGATCTCCACCTCCTAAGCCTTCTGTTCTCCAGTTCTCCAGCTGTGGAGAGCTGCATTTTCTCTGCTGTTCTCCACTTGTTCACCAAGCCAGTCATCTCTTTGTAGAAGGCTATCACGTTGACAACCTAGAGTCATTCAAGATTTAAGAATGTTAAGAGATTAATTATAAGAGTATTCCAGGTGTGTATCTTAACCTGAACAAAAGAAGATTTTAAAAAGGACAAATTCAAACCCTTATAACCAAATACAAGTGGTTATACTATACACTCTTAGAAATACATATTCAGTCCGGACCCAACAATCCAGACAATAATACAGATCCAGTTTTAGAATCAATGAAACTGCAAACCAAAAGATCACGTGGTAGTGTTTCCAGAAAGTACATTATTGGACATGGCTCTGTCTTAGGTCCTGTTCTCTTCAACATCTTCATAAATGACTTGGACACAGGACTGGAAGAGATACTAATCAGGTTTGCAGACGACACAAAACTGGGAGGAGCTGTTGACTCCCTTGAAGGCAGGGAGACCCTGCAGAGAGATCTTGACAAATTAGAGGACTGGCCAATCACAAGCCATAGGAGGTTCAACAAGGGAAAATACTGCATTCTGTACCTGGGATGGGGCAATCCTGGATGTAGATACAGACTGGGGAATGAGAGGCTGGAAAGCAGTGCCACGAAAAGTGACCTAAGGGTCCTGGTCGATGGTAAGTTGAATATGGGTCAGCAGTGCCCTGGGAGCCAGGACGGCAAACCCTGTCCTGGGGGGCATCAGGCACAGCATCACCAATCAGTGGAGGGAAGTGATAATCCTGCTCTGTTCTGCACTGGTGCAGCCTCACCTTGAATATTGTGTGTAGTTTTGGTCAGTGGAATATAAAAAGATATTAAGCTCTTAGAGAGTGTCCAAAGGAGGGCAAGGAAGATGGTGAAGGGCCTTGAGGGAAAGCCGTATGAGGAGTAGCCGAGGTCACTTGGTCTGTTCAGCCAGGAGGACACAAGACTGAGGGGAGACCTCATTGCAGTTATAACTTCTTTGTGAGGGGAAAAAGAAGGACAGTCACTGTTCTCTTCTCTCTGGTGACCAGTGACAGGACCCGAGGGAATGGCCTGAATTCAGGGGTGGTTTAGGTTGGATATTAGAAAAAGGTTCTTCACCCGGAGGGTGGTTGGGCACTGGAACAGCCTCACCAGGGAAGTGGTCACAGCACCAAGCCTGACAGAGTTCAAGAAGAATTTGGACGATACTTTCAGGCTCGTGGTGTGACTCTTGAGGATGGTCTTGTGCAGGGCTAAGGGTTGAACTCAATGATCCTTGTGAATTCCTTTCAATTCAGCAGATTCTGTGATTCTGTGATGTGCATCATTGCATTACAGAACCACACAATCAGTTGTTCCAAGGCAATGTATACTTTACCTACTGTACTGCTACCTGTTTGATCATGTGATCATAGGGCAGTGGGTGGTTGAAATTATTTCCCACTACCTGATTCACACTTCCTTCCACTGTCATTGCTGAGAAATGAACCTTGCTGAGCTGCAAATTGAGTGCCAGAAAAAATGGAGAAGTACTTAGGAATGAACAGTAGGTAACAGCAGTGGAATTGTACCTAATGAAGAGGACCATTGAAAATATCATGCAGGTGTGTTACTCTGGAGTGATAAACTTATAGGCTATCATGATAAGATAGGTATTGATTTAAGGCAGTTACTGATTGATTTGGAGGCAGGTGATGATAAGACAGCTGCATTGTTATAGTAGTCACCCAGATGTTCATCATGTCCTTTGGAAGACAGAATTAGCAGGAGTATACGCTGCAAGAACACACTCGCGTTGATGTCATAGTGTACTTGTCTGCATTCATGTGAATTTTATTTGGTTTCATATATACGTTTTGTCTTTAAAAAGGAAGCTTCCTTTTACTATTATTATTTATCAGAGAATATAAGGAAAAGTGCAATTCTGTTACTGTGTATATATTTCTCAGATGAAACACCTTCTCTTAATCTGAAAACTATTATTTCCTCTCTGATACCAGACAGTGGCCATTACACCACCTTTATTCAAAATGTGATATAAATCCAGTGGGAACTGGTCTTCAATTTATGACTTTTAAAATTCTACATTGAAATACATTTAATGTAAATCTAATGGATAAATTTTTACAAATCTATCAAATACACTGATTCTTCTGAAAGAATAAAACAAATCCCCTGTATTCAATCTGTATTAAAGTTATGAAAACAGCTATGTCTTTAGTATATGAATGTTTATTACAAATATAAACCCATAAAAAATATGTTCCATCAATAGAAGAACAAATATCCACTTTCTGTATGGTTAAGCCATGAAAGACACTGAGTGTGGTCTTCATGTCAATACTCTAACTCTCTGATTATTAGTTAAAGTGGTATTTACGATTTCTTAGTCCATTATAATCAATTAATAACCAAAATACAAATAAGGATCAAGACTCTTTTGAAGTCCCATGAGGTAGTAGATCTACTGAGTTTAAATGAGATCCCTTATAGGCTCCAGTTTCTTCATTGTATACTCCCTTCGTGCAAAGAGATGCCTACCCCACAAGAGCTTCTGCATATGCATATTCCGGGTAATGCCATTGTTACTGGGTATGACATCAATTGTTACATTGTGACAGTAATTGTAGACACATCTGTGGAAGAGTATTAAATGATTTCTAAAAATATGTCAATAAATACTTCTTATGTGTTAGCCTATTTCAGGGAAAGGAAATTTCAAAATTAGTATTTTCACACCATAATGTGAATTTTTTCTGTGTTAGGCATCGTGCTTCCTACAATTATGTCCCAATAACTTAGTATTGTACACAGATCCACCAAGGCACTATGTCACTTCTGGGAAATTATTTTATTTAATTTGACTTTAATCCAACATATTATGCAACTATAATTGTATCAGCATTTTAGCTTGAGCTCTATGCCATAGCAACACTTTATTTTAGAAGGCACAGAGAACAATTTAATTAGTATTACAAATACAAAATAAAAGGCAATGAAAGTGGAAGTGGGTAGATCTATCACATGAATAGACATAATAAGATAATATATATAGTATTTTTAAAAAGCAATAATTAGGAGAGTAAAATTCAAGGAATATTTTATTTATCAATGTTTGCTATTTAGTTTTAATCTGATGCTTTTTGTAGTTTTTTAACTACTGGCAAAGGTAGGAAAGAAAGTTTAGGAATACATGTCAAAAAAGCAAGCCCAGCTAGTCTTGCCTGGAAGACATAGTAAGCATATCTATGTTGCAATAATCATGCTGAAATATCAGTACATCTTATTATCACAGATAATAAAATAGTTGTATTTTGTCATTATTCAGGTTTATGTAAAAGGTATATGATGTTTTTCTATCTGAATTAATTTTAGGGGTATAATTAAAATACAGTAAGGTTTTACCTCCTACCTATTAGAGAAAGAAAACTCATAGCCTTGCAGTTTTTCATAACCTATTTAACACCCTTTGAAGAATGGGGAGTTTACTACATATCCCCTTCCTTCTTTCTCAGATTTCTTGTCTGAAATCATGTCAGCTTTCAGAACTGACATAAAATACTTTGAAAATTTGTTCCCATTTCAGCTGTGTTATTTTCTGTTTAAACAATTCCCTTCCAGTCAGCAGCCCAGTCATTGTTGTTGCATACAACATTCTCATCTTTCTTGAATGTAGAAGCAAAGTATTCACTTCAGTTTTGAATTCTGACTAGATTATCTTTGGTACCTGTGTTCTTAAGCCCACTCTCTCTCCTTCCTTCCTTCCTTCCTTCCTTCCTTCCTTCCTTCCTTCCTTCCTTCCTTCCTTCCTTCCTTCCTTCCTTCCTTCCTTCCTTCCTTCTTTCCTTCCTTAAAAAAAAATAACTCAGAAAAATTTGGTCAGCATAAATGTTAACACCTATCAGTCTAACCATCCATATGTTACTATTAAAAAATTTCATTTACTTTGTCAGTTTGGCCATCATACCATCTGTTTGTGCTGTTGGCTTAATCTTAAAATATTTTTTAAAAAAAGTTTTCATCCCTCTAGTTCTAGTCTGCTATACCAATTTTCCACATGGTCAAGGAAGCTGCAGATAGTTTTTCTATATCTTCCCCCACTGGATTTTATATCTACTAGGAAATAATCAGTACTATCACTTTTTATTTTCTACTACAACTGACTGTAAAACATACTTACTGTTTAGATTTACTGTAAGCTTTCAGACAATATTAGTGCCTGAAATATTTGCTCTGGTAAACAACACCATAGAGAAAGGGACATTTTGGGAAGTGGCACAGTAAATTAAACTACAGCTAAGAGATTAATCATAATTATATGAAGAAATTATCAGAACAGGAAGAAATGATTCTCCTAATACATTAGTGTTCAGGAATTCAAACCTATAAATTGGCTACTACTTAAGCTTACAGACTTCTTACTCCACACACAAGCAAGTAATTAACTTTATGTTCCCTTCTTATGACTCTCAGGCTCTTGTTCTTTTAATTATAAGATCCAGAGGGTAGCTTCTATGTTACTATTATCTCTATTAAATTTTGAATAAAAGCTGCTTTGAAACTTGATATATTAATCATATGTAATAGCCTGATAGCTCCTTAAAAGATGTAAAGTGCTATTCTGATAAAGTAGCCAGACATTTGGAAGAATGTACTTTAGTTTCTCTTTTGCTCACACACAAACCTTCACTATTTTAAATGCCAGATTGGTCACTTTAAGTAAATAGGTATTATTTGGATTGTCTATATTTGCATATTATAGAAGGGCAATCTCAACTTGCTGATTTCTCATATGTTTCTTTATGTTTCTGATCATGCTACCATAGGCCCAATTTCTACACTGAAATACAAAATCATTCAGTATAATAATACAAGTTTGTGGAAAAGGACAATAAAAAGTTAAACATTTTCAGAGGTCAGAAAAATATATAGTATATAAAGATATATATCGTATTATTAACCTGTTATACATGATCAATAAATTATAAATATAAATAGAAACTACATATTGCAGAGCTGCACACCATTGCCTTATTTTTAAAAAATATAAATTGATTAATATTTGGTGAAGGTTTCTCTTTCTGTTAAAGGGAAACAAAAGGTTCAACAAAGATATCTAGAAGAGTTTTTAAACTAAAGAAAAAGAACTCTCTGAAATTTGAGTAGCTTTGAAGTGCTGAACATTTCCAATCTTTATTTTTTCCTGACTAATTCCTTTTCTTCCCAGAGGAGCAGAGCAAACACAACATTTCGGAACATTCTTGGGAGCTGTTGCTGTTTGCACTTGGGCATAACAGGTGGCAAGTTTTTCTTATTAGAAAAACAGTCAAGGAACACCAGAGGCCAGGACAAATCTTCTATCTTTTAACTTTCATGATAAAGATGTTGCTCCAATTTCTTAAAGACAAAAGACCAAACGACAGTGAAAGTGATCAAGAAGGATTTTGTAGCTTAATGGATGGAAATTGTTACCAGAACATCTAGGTTTTGGGTCCTAGTTCCAGGAATGCGTTTGCATTTCAGGTAAAAAAATAAAAAAGATCATTTGAAATCTTTTTGTAGCAGGGAGCAGTACCATGCTCTCTACCCTTTAGCCAGCTGCATTTTTCATTAGACTATAGAGTGTTACCCTCCTTTCTTTGATCTTCTGTGTCTGTGACTCTTGCTATTTTCTTTTCAGGGTAGCCAGTTTCATCAGGAGAGGCACAGAGATGGATAGACCTGCCCTCCGTGACCCCCAAAGGGCTCAAATGGCAGAAGTAGGTAGGGGGTGATCTGCCTCCCTCCTTCAGAGGCTTGAGGATACCTTCCACATAGGCAAACCTACCACATAGGGGTAACAGCTATCTGCAGACTCCATGCAGAGGTCACAAATCACAGGTGTGTGCTCAGTTTTGGCGAGTGAATGTCTCATGTATGAATTAGCTGCAGCATCTTCGGGAGACCCTATGTTGGATCTGACACTATGATATAATGTCTATAGATTTTTCAGCTAGGTAAACCAATCTGTCATAAAACACATA
This sequence comes from Manacus candei, assembly GCF_025592945.1. Lineage (NCBI taxonomy): Eukaryota > Metazoa > Chordata > Aves > Passeriformes > Pipridae > Manacus > Manacus candei. Next base: position 9,695,856 of record NW_026138059.1, on the reverse strand, counting down.
CTAAGTCACAATAAAGACATTTTCACAGTGCTAGCCACTGTTAGGTGAAGGGGAATAGGAGTAGGAAGATCACAGAATGAAAATGGACAGTTGTGCACCAGCCAAAAGTTCTCCTAATACTGAAGCTGTTCACTTGTGCTTTGACAGTTTTAGGAGCTGCAATACTGTCTTGGCTTTAGGAGCAGATTGAGTCCCTGCTGAGCGTCAATTTTTACAATTTATGTTGCTTGCAGCAATTACATTTTTTAGTATCGGTGATGAAAATATGGGACACAAAGGAGGAAATATAGCTAACCTCAGTATTACATTTTTTACCTGATGAGGGAATCTGTTGAATAAATAATTAAGAGTGTTAGCAGAGGAGGAAGATTGCCAGGATAAAAGTTGTTGTTTTAATAAGAACCATACTGCTTTTAATACTGCTTTATGGCAATCATTTTAAATTAAAATATATAATTTAGATGAATGTTTGAATGGTGGTCCTGTTAGTTGGTTGTATCATATTTTCAGGTGAGTGAATTAAATAATTGAAGAAATCCTTGACTGCATTGGTCCTTTTAACATCTCTTAGTTTAAAGGGCAAAATTACTAAATTATTTAGCTCATTTCATAGATTTTGGCATGGGAGTAATAAGGAGCAGAATGAAATCACTACATAGTTCTATTAATATATATAATGAAAGGAGAAATTAAATAAATGTTGAGTATATAGTATTATGAGGAAAATTCTAACCAGAAACACAATATTAAGTTCCCCCAAAAGTCTTTTCAGTCCCAATTATGTATTTCTTGTCCTTATACTTTTATGATCTTTTGAAACAACACTAAAAGAACATAAATGCCTTAGAACTACTTTAGGCATGTTTTAAATACTGACTTCAAACAATGCAATAAAACAAAACCTTCCTGCCCACCTCGCCTAGTACCTTTTGATGTCTATAATTTTTTGCACCACCATTTTGTCTGACAAGGGACATCAGGGCTGTTTAGCAGTCACAAAATAGGTATTGCCAAGCCTCTCCTCAAAGAGGCCTTTATTGATGCATGTGTTCAGAATTTCCTAGAAGGTACTGATAACATTGACTTCAGAATTACGGGAGTGCCAGGACCATGGGAGGAGAAAGGGTGGTCTTTTATATTGGGGATTTGGAGATCTGGATTTCATGCTACCTTTGGTTCAAACTTCCAAGGCTAAAACTCATGTGGTAGCAAAATGTTTTGGTTGTATCTGGCCAGACTGCAGCGCTTGAGCACTTTTCCCGTCCTCTGTGATGAAGCTGACATGGATCTCTGCAGAAATCAATGAAGCCAAAGAATACTCTTAAAAAGAATAATTCTTAGAAACTAGGTCTGACTGCCACTGCAGCTTGCACAAGAGTTTCTTAATGCAAAAGACAGGTGTTGTTCCTAGCATCTTCTTCACTGGAGGATGCTAGGATCAGCTTCACATTCACCTTATTGCATAGTTAGTAATCAAACTCTACCTGAGGATCTTAGGTTTGCTAATGTGCGGTTGTCCAAATTCCGAAGATTTTCTTCTAGTGTTTTTGATCACCTAGTATCTGCTGATCCCAGCTGCCTGCTGGGAGAGATCTGACTCACAGATAGAGAAATGTTTTGAGCTCTGGTATCTCATTTCTGGATTAATCAATTAGTCAATGGAACTGAAAAACACACGGTCTCCTGAGCCTTTGCCATTATACTTCCACTATGCAGCACAACTTCTGTAGAAGCAACGGAAAAGAGGAGAAGAGCCACACATATACATGTGCTGATTTTGCCTGGGATAGAGTTCCTTTACTTCACAGTAGCTGTTATGGGGCTGCGTTTAGGATTTGTGATCAAAAGAGCACAACCTGTTGACAACCTTGGGGTGTTTTCATTACTGCTGAGCAGGGCTTTCACAGCATCAAGGCTTTTCCTGCTGCTCTCTTAACCAGTGAGTGGGCTGGTGGTGCACAAGAAGCTGGGACAGCTGATCCCAACTGACCAAAAGGATATTCCACACCATATGACATCGTCCTCTGCAGTAAAACTAGTGGTGGAAGTTGACAGGGGGGCTACTGCTTGGGGAGTGAAGGAGTTGGTTGATACCGAGCAATTGTTTTCATCTGTATAACTTGTTTTTCTTGGGTCTTATTTATCTTTGTAATTTTCCTTTTCATTACATTTATTATTATTTTTATTATTATTATCATTAATAATATTATTTTTATTTTCAGCATTATTTTATTTTATTTCAATTATTAAACTGTCTTAATCTCCATTCATGAGTTTTCTCAATTTTAGCCTTCCAATTCTCTTCTCCCTTCCATTGGGGCAGAGTGAGTGAGTGGCTGTGAGGGACTTAGTTGCTGGCTGGGGTTAAACCATGCCAATATGAAACGTTCAGGTAATTTCTTCATGTGGTGTTCATATACCTTTTCTTTAGATTTTCAGTCCTGTAAGTAAAAGCATATTCTCTAATGTATTGTGTGATTTCTTACAGGTGTTTCTTACAGCATCAAGGAACCTTGAAAGGAATACTGAAGAACACAAGAGAACTTGTGATCAAATGCTGTGATTACATGAAAGTTAAAGAGATGTATCTAAATTTTCTCATCAGGGTGTGGGGTTGACTGTTTTGTTATATGCAGAGTTTTTCTTGGTAGTTGATTTTCAGCAGAATAATGCTTTAGAAATTATTTTATTTGGTCACTTTTGTAGGAGGCTTCTCCTCACATCGTTTTTGAGTAGGACCTTAGTGCAATGCTATTAAGTTCATTTTAGTCAAACTCATGTGCCAAGGGATGTACAGACATTGCAGCACAGTTTTAGATAACCCAACAGTTGAATGGATTTGGTAAAATAAAAGCTTATCAGATTAAGCTGAATTTGCAAGTCTTAAACAATGGGAAATGTTCATGTAACCCTCAGTCACCAGGTGCTGAGTTTTACCCCAACAAAATCAACATCCAACATACCTGAGCCAATATCCAGAGAGGTCCGTTAGATGACTCATTTCCTAGTTTCCTGAGTTTCAACTACAGAAGTGATGCACATAAATTGTAGTAATGATCCTATGTACCTTTTTGCATTATTACTTTTTTTCCAACAAGAGCCATTAAAACAAATAATTAGCAGTCTGTTGTTGGCAGCTGCACACTATTACCTCAGCAGAAAGGTTACGGGATCTGATTTGTGTGTACTGTTTGTGCATTATAGGAAGCCTTTCTAAAATCAAGATCCGTGCTGTGCACTGCCTCATTTCTGCTGCCTTATTCAAGTGCCATCAGGAATATTCATCAATCATGACCTTCATTTAATTAGTCCATACAGTTTCCCCTTGGTATTATTTCTTACTATATATGAATGGGATGTACGTCAGTTAGCCTGCAGCCTCTAATATTTGCTTTAGCCTGCTGTTTTAATTTTTTTTCTTTTGCTGCTTTCACAAAATTAATGGATTCTCTGTCTCTGGTTCTGGTTCCTCGTAAACTGTTTATGTTCTTAAAGATTTAGGTCTATAAAGACTTTAGGATGATGTTAGAAGTCTTGCTCGAAGAAAAAATTCTTCTGCAAATAGTTAGGCAAGTGGAGTAATGTATTTCACGCATAGTTTTTTTTACTGAACAAGAATAACAACAGGTGCAAAACAGCACCAACTCCAACTTCTACTTTCTCATGTAAACAGTGGCTTTGACTTTATGGCAAACATGTGCAAGGCATTTGCAAACTGTTTAAGAGAAAAAAATGAAGATTGTCATTAAGACCAGATGACCTTAAGAGTGTCTTTTCAACTTCCCACAGACTGTCTGAGCTTTCTAATTAATCATTTGGATACGTTAAAAAAGGGACCAGTAGAATATTTTTGTGAATTGCTCACAAATGAGGAAATATCAAATGGTGACAGAGAATGACAACATGAGTTAGAAAACAAATCAAGCTTATTGGAAAATTCCCACTACAATAAATGAGACTATATTTGCATTGAAAATGCAAATATATACCTATACTGATATCAGAACTCTCATAAGCCTCAGAATCATAGTACAACAATACCAACTCCATTATGATATCACGTGCCATGAAAAAGAGAAGAAGCATATTCAATAGGTATTCTTAGAGTGTAAGTCATGCTAAAAGAATACAGATTTAGTTCCTATGTAGACAGCTCTGGAGGTATAAAATTAGCTGTTTTAAGATTTTGACTGCATTTAACATAAACACAACCTTTCCACACGACCAGCTTTCTTCAGAAGCCCTGGGAACAACTCTCTAATGTCACTTCCAGTCCGAACTAAAAAGACATGAATCTTATGTTTGCTTTTCTGTCATCACAGATTCTTGACCACCTAAGGCCTCTTTTTTCAGCAGTGGTCATAGCAGTTTTATTTGCTGAAACACATCAAGAAAGGCTGTGAGCCAGACTCCCTGCTCCCTCAGTTGGGCAGAAAGTGAAAAAAAAAAAAAGTGTGAAATAATCAAAACAGCTGAGAAAACCCAGCACAGTCTCCCTGGTAAAATTATATTTGTTCTTTGAAAGCAAAGAGTTGTGTTTCAGGATCTGCTACATACAGAATATGGCAGAAAAATGCTTTTCCTTTACAGAGGTCCCAACTCTGCCACCTTTAACTCTGAGCAGCGAACACACACAGAGTCACACTTAGAAAGAACTGTGGTTTAGTAAGAATTTCTTATTCAGCAACGTCCTATAGAACTATTTCTAAAGGGCAAAAGGCATGAACCAGTCTTAGCAGAGCAGTGTCCCAAAGCCCTCTTCCCCAAGTGAGCAGCCATATACCACTGCATTAGGAAACCAAGCACACAGAGTTTTCTTCTTGCCACTCTCCACTCATGATGAAAGCTTTGCATCCTTCTGTGCAGAAGTCTTAGTTTCAGTAACCGATTTCTGTGGACTTCCCAACCATCTGCAGACCCCATTGAGAAAGATCTTAACCCTGAACCCAGATGCCACAAGTTGGCATTATCATCTCTTCCAAATATGTTTGTAAATAAAACAGACTGTGTGTGAATTTGGTAGTCATCATTAGTTTATGCTTACTAGACTGTATTTTAAGGTGGTAGTTCAATATCTGCAGAGAAGTTTAATCTTTTAAAATTTTCTGGGGAAAACACAGGAGATATGAACTTTAAGGTGTCAAAGAGCTTAGAATAAATTCATGGGTCTCATCTTTGCCCTTGCATGCCTTGAGTTGTGCCTGTATTCTGCCTTAAATGCCATGGCTTTTTATGCTTAGTGTAATCAATGTGTAGTTAGTTCCTCTGATTTTAACTGCAGCCAAAATGTTGAGCTGCTACTCAGTTAGAGCAAGGACAGAAATACAGTAATGCATATTTTTTCCCTATATAACTGAAAGTGATTTGTAAGAGGTTTAGAATTATGTAATGCCCAAGTGACAGATAGTGCATTCAGCATATAAGCACCTTTCTAATGCTACCCTGGATTGCAATGTTATATGCACCAATGAAGATAAAATGTAATTTTACTGAAATCAGATGAGTTATTTTCAGGTACGTGCGTGGCTGTAAATCACAAAAAATGGTGTTATGGCCTCCAGACAACTACAGTTTTAGTATTTAGTACTTGACAGAATACAAAAGTAAGAGTAGCTACCCTGTGCTATTTCCATAGTCAGAATTAGTTGATTGCATTCTGCAATTATTTTAACAGACCCAAACAAGAATAAGAGAAGTGGCAACACACTGTTTTCCTCTCTGCAAAAGTATTTCCAAATATGCTTTTTGGGATTTTAAGGAAAATCACAGCAAATTTGTAAACCGAACAAAAGAAATGCAAACAACAAAGAATTGAAAACAGTTAGTCTCCTGTTTTTCAAACTTGTCCATAAGACATAAATCCTTGACTTGTATTAAGGTCTCAGTGTGTCAGAGCAGACCTTTGAAGGCTATTTAGGGGAGGAAAGAAATGGCCAGGTGGCTTGACTAGGAAAGATGTTCCTGGTTTCCTTTTCATGGTACTTTCACAGAAAGTGTTCAATAAAAAGATGCTATAAATGTAAGCCCAGGAATGGAAGGAAGTATTACAAATCCTTTTTTTGAGACTTTTAATGTCTACAGTTGTAGTTTCCAGGAACATGAGAGCCTTGTTAACATGTAGCACAAGCTCACAATTACAGCCTGACTTGTGCTGACTCTGTGGGAGAGGTAGTAGACCTGGATCAGGTCAGAGACAAGAGGAAGAGCTGAACATGTGACATGCAGAACAAAAACTTTTATCCTTCTCAGGCATGAAGATTACAAAAATATTGGATTCTGCTGACGCTGGCACTCAGCCATCCCTAATAGTGTATTAGGAGAAGCCAGGGGACTTTTCTTTTAAAGTCTTGTCTAAATATTGAACTGAAAAAAAACTTCAAGGCCTAGTGCTCTATGAGTCTTCCAGACTAACAGCGTTACTGATACATACAGAGGCTAAAGAAATCTCAAAAATAAATTACCAGGGTACTGAAGCAGAGATAGTTATGAAAACTAAAGCCTTCAATTATAGTAGCAATTTTCTCTAAAAGAATCTTTAATTGTTTTGTTGAGTAATTCTGTGATGTAGACACGTAATATCTAACATGTGTTGGTTTGCACAACTAAGACTTCTTTGCTTGTGCTTCTAGTACCTGGGAAAGTTGACTGAGTCAACTGTTTTGTAATTTGATTGTAAGTGACAATATTAATGGTCCAGATGTTTATTCAATATATTTAAATTTGTTTATACTTCCTTGGGACATATCCAGGATGTAGGGTAAACATGGCAAGTTTAATTAATTTCAAATTTCCAGCTTATTTGTTGATGCTCAGCCTGATGTTAAGAGTAATGTACTTTGTTGTTCTTGGAACCAAGAAATAGTTAATGTATCTGATACTTATGTTCTTTTACTTTATTTTTCCTTGCTATTCTCAAATATAAACAGGCTTAGTCTTTCAGAGGCCCAGGTTTAAATCCAACCATGCAGTTACACCACTTGCAATATGTCCAGATTTGTCCCACATTCTCCTCTGAAATAATTTTTTTGGATGTTTGGAGTCAAACTGATCCCTGTTTCATATTAGGTTCATTAATAGACATGTAATATAATTCAGCAGTAAAACTTCTATCCCAGAGCAAGTTGAACACATGTATTCCACTTCTATAGTTTGTAATTATCCAGTAAGAAATCCTGCAGTTATTGTCATCACTTCATTAGAGTATTCTGTATTCCTTTTACATGAATGAATAATAACAACAACTTTTTTTTTGTCAATTAATTATCAAGTAATGTTTTCACAAAAATGTTTTCTCCTACTCAACTAACTCTATAGATGGTCAGGCTGTATAAATAAAATTAATTATTTTCAATTTTGCCCATTATTTTGTGAATAATTTATCTGGAAATAATTTGTCCAGAATCTCAGATGCTTTTAATCAGAAGAGCTCTATTGGAACCTAGAGAATTTTACTGATTAAAACCAGCTGAAAATTTGACCCATCTGCAGCCATGATGGGCTTAGTGTTAAACATAAGCTTTAACATGGTATTAATTCGTATAAGTTAAAATTGCTTTACTTTTTATCTTTTGTTGACTTTCTTAGCATGAGCACTCTCACAACCCTAATAGTATCTTAACAACATAGCATTTGAGTTCATTTAGTTGGCTAAATCTTTAAAATCTTTTTCTACAAGGCATCAGTTGCTCAAGAAAATATACACTTCAAAGAAAACCACAGACAAACCACGACGTTTTAGGAGCAATGTAAGGACCATCCCCTTTATATACTGATCATGGCACTCAATGTCAATCATAAGTACCATGCTTGCAGTTCCTGCTCTCCTTTCTGTAGTTACTATTGCAGTTGCAAAACTCACAATCAAAATACCTTTGTACTGGTCTTCCCATGGCACCACAGTGAGGAACGACAGACTTGAGAGTCTCTTTGTCCCAAATGTTTCTATTCTACCAGTAACAAATGCAGTCACTGAACAGCTGCTCCTGCAGATAGTAGGTGGATCAACATCTCAGCATGTGTATTATCTAATGAAGCTGGGTGATCATTTTAGCATGTCATTCAGAAAAGATCACAAAATTCGGATTGTGAGCTTTCTGAGTAATACTCCAACTTGTAAGCAGACTAGCAGAGTAGCAAAAATAAAAGGCTGTTTTGAGTAGATTTCTGTTACATTGTAAAAGCCTTTCAAGCAAAAATGGAAAAGTAAAGAATTTAAGAGAAGTGAAAAGTTATTTTTGACCAAAACTTTTAGAAGAAAAGGTAATGCTCTCCCTCATTAAATTGCAATAAATGTTCTGTCCTGTCCCTTCCATCTGCAACAATAATGGTGAAACCAAACTAAACTGCAGCATGAGGAACTTTTGACAGCCCCATACTTTTTGTAAGGCTCCATTTTCACTTCAGTGAGAAGGACAATATTCCTATAAGAAAACGCTGAGATTGAAAGTGGCAGAATGTATTTATAAATGCACTTCCTCAGTTGTATTCAGGAAGTTAGAAACTATTTTGTGGGGCTTCATGTGAGTGAGCAGGGAGAGGAGGAAAGAATGGGGTTCCACAGAACTGGGCACCAAAAACCAATTTTTTCAGAGACAGTTGGTAGCCAAAATACCAAAGGTACCCAGTTTGCATAGTCTTTCCTATAACAGAAGCTTAGCACAAAATACCAATATCACCAACTATTTTTGTTTGAGAGTGACCTGGTAAATATTGAATTATATTTTATATTGTTGACCAAAAGATAACAAAGGATGCCTGGAGGAAAAAGTAAATTAAAATCCCCCCAAAAAACATTAACACATTTCTGGAAAAAAATATTAATCTTCCTTTAATTATTCATATTTTTCACTACATTCACTGCATTTTGTGCTTTAACACCCAATTTAGTGTTAAAATTATGAATTTTGGTAATGACAACTAATGTCAATGTACAGTTTTTGTTATTGCTTACTTTGAAATTAGGTAATTTTTTTTGGTCAGATATTATTTTCCACACCATCTAGAAAGATCTGTTTGAGTGGAGTGGGTAACAGATTTTGATGTACAGACATTATGGAATTTCATAATCAATTGTACAGAATATCTTGGGTGTTTAGTTGCTTTTTGATAATCATCACTGCCATGGGAAAAAGACCATTTTAATCTTTGTCTAATTGTGTGCAACCCTTCATTTCTGGACTGAATGTATTTGACACAATATAAAAATAAAAGTAAGAGTAAATGAATTAAAATGTCTTTGAATAATCACTTCAATTTCTTTCAATAAATTTTAATTTAGCTAGTTTGAGCTATTTATTCTTTGAAGTTCATATTTTGTGTGTGTTCTGCAACATATAATTTATAATATTCCATATGCAAATAATAATAATCTGTTGTAGCATTTATGCTTCATATTCTGAGTACCTGTTTTCAGTCATACAGACTCACATATTCAGCTCTATAACACATGAATTTTTACTGATTTTTTAGCAAGTTGATCAGTGGATGAGGGAGGTGGATGTTACCTATTCTGGTTTTAGCATGGCTTTTGACATAGTGTCCCACAGTATCCTTGTATTCAAATCAGTGTGTTAGAGTTAAGATTAGGGGTGTATTAGAAGGGTGAAATATCAAGTTCGGATGGCATTGAATAATGGCTCATAATCTGCCTGTGTGCTAATTGCAATTGGAGTGCCGTGGTGTTCTGTGCTGAGACCTATTCTGTTTAGCACCTTTATCCATGACTCTTTATTCAGCACTTTTTAAATATCCATTGAGTGCAGTTCAAATACATATTGGGCTGCATCTGGGAAACTCCATACAGTTTTAGGCCCCCCAATATAAGAAAGACTGAAGCGAGTTCAACAGAGGCCACCAAGACAGAAGAGAGCTGGAGCACTTGTTCTATAAAGAGCAGTTGGCTTCATGCATCCCTGGGAAGAGACAACTTCAGGGGGACTGAGAAGAGGAGGGTGTGCCTGGGGACATCATATCCAAGAGGAAATTTCCGCAAAAAGAGCCAAGTTCTCTTTACTGAAGTGCCTGTTGGGTTAACTAGAGACAGTGGTCTTAAATTAAAACACAGTAAGTTCAGATCAGTGAAAGGAAAATAATATTCATAGTGAGGGCAACCAAGCAGTGGAGCAGGTTGCCCAGAGATGCTATGCAGTGAAGTTTTCAAGGAGTGAACAGATGAATGCCTGAGCAACCCGGTGTGGTCTCAGATGATCCTGTTTTGAGAAAAGGGGTTGGACTAAAGACCTTCTGATGTCCCTTTCACCCTGAATGGTTCTGTAAGATTCTGATTCCCAAACATTCCTTGTTGACAGTTCCCACTGACTTTGAATAGCAACTTTACACATTATTGCTCACTTATAAAACTGTAGCTGATCATGCATTCCCTCAGGCCAACATATAGATTAATAGATGAACTGCACTGTGCTATACATCACACAGAACAATACCTTCATTAGAATTATTTTTGGTGGTTTGAAAACAATTTGGGCATTACAAGAAACCTGGCTTTTGTACTCTTGAATAGCCAGTTTTGCAGAGCAGAGTGCAAAAATCAAACTTCACAACATGTCCTCATTTTGTGTCTGTTACCTTATATTTTTGTTGCCTCTGTGAATCAGCTGGATAAATCAAGAAGAGCTTCACTGGTAATAGCGTTATTTATAGAAGCAAGAACAGATCACTATAATTCTGAAATAGTTTCATTGTCTCTGACTGTATCATTCTTCTTTCTTATTCTGTCAATGTTATTCCTGTATTTTGAAGTCCAATGTTTTAAATGAATCAGTTCAAGTGCATTTTCTGGTGTATTCTAATGAAGTTTGCCCTTTCTTTTTTTCCATTTTTAATGGAATTACCTTGAGTCTCTTAATTTAGAAATTTCTTCCATCCGAAATAATTTTCCTGTAAGTAATAATAGAAGTACAATATTACAACTGTTGTTAGGTTTAGATAAATTAATATTTGGTTGGCTTTCCATTAAGAAATTTTTTAATGGATACACCTTTGCTATCTCTCGTTCCTTTATTATTTTTTATTCCTTAAGAAAAGTTGCTTCACACAGACACATATAACATTTAAATAAAATACTCTTTCTCCTCAGATAATATCATGTTTGTCACTTAGCAATTTTTATGACTATCATCACTGAGATTTTAACAGGAATGTACCTTGTGTTTTAGGAAAATTATATATTTCAGAGCTAGTAAATTTAGGAAATGCCTTGGTAGGCCAAGAATCTCCTTAGTGAGAGTTCATCAGGCGTTCATAAGGATGTTTTCCTTAGGGGACAAAGGGAAAATTTCAAACTGCAAAGTTTGCTGTTTCTTTAATGAGAATTGGGAATGCAGCAGAACCCAGGTCCACGATTTTTCCTGTAAATAACAGGAGACAATTTTCTGGCAAGGAAGAAATACCTCTTTTGGGAAAATGGGCCTGTTTATCAGTTTTAAACAGGAATCACAGTCAAAGTTTCCCAAAAAGGCCTTAATTTTTCTGGGTCATTTAGGCCTTCAAAATATTTTAAAATTTAAAAGAGAAACAAAATTGCAATCAACTGATATATACTTTCAAGGAGTTTTCTTCATATAGCAGCAACTACTTTTGTAAAGATATTGCCCAACTTTGAACACCTTTTCAAAACCGGAAATCAGAAAAATTCCAGTCATCCAGTTAGGTACTGATTCATGTGAAGGATTGAAATTAATTGTAGCAGGTTAGAAATGCATGAACATAAATCATTCAGTGGGTTCCAGTAAGAAATGAGTAAACAGAGACCTATGATAGGAAAGAGAAGTTTATGTCAAGTCATTTTAGACAACTACAGGTAAACCTAGGAAAATACATTGCATTTCACACTAATGTGAACTGCATAAAATACTTTTATCCAGCTGAGAAACTGATACTAGGATAAATCCAAGAATGTTGCTTTTGTCTTTCTCATTTAGAAAAATTTAAAGCCTTTTAATTTTTGTAATTATCTTGCGACTTTTGTCTTTTCAATTAAAAATAGCTTTATCTAATAATTCGAGGTCTTCTCAAAGTATCTAGGCATATAATGAGAATAACTTGCTAGTGGAAAGATACGAAAGACCAGAAATTCTCCCCAGGAATTTTATTGAATTTACCTTTCATTTCACTGTACTTCTGAGGATTTGGGATTGTCACTAGAAAGAATCTTGCAAGTTTTATTTGACAGTGATCTTACCTGCATCAACTAGCTGCACTCCAGTAGAATTATTCCTGCTTCAGTGCCACAGATCTCAAGTTATTTCATTTCACTTTCAAAAAGTGAGAATTGTCCCAATTACTCTAATTTTAGAACTTGAAAGTCAGTAAACTTTTCATCACACCACATGTACCATAAATACCTGATATAGCTTTTCAAGCTTTTCAACTCAGAAGCCTAATCCCAAAGTGATTTTAACTTTCCCTTTGGAAATGCCATAGATATAGACTCCTGTGTTACCTACAGGAAACTTGCTTTTTCTTGTTACCTTCTGTAACCATTCAAGAAACATTCACCTCATCATTACCAAAGTAGGATGTTGGAATTTAGTGTTTGGAAGGGTTGGCTGAAATGTCATGTGGTCTAACCAATTTTATTTTACAATAGTAGTCACTGCACAAAGTGTTGGTAGAGCTTCTAGAAGAATTAAGTTTACTAGGAGAGTCTAAAGACTGCTGAATTTGGCAAACAAATTACAGTACATGAAAGACATGAGTAATAGGTTTACTCTTCAGAGACAGCTGATCAATATTAAAAAATAGTATACTTCTCAAAATATTTTAGTTGTTGGGGGGTTTACAATTGGACTTTTTAACTTTCTTGGTAGATATTAACAAAATAACTGCATTTTTGACAATGTCAAAAGTAAATGATTATACAAGATTTTGATGATCAGAAATAACATATTACCTGTGTGTATTTTTCACTGTGAAAACTTTTACCAAAATATAGTAATTCCTTTTCCTGTGCCTTCACGAAACTGATAGAACTCTTCTGCTGAGTTATAATGTGGGAAAAATATAGAAAATATCAAGGGATGTAAAATGTTTGTCTGTAGATCATGTGGTTAATAAATGACCAAACCAGTACATACCACAGCACTGTCAATGTATATTACATGAAAATGTTATTCATGATCTTCAATTTATCAATATGTTCTCAGGACCTAGTTTTGTGGTGTTGTTCTGAAGCTGTATTGCACTCTTTCTTTCATTCATGCATGACTTTACCACCTTAAAGAAGTAAGCTGATTTTCCAGATTCTTAAATATCTTTTTCTCTGAAAAAATCTTTCTTGGAAACTTTCTAATAAATTTTCAAAAGCACTGGACTTTTAAAATAATAAAAGCATATAAAACCTACTAATTTTTACTTTGAGGAGCAGCAAAACCAAGTCCTTTTATTGTGTTCTCGGGACTGAATTTCTTAAAAATATAGGAAAATATAAAAAACCCAAGTGAAACAGCATATCCTATAAAGCACTTTATGTACAATGTAAAAATGTCTCTTAATGACTTCCATGCTTACAGCTTGTTCCAAAGGATGAGTTTCTCTAGCAGCTACAGGGGATCTACAGTTTTACTCGGGGATCACTAGTCTTAGATGGACCTTTGACTTCAGTTTTAATTCCTTAATACAAACATACATGCATTCTATGCTGAAATATGGATAAACAAATATTGTAATTATTTCTTGAACATTTTTGTACATTTTGTTCAGAATATTTAACCTATGCTTAAAAGAATATCATAAACATGTATATTCTTGCGTCCAAGGATTACAATTGTGCATAACTTCAGAGCACTTCAGAGTACTTTAAGAAATACAAGAAATGTTTCTACATCTGCCTAATCAAGTAAGTTTTTGATATTGAACGTAATGAAATTGTACAGGAGGAATGAACTCCGGATTTTCAAGTAATAGAGGTAAAACTTGAAATGTTTTATTCTATTTCAGTGGGACCAGACTTTTTCCCAGAGTCTGTTTCCTATTTGTTGTGTAATCCTTATTGAATCAACAAAGCTGGGTACCTTACTTTGTTCACATTTAAATTGTTTATTGCATTCTTACCTCTTTCACATGGGTGATACACATACAGTTGAATTTGGACTTCCTTTAGAGGAAGCTGCTACATTTAAGTGGAGCTCTAGACTCACAGACTCAGAGGGTATCTTGAGTTGGAAGGGACCCATAGGGATCATCAAGTCCAACTCCCTGCTTCTCACAAGACTATCTTAAACTAAACTCCCGAGTAGGACTGAGAAGTGAACTGGTAGATTCTGTTTGGTTAAACATCATACTGACAGATTTCTGTGTCTAGTCATTTCTTGTGATGCAGTCTCACCTGGAACATGTCACCTCTTCAGGCACATGATTGAATACCTCCATTAATCATGACATTTGCATTAGTCAGACACTGAGGTTGCCTTTGCTAACAGCTAAATATCAGCAGAGAAAATTGCTGTAACTTGCATTTAGAACAGTAATGTCTAAAAAAACCTTCTGGTTCCCGATGTTAGGGATTTTCTGTGTCAGTAAAAAATCCGACCCTTTAATACATAAATAGTAATATTTAATCTTCTATTAGCTAAACGGAAATGTGTTGTGTTTTGTGAGTATGTATTAGCCGCGGTTAACAAATATTCATCATCATCATCATCATCATCATCATCATGGCCAGTCTTCGCAAATGAAGATTTGGGAAAGGTCTTTACCTTTTGAGCCTGTGCAGTGGATTTTTTAGGTGAGACACAGTGTGCACTGAACTGAGCCCACCCTTTAATCCTGAGGTTCATCTGCCAGGGCCGAGCGAGCTTGGACAGTGGCAGCGAGGTCCTCAGGACGTAGGTTTGTTTAGAGTGACCTTCTCTTAGATGGATGGCCTTACAGGGCTGACGAGCTCCATCTGCCCGGAGAAGTTCCCTGACCGGGTAACAAATATTCCATTGTATTTTAAAGTTCAGCCTGATGTTGAAAAAGTATGGAAAGGAGCATCATGGAGAAATAGTTCTTGTGGATCAGAGGAAATATGCATGGGTATTTCCAAACTTCGGACACACCCACAAAAATGTTTTCTGTTTTGGAATGCAGTGTCTGAACTATATCAATTATGCCAGTCAGAATTTGATTTGCTGTACATTCAACATGTATTTCAGTAATATATCGGGTTAGGTAAAATACAGTAACGGATCATTTATTACACTAACAAACCCCCTTTTATTGGTACCAGGAATAACTGCATATTTTCAGCAAGAAATAAAAAGGACTGTTTTTCTATGTAAATAATAGATAAAGAACAACAAAAAAAGCATAATCCAGCTATCTTCTCTCCAGGGAAAAATAAAGCCATGCAAGCCCAATTTGTGTAAAAAGATCCATTAGGCAGGAAGTTAGTAAGGCAGAGTCCATCCTATGACTCTGAAGGGAATAAATTAATGTTGGGAGTTTGGTGCCCTAAATAAGAAATTGCGGAAGGAAGAAATTTCAGCATTTTATTATTTCTCATTAGCAGTTTGCTCTAAAAACATTTTGTCTGGACAAGCATTTTACAATACTAGTGAATAAGCTGGAAGAACACTGAGTGTTATAATAAAGCTATTACTGTCAAGAGGTTACCTTCTGACTCTCAGCACTTCCACTCTGGATATGTTCCACATCCCCGGGGGGCTTGTAGAGGTGTGTCATTTTAATTCATACCAGGAAAAAAGAATAAAGTCCTGAGTATCATGTCTGAAGGTTGGACTCTCGATTTGGTTATGTACAAGGGGATTCTAAGCATCAGAAGACTGTAGCCTTGTATGTTCTGGATACAGGTATGGTATTTCACCACTTCTATTCCATTAAGCACACTGGTCTATGCTGCTGCATTTTTACACACAAGGTTGTACTTTGAATGCCTGAAGGAGTTAAAATGCATCTTCTTCCTAGATAGCAAAATGTAAAAGAGGTGGGATGCTGTGGGTATTCTGACACTCTGTGTATGCAAATTTAGCATCCCCAAACTTAAGAAAATGGGTAATGTTTGGCTGCCATAGAATAAGATTACATTATTATTTGTGTTTCTGTGTCTTACTCTTAATGTGGAAATATAGAATCATAGATTCAGGGCACCATTTAGGTTGGAAAAGACCCTTAAGATCATTGAGTCCAGCTGTAAACCTAGCACTGCCAAGTCCTCAACTAAACCAAAGACAATGACAACCTTTCCATTTATGATAATTCTGGCTGACTGAGAGCATACATACATGTACACTCATGCTTCTAACTGGAGTGTGCATGATTCTTATAAGATGGCTGGTGTCTGTATTTTTTAATTCTTCTTGTCTTTTCCTTTATCCCCTTTCAATCAGGAAATGGAACCTGAAAGACCATTAAATGCAGAAAGGTAAGGTGGGAATGGGATCAAGGATCATAAATGAGAAAAAAAATAAAACTGGAAGAGTTTTTTACAATGAAAGCCCTTTAAATTTTGTAATTTAGGACAGGTTTCTCTAACCCAGTAGAAGCCAGATTCCCATAGATATTTTGAAAATTCCCCATTCCTACAAGGCTGCTCTCACAGGTGGGTATGACATGCTGCTGATTGCTTATGAAGACCTTAGGACCCCACAAGGAACATGCCTGACACAAAGCTTTTGTGAAAATTACCTGGCTTGGATTTCCTGGGAATGCAGTCACAATAATACATAAGAGTGAAGGACTTAGGACTGTGTATATCAAAACTTCTGTGACATACAGATGGAAAATCACAGTGGTCTTTGATATTTTTGGTGGATTGTGCAACTACTTAATGGGTTTAGTCGCAGTTACTGTACATTATGTTTCTTCAGAAAGAGTAGGCCAGTCTGGCCTTCCTAGAGAGGAAGGCTAGTGGTTTATTTTGTTCTGCCTGTTGCACACAGGGTGGCACTGGGAGCTTCCTGCAAGGAGGGAGACAGCTTCTCCCCTGACAGTAACAGGGATGTTTCATGGGAGGGTTACTTTAAACTGTGAGGGGAGAGTGAAAAGGGAGGACTAGAAGTCATCTCAGTAAATTAACTATCTTCAGCGAGGACAGGAGTTGTCTCAGTAAAGGAGGTTGCAGGGGAAAGCAGCAAACAGACGTGCAGCCTAGCCTGTAGAATAAAACGTATCAAACTAATGCTCAGAATACAGAAATGGGAAATGTTTTTTAACCTGGAAAAGCTCTTGGAGTTGTTAAATTAAAACCATAGTGGGGGAAAATGAACTGGTGCTGGACACAGATAGTGGGGTTATTCTGCTTTGTCTTTGCTTAGTGCTGAGTTTTAAACCCATGCATTGTGCCTTCCATGTTCCGTCAAATATAGATTATGTCTGTATTAGTATCAGACATTAGTATCACCGCAGTGATGAAGGCTATATGGTGATAGGGAAGAAGTTTTCTCTCAAATGTCAATATGACTTTCAGCACTGAATTATTGAGATTTCCAAAGCTCTGCCACAGGTGCTAGCTACAGGGAAGCCCCACACTTGATACTTTAAGTGGTTTGGCTCTCACAGAATTTTACTATGCTAGTCATTTTACAGCAGTAGATTGCCATTATTTTCACTGGATTAAAAGTAATAAGAACTAGTAGGCAGGGTAGAAAGTTTTCCTAAAGCTTCTGTCTACCATACTCATTTTTTTTCTCTCTCTGAAGACCTGCCAATCCTTGAAGACTCTTTGTGTGATTTCCTATACTTGATCAAGATGAATCTGACAAAATCTGTACATGTTGACCTTGCATAGCATGCAATGTGCAGTAACTCTGAGCATGCTCAACTGTGCTATGAATTGCAACCCAAGAGACAACCACTTTGTCACTTTTGAGTTATTGTTTGATGTCATTTCCCTGGCAATCCATGGCAGTAAAACCACAGAGCTGTACTGTGGTAATCTAACCCACTCTAGCATTATTCTCAGTCAGCCAACATATAGTGGCTGAACAGCATTACACAGCCAAGCACTGTGCAGCCTCATTTCATTGTGATCCAATCTCTACCGGCAATCACCCTCTCCTGCTCACTCTGTATGGGCACGATCCTGCAGGCCTCAGACCACTCTGCACTGTGCTGCACTGCAAACACAGTCTTGTGCCTCAACAATATGTCTTCTTACTTATGAGCTTCTCCACCAATGCTACTCCTGGCTCAGGAAGTGACAGAAGACAAATTCTATTTCAGCACTTAACAGATGTGATGATCCACCTATGTGTCCCAAACAGCTCCCTACAGCAAATACAAAATTAGTACTTGGGTTCACCATTACTCAGTTTGCTGATTTAAATAATCTATTTCCACAAAAATACAGGAGATGTAGATATATGGCACAACAAATTAATTCTCTTATTATTTGGTCAACCTTTTTCATTCCAGAAGCTGGCAACTGCCCCTTTGTTATAATTTCCCCCCCACAGTTTGTATTGATTCAATTTACTTTGGATCATTTCACTGATACCACTGCCTTTCAAACAGCACAATGCCAAAAAAGTTTTTCTGTTTGCCTCAGCACAAGTGAAAGGAGGCAAGTTATTTGCCTTGTGAGTATTGCCACACAGGAACAGATAAAAATAAGAACCACTGAAACAGCTTGGGCTCTGAAGAAAATGTGTGCTAATCCCATAGGAAGGGGGTATGGCTGCTCTGAGGTCAGGATAACCGCTAGGTTACTGTAGGACTTGATGGCTGAGATGGGTTGGTCTTCTGTCCGCAGAGTAACAAAAGTATATTTGATAAAAAAGTATAAAGATTTCCACAGTACCTTTTTCACTTAAAATGTGTAGTAAAAGGTAATATGATGATGTTTTCACTTAGAAATGTCAATGCCCTCATAAAAAACTTATAACACATAGTGATCATTTATTGGGGGAAAAAAACCCCACAACATTTGGGTTTCTTGATAGAAAATAACTTTTCCTTACTAAAGCAAAACTTCTAAACAAAAGCAACATCATCATATGCCAAGAAAATTATTTATACAGATGCTAATATTTTGACATTTATTTAGTATCTGTTCTTTAAGTTACTCTGTAGCCCATTCTATGTGCAGAAGATACAGAGGAATCATTTTAACTGTTCCTAGATTTCAGCAACAGCTGAAATGCTGCTGTGGCAACATTTGGGGATCATTTTGGTCCACAAATGACTGTGGCAGACCACAAGCATTACTTCACAGCTTGTCTGTCACAAAACATAACCACTAGTATCTGACAACGAGGAACTAAGGGACAAACATGATGCTCAATAAAAAAAATAGCTGCACTTCTGTGGTGGAAAAGCTAATTTAAGAATTTCCCCTCCCACCACACTGAAATCTCTGGCTCCCTCCGTTTGGATGTGGTAAAGTACCAAAACAAAACTCCAAAATATAAAACCACATCTTGACCTCTCTTTTGGTAAACTAAGCAGATATAGCTCCTTTTATTTCTTAGTGTTCTTACAACATTTTGTACAAATACTGTACATAAAACAGTGTGTAGGTGGGGCCGTCACCTCACCTACAAGCTCCAGATCACAAAACCCCTCTCTATACATAATTTGCTTATAAATCATTCTATTATACCAATAATAGATAACTGATTTGCTCAATACTGTCAAAAAACCCCAAACTTACAGTATATATTTGGAAAGAGAGAACCTGAGTCATCTTAATTCCTTCCTGTACCCTTTCCAATGGATCACTCTACCACACTGTGATATACTGTCCCAATTAAGCAACTCTGTTCCCATTCAATAGAGTGAATTAATGTTCTGAGATATGTTCCAGTTATGTGGGAGTCTTTTTTAATTTAACTCACATAATAGCTCAGATCTGACCTCGTACCATGACTAAGTGTCTTTCCACTTCAGCACATGGACTTAGAGAGACCCCAGACATCTCCTGTTGTTATTACTCTGTTACATTAAGGTCAGCTCTGAAATCTGGAAATTCCTAGTTTGTTTCAAATTAAACAATCCAGAGTATACTCTCATACTTATCTGTGTGAGGTTTTTACTATTCTGTCCTCAGGAAAACACTAAATGTTTAGAAGAAGTAAGGACAGAAGTTGAAAACATCTGCTAAAAATACCCAAAACAAAGAAACCGATGAAAAACCAACAAACAGATGAAAAGAGAAGAATGAGAAAAAAGGCAACAGATGAACTGCAAAGGCATTTGCAGGTAGTTGGTTAAGGAACATATTTACTAAAAGATTCAGTGATTTACATGGTAGAGGTCACTGTGCATATCTGGCTCCCAAGGAAGCCAGCTGCCAGGCCTATAGTTAAGTGCCGCAGTCCCCACCCTTGGTGCTCATGGGAAAACTTAATTTCTGGATGATTGTCTAAGCTTGAAATACAGGTGACTACCTCAAATCTGTCTGCTTCAATGAGGTTTGTGAGGACCGTAATGTATAATGGTTCTATCCTGCTAGTTAATAAGTAGAAAAATTCAGCAGTCATTCATCTTCTCTTTCCAAACTGTGTTAAACAGGGCATAGACTTGAACTCTCAGTGCTCAGTGTCACTTAGAGAAAGGGGCTTTTGTCCTCCCTTACACTGGTCTGGCTCTACTTCTGGTTTGAGAGGAGCCCACACTCCTTTGTGTGGGACTAGCACATTCCTTTCAGCCTTGCATTTAGACCTGGAGTCTTTTTCCAACCTGTGCAGTTTTGTAAATTATACTGTATTGTGGATACATTTGTACAGCTTCCACATGCTTACACTGTTGGGACTTTTACCCCATGGCAAACTAATAACCAACGGTAATATAATAATATTTGTCTTGTTCTGTGCTTCATTTTAACAGGTTGTTATCGTCAAAAAAGAATCAAAATATAAGTATACTCTGATACATTTAGCATATCTTTTATACCAGATTTATGACTTCAAACCTAGGAAATGCATTTCAAACTTTTGACTCTTTCCATTGTATTTGTGAAAGGGAACAGAGAAAACAAACAAATAAAAAAGATTTTGTTGTATCTCTAGATTCTTTCCCTCAGCCCCTTCTCTCTCATTTCCAGCTCAAAATTGTATCTAGAAAGTGGCAGGAACCAACCCAACATCATTGCCAAACATTGCAAGGGGAATAAGTCTGTGCTTACTGCATGGGATTCAGAAAAGGTGTTTTCTTAGGCAAAAAAAAAACCAAAGCAAAGCAATTTGACATAAGGATGACTGGGTGGAGGAAAGAACAGAAAAGGTGGAGAGAGAATAGCAGACACTAAAATCAAATAATTGTGACAGAGAGACTGGAGTTAAAAGTAGACCAAAACCAAGAACAGAAAAAGAAAAGTTGGGTATATTTTTAGGTGAAGAACTGTAATAGTTTTATTAAATTGCTATTCATTTTTAGGCATGCTTTGGAGCATGATGGAAATGCAAATCACAGTTGCAGTACATAAACAGGAATGATGACAGAAGGAAGGAATATTTGAGAAAGTCAAAAGCTCAGTGATATCCAAGACTGTACCAGGTGTTTTGCTATATATTGCATATATTCTTTGTCTGGAATGATTAGCACGTGAGGCAGTCTCAGAGGCTTTCAGGTACCTGATAATTTTTTTCCTTTGGGGCTATCATATAATCTTTCATTTCTCTGTCTTCTTCTCAGTCTGTAAAGCCTCTGGAGAAAAGTCCAGTGTCTAGAAGGGGAGACAGATGCCCAAGCATTTGACAAAATAAACCTGATCAAACTGTTCACGGATAGAGGAACATCACACACCATTATTTTATACTTTGCTTTATAGAGAAAATACATCAAGGTTTCTCTCCAAAACTTCTAGAAATGGTGGTACAGTCTTTAAAGGTGTCTCATATTTATGAGTTGGCAGAAACTACATCCCACACTTCAGGTAAGGACATAACAGGGTGCAGTTAGTTCTTAACATATATTTTGTTTGTCAACACTTAGACCTGTTTTGTACAGTTACACGTGACTCAGACTGCATTTAGTTCATAAAGTTGGAAACTCTTTGTAAGTGATAGATCAGCTTTCTGCTAGAGAAAGGTTTTTAGCAAACCAACAAATTAATTTTTCTCTGTGATGAGGAACTTTTATGGAGACAATTTTGCTAGATAATAAACACACCATATTGAAAGGATATTATTCTACTTTTCTGTCTTGGTAAATGCAAGAATACTCTTCTTCAACATGCACTGTGAGAGATGTTTTGGTTGAAATTTGTGTATTGTTAAAACAAATATGGTTCTGCCCTTGACTTCACCAGAATGAAATTTCATTATGTATTTGTTACATGAAGAAATGCCCATATACAGATGTAACTGTCCTCTTATCAGCAATAGTATAAATTGAGATTAGTTCTATTTGGTGCACATAAACTGAGATTAACATTTACACAGGTAATTGTTCTTAAAACCCCCCCAAACATATCTTCCACTGAAAGAAGTTTCAAGGAAAATGATGTCAGCAAGCCAAAGTGAAAAAATCCCAGAAAGCCTTTGCAAAGAACTTGTTGTTAATTCTCAGTGAGGCGATCAGTATATTTACTTTATGTACAAAGTAACTTGAGGACTGGGAACAGTTCCTTCAAGAAAAGAAGGATGAAACTAAGTCTGGTATTAGTGTGAGTGACAGCTAGCAGGGCGCTGGCTTCTAGCTATGGACTGTGTCCGGCACAATCCATGAGAAGTTTGTTAAAAATAAATCAAAAATCAACATATTCCCATCCCAGTATAAAAAAAAGTACTCCATAAATAGCTAAGCTTGTGAATAAGAGTGTAACAAATCTGGAAGCTCCAGTAAGACTATTTGTTCCAGGCCATTTAGAGGAATGCAACTGAACAAGCCACAGAATGGTGAAAACTGAGATTTTGTTGCCTGAGATGAGAGAAGGCCATACTAGCACTGACTGTATCCTTGTGCATCATAAGATGCAATCAAGCAACTGTAAGCTACAGCAATTTCATTCACTATTACCTGTGGCAGGAACAATCTGACTCTGTTTCCACGAAGGTTAAAGACAGTTGCTCAGCTTTCTATATCTGCATCATCATAGCCAGAATTAGTTCTCACAAACTACAAACCTTGCAAAGAGCTAAATGGAAAGGCAGTGTAAGTCTTGTTAACAAGAAGAATTTTGCTGTTTCTCAGACTACAAGGGGTAGGATAATCACAAGTGACAGAAGAACACTATAGAGTAAAGATTATGGAAACTGATGAAACCTACTGAAAATGGAAGCCCTAGACAAACAGCCTCTGAAAGCTTCAAACACAGCAAGTCCTTGTTTAGAAAATCACAGGATTTTCATGGTAAAAGTAAGGTAAGTTTTATTAGGCTGGGATATCTAAATGGAAACAGAGCCACTGAAAGCCAGAAATATGTGTTTGATTCAGGAAACTAGTCCAAGGCTGGAACGCCTAAACTGAGTAAGATATGATCTCTCATTGTTTAAAGTTAGACGAAATTTAAGTTTTTATTATTTAGAACATAAATCTATCTCTACCTAAAATATAGCTCAAGAAACCAAAAGAACTGAACTAGATTTTCTAGTATATCCAATGAATTCCCTGAAAATTCTGTACACTTCCATCACAGTGTACAGAATCCATATTTAGTCCAAAATATCAGTCTCAATTTTTTCTTTTATACTTCTCTCTTTTTTTTTTTTTTAACATATATACCTCATGAAAGTATTAGAGTTGACTTGAAACCATCCTTAAAAAATGTAAGGACTTAAGTTTATACAAAGAACACTTTTTAAAAAAAAAATGCTCTTTGCCTGTGGCATGGAAATGGAGTGAAAGTAAAAAAAAATAAGATAAATAAAACCAGGAAAAATGAAAATGTTTAAGGCCACTCTGAGTAAACATCATGCAATCTGTTTACAAAGAGAAAGAAACAAGATATTACCACCATGAAGTACAATGAATTACCAAAGCAAAAGAAATTAACTCCTTCGATGAACAAAAAAATGAAGCAACTTAATAACTACAAATTGAAATAGTCCGCACTTGAAGAAAGAGTAAGATCAGGGAACACTTATATTCATTTCCCAAACTTTGGTATCTATAAATGAGAATTGTAAAGGAATTCACAGATTTTCTTGTAAAAACCAGATAATACGGAAATGCCAAAAATAATGTTTCATCATTGTTTTTCCATGTCATAACTTCCTACCAAAAATTTTCTGTCAGCTTTTTGCCAAAAGTCCTCACCAGAGCTTCCTGCTGGAGTTTTCCTGCCAAAACATCCTGCTATTGTTTATAGTTATCATATCTCTTTGAACATCTGAATAAGGTTAGTGCCAAGAAACCACGTACAACCTCCTTTGAACACTATAAAAGTTGAGGAAAAATTTTGGAAAATCAGGGAGAGGAAAGGGAGAGAGAACCAGTTACCTTAGCTGAGAATCTCTCCCCAGCTCCTCCTCACCTTTCCTCTGCCACCACATGCTGCCTGCCTGCCACCAGCGACTGAAACTCTGCCGGCCCAGAGAAGAACTGAAACCCACCGTGCCACATGCGTGAATTACATCTTCTCCTTCTACCCTGACCATATTTCTGAGAGCCGAAAGGTGCTGCTGAATCAGGACCCTGCATGGCCTGGAACACAGCTCAACGTGAGCGGGGAAGCCACACATCCTGGCTGCATTCCAGAGAACTAAAGCTGCTAAGACTCCCCACAGCTAAAGATAACATCGAAAAGCGGCAGAGACAGAGGAAAAAAAAAGCAGAAACTGCTTCTCCACACACACACACACACACCAGCTCGGTGGAAAGGTAGTTTTGGTGGTATCTTTCCTATGCTTCTAGAAGTAATCTTAACTTTTTCCAATTTTTTATTATTTTTTTCCTCTTTTTCTTTGCATCTCTTACAATTAATGAAATAAAAATATCAAGTTTTGGTATCAACAGATAACTTGTGTGAGTTTTAATTTTGCTCAGGGGAATATTTGAATCTGAAGTTCTTTCTGCAACATTTAAGTAGATTGTAACATTCCTTTAAAAAAGTGTCATTGAGAAATGCAGTGAAAAGATGTGATCTCTGCTGCATGCCTGGTAGTGATCCACAATGGTTAAAATAACACTAGGCACAAGGGTAATCATTACTAATGAAATGAGAACTGCAATCAAGTGTACAAAGGATTTTACAGAGAAAGTAATCAGACATTGGAATGGGCTGCCAAGGGAAGTGGTGGATTCACCGTCTCTGGAGGTTTTTAAGATGAGACTGGATGTGGCACTTACTGCCATGGTCTAGTAACCATGGTGGTGTTGGATCAAGGGTTGGACTTGATGATCTCAGAGATCTTTTCCAACCCGGTTGATTCTATGATTCATAGAATCATAGAGATGGTAAAACAAATGCCAACACTGAACTGGTAAACAGTCAGATGTGTTAATCAAGGCAACATTCACAGTGTCATCAGCAAATCCTCAGTTGGAAGGGTCTTCAGGTATAATACTGGATACAATGCAAAACTACGTTTAAAGAATTTTTTTTTTTTCAGAAAATAACTTATTCACACCAAGAAAAGCTTCATGGTTATCAGTGAAACTAACAGTACTCTGTGTGCCAGAATTTGACTGAAGGGTGGATTGAAGAGGATGCCATTGCAAGAACACCTGAAAAAACCCCTACCAAAACAAAAATAAAAAAACTACAAGAAAAAAATACTTTTTTGCATTCTTTTCAGTAATAGAGTGCAATATTAAGGGACATAGATGCCTTACCTCTTGGTGAGTCAAAAAAATGTGTAGCTCAGGGTAGGATATCAAAGTTATTGAAGAATGTTAGATATTAAAGTAACATTAGATGCAGTAGTAAATTGATTCAAAATCCTTTGGAAAAGGTTGGGCTGAAATACCCATTTGTCACCATGTACTTTGAAGTAACCACTAAGATATGCACTCACAGGCTGGTGAACTGTGGAGAGTTAATTAAACTTCTGTGTGCTTGGGTGTCATGGATAATACTATAATCATGAGTCAGTAAGTTGTTAAAATGCCTTTTCCACAATAAGAACAACTCTTCAAAACAGTATCTCAAATGAAATGAATCCTCTAACAGTGACCTCAGCTAGGGCCTGCCTGCCCAGGGCAGCTCTGCTGAAGAGGTCCTGAGGGTCCTGATGGGCAGTGACCTGAGCCTGAGCCAGCAGTGGCAGCCAAGAACATCCTGTACTCTATTAGCAGGAGCACAGCCAGCTGACTGAAGGAAGGGACTACCCCTCTCTACTTAGCTCTTGCTGCTTCCATCCTTGGAGTTTTTCAAGACCTGACTGGATAAAGCCCTGAACAACCTGGTCTGATCTCAGAGCTGAACCAGCTTTAAGAGGTTGAACTAGAAACCTCCTGAGGTCCCTTTCACCCTTAGTTATCCTATGATCCTACAATTCTAATCTAGAGAAAAGATATTGTTAGGTTAATATAATGACAGACAAAAGGAGAGAGAGTATGTGCATGCATAAGAGTCATCATCATTCTCCTTCCTTCTTATTTACTTTGGAGGAGAAAGATGACATATGCCCTATATATAGATAACAGGAAACTAACCTAAAAGATGTCTGGCTTTAAGAGAGATTTTAAAGGCTTATAAAAACTTAGGCAAAAGCTTAATATTTGTACCTTCTAAATAAATTGAAATCAGAAGTCCATGATCAGTACTTAGGTTGTGGCCTAAGACTAACAAGGAAAAACTCACACTTGCATTGAACTCTTCCATGTCCTGCATCATTTCAGCACTTTTTGAAAAAGCTGCCCAGAGACCCCCAGTAAAGACATATTCACTGCCATAGTATTCCATTTAGCTGCAGCTACAATTTCAGACATTATACTGAAAATGATAGGAAACTTATCAAAAAGTGTAAATTTATAGAAAATATGCATGTCTTACTGTGGAAGGAGAGTGTCAGCTGGGGACTGTGTAGTAAACCAAAAGTCATAGTTTTCTTCAGACTTTAAAAAAACTGCCTCTTTCTGATAAAGAACCTAAAAAGACAAATACGCAAATAAATGCCCAAGTTCTAAGAATATTATAATCCAATAATGGATTTCTATGAAGGCAATATGCTTGGTTTTTCAATCCCAGATACTGTGACTTCTGTCACGATCCTAAACGAAGGCAATTGTAGGATGGGGAGTTATTGATTGAGTCCACCATCAGCAAATTTGCAGATGACATTAAGCTGGGGGGGAGTGTCGATCAACTGGAAGGCAGGAGGGCTCTGCAGAGGGACCTGGACAGGCTGGAGACTTGGGCTGATTCCAACGAGATGAGGTTCAACAAGGCCAAGTGCTGGGTCCTGCACTTCGGCCACAACAACCCCATGCAGTGCTACGGGCTGGGCACAGAGTGGTTGGAGAGCAGCCAGGCAGAGAGGAACCTGGGAGTTTGGATTGACAGGAAGCTGAACATGAGCCAGCATTGCACCCAGGTGACCAAGAGGGCCAATGGCATCCTGGCCTGTATCAGGAACAGTGTGGTCAACAGGACCAGGGAAGTGATTCTTCCCCTGTACTCAGCACTGGTGAGGCCACACCTGGAGTGCTGTGTTCAGTTCTGGGCCCCTCAGTTCAGGAAGGATATTGAGGTGCTGGAGCAGGTCCAGAGAAGAGCAACAAGACTAGTGAAGGGACTTGAGCACAAGTCCTATGAGGAGAGGCTGAGGCAGCTGGGGTTGTTTAGCCTGAAGAGGAGGCTCAGGGGAGACCTCATCACTCTACAATTACCTGAGAGGAGGTTGTAGCCAGGTGGGGGTTGGTCTCTTCTCCCAGGCAGCTATCAGTAAGACAAGAGGGTGCAGTCTTAAGCTGTGCCAGGGGAGGTTTAGGTTAGATATCAGGAAAAAATTCTCTACAGAGAGGGTAATCAGACATGAAATGGGCTGCCCAGGGAAGTGGTGGATTCTCCATCCCTGGAGGTTTTTAAGATGAGACTGGATGTGGCACTTAGTGCCATGGTCTAGTAACTGCAGTGGTAGTGGATCAAGGGTTGGACTTTATGATCTCAGAGGTTCCTTCCAACCCAACTGATTCTGTGATTCTATGATTTGTACAGCAGCTGATCTGAGTAGGTGTAGGTTTGTGCTTTACTGCGTACAGTACTTGGCCTTTAGGACTGTGCTGTGCTGCACAAATCTCTTGACATGGGATCACTAATAATGACACCAGCGGCATGTTCTTGTCTTTATCTCAAAGTGAAGCAGGATGTTTTCACATTAATACCCTTTTGCTCAACAGCAGAAATGTTGAATAGAGTTGTTTATTTGTAAGAAAAAACAATAAAAACTGTAATGATGGTGAACTTCACCATGGACAGGTTGCATATTGTGTGCAATGCCCTGACTAGTGGTTCATCAGATGCTGCATCATCACAGCATTCTCAGAATCAGAATGGGCATAAAATTTTGTAATTTGATATAACTTTTCTAGGATGTTAGTGAAATAGTTATCTTTTTAGAAAATCATGTGGCTTTCTTATTGGGATTCAAAAATAACCAGCAGCTCCTGGGATAAAACTTCTTGAAAAGGTTGATATCACACAACTGCCACTCAGCTAATTGTTGTCAAGAGAAGATCAAAGAGCTTTAAAGTAGCTGATTTACAGTTTCTTTAGTTCCACAACTATGACCTGCCTGAAGCTCAGACACCTTATGGCCTGTTCTCAAATAAGCAACCTGAGGTGAGCCCAGTAGCAGTGCTGACAAAGAATTTTTGTCACTGTCTACATACACATCAACGTGTTGCTTGTTGTGTAGTGGAAGGTGTAAGGAGATAATGCGATCAGAATGACCTGTCAGCAGATTTTCAAGTTTAGGGACAATAGAGTTTTTAGTCATGAAGCCAACTCCTGAAAGATGCCTTTCACTTCTGGGTTTACCTGACCAAAAGAGTGTATAACCGGCACCATGTTATCTAAGGCTGCCTTCCTCGTGGAGATGAACTTCATTGAGACCAGCAATGTCGATGCTGAGACGTGGCAGTTTGTGGGCAATTAGGGCAGAATGATGCTCAGGACATCCACTATCCACAGTATCAAGCATGGTTCTGATGTTCCAGCATGCGAGAGTCAATTTGGGTACGCCTTTGAAGGTAGGTGTATGCCTTTGTCTTTTAATCTTTGTTTGACCGCATTCAAAGATGCCCGTTGGCCGCGGTTAACCAACTGGGTGAAGGGTGGAGATGAGCTTTAGTTAGGCCACCTTTTCTAGGCCCCTCTCCGAGTGGAGCAAGAAGTGCTCTCTTTGAAAAATGCTGCTTGGTCATTCAGGATGCTGCCCAATGAGATTGTCATCTCCAGGGTCAGTCTCAGGCGACCAATGTCCTGAATCGCCTGTATGCAGAGTTGGGTCTGCGGCTTCCAGTGCACCTTTCACCTGCCCTTTCAACCCTTACCTGTCACTGCAGGGCTTTACTAATGTGGATATATCCTTCAAGCCTGCACAGTGGATTTTTTAGGTGAGATGCAGCATGCGCAGAACTGGACCCACCCTTTAATCCTAAGGTTCATCTGCCAGGGCCTAGAAAGCTTGGACAGTGACAGCGAGGTCCTTAGGATGTAAATTTGAGTGTCCTTCTCTTAGATGGATGGCCATCTAAGATGGAGAGAACTCCATCTACCCAGGTTTGGAATTAGAGTTGTCCTTCTCCTAGGATGAATGCTGGAAGGCTAGTGAGCCCATCCTGCCCATGGACACATTTTATTTGTCCCTCCAGTTTTGACCTGTCTGGCATGGGAAACCCTGTCGAAGACATGTACCATCACCAGCATAGTTCCCAACTCTGCTGAAAAAGATAAATTTTATACCGACCTGCACCGCCTTACCCAAAAGGTTCCCACAGATGATAAGATCATTATCCTTGGTGACTTCAATGCCAGAGTAGGAAAGAACTTTGAAGCCTGGAAAGGAGTATTAGGCAAGCAATCTGTTGGAAACTGCAACGATAATGGACGTCTTCTGCTAGAATTCTGTGCGGAGCAACAGCTCACCATCACTGACACTATCTCTCAGCAGAAAAATAGTCTGAAGAAACTGGGTGAATCCCAGGAATTGTTGAGGAAGAAGACAACTGCTCACCAAGCACACCTTGCTCAACCATCTTGCTGTGTAAGAAAAGCAGCCTTTCATCTTGCATGTAGCAAGCTCCAACAGAAACCCTGTGACATCCAGAACAAGTGGTCAACCAATCTAGCAGGAAAAATTCAATTACGCGCAGATACGGGTGATTACAGAGGTTTCTATGAGACCTTGAAAACAGCATACAGGCCTACATATGGGTATACATCCAAAGCCCTCTACTCAGCCCAGATGGTCAAATGCTTCTCACAGATAAAATCTCCGTTCTGAATCAATGGTCTGAACACCTTCAGACTCTTTTCAGTACTAGTCGTGTAGTTCAAGACTCAGCAATTCAGCACAGTACACAAAAACCAGTTAAGAATGAATTGGATATTGCCCCTACTATGGGAGAAACTCTTAAGGCCATACAGCAGGTGAAAACTGGCAAGGCAGCTGAGGTTGATAGAATTCCACCTGAAGTCTGGAAACATGGGGGCCAAGCACTCCATGCTAAATTTCATGACTTTGTGGTGTGCTGTTGTGAACTAGGCGAGCTACCATCAGAGTAGGTAGTGAGGCACTCATCATCACTTTGTACAAGAAGAAGGGAGATAAATCAGACTGTTCAAATTACTGAGGTATTACTCTGCTCTCCATTGCTGGTAAAATCCCGGCAAGAATACTTTTGAACAGACCAATACCTGCTATAGCAGAAGAACTTCTACCTGAAAGCCAATGTGGTTTCAGAGCCAACAGGAGTACCACAGACATGGTATTTGTTCTCAGACAACTGCAAGACAAGTGTAGGGAACAGAACAAAGGTCTCTATGTAACCTTTGTTGATCTCACCAAGGCTTTCGATACTGTGAGTAGAAAGTCTTTGGCAGATTTTGGAATGTTTAGGTTGTGCCCCCAAGTTCCTTAAAATGATCATTTCCCTTCATGAGGATCAGCGCAGCCAAGTCAGATATGACGATGCACTTTCTGAGCCCTTTCTAATTACCAGTGGTGTGAAACAAGGCTGCGTTCTTGTACCAACCCTATTCACAATCTTTTTCAGCATGATGCTCCAAAGGGCCACAGCAGACCTCGATGATCAGGATGGTATCTACATTCGATATCATACTGATGGAAGTCTATTCAACCTAAGGCAACTGAAGGTCCACACTAAGACCTGAAATCATCTTGTCCGGGAGCTGCTTTAGTGATGACGATACCCTCGTTGCTCACACAGAAGTAGCTCTGCAGTGTTTAACATCCTGCTTTGCAGACGCTGCTGAGCTCTTTGGGCTGGAAGTCAGCTTAAAGAAGACAGAAGTTCTCTATCAACCTGCACCTCAGGAAGTCTTCCATCATCCCCGCATCACCATTGGCGAATCAGAGCTCAAATCAGTTCAGCAGTTTAATTACCTAGGTAGCCTCATCTCCTTGGATGGTAAGATTGACAGAGAGATAGACAACAGGTTAGCAAAGGCATATAGAGCTTTTGGAAAACTCCATAAAAGACTTTGGCAAAATAAACATCTGAAGAAAAGTACAAAGATCAGTGTTTACAGAGCCATTGTGCTGTCTACTCTCTTATATGGATCCAAATCATGGGTCATTTACCGCCACCACCTGCAACTCCTAGAACACTTCCATCAACGCTGCCTCCGAACAATGCTAAACATCCACTGGTCAGATTATGTGACTAATACGTCTGTTCTAGAACAGGCAGCAGTTACAAGTATTGAGGCCATGTTGCTGAGAACACAACTGCGCTGGGCAGGGCACGTCTCAAGGATGAAGGACCACCACCTCCCCAAGATCGTGAACTTGCCACTGGTTGCCGCAAGAGAGGAGCCCTGAAGAGGAGATACAAGGACTCCCTGAAACAACATCTCAGCCTTGGCCATATTGATCATCATCACTGGTCTACTCTGGCCTCTAATCAGGAGATCTGGAGACACACTATCTATAATGCTGCTGCTTTCTTTGAGAACGTACGCAGGGTCACTCTCGAGGAGAAAAGACAACGCAGAAAGAACCATGTCTTGTTGATACCACTAAGGAGTCTTTCTGCTGTGCCTTTTGCAACTGGACTTGTCTATCTCGCATTGGCCTTTTTAGCCACCAGCGTGCTTGTAGCAAATGTGGGTAGAGCCCTTTCCAAATCTTCATTTGCAAAGCCTAGCCCCATACACATCAAGATCTTTAATACTCAAGAAAGGAAAACAAGACGCTCCAGTTTGAAGACAGTCTAACAGCGAAGGATTCAGAAATTGTCTCTTCTTTATCATTTGCAGTTTGTAATGATATCAACTTAATCTATTCAATTTCAGCAGCTCAGCTAGATAGTTCTAGATGGATGTGGGAGCGCTCAGATTTCAGCTTCACTGCAATTTACAATGCTAGCTGGGATGATAATCTTCATCTGGCACAGGGCTGTGTAACAGACAGAATGCATGTGGAAGTGCATTCTGAGCTCTCTGCATATTCTCAAATCCCGAAAACAACCCAGGGAGATAAACTGCATTAAAATTAGAAATTACATGACTGGCAGTTTTATAGTGCCAAATAAAAGCAAAGACATGTTGAGCTAGAAGGAAAAAAAATGAGGAGAAAAAAAAGGCCATCTTGTGAAGTTAGATAATTTCTATAGGGGTGTCCAATATTGTGCAGCTCTGATGGTGTCCTGAGGTACAGGATGTAGGATCTCTGGAGCCCACTTGAACTGTTAAAATAATGTAGGAAACTAAAGAGTTACAAAAAGAAAGGTTTCTCTTGGGAACAGAGCAAGCAATAAACCTGGCCAGACACAGTGTTTTTGGCTTGCTATGTGAGAGAACATACAACATTTTATCACAAGACCTTATGAATGTGTGAAGCAGGAAGCACAGATATACCTAGCAGACATAAGTATTATTTCTCCAACAGCACCTTTCTTTCTAACCCCATTGTTTCCTGGTTTGATTATGCCCTGAAGCACAATAGTCATTCCCCTTGTAATTTATTTTGTCTGTGACTCCATATAAACATGTTTTTAATACTATTATAGTGCTACATACCACGTGGCACTTCCATACAAAAGTTATTTACACAGTTTTTAAACAAATGCTTGCTTGTGTTCCTTTCCATGAACTTACACCTTCTAGTATCTTGAGATAAATAGAAACAGAATACCATATTAACCAATATTTTATATATGTTTTAGTTTCTCAGGGTGTTCTCTAATAGAGAGTTTTCCATGACTCATTACTTTTATCACGTATATTCCCTTACAACTCCATTGTAATATTATTTAATAATTTTTTTGAGGTGACAAGATCAGACTTCCTTGTTAAGTCATATCATTGTTTAAGAAGTCATAGTCTTTCTCATGGATCAGTTTTCCATGTCAGTGTTCAAATATTTTTTTCCCAAGTAGTTATTTAAGTAGCGTCCAGGAGGCTGCATAAAGAGTAGAATCTATTTTAACCAGGATAACATCCCAAGAAATAAATTCTCTTTGACAATTTATTCATTCAACAATATTAAAAAACTAGTTTTTTCAATATTGTTGAATAATCCTAATTTTCTTGTTACATAGTTTTTCCTCTTCTTTCTTCCTTACATGATGAAAAGTAATTTTGTGGATTTGTATGAAAAGGCTGTTTAAGGCACCTAAATCTGTGGATTGTGTTCTAATATATTTTTTTCTCTAGAAGTTTCTCACTTTGGAGGTTCATTATCTCTTACCCTGTGTCTATTTAATTCTATAATTGCCTGTTTAGCGGGTTGTTTAAATGCTTTCTGAAGTACAAATAAATTAGCTGGATATCCTTTATTGGCTGTTTAGCTAAAATATTACAACCATTATTGCCCATTACAAACCCATATGATTTTAACAAGGTGATTTACAAATCTCACTGTGATTATATTTTGAGACTTGCTGTTCAGATTTACTCTGTTCATTTTTGGTGGTATATTAGAGGTTGTCAAATATTTAATCCTTTAAATTTGTCACTGATTTTTATAAAAAAGCAGCTCAACTATTTCACTGGTAAATACTTTCAAAATTATCAGAATAAAGCTGGCATGTTATGCCATGGATGTTCTATGCTATAATATTAATTAATTGTCTAGAATGGTTTGTATTGGAAGAGACATTTAAAGATCATCTAATTCCAACCCCTCTGCAATGGGCAGCGGCTTCTTCAACTAGCTCAGGTCGTTCAGAGCTCCATTTAAACTGATCTTGAATGTTTCCAGGGATGGGCCTTCTACCATCTCTCTAGGCAACCTGTTCCAGTGTTTCATCACCCTCAGTGCAAAAAATTCTTCCTTATTTCTAGACTGAATATATCCTTTTTTAGTTTAAAACCATTACTCTTTATCCAGTTGCTACAGGACCTATTTAAAAGTCTGTTTTTAAAAGCCTCATTGAAGTATTGAAAGGATGCAGTGAGGTCTCCCTGGAGTAATTTCTTCTCCAGGTTGAACCACCCCAGCTTTCTCAGCCTGTCTTCATAGAAGAGGTGCTACAGCTCACTAATTATCTTTATGGCCCTCCTCTGTACCTGCTTCAACAGGTCCGTATCATTCCTGTGCTGAGGATGCCAGAAATAGAATCAGCACTCCAGGTGGGGTCTCATGAAAGTGGAGTTCAGGGGGACAATCACCTCTCTCACCCTGCTGACCACAGTTCTTTTGATGCAGCCCAGGGTACAGTTGGTTTTTTGGCTGCAAGTGCACATTGCTAGCTCACGTCCAGATTTTCATCCACCAATACCTTCAAATACTTCTCCTTAGGACTCCTCTCAATCCATTCTCTACTGAAACTGTATTTGTACTTGGGATCACCCACACCCAGGTGCAGGATCTTGCCCTTAAAATTGTTGACTCTCATAAGGGTCCCATGGGCACACTTCTCAAACTTGTCCAGGTCCCTCTGGATGGCATCCTGTCCCTCAGTTGTGTCAATCAAACCACTCAATTTGGTGTCATCTGAAAACTTGCTAAGGGTACATTAAATTCTACTGTCTATGTCATTGATGAAGACATTAAACAGCTTTATGTAAAAATATTAGCCTCCATCCTGGGTATCACTTTCAACAAAGAAAATCATGATATAAAATCATTAGTTCCCTTCATGTCATTTCCTTCCTTTTTTTTTTTTTCTGTTTTGTTCAGACTCAAATCTTTTCCACAAGTTTTTTGTGTGATTCACAAATTCATTATGCATTTCTAACTCTAGTACTTCTCCAAAAGGATTATGGATCACCCTTACCTGATATTGACATTGCTGTCGCCCCTGGGCTAGAGTGAATCATCTCCCAGGAAGACTGAAAACAAAATGTATTAAAATATCCAGTATTTAGTTTAATTTTGAAAAAGCCATTGACCAGTTTAGAAGGAAAAGAGCTCTTCTGACTGGACAGAGGATGCCCAAGCCTGGGCACCTAATCTTCCATATGTTGAAAACTGTGATTCATGTAAACATATAGTGTGCTTGTCAGATCTTGAGAAAGCACACAAAAATGTGTATGTTTCTTTACAGAGTTTTCCTCAAGATGACACATGAAGATAACTGGACAACTTTGGATTGTTAACAGGTACGGAGTGAACAAATATATGTGGATACCAAGGCATGGTGATTCAACATCAGCTGGAAATTAAACTCCAAATAAGCCAATCCCCTTCTCCCCACACCCTCCAGCAAGAGAAGGACAAAGGCAGAGACTATCAGTTGAGATAACAATTCACTGAAAGAAATCAACAATGGAATAAGCAACGCACAGTAGAACAGCA
This sequence comes from Manacus candei, assembly GCF_025592945.1. NCBI lineage: Eukaryota > Metazoa > Chordata > Aves > Passeriformes > Pipridae > Manacus > Manacus candei. The sequence goes on along the minus strand of NW_026138059.1, from coordinate 9,660,082 downwards.
ATATTAATCACATAAGTATACAAAAAGAGAAGATGCTTTGCAACAAAAGGTGTTCACCACCTTGACTTAGCTCCATGTGGCTGCTGGGACAAAGACAAGATGGCAGACTCTCCCCATAGGTTGTGTCCACGTGGCCCCGTGGGACAAAAGCAAGATGGCGGCTGTTCCTGCACCCAGAGCCGTATGGTTTCCCCAGACAAAGACAAGATGGCAGGGGCTCTCCAATGCTGGTTCCTCCCATCCCTGAGCCTGAGACAGTGGAAAACTATGATGGATAAATTCCTGAAAGCTAGATCATCCATGCTGCTTCAGACTCTGGGCTTGATTCTGTGCAACTGCTTCCAGCCCCTTTTTATTGCTCCATCCTGCTCCTCCCGGCTCCCCTCAGTTCCTTTTGGTTTGACTCCTTTCAGCTCGGGTCAGCTCCTTTCAGCTTGGATCAGACTCAGCTCAGGCTCACCTCTCCACTCTGTTCCCTGCAGTAGCTTCCTGCACCGGGAAGCACCACGTCTTGGAGCTGTGTTTGCCATTTTTCAGCACCATGTCCCCAAGCTGTGTCTAGGAGGAATGGGGAGGGGACAGGTGGCGACGGCAGAGAATGGGCTGATCCTGGCAATCTCCCTGATTGAGAGGGGGAGACAAAGTGCCTCCCTTCCAGGGGTGTGCCTACCTTTTTTTTCCCCCTGAAACCATGCACTCCGGCTATGACATGGGTGTATAGGAATAGCAGCCTAGCCACATCCACATGTCCCTCTCTGCAACCAGGACACAAAACAAGGATATTTCTGGTGGATTTCCAACTGAATTGTTTAACATGCTCCTTGGGGCCAAGCAAAGCTAGAATTACTTTACAGCTTTCACTTCTGCTATTCTGTCAATATTGGCTTGTATGACTTCTAGTACTGCCTTTCAAATTCGTAGTAATGTGTGCAAGACACATTACTGTGAGCAAGTTTGAGCTGGCTTCCTGTCAAAATCTCCAATGCTCAGCGAAAGCCCTTCACCTCCCTCACCCTTTGGGCAAAGAAAGGAAAGGAAAAAAAATTATAGAAACTGAGAGAAACCGAAACCAACAGAATTATACCAAAATATATGTGTATTTTTACATATACACAGTTATATACAGTAAGGATACTATGTACAACTCCCAAGAAAGGGAAGAGGGGAAGGGAAAATGGGAAAAAAGGGGCAAAAAGGGACAAAACCAAAACAGGTATGCACAATCAAGAAACTCGGTAACTAACAAAATAAAGAACTAGTAAAATCTCACCACTTCCCTTGAGAAAAGCAGGACAGCTGGACAGGGCCCAGCACTCTCCCCTCACGCGTGGCAGACAACAGCAGTCGCTGCAGGCCTCAGGTCTAGATAAGCAAGACCAACGCAAGGGACCTACTGTTCTCAAACCTCGCCGGAACAGAAGAGAGAGAGGTCTCTCTGTTCAGCTTTATTTATACCTCAGTTTACGTAAAGGAATACTTCCTTGGTCACTTCCCTAGTTCCTTCCCAGATACAAGCTGGTCTCCAGGAAGGCCTAGGCTGAAACTATCACACTTGTATTTGGCTTGTCACAATTAACGCTGCTTTCTTTACAATTGAATATGGTCATTTTCTCTGGAAAAGAGCTTCAGTTTTCAGAAAATGTTGCATCAAAAGGATGGGGCTGTGAGAGCTTTGTAACTGAATATTCAAACACTTTAGCCCTTTCAAACCTTACAGGTTTTTGCTATTGTGCTAGTTTTGGTTGAGATAGAATTAATTTTTCTTCATAGTAGATAGCATGGGCCTGTGTTTTGAATTTGCAGAGAAAATAGTGTTGTTTTTGTTGTTGTTGAGCTGTGCTTGCACAGCATCAGGGCCTTTTCTGCTTCTCATCTCAGTTCACCAGTGAAGAGGCTGGGAGTGCACAAGAGGTTGGGAGGGGAAAAAGCTGGGACAGTTGATCCCAACTGACCCAAGGGATATCCCACACTGTGTGGTGTCCTGTTCAGCATATAGAGCTGGGGGAAGAAGGAGGAAGGAAGATGACGGGTAGGAGATGTTCAGAGTGATGTGTCATCCCAAGTCACTGTTGTGTGTGATGGAGCCCTGCTTCCTTGGGAATGGCTGAACACTGACTGGCAATGGGAAGTGGTGATGGAATTCCTTGTTTTGTTTTGCTAGTGTATGAGGTCTTTGTTTTACTTATTAAACTGTCTTTATTTCAACCCATGAGTTTTTCTCACTCTCACCCTTCTGATTCTATTCCCCGTCCCACCAGAGGTGGCGGTGGAGCAAGTAGCTGCATATGGCTTGGTTGCCTGCTGGGTTTAAACCATGGCTAACATAAACTACCAATTTCTCTATGCTTTTAAAGGCATGCAAGTGATTTCTCATTGTATGAAGAGAGATAGCTTTAAATTGCACTGACAAACGTCTCCCCAGAATACGGAGGTCTCAGCAGATCAGATATCTGTTCTGAACACCATTATGTCCCAGTCATCTCCAGCTACAGTCAGGCTCACATAGTGTTAGAAGCAGCTAATTGATACTAGGTAAAGCAGAGACTGAAACCTCAAGCAAGATAGCGCCAGCAGGTGTAATCATTGACTGTGTACTTCATCGGTTCCTGCCATCAGAAACCAAACAGGATGTTTAATTTTTCCAGAAATTAAAAACTTGAATCTTATCATCTGGACAGAATTAAAACGGAAATTATTTGAAATCAATACAGAAGAGGAAAATTTTTAAGATACTGTAAAGTGACAAAATAGATTCTAATTTATTCAGATTACAGAACTTTCGAAGTACAGAAATACGCCTTAATTCAAAAGAAACAGATGAGCTGCTAGCTAAAAATGGCAAAAAACTGCCTTGACTTTCTCGTCGGAAGGACGATTATTTTCTACATTTTTTTCAACAAGCTAAAATGAGCAATTTATTTTGTATTTATTTTCCTTCAGACATGTTTCTATTTATGGCCACATGGTATGCTCAATGGGGTCTTAAAATAGCAAGGCTGGGTTCACAGAATGACTCAGTGGATCAGCATGTAGGAGAAAGCAAATGCAGCCACTCTACTGGGGACAGGATGGCATCAAGTGTGCCTTGTTACTCCCCAATGGGTGTCCACAGGCTTCCATGGAAGCAACTGATCCTGTCCCAGTATGACTTTTCTGAAATAGCCACAGTTAATATTTTACACCCCTGTTGGTCTTATCAATTGAAAGGCTAAAGGCCAAGTAACTCATGGTGAAAGATACTGTCTCTCAGATTTTGCGAGCACTGGTGTCAACTCAAAGAATGAGGATGGTTAAGTGCTTCCATTAGAACCACTGTAATCCCATGCACCATGTGGACTAATTACTGCATTCTCTATTCAATAACACTGTGGGTGTCTAGGCACTGACAGCGGGGGCTGCTGGGGGACTCTGTGAGGGGAGGCTGGGGCTGCCCTGTGCCAGACATAGCTGGTTCCAGCTGACTCTGACCCACTCACCTCAGGGCGCAGCTGAGCCCATAGCTGAGGGGGAGGTGCCTTGGGGAAACACCTGTAAGAAAGGTCAAAACACCTCACAGAGGATTGCAAGGAAAAAATATGTGAGAGAAGCAACCCTGTGAGCACCAACGTGGGAGCAGAGGGAGAGAGAGATGCTGCTCCAGGCACCAGAGTAGGCAATTCCCTGCAGCTCATGGACTAGACCATGGTGGAGCAGGTATTCATGTCACAGCTGTGGTGGTTTTGGCTGGAATAAACTTTCCCCACAGTGACTAGTATGGGACTATGTTTTGGATTTGTGCTGAACACAGTGATGATAATAGAGATGTTTTTGTTGTTTCTGAGCAGTGTTTACTCAGAGCCAAGGCCTTTTCTGCTTCTCATACTAGTGAGGAAGTCAGAGGTGCATGAGAAGTTGTGAGGAGACACAGCCAGGACAGATGACACAAACTGACCAAAGGGATATTCCATATGATATGACATCATACTCTGTGGCACTAAACCTGCATTATATGGGAAAACTGTTGTTTAAACATGTCTTAAAATGGCTTTTGGTCTCTTTGTAAACACGTGTTCCAGCACCCCCCATGACAACTGTTATTTCCCATGCAGGAATGTCCTGGGAAAGGTGTCCTGAGGTGTTTCCCATTGGTCCTTGTTAACCCCTTCCTATTGGCTGTTGACCCTTTACCTGATGGTTTTTTTCTGTGTGACCCTGAACTTGTGATTGGTTTCCCTTTGACCCTCCTAAAAGCCTTATAAACCCCAACCCCACAATAAACTTCCTCTTTCGTCCGTCCCTCCCTGGTGGTCTGTTTGTGCTCCTTGCGGGGTCACCGGGCCACGTGCAGGGGTGGGGGGAAGGGCATTCACCTAGCAGGTAATGGGGCAAGCATCCTAAGGCCTGGAGGTCTCCCCAGTCCCACTAATCCGCCGTAATACTCAGTATATAAATCTGGGGAGAAGAAGGAGGAAGGGGGAGGCATTTGAAGTAATGGCATTTATCTTCCTCATTAACCACTGTGCATGATGGGGCCCTGCTCTCCTGGAGATGGCCGAACACCTGTCTGCACATGGGAGGTGGTGAATAAGTTCTTTGTTTTGTTTTGCTTGTGTGCATGGCTTTGGCTTTCCCTATTAAACTGCCTTTATCTCAGCTGTCAAGTTTTCTAGATGTTTCTCTTCTGATTCTCTCCCCAGTCCCACCGGTTTGGGAGGTAGCAAGAGACTGCATGGAGCTTGGTTTTTGACTGGGGTTAAACCATGACAACAGCCCACAGAAGACCCCTACATTGGGCCAGGTGGATATTTCCCAAAGGAACTGCAGCCCATGGAGACCTCATGGTGGAGGGTGGAGTAGGTTTATCCCGAAAGACTGCAGCCAGTGGAAGGACCCACACTGCACCACTGAGAATGGGGAGGAGGTAGAGGAGCTGGGCATGAAGGAGTGAAGTTGATCCTGGGAAGAAGAGGTGGATAGAGAGAAGGTATTTTACCTTTTTCCTCTCTCTCTCTTTTTTGTTTTTTCCTCTCTACCTAAATATATTTTAATTGCTAAGAAATTAGTTTTTCCTCAAGTTTAGTCTATTTTGCCCATGATGGTTGAAGGTAGCTTATCTCCTCATCTTTCTCTCAACCCATGAGCTTTTTCATCTTATTTTCCAACCCATCCTATTGAGGAGAGGGACTTAGAGAGCAGCTCAGTAGTGGTCTGTCAGGCAGCTAAGTTCAACCCACCACAGGCAGCTCACACGAACACTAAATTAAGAAACTTCTATTTTAAAGAAATTATTTTTAATTGAAACATTTTTCAGTTCTGAAAATAAAAGTCAACATTCTTGACTTAGGATTAATACTGTATTAGAATTCTTGACTTAGCATTTGAAAACTTGCATTCTTGCTCATGGAGAGCAAAGTTGATCTCCAGAAGATTGTTGGAGGGTTTTTCTAGTCTAGTAGCTTTGCATGTCACGCAAGTGCTATTGGAGGCCAATATGTGCCAACCTTTTTCAGGAACTATGTCCAAGAAACTGTCTGGTTTGTTTGAGGCCAACTATTTTCTGGTGAGCAGAATAACTAAGTTTACATGCCAACAACACTTTAAATAGAATTTACATAACTTAGCCCTCTCCTCTGGTAAGGAGTTCTATCAGGACTTTAGAGCTATCCAACAGATTTTTTTATGCTTCTAAACATATATTATGAGTGCACTTTAGTTAGAAGGTGGGTTATTTTAGACAGTAGTTTCTCATAAAGACACTTTCTGACAAGTGCGGAGAGTGAAAATTCTCTGGGTGCCTTCTTCCATTTATTTCTCCATCAATTCTCAGAGCCAGATCGAACTGGTCTAGCCAGGTGATTAAAACAGTGTGAAAGTAACTTCAGGTGAATACTTACATATATTTTATCTGTGAAACAACATTCCAAAATCCATATAGAGAAGGTATGCATGTATAAACAAATAAATTAAATTGATTATGTTCCATTAAATACCTTCTAAATAGGTCTTTCTTAAAACAAATCTATTTTTTTATGCTTATGTTCCTATGAAATTCTTCTTCCAAACCTAGACAAGAAAGATTGCTTCTGAGCTAATACTGTATCTACTGACAGGAGTCTATGAAATCCCATAGAAAATGGAAGAAATTACTACAGTTTTATTAAAAACAAGCAGACAAATAAACCACAGCATTGCAATGGGAAGATATTGTAGCTCTCACATCATTGTTTTTCTGCGCTCTGGTGTCCCCAAGGAAAGTATGTATTGAAATGGACGTCATTGGTACAAAGGCTCAGCAGCTACTTCCGGATATAGTTAAGAATAGACTGTTCTGCAATACCTTTTTTCTAATGAATTACTAGGTTTATTCTTTATATAAAACTGTGCTTTATTACAATTCTCTTTTAGTTTGGAAAAACTGTCCAAATTGCTTTTTCTTTGCCCTGTTTTTACTAAGTTTTTGTAACTTCTGTATGTTTGATATCATTCTTTTGCGATTGATACTGTGGATTTGGACTAATTTATTATGTTGTTTATTCTTCTGTTAAAAAAAAAAAAGGGGGAGGTTATCCACTGACAGCGTTAGCTTCATCTGAATATAAATATTGACTGAAAATACATGGTGAATATTTGCCATCATACTATGTGTTATGGCTAATTTGTTCAGTTGATCAAGGGATTTTTTTCTCACCACAAGCTTTTTCTATTCCAAATTTACATATTTGTTAATATTGTTATTTCTCTCTCTCTCTTTCTCATTTTTAAAATTTATTGGGGAAGGTTTTTTTATTCATTGACTTTGAGACTACTATTAAATTAGTGATTAATCCCAACTTCATTATATATTTAAAAATAATCTCATACTTAGAAAAAAATAGGAAGAATTCTTTACAGTAACACTCTCCCACAGGAAGCATAGTAAGAAATAAACAGATCCCATACTGCTAGAGAAATGGTGAGTGTTTAAGAGTAGGCCATTTTATTGACAGACAGGGAAATACTGATTGTGGTTCTACTGTTGTAGCCAGCTGAATTCTTTGCTTTTTTAAGGAAAATATTGATGTGATAAATTTAATTATAGAATCTATATTCAGTGATCAGTTTACTAGTACATCATTCCTTGAAAACCTATAATTTTCTGATGATTTTCCCACTATGTCTTATGGTTACTATATTTTAATTAATCAATATGAGCTTCAAGGGAGGAATATATGCTTCCCTTCAGGTCAGCAAGAAACTTTGTCCAATATCATATACCAAATCTGTCTAGCTGAGCACAGAGTAGGCATTAGCCAAGTTCCTGCTGTAAATTCAAATTAGCCATCTCATTTTTCACAAATATAAAACAAAAGAAAAAATCATTAACCACCTGAACTGTTATTTCAGTACCATTTCACTGACTTGGTGTATCAATATTGAAAACACAGATCTATGACAGGTGGAGAGTAAAAGTAACCCCTGTAAAACTAAGAATGGGATCGCTTCAAGGACCACCAGAAAAGGTATCGGCAAAACAAGGTTTAATATAAAAGGAACAGCATGACGAAGTTCGTTGACAAGGTTCACTCTACTACTTACTAGATGGTTAAAGCACACTGAGAAAGCAAACACAAATCCAAAATCAATCAATCCAAACCTAAATAAACCCAAAACTCTCTATGTGGAGTCTGGGGGGAGGCAGGGAGGGAGAAGAAGAAAAGATAGGAAAGGGTAAGGATAAAAAGGACTATAGAAGGCCCTCCTGATGAGTCACAAGGTTTAGAGTAGACCCCTGTGTGCTAAACTCATACACAACAACTGATCACTAGTCAATCAGAAATGTTGCATTTATCATAAACCAGTCAACTTTTGAAGAAGAAATAATACTGTACTGTTAAAAAAATCAACAAGTAAAACAAATAGGAGTTTCATTGAAATGCCGAAGAATGGTAAAAATGACAACTAGATTTGTTACTGGAATTTGATACTTCTCAAAAGCTGTGTCTTTCACATGTAGCAACAAGTGTCGATACAGGTAAATATGAGATTAGATATGATATGCCTTGAAAAGAAGATACAGTCATGTTAATAGATTATTTCACATGAAGTTTGGAATTAACTAGAAAGTGGGGAATACGAAGATCCTAGGTAAGGTGATGGAATAAGCCTATTAGAGAGCGGACTGAGTGTACTTCTGTGAGTGTGTTTTGTAAATTGCTCAGATCCTTCTTTACACTAAGAAAATTAGACTATCATGGTGGCATAGCCACAACCACTAAAAATTATAAGCTGCTTTAGTTCTGGTTTTCCTGTAATATGTGTTGTAGTGGCAGATTCTATTACAGCACATCTTGGCTGGACTATTTCTGGTTTTCCTGTAATATGTGTTGTAGTGGCAGATTCTGTTACAGCACATCTTGGCTGGACTTATTTACAGTTACCTCATCCAGGATATGACTCGTCACACATTTCATGCACCGTCATTTTTTAGCCACATATTGCCGCGGTCCGAAGAGGGGATGGGACACGAGGAAGGGTGCAAGTAGAATGATTTATTCAGGTGTGCACAGGATTCTTATTCGTTCAGGCAGGGAAAGGACCAGAAACAAGGGTGGGGTATCAGACAGACGAACGGGGGAGTAAATCAGAATAGGGGCACAGGCAAAAGAGGGAGGAACGTGGGAGGAAGCAGGGAGAGAAGGGGCGAATGGAAGCTGTTTCCTCCCTGCAGCTCCTCCAGCCAATCGGGAGAGAAACAGGGGAGCAGGGAGGTGGACAGGCTGGGATATGCCCAGGAGATACAAATTCTGGGGGAACATACAATGTGTGTATACATAATAACTATAAAGTCTGCATCATAAAGTCCGTTCAATCACTGTACATCCTTTTCCACTTCTGAGATTTTCCCCATTCTGATTCCTGGTCCTTCACATCTCACCCTTACTTATTTGTTTGAAGCACAGCTAGAAAATATCTGTTTTGACAGTCCTCTTACAGCCTGCTGTGACACAAGAAATAGTTAGTAACAATACAAACAGAGAAAGCAAAATTTCAAAGCAAGTTAAAAAGGGTTTATTTAAATGGACTTGGGGGAGGACAGATCTGCATCTTCCAAATCAGTTTGGACAGCTGCATCTGCTGAGTGACTCCCCCCCTAAAAATTGTTTCCAGTCCGAGATGCCACTGCTCCATGGTGTCTAAAAGGTTAGTGATAGTGGTCTTCTATGGACTACGAGATCCTGGAAAGTAAACAGAACATGTTAGAAGGGAGAATTTAGGATTGGGATCACATGGTAAGGGCATAACTTGCATAATCAGTTCATCTGATTTAAGTTGAACTGCAGAGAATGGTAGGTTTAACATGATTCATTCTAATTGCTGTGATTTCCTGGCACCTTCTGAAGGGATGGGCTATGCAGGATGGAACGCAGTTGAGGGGGTGTTTGTGTTAACACAGCACCCCTGGAGCTTGTTGCCTTGTTTCCTGACAGTTCACAGGTACACTGTTTAAGATCTGACATTGAATTAAAAGTCCCTTTTCTCCTTAAGTCGGGTGATTTTTTTCGAGGGCAGCTGTTCTCTGCAGATGTTAGTGAGGGAGCGGCAATCCTTAGTCCAGTGTCTGCCTTTGCCGCATCGCTTGCACGGTGTCCTTGGAAGCTCAAATTTTGTGGTTAGTCGTGGGCAGGGTTTTTTTATATGTCCTATCTCACCACAGTGAAAACAGGTTTGTGGTCCAACTAAAGCTTCAGCTATTAGTCTTGCTTTATGAGAATTAGACCCCACAATACAACATGCCTTAACCATGACCACAGGAGTGGGATCTTTAAGAGTTCTTAGTATTTATTGGCAATCGTCATTAGATTGTTCTATAGCCAACCTTAAAAATAGTGCATCTTGAGCTTCTGGGTGTTTGACTTCTTTTGCAATGGCTTTCTTTAGCCTTTCTGCAAAGTCTATGAATGGTTCTGTTGGTTTTTGTTGTACTTGTGTGTATGAAGGTGTAGGTTTGTCCGCCTCAGCAATGGTTTGAATAACTTGGAAGGCTAGATTTTTTGAAATGTCCAATTCATTCATAGGAATCTTGGTTTGGGCCTCATTGGAAATATAAGGTCCTGTTCCACAGAGCCTATTAAAGGACTCCAGAACTGGGGTCCCTGTGGTTGCTGAGGCTCGCTGGGTGTGCTGGTGAATGTGAGTTTGCCATTCGTCCAGGAAAAGTGTTGTTTGCATGTTAGTGAAGAAAGCATTTACTAATTCCTTTATGTCATTTGGAGTGAATGTGTATGCAGCAAAGAGTGAACCAAATACCCTTATTACATGAGGTTTTCTAGCCATTTTGCAAGCGATTACATATAACACTGGTTTTGTGTCTTTTGTTTTAGGGAGAGCATGATAGAACATTTTTTTCTAAACAATTATATTGATATTTTAGTAAGCTAGTTTAGTTCTGTCTCTGTGTTTGTAACTTTTTAGCTTATGCTTAGTCCCATCTATATGAAGTTAACCTATGCCATATTTAGCATATTCATCTGTATGAAGACAGATATTTCCTTGAATAAACTGACCAGTCATTTTGAATGTGATAGCAGATTAAAAATGTTGCAAACATTGTTTTCACTAACTGAGGACTTGAAGTTATGTTGTTAGGAATTACTGGTACATAAAAAGAAATACGCAATCATTTCCCACTGGATTTGTTTCCATAGTGATGAGAAAGTTAAGATGTTAGTAACTCTGTGAATATTTCAGATTTGGGTTTTCATCCAATTCCTAAAAACACCTTTTGGAACTAAGTTTTTGTATTCTGCTGGGATTATTGTAACTATGTATAGCAGCACAGTCTATGACTGTTTTTCTTCGAAGACTATGATATGGGAGTGAGATTTATCTTATCAGTTTAGGCATTTAAAATCAATTGTCTAAGCCTAAAGTAATCATTTTGAACTCTTTTTATATTCAATAGAAAAAAATCCACCACTTTCGGAGAAGTTCTTCTTATCATAGAATAAAAATGTAAATTTGCATAGGATGAATTTTACTCAACTTCTAGGGGTTGTTTTCAGTGCTATGTTACTCTGGGGTTTTTTTTTTGTATTGCCTCTCATCTGACATCTGGACATAAAGGGGAGCGTGTTGCTTGAAGTAAGTGACACATTACACTGGAGACACATGTATGATTTTGTGTGTTGAACATTGCTTTGATGTGTGATCACTCTCATTTAAACTAACTAGTCTCAAGAAAAGTTGACCCATCCATGGATAATTTCAGACAAACATTGTGGAGAAAAAAATCCTAGGAATGTAACTGACTCAGATCATTAATTCTCTTTAATTACAAAACTGACCTTGACAGCACCTCAGATCTGATCCTGCCCTTGACAAGGCAACCAAAATATTTTTGGAGCCTAACTGTAGGTTTCAGTGCAAAACAGTGAATAATGACTTGCAAGTCATGAGAAGATGCTAAGCTATCATCTGATGATCTACACATGTAGATGCTCAGATACTGGTCTGAGCCTCACTGGGCATATAGCAGTGAGCCCCAGTCTGAGCTATTCCCAATTTCATACCAGTGTCTTATTCAACACTTCATGAGATGGACTTGTTCAAAATCCCGTGTATATGAACACACTATAATGTGATGAGAACTTGTGACTGGGAAAACTGTGGGCTTTGAGTATACTGGCTGACTGAGAAGTAGAGTTAGATGAAAGGCAACAGGTGTTACTACTTCAAATAAATTCATTTAGTGTCACTAATACTGCAGTTTTCAGTGTTTGGGGTTTTTTTCCTTCTATTTAGGAGCACAGGCAAGAGAGCCTTGAGCATTCACTGGGTGCTTTTACAGAGTTTCTTTCCATCCAAATCATAAGATGGCTTGTATTCCCTGTGCTGGAATTCCCTCTGGGTTTTCTGGGTACTCTGTACAAATGCTAACCTTTCACATCCAAGGATAACATTTCTACAGTATTTTCCCACAGAATTCAATCAGTAAATAAGTTCCATATTTCTGATTTGTTATGCTAAAAGCATAACAAATAAAGTTGTAAGCCATTAAAAGGTTTCTTAGCAACTCAGTGTCTTTGAAGAATCCCACAGTCTGATACTTACACTACCTTAGGCTCTTTCCATATGTTTTTTTTGTTTGTTTGCTTGTTTGGGTTTTTTTACAGATGTGTGAGCTTCTCCAGTTTTATTCTCCAAAGTGGAGAAAGCTTCCTAATTATCAAGAGCAGTGTGAAAGCTCTGGTCAAAGCTCCACATTTGAACTAGAGTTGTTTCTGTTACTGGTTCTGGTTATCTCCATATGTGGGCCATGGTTTTAGTGTGATGCCAATACCAGCACATGGACTTAACTAAGAACTGTCAGTCTCCATACATGGACACTTATCCAAATACATTGTTTTCATGTTTCATACTAATAACTCTCTTCAAATGATGCTATAACTTCTTGAATCTTTCCCATATAAACATGCTTTGCTTATTTGCTTTTTGTACAACTTCCAAGAAGCTTCTGAGGAATCTATCCATGTTCTTTCCTTTCATAGTGACCTTGATGTTCAGAATAAAATGTTAAATCAGCTTAATTTCTCTGAGAGTTTTGCAGAGGTGTATTGCAAAAGCTTGCATCACTTTATTCAAACAATCTACTTGTGTCTTAATAAAGGTAATCTTTCTCTAATACATCGGCTTCAGAACATACAAAACCTGTTTGGATAAGACATAGAAACTGGAGGCTGCCAAGGAAAGCTGTGAGTATGACCAATGAAATGAAAAATGCATCTCCTAGCAAAGGAATTTAAAATTTTGGCTTGGTTAGCTTACTAAAGGCAATGATACAGTGTAACTTGCCATCAGACATCTCTAAATGACTATACAAGGAACAGAAATGTGATGATGGAGAGCATTCCTGTTTAACATGGAGAAATGGTACAAGGACCGGAGATAACTCCCAAAGCTACATGAATTCAGATTAGGAATAAAGATGCTGACTTTTTAGTGATGTGATTAACTACTCATTAAAGCACCTTAGCATATATACTAGAAAGGTTTTCTATCAAGAGCATATATTTTTCTAAAAAATAATAATAAATGAATCATAAAAATAGGCACCCATCAGTGAACTGTAAAGGAATGATAAAGGACCAGTGCTCAAAATAAGAACTCTCCCAGCTTCTCCAGCCTGATCAAAAAATATGTTTTGGTGAAAGACAGTGAAAGTCAAAGAACAAAATGGAAGGAAACTGCCTTTCTGTGTGGGTTTAAGAGGTACACTCCTCGAGGGAGAAAAATTCAGTTTTAGCTCTGAACTTTGGAAGGTTTCTCAAGGCCATGAAAACTTGATAAACATTTTGGAGTATGACAGGTGTGTGGGCAACTTGTTTACCTTTGTTTTCTCTCTAGTATTTGTCCTTACTCCTAAATAGACAATATTTTTATTCTAAAGAAGCTATTTGGCAACTGTGTCACAGATCATGCCTCCTGAACATGCAACTGAACTCTTGAACAAGGACAGCAGAAGTTCAACTTGCAAGGTACCACTAGTCTTTTTGTAGTCTAGTGAAGGAATATCAAGCACTCACCACAACGCAATTTGATATGAACATCAAGCTTAACAATTATCTGTGTAACTGTGACAATGATCAAACAGCCTTCTGGTTAAGTAGTCATGGCACAAGTCTAGTTTCTTTTCTTTAAAGAAGTGGTTCAGCACAAACTTTTATTTTGCCTTGCCATCAGTGTGTTTTCAGTTGTACCTTCTTTTTCATGTCCTGCTCCGGGATCTTAGGCATGACAATCTGTAGTGGAAATAGTCAATCAAACTTATAATTTGGATAAGAATCATCACAGTTTCTTTTCTCTAGTAATATACAAACCTTCTTTTTGTTGACACATAGACTGAGCATACTTTCTGGATTTTTCTTCTCTGAAGGATGAGTATGTCAAATGGAAAGAATAACTCCATGTTTTTTCTGCCTCTTTATTTTTTGTTCATTTGGTCTGGGGAGGGGGGGAGGTTATTTGTTTTTAAATTTTTAGCCTTGCCCCTCATAACAAACCAAGTTTTCAACAGCAGTTTTCCCCAAATACATCAAGGGACTGTCATTCCCTACCAAGTTCTGATCCCTGTTGTGAATATTAAAATTCACAGATAGGTTTAAAGTCTCACATTTGTTTTAAACAAAAACCAGTTATAGGGCCAAGATGACTTTTTTTCCTGTGTACAGCTGAAGTCTGCACAGAAGGCAACATATGCCATCTATTTATATGTGCTTTTTTGTTTGGAAGATGTTGTACTTCATAGCTGTTAGCAGCCAGTTTGTCATAGTATGGTAGCTTGCCTGAACCTCAGTAGTGGAATGGATGGACAGAAAAATGGTTCATATGCACCCTGATGTTGATATGGATAGATTGCCGTTCCCAATCTGCTTTCTCTATCTGTAGATAAGGGAGGTGACAAAGAGTCTATCTAAGTGCCAATTCATTGCATTGCATTTTTTGTATCAGTTTCACTACAAAATTCATAATTTTCTTCAGTTTGGAAGGTCAGATGAGCAGGAAATGAGATAAATGACTGCCAGGACATCTAAGTGTTCATACCATGGACTGGAACAGCAAGAATGACCTAAGGGAATTCCAGCAACCCATCTGCTTAATTGCACAACTAGGACCCATTTGGCAACTGGTCTTAGTCACTGACCTTACTCTCCAAGTCACAAAAAGGAACTGTTAAGTTCACAGTCTCATTCCTATAACACACATCCAGCAGCACATCCTGCTTTAGGGTTTTCTTCCAGCTGGCTATATAACCTTACCATATTTCGAAAAATTCCCATAGTGTGAAAGTGCTACCCAATGTAGCTCCCATCAGATCAACAGTTATGTTCCTTCTGATAAACCAAGACCATATGATAATTAAGTCTTCTAATTTCTTGTGTAAATTATTCTCAGGTTTGTGTTCCATTTCCTAACACACAGGGTTTTATTCTTCCTAATCCATCAAGAAATGAACAGGAAAAAAGGAGTGTACTTTCTGCACTGCCCAAACTTCACGGAAAGATACCTTATTTCTTGCCTCCAAACCAAAAAACACCAACTAAAATAAAGCAAAACCCCAAATCCCCAGGAAATCTTAGTAGAGCAGGATTGGGCTGACTCCAAAGCAAAAGAAAGGAGAGGGCTGGTGAAAAAGTACAGAGGGAATTTGAAAGTGGAGGGAGCTGATTGGGCACTCCTATTGTGGCAAAACAAAAGACAAGTTTATAAAGATGAGAAAGAAATAAGCAAGGGAAGCTTCCACAAACGAATAACTGTAAGCAAAAAAATTAATTAAAGTATCAAGCTGTATCAAGAATAGTAGAAGGCAAAGGGGAAAAGGGCCAACAAGTAGAAAGGGCAAAACCAAAGGGTTAAGGAGAAATGTAGAGGGAAATGAGGCAGCATGTTTCAGTATTCCATGTTATTTGTATTCCCATCACTTCAAATAACTGAAACAACTGTAAATTTGGATGACTGAATAGATTGGGTAAAACTAGACCACAAGTGTGCTTGAAACATGATTTACCCCTGAAAAATGCTGGATATACTGCATTTGCACATACTGCAAATGTGTCAGTGTCTCTTTTCTAGATTGTTTATTGTCTGCAGACAAAAGTTTAGACAGGCAAATAAGTCACAGATGATTATCGTCATTTTGAGATTGTTACCTGAAATGAAATCCACCTTCAAGCTACACCTGATCAAATAACTCTTTCTTAATAATATTTGTTCAAATGTTAGTTTCCTGTAGCAGATGAATCTGTGATGAGCCATTCAGGAACCCTTTTATTTCCAAGTACTTTTTGAATGTTCTGACAAACACTTCACAGCTTTCTGTTTGTCACTGGGTATTTGTGCTGTGTGAACAATCATCAAAGTAACTTCAATATATATGAAGATGTTATTTGTAGGTGAGACCTAACCCACCTAACTTAAGGATTTTTTTTGTGCCTGTCTTTAAGGACTGAGGAAACCAGTCCTGTGATCTCCTGGCAGTCACAGGTGAAGGGCTTTGGTGGTCACCAGAGGGCAGTCTTGGGCGCTGCAGTTTGATCACTAAATGTCCATCAATGAAGATGGGATTTTCATGAGGCATTGGCAGCTTTGGGTGCCTAAATCCCATTCACTTGGTGTTGTTATTAAAATAAAACCACATATATAAAAAAATAAAACCGATTGTACATTTGGCAGTTCTCACCCTGTTCTTTTTGAAGTTTACTCATTGTAGATGACATGATTTCCAATGACTAAGATTTTAAGATAATCTCCAAGCTATTCTTTTCTAAAATAGACTTTTTTGTGGGATATGCTTACACATGCAATTTATGTGGCTTTACATTGGCAATTCTTATAAAATAAAGGATTTCCTAACTTTTTAGGCTTACTGGGGTAAAATATGTAAAAGCTACATAGGTACAATTATTTTGGGGTGGTACAGATGATATTATAATAACTGAGAATTTCTTCATTGTTTTAAGTGTTTATAAATCATCTCTGGGGAGCATATCTCCTCTATGTTAAAATACTCGCAAAAATGTGAAGTGGAAGAAAGTGAAAAGTTTGTAACAGGCAAGTTTTCCAAGTGTTCTGTTACTCAAATAAAGAAAATGATACAAAAATCCAAGAAAAAACTTAATCCCTCCTAGTAATCTTATGCAGATACACGTTTCATTTGTAGGTCTTCTGTATTACTGAAAAATTTGAGTAGGTATAAGTAGGCAATAAAGAAGTGAATATGCATTTGGAATTCTGATTGAGATCAGCTTGGTTACATGTGAGCAATCGAACTCTCACAAGCCAGAAGACTTCTGAATTTCATGTAGTGACCATAAGTACATGTGACTGGACTCTTTAGGCCTGCCAAAGATATAAGCTAATGACACTACTTCTCACAACATAACAAAGATGTGCAAAAAATTTAAGATTCTCCCCCTGTACTCTGCTCTTATGATGCCCCACCTTGAGTACTTCATCCAACTCTGGGTCCCCAGCACAGGAAGGATATTGACCTGAGTCTAAAGGAGGCCACCAAGATGATAAGACAGATGGAGCACCTCTCCTATGAGGAAAGGCTGAGGGAGTTGGGATTGTTCATCCTGGAAAAGGGAAGGCTTTTACATGACCTAATTGCAACCTTACAGTAGCTAAAGGGAAAGAAGGAGAGGGATTATTTACAAGGGCCTGTAGTGGTAGGACAAGAGGCAATGGCTTTAAACTGAAAGGTCAGTTTAGGTTAGATATTAGGAAGAAATTCTTTACTATGAGAGTCATGAGGCACTAGAACATGGATGAGGCACTAGAAGCTGTGGATGCTCCATCCCTGAAAGTGTTCAAGGCCAGGTGGGATGGGATTATGAGCAACCTGATCTAATGAAAGGTGTCCCTGATCATGGTAGAGGATTTGGAATTAGGCAATATTAAAGTCCCTTCCTACCCAAGCCATTCTATGATTTTATGATTCTATGATTACATTTTTATAACATATGATTGCAAATTAAAATTTCTGACTTATTTATATGACATATTTGTGTATATCATTGGGAGGGAAGAGAGGCTTACATCTTAGAGCAATAGAGTTATCTTTTTCATTTTTCAGATTATCAGATAAAAAATGGGCATAGTGGAAAAAGTGTGTTATAAAAATAAATCTAAAGGAACAAGTAATTAGCTGAAAAGTCTGTATATAACACTATTTTATTATTGTGAAATGGGTTCATCTATCAACCAAACACCCTCCCAACCCCTTGCTCACTCCCCTCTCTTGAGGGACAGGATTAAAATAGAAGGAAGGCAAGAAGACTCATGGATGAAGATAGTTATATTTTAATAAGGAAAGCAAAAGGTGTGTATGCAAGCCAAGGAAAAAGAGGAATTAATTCACTGCTTCCCTTTGGCAGGTGTCCAGTCCTATCCTGTAAAGCAGTGATTCAGTACCTGTAACATTTACTTGGGAATACAAATGTCATTACCATGAGCACCCTTTTTACTCCTTTGCCTGAGCTTTTTTTTCCTTGGGCTTGACATCATACATTGTAGAATGTCCCTTTGGTCAGTTGGGATCAACTATCCCAGATGTGTTTCCCTACCAACCCTTGCCCACCCAATCTGTTACACCAATAGTCACATAGCAGATGGCTGGTAAATAGCCCAAGCTTTTTTGTCCAGGAAGGCATCTTTGTCAGACTCTTCCAGTTTTCACAGTCTGTTATGAGCTATTACTTGAATAGCTGCAGACTACATGAGAACACGTGTTGCATTTAGGGAGTCTTCTGTGAGTTGCTGCTGAAGAAAATATTCCAGTGGGACTGTGAAAATACCTGTCTCTCTTTAGAAACACAGGGCTAAAAGGGACTTTGGAGAGTGATGACCTTAAGAATTTTGAGAACCACTTTACTTTTCCATGTTATGACTATTATTTTCTTTAGGCTGAATAATGTGTCTTTTGCCCTAAGGAGAAGTCCAGATTTCATATTTTTGAGAACAGATTGTCAGTTGCTTGGGTATCTATTGTAATTTTAGAATATTGTGTGGTTTTGTCACACAGAGTGCAGAGAAACCTTCCCAAATGACAGAATATGGACCCCAATCTAGAGAGTTTCTGCTCATTTTTCTTCCAGCAAATATGTTTCTATGGTCAATAGCACAGAGAATTAAGCACTCAGAATTGGGCAAAATGTGGGAGTTACACAAGTTCCAAGCTTCAGCAATACAGTATGGGATGGCAGCAGTGAATCCCACTCTGGGAAAGGTATGAGCTTTCACAAATGTTAGCCACCAGTAGCAATTCAAAACCTGACAGCAAAATCTCTTCATTACTCAGCCTAGGTTCTGACTTAAAATATCACATATTTCATTAACACAGTGGATCTATTCACTCCCTGGTGTGATTTCTAGAATATAAATAAGTAAATAAATGTGAAGCCAACAAATATATCCTTGTCCTTCATACTCTTGCATGATCTCTATGCTCTGCAACTACTCAAATATTCACTTTTTTCTTTCCTTGTATTTATCAATCATCTCTTCTTTTGTTTCCTCATCAGAGTAAAAGACTATTTAAAGACAAAACTATTATAGGACTTCTCAGTCAGGTTACTTTACAGAGGAGGAATGCAGCAAATTATTCTGATGAAATTCTATGAAGGTCTAATATATCTTGACCAGCTGAAGTTAGAGACATGCTTGAAAGGAGCCTTGTGAGAGGAGGTAGAAAACAGCTAGTGGGAAAAGAAGAACCAGTACAGGCAGCTGCCCCAGTGTATCTAAGAGCTTTTATAAACCATTTTTGCTGTCTGGAAAGGACTAATGTGAGACAGAATTAAGGAATCTGCCTCTCATCTTGCCACTGCACCAATGTCCTCATTTCACCCCTTCAGTCGTTTTCAGTATGCAAGTTACAAATGTGCAATAAGCCCTTTAAAGCGTTCAACTACTTGATCACACCAAATCATGTCACCCTCAGTCACCTTTTTTTTATTATTGTACAAGAACTGAGAAAAGATGTATCTGTAAAATGAAATTCACTGCCTTCCAGTCTGCATACCACTCTGTACACTCTGAACACGATAACTTTGGAAAGCGAAAGGTGTAGCCATGTTCCTGTCCCCAGTGAGATGCTGGGAGAAGAAGCAGTAACACATTAACCTGCCTTTACTGCTTCCAGAACTTGAGCCTTTAATCCTGCACCCATCTTTGCTTTAGGTTGCTCAGCAGTAATCCAGCTATTCCTATCACTGTTCCATATTGTGCTGTGAAGATATTCTTAACTGCAGTCCAGAAAATGGAACTCTCTTACAAGAGGAGCTATTTTTACCTAGAAGGACATTCTCAAATGTAATTCAGGGATACGGTGCTGGTATGCTGTGCAATCTACTCCAGCAATACAGTAGTCCTGCTGAAACCTAGCATAAAGTAATGCTCATTTTTTTTACCTATTAAACATTTTTATTTCCTAAATGAAAGCTACCACAAATTGATTTTATAATTAGCAGAAAGATTTGCAGTGTTATGTCCCTTCTCTTCTTTAATTTTTTCCCCTTTCATTTTGTATGTCCTGCAGGCAGAAGAGCCAAGCAGAGAGGATGGCAGCACAGCAGCACAGCAGCTTTCAGAATGTCACAATTTGCTTGTGGTCTAGTGCTCCATGAGAAAACATCTGGTGGATCCATCATGTGAATAACAGAATCTGAAAGTAGAAAAGGAGTTTTTCAGGCTGAAGAAAAGGTTTCTGCATCTGACTTGTGAACGACTTTTTCCTGTTTTTCCTGATTGAAAACAGGCAAGATTTTCATCTGAGTTTTTTCTGAACCACAACAGGGATGTGACTTTTTGCTTCCCACTCCACTGCAATGGAATCCATTTCATTTGGCCTTTTAATTATTTTGGGCAGCTATTAAATATATTAGCCCAATTTTATATTAAAAATATATTTCAAGATCATATGCTAGTATGCAGCATATTAAGATTTTGAAAGGAATACATGTGCATTTGCTGATATAAAGAATTGATGGATAAACTAATTCATGTGAATATAAAAGTAAGTATATTTGCAATTTATAGAGTATCACTGAATTTTAATTTTTTAAAAAAGTTAAGTCAAAAGTATATTTCTAGTACTAACTTTGCTTTGTGGGATCTCTAGTATTTCTCTTTGATATGCATATTAGCATATTTTATTGTAATATTACATATTTTATCAAATGGATCTTTGAACTTTTGTAGTATGAAGACTTAAGAGATGGATACACAGTTCATTCTAACAACTCATCACAATTTTGTTGTGATAATGGATGTTGATGTAATGACATGCTTAACAGTAGCAATAAAGAACTTTCTCTGTGAACTAGACTGTTGGGTTCATGGAGTGACTGACATGGAGTACACATGTATTGCAAAAGGGCATTGCAGCCTTGATATACGACAGAGGTACGTGGGTACAGGCAAAGACAAGAGTGAAAAGTGATCACCACAAAAACTTCTGTTTTGCATAAGTCATGGTTTGATCCCAGCTGGCAACTAAGGATCATAGTTTAATATGTAAAGCAAAAGTTGTGCGTGCAAGTAAAGCAAAACAAGGAAGTTATTCACTACTTCCCATGAGCGGGACAGTGTTCAACCATCCTCGGGAAAGCTGGGCAAACCATCACTCATAATGGTCACTTGGGAAGACAAACACCATCACTCTGAACGTCCCTCTCCTTCCTCTTTCTTCCTTCAGCTTTATATGCTGAGTATGATGCCATAGGGTGTAGGTTATCCCTTGGATCGGTTGGGAACAGCTATCCCAGCTGTGTCCCCTTCCAAATTCTTGTGCACCCCCAACCCCCTCACTGGTGGGGTGGGGTGAGGAGCAGAAAAGGCCTTGACCCTATGTGAGCAGTGCCTACCAATAATGAAAACGTCCCTGAGTTATCAACACTGTTTCCAGCACAAATCAAAACATAGCCCCATACCAGCTACTGTGAAGAAAACTAACCTTAATCCTGTCAAAACCAGTACAGCACATCAGGAACTTAACAGGAGTTTTTTGTTGTCTTGCAGATGGGAAAAATCAGTGGACATGAAAGATGGAGGTTCTTCAAACAAGAACACAATAGAAAGAATTTTTCTCCTTATTTATATCAACCTCCAAGACTAGAGCAAAGTTTCGTTTGTTTGCACGCCTCCTGTCCACTGAAGAAAGCATAAGATTTTGTCTTCGTGGTCACAGCATTTTCCAATCCTGTCCTCTCTTGACTCATCTATCTGCCACTTACCTACAAGACAGTCTTCTTTTTTCCTCCCACTTCAGCCCCATGATGCCAGCCTCCCTCCTTGACTCGTTAAATTGTCGAACACGTGCCATTGTGCTTCCTCTTATAGTCCTTCCATACTGAAGATTAAATCCTTACAAATAAATACAAAACTAATTAATTTGCCAAGACCAGGAATAAACTTTCAGAAATTGAGATGTGAGCATGAGAGACTGAGCAAGAGCATTAGGTGAATAGCAGAGAAAAGGAAGTCTATATCCTAGAAGCTTGATGGAGAAGAAGTAGGTCCTGGACTAGATATGGGATCTGGAAGGAAGCTATCAAAGTTGACTCTCAAATTAAAAGCTTTTCAGATAGAAAGAATGAGTTCTTCTAACTGAAATAGAACAAGTGTTATGGTCGAGGGTAACTGGAACATTGAAATTGTATTTGAAGTGCCAGACAGAATGCAAACCTTCACTGCATACTCATTCTAACAGTACACACTTCTCTCCAGCACTTTGATAAGTTATTTCTTCTACTCTCTGGAGCTTCACACTAAAAAAGTTAATCTAATTTTGGCAGTTGATTCAGTAAAATCACTATCACAGTATTTGCATGACACTACCTAATTTTTTTTTCTGTCTACATACTACCTTTTTGGTATAGAATAATAGTAAATTTTTTGACAGATGATTAATAGAACTACTGGAAACTACATTCTTAATCTAGTAGAAGGAAGCCAGTATATAAACATATCAGGCACAATTTGTTTTCTGATATGCTGGCTAGTCTTAACAACAATTACAGAGCTGATCTTTGTCTTGAATACTTCTTGTGACACAAAATCTAGCAAGGATGCAAAGTTGTATCTAACATTTAAGTCTCTGATGATGTATTATATTAGAATTTTCAGTTCTTATACATTAGATAGTAACTGTCTAGTCGTCCTAAATCAGCAGCAAAAAAATAGATATTTTTAAATAAGATGTAGCTTATTTAATTGAGCTCAACTAAGAAATAGTTGCCAAATAATAATTTATTTAGTTCATCCAATGCAAAAATGTTTATCTCATTCAGAAATGTTTTGTTTCTTTGCCAATTTTCTTCTGTATTTCAAATGTCATTTTCTTGCTTTTGTCATTCACTCTGTGGTTCTATATTTGAGATGCATTTCAATCCACCATATTATGTGAAGATACCTGTGATGGATTATCCTGTGGATAAGCCCTCAAAGTTGCAAACAAGGTAATGCAAAAGGGATTAGTGTCTTTTATAGCAACAATCACTGTATATTACATAGTGGCTGTTAAATTGATCTCGTGTTATCTACTCTTGGTGAAACACAGCTTCTGCAGAGGCATATATTCTAAACTTGAAGGTATCAGGAAAAAGCATATACATTCCCTTTATTCACCTACATTCCCTTTATTTTCCTATAGATATTCCCTTTTATCCAATTGACTTTGTCTGATATATAACTTATTTGGCATCACCCTTAAGCAAAGAACTATAAAAACTTTTCTTTTTTATGCAGATGGTACATAACATGTCTAGAAAACAGCTTTGTTATGGCAAGAATTGTAAGCTTGCAGAATCAATGCATGAGACCATTTGATTTTCTTGAATTATCATTGTTTTATTTATTTGGTTTTTAATATAAGTACATAAACTGAAATGTAGATATGCTAATTATTTGCTAAAGTTGCATATTTTGATTTCAGTGTCCATAACTCTTGATGCCCTTTGGAAATTCTGTGACTTGTGAAAGTGACTTGATTTCGGAGGTTATCTCAATTTCTTTCTACAGACTTTACTGTTTATAAAGTTCTAATGGGCATGGATGAAAACAGTAGAACTTGGCCATGTTTATCATCTAAGCAAAAATCAGTCTTATTCCAGCAAAGCTACTTTTACTTTATAGCACTACAAATTGGACCCCAACTTGAACAGATGGTAGTAATTAATAATGACAAATACATTTATTGAATATAAAATAAAAGAAAGTTGTGTGGCAACAAATCACCTGAGGAAGTCAGGGAGATTAAATTTATTTCATTGTCTAAGAATCTCTCAGTGTTGAAGTACCTGTTTCCAGATGTATTATACATGCTTGTGGATTTCGTGTGCTTTGTTCTTGATAGTAAAATGGAACTGAATTTTAGAGCTGGACAGAAAATGATTTTCCCATCCCCAAAGAATTTATTTTTTTTTTAGTATTTCAACATTTTTCCCAGACTAAACTAGGATGAAAAATTGGACTGTCAAAAGAGTTTAAGAACTGAAATTAAAAGATAAAGAACAGATTTTGTATAAGAAACAATAAATAGAGTTTTCAAGGGCTTTTCAGCATAGGAAACATGTCTATGGCTGGCTATGATAGCTGCTGAGAAGGTAGATAGGCTTCAAATGAAAAAGTGCTGGGACCATGAAATGAAGCTTGCAAGTGGCATAAAATGCATAGCTACACTTGAAATGCTTCATTGTAAGATGCTGTAGAAGCAAAAAGTTTGCATAGGTTCAAAAAAAAGAAACTATGTCCTGGAAGAAATCCATGCTTATTAAAGGTTTGGTAGTCACCGAGCAATAAATTCCTGCATTTCAAAAGGTAGTCTGAGGAAGCAAAACTGTTTACATGTTCTTATACTGTCTCCTAAGGATTTGCTATTCAATACTTTTAATATGATTTAACACAGACATATACTTTTGTATTTTTATGATTATCATATGTGAAATGCACTCACACAGATGAACATTAAAATTACATCAAATTGGATGGTTTCCTTCTACTGACTTTGAAAAAAAAATTTTTTTGGAAGGTCCATGAAATATTTTTCTTAGCTGCTATAAGTAAGGTTCTCTTAATCAGGAAAAAATGCAGTCTTCTTTTAGAAAATATTGTAAGAGAACATTTCAGAATTTCAAAAAGCAACACTAATAGCAGTAATCAAAATTTGTCACAAGTTTCCCTTTTAGGTAAACTGCATCAATTTGACTAAGTTGCTGTTTCTAAGGGAAGAAATACTAACAAGATTATTCTAAACCATTTCTTAGTTTAGATTCTGAACCAATTGTTAATCTTTTAGTAATTAATTTGAATTTTAAAAATCCTTTTGCTATAATGAAAGCATACTAAAATTAATAGTAGACATTAATTAATGTATTAATGTTCTCTTCTTAATGGAAGAGAACCTTGTCTTCAGGGCATTTTTTATACTAACATGTGGCTGTGTCATGCACCAATGCTGTTGATTACCTACATAAGAAATCAGAAGACCCATGAACATGCTAGAAATTTCCTTATTTGGATAATCTACATGTTCTGAAATCTGAGACCAAACTTGTGCTAAGAAACTTTAATTCAACACACTTATTCACATATATGGAACCTCAGTGTACTTGTCTGCTCCTGCATGTGTATGCATTCTGAGTTTGAACATGTAGAAGAATATAAAGTATACTTTTTTATATGTCTGTGTTAAGCTTACAGTGTGAAAGAGAGGATGGGTAGCCTGGGAAGAGTACAGAGAGATTGACATCATATGACAACACCAATCTGTGTGGTGCGTTCAACATGCTGGAGGGAAGGGACGCCGTCCAGAGGCACTTGCACAGGCTTGTGAAGTTCAACAAGGCCAAATTAAAAGGGCTGCACCTGGGTCAGGGCAATCACAAGCACAAAAACAGGCTGGACAGAGAATGGGGTGTTGGTGGATGTTGGGGGCTGTTGGTGGATGAGAGGCTGGACATGACCTGGCAATGTGCACCTGCAGCCCAGAAAGCCGACTGTATCCTGGGCTACCTCTAAAGCAATGGGGCCAGCAGGTCAAGGGAGATGATTCTCCCCCTCTACTCCACTCCTGTGAAACACACACAGAGTGCTGTGTCCACCTCTGGGGCCCCAACATAAAAAGGACACGTACCTGTTGGAATAAATTCAGAAAGTGGGCGGAAAGGATGATCAGAGGGATGGAGCACACTCTGGAGGCACTGAACAAACAGGCAAACACAGCTGTTGAGCAGGTAAATTAAGGAAATTGAGTAGGATAAAGAAATTTGCATAGGTAGTTTTACCAATGCTACTGCATCCAGAATACAAGAATTTATCAAAATTATGTCGTTATCTACAAAGAGGCATTTCTAGAGTATTATTCACCTCATCTCAAGTGTACAAAGCACCCAGTGAATCACACATGAAAAGGAGCCCTCATTGACTATAATGTGTGACTACCTTGCGGGGAGCCATATGGGTTGTACTCTAAGTGAGAGCAATCCCACACCCTCTGTCCTCTTTTGGAGTGTGACGTCCAAACAGACTGTTCATCGCTGAAGAGTGTTCATGGAAGAATGATTACAAAGCAAATGAGATGATGTCATTGTGCAGCACTTAAAGCACTCAGTCTGTTTCACTTATCAAAGACTAACATGAGACGGGGGCAAAAACCAATTTGAGTGTAGTAAGAAAAATTGTATATGAAACTGTAATGGCTGAAAGACACAATTTGATAAAAAATAAGGTGCATATTTTGGCTGCAAGGATGACTTATCATAGGAGAAATACATAGATATTGTTGGTATCTGGGTTTTTTTTACCAAGACTGCATGACTTGGGGTATTTTAAGATCTTATCACTTTAAACAAAAATTGATTGAAAGATGCTTTAAGAGTCTCCTTTTAATGGGAGATTGTGTTAGATTTAAGAGTAGCTCTTTCTGATATTATAATTCCTTAAATTTTGGATCCACCTATGAAATCAATGTAAATATTGCAAAATTAGTCAATACAGAAGAGAAGTGAGGAAAATCTTAAAGAGAGACCTTCTGCTTTCACAAGTCATTACGTATCACCAGCATCTGATATGGCAAGTTTCTTCAGTAATTTCACTATTTCCTAAGTACAAAAAGGTAATATAGAGTCACCATCCAGCACCACCACCAAGAACTCAGCAAGTGAGAG
This sequence comes from Manacus candei, assembly GCF_025592945.1. Classification (NCBI taxonomy): domain Eukaryota; kingdom Metazoa; phylum Chordata; class Aves; order Passeriformes; family Pipridae; genus Manacus; species Manacus candei. The sequence goes on along the minus strand of NW_026138059.1, from coordinate 9,633,398 downwards.
ATGGTATGGACAGCTTCTGAGATGTGAGTGTAATATTTAAGGTAGCTTTTATAACCTTTAAGTGTCATAATATATAGGGATACCATCAGAAAATAGGCAACTGCTGGGAAACAGAATTTGACTTTAAAGATCAGCCTTAAATCACAGGGTTTTTTATACTGAAAATACTCTTGTATTATGCCATGAAGTTAAACATTTTTCTTTAGTAAGCTTTTAATCCTGTGAAATAACAATATTAATCAAAAAAGATGAATCACAGCAACTCATAATCTTGTTTTGGAGTTTATACTACGGTCTACCAAATGCATTTGAGATGTCCAAAGTATTCTGCATTTCTCTTCAGGACATTGTGGCTTTCCAAGCCCTGGAGTACATTCTCTCTAATTAGGTAGCTTTCCAAAGGTCATATGTAATTTGTAAGGATTTGGATAATCAGTCTCTAAAGCTGGCTGGTAGTTACTGGGACATAATGCAGTGTTCAGGGAAAGCAGAGGAATCCCATCTTCTTCAAGGTGCAAGGGATTACAACCAGGTGGGGATTTGCCAGGGGACTACAGCTAAGAGGGCTATGACCTCTCCATTAGAGAGTATGGAATAACACAAACGTGGCGCAGCATGAGGAAGGAACAGTCCAATGACACAGCCCCTTCCTGGCTCCCTTATCATCCCTGTGGCAATGATACAAACAAAATCATGTTTTAGGCAGAAGATGACCCATGGGCTTGGATAACATTGATTATTTAGTGTATTAACAGAGGGCAGAGTTTACATGCAGTATCAATTAGAAAATACTTGGCAGTGAAAACAACACCAAAGACCTTTCTGTTTTGTGGCCAAATCCTGCTCACTTTCCTCACATGAATAGCTCTAATGAAGTCAACTTGAGCTCAATGATTTCACTCCAATCCTTAAATCTCTTGTAAGCTGTAGCTAAAATTTGAAAGTATTTTAAAGAGAAACTTTTAACCTCTGTCCCTAGTTACAATTTTGGCTGCTTTCTTTGTCATCCTCTTCTCAGATCACCTAAAAGCTCTAAAAAAACCCCTCTGGATATTTTCTTCTCATTCTTCTTCTTTAAATACAATAATTCATATTTATTTCCCTTAATTCTGTTGTAGGTTTCTTAGAAATTCAATGTCGTAGTTATCAGAGCTTCTCTTTGAACTTTCCCACAATGTAGCAGGATTCAGAAATATTGAAAGCAGTCTCAGGTTTTGTGTTAAAAGATATACTTCAGTCCCTTTACTGCAGATAATGCTGTGCCAACAAAGGTAGCAATTTGTCACAGAACTTTTCCATGGTAAGAGCAGCCACGACTAGAGTGGAAGAGATGAGCTGTGTGATGTGCTTTTGGTGCATGGTATTAGTGGGAGGGTGCATGTGTTCCTTCACTAGTAAATACCTTTACACAAGATAGCAATGGCTCAGGGCCCATTTGTTCTCTGTCTGCCTTATGAATGACCAGCTATCTGAGCACCCTGGGTGTGAATCCCTACAGCAGGGCCATGCCTGTCCTAACTGAGGGCAGTTCTCCTGCTGCTATTCTGCTGCTGCCTCCTCTCTGTGCAGTTGGAAGAGTCTCCCTTATCATAGAATCATTGAATGGTTTGGGTTGAAGAGGATCTTCAACATCATCTAGTTCCAGCCCTCCCACCATTTGCAGGGAACTGTCCACTAGGCCCGGTTGCTCAAAGCCCTGTCCAGCTTGGCCTTGAATACTTCTAGGGATGGGGCATCCACAAGTTCTCTGGGAAACCTCTTCCAGTGTCTCACCACCCTCACAGTAAAGAATTTCTTTTTTACCAGTTTAAAGCCATTCCCTCTTGTCCTATCACTACAGGCCCTTGTGTCTTGATTTGAGCCGCCCCCCGGGGAGGGAGCTGGAAAAGGTTGGTCCCAGCTGAGTTTCCGCTGAGGGACCAGTCGGAGCTGTTTTTTCACCGCTGTGAAAATTAAATAGTGCAACAGCCGGAAGCTGTTGGCATTTGTGTGTGTGAGTGTGAGACCATGAGGTGAGAGGAGGGAGGCCTCTGGCCCCTTATGGAGGGTCAGGCTCTCTTTTCCCCCCGAGGCAGGCTGCAGGGAGCCCGGGACAGTATATTAACTGGACCGGGTACCCGTGGCCAAGGCTAGGGGGCTTTTTTCTCCTCCACTGCCCAGGAGAGGTGGTGGCATGAACTTAAGGCTTGGCACTGGAGCCGAGCCAGGAGATGGGCCAGGGGTGGTCCGAGTCTGGAGAAGCAGCTGTGATATGCAGGGCTGGAAGAACTCCAGGTAGAAGAGAGAGAGAGAAACCTGCAACTTGGGAGACTGGCGAAAGGGCTCGAAGGAGACCCTACATGAGATTTGAACAAGGGCAGCCAAAAACTGAAGGACGAGGAATGTGGGGGATGGCCCCCCCTTTTCATGTGGCAAGTAGAGCTGAAGCTGCAGCAGCCAAAACAGAGAGGAAGCCAAACCAGCAGGCTTTTTCTGGGTAAGGACTTTTGGTGAAAACTATTTGGGGTAAAAAGACTGAGCAAGATCCAGAAATCTGCAACTCGGAGAGGGAGAGTGAACATCTTACTCTCTGGGAGGAAACCTTCACAAACCAGGGGGAAAGGACTCAAAAGCTGACTTCCTGGACCTTTTGTGATGAAGACCTGGTGATGCAAGTATTTCCCTTGCAGCTCAGGAGAAGACCTCAGTGGGAGCTAAGTGCTGGTGTGGGTGCAAGAAGACCCCTTCCCTGATACACCAATGAGAGAGAGACTTTTAACTATTGCCCTGAAAACTTCTCCTGAACCATTGTGGGAGGGTCCAGGGGTGGTAGGGATTATTATTAATACTGTGTATTTATTTACTCTTTAGTTTCTATAGTATTTAGTGTGGTAGTAATAAATTGTAATATAATTCCTCCATGCCGAGGTATGCCTGTCTGAAAACTTCTCTTCGGTGTTGAGGTAAAATGTGGGGGGAGCTTGGATATTGGATTTTTGGGGTCAAACCCCCAGCCCTCATAAAATGTTCCTCTCCAGCTCTCTTGTAGGCCTCCTTTAGATACTGGAAAGTTGCTCTAAGGTCTGCCTGGAACCTTGTCTTCTCTGTACAGAACATCCCTGACTCTCTCAGCTGTTTTCATTTGAGAGGTGCTCCAGATTTCCGAACATTTTTGTGACCCTCCTCTGGACTCACTCCAACAGGTCATGTCCTTATCTCTTGCAGCATGCATATCCACCTTAACTAAGGAAAGAAGAGACCAGAAGTAATATATCAATGCTGTTTATCCTCCTTACTCAGAGTTAGCAGGAGTTTGCCAATGGCTTTGGTTGCTAACATTAATTATACGTAGCAATGCAAATTTAACCTTTAAGTTTGCAACTGATTCACATGACTTCGGCTGTACTAATTATCAGGAACTCCCAATCAATATATTTGGTGATCGTGTGTGCTGCCCTGTATTCAAATAAGAGAAGATTAACATCTGACTAGGACTGTGGGGGTTTTTTTTAGAAATACTATGCAATTATGGCAAACTATTTCATTGGCAAAGACATTAGACCATTTTCTTCTAAAGAAGTAAATTACTTGGAAACTGTTCAGACCTAACACCTTCCTAATACTTGGCTTGTTGTGTAACAGTTCTCTGTGATTTCTTGAATTCCCCCCACAAGCTTTTGGATTCAGGGAAGAATGAACAATGGAACAAATTATTTTGTTGAGATAATGTAGGACAGAAAAAATCCGATTAAGTCTCCTGTACTGTGCTTTTGTGTTTTGTGTTTTCTGTTATATAGAGATTATGCAAACTTTCAGCTGGGCTTTGGATATTAAATTCTGTGTGGTAAAGAAAGCAATATTTCACTAGAAGACTAAACATAACTCAAAAAGTTTCAAACGTACTTTTTTGTTCCTCCTCATTTGCTTAAAATGGCTTCTCTTCAGTGAGACTAAGGAGAATGTTACATGGCAAAATAATTTAAGCCTGAACATTCTTTGTTTATGTTACCTCCACTCAGGAGCCCAATCTCTAGCTAAGTTTAGACTGGACTGTTTCATGCTGCTGAATTTAGTGCATCCTGATTGTTCCAATCTGAGTAATTAGCTGCAGTAATCATTAACTTTTAAAGATCCATTAAAATGATGTAAATCTTCAGTAAATCTCTATCACATTCAAAAGTCTGAGCTTGAAGTTATATGCTTGAGATCAAAACAAAGTTCATAATTTTATGCATTTTTTCATGTTTACTTCATTTCCCATCTCAGTCCTTACAAGAGGAAATCAAGCACATTCTAATAAAAGCAAAAATATTCAGGAAAATAGATGGGAGAAAGGTTCTTTAAGCTGTGACAAAATATTCTTTTTCGTTTTGAATTATTTGTTTTCAGGACAGTCTTGATAGAAAAGACTAAATACTCTGTGTCCTTCTTACGTCTTTTCACTGACCCTAATTGCAAGTGAGTGAGCCTCAGAGAAACTGGGACTAACAATTCCAGTTAGGGGAGAGGGAACAGAAAAAGGAAATATCATTTCACAGGTGTTGAAAAAATCTGAGCCTGAGGCTAGCTCACTTACATTCTCAAACAGAAAGGGGATCCCACAGCAAAATACTACTCAGATTCTCACAGTACTAGAATATAGAACTAGAAGCAGTGAATATCTGGGGAATAATCCAATTTCCAACATAATATGTTGGTTTGAACCAGACATAGTGGTTGGTTTGAATCATGGTTTGAATCCATTCATTTAATTTTGACCAGTGTGTAGATGCTGTTGCAGAAATGTCATTGCTCCTTTTTATACCTGTGGATTAAAGCACAACTTTATTCCTGCTCCTTCAGGTATCTGTTAAACCATTTGCATGTGCTCTGTGGGCATGGGTTGCAGTCTGAGTACACTGTGGTTAGCAGTCAGTCTGTCTCAGTGCTGCACATCAGCGTCACTGAGTGTCACTGTGTTCACTGCTGTTAGATCACCTGCGGAGCTTCCTCATGGAGAGGAGAGGTTGCCACACCATATGTACATCCAGAGCAAGCAGCAGCTGACCATGACACCGAGGAGTAAAGGCAGGGTCATGGGAATATGGAGGATGCACCATCTCAGCCACTACCTAAAGAGTGGCAGCTGTAGTCAGGAGCCTGGCTATGGATTGCTTGTGACCTCCAGCAGGAGTGCACAGCCTCATAAACAGTGAACATGTCCAAGCTCTGGTTTCATTTCTTCTCCCTCTCTTGTTACTACTGGTGGAGGACAGAAAGGAAATGGACGACTAGAGGGAGGAAAAAGGCATGTCATGGGTCTCCTGCAGCTCTCCCTGTTCATCTGTAGGCAGCTAATGAGCCCTGGGTTGCCCCAGGTGATGTTCTAGCACTACATTTTTCTCAGTAACAATGATATGCAATGCTACCAGCTTGGGAAGTGCGGCTGGAAAGCTTCCTGGCTAGGGAAGGGATCATCTCCTTAATACTCAGCACTGGTGAGGGTGAACCGTGAATCCTGTGTTCAGTTTTGGGCCCCTCATTATTACTTTATCTCATTAGCTGATAATGGGTTTGGAGCACAGATCTAATGAGAAACAGCTGAGTTTACCCTGGAGAAAAGGAGACTCAGGGAAGATCTTATTGCTGTCTACAACTACCTGAAAGGAGGTTGTAGTGAGGTGGGTATTGGTCTCCTCTCAGGAAACAAGCAATAGGACAAAGGGAAATGGCCTCGAGTTGCACCAGGGGAGGTTTAGATTGGATATTAGAAAAAATTTCTTCACTGATAGGGTTGTCAAGCATTGGAACAGGTTGCCCAGGGAAGTGTTTCAGTCACCATCTTTGGAAGTATTTAAAGATATGTAGAGGTGATACTTAGGGACATGGTTTAGTGGTGGACTCAGCAATGTTAGCTTTAAAATGGGACTCAAATATCCTAAAGGTCTTTTTTAACCTAAGCAATTCTATGATTCTGGGATCCTATGTTAATATCTACAGCACAGAAAAGCTGGACCCATACTGAAGGAGATCGTCCAGTCAGAGGGTCACAGGGCTCTTCCCTGTGATCCCCGTGTGGCCGAGATCAGCTTTTTGATTTTACAGCAGAGGCTTGGTTGCACTTTTATGTTTACTACTTCTCTCATTTCTTCCAGTGCTAAGGAAACTAGCCAAGGTAGGAGTAGACACTCTGGGCTCAAACTCCAACATCATCTCAACAGTGCTAAAATAAGAAAAATACACAGGTGTTTTAAGTCCAACTGGGCATCCAATTACTGTTACTATTTCTCTGCCTAGATTTTGATTTAAGAAGTAATTTTTTTTCCCTGATAATTTCTGTAGTTTTAGATTCAGAACTCTGGTATTCTCTTCTTATTTATCTGTTTTAAGTTTGAAAAAAAAATTGATCACTTCACTGCTACTGTCTTGATTCTGTTAGCTCTCAGTGAGATCATCTCTACTTCTCTTTCTTGAATCAAACTAAACTGGAAGCAGCTTTTTATGCAGTGAATCAGTTTTTCTGTGTTCTTTTCCAATGTTCCAATTGTAGCTCTGTGCTGTGGGTATGTTATAAAATGTATATGTAAAACATGGATAGAATATCTCCTTTTAAAACAATACAGTGGACTGCAGTTAATTAAATCAATGTCAGCTTTCCAACTGCATGATCTGAGCTGACCTGTATCAAATGAATTAGAACAGCATCCATTGTGATGGACTTTGGCATATTGTCGTGGATTTATTTCCCCATAGTCTTTCTAAACCTTTAGGGAAGCTTAGGGGAGGTATTTCAGAAAAATCAGTGAACCCATCAATATGAGACAGAGTAAGAATAGTAAAAATAGTGCTTAGGTTAGGAATACCAGCTGATTTATTTAATAAATCAAAGGAGCAATCTAACTCTGTTGCCTCAAGCATTTACCCTTCAGACATCATATATCCTTCTCTTGTCTAATTTAATTTTTCTCCTTGTTTCTATTTGACAGAAATATGAAATATACAGCTGAATACTTAGGTGGGGAAAGCTGAAATTCAAATGTATTGCACACAAGATGATTCTCTCTATGGAAAACCAGATAGGGAGTTGGCAATATCTAATGTTTGGGTAATGGCATTCTTGGCATCTCAAGGGTTTTACAGAATTGGAGGGATGTCCACCAACTATCCCATCCCTAATGCACTGGGTCAGTATCAAATTCTGACTGTCTTACTTCACTCTGCTGGGACACTTCTCCTTTAGTAAGTAGGAGCTGCAGACAAGATATGTACTCTTGAAAATCATGGCAGTAATTTCTCAGATTACCCTCAGGGATACACGGTCCATGAAATGTTGGGAAAAAGCTTCTCTGCCTTCAGGATTTCTCAAACTTATGCATCACCCGGTGTTCTCCCTCTGGATTTTCTTCATGTCCATACTCACTAGCAGAAGTAACATTTTTTGGCCTCTGTAATTCCATCACAGAAACTTTTTTATGTTCCTAGATATTTGTGTAAGAAAACTCTGAGCACACTACCAAGCCTGAGGAACAACTAAAGCAAGATGGGTGCCAGAGAACAAGAGGACTCTGGAAAGCATCGGGGGGTTAAAAATTACAAGGTCTTAATTATTCTGAAGTCTACATGTTTTTATTTCTTTAATTGGAAGGCTATCCATGTTACTGAGGTCAACTCCACTTTTTTAGATTTTTTGGCTGTAAGCTAAGAGAGATGGTAGTATGTTATTGTTATGGCTAATTCTGCCCATGGATTGGAATACTAGACAGAAATACACAGAAATGGTATTGGCAAGCTTCAGATGAATGATCTTTTTCCCTTAACATGCTTACTCGGATGACCCATTTGAACTGTTCCTTTCAACTGAGCTATAGTGTCAAGCAATCATGACCTTTTCTGAGAGTTGTGGGAATTAAAGGAAATCACTCAGTTATTTGGTCTTTGGAAATTCATAGTGCATTCTCTGCACTGTGGTAGCATTATAGTGTAATTTAATATTACATATTACCTTACAGAGAAAGCAAAAAAGCTTAATTCAAAATTAACTATTCTGTCTCCCAAGCAGAAGAGAGCTGGATTATTATTATCCACTATTACACTGTTCCTGGGAGATACGTTCTCTCCAGCCACAAAGATCATGGTTTTCCAAGCGGATTGAGTTTTTTTATCTGGATAGGACAGAAGTATTAAACTTTGTAGTGAATCTTTGGCTTAACATCAACAATACCCAGGAACTTGGAATGAGCTTTCTGGACATTAAATACTAAGATTGAAAAAAATCTTTGGAAATTTCAGATACAAAGTCTGCCTTATTTTTTATTAAATCAACAAATATCACCCACAATCATATTAGATGTATCAGGCTCTAAACTCAAAATGATTATGAAAAAGTTTCCTTCATAACGAATGAAAATGATACCTAAATGATTGTTCAAGATGCTATGGACATTTTGGTGACATTTAAAACCAGCAACCACATTATCACTTGGACCATTTTAGTCTAAGAATGCAAAGAATTACATCAGAGCAACATTTCTGGTTGGCATGTGTGGTGGGGAAAAAAAGTGTTTTTCCCCCTGGAGTTAAAAAAATGGTAACCCCCGAGGGCGTGGTGTCCCTTGATGTTGACCCAATCAGCACCCCTGCAAAATTTAAACATATCATATCAGACCGGAAAAGAAGGATGATGAGGTAACTGGAGTAGTAGTAGCCATGTTTTAGACCAGGAGGAGAGAGAGAGACCAGGAGCCCTGCTGGGGGGCCACAGGCCTGGGGGATGCAGAAACTTGGAAACAGTGTTAAACTGGACCAAGTACTGTAGTTAAGGGCTGGGGGAAGTTTCCTTGCTGTGAGTGGACAGCCAGAGACAGTGAAAGCGGCGGCGGAGCAGCAGTGAACGGAGAACTGTAGCAGAAGGCCAAGAAGATAAGAAACAAGCAGCAAAGACAGCATGCAGCTAAGCAGAGAGACACAGGGATGTCTGATGGAGAGAGAGAGAGAGAGGACTAAGCTCAACAAAGACAGTTTTGGGGGAAGACTGAATTGAATCTCCCCAAAATCCCTTTGAGACCCCTCCTGGGAGGAGGGGATGGACTCCTACTCCTGATGGAAGTCCTAAAATGCAGCATGCAGCAGAGAGAGGAGCTAAGAACTCAGAGGTTTCCTGGAAGCTGGACCGGGATGGCCGGATGGAATGCGGGGGAAGTGACCTTGCCCCGCTGCTGCTGCCACACTGGCAGTTTTGAGACAGAGCAAAGGAGCTCTGATAGGATGTTTAGGGCAAAGACTGAACTGAAAGCTGCCCTAAATGTTCTGACTCAGGGGGAACTTAAATCCCCTGAGGAACGGACTTTCACAAAGATGCCCCTGCACTTCGTGACATGACGTGGTGAGGCGAGCCTTTGTCCTGGCTATTGCAATCCACGGGAGAGAGAGACCTTCACTTGGAGCCAAAGGGCCAAGAGGGGTGAGAGAAGACCCCTTTCTGTGTAATGGAGAAAGAGATCCAGCTACAACTCCAGCTACGACTGCTGCATTGGAGAGCAGAGAGGCTGCTGCCCTGAACATGGAAAGGATCTTTCCTTCTTCCCTTCTGGACTTTTTTTGGAGGGAGAGGAGATTTGATCCAGTGTAAATACTGCTTTACCATAGGAGACATACTTAGGATTGTGTATATAATGTATTATAATATTTATTTGTGTAATAACTGTAATATAATTCCCTTCCCCCCATATTGAGTCTTGTGTTGTGTTTGGAAAACCCCTCTCACACTGGGGTGAATTGTGGGAGGGGACTTGGACTCGGAAATTGGATTTTTGGAGGTCTCAAACCACGACAGCATGACACTAAGGGTTAGCTGTTTCACAAAGTTCAGAGTTCCATTGTGCAGTAGAAACAGCAAGTGGAGATGCAGAGTGTGGTGCTATCAAACAATGGAGATACCATCATGAGTTTACAGGCAAATCTGGTCAAGATTTAGCCATTTCCTCAGCCATTTTACAGTGGCTGAAAATCCCACTGAATGTCTTCTGTCTCCATGCAGGACTGGGAAGCTTAGACCCAGAACCCCATTGGCTAGCAGGCAGAATTTGCACCATAGGCATCCTCCTAGAAAAAGCAGTCAAAAGGACAAAGGTGCTTGTGTCCCATAGCAGATCTGTCAAGATGGGGCACTAAGAGACTGGCAAAATGGGAAAAAAAATTTTGTCAAACCTTTTGTTACACCGTCATCATCAAGCATAAAGAAGTTAAACTCTGACACTGATATGCTCTTGTCTCATACATTAAGGAGGCATAGAAAGAACACTACTCTTTGAAATATCACAGCTGTGTTTATTTAGATTTATTTATATGAACTTTATTTAGAACTGCATTTCTTTAGTTCAATTTATATGAACTTACTTAATAAGCTTTTTGCCTTCAGTTAGACATCTCACAGGAAGACTGTGCTTATGGGATATCATACACCAAACAACTTCTTATTTCTCGAAAAACTTGCAGCTGTTAAAAGGGTAGCTCTGCACACTGACAAGAAGACAAACAAAAAAAATGGACTGCCACTTTCAATGTTTAAGGTCATAATAGTAATCTCCAAAGCTGTATGTACACTGTTCAGAAGATATCTTTTAGATTGCCAAGACTTGCCTGAAACAGGATTCACTGCAATTGCTGTATTTACTTCCTTCCCAGCACATGATTCAGGGTCTGTTACCACTCACAGTTCTTGAAGTAAGAAGCTACAGCAAACAGTCACTGAATACCTCTGAGTGTTTGCTTATCTAAGCAAACCCTCTTCCTGTGACTGGCCCTAGTAATTTGTCCACTAAGGAAAACAATTCTCTCATTCTACTACCTCCTACCATTCTATAATTTCCTCAGGTTTCCTCCCAAGCACTTCTGTTTTCTCATACTGTACACTCAACACAGATTAATCCTTTCCAGCAGCTTTCAAATGTCTTCTATCTCACATGCTGTCATGAGCAATCCCTCTGGAGGGAAATTCCTGTTAAATGTCCTGCTGAGTAAGTAGCTGAGTGGGATAATGTTCCACATGAAATTATGGGGAAAATATCAGATCTGGGACAAGAATTCCTGATATGAGTAGATCTTCTACAGTTATCCAGGTGGTTGAAGGTGATTTATTTTCCCTTTTGCTTTCCTGAGTATCTGCAGGGGACCAGAATACAAATCTCACTATTAGTTAATATCCCAGGGGTACCATACAGTCTTTCATCAAGAAAGGATAGCTGGTATGTGACTTCTGTGCGTTGAGCTGGAGGCTTTACAGCGAGTCTTGTAGTTTCTACTGCTTGGATACCTGTGTTGAGAAACGATGCTCTAGTGCAGGTATATAAAAGTATGCTTAATCCAGGCATTCATTTAGACATTAGAACTGTGTAAAAAAATACTGAAAACTCTCTACATTTTTAACTAGAATATCACTCTAGGTATGGGGTCTGTATCTTTTTCTTCAGAGCTATCCTCAAAAATTGAAAGTTGAGCTTTTAAACTTTAATTGCTCTCATATCTGCTGCCAATAAAGCAAAATCCCAGAAAGAACATAAGTTAAAATAATTTGTAAGAGAGTAATTTGAATCTCTAGTAAAAAAGATTCTAACAGAACAGGGAAGCAACTCTACTTTTTCTTTTAAATCCTTAAGTATATTATAACATTGGTGTGCAAAAAAAAAGCTATGATGAGTCATAGGAATGATTCATTCAGTCCCAGTTCTGGCTATGAGAAAATGTGGATAGCATGTATTTTAGTGTCAGCAGTAGTTTGGATAACAGGATACTTGATTTTAAAAAAGAATGATATAAAAACAAGGGGGAAAGGCAGCTGCAATGCCAATATATTATGTCTTTTTTAGTTGAGTTTTCTAAGAAAATTATATATATGGTCATGTATTCTGTGTCTCTCAGACTTCTTCCCATCCCTCTTGTTCAGTAAACAGTGGTAAATAAAAACTTACACATTTTTTGTTGGAACTATTTTAATTTTTTCATCTGGCAAAGAAAAATGCTGATATTAAATTTGAAAAAAGTAGAGATAAAATGTGAATAACCACAGAAATACTGGAGCAGAAGGGGGAAAGATGTGCACTTTGTAACTGCATACAGGTACATTAAATTACACAACCCCACCCAGAACAGTTCTCAAGCACAGAAATCTCTATAGTCCTGTGTTTGTTGTTATACTATTTTGATTTTAAAAGGGGAACAGAGAAGAACAGAACACTCTTAAACTTTTGAGATGAGCTTTTTGAAACAGAGTACAAAGTACATCTTAAATATTTCTCATAATTCTACCTTAAACATGAGAATGTAGAAATTAGCTTAATTAAATTAAGGACCTGTATTTGCATAGTTTTGAGGAGGTGGGTATAAACTGGACATATCAATTTATAGGACACAGAGAAAGGTCATTGCTATCTGCTACAGATCGCAGTTAATATTTCATATTAAAAATAGTGTAAATTTCTCCCCAGCATGTGTTACAACTGCCAGAAGATGATGAGGTCTCTGACAAGGTCTTCAATTGAGGTTAAACTGAATGAAGGGCATGTGGAGAGCTACTGGCCATGACATGAGACATTGCTGGCCCTGACAGATAACTGTGGGAAGCTGGCCAAAGTTACGGATTGCCATGACCATTGCTGGGTTTCACAGGTATTTAAATGGTTCATGTGAAAAATGGCTATATTTCACAAAAAATTGAAGGGGAGTGTCAGGGGCCTTTACAGGGACAGTTTTTGCAAGACCAGCAGTACTTGGGACACAGTATCACTTATGCTATATAAAGCATCCCTTCCAACCTAGGCTATTCTATTGCTCGATGACTCTCAAACGAATACTCTTTAAACACAAGCAATATTCTTTAAACACAAGAAATACTCTTTAAACACAAGAAAAAATTCTTTTTCCCGTGAGGGAGGTCAAACACTGGAACAGGTAGTCCCAGTAGGTTGTGGAGTTTTCATTCTTGATATTCAAACCTCATCTGGATGTGGTCCTGGGTAGCCTGGTCTGGTGACCCTCCTCTTAGGTTGCTAGACCAGATCATCTCCAGAGGTGACATACAACCTCAGTGGTTCTGTGATTCTGTGAAAGGATTCTGAGCTCATTTAATGCTTTTGTGTCCCTGAACTGCATGTTTAATCTTTATGAAGGTCACTTGGCTCACACTTTCATGATGTATCATTTTAACGTAGTCTGAACATACATGAGGATATGGTTACACTCACTAAAACCACCATAAACACAGTTTGAAAAATTCAGTATCTTCAACTGAATGAAACAATTTTTAGTCAAGGGGTCTGGAATGTTTATTATGGACCAAATATTCCTATGTCAAGTATAGGTTTGCCATATTTATGGAATTTTTTCCTTTCCATGTGATATATCAGGTGCAACTATATTTGTGACATATTTTATGTACGCCCTTGAGGGGCCCCAGAAAAGACCTTCAGTCATTGTAATAGCAAAGAATGAGTTGTACCAGCAGTATTCAGCTGAAGAACAGTACCCACTAATTTTCTTCTGTTACTTCATAAATTATTTCATGCTTTCAGTGTTTTTGTCTTCAGTAGATGTATTTTTCTTCATCTGATATCTGAACAGAGTAAGGTCATACTGTATTTTCACCTTTTTATGCTTTATGACTGTCTTTGGAATAGTTTTCAGTATGTGTTACTATAACCTGTGAGTTAGCTATAGGTAGGCTAGGAAAAGGTTGGAGACTACACCGATATGTATAAGAGTGATGCAGATGACATTGTGGTCATACAGAATTATATGTGGAGGCACTAGGGTCTTTTCAATACACAATTTGCTCAACTTAGCCATGTATAGGATAAATTTCTTCTGTCCTATTTTCTTTTTGTTGATGTTTGGTTGGAAGGTGATGGCCTCAGGAAATAGAATTTGGGATTGTGAGAGCTTTCCAAGTGAATCTGGGAATGTGAAGGATACTAAGTCCTAGATATTGAACAGTACCTGGGATTTGAATTCTTTCTAGCCCAAGACTGGCCTTATCGCTTATTTAGAGAAGCTATGTTGGTCATTGTAAAAAGCAATGCAGAACTAAAGTTCAGTGATGAATTAAATGTTTGAAGAATATCAGAACAGTTTGCTTTATCTGGGGCATGTTGAAGTGCCTGATTTATTTTAACATGTTCATTTGTTAAAGTTTAAGCATGGCAGTGGCAAATAAGTTAGTTGTAACACAGCCTCTGCCATTATAGACAGTTAATCTTTCTTGCAATATTTAGAAGGAAAATAATATGTCTGGATAGCTAATTCTCTATCTTCCCACACAAAATCAGTTCTTCATTAAATGGAGATAAACAAAATATCTTTTAGTGAGAATTTTGGGAAAGTATGCTAGAGATAAGGTTATTGTGTTTTTCTGTTCTCTTCAGACTAGGATAGCACCAGCATTCTGAATCTCTCTGAGTTAGAAAGTGTCCCTGGAGCTCGCTGGGTGTTTGCTGTGAGAAGCACATTGGATTCTGATGGTCACATTTTGAAAACAGAGGAATGAATATGAAATGAAGAAGCACGGTATGACCACTGCGGGAAGTTATATGGGGTCTGTGACCATTTCATGATAGCAACTTTTATTAGCAGACTCACTGTGATCTCAGCATCTTCAACTAAACTACAGAGGAAGCTATAACTTCAGACTGCAATTGGTTGGTCTTACAGCAGTCACACCTTTCACAGTAGTGAATCTTTTGATATCAACTCCCTCTCAAGCCTATTTTCTCCCTTTAATCCACTCTAACTTTATAATATGGCACTTTTTTCTGATATTTTTATTAATGTTGAAGAAATTATACCTATTTTTCAGTTGAAGATGAATGCAGTTGATCTAACAATCTCCACCAAATTCCTTATGCAGCTCTTACAAGATGCTGTTCAAGGTAAGAGTTGAATCTGTTGACTCTCATATTTATACAGCATTGTTTATTACTCTAGGTGTCAATTGCACAAATCACTACTAGTCTTAATCTAATAAAAAATGCTGTCACAGAAAACTGCAGTCAAATCTGTCACTAGAGAGCAATCAGTGAACTTCATAGGGACTTGGCATGCACATCAGACATTTACATTTTTTGCACTGATTTCCCTACTCTCTTCAATACCTCCCGCGAATCTACTGACTGCCCAGGGAGGTGATGGACTCACCATCCCTTGAGGTATTCAGGAAACAACAGGAAGTTGCACTTAGTGCTGTGGTCTAGTTGAAAATGTGGTGATCGGTCAAAGATTGGATTCAATGATCTTGGAGGTCTTTTCCAACCTAAATGATTCTGTGATTCTGTGATTTTTAACTTTTATGAATTTATGAGAAAACACTTGCCTGCAATTCCATGAACAGCTGGATAAATAAGCCAGTTTCAACTGTTGTAGATGACAAAATAAAGTTCCACTGCAGCAGTAAGGCTAACAATTGGTTGAGCAAACCGACATTTTGACATCCGAACTTTCCACATACTTTGAGTGCTGTGTCAAATTTGGATCTCATAATGACACTTCTGAATTCAAATTAAGTTATGCTAAAATAAGTTTGTGTTCTTGACTTAGGGAACTGATTCAAAGAAGCTGTTGCTCTATTGTTTGTCATCTGCCACTATGTCAAGAATGTGCCTGTGATGCAGACCAAAACTCAGAGCGGGGCATGCTTAATTGAGACAGCTCTGTCAGAAAGCTGCCTCCAAAGAGGCAAGGCCCACCTTCAGTGACTTAAGCAAAAAGGTAGTGGAAAAGGGTCATGACCTTCTTTATTGAGTCTGAGAAACTTATTTTTAAATTGTATAATCTTCTCCAGGCAGCATAAACTTGGATGTATTATTCAAACACAGTGACAGATGTGTTTTTTCAGATTGCTTAGAAGACTGTCCCTGTTGGCCAATGCAGCAGCCTTTCTTAAGGCCAAATAACAGAGTATTTATTGAAAAAATGTTGATGTTGAGGACCTAAACAACTTTACAAGCAGGAGAAGATGAAGATGGTGTTTGTAATTTATTAGCTGAAACCAACATAACAAAGAATGCAGTGCCTAACTATCGTATGACAAGTATTACATTCATTTGCCATCACCAGACAATGACCTGTGTGGTTGACACCACTGTTTCAGTTACTAAGATTTACAAGTTTTAATAGAGTTCACACATAGTATGTGTCAGATAAAAAGTCTAGCAAAATGGTGATTGTGTGTTATTCTTGGCTGGAATATTGTCCTGTGTGTAAGGCACAGGGCTGGGACTGAGGCACTGGATTAACTTTCATTCTCTCTTATGTTCCCCAGACTAAGGAAGGTAAAGGCGGGTTATGTACTCTCTTTGGGCTTATTTCCTCACTTATGACATAAGAAAAATTATGCTAATACTATCAGGAGTGACAGGAGGTTAAACTAATATTGCTAAACAAGATTGAATTGCAGTATGTAAATAAAAGTATTACTATCATTCCATAAACAGAAAATCTTCTGGGTTATGAAATATTTTTGTATGTTCCTCTCTCTTACACCCTGCCAACTAGTACTTCATGACATTGTGAGAGTTCTAAGGTCAAGCTATACTTCTTTGCTCCCCAGTGAGGAAGAGTGCAGTGAGCATAGGCTGGAAGTCATTTTATGATCTTGTAAGAACATTTATGGAAAAAGCCATTCTTAGTGCTCCAAAGAATTAAAAAAACCAAACACCAAAACCCAAAACCCGGCAGCCTAGAAATAGTCTACTGATACAAAGTAAATTAATAGTCTGATTTTTTAAAATTTATATTTTTAAGATAGTGATCCAAATGCAACCCTCCTGCTCAGAAAGTCTCTAAAACTGGGAGATGTATCAAGGAAAAATCAATCTATACTTGCTCTTATAATGCTCATTCCTTGAGCATTTCCTGTTGATCTGTATTAAAAAGTGGTCTTGTTGAGGATAATTGACCTCCTAGAGTCTGGAGAGGGAAGCACTAAAATCATATGACAAATTAATTTGGGATATAACCCATTACAAAAGTAATTAGCAAACCTTAGCTTTTAAATAAGGAATCCAAAATAGTCACTAGAGGTATTCAGGTAGTTGGTGTATGCTCCCAGCATGTAACTATGGGAAACTTGACTGCTTACCTCATGGTGCTAGCCTGTACCAGAAACAGGGTATTAGACCAGCTGGATCTTTGGATCATTTGCCATTAGAGCTTTTTTCCTGATTCAGGAAGAAACTGAACAAATCTGACCTCTGGTTGATCGATGACTCGGGGTAGCTGCCTGTGGCAGCGTGAGTCACATAAAGCCCCAGTGACAAATGTCAGAATGAAGAAGAACTTACCCCAAATGCATCTGGAGGCATGATATAGACCTGCTACCACTTACAAGTCATTTGGGTATTTTACTAGCCACAGTCCTACTCTCTTTCCTCTGGTGTGGAGAGAGTTTGTGTGGATGCCAGCTCTTCCCTGTGCAAGTCTGTCCTGGTCAGCCATCCTTTGCATGGTACAGTGCCAGTATCCACTATATACCTGAGACAGTCTGCAGCTGATACAAGAGTGTTTCACCCATTATGAATCTATTAGATGTTTCACCACCAGGTGTCATAAAAGATGTTTCACCACCAGGTGTCATAAAAACTATGTAAAATATCACAATGGGTTGCAGATATTTTGATACATTTTTAAGAATATTCAAATACCTAGTGTTCCTAGTTATCAACTTTGCATATTATTTTTTTAAAAGTAGCTAATGGCTTTTAAAGTTCTTTAATTCACAATTTATCCCATAAGGAAGAGCCCAGAACAACATAAATTAATTAGCTTTCTTAATGACATTGTATCATATTCTTATTCATGTTTTGTTCATGTCAAAACCAAATAACTTCATGGATGGAAAGGAAGAGATTATGTTATATTGATTTGCCTAGAAACACAAGCAACCATTTTAAGAAGTAAGTTAAAAATCAACTATTTTCCATAGTTGAAAGCACATTTTATGAAACTATCTCTAAGCTATAATATAACTTCCAAGGTAATGACAGAAATTTGCTCAATGTTGTGAAACCAGTTCCTATATTCTTACACAGGAAAAGAAAACAGCTTTTCGGTGCAACAGAAAGGCCAGTAACACTTGTATTGACAAATGTTATTGGCAAGAAAACAGAGGGCCTGAGATAGAAGACATAAATTCTGCTATGAATATAGAGATTTTCCTACAATGAGATTCTTGACATAATTCTTCCTTGTAGATTTGTGGGGTCTTTCCCACCTTGCTTTCGTGGGCTGGATGTAAGTATTGCATACAAATTGCCACAATGACACTTATAGTAGGCCATACTGTATTATATTCTTTTTGCAGACTTCCCTATCTTTTGCTCTTTTTCCTGCTTCTTCCTTTTTTCCACATCTGGGGGTCCCCTAAACTCTTATTTCATCATTTTGACTATAGGTTTAAATTATGCACTGAGAAGTCAGAACTTTTCTTTTTAACTTCCTTTTCTTCCTTGAATTCCTTCCATAACTTACTTCTTTTCCCTAGTTTTGAGCTTCCATTCTTTTCATGATCTTGTCCTGACACTGTGGCTATTCCTGTAGTATCTTATTTGGTGCTCTCTATTTTCCCCTACCTCTTTAGCACTCTTTTCCTTTAATTTCTTTTTTAAGTTCTTTTCTCTTTTATTTTCCAATATTAATTTTTTATTTATTTTATGCTCTTCTATAATTTCTGCTACAAGTTGTTTAATCCATTCAACTTTTGACTCACTCTCATATTCCTGTATAAACAACAACTGAACTTCTCACCTTCCCCCATGGCCCCCTCCTCATCCTCTCTTCTCTGTCACTATTAAGAATTTGTAACAGATTAGTTTAATCCATCCATGATTCATGTCTGATACACTGTTGGATTAATGTAAAAAAAGTATTTTATGAAAATTGCTTGCAACTTTATAAGTGGAATGAACTGTTTTGAGGCTGACACCTTCAGTCTAGACCAATAGCAGAGAAAAATACAATATATGGTTAATGATTTAGAATACGCTGCTTTTCCTAAGGTTAAGTTAATCCAAATGAAGATAGAAAGACATCCTGGGTGATATATATTGTCTATATTCAATTCCAGGAAAATCCATTTGCAGACTTTTCTGTCTTCAAGAACCAAAATAATAGTTCTGAAGGCATAGAGGTCTCAGAGAGCTCATAGTTCCTGCAAGACTCAAAAGGATTTAATGGGGCATCACAGAAGCAAGTGTGGTCACAAAGGTGCCTTACAACAGGGGAACATATCTCTACTTG
Organism: Manacus candei; assembly: GCF_025592945.1. Taxonomy (NCBI): domain Eukaryota; kingdom Metazoa; phylum Chordata; class Aves; order Passeriformes; family Pipridae; genus Manacus; species Manacus candei. Next base: position 9,614,159 of record NW_026138059.1, on the reverse strand, counting down.
TCTTGCTTCCAATGGAGCTGTCATAGTTTGAATATACAGAATGGGACATGCAAGGGAAATATGGTTCCTGTTATCGCTCTACTTTAATATAAAGTCCAGGAGGAGATCTCCTAACTCAGTTTTGAATAAGCACAAGATTAGGCATGTTCTCTTTTGATATATTTCTCCCAATAAGAGTTGTTTTACTCAGCTATTGGAGTCCTGTATTGATAGGAAAATTTTAGGTAGACAGAAAATGGAAATGAGCTTCAGTTCTTAAGAAGAGATGGTAAAAGAAAGGAGCTGATTGGAACTGCACAAAGATAGGATTGCAACAAGTCCCAGTATAGGTGTACAGTGGACTCAGAGGTACTGGCTAGTTTCCATTGACAAGAACAACATTTTAACAGCCCTAAGAGATATAGCACCACTGCTTTCCATGCCTCTCTCTCTCAAAAAAAAAAATAAATTATACCAATGACTTTTTTTTGTCAGAAATAAAAGCAATGGAATATTCCTATTACCTGAGTGAATTAATTAATTGAATATCTGCATTAAGAGAACTCTTAAAATTCTAAGCCATATTTTGTAAGCAACATCAAAGGTTGATAAAATGGTGTATGACAAATTCCTTATGCATGAAAGGCCTTCACCTTTTCTGTGCTAAAGCATCTTCCAGCCAAAATCTTCCAAAACTCAGTTCCTTGCATTTAATCAAAAAACAAAAATAAATTTACAATCTTATTTGATCACTTGTCATGATTAATTGATAAAAGTTGGGATTTTTTCACTTCAGAATTCCTTTGTTACATTTCCTTGCATTCTATGCAATTTCAAATGCTTGATGTAATGCTTTGAAATAATTTGAAAAAGCACTCAGGCGAGAGCTATTTTTTTTCCGTAAGCTAATAAGACTATATTCATTTGTTATGCACAGAGTGCCTTCTCTTTCCACAGCTTATCTGACACCAATATAGTTCAATGTCAGTTCTCTCACTTTCGGCTAGATACTATAGGCAAAGTCAGATCATTTGCTGTTAACATTGTAAAACAGTGTGCACGCTTAAGACATTGTACAAATAACAATGTTGATTCATCGAGTATCTGGAAACACTCTCAGAAGTGATTCTTCTTTTTATTTGCTTATTCTTTTTATTTTATTAGATCATTGGGATCAATAAAAGCAAGTGCTTTGTCAGAGCTAAGCACACAAAAAAAATGACAATCATTTCTTTCATATTCCTTCATATTCAAACTTCAATGAGGAACTTGGACACACTAAAGGGACTGTCATCACATAAAACAGATCTGGTAAGACCTCCATACAATGTGCAGTCACATTTACATTACTCACTGATAACATTTTACTCATATCTCTATATGTCACAGCGTAAACAAGACTGCATGAAAGTATTGCATCAGAAAATCAGTTCTTCAGATTTCATGTTCTAAGCACTAAAAACGTAAAAGAAATGGGAATTGGAAGTTGTACTGTGTTACAGGTAGTTTTCCACAGTATACTACTATGATGTTCAGGACAGTTTTCCTCAGCCGATGGCAACAGGAGCATGACAAATAAGTTCATGCTGGAAGATTTAAGTCTGGTTGTATGTGAAGAAGATGTTAGCTCTAAATAAGCCAGCACTGACACTAGAAGCTGTGAAAGTGAGTCAGGGCAATAGGCATTAGCTCAAAGACAGGTCTAATATCTTCAGAACAGACCTGCATTGATGCACCTGCACCATCTAGAAAGTCTGAACTGCCACACAGGGAGTAGGTAGAAGGATAGCACTGCTTGCTGCTGGCTCAGGTACCTTCAATTCCAGGGCATTCAAAGACTCTAAAGAGCTGTTTTTGCCATTGTTATGCTATGCTCAAATCTTTTACCCCACTCTAACCCCAAACTTTTTACTAGACAACCTGCACTTTTACTATTCCTGTTTTACACATATTAAATATCAACCATTTGCATTAAAAAGCAGTTAAAGGCAGTTTAAACGTATTTTGGTCAGTTATGTTTTCTCCTTGGAGACAGGCCTCCTCTTCGCTTTTATGTGTCAGTCTTTTTGTCTGCCTGTGTCGTATATTTGGTGAAAGAAAAGTCAGAATTTAAAATTTATGTCTCTTAGACCTTAACAGTGAAGAAAACGATATATTTAAAGAGTTTTGAAGAGAATTGCTTCCTAGTACTAATTTTTGTTTATGTACAAGCCAATGCTCAGCACAAAAATTTTTTTATCATATTTCATATTTTCTATGCATCTTTCACAAAGCCACTCAGTTGAGTGGTGAAACAGATGATGTAATAAAATTTTGAGGTATTACAGTTTGTGTAACAAGTTGACACCTGATAGCTGAACAGCTATAACTTACTGTGTCCTCTTCCAGGTCTGTCTGTGGGCAGCTCACACCTTCAGACAGCTTAAGCTGCTGCCTGCACTTCACAGCTAGAGGAAGGTGAATAGGAATCCCTGCCTCGGACTCAGTTCCAGGCACAGGAACTCAGAATAAGATGTCTCAGCGGTCTTGAGCAGGTGCTAACAGCCAGGAAGTAATTGTATCCACAACAGAGGCCATGTGACTGTACTTGTCTCTGTCAAAGCAGGGGTATTTTGCAACAATGATCCCTTTGCAGAAAAGGTTCGAAAGCAAAAATAGCCACAACTTTGAGAAGAGTGCCTGTTGTTAATAAGGGCTGAAAGAGAGATCAGAGGAGGGGGAACCAGAGAAGAATCTTCATTAAACTCTCTTCTGCCCACTAAAATGGGTGACATGAACTTCTTAAAATTGATATCCCTATTTACTGTGGATTTTCCTTTCTAGAAGGAAATAAGACAACTAAAACTTGTATTTTATCCCTTGCATCTTTGTTTTAGCTTCTGATGGTCTATTTTACTCTTATAGATACTTTTTCCCTTCACTCAGAATCATTTTGGAGTAGGTCCTACACTTCAATGGCATGGTGGTTTTTTCCATATCATTAATAGTGTCCGTCTAATTTCCAAGGAAGGGCTTCTTTCCATAGTTTCTAACAACCAATATTTTTATAGTACAAGGAGCTTACACTGACCCTTAGAAATGAATCCTTCTAATTAGGTTATATACCAAGATTTGAAACAGCCAAGTTGTGTCAGTTACTTTGCTTCATGTAAAAGCGTTAGTATCTACAATGCATTTAGAAATTTTAAACTCAGTTCTAGAGAAAAAAGCTTTGCTTTTCTACTCTAACCTAATTTGGAAAAGTTCATAAAGCTTTTGAAAAAGTAACTTAAGTGCCAAGTCCTAAAAATTTTTATCAAGAATATAATACTGACCGGAATTCAAGTAGACATAGAAATATTTCTCTCAGTAAAATGTGAAAAATATTTTGGACATATTTTAAGCAGTCATACAGGTACATATGACTGTAACACTAGAAGAGACCATTGTAATCAGTCAGTCAACTTTGATGTAGAACATGTGGCAGTACTTTTCTCAATATGTGCATAAAAGTCATAATTACAGTTTGACTTACTAACTTTTTAGCCAGACCACTTCATGTTTTTTATTTTTTGTTTAACATGACTCTCCAGTACTTAAATAAGCATCAGTAAAAACTCTCATCCAGTCAATGAACAGTTGGTTTATTCTGACAGTTGCTGTTGAGCATCCTGCCTACTTGCTCATAGGGAAAATTCCCTACTATGATGACTATCAGTCATCAATCACTGCAAATTTTTTTCTTTCCTTCCCCCCTTTTTTTTTTTTCCTTGAGTTTGCTTTCTTTCACAAGCTGTTATTTTAACTGAAGAAACTTCCCCATGTGATTGTCACCTTGCATCATCATCGGGCTAAGACAACTTTCTCTCTCAGACAGAAAGCAACGTACCATTCTGCCCCTGTCAAAAGCAACTCCGTCAGTGGTACGGCTCCTGCCTCCTCAGGGTCACCTAAGTGACCCCAGAGCTGCATCATGCCTTGGACAGCCTTCCATGGTTGGTTAGAGGAGTCCAGGCTGGTCACACTGCTCTTACAGTACACACCTGTTAGACACCCTATGTGGTGCAGGGAAGTGGCTGCATATTCAGAGTCATGTGCACTTGAGAAAAGAAGATTTGCGCATGGAAAAAGATGCTATCCATCCTGTCTCTTGAGATTGCTTTTCTACATCTGCTAATCAAAATGGGAGAATAACCACTGAGTCAGAGAATGATATCTGTCCTAGGAATTGCCTTCTAGAAATGCTTTTTGTCTTTCTATTAAGTCTCATTAGTGGTCTTGAACTACATCTTTTTCTTTAAGATGCTAAAAGTACAGGAAAAAAATGCCATCAAAATGTGTCATATTTCTGGCAGGGAAGGTGAACAAAAAAGCATTGTGATACACTAGAAGAAAATATCCCTTGCTTTCCAGCTGTCAGGGGCAGATTATTTAACTGCAAGAAATTTTAATTTTAATTTTAATTGTTTGCTATAACTTCTTCAAGGAATGCATTCCCCAGGCTGACCAACTATATTTCAATTATCTGAAATGCATCCCAAATTTTGTAATTATTTACTCAATGTAATTAGCATTTGAAAAGAATTCATTGCTTTTGAAAACTGGAAGCAAAAATTAGAATATGAAAAAAATTTATGAAATACTATAGGACGAATCTCTGTAGAGCAGCATTACCCTCTGAAAAGCAAATAGTAAACAGAATTTCCCCTTAGAAGCATACATGCTTCAGAAAATACCTACCTACCTGATGAGAAAATTTCTTCATAACTTTCAAGTTACAAAATCTTTCAATATCACCTCTCAATAAAAAACACTGAAATTAAACCATTTTACAATTCTTCTAAAGTTTCTCAGCTGTATTTTGTAGTTGTAGCTGAAAATCTTCCAACAATTTCTGTAGTTTTCTATTAACGGGTCTCTCAGCATGTAATCATTTCATGGCCAGCTTTTCCTTAATTCTGCTGTTAAGCACAATAGAAGTGGACTTTTAATTGCTATAACACAAAGAAAAAAATATTCTTTGAGCAGTCTGGTTATCACATAAACAAAAAAGAAGACGTATTTGGCTGGTACAATCAGGAGGAATGTAAAGATCCCACGCCTGCCTTCAGTAATTGATGAAGTGGGTCAGTGACATTTTACAGGGCTGTGATTGAATTGGACCCTTGAGGATAAATAGCACATAAACCTTTTCCATCAGCTCTTTGGTAAGTTAATATTGGCAATTCCAATTTAACGCTTATGAATGAAAGTATCGCAGGCTAAGAGAAATAAAGGAACAGCCACAACTATTGTCTAGGGCTGGTGTTCTTCCCTACAAGCACTACTTAATGCAATGAAAATCAGAGACCTCATCTGTCAAAGAAATACATGGGACTGGGCTGGTTCTGGGTAGAAGGGAGTGTTCTGGAAGACTTTAGAATTTGTTGTAGAACTAAAAATGCATATTTTTAGCAAAAATGTCTGTCATTAGCCCATTTGGGAAATAGACTTGTTGATTTCTTGGTGAGATGGTACATTGAATGGTTGTGAGGTTTCAGGTGCATGTTAGTCTTAAAAAATTCTATTAATAATTTACAGTAAAAGGAAATATTTTATTAATGTCATCTGAAATCAATGCACAAAATTAAAATGAAGCACTCCCAATTGCTTAACTAAGCTATGGGACATGGTTGGAGAAAACAGGTATTTAATTTTTAGAACACATTGGTCATTTATTTTTAAACATTTCATTTAGGCATAAAGGAAATTCTTTCATGCTGTCATCATGAATATTTAATGTCTTCAATGTCACATATAACTTTTATATAAACACACACATAATTAGCTTTTAGCTTCAACTGAATGAATCTGAAGCTTACTCACAAATCTGCATAGGTGTGTACAAGTAAACTGGGCATTCTTGGTGGTATTGGAGAACAGAGATGAAGCTTAAGCTCAGTTGCTGGGTCCTCTGGTTTAATGCTGGTGCACTACTTCATATAATTTTGTTCCATGGCAGGTATCATTTTCCCAGAGTGCTGGGGTTCAGCCTGTGGGTAGCCTGGTACTGTTCCAGCAGGGTGTGTGAACAGTGCTGCCCTGCTGTGGGGAAGATAAGGTTTTAGTTGTACGGATGCAAACCATACCATGTCACTTGTCCTCAGGGTCAGAGAACCCATTCTATTTACTAGCAAAAGTGTAGATGTATCCCTGTATCCTTGCAGCTTTAAGAGCTGCAGATTCATTTGCAAGAATGGCTATGCACCTGTGGCATGTCGTTAACCAGAGTGGAGCTCCATGGATCTCTGCTGATGGATGTCATGGTGAAGCTGCTGTCCCAAAACTCGGTTTAAGAAACACTGTAAGGTTTAATGCAAAGCTTTGGGGACATAAGACCAACTTCTATAAAAATAAATCAGGCAAAACCTCGACTGAATTCAAGAGAACTTTTGCCTCAGTAAGGTTTGGGGATTAGCTCTGTAGCCATTGAAAATATAAAGCTTAAAGTTTAGGGAATGGGGTATCCTCACAAATGACTGAACATCCACTTGCTTTCCCTGCAGCAAACCACTGTGCTTTGTGTGAACACCGAGGGGCCATTTCCACACTCCTCTGGGAGTGTCCCTCCACAAGGGCTTGAATATAATGATGGATTTACCAGAACAGTCACAATATATACCTTGTAGGCAGGGCATATGCTCAGTGTCACATTCAGATCTGCTGTCACCACCGTGGCTGCATCCAGCCTGGGGAGCCTGTGCCTTTCCTGCACATATGGTCAGAGCTGAATCCCAGGAGTTCATAATCATGGGATGTATGCTTTCTTAAAGGGATGAACAGTTTTACTGGGAAGCAGTTTAATCAGTCCGATGAAAACTTTCCTGACTGGAAAGCTTAAAACTTGATAATAAAACTGAAACTGTAAGTTCATTTGTGAAAAATGTTTTGTTTCTGTGGATGTTCGAAAATATAATAAATGGGAAAGAATCTTATTAGATTTTAAATTCACTGTGTGGGAGCAGACCCAGCTACCTAAGCCTTCTATGTGTAAGCATCTGGTATCACCCTTTATGTGATTGACACATTAATTAAGCTAGTTGGGACTTTAGGAAAATTACTGTGGGATTTTTAAATTTAAAAAGACTCATTCCATGCTCATCCACGCTTTGCACATGCTAATCCACTTCTATAAATCTTACAGCCTAGAGATTTTTTGAATTCAGCACAAGACAAGCAGTAGGTAAAGAAAGCCCCCCCATTATCACAGTGTTTGTTGATGGTATTGGAAGTATAGGAGGATCCATTACCATATGGGACTGTAGCTTCTTTTTTTTTTTTTTTTTTTTTTTTTGCATTTTGAAGAAATTTTCACTCTGGGACACAATGAAAAATCACGTCAGAACCTTTGGGTTTTATGTGTGCTGGTTTGTGTGAAAAAAATCTTGGTTTTGCAGACAGTAAAACGGAATCTTTGTAATCCTGCTTTTGGAATGAGAGTCCTACCTGATACCACTACTTCAGGCCTGTCACCTTTCTGGAATGCTTTGCAGGGGCAGGAAAGATTGGCTGAAGGCAACTGTTCAGTAGTTCACTTACATAGCAAATGTTCTATAAAGAACCTTCTCAGATTTTCACCATTCCCCTTAAACTATGGGGTGCTATGAAGTCCTGCACTGTACTCTTTCTACACAATATTCCTTGTCTGAACTATACTGAAATTGATATTTATTTCATTTTAAAGGGAATTTGGATTTCATGTACTTTGAAACATTATGCACAGGAAGTTATGAAACCTAAAATTTCCCAGGCATAGTTGATCACTATTTGGCAAAGAAATACCTTTGGGTATCTAAAACATCCCTGTTGTAAGAGCTAACTGAGCTGCTCTGAGTGCCTTTGACAGCCCTCTCAGATGCTTTTCCCAGTAAGGCTGATGGCAATATCTTCACCAAGCTCAACAGTTCAATTTGAATGGAGTCAATATCTTGATTGTTGCTAGCTGTGTTAGCTAACATTAAATTCTGTAACCTATAAAGAAAGACTTTTATACCTATGAAGTAACCCATACAGAATTCAGGGTAAGGCTGGAATTGTAGTCTGGCCAACAATACCTCTAGTATGGTGAGAAAATGAGTATCAGTTATTCTTTTATTTCCAGGAACGTGAAGTGACAATTCCTGTGCTTGAAAATCTTACACTATTATGTATAAGCAAAGTATAACTACTATTTAAAACTGTTTAAGTTAGGAATTCCACATGAATTATATTTATTTATATTTTTAAATTTTTGATGTGCAAAAGTGGAACAAGTTCAGACAGAGCTGATGCTGCCTGACAGCAGGAATATGGCATAGATGATTTCTTTGGGTCATTTCCACACTATGTTTTATATATATTTGTGATTTCATAAGGTTATTCATTTATCTCCTTCCATCAAGTCTACTACCAGAATTAAATGGAGGTATATTAAGACAAGTAGACATAAGAATTGTAGTACTGAATATCTGTATAGACATCAGAGCGAGTCCCCAAGGAATGCAGCAGAGGTGAATATTTGAAAGATAAGTCTAGCAGATAGCAAGATGACAGCAAAACACACTTTAATAAATACATAACAGCAAATTAATATGGTACTGTTGCCCGTAAACAAAGACACAAACCAACAAAGTGCCGGTTTATGGGTGCTTTATTCGGGGCCCCGGGAACCTGCGGGCTAACGCCCCAAGACAGGGTTCCAACGACCCTCGTTCTCAGTTCAGCTTTTATACACAAACAAGTTTACATGTATTCTCACGGCTAAAACAATTACAGTTTCTATAGCAAACCAGGTGCAGTAGTTTATAACAATTAACAATCATCTACTCTAATCATAAATCTGCTTAAGTTGTCTTACCCCCCTAGAAACTGTTTAACAGACCCTTACCACATCTAAGGTACAAATCGTTACGTACATGCTTGACTAAATCTTTTGATTATTGTTTCTACTTCTTCAGTGCATTCTATTCCCACGAACAAGGCTGCTGCTTAACTCACTACTGTAAAGTGTTGCTTTCTAGGCCTACCCTCTTACTTAAGCCTTAGCCATTCTACTACTAAATTTAAACTGCTTTGCAACAGTACAACTTCAAAATCCTAACAAGAAGTTGAGAATCTTGTGAAATTTAGCAGCAATTGAGCCCTATCATATCTGTGACACATACTGTGCTGCATTACCCATAGTGTGTCCTTTAAATGATGAATGTGTTTGTCCCTCACAGTCTCACAAGCATAATGATTTGTTTACTTTTCTTCACTTTCACTGCTAATCCATATTAGAAAGTTTAACCTAGTAAACAAAACAAAATCCAATCAAACAAAGAGGTAATAAGTGTCTAGAAGCCTGAAGCTAGGCTGGCTAACTAGACTGCTAAGCCAAACAAATTGTCAGAGGTGCAACTGTTGGTTAAAAGATTAGTATCACATGCAAAAAAATATAAAATTCCTCCAGTCAGTCATTCCACTTCATAAAAGATCATATTTCAATAACACTGTTACTATAAACTGTTAAGGTGATACAAAATTTAGCAGAAAAATACCTTGAAATTGTTCTGATTTATCAGAGGCCTAATCAGTTTTGAAAACTGTTTAGTGATGTGTACTGCAGTGATTTAATTTTGAAAGGAAATGCTTTTGGTTTTCAAGTACTGGTAGTACATCTTCAGAATGCCTGATGTACTGAAATTCACTCAAGAAGGGGAGATGCAATGCACTAGTTCCCAAACTGAGTGGAAAGAAAGTTTGATTTATTAGCACTTGATCCTGTGAATCATGTACCCACCTACAGCTTCATAGATCAGGTGTTTGCAGCTCTAGGTTTGAGCTGTAAATTTAATGAAACAGGATTTGATGAATTCTATAATTTTTTTTTCTCTATCTGGAAATTAAGTTTCTATGCATACTTATGGGAATAAAAGGATTTAATTTCCAGTTAACTCTCTTGCCATTTTTCTTTGTAATACTTAGATTCTAAAAAGAGTGAAACAGAGACCCCAAAAGCTATGATAACACTAATTTTTAAAAAAAGCAAAGGACATAGGAATATTTTGTCCTTATGCTTGTCTCCATATCTTCAAGCAAGCTGAAGAAAAACGTGTTTATCTGTTTTCTTTTTTTCACTGTGATGGAACTACTGTTATATATACCATAAATAAAAGTTTAATGAGTGTGCTTGCATTTATTTATATTAGTAGTTTATTACATTTCATATTGAAATGTGTCCAAAAATGATATAATAAATCCTGTGATATTATTTTTGTATTTAATATTTCTACATTAATAATATAATAACACTTTAGTGATCCTCTAAGCAACCACTTCATTGGTCACACAGCAATTGTCATTTTTCTCATTAAAATAGAAAGAGAGAGTGTGTTACTTAGGTATGTATGGGGGATCAGGAAGTTTTTTGCAATGGTACTTAAAAATATTTTTCAAGAAAGATGCAAACATTGTAGTATTCTGTTAAGGACATAAATAAAAGATTGACACACAAAATTTTTTAATTAGGACACTTAAATATGTGATAATAATTTCTCAGAGCTGGAAAACTTAAAGCTACACAAAATTTAAGAGGAAACTGCAGAACTGGGATTGAAAAGTATTGACAGAAAGGAGCAATGAGAATCAGGCAGGGTCTAAGAGTACAATATGTGAATTACTTCATGCTAAGTTAATAATTGCTCCATTTGATTCGTTTACAGAAAAAGCGAGAAGAGTGAGAAATCAGATCAGACACATTTGTCTACTGACTAAGACTGCAGGCTGCAGTAGACTCTGAGTGAAGACAATGTACTGTATATGTTTTTCATGACAAACAGTTTATTCTAGATGCACTATTACACCATTACTGACATACACAACATCAGAGAATAACCTCAGCTATAATTTAGGATATTCTAGCTATACAAAGGAATTCAATTCAATTGTATATACATGATAAATGTTCTAACCTGAGTTACTATTAAAAGCCAGATTTGTTTATCCCTTATGGCGTCAGGGTTGTTCTTATGTCAGTCTTTACAGAAAGAGCTCAATACATGCAGCATAAATCTACATTTTCTCTGTTTTTAATCTAATGAAAATATACATCTAGGAAATATGACTCAACCATATATAAGGACATAGAAAAGCAAAGTGTTATTAAATATGTATACTACTGACTTAATTATAGGAGTTAAGGGGAAACTTGAGAAAACTCGAATTTTTTGGTATGTTTTTCTTCTCCTTAATCTAATCAGACAACACTAAAAGCCCAAGAGGTATATAAACTTCAGTAACTAGTTATATTAAACCTGTGTTTACTTAGATGATTTGTATGAGATAAATAAGTAATTACCCAAAGGACATTAAAAAATGGAATATATGAGACTGCATGTGAGCAAGCTAACACAAGGCAGAAAGCTTGACTGGTGCATACTTAATAAGAAGAATTCCCAGTGCTTTTATATCCTGTTCCATTCTATAGAAGTCCTTATATCACCTTTATCACCATAGTAACTCAGCACTTTACAGTCCTCTCCTTCTATCCGTAATATTATTTTATAAGTTTAGTAAAGGATAAAGTGCTTCCCTGATCATCCACTGTTTGGTTCCCTGCCTTGTGGGCATCCTGCCAAGAAGTATTGTGAATAATGTAATAATTCAGCAATCTTCTAAAAACAAAAAGTAATCGCTGGCTTATACTACTGAACTATCAATTTCTCATTGTATTTCATCATAATATTTAAAAATTAACTAATTAATCGTGAGAGCTTAATATCTTTTAAATACTTCATAAAAATTTCTGTAGCCTTCTGAGGTGGAAGAATCAATTATTATGGTCATAAACCTTGTACAGGTTGAAGACTGGCCTTAAAGTGTCAAAACACGGCATTCAGGAGAGACAATATTATTTAGGTTTACTAGAGGGTATTTTTCCTATCTTTCTCTATTAGACTACTCCCAAAAGGAGGCAAGGTGCCAAGAAAGCAGGTTTTGTAGCCCCAGAGTGCTCTATTATTAAAATAGGAACAGTCATAACAGATTAAAAAGAATAAGGTATTTTCATTTGCATCCATATCTAATGCTTTGAACTGTAGCGTTTGAAATGGAATAAATATATATAAATATATAACTTAAAAGCATCATTTAAAAGGAAATAAAATTTGCAGTTAATTATTTCCATACAAATAGGAATGTCAAAGATTATATCGGTGAGTAATTTGGACTAAAAAATTTAGGATATTTGTCTTTTGCTTAATTTTTTTTCCAAGATACAACCTTCATAGCTTCTAAATATGCATTTGGCATACTTTTTTTTATTCATACTGAAGCACTGTGCTGAGAGGCTTTGTCAAAAAGCTTGAGTTTATCTGCCTGAATACAAACATTACTATTTTGAAACAAAGCTGACATTTCTAGTGTTTGATCCTTTAAGTGCAGACTGTCCTAGCTTTCATCTAACATTGCAAAACATCCTCCTCATGTGTTACAATACTTCAGTTTGATCCAGAGAAGCATTTTATTTTTTTATTTTGAATGCAAGTTTCCCAAGTCCACATTTTGATGTGTTTTTATTCTTAATAGAACTTACTCTTTTTTACACAGTTTTACTTAAGGTTACTGAAAAAGCATCAGAAGGACAAATTTTTTTTTCAACTATAAAGTGCTATTGGTACATCAACAGATATCTGGTCCCACTAAACTCTTCCATAAGAAACATAATTTAAATTAACATACTAGCTTTAATCCATTAAAATTATTGTCATGACTTGTGCAGCTTCATTAATTTCAATCGTGATCTTTGCTTTCTCAAAGGATTAAGGAAACATACAAATAAAAGAGCACAAAATTCATCCCATCATCCAAGAACTGCAGTAACTCCTGAGAGTGACTATGTGTGACTCTCCGTGCTGATTAGCAGGTGAGGTGGGACCAGATCCTTTGGTTAATGCGGCCTGACAGAGCTTCAGGATGTGATTTGTGGATTTTAAAACACGAGATGAGGAGTAACTGGAGCAAGTTAAGTTGTTCAAACTATGCTTAAATATTTACTGTATATTTCCTGCAAATAAAGAGTTAAAGATTCCTGCTCTAGATAGATGAACCTAACACTTACAGAAGCCTATTTATCCAGCACTGCAGGCTCAGTGATTCTTTTTTCTGCCTTGCCTCAGAAGGCATTTATATGCTTTCTCCACTGTAGGGCCTTTTCCTAGTGAAGTTTTTCCATGAAGATTATGGATTTCCTTCTCCAAACTCCTCTGATTACTCTTTCCTTACTCACCTGACAGCCGAGCAAGATTAAGCACCAATGAAGAAAAGGAAAGGTTCCAACACAAGATTCTTGTAGAAAATTGACCTTTAGTTTTAACCTACAGAGAAAGCTTATCTAGCTAAAGGACAGAAAGACAGAAATAAACCCAAGATATATACCTGTAAACTTCCCGTTAACATATCCAAAGCTCTTTATTTATTAGTTAGTCCTGGGTTGACCCTGTTTTGACCTTGGTTCCACAAGTCCTCTCTTTCTGCAGAAGTTCTGATTCTATTTTAGCACAATGGCAATATTTGGGATGGACATAAGTGTTACAGAGCCAACAGTGATGAAATGACATTGGTTCCAATTCTCCCGAGCCACACAGGCTCGCAGTCCTTAACAAACCTCTCTAGAGCTTCTCCCCCAGTGCAGGTGCCAAATGTGAATGCAGTGTAGCCCTTCTGTTCCTAGCAGCAAATGAGAAAATTTCCCTTTCAGACCATGATTGAACAATACAGAAGCTAGAAAGTTACAGATATGTTGTCTTAAAAGAAAACTTTCCGAAGTAGTGCCAGAAGAGCTTCCTTTTTTTGGGTATGTTAATGTGAATTGCAATTATTTATAATTTTGTACAGAATGCAGTTTTTAAAAATCCCAAGTCTTAGTTGCTTATTTCAGGAAGTGAGTCAGTTTGGCTCTGCTTTGATTATTTGGCAAGCTCATATCCCCTTGCTGTTATGTACATTTTAGTCTGCATGTCCATCAAAGGAACTTGAATATGATTATGTTTGGCCCAGTAGGTTCATGTCTTTTAGAACTATAACATTACTTCACTTGAACAATTATTAGGGCTGCAGAGATGTAACTACAATTGCTAAATGGGATAATGCAAAATGAATGAAGCAAGAGAACCCCTGGAGGCTTCTTGATGTTTACTCTTTCAAGTAATGCATTCTTTTAAGCCTGTCAGGTCATCACAACAGAGAATTATTTAGGGAACTGTGTGAACAGTATTGCTTCACAAGTCTTACAGCCACCCAGAATATAAAGTGTGCGTTATACAATTCAAGTCATAAATAGAGATTTCCCTGTTTTCTGCAAACCAGTCTCACTACAATAGCTTGTCTCATTACAGCAGTGCAAATACGAAAGCAAAGACGTAAAGTAGCAACATATTGTTGTGCTTTATATGCTATTTGCAAACTCTATTTACTGCTATAAATAAAGCTAACCTACTAGGCTCATTATCTCTTATATTCTTCTGAGGATAAACTGAGACTGTGACGTTTCATTCTTACCCAGTATCTTTTAATAGGTCAGCTACAGTCATGCCATTGCTTAATGGTGCTACATGTTTTAACTCTGAATAAATATATGCAAAAATAATTAGCTTTACAGCATAATAGGTGTATGAGACATGTTACAGTCATTGAGACTGCATTCAGGAAGAATTGGTCAGACACCATTCTTTTGTGGAGTTTTTACACTATGCTTAAAATATGCATAAATAGTATTACCTGTCCAATAGTACTTATCACTAACAGAATAGGAAAATATATTTGAAGTGAAATATAATATATACAATTCAATGGCAATAGAGCTAATCTTTTTTGCATTAAAAGGGCTAATAGTCCCTCCAAAGCTGAGAAAGATCGAGGAGCATTTTCTAGAACTCTTTTAACCACTCCAAGGCTGGGTGGAACAAGAAGCAACCATATCATCTCTGCCCTGAACAGGGAAGAACTTCTTGATGTGCAGTCATTGGAGAAGGCAACAGGGGCTCATGGATCGTTCTGTGACCTTCGAGGGTGTAATGATATGACAGAACTGCTATGCCTGTGCCATGGAATAGTAAATTAAGCCAATAACATTTACCAGGATACACAGTGGCAACTGTGCCCCTGATCTCTGGGCTAGCAGGAAGCAGAACTTCTTTTAATGGTTACCATCATACACTCCTAAGGATTGTCTGCTTCCAGTTACAACTATCAGCACTGAACATTAATATGTAGAATTTGGGCAACAAATATATTCCTATCAACAATGTTGATACGTGTTGATACGTGTTAAAACCTGTGCACTGTGAATAGGAACTGGGAAGAAAAGGTGACTTTTAGAACTGTGGCATAAGTAGATGAAAGTCATAAAATTCTCTAATTTTTAAAAATTATTCCAAGTCTGTACATTGAGGACCTAATAAAGTATTGTAACAGGCTGCTTAGAGAGGTTATGTAGTCTCCTTCCTTGGAGATTTTCAATAGCTATCTGGACATTCTAGAGCAGCTCCAACTTATTGCTGACCTTTCTCAAAGGAAATGAGCCTGGATGGTCTTACGAGTTCCCCTCCAACATAAATGGTTCAGTGATCTTATAATCTTTGGGGTCACACAGGCTGGCTGTAAGCCTATCTTTTACACTTGGCACCAATTGTAGATGAAAATAATCCAATCTCTCTCTCTTCTGCTGGATCAGACAATGGATAATAAGAGGCTCAGGTAATAGCTTTTTGCTGAAAGATAGAAGTCCAAGCAGAGTTGTCTGCTGAAGTCCTGCAATGCAAGTTTTATCTTTGAAAATAAATTAACAGATTCCAGAATTATTTCACATTCAAAGTATATGAATCTGATGTGGAGTCTTAGAGCTCTGTTTCAAGAATATAATTGCTTCCATTTTCTCCTAAATCGTGGTATGGAAGGGACAAAATACAGTATAACTAGTTTTTCTCTCTTCTCTGAACACTCCAACATGCTTATTTTGAAACAACTGGATTCAAAGGCTTTGATGTCACTGTCACAGTGGCAAAATGTAGATTATTATTTCCTTACTCTTGTTTGATTGCTGTTGCTGTAATTCTTTCCTTTCACTTATATCTTATTCCACTGATGTGTTTCAGTGTTATGTACACTGTTAGTTTACTTACACGCTCTGGGCGACAAAGCACCATTGTGAAGCAGTCAGTTTGCTAGTCTATCTTTAGCATTGCTGTGGTTATTTATTATTTATTCCCATCTCATCACCTCATTAGAGGCAATAAATGTATAAAATTCCAGAGCCTGGTGTGTTCCTCGACTGTCCCCATAGTCAACACAGTCAAATACATATCCAGGTGAATGATGAAATATTAAAATAAATTGCAACAAGCATCCATAGAAAATGCTACCTCAGTCTTCATTCTTGTATTCAGAGAGAGAAGGTATCCCCTGATGAAAAAGCTTCTTAGCATCTAGCTTTGTCACTGTTGACATGTTCTGGGGGAATGAGGATATTTCAATGCAAATGTGTGGAGGAAACCATAATCTAAACATTTCAATCTTCCCACCTCAAAAGGAAACTGGAAAACTCTAATTACAAACTGCTTTCCCATGGAGAGAAATACATGCTTCCTTCATGTATGGAATTATTCCCCAGTCCCCTTTTCTTTCCTACCTTGGATGAAAGGAACTCGTGTCTTCTCTCTTTGCGTACTTTAATTTTCCAGGTCTATTATACATTTCCTAACTCTTGTGTATCTAGAAAACTTACATGAACTTCCTTAAATAAGACTAAATTTTTTCACGTCTTAGTATGTAATATGTTAATCTCACAATGACTCTGTGAAGTAAGAAATTACTATAATTCCTTTTCATTAAAAGGAAACTTGGGCACCAATCCTACAAAATAAAAAGGGTGCCTGGAGTGGGAGTTGGATATATAAGCCAATGATGGCACATCAACATCCCTTCTTTCACAGAAGACCTTAGTCATCAAGTAACAGACTATTCCATGGGGATATGAGTGAAAAAAGGAGGTACAATCCACACCTGCTCTAGAAGCTGTGAAACTACTTAGAAAATAATGTCACTGGATCATGAAAAGCACAACTAAGTCCTCTATGCTTAAGAAGCTCAGGCCTCTCACTTCAGTGCAGGTTTGTCTTATGAGGTGGACAGCTCCATTAGATGCATCATTTTTAATACATGGGACATTGGTTTCTCCCCCTTTGTAGATTCCTGTGGCTCCTTTCAGCTTCCTCTGGCTCCTGTTGCCCATCAATAATGTGATGGCACTACCTTATCCTTTGTTCCCCTTCTAGCTCAATGTCTGGAGTACCAGACAAATCTGTTAGAATAAATAATAATACACTCTACAGACTGTAGAGTTCATATCTGTTCTTGTCCTCTAGGCATTGTCCCCTGACACTTCAGTCTCTTGTTATGCGAATATGAGGAAAGGCAAAACCACAAAACTGAAAACAAACACCAAACAAACAAACCAAACCAAACCAATCTATAGAATGAGTAACACTGTGGTATTTATAATGAAGTCTCTATTTAACTTTGACACAAAACCAAAATTTGGATGACCTAGATGTTAGAAGTTTATTTAAGAGTTTGCATGCTGTTGCTTAAAGATTTAGAAGGGTCCTTCTGTAAATTCACTATATCAGTACAGTGTACAGGACATGAATGACAATCCACTGGTTTCCAGATTGCATAACAGTTGCTTTTATCCTCTGATAGAAAAACAGAGATTGCAAGGAGACATTCAAAAACATAATGTATCATATCAAGCCAAATTTTGCACATAAAGACACAGTTCAATCTAAGCAAGTAAAACCATCAAAACATCTCTGGCACCACCTACAGAAGTAATTCAGTATTAGCTTTAAAGGTTTTCTGTTGAGAAAAAAAATAATGAAAAAAAAGGAATAAAGGTAGGAAAATGAAGATGAGTGAAAAAATAAACAAATAAATAGATAATTTCAAGAACTAGAATTATGTGGATGCTCAGCTTCCTACTGATAAAGTGTTGCTTAGTAGTAGCTGCTATGCTTTCCATGCAACATATTCAAACTCCAAAGTGTGCTTACACGCATGTGAATGGTCTCCATGAAATGATTAAGTGACAAGATACAATCTGTAACGTGTGGAAATCAGTCTTTACTGTGAAGGATTTTCTTTCTAGTACTGGAAGCCCTAGTATATAGATTAATCACGTTTTCACAGCTGGATTTTGAATAGAGCCTCATTAAAGTGATATAAATATACACCATATTGTTGTGTCTTTTTTTTTTTTTCTATCTGCATCAAGATCACTTTGGTACGGAAGAATGCTGTTTCATTACATCCACTCCAGCTGTGCTCGTCTTCCAAAGTCCTAACGCTTGCCAAATGTAAAACTTAGCACTTGCTCACAACAGCAGGTTAAATAAAGTTTGATTGAATAAAAGATAATATGGAGAATAGAGTAGATAAGGGAGGGGATAAAATGAACTTTATAATGAAGACAAAATTTTGGTTACAAATATTCTTCATTTCTTTGCTATTCACCAAGGGTGCTGTGGTTATTACCATAAACAAAACAGACACTTCTAAGTCTCATAAAAATGAAAGTAAAAAAAAAATGTTTTGACCCAAATGACAGATAGCAGCAGCAAATTCCATATAACGTATGGTTGTGTAAAAAGGTACAGAAACAGCATGCTTTATGGTTGATATTGTGCTCAGACCTCTATGAGAAAGTATTTCACAATAAGTGAGCTGAAAAACTCAGCTAGGGCTTGTGCTTAAGTATGGGTATAAATCTGAGTGAAAAAAAATCAAATAATGAGCTCAGTGATGTTAAAGACAAAATATCCCTTTGATTTCATCAGGGTCAGACTTCATTTGTGGATTCCTTGGAGGCAAAACAGGTATTCTGACATCATCCAAACACAGGGCCGTGGCACAGCTGTGAAGACCCATAGTGGTCTGCAGTCCCAAAGGACCCAGTCACTGGGCTGGATGCCCCGGGGCAGCCAGGGCACTGCTGGCAGACAGACACCTGACTGGTGGATCTGTTTTATCCTTAGAACTGTTTATACTTAGCTATACCAAGTGTGCAGCATCTCTGTGTCGAGTTCTGCACCTCACTTGGCACTTGATGAAAAGAAACAAGGTGTGAATATGTTTATGGAGTATCTTAGCCAAAATATCTATTTTCAAGATGCTTTATAATTTGCAAGCTAGCACTTTTATCCCAAAAGTTACTGTGTAGTCTCCTGGTAGGTGTAAGATTCAACAGTATTGCTGTCTATATTCATATTGCAATTTTTATGAGTATATAAAGTGTCTATAAACATTCTTTATTGATACTCTTTATTGAAAGTAGCTCCCTGATGAAATAATTTCAGTTGATTGCACTGATGTAGCTTAGAGGGAAATTAGACTTGAGATTGATTTTACATCATTGCATTTCCTCAAAGATTTCTCTTTCTTATCTAAAACAAATTGTATATTACCATTACATTTTGAAGTGAATGAGTAATTAATAAACTGTAAATTGTTATGATCACATTAAAAAAAGTCTATTCCTGTAATAAGAGCAATGATTCACTGTTCACGAGTGAGTTTAGGCCACTGACGTTAAACGCTAATTCTTCCGCAAAACCAGAGCAAGAATGATTTTCTTTGTGAACTGCAATATAAAATTCCAGTAAACAAACCATTTAAGTAGTGTAGGAGTCCCACAAATATAAATAATTAGTGAGCCCAAGTCCCATATTGTTACAGAGGGCATTGGAGGGTATATAATCCCACCCAGAGAGTGGGGAAGTAAAGGAGAGCTTTAACTGATGGACTGTAGAGTGCTATCCAGGGATCACCCCATTTCATGTGATGGAAACAAGAGTGGAGAAGGAGGGGGATTACAACCTCATTTGTCAGTGAGTTCTTCCAGGTGCAGCATTTAATATTTTTATCAAAAGCAACATGTTTTTATTCATGGGTGAACAGTTGAGCACCAGTGACATTATCTCCTGCTGCTACTAAAAAAAAACTAAAACAAAGAACCTCCAAAAAATCTATGAAATGACTATAAGTGGAAAAAGATTATGGAAAAAACAATCTCTTGTCTATTTTCAGCTCATTTTCTTGTTACATTTGATAGCACTTTTGGTATTGTCATTTTCACTTTCTCTAAATTAGTAAGTTTTCTCTCTTCTCCAGGAAAAGAAATTTATGTTGATCAGGCTCTAGTTACTTTTATCTAAGTTTTTTTAACTGATCATATTGCACACTCATGGTATCCTCACTAACAGATTACAGCTAAGAACAGGGAGGAAGAGCTGTATCTATTGTCTCTTATATAGGGAGTACTAATCTACTCTATTTTATCATTTCTATAGCAACTATTACTAGTTATTCTGGATATATCCAGTGTACATAAGGTCAAAACTAAAGGTTGCTAATGTAACTGCAATTTCTTTCATAACAATAAGTTTCTGTACAGAATAAATCAGTTTTGTGTGCTCTGGGTGGGTTTAATTCAATTAATTTGAGATGTCAATTAGTATGGGCCACATAGGTTTTGTTATTGCAACAGTTTAATAGTGCTTTCCCTTGAGTGAGAAGATGATTTTAAATTGATCACTTAGCAGTTAAGAGGTCTGTCAGTTACAACTCTGCTTCCTGCCTTCTGCGGACTAGGTGTTTTTTGGGATGCTATGGAAAATAATTTTCACATAACTGCTTTCCTCTGAATTCATGGATTCGTTGTAAATGTCACTAGTAAGAGGGAAGTGTTCTTATACCGTTGACTGAGTAGTTTCTTGGTGGACTTGTTAGCAACCCTACATACTCTCAGTGACAGTGTTGCTTTTCAGTCTTCCTATGAGATCGGGTAGGGACGGAAAGAATTGTTTTCTTTTTCCCTTTTCTATTGTTTGGAAGCATATGTTTCCAACATATGTTTCCAAGCATATGTTTCCAACACTGCTGATGTCATATTGTCATTTTGTTTTAGGAGGCAGATGGACTTCAGAAACTTTTTTACTAATTTATATAGTGAGGTTACATTGTGTTTTCTTCTATTTTTTGCTTTGGAATCCTTACAGTATAGTATGGTCCTCTAACAAAACATTACAATCAGATCACAACTTCACTCAATGGGGTTAAAGAATGAGCAATGAAAACTTTGTATGATGCCACAATCTGTGAGTGCGATGACCCGTGCCCCAGTAAAGAAGCTGTATGATTTTAGTAATAATATCCAAGAGGAGTATTCCACTAAACTCATGCCACTGACTCACTGTTTGATTAGATATGGCACACAACAGCTCCAGTGAAAGAGAGGCAGCCTTCAAGGATAGATTACAAGACTCTTCTTATGACAGATGTTCAGAAATCTCTAGAAGGTAGTTGATCCTTTCTTGCAGTTCCCACTGTCATCTATACCTCATTTTTCACTGCATTGATATTTATTTGCTAGATCTTCCAAAATATGTGTACAATAGGTAGATGTGTCAATACCTTTCTTAGGCACACAGGTTTAAGCTAGTCATTGTTGTGGTCAGCATTAGAAAGAGTTATGGTTTTCAGAAGTTACTTGTGGCTTACATACTTCTCTGAACTCTACATCCACACATATACATGTATGTAATCAAATATAAATACATTACAATGCATTTTGGATTTCAAAAAGAGTGGAAGTATTGTAAGTCTGCATCTTGAAGCTGAAAACAAGTAACATTTCAAACTGGGAGTTTTAAAGGAATATTTTCATCCTTTTTTATCACAAAGTTTGAAAAATTATATTGCTTTGTATAGAGTAGACAGTATATGTTAACTTACACAGTCTCACATAGCATATTGTTAATAAAAATAGAGTAATCAAAGTACTCACAGCCACTTAAGAGTGAAATGATATCTTGACACAGACTCTGAAAACAGATTTTATTTCAGAAATTAAAATAATAAAACGACGTTTATAATGATGAAGAGATATTACAGATTCTAATAAGTCATCTGGTAAAACTTGCCATAATAGCATCACTTTCCAGGAAGGTAAGATTTTAGGTAATATTTTTTTTGCTAGGCCTAACCTAGAAGGTATTGTAATTAAAGTGTGTTCTAAGTTCTAAGGGGGAAAACACCTTGCTCACTTCCTCTCCTCAGTATCCTTTCTGAAGAGATCCATGTCTTGTCTCAGAATTCTCTTTTTTCCACTCAGCAACTACTCCATATCTTTCATGACGAGCAGAGCTTCAAACTTGCACACCACTTCAACTGAATTTTGAAGAGGAGGGAAGATTTTATGTTATGTAGACTATGACCCTCTTCATATGCTACAGGCTGTTCACCTGTAGCTCTGGAGCACAATACTACTGTGTTAAAATTCTTTTCATTGGCCATTATAATCCCAAAATATTTCACTTCTGACAGCTTTTCAATTCCCCATTCTGTACTACTGAAGTAGATTGTTGGAGTGGTTCTTCCATTTTACTTTGTTAAATATCGCAGTCTTTTAAGACTACTTTTTCCAGTTTGTCATGATCATTTTGCATTCTGTTAGTCTTTCAACATGTGCAGTCCTTCCCTTATTGAACATCGTCTGCAGTTTTCTTGACACTTATTTGCAAGTCTTCCAATTCTCTGATTTACTAATACTGTTTCTTACAACTGTAAAGTGAATATGACAAACTGATCTTGCTTCTGCTGACTACTAAGCAATTCTTTAAGTCTGAACTACAAAGTTAAAGTATTAACAAAAAAAAAAAATAAGAATATATTCTTAATCAACCCAGAACATATACACTCTTGGACACAGAAGGCAACACAGTTTTTCTTTGAGTAATATATAAGTAGCATCAAAATAGTCTAGATGATTGCATCAATAACTGGTTTTTAATTTTGGTTAAATATTTTTTTTCTTACAGCAAAAAAACATAAACTTTTTTTGCAATCAAATAAAATACCTGCTAGAATGATCCAGAACATTTAATTCGGGCATTTGGTTTGTTTATTATTCTTGTGTTTTTTTGGCTTTCCTTTAATTCAAAAATGAACAGTGAGAAAATGTATAACTGAAATACTTGTTTTAATTAATAATTTTTCCCAGTTTTTTTCCAGTTTTCTTTTTCATTACCTTTTGAAATCATCACATTTTGAAACTGCATTACTTTAAAAAAAGAAATCTTACAATGAGAGAGTTAAATACTGAAATAAGATCATCAAAAGGATTGTGAAATCTCCAACCTTAGAAACTTTCAAAACTCAGCTAGACAAGGTCCAGCACAGATGGATCCAATTTTCATCTAACCCTGCTTTGAGTAGCAGGTTGAACTATATGACATGCAGTAATTTTATCTAAATTTAAGACAGGACATGCATATTAAAGATGAAAAAAAAGCAATAATTTGTCTACTTCATAAATATCAATTAATATTGCAAAATTAATAAGCTACTATTTTTTTGCCTGATGTGCTTGTTAAACACTCAAACAGGTATGTTTATTAGCTGAAGGTAGGATGGGTACATTTCTTGAATATCTTGCACAATGAAACAACATTGCTTGGGCAGGGCCTGATGTTCCCTGGGGCAGACACAGAGCCCTGGACTATGGGCAGGATGAGGGGAAGCCATGCCGGGGGCACAGTCTTATCATAGCATTTCTTCTACCAAAGTGTCCTGGCATGCAGTTATTTTTTAATGGTTTCAGAAACTGCTATTCTCAGCTCACATAGTATGATAGATGTTGCCACTAAGGTTTTATTCTTCACTAAGACTTTATTCTACAGCTGCTCATCCTAGGAAGCCTCTGTGTGCCATAGTGTGAAAATCTACACCAACAAAGGATACAACTCTTTGAACTCACCTGTCTTTTTTTTTATTATTATCCAAAGCTCTTTCCCTTTTTAATGACTTCACTGTTCACCCACTTGGCTATGTCCAGCAGGGGATTGACACTACATTCTTAGAACAAGATACTGAATCGCACATGAGTTGTCTCACCCAAGTCAGTGTCCCTGGGGTTTACTGGAATCAGTTGAAAATAATCTGGCAAAGCTTTCCTTGTAGAAAATAGTTCAAATTCCTACCTTCCACCTTTCTTCTGCAACCAACCGTCCTGTTTGAGAGATGAGCAACAACAGATGGGAAAAATATCAGTAAATTCACTTCTGACAAATAATCTGTGAGGAAGTGTCTGTGGAACAATCTGCTTTCAAACTCCAAAATTTCTTTGAGATGTACTTCATAGTCTATCTGAGCCTGAATTCACTGAGTTAAACAGCTTTTCTTTTGCTCAGGGACAGTGTCATGGTTAACTCATGATCAGCCACATTTTCTGAAGTGAAAAGCCTTAGAGTTAAAATTTATGAAGAAAAAAAAGACATCAACACGTAAACTATAAGCCCGAGTTTGCAGTTATATTGACACTCAATAATTCCAGTCCACCAGCTGTTCACTTTTTTTTTCAAAGTGTGTCAGCATCTCCTGATAGGGTCTGTCTCTCAGTACACATTGTGGCCTCTCTGCTTTTCCACCTTTGTTAGCTAGAAGTGACTACGGCATGTTATCCCCTGGACCTCAGTCGAGGTGATACTTCCACAGATTTACCACCTGCAAGAGTGATTTGATTACCTTCTAGTGACTCCAGTTGCTACAGGAAATGATTTTGTTAGGCACAGATTGCAACAGTATTAATGGTTCATTCATTTACTGTATTGGTCATGTCTGAATACAGTTTTCTTTAAAATTTCCATGCCTCCAAAACAACACCTCTTTCAGGATGATCCAAGGTACAAGCAGAATGTGTTTACAACTTGCATGTGTTGTTTCATGCTCTAATTCTACACAAGAAGAGAGAGGTTGCCTGTATTAGATCCTGTTTTCTAAATGGCATTGCTGATAATGCTGTGAAATAAATTAGTTTAAATTAGCCTAGTTTGCCTATACGGTTCATACTCTTCCCACTTGGCACATTTTGCTTTCACTCAGAAAATCTGCATAATTACAAACCTTTAGCTGATCCCCACTATATTGTGAGAATTGTTGAAACCTTATTGCACATTTTGTAGCTCTAGTAAATGCAGTAAGTAGAAGCGTAGATCCACTAAAGCCAGGGGAAACACTGCCACAAGGTCAATAAGACCAGATTACCTTAAATGAAAGAGTTCTTTCCCTTCTCTTATGCATCCTCAAATCATTATCTCTGCACAGTTATTTTGGGAAGATGAACAAGTTGCTTCATAGCAAGAGCATAATTCTGAAATTATGCTCACTAGATCCATTAGGTTGCTGTGTTTAATTCTAGGTCTTGGTATCTGATTGTGTGCAAGGTTCAAGATACATGCAAGGTTCCATCCAGGTTCCAATCAGGTACTCGCCTTTTCAAGAAAATCTGGACACCACTGAGAGAGGAGTTTGTTCCAGTGTCCATTTGCTACAGCCCACACGAATACCAGCAAGTCTGAACTGATTAACTGATGGAAAATGCTCCGACCCCACCATGGCATAGCAAAGGTGCTACAGAAGCAGCTACCATGTACTCTCTGGCTAAGAAGGCAACAAGCTATTTTTCAGGAAGGGTGTTTCAATGAAATTTTGTGATTATTTCAGTAATTTTCATAATTTCACTCTTATCCAAAAATAATTCCCAAAGAATTTGAGGTCAACTTCAATAAAATAGAAAGAAGAAATTGTGATTGCAATTACAGTGAGATATGTTGTTTGAATCAGTAAGATATGACATGACAATTTACTCTCAAAAATATGAAATAGAATTGCTCATGAAGAGACACAGACACATTGAATAAAAAAACCCCTGAACCAACAGAGGCAAAACCACAAGATTTTTCTCCCCACTCTTTTTAGTGAAGTTAGAAGGGAATTTTTGCTTTCCTACAGGATCACTATGAGTTTCAGATTCTAGAATCTTTTTTTTCCTCCCAATATTATACTCTATACAGGAATAAAATATTCAATATAAGAAGTAATAGTGTGCTTAGTGCAATAGCAGTAGAGTAATAGCTTCTTTAAAAGGAGAGGAGTAGAGGATTTCTAGAAGAACAGAAAAAGTTTGACAAGGAAATAGTAAGAAAATTATAACTTTTTATTTTATAGTATCAGGAGCTAACAGGTAAAAATACAAAATTACACAGATAGGAAACATTATAAAAGGTAATTACCTCTGCTGTTAATAAAACAGCTGTTGTCCAGCTATCTCCTTTGTGTGAACCTGCAGGCTAGCCAGATCAGATCAATGACTCTCAGCAGGGTTAAAGGAGCCGTGTAGCTTCATTAACTCTTTGGAAGAAGAATCTGAACACTGAAAAAGAGATATATTGAGATACTCTTCTTTCCATCTTTTTTGGTTCCTTTGAGCTCTTAGGACCAATCCCTGTACTTAAGCCAGAAGAAATGTAAGATTTCAAGTAAATTATATTAATGTAATGTCTTTAAAACAACAGAAAGCAGGGTATTTGTTTATAAATGTAGAATATCTAGTGTCTAATGGAATACACATACACATATCTTAATGTGGTTTTGGTAAAGAGAAATCTAGACATTGGATCAGTAATAACTATGTCAAATCAGAATCTACCACAAACTCATTTTATCCTATTAGAAATCTTGATTTACGACCAACTCACAAACATATAATTTTAGTATTCACTCAGTGCTTCATTTCAGAAAGGCTCATTTGCTACTTTTGAGCAATTGTCCTTCCTCCTATTTCTTCTTTAGCCTCAGGAATTTTAGAAATATGTAATGGTAAACTCAGGAAATCCAGTGCACATCTGATCAATAACAATTTTACCCACTTTTACCCAAGCTGCCATCTGTTAGATAGGATGCAGTAACAAAAAAAAAAAAAAAAAGAGAGAGAGAAGAAATTAAACATTTCACTGGTAGAATTGCAATGTTGTCTTGAATAATTAAAATAAAATATCTCAGAAGGCAAAGGTTTCCTAGAACTGGCACAGACTTATTTGAATAATGCCCTGGAATAAAAAGGTTAAATGTACATCAGTGATATGTAATGAATATCATATAATAATGATCATGCTGCTTTTCCTGTCTCTCTCTCTAAAAGATTATGACATGTTGAAGCTATCAAAATAGATGTGTTTATATAAAACTGACAGTGATATGTAGTAGAGGTTAAAGCTCTCTGAAGATCATATAAAAATAGAAGAGGAGGTATCCTTCACAGAGTCCCAGAAGGATCATGGTTTTTTTTAATTAAAAAAAAAAAAAAAAAAAAGAAGAAAGAAAAAATCGAGACCATTGTAAACAAGATTTCTCCGTGAAATGAAATTAAGTATGGCAAAGTGGTTCTCCAGTAACTGTGCAAATAAAATTAAATTAAATTAGCATTGTTAACTCTACCAATTCTTAAAGACTAAGCAGTTAGAAGTCAAGATCTAAAATGCATCTTTTAATTGTCTATTAAACTTTAACATTTACATACTCAATATGAAAATATCAAATGTGAGCGATATATATTTAATTAATCATGTATGTTTAAACTTACAGTTGAAAGTAAC
The DNA here is from genome assembly GCF_025592945.1 of Manacus candei. Lineage (NCBI taxonomy): Eukaryota > Metazoa > Chordata > Aves > Passeriformes > Pipridae > Manacus > Manacus candei. The sequence goes on along the minus strand of NW_026138059.1, from coordinate 9,586,656 downwards.
CTACCACCAATGACTAACCAGAAATATAACTCAGATGAAGCTTTTTTTGCAGTCCTGTTTAGCACCTTTGTAACATATGTTTTCAGTGACTTAGAATTCATTTAATTACGTAGTGTAGTGTGTTTATTTGCTCCAAGATAGATTTAAAGTTAACTCAGAAAAAAGAGTAAGTGATCCTTTGCTTCCCATGCTAATGGTCACCTGCAGATGGGGAGTAACAGCTTTCTGGTAACTGTAAAAAGCAACTTCCTCACCTCTCTCTCTCTCGCCCTGAACAGAACCTGTACATCCTAAAAGTTGGTATGTGATTTTTTTGTGTATAAAAGATAATAATGTTTACTAATCTTTCTGAGATATTTTCGAGGTTAATGGAAGAAAAATCATGTCCAAGATCAAAGCTTTAGGATTTAATAAAGTTTATGACAAATAAAGAACAAACAATTGTACAGAAATATTATTCAGGCAGCCCATCAGTCAGTTTTACAGCTGTCTTAAGTAAGGATGGATGGCATATTGGCAGTGCTGAGGTATTTTAGTACCCTTTTCCTCTGTGGACTCTTCCAGCACTTTCTCTCCACCAGGTATCCAAACACTGTGAGTGTCCAACTTCTCCCAGCTAGCAGGAAGGGCAAGAGCAGTGTCTGATAGGGCCTGAAGACACCTCCTTCTATGCTGCACCCACTTAGAGGGTACCCTGCAGCAAGTGTCTTTCTCACTCCGCCTTCGATGGCGCTGTATTTAATAGTGTGGCTGTGACCTTCTCTGTCATCACATTTCAAATATTTGTGTTTCTAACATGACAATGTGAAACTTCAGTTAACTATTTTCTATAATTTTGTTATCTGATTCCTTTCAATTTTCAAAGAACAAATAATACAGGTTATTGCTAGAAGTTGTTAAGATGAAGGCCACTTCAATTTTATTGTCAGAATTTTGGCGGTGGAAGGAGACTGGGACACACACACACACACATTCACATTCACAAGGGAAATGCATTTACAGACAGGGAACAGATGGGGGAAATCTTATGCTTCATTGAGGCTGGTGCTCCCTGCACTACTTAAAGAATGTTCCTCCTGAGAATCACAGCTAAAGTTTGTTTCAGGTTTTGTCCTCAAACTGTAACAGAATTTAAGGTATAGTTTTGACCTAAAAGTTGTGAGCTGAATTGTCATAATTTTTATACTAAAGGAAATTCTTGTGTTGATTTTACAATTTTTGATGCATGCTATACAGCTTTACTTTCATGCTTCTGGAAATAACAAAAGTTTGTGCAATGCTAAGAGCCAAAATATTGCACAAAATCCCAATTAAACTTTTCTTGTTTTCCAGAAAAATAATCTGGCTAATTTCAAACATAATTTTGGTTGGGAAAAGCAGCTCAGAATTTGTCATAAATGTCATATACTTGTTCAGACCAAAATTACAAACCTTTAAAATTCATTTTTTTAACACTTTTACTGTCAATGTCTTTGCTAGAGTTTCAGGCAAAATTTCACAGTGAGACTTAAGTGAAACCACAACACAGCAATACATACAATGTTGATGGACATTCAGAAATGACTGTGCATTAAGACATAATGTATGTTCTCATAGTAAAAACTTCAGATATCAAGAATATTGAAACTGACCAGCAGTGGACCTTTTAATAGTACAGAGGAAATAATGTGTTGGAACATGATGATATTGTCTCATATTCTGTATATTTTAAGGCTGCAGGTTTCTCATGTGGTAAAGTAATCAATCCCACGTGCACTATAAATGTCAATTACTATATATGAAAGTTAATGTAAATTTTCCCTCTTGAAACAAGAAAACAATATTCTGTAAACCTGGAGAAAGGCCACCATACTGTACGAAAATGTTTTCAACAGTTAAGCAGGAAAAAGCTATCAACAAAAGCAAGAATTATGATCATTTAAGCTGTTACAAAAAGATTAGCAACAGTCCTTCCTTGCCATATGCATGTAGTTAAAAGTTATTTTTACTGTACATATTGACATTCATCACCTTACAATTTCCCATGTACATGAATAATTATAATCAGGGAAGAACTAAGAGTATTTAAAAAATTATGCATATACCTAAGATTTTGCAGCACATTATTTTTTCACCTGAAGTTGTACAGCAACATTTTGAAAAAATAATAGAGCTTTAACTCTGAATTGTTGATACTATATCTTTTGACAACTTGTTTCAAAGGTTTCTTGGTTTTATTATGAATATTTAAGCTAATGCTACTAATTTTTAAGCATTAAGGGAGGGTAAGAAATGGATGTCTTGTTGGCATCTTTGATAGGGTTTCCTATTCTTCCTTACACTGGGATAGATTCTAATAAACTTTTCAAACTGTAGTCAAAATGGAAATCCAAAATAAGATAGCACTTTATCAGTATTTATCACAGAAAATAAAGTGTGAGGGAAATGTCTCTAGAAGGAACAAAAATGAGGACTTAGTGTATATCCTGAGTATATACAGTATGTCTGGAAATCTTAAATGCAGAATCTGGTAAACATGCAGTATACTTCAGTTCCCAGCTTTTAGCAAAGAAAATAGAACTGTTTTACATTAAAACTGTCAGTATCTCTGAGGGTTTGAGTTCGTTGCTTATTTGAAAACAGAAAAATTCTTGAATACATCACGGGCTGAAAGTTCAGACATGTCTGAAGTATTTTAATCTGAAAGCACTTGTCCTTTTTTTTTATGTCTTCTAGTATCAAATTAAAAAATAATTTAAGTGGAGAAAGCAATTACTGAGAAACATAAATTCAATCTCGTGGACACCAAATGGCTTCTGCTATTTTTTTCTGTGACAACCCAGAGCTCAGCATTTGCCACCCACGTGCTGTTAATTAACACGCTTGTGTGTTTCCTCCACTATCATAGAATCATAGAATCATTAAGGTTGGAAAAGACCTAGCAGAGGTAGCAAAGAGACCCAGCTGAGAATGACATGTGAATTGTGATTATTGCACTGGATTGCACAGATGTGCTTAAAAAATAGAATCTCTGCAGGTGTTTCATTTAAGAACCTAAAACTAAGAATTTATGTTTCACAAATTAAAAGAGGGAGATTTAAAATGAAAGAGGGTTTATAATTTCTCTCTTCCAATTCCTGCTTTGTTAGGAGGGTTAGGCTACCCTTCTGCCTTTTGTTTCATAGAAGTCTGTGTTTGTCTAATTGTATTTGTCTAGTAGCCTTTTTAATAGAAAATCAGAAAGTTACAACCACAAATGTATTTTGTGACATTATTTATCATTATTTTTTATTTTGTGTTTTTAATACATTTTAATAAATAGTTTAAATGGTACATTTTAGAGAGGGCGACCGGATTTCAGACATTCCACAGGCTATAAAAACGACATAAGGTATAATTGCAAATGAGGTACACTTGAGACTGCAGTCTTAGAAACAAACATTGCAAACATTATCTTGGTATTGAAGTGTTGAAACAGATGCTATTTTAATAGTCATATTCTTTGAGAATGAGGATTATAGCCTTTTCTGTGTATTGATATATGAAATTCAAAGGTTTGCAAAGTAAAGCAGGTCAGATCATAGAACCATTTGGGTTGGAACATCAACTAGATCAGGTTCTTCAGAGCCTGTCCAACCTGAGCCTGAATGTTTCCAGGGAAGGGGCATCTACCAGCTCTCTGGACAACCTGTTCTAGTGTTTCATCACCCTCATTGTAAAAAATTTTTTCCTTTTATCAATTCTGAATTGACCCTCTTTTAATTTAAAACCATTACTCCATCACAACAGGCCCTGCTAAATAGTCTATCTCCATCTTTTCTGTAAGCCCCCTTTAGGTACTGGAAGGCTGCTCTAAAGTCTCCCCAGAGCCCACTCTTCTCCAGGCTGAACAGTCCAAACTCTCAGTCTCTTTACAGTAGAGACGCTCCAACCCTGATCATTTTTGTGATCCTCCTCTGTACCCACTCCAACAGGTCTAATTTTATTACCTATAATCAATGTCTTATTTTTTTTTTCCATTATTTGGAATATTAGCCACATAGATTTGTTCTCTATTTCCTCACACTTTACCATTTATAGTTCCATCCCAACCACTAAGAGTGTACTATCATATTGCAGCTAGGCTACAACTGTTCTCACACTATTTGGGAACCTTTCATCTTTTGTTCCCACACTACAGTTTGGGAAATCGTAACTTAAGTTCACAGGTTGCATAATGTGCAATGTTTAAAAGACATGAGATGTCCTGAAATCTTGCTGTAGTGCAACATTGATCAATACTTTCAAGCTGCAAATCTCATGTCAGAGGAAAATATTAAGTTTTCAGAAAAGTCAGAGAAAAAAGGGAATATTCCCAGTGGCTGCCCTCTGGTTTCTACTGTCTTCTGTATCTTCTCAGTGTCCATCCTTTCCTTATAGATATCTGTACCAATGCTGTGGCAAATTATTTCTGTATATGGTTATTTTTTCACATTAGAATTATAATATTGTTCTAATAACTTACTGCTAGTTCTTTGCAGACAGTTTCCAAGGTTAACTGAAGTGCTGCTTGAGGAAGGGAACTGCTGGCATCACTTTAAGGTAGGTGTAATCAATACAAACTTGCAAAGTGAAATACATTTGATACATTACCCCTCTGCCTAACTAAGAGAGAACTAAAAAAAAATTAGTGTGGGAGATCACACTAAGACTAATACAAACAAAAGAAAGTTACAAATGGTTTTAAAAAGTACTGGTCCATACTGTCAGCCTATGGCCTATACTCCTTTACTATCCAAACTGCTTATATGTTGGCTCTCACACTGCCTAACAGGAATGAATTTAGGCCCAGCAAGAGACCAGCTTAAATTCAAATCCTTCTAGTTAAGAAATTTGAGCCAAAGGGTATAAAGAACTGAGACAAACCTAATGAGCTAAACCATGCCATAAATACCTGCTTTAAAGTAATAAGGGCAAAACTCATCCACTATGATTAAATAGGTCCATGAAAAAACATTCTTGCAGTAGCATGGCTGCTACTGCAGCTATTTGTTAGCCCATACCATCTGCTCCTTTATATCCTTCTTTATAGCTCTGACTTTCAGTGAGATGTGATTACCTCACATCTTTATTATATAAAAAGAACTGTTTGCTAGTTCAGTGTTCAGGGGAAAAAAAAAGTTTTTGTCAGTTACTCATCAATTTGCTCATCTGTTTGTCCTATGCAACATGATGATTTCAAGTCTGCTGACACTGTTACCCAAGGGAGTATGATTCATGCAATAATTTTCCTTCCTTCCTGCCTATTTTTTTTAAATTTACTGGAACTTTGATATATCCCGTATATATTTTTCACGTTAAACTATTCTGTCCCTACTAGCACTACAGGCATTCATTTCACTTTTAAAATCTTTCTTTTTTAATTTATTTTAGATAGGAGGCTTATGAGTATTAGAAAAATACTTTCAATTAAGATGGCATACAATTTTGGTTTCATACTCTTAACATCCCATTCTTGCCTATTTTCTTTTTCTCTTCTCTTGGAAAATGAACTCTTTCAAGAATAGAAACTAATATTCATAAAAATACCTTTTTGTTTATAGATTCTATTATTACCAAGATTATGAAAGAATCTTAGCAAGGTGGGTAGTTTCCTCTTTTTCTGTAGCATGTTCCAGGATACATGGTCAACCAGTGACCTTCTGAAGTAGTCTCCTGATACTGAATCCTGTAGTGATTAGAGCACAGCTTGTTGAAGGAAACCCATCAGCAACTTCTGCGTGGAGCGAGACAGGACTTCCTGCTTCCATGGCAAAGGAAAGGCAGCTGAGGAAGAGACTATGCTAGCAGTGGTTTCACTTTAGTGAGCTCAAATCATGCGAGTCTGAAAATGCACAGCAAAGTATTGAACCTGGCAAAGACAATTCTTCATGGCTGCCTGATTTGTGTGCTAAAATGGTCATAGCTAATTTCTTCATGCTTTAGATGAACTGAGCTGAGACTTAAAGCACAGCCTAATCCAAAGAGTAATGGAACGGGGAGTAAGATGTTGTGGTCAGTCCTCATCTTCAGCAGAGTGCTGGAGGCAATGCATGAGGTTAAGTGGTGTTTAACTCTAAGCACTGACCTATTTATTAAGCCTTCATTTGTTATTTCTGAAAAAGAGTTTTCATCCTCATGATTTGGTGGGTTTAGAAGAGTTTCCAGATTACAAGTGCAACGTCATTTTGGTCTCTCTCATAGGAGCCCTTGTGCAGGATTTTTATGCAACGAATGTGCCATTTTTCCCAGAGAAAGCTGGCAAGTTGTGTGAAACATTTCTTTTTACTTTATTGTCCATTTCTCTTTTCCTTCATATAGCTTGTCTTCTCCTTTCCCGGTCCCAGATGGCTGCTCTCTTATATTCACCACTTGCCACAAAAACTTCCACCTTTGTGCATTCTTTTCCATGCACTTTTTTCTCTTCTTATTGGTTTGGTGTCCTTCTGAACTTTTGGTTTCCTTCTTAACTTTTCCTTCACAATATTAGATTTTTTAAAAAAAACTGCTTTAAACAAACAAGCATAACTGACTTCAATGCCCCACTTCCCCCAGATCTGTTTCTATGCCTGCCTCACTTCCAGTTCCATTCGAAACCCCTTCCCATTTGCTGCACATATGACATCCTAAGGGAACAGTTGGCGAAGCTGAAACTGTCCTTCAAGGACTCTTATGTCTCAGATAATGTGGTAATCCTTACTTTGGCCTTTAAAACAGCATCTTCTAGACAGTCAGAATGTGGATGCAAGTTGACTGTTACCACATCCATGCTCTTTCTCCTCTTTCATATCAAAGACTTCTTGTGATGCTAGCCTTTTGCTAGAGATATTGTTATTTTTGGCTGTTTCTGTGCCTCTAGAAAGGAGCTGAGTCACACCTGAATCCCCTGGAAGGAAGAAAAGGAAGTACTCTTACACCTGTAAGAGATTTGTTGTTTGGAGGCAACACCCTGCCTCAACCTGTTTAAGAGAAAATGCTGCACTGCAATGCTGTAAGTTACACACAGACACTCCGGATAGACAGTGAAGCATTCAGAAAATCATGGGAAACTATTAAGTCATGATTTAATTGTTTTGCCTCTAGACCAGTCCTCATGCTTTTGAAATTTGGGAACTGAGAATTCTGTCACATTTTTGATACTAATTCCATTAAATTTATACATAACAGCATTGCAGACATTCTCCATCATCTCACAATCCTAAATCTACATCATCAGACATTTTAACCAGCTTGGAAGGTTCTGTACACAGTTAAAACCATGTAAACAGAGTTAACAGAAGGCCTAAATTAAATTAGAGTAGATGTCAGAATACGTTAAGATGTCAAATTAGCCTATTTTCCAGTACTACACAGCAGTGGAGCCCTCTAAAGGTTACAAAAAAACCAGATTGCTTTCTAGCTAAGCTATAATATGGTCAATTATGTACTTAATTGAAACAATAATCTATATTCTCCTGTTTATCTTTTTTTTTTGATGAGTTAATACAACAGTACTGTATCACATGCTACTGTGTTAAATTTAAATGACATGACTGCTCTAAAAGGGTATCTTCTACCGTACCTATCTGAGTTAATGATATTGAATGATAATGGTTGTTGCCAATTGGAATTGAATTAATATGTGTCTACATAATGAGCATATATACAAGAAAGTCAGAAGGTTTTGGTGCACTTTTAGCATTTTCACTCAATATTTTGTGTGAAGATTCAGCTACACTTTTATAAGAAGGTTGCTTTTATTTGAGAGGGTATATTCTCCATTCTTCAATTGAAAGGATTTTCAAGTGACATTTCTGAGCTCTAGGAGGCTGGAATTGTCAATATTGATATGTATTAGCATCCATAAGAATTTGAGAAGCAGTCAGTTGAAAAATGCAATAATAATATCCATTTTTTTTTCTGCAATTTAACTTGGCATTTATTTTATATTTCTTGATCATGATTCAACCACAAAAAGTTGTCTTTAAGTGCATTTATGTTACTATTCCCGTTATAAATACGATATGATTCGAAATTCATACTACAAAAAAATTCTGAAAGACTCCAGTGTATTTCACTCCACTGAAAGTGTCAAAATTGTGTGTCTTTTTGGATGATTTCTGTTAATGTTGAAGTCTTGAAAGTCATAAAATCAAAACAGGCTGAGAGAGTTGGGGTCAATCAGCCTGGAGAAGAGAAGGCTCTGGAGACACCTCCAGTACCTAAAGGCATCTTACAAGAGAGTTGGAGAGGGATTTTGACAAGGGCCCGTAGTGACAGGAAAATGGGGAATGGCTTCAATGGCTTCAAACTGAGAGTGGGTTTAAGTTAGGAAGTAATTCTTCACTTTGAGGGTGGTGAGACAGTGGAACAGGTTGTCCAGAAAAGCTGTGGATGTCCTAGCTTTGGAAGTGTTCAAGGCCAGGTGGAACAGGGCTCTGAGCAACCTCGTCTTAGTGGGTGGCATCCCTGACCATGGAAGGGGCCTGATCTTCAAGGACCATTCCAATCCAAACATTCTATAATTCTCTGAAATATCAGTGGACTTGATGATCCTTGTGAGTCCCTTACAACTCAGAATATTCTGTCATTCTGTGAGTTTCTTCAGAGCTTGGAGAAGAATGTGCTTTTTCTTTTCTGACATAAATATATAAATCAATCTCTTCAGTGTTTTTCATTCAAATATAAAATTTGCCAAACTTTTTATAAACTTTATGCAAGGTAATGGTTTAGGGAATCATAGTTCATTTATAAGCTATGTGTTCTGAACATTTTCAAGTTCTTTTTTGTAAGTATCAGTTACTGACAAATCAGTTTCTGAAAGAGTTTTATTTAATAATATTTTGGAATATTTTTACAAAAACTTCAAAGAGAATTCCATAGAAATCATATACCATTATAATTGTCATTGCTCACATATAAATCCAGTCAGCTAATGTTATATTTGTTCTTTCTACAACATGAAGGAAGCAGAAAACTTGGATAACATACACTATATACTAATTTATTTGAATTTTTGATTGTAAAAATCAATAAAACAATTTGCTAGAAAGAAATCAGTCTCATGAGTTTTTTTTAATAAATTAGCTCTTGTTAATCAGAGGGATGTTGTGTCCCAGTCTGCTAATATTGTAGAATGATTAGGCTAATTTAGGATTTAGGGGCATTGAAACAATAAAAAAAAGATAAAATTGAACTGTTTTGTTTGTGTTGACCCTGCGACTTAAACTAAAACAAAACAAAACAGACTCTGATTACTTACAAAAGCTGTCACTATCAACATAAAAATCCAACATATTTAAGTAATGCCATCAAATCTAACCCCATTTTAAAAACACTGCTGTGGAACAAACGTATTTAAACAACCAAAAAGCTTGCAGTGTCCTGGGTTCTGCTAGAAAATCCTTTGCCATGAAGAGCCAAAGGCTTCCATATTATTTGTTTAGTACATCAGTTTCCTGATTCTTGTGATGCTTTTGCTTAAGTACACACCTTACAAATCACATTCTCTCCAGGATGGCTATAGGAAGCTGATCACTCTCACCAATCCCTAAATCAAGGTGAAGAGTATTGTATCAGAAACTCTTACAGTTACAGACCTAAAATGGTTCACATCTTTTAGATCCTACCAAATTAAACCCCTTCCAAGCTTAGTGTTCTTTAAGATCAAGGGATACTGGTCCTAACTATATGAAGAACTTCATGTCCTGCTCTGTTGATTAGAACTACTTAGGTGTATTTATTACACGATTCCAATACTGACAGATAAGTGTGATTTCAGTGAAGGGTCGTAGCCTAGATAACTCTTTGTCCAGCTGAACTTCATTCTGCATCCTCTTGGGTCACTGCGCAAACTCTTTTTGCTCAATCAGAAGGGAGGAAGGGTATACAAGATTATATTTCTTTGATTCAGGGTTGGATTAACAAGTGTGTTACAAATGACACTTGGAACTTGTCCATGTGTCTTGTTTCAATCAGTTCTCCTGAATGCCTTGTTAATTATTATAATGTTTTCAGATGAAAAAGGCAATATATTTGATCCTGTCCTGTTAGTTTCAACTGGTTCTAACTCTGAACAGTGCCAAAGAAAACAGGACGATGATTTCAGTGGGACCACTTAAAATCAGCGCTTGTAACAGTGTAACATATTACCAGTTACAGCTCTTTTCCTGGTTTTATTTATGCCTGTGAAAGTATATGAGAAACGTTCCTACAGATCATAATTACATGAAACAATAAACACAAATATAGGAAATGTACAGGCCTTCCTTTTGAGCCCCCTGAGGTATTTTCTATTCAACACAATGCTGTTCTGGTGTTGCAGCAAAACATTGGTGTAAGTATGGCCACAATTTGGAGGACCTAGTTAGAAGAAGGTAGGTTACAGAACAGAGGTTCCTAAAGCACATCGGTTTTGAGTTACAAGGCTGGCATTTCTCAAGCATGTTGTGGGTTATAAGTGCCTAATCTTTTTGGAGTCGTTATGTGTATGTGCAAGCATGTAACTCATAGGAAGGGGGCCAAAGACCATGTAAGTCTATATTCGTCAAGAAGTGGTGTGTGGAAACAGAACTTGGATGAATTCCAAAGGTAAATAAAAACAGAGTTAAAACCCAGTACACAAAGGAGAACATCAAATGGAGAACACCGCATATATACCTTCCCAAATGAAGTCATAAAGCCTCTGAACACTCCAAAGCACTGTTTGCAAGGTGGTGGAGAAAGTGACTTCTGAAAATCTCAATCATGACTGTAAGTGACTGCTAGTTATGTCACGTATCAAGGACAGACCTGGTAATAATGTATTATGCAAGGGTAAATCACAAAGAAATAGAAGACACACATTAGTTCATGAACCAGACTGCTTCAGTGAACTTCCCTGCATATTGTTCACACAATAATATAATTATTTTTCATTGTTATATTTCTTCTTAATTGGTTGAAGACCAGCTCCTCCATATGAAATGCAACTATGAGCAAGCAGAGTATTTATTCCCTCGCCACATTAAGAAACTTTAAACACAAAACACCTCCACAGTTCTGACTCGAAGTATATATGCACATCATCACTGTGCATTTATGCAAAAGAAGTACTTTTTAATGTAAAATGCAAGAGTGTCAACAAACACTTGAAAGCGACTGCAGATGCATCTTGGAGCTCAGACAACAGTTTATGCTTTCAGAGGCTACAGTCCAAGGCTTCCTGGCCATTTCAAAATGCTGCTGGCAGTATTTATGAGCATGGTGAAAAGCTCTACAGAACCATTTCAAAAGGAAAGCTTTGAATCAGCTTTTGCATGAGATAGTGACATCCAGTGGTGAGTTTGGTCACCTGTAGCGATCTCTTCCTGATGCACAGAAAAACATCAATACTTGTGTTTGTTGAGACACATTATTTAAAACATATTTTAAAATATTAAAAAACATTTAAATAGAAAAATATACATAGTATGTGAGTTTTCTAAACAAAGAAATATACTTTGATACATTAATAATAAAAATGGTACGTCCATCCAAAGTGAAAAATAACAGAATCACAGAATGGGTTAGAAGGGACCACAGTGGTCATCTGGTCAGACCTCCCTGCTTAAGCAGCATTGTCCTAGAGCATATTGACACAGAATTGTGTCCAGATGGTTTAATCAAGCTTACAATAAAAGCAAACAAAAATGTCTAGCTGTATTTGAAGAAACAGAACATTCTCTACATTATAGCTGTATTCTTTCCTACCTTGTTCAGACAAAAAATCACTACTTCCCTTTTTCCTGACATTTCCAATTCCTATAAAAGAGTTCAAGATCTGAGATGATGATTCTCAACATCCACAAAGCAATTCTTCATAGACTCTTCCTCCATTTAAGATTCACAGCCACAGCTTATCATCATCTAACTCTAACACAGCTTTTCTAGAATAGATCCCTCCTTTCAAAATGCAGCTGTTGAAAAGCAGGAAGACTGTCCTTCAAAGTTCTTTGTTTAGAATACATGCAAGACTGCAGGAGAGCTCAATTTACTGTCCTGTGCCTTTCGGAAATAGGTGGGGTTTTTTAATGTGAGATGGAGATACACATATTTACTAAACTACAAAATACTGCTGAGGAACAGAAATTTTAAGTCCTTATTGCATCTGTTACATTTTGTCTAGAATCATGAAACTCACTGGACCAAAAAGTAGTGAAAAAACATCCAGGTTAAGGATATCGCATTTTAGTGGATGTGGCAAAAGAGAGCATGCTAGGTTCTCATTTTTGGAAACTCACATAAGCTATTACTTTTTCACAGGGAACAAGGCCAACCTCAACCTCCAGTCAAGTTTATCAACTAAATTCTGATAATCTATCTTTTCACAGATTTATATGCAACAAAACTGCTTTCTCCTATGATAAAGTTGCCAGGTTAATATTACTTTCTCCCTTGTAATGTTTTCCCACACTGGCTGAGACCATGTGCTGTTGTGGACAGATACATTAAGGAAGACTGAAGATGTAAGTAACTGCCTGCAAGATACACAGACCAGTAACAAATCATCTCCGTCTCATCTTACTCTCCATTGGATCCAACTGAGCAGCTACCAGCTTTTCTGTATTCACATTTGAAAATGAAATAAACAGGCTCCTTCTCAAGCAACCCAAACTCAGGTTTCCCAATTAAAAGCAAAGGTATTCCACCAACCTTAAACATTTGGCTCTCATTTACTCATAAATTCTAAGTAGGCAAAACAGTCTCTAAATTCATGATCTAATTATTTTGGTTTGTCAGCAAGTAGGCCCATACTTCATGTTATTGCAGTATCACTTCATAAATCCAGACTGATGATGAAGAAAAGTCACACTTCACCTACTGAGGGTTTCTGTTATGGTTTAAGACACCTACTTTTTTAACCCCCCCCCCCAAAAAAAAAAACCCAACACCAAAACAAACAAACAACAAAAAAACCCAAAACAAAACAAAAAAACCCCCCACAAACAAAAAAACCCCACAACCCCCACAAAAACTTAGCTCTTGAACTTAGTGTTTCTTAGGCAGGGTTAGCTAAGCTTTAGTCTTTCCAAAATGTAGAAAATGGGAATATTTTTCTGACAAACATAAATGCACGTGCAAGACAAGGTCATCCAAGACAGCCATCAAGAACAAATTATACCTGACCCATCTGGTGGCTTTCTATGATGGAGTGACTGCAACAGTCAACAGGGGAAGACTGACAGATATCATCTACACAGACATCTGTAAGGGTTTCGACATTGTCCAACACATCCTTATCACTAAACAGGAGAGACATGGATTTGAAGGATGGATTATTTGGTGGAAAAGAAATTGCCTGGATGGAGACAGCCAGAGAACTGTGGTCAATGGCTTATGTCCAGGTGGAGGCTGGTGATGAGTGGTGTTTCTCAAGGCCCTTGCCTTGGGACTGGTGCTCTTTAATGTCTATCAATGACATAGTGAGATTGAGTGCTGCACACTCAGCAAGTCTGCAGATGACACAAAGCTGAGTGGTGCAGATGACACAAAAGAAGGAAGTGATGTTATCAAGAGAGACCCGGACAAACCTGAGAAGTGGGCCCAGAACAACCTCACAAGTTTCAATGGGTTCAAGTGAAAGGTGCTGCACCTGGGTCAGGGCATTCCCAGATATGAGCTCAAACTGGGAGATAACTCATTGAGAGCAGCACTGCCAAGAAGGTTATGGGGGTTCTTGTGGTAGAAAAGCTGGAGATGAGCTGACAACATGCAGTTGCAGCAGAAAGCCAATTGTATCCTGGGCTGCATCAAAAGCTGCGTGGCCAGCAGGTAGAGGGAGGTGATTCTGCCCCTCTGCTCTACCCTTGTGAGACCACATCTGGAGCACTGCATCCAGCTCTGGGGTCCTCACCACAACAAAGATGTGGACCTGCTAAAGTGGATCCAAAGGAGGCCACAAAGGTAATCAGAAGGCTCCAGGGAGACCTATTTGCAGCTTTTCAGTAGTTAAAGGGGGTTTACAAAAAAGAGGGAGTGCAACTTTTTACAAGGACAAGGGGGATCAACTTTAATCTAAAAGAGGGCAGGTTTACACTAGACATTAGGAAGAAAGTTTTTACTCATAAAATGGTGAGACACTGGAAAACGTTGCCCAGATAAACTGTGGACGCCCTTCCCTGGAAGTATTCAAGGACAGGTGGGATGGGGCCCTGAGCTGCCCACTCTAGTGGGGCCCCCCCCACAGCAGGGGGGTTGGAACTGGATGATTTTCAAGGTCCCTTTCAATCCAAGCCTTTCTATGATATATGGAAACTACATTTTTATGTTTGTGAAAATTTATCTCATATAACTGTCACATTTACTTTATACAGTTTCAGCAGTGAAGAAAGGTTTAAAAACACCAACCTCACACACAAGAAAGACAAAATACCAAACTATTTGGGGAAAGATTGCCTTGGATGTTACAAAATAAGGCACATTGTTTTCGATTGCAAGAGACTTGTTGTTTAGCTGCTCTGAACCACCTCACTTACTGTGAATCAAATTCATACACTTCACACTGTAAAGTCAAAGGTTTCTGATAGCAGGTGGTTATCAGTAACACATGATGAGGTACTACAGCTCCAAGTGTGTGACACTAAAACAGTTGTGCCTTGGTATTCTTTCAGAACAGTTCACAACAGGAGCACAACATTTGTGTGGTCATGCTTAGGATCATGTGTGAAAATTGCCCCTCTCCCAATCAAATCCTAAAAGCAAGGCTAAACTTTTTCTAAATCAGTCTGGGAGGACATCTTATCTATATAAATCAAAAAGATCTATTCCTTGGTCCTGAAGACAAGTGCCAAAGCCTGTCTTGCAGTCACATTTGGACAGATTCTATTAATTCCTTCCCAAAAGGCACATGCTGTCTTACCAGACCATGGTAAGACAGGTGTAACAACAGGTGTTCTCCATGCAGTTGCCACTACTCAACACTGCACCAAAAGAGAATGGTCAGAATGGGACAACATATAAACCTGTATCTATTTAGTTTGCTAATATAAAGTAGTCTTGTCAGTAGTTCTCAATGGAGCAATGAATGAGAAAAATGCTGAAGAGTCACGGGAAAGTTAAAGAAATGGATCCAAGACTAACACTTCACTACCCTTCCACAATGCTGTGAAGCCCTCAAGTAACAGTTTCACTTCCTTCCTCTCTAGGAGACTCATAAACTGTGTGAGTCTCCTAGATAGCATATCTCCCTTGAGTTTGTTTTTCCACTGCTGTGAACACTATTCAAGTAATTAAAATTAATTTCAGAAATACTTACTTAGCTTATAAACTTACCAATGGTCTGGGATTTTGTACCCAAGTGTTTTTCACATTAGTCTAAGTTCAGTTTTGTAGATCATTTGTAGATCATTTCCCCTATGTCTTTAATGAAACCTGCTTTAGATAGAACTGTACATCTCCAAACAAAGACACAACATTTACTAAATACAGACAGTTTGCCCTGTATTCACACCCCCCTTCAAATTTCCTTAATTCAATAAAAACAGGCTACTTGAAACAAAACTGGTCTTCTTCTTTTTACCAGTTAATTTTTAATTTTCAGTTATTTATTAAAAAAAATTATAGTTTCTTCCGTTTCTTTATGTTCTATAAACAAGCCAAAAACTATAAAAATTTCATCCAGTTTTAAGAAAAGATGTTTACCTATAAGCCTTAAAACCATGAACTGTAAATTGAAAAAAAGGTAGTGATCATTTTGAATTACTTATGTAAATTAAGTACAAGATTTTGCTAAACTAGGAATTTTTATAAAAAAAAGGGAAAAGTCTGATAAAAAATTAATACAAATTATTGTAAGACACAGTGGATAGTTTTATTTATAAAATGCCACTGGCACACAATACACATTTGTTGGAGAACATAAAGCTGAGTGGGAACAATTTCAAGCATGGTGCAGAATTTACAACCCAGAATGAGACATTCTACACCTGAATGGACACTACTTCACTGGACTTTACCTTATTATACTGGATATGACATCACCCTGGATTGGACAGTTCATCCCCAGTTATCCCCAGTTGTCCCCGGTTTATTATTGTACTGTTATACTGTTGTCTGTACCCCAGTTATTGTTTTTAAATTATCCACCATATTGTCTCCCTCATCCCCTCACAGTTTTCCCCTGTTTTCCTGGTCCCCTGCACCTGATTGGCCACTAAGTGCTGTAGTGCAGGGAGAGCTGCCATTGGCCCGTTTCCCCAGTTACATCAAAACTCCTCCCCTCCTTGCCCGGTTACTTAATCACATTCATCCCTAAGATGAGTTGTCAGTCTTATGCTCCTCCCTAGTCCAAACTCCACCCTTGAACCTACCCTATATAAGTTACTGTTACTCCTAATAAAATCGGTATTACTTCACGAGACCTCTGCTGTGTCCCGAACCCTTTTTGCAGTGCGGTGTCCCCATTCCTTTTCCCCGCGGGTCGTGGCAAGTGGCGCCCAACGTGGGGCACAGTAGAGGTCTCCTGTATCAGGAGAACTCCTGTGCAGCTACTGGGTTTCAGGCGGCTCCAGGAGCGGAGCTCGTCCCGCCGGCCCTCCTCTGCATAGTTGATGGCTGTGGACTTCGATCGAGTCGCACGGGTCGCATGCCTGGAAAGGTGAGCTGCAGGGGACATTCCTGACACCCTCACCCAACACCTCATCTCCGTAACTTAAACTAAGAAGGGAGGAATAACATCTGGAAGTGTTGAGAAACCCAATTAACATCATGGGACTCACACTCTCTACCTCCCAGAAATTCGTTTACCGCCGCCTCAAAGACTTTGCAATAGAGCACAGTCACCCGCTTGATAAGAAATCAGCGAAAGCTCTCGCCAGATGGCTTGACCGCAATGGTCACCAAGTTAGCGATAATACGTCATTTGATAAGTGGCAAGCCATCAGGTTCCAGCTATGGTGGGAGAGTGGCAAGGGTGACCGGCTCGCTAAGGAGGCGCTTATAGCCTGGAGGCTTGTTCTGATGGTGCTTCAGCACCATATGATGAGCAAGAACATCAGCAGTAACATCCAAGGTGCTGAATCCTCCAAGCTGATAGAAGAAAATAAACCAAGTGCAGAGAAGGACATAGAAAACATGGACAAGGACACTAAGAGTACTGGCACTGACACCTTCCACTCAGACAAGGACACTGCAAGTTTCCATCAAAATGGAGGGAGGGAAAAGAAGGACATCGGCTCTATTACACAAGATGGTGGGTGGGAGACAGACAGCGAGTCCCAAGATGGCGGGAGGGCGCGAAGAAGAGGATCGCGGTAATTTCGAAATGGCGTCAAGAAGGCGGGGCCCCGGGTTTTGCAGGAAAAATCAATGCGGGAAAAGCGGAGGCGGGCTCTTGTAGTTCCAGCCACAGCGGCGCCCCCATATACGCGCACACGGAGCCCCTCCCCAGACACGCCTTCTTCTACACCCACTTCCGCCACTCCAGTCTCTTCCCCAGAGCCATCTCCCTCCCGGAAACCACGGGGTGCAGTGGGCGGGGCAAGGGCAAGGGCCCAGGTCAACATCCGCCAAGATGGCCACGCACATAAGGCCCAGGCCACCGAGGCCTACCCCGCCTGCCGGTACCCTCACTCCAATTGTCACTGGGCGCTGTACTCCCCGGAAGAGCCATCTACCGCTCCGGATATCTGGAGAGCCTTCCGGGAAGAGGCGGCATGCGCCAAAGACACGGAGTTTTTACGGGTTTTTCCCGTATACTATGACGAGGGTAAAGCACCCGAATGGCGTCCAATTTCGTACCCCATGTTAAAAGATATAAAGAAAGCCATTGTGGAATACGGGTTGGGTGCCCCCTTTACCCTCGGGCTGCTTGAATCCTTTTTCTTGGCCTACACGTTAATTCCATTTAACATAAGGGCAGTGATGGGAGGACTGTTAACAACTGTACAAGCCTCGGTTTTTGAGGCGGAGTGGAGAAAGCAAGTAGTAACCTTTGTGAACGACCGAATGGAGAGGCGAGGTATCCCCCCACGGCAAGCCATAGACATGCTTTATGGTGAGGGAGATTATGCTCGTAGAGGGGATCAAGCACGATTGGATCCTAAATTGCTAGACGTATCTAAAGAATTGGCATTAGAGGCCGTAAAGAAGGTGGTCGATGCTTATGGGCCGACCCCCTCCTTTACAATGATTAATCAGGGCCCGAAAGAACAATTTACAGATTTCATAACTCGGTTGAAAGAGGCTATTGCCCGGCAAGTTCCTCAAAAAGAATGCCAAGAAATTCTATTTAATAAATTGGTCATTGAAAAGGCTAACGAGGACTGCCAGAAAGCACTTAAGCTTTTGAAAGATCCCACTCTACTAGAAATGATATAAGTGTGCAAAAATATAGGATCGAACTACCATAAAGCACGTCTATTGGCTGCCGCATTTTCTGGTCCTAACCATTGCTTTGAGTGTGGGGAGAAGGGACACTTTAAAAAACATTGTCCCCAGTTGTCTCAATCCACACCCGACTTACCCAAAACCTTGTGTCGTGGGTGCGGGAAGGGACGGCACTAGACCTCCAGCTGCCAATCCCTCACGAACATCAATGGTGAGCCATTCCCTCTGTGCCGATCACCCAGGTTACGAAAGCGAGTAACCTTTTTGTCACTACCGGACCTTCGGTCATGTGAGTGCAGGCCATCGGGAAACGGGGAGCTGAGCGCTCGGGGGAGCGCGATGAAAGAAGTTGCCCCCCACGTGCGCTTGATTCTGCGCCAACCATCGCGCCCAGCTACCCCGTAGTTCGGCGGCCGCTCCCTGACCCGGTCCCGGTGGTGAACCAGTGTTCTCCACTCCCCTGGGTCATCTTGTCGGTTGTTCACCCCTCCCTTCACCTTAGCTCATATGAGAAACTCGCCAGGGTTCAACCATCAACAACAGTCAACCCTGATGCCACTTATTTGATTACCTCACACTTTTCAGCAGTGGATAAAGGCATTATGGTAGTGCCTACCCTTCTGACTGGGCTTACAGATACTAACATCGCTGTCTGTTTATATGTTCATACCCCCCCTGTGCAGCTGGAGGACCGCTTTCCCATGGCCAAGATGATATCTATGGATGACTTGCTGTGCATACTGTCCTTCGACGAGGAGCAGTGGAGGAAGGACGAGAAGAAAGTCCTATGGTCAACAACTGCCGAATCCTCTCGCCCTCTATTAACATGTCAAATCTATTATTCACAGCCCAGACATCCGCAGCGAGTCAAAGTAGAAGGACTCTTGGACACGGGAGGAGACGTTACCATCGTCGCCTCCAAGGACTGGCCGCATGGGTGGCCTGCACAGACGGCATACGTGCAAGTTAGTGGCGTGGCGGGAACACAATACCCAGTCAGAAGCAAGGAGGTACTTACTGTTTATGGGCCGGAGGGCAGACCAGTATCCCTCCAACCATATATCTTGAACATACCAATCACACTTTGGGGACGGGACGCTATGGAGCAGTGGGAGCTCTCTCTGAGAACCCTGTCTCCTGAAGAAAATTTTTAGGTGGGGTCACTGAAGTGATGCAGTTCCCCAAACTGAGCTGGAAAACTGATGTGCCAGTTTGGGTTGATCAGTGGTCCCTACCAAGAAAAAAGCTGCAGATTTTAAATGATTTAGTGAATCAGGAATTGGCCAAAGGACACCTGGAGTCTTCCACCAGTCCCTGGAACACTCCAGTGTTTGTCATTCAAAAGTCCTCAGGTTCCTGGAGATTTCTCCAGGACCTGCGCAAAGTTAATGAGGTCCTGGAACCAATGGGAGCCCTCCAGCAGGGAATGCCGTCACCATCTATGCTCCCTGCTGAATGGCCCCTAGTGGTCATTGACATAAAGGACTGCTTCTTCCAAATATACTTAAATTCGGCTGATTCGGTCCGATTTGCATTTTCTGTCCCTGCCATCAATGCCTGTGAACCTCACCGCAGGTTCCAGTGGAAGGTGCTTCCCCACGGGATGAAAAATTCCCCAACGCTCTGTCAGATGTACGTGGTAGAAGTGTTGCATCCAATTCGGCAGAAATACCCACAATCGATCATCTTCCATTATATAGATGATGTATTGATTTGTGCCAAATCTCAGTTGGTTGTGAATAAAACGTTAAATTCAACTATTTCGGCTCTAAAAGATAAAGGATTGGAAATATCCCCTGAAAAGGTTCAAAGGGAAGCACCCTGGAGGTATCTTGGACTCAAAATTACAGAAAAAGCCATCAGGCCTCAAGCAATCGAAATTGACAAGCGAGTCCAGACATTAAACGACCTCCAAAAACTACTGGGAGCGATCAATTGGATCAGACCTGTGCTGGGGATCACAACCGATGATCTGCACCCACTGTTCGAGCTGCTCCGAGGAGATGCTGATCTGTCCTCCCCTCGTCACTTAACATCAGACGCAATAAAGGCCCTATCCACTGTTGAAAAGAAAGTGTCCGAAAGACAATCATGTAGGAGGATGGAGGGACTGCCATCCTCCTTGGTAATCATAAGGGAAGAGAGACAGCCTTTCGGCCTTCTAGGCCAGTTTACCGGCGACAAAAAGGACTTCTGTTTGTGGGAGTGGATATTCCTCCCGCACCAATTTGGCAAGACGATCACCACCGTCTCAGAAATGATTGGTAAGATAATATTCAAAGGTCGCACTAGGTGTTTAGAACTCAGCGGTGAGGAACTGGATTTTATCTACCTCCCACTGACTTCTGAACACCTAGAACAACTGTTGCAAACTTCCATTGATTTTCAAATCGCCATCGGAGGCTACCCGGGAGAAATTCGGCTACACCTCCCGGCGTGCCCATTTATTCAGAGATTAATCAAAATCCCGCTGAAACTAAAAATTGTTCAATCGGATTTACCCATAAAGAACACTAAAACCATATTTACTGATGGCTCTGGGAGAACTGGCAATGCGGTTGTAATTTGGCGAGAAAAAGACAACTGGCTACACGATATACATAAAGTACAAGGTTCTCCCCAAATCGTGGAACTTTCGGCAGTTGTGCGAGCTTTCCAAATTTTTAGTGGTGAGCCAATTAACATAGTTTCAGATTCGGTCTATGTTGTTGGTGTGGTCAAACATATTGAAAATTCATATCTAAAAGATGTGTCCAATCGGAGTTTATTTGAATTGCTGACTAAATTGCTATTTTTAATTCAGAATAGACAATTCAGCTTTTTTATTGTCCACACCAGGTCACACACCGCTCTACCAGGTCCTGTGGCGGAGGGAAACCAGCTTGCCGACCATCTGGCAGGTATGGTGGTTACTCCCAATTTATACCAACAAGCTAAGATTTCTCTTGAGTTCTTCCACCAAAATGCACGGTCACTACAGAAACAATATGGCCTCAAACTATCGCAAGTAAAGGAAATTTTGAAAACGTGCCCTGATTGTCAGATTATCACGCCAGTCATCCCGGAAGGAATCAATCCGAGAGGTCTTTCGGCGTTAGAAATCTGGCAATCAGATGTCACACACATCCCTGAATTTGGCAGACTAAAATATGTGCATGTGTCCGTTGACACCTTCTCAAAAATGATTGTGGTCACCGCGCATTTTGGTGAGAAGAGCCGTGATGTAAAAAGACACTTCCTGTCCGCATTCGCGAGGATGGGTGTCCCAAAGCAAATAAAAACAGACAACGGGCCCTCCTACGCGTCTGCGGACATGAAACGGTTTTTTGAACAATGGGGAGTACACCATACCACCGGGATCCCTCACAATCCCACAGGACAGGGTATAGTGGAGCATGCCCACCAAAACATCAAAAATTTGCTGAAAAAACAAAAAAGGGGGAGTATTGGCCTGTCCCCCCAAGAGAAATTAGATAAAATTATGTATGTTTTAAATTTTTTGAGTCTGCTGGAGGAATCAGACACTCACGCAAACAGAAGTCCAGCAGATCGCCATTTCGGGTCCAGCTCCACCACTGTAACCTCTTTAAAAGCTAAGATCATGTACCGGGACCCACTAACCGAAACATGGACGGGCCCTTTCCCCTTGATCACCTGGGGGAAGGGCTACGCCTGTATTTCAGGTCCGGATGGGCCAAAGTGGGTCCCAGCCAAGAGAGTTAAAATACATCACGAGTGAACTGCGCAGGAACCACAATGTGTCAACTTCGCGCTACTGCGATCTTCAGCATTGTCATCCTCGGACTCGTCCCTCTCTGCGGCATGATACCTCTGCAGGAGCGGATGAGTCAGCCCGGAGAAAACTTGTGGGTAACGCTGGCCAAGACTACACGGACACCTTGTGCCTGGCCTCGGCTAGTGCAGGGAGTCCATTCCGCACATGCCTCGTGGGGATTCCCATCACCCCTGTGAAGTGGAACTCCTTTGTATCCCAAACCCGCAACAAAGGAGCCATCCCACTTAATTCTCCAAATCTCGCCCAAACCATTGCAGCACTTAATTTTATTGACATTGCTTTTCAAGAGATTGATTTGTTAGGTTCGCTCCCCGCCACTGCCTGTGTTATTTTTCACTGGTATACTCAACCCATTCTGTTTACGCCCCACAACGTTACTGTAAACAAACCGCTTTACCGCGGGACCTCTTCGCCGTGGTGCAATGATTCAATTGCAACCACCATCCCTACAGAACACATCCCAAGAAACATGAGATTTCTGAAGGGATATTTCCTATTGTGCGGGGATCGGGCATGGCCAGGTATTAGGGCCTACCCTGAGGGAGGTCCGTGCACAATAGGAAAACTGGCCTTATTTAACCCGGCGAAGTTCCAATTGGTTAATGAATTTGTGTTATCTAAAAGTTATGAGAAAAGGTCCCTTCGGGTAAAGCGGGATTGGAGATTCCCTCCAAAGTCCCCCAAACCTCAACCCGGACCAAAGGTCACACCCCCACAGATTAAGCTCCAAAACTCCCTTCCTGAGCCACATGTGAATGTTGGAAGGCCCACACCTCTGCCCTTCCCAGAGGATTGTGACTCCAGCATTCATATCTGGTCAAGGGTAAAGAACTTTTGGGCGTCCTTCCCTATCTCTGGGATAGGAACCGCGCATGCTCTCTCTCTCGATGCACTTAGGTTGCTGGTTGACTAAGGAAGCGAATGCCACCACTCAAGCGATTGAGGGCCTGCTGGAGGACACCCAAAAGCTTAAAGAGGTTAGCTTGCAAAATCGAGCAGCCATTGATTTCCTTCTCCTGGCACACGGCCATGGGTGCCAGGAATTTGAAGGAATGTGTTGTATGAATTTCTCTGACCATGCCGAGTCGATTCATCAGAGTATTAACCAGCTAAAAGGTCTGGTCAGAGAAATTCACCAAGAGAAAAGTGAAGGGCTCGATAACCTCTTTGATTGGCTCCAGTTACCAAATTTTCCAAATTGGTCCAAGAAGCTTATTATGTTGTGCGTTTTATCCCTTTTTGGTTTAGTTTCTGTCTGTACTATTTTACCATGTCTGATTCTATGTTTGCGCAAGTTGCTGCTGAGCTCC
Organism: Manacus candei; assembly: GCF_025592945.1. Classification (NCBI taxonomy): domain Eukaryota; kingdom Metazoa; phylum Chordata; class Aves; order Passeriformes; family Pipridae; genus Manacus; species Manacus candei. The sequence goes on along the minus strand of NW_026138059.1, from coordinate 9,563,229 downwards.
ATCGAGGCAAACATCGCCCGCGTTTCAGAAAACAAAGAAGGGGGAGATGTTGGAGAACATAAAGCTGAGTGGGAACAATTTCAAGCATGGCGCAGAATTTACAACCCAGAATGAGACATTCTACACCTGAATGGACACTACTTCACTGGACTTTACCTTATTATACTGGATATGACATCACCCTGGATTGGACAGTTCATCCCCAGTTATCCCCAGTTGTCCCCGGTTTATTATTGTACTGTTATACTGTTGTCTGTACCCCAGTTATTGTTTTTAAATTATCCACCATATTGTCTCCCTCATCCCCTCACAGTTTTCCCCTGTTTTCCTAGTCCCCTGCACCTGATTGGCCACTAAGTGCTGTAGTGCAGGGAGAGCTGCCATTGGCCCGTTTCCCCAGTTACATCAAAACTCCTCCCCTCCTTGCCCGGTTACTTAATCACATTCATCCCTGAGTTGTCAGTCTTATGCTCCTCCCTAGTCCAAACTCCACCCTTGAACCTACCCTATATAAGTTACTGTTACTCCTAATAAAATCGGCATTGCTCCACGAGACCTCTGCTGTGTCCCGAACCCTTTTTGCAGTGCCGCATTCCCATTCCTTTTCCCCGCGGGTCGTGGCACACATTGAAAGTATGAAACTTGACTTATAAAGAAGTGAAATGCTTCACAGAAGCATGGATTCCTGAGTTATTCTGAATACAATCTCTCATTTACTGTAATTCAGAACACTTCTCCAATTGGTTTAAGCAGCAGAAGAATGGATACTTCATAAACACAGAGTTAAGATACAGTTAAAAATCACAAACGCAAATCACCTCGGTCTTAGTAGAAAAGTATCTTACAATGAGGGGCACAAAAACCAGTTGATTGGTTTCTCAAGTTCACAGTCAATTCAAATGTATTGTAGGTACCTGCTTTCACCTTGTCCACAGGCACATGTTATAAAGTCCTCTTGACATCAGACCTAAAAGTATCTCTGTTTCTGAATAATCATACAGAAGGACTGATTACCCAGACAAGCACTGTTATAACTGAAAAAAATAGCGTAAGGTGCTTTCACTTCTTTTTCTCTTTTTCCGCTTTCCTTCTCTGTTGTAGCATCTTTAGTTCAGTCATTACATTCAAAGTTCTGTAAACCCAGCTGACCTGAAAAGTAAGTATATTATGAAATCCACTTATCAATTTAATGAAAGCATCCATATAAATGAACATATACATACCACAATTATAACTGTATTCACCAGCAGTGGCGCTGAAAATACAAGCGAAATAAACATTCCTCTTGAATCAAAGTATTGGTATTTAGAAAACAATCTGAAAGAAATACAGTAAAAACGAGAGGAAGCTTTATTCAGTGTAGTTCATATATTAGACTTTCACAGTAGTTATTTAACATGGACATTGTACAAATCATCCTACTTCTCAGGATCCCCAAGCATAGGCCAGCATTCTACTGTATTAAGTCAGAAAAAAGAGGTAGTTGATATCTCATCAATGATGAATATTTATTACAATACCAGCATTTCTCTTCTTTAAAGTTTTATTGCAAAACACTAAATAAAACAACTATAAATTAAGAAACTTAGCAATGTGACTACAAGAGTACGTATATTTGTACCTCAGAAATCATTTTTATCCTAAAGTGCCTGCAATTACCTTCTTAGGTATTTTGTTTACTTATATTAGAAAAGATAACAGAAATAGTAAATGTAATAAAGCCGTAATTTAAATCATGTATGCCTGAAGTGAAACATAAAAGACTTACAGTTATCTGCCTGCATAAAGTAGTTTTAAATGCATAATTTGTAGTTTTGTCAGGGAAAGATTAGTTCAATTTTATCAAAGTAAGGTATCAGTTTAACTCTGGTATACAGGTTTAATAAAACAGACAAATTTTAATGCTTTTTATGCATACAAGTAAGTATATAAAGCAGCAGTGATATTTTTAAGAAGGAGTTCTTCAGCTTATTAAATGTGAATAACTACCAAAGAAAACCCAGCAAAAACAAAACCCAAAGTTTGCACCCTTTTCCTCTTAACCATAGCACTCTGCTTTTCTCTTAGTTCTGTGACCAGTTAGTTTACCACCATACCTATAGACACAGATTTTAAGCAGTAAAATAAAGGCATGCTAGCTACAAAAAATTATCATTTCTTATAAGCTAAGTGATATTTATATTGTATTGTATAGTTTTATTTAAAAAATGAAAGTGAAAGCAGTTACCTCCAATTCATGGCTGCTAATTCATTGATATATTCAGCACAGTACACTAAGCCCACTGTACAACAAAAGAAAACTATTAGATTCCGTATTTCTTTAAAAATAGTGCCATCAGTTCTGTGATGTATACTAAAGATGTGTACATACCAGATATTAGAATCCCTTGATCCTCAGAAGATCCTTCAATATTTAACTGCACAAAACCAATTCTGATTTAAATGTCTCATATAGTTACTAAAAAGTATTAAGCGATCACAAAACATACCCCCTATATTACAAACAAACAAACAAATGTAAAATCCTAGTCATCTTAGCTTACAGAAAAAGCTCACCATACAAATGAATACTAATGAAAAGACTCAAACACCAAACTGCTTTTTTTCCCAACAATCCTCTTAGTGACTGCTTCCAAGTTACATCTGTAAAAAGAAATGCAAGTGCTCCCCAAAGTTAGTATAGAATTAAGTTATTATTATACATTTTATGGTGTCACACTGTTTTATCTAACATTATTATCTCATGTTTGGGTACTAATAATATACAAGCACTTTGGTAAAATACAAACTGTTTCAACAGGTATACAGTAGAGTAGTCTACTGTAATCAGGTGCAAACCAGCATGTTCTTACTTGAGTTCAGCATATTCTTACTTGAATTACATTCAATATGAAGCCATCAAGACATTAAGAAAATGGCAATTTTCAGTACAATCACATTTAACAGAAAAGCAACACACAAAAATTTTAAACCTGAAACAAAGAGAACCCCCCAGATTCAATGGCTAAAGATGACCTGCACAAGGTCATAACTAGTCTGATGGTTGAAGGAGTGCTATCTTGATGTGCCATCAACTGGATTACCTGTGCTTGGTACTGTACAGTATAAACATACCTATGGCTGCTTGGTTGCCAAGGCAGACCAATGTGATAATTTCATAATTTCCTCAGCTATTTCTAATTATCTACAATACAAAATAATTTCTATTGCAGATATATAAAAAATGGTTCAGTTTCTCAGGTACAAACAAGGCTTGTACTCAATATGGGTAGTTTTATGCACTCTGTATTATCAGTAAGTTTACATCATTCCTAGGAGTCTAAAGTAAACAGCATGCCATTGGAAATTCTGAATGTCTAATACTAACACAGAAAAGGCTGTATTCTTATAGGGAACTTCAGGCCTGATGTGTCAAGAACAGGCCATTGTTAGTTTGCCCTCTATAGATCATTTAATAAATCCAGGTACAACTGGATGTAGAGACATTACATATAAGTGGAAGTACAGAAAGGTTTCTAGATTCCCTTTTTGGGAGTATTACATATTATTAAAACCTTAGCTTTAGCTGAGTTATTTGCCGTTTTGAAGAAGCTATAATTCCTCTACCAACAGGACTAACAAATAAATGGTATTTTTAAAGTCAACATAGTCTTCCAGTGGCTTTTTTTGCCTGCAAATCTCTTTCAATTGCTCATTCTTCTACCTCCACGCTGCAACCATGACAGAGTTGTGGTACTGTATAAGGAAGCACAACTCAGTAGAAAATCCAACACATGGCACAAGGTAGTGCTCATAATATATGGATCCAATCCAAATCTATGTGATCTTAATTAAACCAAAGCTAGCAGGTCTTCTGTCAGTCAGCTGTGAAGATATAGCTTTGATACAGCAAGGCCACTGTGGATTCTCAGGCTGAAGGCTGTCAAACCCTGAGATAATACAAGTTGTTACTCCTCATGCCATTATCATGGCTGTCAGTAGGGTACATGGTGAAGTTGCTGTGGAAACTAAAGATGACCATATTCACTGAACTGCAGCACTAGAACAAGACAGAGTAGAAAGCAACTGCACTCAGTCGATTTCTTTTCTGCTTCTCTAGCACAGCAACAATTTACTGGGAAGCTGTGATACACGCGGCAATGACCCTGTAGAAACCTTACTCATCCCAGATCCTCACTAACGCCAGAATTTTAAGTCACTACTTCATACGTTTTCTTGGAAAGAAAATAAATACACATTTACAGGTCACGGCAGATTCTACAGCACATCATCACCTACAGGCGCATGCATTGCTACCAGAGAAATACGAATTTGCGAGGACTTCATCTGCTCCCAAGCACAGCACGGTGTGCCCGTGCACTCACCCATGCAGAGGAAGTGCCCGACCTGCACCCGGCGGTGCTGCAGGGACGCGCACGTCAGGAGGAAGCACAAGAGGTGGAAGGCGGCCAGCCCCAGCAGCCAGGGCTCGGACCAGTCCGTGCTCTGCGGGCAGAACGAAAGCGCATCAGGCAGCGGCCGCAAAAGAGGCGTCGCCGGGAGCCACTGCGACCGGAGCTCCTTCGCTCCTTCTCCCTCACCGAACGCGGCCGTTCTCGGTCACAGACCGCGCCCCGCAGCCCTCCCGCGCCGTGCTCGGGAAGGAGCGCGCACACAGCAAGGGCTCTTTCCCCCCCGCCGGACGGCCCCGCTCCCTCAGAGAGCCCCGCAGCCCCGCTCCCTCGGCAGCCCCGCGGCCCCGCTCCCCCTCACCGCCAGCACGGCCGACAGCCCCGGCGGGCCCTGCAGCGGCGGCTCCATGGCGGCGGCGGCGGCGGCGGCGGCGGCGCTTCTCGCGAGACTCGGGTTGCCGGCTGCGGGGCTGCCGGCTGCGGGGCTGCCGGCTGCGGGGCTGCCGGCTGCGGGGCTGCCGGCTGCGGGGCTGCCGGCTGCGGGGCTGCCGGCTGCGGGGCTGCCGGCTGCGGGGCTGCCGGCTGCGGGGCTGCCGGCTGCGGGGCTGCCGGCTGTTCCCCTGGGGGGCGGTGGCGGCTCCTGGCGCGGCCCCGCATCTCGCGGGAGGGAAGGGGCGGCGGCTCGTCCCGCATTTTGGGGGACGAGCAGAAGTGGTTTCTCACACCTCCTCCTTAGGGTGGCACTAGGCCAGAACTGCCTCTCCTGGTTGTGTGTCTGACAGAAACGGCGCTGGCTTTTCCGAGCGGGGAGGGAGCTCTGGCCTTGTGTCCGGCGTTTGATGCTGCCGTTGGGAAGCCACCAGTGTCACTTGCTGGTGTTTGGGGCCAACCTGGTCCCAGGGTCCGTGGTCCAGCACTGGTGTTGGCTTTTTGGTCTCCTCTCAGCAACACCTACTGTTGCCTGTAGCAGTGGAAGGGCAGATAAAAAAGGCGTTTTAATCCCGGCTGGAAATTTGCTAACAAACACAGATGAGCACTCCAGGCAGGAACTTAAGTCAAATGAAAAAATAACACTTGTTTTCAAGTTAAAAAAAAATAAAAATCATTACGATGGAAGGTCAACAACACATTTAAAGGCTAAACCTCCTAATTTATAATCCCTTTTGCCAAGTGTACATTGGTCTGGAAGAACTGGCCATTCTTAAGACCTACCACTTAAAAAGAATTTCAAACTCAGATTCCTATCAAGTAAGTCTGGAGATTTCGTGAAATCTAAAAGGATTAGCTTTGTCGAACAAACCATATGTCATATATACCTCCACGTTCTGCTTTCATTAAATTATTTTTTTTCTGACAGTTTGGCTTATCAGATGTAAAGCTTTGGCTTTTTTTCCCAAATGTTTTTTTTTTTTAAATCTTACTGTATAAGTAAATATTATATACACTCTTCATTTAGTCTACCACAGAGTCAAATGCAGGTCATCACTGTGCACTGCTCTGTCTTCACTGTCAGACTTCTGCAATTTAGTGTGAGATAGTTGAAACTGAGGTTGTGTTTCTTTTTTGCTTTAGGTTTTTGTTAATCTTTTCCCCAACAACAATAGTATCTGGAGGCTAATAAAGACTTTCACTTAAAAACATTGTAAAATTAAGTAAGGTCATATAATGGTGGTTATTTTTACTACCATTATGCTCTTAAAATTAAGACTGGGGGGAAAAGATGTTTTGATTCCACGTTGTAGATAGGGAAGTAAGACCAGAATAAACACTAGCATTAGTACAGGCTGGGTCTGACCTGCTGGAAAGCAGCTCTGCAGAGAAGGACCTGGGGGTCTTGGTGGGCTACAAACTGTCCATGAGCCCTTGTGGCCAAGAAAGCCATTGGTTTCCTGGGGTACATTGGGAAGAGCACTGCCAGCAGGTCGAGGGAGGTGATCCTGCCCCTCTACTCAACCCTACTGAGGCCACATCTGGACTGTTGTGTCCAGTTCTGGGTTCCTCAGTACAAGAGAGACATGGAGCTCCTGGAGCCAGTGCAGCAGAGGGCAACAAAGAAGACTAGGGGACTGGAGAATCTCTCTTATGAGAAAGGCTGAGGGAGCTGGGCCTGTTCAGCCTCGAGAAGAGACACCTTGAGAAGAGACACCTGAGAGGAGACCTCATCAATTGTCTGTATCTGAAGGGAGAGTGTCAAGAGGATGGAGCCAGTCTCTTCTTGGTGGTGTCAAGCGACAGGACAAGAGGCAATGGGCAGAAATGGATGCACAGGAAGTTCCACCTGAATAGGAGGAAAAACTTTACTGTGCAGGTGATCACACACTGGAACTGGTTACCCAGAGAGGTTGTGGACCCTCCCTCACCAGAGATATTCAAGAACCATCTGGACACAATCCTGTGCAATGTGCTCTAGGATGACCCTGCTTGAGCAGGGAGGTTGGACCAGATGACCCACAGTGGTCCCTTCCAACCTGACCCATTCTGTCATTCTGTGATTCTGTGACTTGTTGTTTGGAAAGTCTCACAGCTAATAACAAATCAAATGGTTTTGTGTTTCGTAAATAAGGAATGAGTTTCTTGTAATTGCTCAGTAATTGACTACAGAAACTGTCTGCAACAGCTGAAGGTCTCCAACAAATGCAGGATACAGCCACTGCTACATGACTGGAATATACTGGTCAGTAGTTAATCTGTGGTGCAGACAAACTGGATGGATAAAAAAATATTGGCTTACTATGACTACAACACGCTGAATTAAAACTTCATGTAGCTTTTACTATCAGCCACATCAGTGGAAACTTTCTTATAGGGAAGTAGAAGTTCCTTCTTTGGCTAGGATAAAGTTAATAATGCTGTTTGTCAGCAGATGGTAGCAGATACATAAGTATTACCAGATCCTTTGTGTGGTATATGTTCTCTTTCATTTATTTTTAGTGGAGAATGAAATGTGAACAGAAGATACTTAGAAGGCAATAAACAGGTACCTTACTCTTTTATATGGAAAAACCTGTTTATTTTTCCTTTTATAGTTTCTTTGTAGAGCTAGCATGCTACAGTTAGATCATAAGTTTTAAAATACTCTAACTATAAATATACTGTACCAATAATAATATATAAATATTACTGTTCATGTTATTATAAGTAACTTAAGTAGTTTCTAAAGCTCAGTCTCAGTTTTTCTATTGTAAGATTCAGATTCCTGTGTACTTTATTTCCTCACTACAATATTATCCAAGTAGATTGGATGAAAAATTAAAAAAAAAAAGAGTTGATTGGTAAAATGAATATTTTTCCCTTTTTACAACAGAAAAACTTCATCTACTTTACCTAGGAAAGGATCTAAAATCAGAAATCTTAAGTTTAGATTGCTGAAAAAACAAACTGGATTGTAAAAACCTGCATATGATGGGGAATCCCAAACAAATGCTAAATTAGGTTTCTTGTGGTAGTCCTACATGCACGTTTGCTAGCAGATCATATGGTGCTGTACTAGAAACCATTTGGAAGTGCCTTTTATACTTCCTGCTGAGGGAATGCAGCTCTGAGTCTCTGTGAGAAGATGTAAGAAGATGTGCAAGCAAGTGAATGGGGCAGCACCCTTCCAGAGCATCAATCAAGGCAAAGATAGAAGGCAGTTAGTCACAGGTACACCCAATTTCTGTGCTTTGCAAAGATCCCACTGCTGAGTTCTGCTGTGAGGACAGTGACTGCTCATCTCTGCATCTCCTGCCTGTCTCACAGCCTTGCTCCTGGGGAGTCGTATGTTGTACTGACTGTCTTGGATAGTCTTTTCAGAGCTCTGAGAGGCGTGAGCAGTTTCACTATGAAAATAGCCTGAGCCTGGGAGAGGAGTCTGGAGGATCATTGTTGCTGTGGTCACTTCCAGGCCATCATTTTTATCTGTCCTGAAGATTTTCCTTATATACATGGTTGTGCTCAAAAGCTATCTTAAATTTGCATTTGCTTCCCAATGCAACTGAAGTAAACCTGGATCTGGTATTCATTCTAATACAGGTTTCACTGAAATCCTTCACTTTCCCTGTCCTTGCCATTATCAAAAGATTATTTTTGAGTGCCTCCATTATTTTTGCAGCTTCTGTCATCTCTTTACCTTTCTATAGTAGCAGCTTTTATTGATTATGAGGTGCTTGGAAAAAAGAATAATACTCATAGTATTCTAAAGATTTCTTTAGAAATAGAATTTAAAACTTACTCTGGATAGTTTTTTGTATATCATTTGTGGGTTTCAGGTTTAGATGATGGATGCTACTTCTAAGCTTGAGATTAGTTCTGCTTTGAGAATGAGAGTTGGACTGGATGACCTGCAGAGGTCTGACCTACATTGCTCTATAATTTTTAATTTCCAGTGATATAGACTGGGACCGATTGGCTGGGTGGTACCACTGCTGAGCCTAGGGGGGGCAAAAAGCTGAACATAAACCAGCTGTGTAACCTGGCAGCAAACAGTGCCAACAGTTTCCTTTGCTATGTTAACAGCATACTCAGGAGGTTAATGGATTCACCATTCATTAGAACACATCTACATCTACCTTTGGATACTTCAAATACAAGAACAATAATGATAAACTGCGAAAATTCAGCAGAGGGCTGTCAAAATATTCAGGGAGTTGAAACCTTTGTCCTGCAGCGGGGGGGCTGGGGGAGTTGGGCTTGTTTGGCCTGAACAAGAGGTGGCTCTAGGGGAAACTTGCTGGCAACCTGCCAGGCTCTTCTGGTGGTGTGCTGTGAGAATGAGATGCAGTGCACATAAATTGAAACTAGAAGTTTGGGCTGGATATAAGGAAAAGCTTTTTCCTCATGAGGACAATCAAATAATGGAAAAGGTATCCAAAGAGGTTGTGGATTTTTTTGAGATTTTCAGGACCCAGATTGATAAAGCCCTGACCAACCCAGTCTGGCTTCATAGTGAATTTTGCATTGAGCAGGAGATTGAAATGAGTTTCTAAGGTCTCTTCCAGTCTGAATTATTCTGATTCCATGATTCCACAATTTAAAGTGAGAAAAATCAACTGTCTAGCTGTGTTCACTAAACAAGTATCGCTTTAGTCTGAAAGTTAAATAAATGCTTCTGTATGTTTTTTTCAGAATCTTTTTCCCTTAACATCATCTCTTTCATCCAGTTTCTGCAAGGGCTTTTTTTCCTCATTTCAGAGCAGTTTCAGGCATCTTCAGGCTTATTTTTATTCCTCTGCTATTCCCAAACTTTACAGGCAGTCTGAAATGCAAATGTCTTTTTTTCCTCTACCTACTAACAAGACTGCCTATTAAATTGTTCCACTAATCCCACCAAAGATCTCAGAATTATTTCAAAGCCCTGCTGTGTTCTGGCAAAGCAACCAGATTTTATTTCTGTTGGGATCATTGTCCAGTCAGGGTGGAAGAGGCCAAATCCTGTTCTTAATTATACACTTTACTTTCTCTTTGACTCCCTCTGAAGTTTTCTTCTCATAGAATTGCTGTATTGACTGTTTTTGATCTTAGAAGTACCACCTTTTGTCATTCCATGGGATGGTATGGAAATTAAGCACCTTTACATTTCTTTGATGTGTGGGCATTGAACTGGGCACACAATACAGTGCATTTAAGTTGCAACACAACTATTGCAAGGGGGAAAAGAAATATTTAGGATGTGTAGGACAATTTTCATGATTGTATCTGATCTGACTGAGGAGCTTGATGTCAGCATTGTATTTTCTGCTTAAGGGCATGCCCCTAAGGCACATCCTAGCTGCTTCTGCCTGTCATTCTTAACATGCAGGGGAAGTACCAGCTGCAGGGAACAGCAGGAACAGGACTGGCAACTGGAAGAGACGTTTGTTTGAACAAATTGTTGTTCTGAGGGATCTCAGCCTTCTCATCTCCGAGACTGAACACTTGATATAAATCTGGTACTTTGGGGCTCCTGCTGCTTCTTGTTTATCATCTTCCTCTAATGAATGAAGAGTGAAGGGTAGAAAAATGGTGGTAATTAAGCAACAAATACAGCCAAGAGCTAGAAAGCCAGCACATCCAACCATTGATCCTGGAGCTATCCATGGTCGTTGCTTTCTGATGTTTGTCTATTACATATATTCAGCAGTCCATAGCTCTGTTGGTATAGTTTGACCACATGGCTCAGATTGAGCTCGTTAGTTAAGATTTGATCTCTGGAAATAGAAATGAAGACATACATTATAAGCCCTTATATAAGATACTTTCAAATACAGTGATAATTGCAAAGCTATAAAAATTTGTACATTTAACACATCACAGTACTGAGATAGCACCTATCAGCGCCTTTTTACTATCTGTGAGCTAAAAGCATATGACCTGAGAGTATTCACACTGCAATTTTCTGGCATGGGTGTGGTAGCTCTGTTGCAACATCTTGCATCAGAAGTGTTGAGAAGCAGTCAGTTTGTCTTCCTCCAGCTTTTTTCAGTTTGAGGTTTTGCAGATTCATGGGTTGTTCCACAGTGTCATTCCCTCATGATTGGTGGGATATGTCTCTATCTTTTGCTGGTCTATTCCTGACTGGCTGGGGGTGTTGCTGTGGTGATGTTTTGACTTGTTCACACACCACTCTTCAATGTGTGATATATGTATTTTAATTCAAGGTTGTCTCTCACAGAACTGCAGAACTGTTAAATGCAGCATTTAACATTCTGCTTCACAGACCCTGCTGACCTCTTTGGGCTGGAAGTCAGTTTAAAGAAAACAGAAGTTCTCTATCAACCGACACCTCAGGAAGTCTTCCATTATCCCCACATCACCACTGGTGAATCAGAGCTCAAATCAGTCCAGCAGTTTAATTACCTAGGTAACCTCATCTCCTCGGATGGTAAGATTGACGGAGAGATAGACAACAGGTTAGCAAAGGCATACAGTGCCTTTGGAAAGCTTCATAAAAGAGTTTGGCAAAATAAACACTTGAAGAAAAGTACCAAGATCAGTGTTTACAGAGCCATTGTGCTGTCTACTCTCTTATATGGGTCTGAATCATGAGTCATCTACTGCCACCACCTGTGACTCCAAGAACGCTTCCATCAACGCTGTCTCCGTATAATCCTAAACATCCACTGGTCAGATTATGTAACCAATACATCTGTTCTAGAACAAGCAGCAATCACAAGTATTGAGAACATGTTGATAAGAACACAACTGCACTGGGCAGGGCACGTCTCAAGGATGAAGGACCACCGCCTCCCTAAGATCTTGCTTTATGGTGAACTTGCCACCGGTTGCTGCATGAGAGGAGCCCCGAAGAGAAGATACAAGGACTCCCTGAAGCAACATCTCAGCCTTGGCCATATTGATCAACATAACTGGTCTACTCTGGCCTCCAATCGGTAGGACTGGAGACACACCATCTATAACGCTGCTGCTTCCTTTGAGAACACACACAGGATCACTCTCGAGGAGAAAAGGCAACACAGAAAGAATCGTGCCTTGCAGAATTTACCACCTAAGGAGTCTTTCTGCTGTGCCTTTTGCAATCAGACATGCCTGTCTCGTATTGACCTTTTTAGCCACCAGCACATTTGTGACAAATGTGGGTAGAGACCTTTCCCTAATCTTCGTTCACGAAGCCCAGCCATGATGATGATGTCTCTCACTATAGCCCACCAATGCTGACAAGTCCACTGTTGGGAAGATTATGACAGAGGTTTTAGATACTGTTCTGTACGTGGATTTTATATGACACTTCTGTGTCAGAAATTTCCATGAAATCATCAGAGATTTTGAGTTACTAGTATTCCCCAACTTTGTAGGTGTCTATGTGTTACAGTTTGCTTAAAAGTTGCAGAAAGAACTTCAGATTCGAATATTCCCCTGAGCAAAATTAAAACTCACACAAGTTATCTGTTGATACCAAAACCTGATATTTTTATTAATTGTAAGAGATGCGAAAAGAAAGAGGAAAAAATAAGAAAAAGTTGGAAAGAGCTAAGATTACTTTTAGAAGCATAGGAAAGATACCACCAAAACTACCTTTCCGCCGAGCTGGGGTGTGTGTGGGGGGAGAAGCAGTTTCTGCTTTTTTTTTCTCTGTCTCTGCCGCTTTTCGATGTTATCTTCTTTAGCTGTGGGGAGTCTTAGCAGCTTTAGTTCTCTGGAATGCAGCCAGGATATGTGGCTTCCCCGCTCACGTTGAGCTGTGTTCCAGGCCATGCAGGGTCCTGATTCAGCAGCACCTTTCGACTCTCAGAAATATGGTCAGGGTAGAAGGAGAAGATATAACTCATTCATGTGGCACGGTGGGTTTCAGTTCTTCTCTGGGCCGGCAGAGTTTCAGTCGCCGGTGGCAGGCAGGTATCATGTGGTGGTAGAGGAAAGGGGAGAATAGATTCTTGGCTACAGTAAAGAGTTCTCTCTCCCTTTCCTCTCTCTGATTTTCCAAAATTTTTCCTCAACTCTTATAGTGTTCAAAGGAGGTTGTACGTGGTTTCTTGGCATGTAGCCCTATTCAGGCGTTCAAAGAGATATAACTATAAACAATAGCAGGATGTTTTGGCAGGAAAACTCCAGCAGTAAGCTCTGGTGAGGACTTTCGGCAAAAAGCTGACAGAATTTTTGGTAGGAAGTTATGACATGGAGGAACAATGGTGAAACATTATTTTTGGCATTTCTATATTGTCTGTGGTAGGGACAGAGACTTGCCACTCCCCTAAAAGCTAAAACATCATCCTTCTACAAGGAATTAATATGGGTGGAAGCAGTGGAAAAGGAACTGTATGAGAGTTAAATCAGAAAAAAGGTTTAGGAAGCTAACACATGGCATACCTGAAAAACCTGTGGGAAAAGTCATGTTGCAAAATTCCAAGTCCATGATGAATGGAAGGAAGAGACTGCATAGAATATTTTGGGCAAAGACTAATTTTTAGAGCTGCAGACCAAAGAATTGCAGACTTAACTGTAAAATTCTTAGTTGCAGACTTAATATTTGCAGTTGCGGGATTGTGTGATATTTGGGACAGTGAAACACATATGTAGGAGCCCAAACCCAGCTGTCAGCAGAAAGGAGCTTAGAGGGCTTGAGCCGTAAACCTTGGAAAACAGGGTCTGAGAGGAATCCCGTGACCTGAAGGACTGGACCTTCCTCACAAGACCTGTAAAGTTCAACCATATGGATTAACCTGGCTCCTGCAGCAAAATAGGAAAGGACTTTAAGATGATTTTATCAGACCGTGTTTAAACCCCTTAATCCTTTTCCCCCCCAATGTAATTTTGGTTGAGGAAAATATTAATCCATTGGGTAACTGTAGTAAAACTTGTGTAATTCCCTAATTAACACAGCTCATCCTCCTCATTCACATGTCCAACCCCCAAGACCCTTAAGTTGTGTTTGAGTGTTCAATAAAGTATTCCAGTTTTTACCCCATACCTGGAATTGCTTAGTTATTGACTCCCCACTTCCATACAACTATATCTGTTTTAAAATTGCCATTGGCAAAGAAAGGCTACCATGGGAGTGACTGTACATAGGACATGTTGAAGAGCTGTACAATGCTAAAGGTAGCCAGTTACAAAATCAGACCTGTGGAGCTTAGATGGGAAAAGCTCATGTTCCCTTGAAATAGAGGAATTCAGCAAAAATTATATCTCTCTAGTAACTATATCCTCTACTTCCTTCCCGGAAAAGTATTCTACACCTGGAGATCCCCTCCTCCAGCTCCCTCCTCCCATTTTTACTTTTTGTGTCCAGTCCTTCCATGCCCTGCTTTTACCATAAACAGTACTGCCAGAAAGTAAGGTAGTAGCCATTTTTTAAAGAAAAATAATTATCCTCTGCAGTGCCTTTTGGTGGCATACTGGAAAATACAGAATAAGAAGGAAAAATCACATCAGAGGAAGGACAATGACAAAATTTGGTGGCATACTGGAAAATACAGAATAAGAAAGAAAAATCACATCAGAGGAAGGACAATGACAAAATATGGTGCCACCTGGGGCACCGCTAAAAATCTATTCTAGAGCCTTCATTATCAATTAAAGGATAGTGCTTCTCTGTGTGCTTGACCCAACACAAGGCAAGCAGTGTGTGGAACAGTCTTCCTTGTAGCATTTTTTCCTTATTACTTCTGTTTTCTCTGGAGTGGAATTAAATTTTACGCAGCTTAACAGTTTGACAGCACTGTGTGTCTCTGGTTTCAGAACAGACTATCGCAATGTATTGCCAGATGCTGCATTTAAATGAGTATGGATAACACATTCACATAGGGACAGGGAGACAAACTGTTTCACTATTGTCCTAATGAAAAATAATTAAATGTCTGATCATATGGAAATAGCTACTCTGCCTTCCTTGATCCCTATTCCCGAAATCAAACTATTGCAGCTATATGGAAACATGGCTTCCCTGTGTCATGAGCTGTTGATAGGGAAAAGATGTAGGCAGAGATCTTTCCCTTAAAGATTAAGTCTAAGCTTTCACTACTAGCAGTAGATAGGCAATCTTCCAGACATCATGAACCATAGGAATTAACCGTATCCGACCAGTACAATATTGAGTCACAGAGCTCTAACATTATCACATCTCTTTTGCTTCAGAAATGTCTGTGCTGAGACTCCAGAGTATTAGGATGTTGTCATTGGGCGGAGTGGTTAATCTCCTTTTTACAAAACTTTTGAATATCTCTGAAGAAGGTCCTTAGTCTCTTCCAGGCTTCAGAGACTGCAGGTTGAGTAGTGCAGTAGCCTTGATTTCCTTCTCGCAGACAAAATTCTTCAATTCTTTGTAATAGAGATGGATTTGTCTGAGTTTAGCAGACTTCATTTCTGTCCCTATTTTTCAAATGTTTTCTTCATTTTAATTTTAACTTCATGGAACATTGATTCTGTAGGGTGGAACTCTGCAATGCCCTTCCTTGTGACCTGTGCAGGCTGCTATCTGATTGTTCAACCTCCCAATGAAATTTTTGGCCCTTTCCATGACTGAATTCACCAGAGTAATAATCTCTTGACAGAATGAGGGTGATATACCTCAAATACCCTCAGATAGCTACCCTCGTTTTGGTTCTCCTGAACTGAAGATGTAAAACCACTTACACTGGTGGGATAAATACTGTGTTAAAGTTCTCCTCTTTGAAAGTGGAAAGGCCAGGTTTTTGTCTCAGCTAGCAGCTTGCAGTGCTGATCCCACCAAGATGCTGCTCTGGCTTTTTTTTTTATTATTTTTTTGGAAGATCCATAAGCTTGTGACTGATCTCCCATTACCTTTCTGATCATTTTGGATTACCTTCAACTACAGAGGAAGGACAAGATATAAATGTTTTGAGAACTGTTGCTTGCATATAACAGGAGGACTCCAGAGTTGCTGAGTTATTGTTTTAAGGGCTGTACCTTGTGTCCTCGCTAACCTTGGGCACTCTGGATTGCATCTCAGTGTGAAGTTTTCTGCTTAGATCAGGAGAGAAACCACAGTGTGTGCACAGGCTGTGTACCCAAAGTATGCTCCCTGTAACTCCAAGCGTGGATGCTAAGCACATTCATACCTAGGAGACATGATGTTGCTCAATAAACCACTAATGCAGATTCACCTTAACTGTTCAAGTTAAGTATGTTATGCTTAGTTAATTAACTGAGAAGTTCATCCTTACTGGGGAAAATAAGATTCCTAAAGGCAGTCCGAGGAAGAAGACTTAATGCAGAAAAATTGAAGAAATCTGCAAGAATTTTCTTCCATGGAAACATTCAGAGAAATATGTACTTTAGCTTGTTTCTTTTAAAATTGAGGGAATTAAATGCTTGTCTCTGTGTTTGGTAGTTTATTTTATTTGATGTGTTAAATATATAAAAGAAAAATCAAAATACTGGCTTTAGTACCTATTAACTACTAATCATTGCTTTTTTCTCACAGATATCCAGAATATTTTTGAGGGCTTACCTCTTATTATTTTGTCATACTGTTTTCAGGCTAAGGTTATTAGAGGAAAGCCTTCCTTTTATGGACTATCGACTTTTATGGACTAACTGGTACAACATTAGGATGCACTTGTCAATGTCCAGTAGCAGATTCCTAGGGAAGAACATAAGAACTGGACAATCAGATAGCATTATTTTCCCAGTTAATTCTCTCTGTGTCTTGCAGCTTTTTGCTTTTGCATATTGAGGGATGAGAGAAATTTTCTGTGACCGAGTTAAACTGAAGTTGCTAAAGGCTCAGTGCAAAACATTAACCAATTCCTGGTGAACGAAAGATTCAGGTTTTTGTTGGTGTCCAACTACACGTGCAAGAAACCCGGTATCACTCAGCTGATTGTGAGTCCAGGTGTACTTCAGTGCGCAGCGAAAGGTGAGGAGCAGAGACTGGCATCCAGCACCTCCGTGCTGTTAAACAGCAGCGGTAGGTGGCGCTCTGACTTTGTTTTTCCTCAGGACATCGCTTTTTCGGGAGCACCGGAGCAGTGTTCACAAAACAGGTTTTGAGATACACGCACATGAAGGAAGTTTTGTGCTATAGATCCTCACCCTTTTAAGTTTGTGGAAAAGCACCTATGCTTCCCGCAGGCGTTAATAATTGCTCTTTTAGTCCCTACTGCTAAATATATTCTGTGGGTACAAAGACACTGCAGACTTCTGTTGGACCCTCCTTGTTGATCTGAAGGCACAGGCAGAGGCCTTTTCGCATAAGGATTAGGAAAGCGAAATAAATGCCACCAGTAAGACTTAAAGAACTGTGTTGGGCATCTCAGTTGGAAACACTGAAAACTGTTACTGTTTTTTCTGAGTGTCTTCTGTAAGCCAACAGCTACTGCAAGTGTATCTGCCCTGTGCACAATTTACCCCGTGCTCAATGCTGTGCATGAGAAGCAGCATCTGCTTTGGTTCAGTTATGTTGTGTCCTACAGCTCTTGCTGCTACCAGTATGAAAGGTAAGTCTGAATTTTAACTACGGGAGAGCTGGTGAACAGGAGGGCAATAGCCAAAGCGATTCTGAGCTTTCTAGCCATGCCATGCACACAAAGCCTAAGCACTAACTATATTTAGCTGGTAGTGCCCTGTGACATGTTTTACTGAGCAGAATTTCTTTGTGCTGTACTTGGTCACTGCTGCCTTCTAAGTGCTCATATTACACTTATCACACTTATCTAAGAATGATTTGAGATTTACGGGGACAAAGGAATTACCTCAGAGTTCTGATTTCTTGTGGATTCTGCCACTCTCCATGGTGCAACTTAAAATGGGGATCCCGGTGCCTCTTTTTGGTATCTTTGTTGAGGTTGGCTCTGGAAACTCTACTAGCTGCACAGAAGTGGACAAGCTTCATGTGATGATGTTATGGAAAGTTGAATCTTGGCATAAAATTTAGTTTCACAGAGGAGGGAAGATCCGACTTATTAGGTAAGTAGTTCATCCTCCTTTAGTTTCTTGATTTTGTGTGTATTGTGCTGAAGTGTTTGGCTAAAGCAGGTTTTGGCTATCTGTTAAGTGAAAGGAAATTATTACGGACAGGTGCCGTTGGGCTGCTGTCACAAGAATCCAGGTTCCTTATAGTTTCTAGACACTCATGATGATGTAGTAGGGAGAAACTACCCTAAGAATGAATGGAGTATTTCCCACCTTTTGGAGAATGGAAGTTTTGGTAGAGAATGGGTTAGGATGATGGTGAACAGTAGTATAAGAATGCGAGTTTAGTGTGGGGAGGGACATGTGCCTCTCTGGCTTATTCAGATGGGTTTGAAGATTATTGAAAACCCTGTATGAAACCAATCTTGTTGAATTTGTGTATATATTGTCAGTGGGATTAGTGGGGAAGTACAAGCTGACCTTTCTGCATGCTCATTTCCCTGTTTGGGAAATGTATTGGTATGCAGCAAAGTTCAGTCTGACTGTGTGCCCAAATGTGGGAAAAAGAAATAACCGAAACTTAAGTGCACGTGAAAAATAGGACCTGAAAGTTGTATAATATAAAGTTCTGTTTGTTTTGGGGTGTGTTTTTTTTTTTTTTCTGTGGTAGCTAAATGTTTGGTTTGTAAACTGCAGAACAGAGTGTTTGATTTCACAATATCAGTCTCCTGGAAAACACTGCTGTTTATGACTTCTGGTTTGAAGAGCACTCTGTTATGAACAGGGAAGATCTGAGTTAGTTGCAAGCATCAAAGCATAAAGAAAATGCTTGGTTATAGATATTAAAAAAAAGACATCTTTAGGAGTTCTAATTAACACCTGCAGGGAAAAAAAAGATAAATAGAAAACATTTGATGGAAAATATCTGAATGTTATTTATTGAATAAGGAGCTAATGAAAGAGGAGTGGGGTTTTCATGTCTTCATATTTTCTTGGGAAACCGTAAACAATTTGGCAGTGGTGTACAAAGAAACCCTGTAGTAAATTGAAAAAAATGGTAAGATAGACTGCAATTCGATTATATTGACATCAGCTGTAAACAATCTCAGTGGTAACTTGTATATTGTAATTAGTGGATTCACAGTGTAATGATTAATGGGAGATGCAAAGCTGAAACAATTTTATTTCTTAAAGATACCATGGTCTACCTGAAATTGTAGTAATTAAAATGTTTAAAAACAGATGGAGTTAAGACATTTACTACATGTATGACCATGAAAATGAAATAATATCTGATAGCTGATATTCAAGGAAAACTCAATATCAAAGGAAAATATTAGAAATAAGAACTTGAATTGCAATGTCAGAAAATAAGAACTATTGATTTACTGTATTGATTCTTTTAAAAATGTGTATGAACGTCTGTACGCTTGTTCTCTGCTAACAAAAAAGTTTGAGAGAAAAGTGTTAATTACAGAAAACACTACTTTCTTGCAGACATTTGCTGGAAATAAGAATTATTAATTAATTTAGGCTATATTAATTAGAGATTTGACTACAGCTGCTGAAGGAGCAGGACTACTGAAAGCCTTAACAGCAATTCACTTTTATGGGAATTCTGTGCAAGACTTTGTCAGGTCTCTGATTTTACTTCTTCTCTCCTCCTGCTCTCTTTAAGAAGACTAAGTCTGGGGATAAACCCAAGGAGGAAGAGTCCTGTGCAGGACATTCTCTAAAAAAACACTTAATTCACCTTTTTCAGACAAATCAATAAGTAGAATATCCAGCTGTTGTTCCTAGCCAGTCAGGCTGCTGGCGATATTCAGTTTTCCATAGTTTTCTATGTATTTGAAAGTAAAAAATTGGTGGTACCTTGTTTAGTCACCCATCTTCAGACATGGATTTGTAAATACTGGTCTAGAGAATCAATGAGCATAACTAAGGATTTAAAAAATGTCACTGTTCCCTCACTGGATTTTTTTTTCACAGGTGAGTGCTATCAATATGGCATCTCCATCTCTGGATATTTTCAAAACTTGAGTGGACAAGTCTCTGAGCAACATGACCTAACCTTGAAATTAGCCCTGCTGTGACAGTAGGAGGCTTGACTGGATGGCCTCCATGGTCCCTTCTGTTGTGAATTTTTGTATTATTGTGAAGATTCAGTTTCAACTATTAAAATACCTCTTTTATAAAGGCAAGATAAGTCAGTTCTATTCTGACACAAACCCGTCAGTATAAGGCATATGTAGCAGTTTTTTCCATAAACAAATATTATAAGAATTTTTCTCTTTGATTTTTTTTGAATGAGAAGATTCCTTTCTTTTCCTTCACCTTGAAGATGAATAGTGTTTGTTGAATAAGACTTTTTTTTTAAAGAAGACAGACTTTTACAGACATGATCAGTACCCATTTGCTAGTCATAAAACATTCCATATGCTTTCCAAGCATTTCTTAATTGCTCACTTGTTTTTCTTTTTAATGTATTAGAAGGCACTTTTCTTGTGCAGTGAGAGAGTTTAATGTTCGTTTTTTGTTGTGATACATTTGGTGATAACACAAATTTCATACCAAGGGGAGATTCCCAAAGAAGCCATTTAGGAGTTAAGAGTGTCTGAGGAGTGGGAACAAAGAAATTGGTGGGGACTGCATGCAGCTTGAGGCTCTTCCAGGATCAGGGCATGGTGGCAGCCATGAGATAGCTTCTTCAGCCTCACCAAAGAGCCTTCAACCAGGTGTGTATGCTCAGCTTTAAGTAAATGCCTTTTTGATAATCTTGCTGAAATGTGAATTAATCAGACACAAGGTGTTAGCAGAGTGACAGCCCAGTGTATATCAGTTCCTCAAAATGCTAGTTGAGTTGGTGTTTTTCCCTCAAGTCAAAATTATCTAGAGCCTAGATCCAGATCAAGACATACCCAGTCCTTCAGAGTCTAGGCTGATTGCTGAGAATTCTTGGCATCATTTTAGAGGCTGTGAGGTTCTCATAACAGAGAACACATTAACTGGGCAATGACTCTCTGGCAGTGCTTAAGCAACACCTTTGCTGAAGTCAAATGTTACCACTCACAAAACCAATAACAAAGGCTGTTTAGGATTACACCTAAGAGTTATATTTTAAAAGCTATTATGGGAATTGAAAAACACATATAAAAATGCAATATTAAAACAGAAGAAATAATTCAAAAGCTAAACCTATAAAAGTTGTTCAGATAATTTTTTTGACATCAAGATGAAGTCAATATCATTGTCAGTTCAGGAAAATTTACAAATTACTGTGTATTTTGTAGTGCTACCCAGTGCCACCCAAAGGGTAACGGTACAATTCAAACATGCAGTGAGACAATGACAGAATGTAATTACTAATATTTCATCCTGAACAAACCCACACATTCTCTTCTTTCCTTGCCATGAGAGGGTAGTTTTTAATTTTCTTGGTGGGGAGAAAGCATGCACCAAGTTATCTAGTTCTGCTAGCTTGTCTAAAGCAAGCTCAGCGCTGTAAAATTTAAAGCAGAAAGCTATGAAAAAATACAGGAGAGGAGGTTAGCACAAAATAAAGATCTAGCAGCTACCCAATTTTCTGCTGTTTCTGTTATTTATTATCATCCTGGTTTTGGTGGTTGCATTATTGTGAGTGAGGTGAAGTCATAAAGTATTAAAAAGTGATTTGATTTTTTTTTCTATGATAATTTTAGTGGGGTACTGAGGTGCTGTTGCAATTTAAGGTAACAGCTTATCAAATGAAATGTAGTGTAGGAAGCTATTCAGTCTTGCAGAGGGGACATGGATTAATATTAACCATCAAATTTTTTACACAGTACTAGACAGTAATGTTCCATTGCTAAAGGAGTTCAGAAACATAAGAGGCACTAACACATTTGGGGCAGGATGAAGAGGAGGTGGCAAAAGCCAGAGTGTGGCATGCAGTAGTGAAGAGAAGGAAGCAACAAGAAAGCATTCTTAAAGGACTAGGACTAAGGGTCTGGAAACAAACAGAAAAAAAGCCAGAAGCATCAATGGGTTAGAACTAGCTATCCCAGTGAGTGATTTTCAAATATATGCAGTCCTCCAGAGCTGCTGAGTACCAAAGAGAAGAAATGCTTTAAGAAGAAAGAAGCTGTGTAGGGAGGACTATGGCTTCAACCAGAACGACCCACATACTGTTCATATTGCAAATTTTTCCTTTGTCAATGTGAAACTGACACTTTTGCAAACTTTGATTTTGCATCGTCATTTACTTTTCCATGGTTAAGCATTGTGGTGGGTTGACTATGGCCAGCTGCAAGACACTCACCCAGCTGCTCTCATTCCCACAGGACAGGGGGAGAAAATAAGATAGAAACTCTCAAGGGTCAAGATACAGACAGGGAGATTACTTACCAATTACCATAAAGGCAAAACAGACTCAACTTCAGGAACATTTATTTATTGTCTGCTAAAGATAGAATTGGATGGTGAGAAACAAACACAAAAACTAAACCACTTCCGTCCCACCCTCTTCTTCTCAGGGTAAACGTCACTCCTTTGCTGCTTTCTCTATGTCCTTCTATCCATACACTGAACAGTACAGAGGGATGGGGAATAAGGATTACAGTCAGTTCATAGCACTTCATCTGTACTCCTCCTTCCTCTACTTATCCCTTGCTCCAGCATGGATCCTTTCATGGTCTGCAGTCCTTCAGGATAAAGTCACTCTTGCATGGCCTCTCCAGTCCGCAGTTCATTCAGAACACATCCATCTGCTCTGTCACAGTGTCTACCATGGGCTGCAGTGTGCATGTCTGCTCCAACATGATCCTCCATACACTGCAGGGTGACAACCTGCTTCCCCATGGTCTTCTCCATGGACTGCAGGGGAATCTGCTCCAATGTGTGGAGCATCTGTTCCGTGCCTGCTTCACTTTGGGATCTGTTTCTCACGTGTTTCCCCTAACACTCTAATGAATAGTGGGTTTTGCCTTTTCTTAAAAATATTCTCCCAGAGGTGTCACCATCATGGCTGTGGGGCTCAGCTGTGCCCTCTGATGGATTGCTTGGAGCCGTTTGAAACCAGCTGTGTCATGTACTGGAGAGCCCCGTCCTCTGCTCACAGTGACTGCTTTTGCAGCCCCTGCTGTCCAGCACTTTACCATGTATACCCAATACAATCATCATGACATCTCTAGCAGCTTTCTTCAATAAATGTAGAAGACAGAGAGGGTATGTATGCTGTCACTACGTGCTGGGCCATGCCTGTTTGAAAAATACTGGTGTTTGTAGTCTTCCCTATGGCCTAGATCTGAAGAATACTGCATAAGATTTGAAGAATACTGCAGTATTTTATCGTTATTTTTTTTCCAAATGGGGACAAAAGTAATTAATGGAGTCCTAGTGCTTATCTGCATATAGTTGATGGGGTGAATCCTCTTTCTCACTGGGTAATACAACCTTACCCAGACAGTAAAGGATCACATTGCCAATTCAGGCATACACTTTTCTTGTACCACAGCATGATGGAGCATTCCTTTGGTAGTATTTCTGCAGGCAGAGATGGCTGTGGGATTTGTAAGTGCCAATGTTTTGAACACTTTGTGAATAATTGAAGCCTGATTTGCTCTTCATTACCAATGTGAAGATGCAGGTGAAAGATTTTACTGTGGCTGGAATACAGTTTTTGCAACAGCTCTCCTCCCAGCCTACAGCAACTACTTGCAGCACATGTAATACACAGGAGGATCTCAGAATCTGAAGTGCTATTTGCAGACTCATCAGTAGTGGTGGTGATAACTCTCCCTATCATTAAAAAAATCTATTAAATGATTGCTAGTGAAGTGTTATTTTAGGAAAAAAAATTACTTATCTTGTAAATCCATGCTGATTTTCAGAGACATCATTGTGATAGTTTCCAGTTCAATTGCTTTCTGTCTTCTCTTCTGGCCTTTGATGAGTCAGAATCTATGCAAAGACTGGTATTGTCATGAGTATGTATGAAATGAGAAATTCCCTATTTTAGAAAAATATAAATACCTCTTTCATAATTGCTGTAGTCTATTCTAAAGTATAATTTATAGATGTAATCTCATAACAAAACTACATATATGACAGTTAAAACTGCATAACCTTTGCTGGGAATAATATATACCTCTATAGAGGTGTGAGAGGAAAGGGTTTCCAGCTCTGGTCACACATATAACTGTGTGTGTAAACCTGTATGGTATTTTTTTGATAATATGGCCTGCGTAACAACAGCTGATACAACAGAAATACGAGTGAGTGAACACAATACCCCAAACTATTCTGAGGTGTGTTTGCCCAAAACCTGATACTGCTAGGAAGAAAATAACAGTGACTGAGTTTGCTTTAGATGACGTTCATTATGATTAAATTGTAACCAAGAAATTACCAAGACACTTTTGAGAAAAAAAATCAGCTTGGAAAGTAAAAGAAAGCTTGAAAATTTGTGATTGTGAGGAGAGACCTTGGAGTGAGTGTGACTCAGTCATATGCCATGAGCATCCAGGTATTGGAGCGACAGTACAGGGGGCAACATAGAGACCTACACCTTAGCTGTGTATGTGTGAACTTGTAGCATATTTTTTCATCAGCAGATTGTAAGGACATACATAAAACTAGAGAACCCATATCTCCATCAGCAGCTGTGGGTAAGGATGGGGAACTTGTCCAAAAGTGAAGTTACATGGTGGAGATACAGAAGGGAATGCATGTGTCATTTGAACAGGAGCTCCAGAGGAGTGGTTGGTGGGTGGCAAGGAGGATAACACACCTATAGTGGGTGGCAGGGAGAGACAGGTCTCCTTTTAGAAGTGACATTGATACACAAAGAGTTTGTATTTCAGGGGTAAAAAGAGGAGCAGGAAGAGGAATGTGAGATAGATCGGCAAAGCAGACATTCTGGAACACAGCTGAAAAAACAGAGAGGATAGAGGAACTGGGAAAACATAATGCAGTGATTGACAATTACTGTGCTGGAGCACATCGCTCCAGAGAGGGAGGGAAAGTCATGCAGCACTTTAGGTGATTGCCAACCAAAAAAGAACTGCATAATTAGAAAATTACAGTTAAGGGGAGCTTTTGTGAAAACACATGTTGGAACCCCCCTGCCAAAGAAACCCCCAAACGTTGCTGTCAGTGTGACTGAAACTCATTGTTGCAAACATAAGAAACATCAGTGAAGGAGAGCTACGTGCTGCTGAAGGAAGCTGCTTTCAGTTCAGAGGAGCAGCATTGTAAAATTTGTGAGGCAAGAGAGAGGGGGAAGTGAGGGGATTTCTTTGAGTAGTGACTGACTCTTTTCAGGGAGGTTCAGCAAGCTTGGACAGTGAGGGGTGAGATGAAGGCGTTCCACTGCTCTGCATTTAGAAAGTTGGAAGGTGTTTGCAGGAGATCTCACATGCAGCTGCTGAAATAAAGTGTTCATGTCTGCCTCTGCCTTTTCTGCTTTTTTTTTTCTTCTGGCAGTCTAGATTTTAGCAGTAGGAAAAAGGAGATATTGTTTAATGAAACAAGAGCAAAACATAATTATTACTGGAACTAATCACAGCTGCATGAATGACCAAATGTCTGCTAAAGGTGATTTTCTCAACCCCTTTATTTCAGGAAAAATGTGCTTGATAGTACTCTGGATATTCTCATCTGTACTTGGCTCTTCATATCAGTGACCTGTGCATTTATGTCCTCCTAGAAGAGATAGCTACCCTAACCAGATATTCGTCCCTTTCTTTGTCAAATATAAAGCGTAAATACTGGAAATTACTCCCTGTAAGAGCAATTCACTGTGTAAAAACCTCTCCTTCTGTTAGCTCCTTATTTCCCTAGCAGGGAGAGCAATGAAGGGCGATTCACTTCTTGAGAAGTGAATCCTGGTACAATGCTCGTGTTCCAAACAAGATTAACTCTTAGCATTAGCACATAAATGGCTGAGATAAACTACAGCCTACTATTAAAGATAATATATGAGATTCTTTTTCAGTAGAGATGGTCCAAATACCTTTATTATCTCATTTGGACATAATGGTAAAACCCCCATAAAATTAAAGACTTTTCTTAAGTTTGATGTTGACTGCCAATGTTACCAGAGTCAGGGTGCTGTGAGTGCTAAAAGAGAACTATACCATTCAGTGATATATGCGTTTACTTACTCAGCAGCACAGATATAGCAATTCCTGCTCTATGAGCAGACCTACCTCCCTCCCACCAATGTGCACATGTACACACGAATCAGAGCTTCAGCCCCACCAGTCTGGTTTAGACCAACTAAGTACCAATGGGGAAGCAAGGTGCTTACTCTGACTGGTTACGTGCTGCATCCACTGTGGCCAGCTCAACTCCTGCACATGGTGGTTCCTTTCCTTGCACTTTTGCTTCTGTAAATGTTAGACATCTCTGTATTATGATTCTCTTTCAAGCAGATAGTGCCATAATTATTTATTGCTTTCTAAAGGCTTTACTAATTTTGTAGCCCCAGACCAGCTCTTGAACTTCCTCCATCACTGAGGCCAATTAGAGGTTGCACAGGTAATCTGAGAGGATGCGCATGATCTGTAGGTGTTTTGAATATTGTATTTCCATGCAGTCATTGCTAGGGCAATGCAAGACTGGTGCCCTACCCCCTGAACTGCAGTATTTTGTGTCCTCACTGCAGAAGGGGAACTTCACATGGGCTCCAGTGTGCAGCTTCCTGCTTGGTTCCACCAGGAAGAGCAACTTTTCTTATGTGATCCAGTATTACCTGTTATTGCAATAAACGTAATTCCAGCTACGAACATATGTAGAAGTCACACCTAGAAAGAGTCTATGTTGCTCACTAAGCTGCTGCTGCAGACACCCTTTGAGTGCCTCAGATGGTGCTTGACACCTTGTTTCACCTGCATGCCCCGTGCGATTTCTTCTAGTCCCCAAGAACTTCATGGCTAGTTTTAGGAAAGCATTGTCTTCTTTCTGGAATTTTGTTGGAGATATCTTTGTGGTAAGAAACAAATCCACTTTTCTTTAAAAGACTTCTCAGTGTTATTGTGTCCTTGCACATTGTCCTGGCATACAGAGAGGACATCTTTATGCTTTTAGCATTACCAGCCATAGGAAATCTTTCTTGTTTCTGAGAAGGGTAGAGGAAGGAGGCAAGGTGAAGAACAATCAGAAGGATGCCTGGAATTTCCAAACCTACAACTGGTGACTATGAAAAGAGTTCACAGAACATTATACTTGACTACTTAGGTAGACAAAAGTCTTTGTAATGTAGGCTTGGGGTTTTTATCTCAAGTTGCATCTTAAAAAAGATGGCCAACTGTTTTTTTTCTGCCCACTTCAACTGACCAGAAGATAAAAGAAGACTGATCATACTACTACAAAGGGGAGAACTAGTTGTCAAAAGCACAGATATAATTCTGAAGGATGCTGAAATGTGCTTTGACCACATTATTTCTCCATGAGGGCACTACTGTATAATGACATTAAGTACAATAGCACTACATGGATAGGAGGTGATATGACAAGTTTTTCTGAAGTATCACAGGCTGTTCTTCATTCATTGAGCTGTTTTTAATCCCTACTCTTGCCATAAGAGACTGCAGAAAACAGGACTCCGAGCCAACTTAATGTATAAGATAAGATAAAGAGGGTAGGTCCTTTCATTCCAAGCCTGAGGCCCATAGGAATACACATGATGCACCTCTTGTGTCCACAGGGTTCTACAATTTAAGGTGTTAACCCATCCAACCTCAGATTTATCCACCCCCCAGCACCTCCCCTGGCACGCCACTCTGGAAATTGAGGCAAGGGGCTCTGGGACCTCCTCTTCCTCATCCTCCTCCTCGCCACAGCACGTCCGGTCCTTGGAGCTTCTCCAAAATTCTGGGTTTGAAGGTTGCTGTGGCTGCGTAGTATCTTGTTGTTCAAGCCAGGATGCAGATGTTCTTAAACAGAATGAAGACCTACCTTGAGGGAAGTCTAAACAAGCTAACAGAATTTTGAGGAAGTGATATGGAATGGGGTAGCAGTGTTGGGAAAATGTGTAAACTACTGTGATAAAGGGTGAGGGATATAATACAGCTACTTTAAAATCTACAAAAAGCTAAAAATCCAAAAATTCATAGGCATCACTACAGAAAGAAAACACAGCTTTTCCCTGTTGCTGCAATTTTATAAATGTTTTCCTGTTTCTTTCATGTCCATTTTGTGCATAATCTGCCCCAGCAGACAAAGCTAGATGTACACTAGTGCTGTGCTGTTCTGTTAATGTGACTCATATGGTATTTCAAACTAAAAATGTGATGCTGTATCTGTCCTTTACCAGAGTAAGAACCTGCAACTAAGCAATATATAGCGCAGCTGCTGAACTGCAGAGTAGATTGATAATAAAGTACAGATACTGAGTATTTTGTTTTACAAAGTCCCTTATGCAGTGCATCAGCTCCTGTGCATCATTTTGGAAACTGAATAAGATGAAACCATTGCTTCTGCTGACATTGGTTGTCCTCAATGGTTCTCGAGTTTTCAAAGACCCTTTCTTCAAAGAACTGCAGCACATATGTATTAAATAAAAAATGCAAAAATTTCAAAACCTTCTGCTTTCAGTGACCAAGACTGATAATGTTAGTATTGAAATTTTGGTGCTATAATGTCAATATTGCCGATGAATTGAAATGTTTTATAAATGAATGTTTTGGGGGGATTTTTTTGGTTTCCTTTTTTTTTTTTTTGTTTGCTTGTTTGTTTGTTTGTTTGTTTTACTGGAAGATATACCTATGATCATCTCTTTTACATATGTAATGATTTTTGTGAATTTATACATCTTGTCAGGAATGAGGCTTTCTATACATTTGTGTTATAGGTTATAAATTCCATAGGGGAATTTTTCTTCCCCTGCTCCACTCTAAGAAAAAACGGAGTGAGTGGGGGGAAGGGAGTCAATTAGCTTTACAAAAGATCTGGCCAAATTCCTAGCTAATGGCCCATCTGAGAGGCTGGGGGGAGAGGAGAGAGAAGTTTTGGGAGGGGAGAGGCAGATGGCGGAGCTCTCTCTCTCAGGCAGAGACGGGGGTCTGCGTGCAGGCATTTGGAGAGAAGGACTGGGGATCTGGCTTTTTGGCTTCTCATCCTTGTCAGCTCGGATTACTGGCCTCAACTTGCCTGCGAACTGTCTCTTGTCTCCAGCCCAGATCTGCTGTGTTTCATCGGAGAGTTGCGTGCCCACAGGGGAGAAGAGGGAGGAGTTTTGAGACACCGTCATCTGAGACAACAGTGAGTCCCGTGGGAGTGAACTGCTTCCCTTCCTTTTTTTCTCCCATTGAGGGAAGGGTCCCCCATTTTCTTTCAGCTTCTCCCGTGATCCGAGACCCCCCCAGACCCCCTTCCTGCGTGGTGACCGCCAGAGCCCGACAGCGCCCCCTGCAGGCCACGGCAGGGAACTGCAGGCCCTGCACCTCCAGCGATCCAACAGCGCCCCCTGCAGGCCATGGTTAGGACTGTGCTAAAGGACAGAGAAGTATTCAGTCAGACTTTTTTTTTTCCCTAGGACTACTGTCTAGGCTTTTTTTGTGTTCTGTTACTGTTCTTGCCAACATACATATATCTTTTAATAAAGGGTTGTTGTTTCTTCTGTTTTTCCACACTTCCACAATTAAAACCCCTTAATTTTGAATTTACAATTGCTGAGAGAGAGAAGTTTGGTCTATCTCATAGCTCATCCTCTTTAGCAAACATTCCAGTCTCCTCAGACTGAGACAATTTGTGAATTGAACAGTAATGGAGCTTGACAACGTATTATAAACCAAGATTTTTTTGAGGCAATGGAAAAGATGAGCAATGACACAGCCACATGGCACTTCATCCAAACCCCTCTAGCAAACAACATCATTAGCAATGCCATGGCTTTGGTGGACTTAGTGTCAGAATCATCTGACCACAACAGCCAATTGTGCAAATGCCTTTGAATGTGAGGAGGAATCATGCCACCTTTTGGCTGAATCATTGGCTCTGTAATGTGAGAGAATCCTACTTTAGATGAACAATGTGGGTGGCTTCCTGCCTATGCTGCTGATGTCGGCCAGGGGCAGGGTGTTGGTCATCTGTCAGTGGGTCTGATGCTGGTCAGGGACAGGGCATCAGAGCCTGTCTTGGCTGGTGATACTGGTCAAGGGGCAGGGTGTCAGGAGCTAGGCTTTCTATACATTAAAAGAGAATGAGCACAAGGTCTCAATTCCTTTATAATGGTTAAGCCAGCAATTCATGAAAAACAATCTATAACAGAAGTCAGAATAGAGGTACAACCAGGTAAATGATTATAAGAGATTTTTTGAGTTGCTTTTCAATATCTGCATTTTTTTTCCTTATTTTATCTCTACCCTCCAAATACAGCATTAGTTTCAGTCTACTGATACCCAGACCAGTCCTTGCTGAATCCTAGAATATGCAGCTGACTTCCAGGGACTGAAACTGGAGCTTAGATAATTCTTGTCAGTTTTCCATCTGGAAGAATGTTTTGACATTTTTTTTCAGACCAGCTGAAGGCAAGAGGTTTCTTAGGCACCATTATAACAATGGGCCAAATAAAAGATTTCTACCTTAAAAAAACCCCTGACTTTTGACAAGCAGCAGATGCATTTGAAATGAAAATAGAAGGTATATAAGGAGACCTTCAACCTTAAATAATTTTGTGTGGACTGAGGTTACAGTTCAAGATGAAGTTGTATAACAGTTAAAAATACCTGCATTTTACTCTGTATCTATGGGAGACCTGCTGCTCTTCTGTTCAACCAGCATTAGGGAAAACTCAGATCATGCTGGTGGGTCAGTGCTTTTCTGTCATGGCTCTCTTAGGCAAGACCATTCAAAGGGCAGCAAGTCTGTTGCCAGACCTCAGCAAATCTACCTGCCCCAGAGGTATTTTGTTCTGCAATATTCCTCAGCCATTCCTTATCAAATCTCTTAACTTTATCCTCCCTGCAGTATCTGTTATGTCAGATATGTAGTATCTGACAGCAGCTGGAGGGCAACCTTTAGAGATAGCAGATAAGACAGAGAATGAAGTACAATGAAAATCACTTTTTCAATGGCTGCAGGGAAGAGAAGGAACCTCAGAAAATATCCAGATAAAGCAATAGAATGAGAGATTTTGATGGAAAAGACAGCAAATCATAAAACCATGTTGAGATATCTTTCTCTGGGAAATTAATTGCAACTCCTTTATCTTCCAGTTAAATAGTTGCAACCAACTAGTTCTATGTCAGTCACTGATTGATAGTCAACTGTGTTGCTCCAATTTAATGCACATCTATTTCTCCACATACTTCGTAATTTACGTGGAAAAAAACCAAACCATTTTCTTTCACAGTTTCCAAGCAGACATGAAATTTAGAGGTGCCTTCAGTGATCCAAGGAACTTCTTATGCCATACTTGTCATAAGTAGTCATATTTACTGACTATACTTAAGAAAAATATATGCTGTGTAGAGCAAATACTTTAAAAATCAATACTTCTCTTTTTCTAGTCTTTTCATCAATCCACCAACACACATTAAATGTTATAGACCATTTCATGTTAATGTAAGGTCATGCACTATGTAATTGGAACTATGACATAAGGGACTGTTAAAGAAACGAATTGTTTAAAAAACTGCCAACCAACTTGCTTTTGATTGCAATCCTGCTGGTTTTTGAGATGTAGATGTACTCTAATACTAAATTAATAACTTTTCAAAGGAGCAGTAAAATAACATGTAATATTTTTAGATTTTTTTTAAATCAAGAAAGAATTTCAGAGGTTCTAATACAGCCCATGCAACTGCAATGACTAATTTTATTTCTTGTACTTCTAATGGGAAAAAACCAACCATTTTACTCAGCCTCCTGGGATTTTATCTTCACATAGACACTTCAAGTTGATAAGGTAGACAACAAATACCCTGTATAGTAGCTATGCTGTTGTGCACTGCATTCATTTATTTGAACTGAAGTCTAAAAGTTTGTTGTCTGAGCCTTGTGAGTAACCTTCATCTCTTCATTTACTCAACAGCAAAAAATAGACATCTCCAAGGCACTTCATCTCACTTGCTTTTATAGACCTACCTTAGGATCAAATGGAGAGAGATTTTATAAAAGGAGCTTGAATCCCCAAAAAACTTTTACTGATGATCTGTGGCAAGTGTTTGGCACAAAAGCACTTTTAATATTCATTGTGGGAGGCCTGAACCAGGCTAGTTTGGAGTAGTCCCTAATGTACTGTCCCTGAATCCACTGCATAATAGCTTCCCTAACTCCGAGTTAAGAATTCACTGCCAAACTCTGGTTAAGATTACAATTAGGATTAAGTTGAAAGGCATTTAAGGTAAGCAACTTGCCATTATCCCTGAAAAATACTGTAAAATAAAGTCATGCAGATTTTTAGGAGGTATCAAAAACTTGAAAAATAGCAATTGCACAGTCATGTTTTATAAAACCACATTTATTTATTCTAAAATTGAAATTGAAAAAAACCTTTATGTATTCATTCCACCCTCACTAGATTGAAAATAATCAAGTGTTAATTTGGATGTGAGAAATGTTTGCAGTTCTGCTTCAGAAAGTATTATTTAAACTTGATGGGAGCTAATAGCAAGCACAGGAAGCAAGTATTAATAGTGCAGGAGACCTAGCATAATCAAGTCATAATAGCTGCTTCCAAAGGGATGTTTTTATCTTCTCTGCAGGGCTCAATTTTCTATTATAGACAGGAGAGCATCATGAGCAATAGGAGAGATCAGCCTCCCAGGCATGAGAGTTGTGTCTGCTCCTACCTTCAAGTTATGCTCCTTCTTCTTTTTCTGGTTACACGTCAGATAAATTAATGACAAGTACTGCCTGCAGTAGGCTTGCAGTAATGAGGAAACACTTTTTTTTTTTTTTTTTAAGATCTCCATTTGCTTTAATGCAGATATGTGTGCTTACTGTGACCCTGGAATAGAGTTGAGTGAAGATAATGGTGTAAGGGATGAATTCACATTAGAGATAACAATGTTAATGGATTCAGTAATCTGGACCAGTAGCCTGAAAACACTAACTGTTAAAAAAACCCCAAACCCACAACTTTTCAAGTGCAAGATCTTTTTCCATGTGTAAGTACAAAAGTCAGTCAGACATTTGTCACTTTCTGAACTCTCAGGACCACCGATAGAGAAATCTGTCACTTGGCAAGTGTATAAGAGTAGGAACAAGAAATTGCTCTATCAGGTTGGATCCAAAAGACTTACCCCTTAGAAGGATGAATATTCCTGATGCTTCCTGAGGCTTATGTTCCATGACCACTTCCTTACATGACCACTTCCTATCTCCTGCACAGGAGAGGGTCCCCAGTTTTGTAGTCTGAATCAGATGTGATTTATAGTGTACTCCCTGAAACCACATATAAGAAAGTTATGAAAATACATAGATGAAAAAACATTCTGGATTTTACTTTACTTTCAGACTGTGAACCTACATAACTCAGAATAGTTATGTTAGACTCAGCCTTAGTAGCACCTGTAAGAATATGTATGATCCCTCGTCCTCTGTGTATGGATTACTTTTTTCCAGTTTCAGAGCCCCTGGTAATTGCTTTAATTCTGAGGGTAAAGAGTACAAAAACAGAGTGACATGACAACATATGAAGAATTCCAATTAGTGGCACAAACTTTTTATTGAGTGGTTTGGTCATTGAACTATGTGGCTTATAAGAGAATACAGGCAGGACTAATGTCATGATACAGAGATACTCAAACACAAACTTAAGGGGAATTCTGGGTTTTGAAACAGGCCTTAATGAGGACATGATGTTGGAGGGGATGTTGCCCAGGGCCAAGCCTTTGTGCATAATGAGAGTTTGCCTTGTGTGTTATGTAAAGAGCCCATGCAGATAAAAACAAATAGCCATCATTTTGCACAAGTTACAACAAATCTTAAGTTTTCTCAAAAGCTCCTTTTGTGCTAGGATTGGAGTGGGTTTATTTGGAAAAGAGTGTAGCCTGGCCTGTGGAATTAGAAGCTGAGGTAGGATAAATTGAAGAAACTCTACTAGAGGACCATGCTGAACTTGGAATGTAGAAATGGGTGTAAAGAAAAGATGTAAAACTGGTATGACATTCTTCTTTTCACAGCAGACTGAAAAACTCCTAAGAATGGAAGCTCCTTGCTGAGGTCACAAAAGCTAGAGGGGAGTTATTGTCCATGTATGGCACAGTCACTCAGATAGTTGGTTAGACAAATATTCATAAATGAAGAAGATAAAAAGGTTTAAAAAAAGTCATATATTTCAATGTGTAGCCAAGTTTCTGTGTTGTCCTTTACCTATGCATTTGAGCCAATATCTAGGTGTAGATCTACTAAGTGGAATTTCTTCATTCACAGCTTCTATTTTTCTTTCTGGGTTGAAACACACCTGAGGTTATTGCCTTACTCCTGAGATCTAACTGAAAGTTGAGAAGCTTTATTTTCAGCAGGGTTTGGAGATTCAGTGCTGCAAGTTAGAAGATTTTTTTTTTGTAAGTACCAAAACAGAGATTCATAACTTCAATCAAGATGCAAAGCACTGGAAAAATCACGCATTTCAACTCATTATGGAGTCCTGAACAGTCTGATGCCTGAACCATAATTGTTTGCTCTAGAAAAGATAAAATCTATCAGTATCAATGATAAAACTAAAAAAACAGATGGGGTCACTTTCTGTGTCAATGCAGTTTTTTTAAGCTGTATAGGATGCTAACAAGCAGTATGATGTGGTGAGAAAGCAATGTGGCTTGGAATAACATTTCCCCAGTTCCAGAAGTTCTACCATTTTGCCCAGCAGTCTCTCACCATTTGGATTTTTTTCTTTTTTTCATGCCTCTAACAAACCATGGGTATGTACTAACTCTCACTGGTATTAATTGTTCATGCTTTTCTTACTTTCTAGCTGGGAAAAGCTTTGTTATCACCTCAGTAGCATTGTGAATCAGCAGGATGCCAGCCATTAGTAGCTTCAAGGGGTGGCTGCTGTTAGACTGAAATCTCATAGAAACCTAATAACATGGAGGCTGCTCTGCTGTAGATGAAAGTCTCTGAACAGCAGTATCCAATGCTTTTATTATAAATTTATGTTTTCATTTCAATTTCATTGGAGACACTTAGAAACGTACTTGATTGTGCCAAAAAGCATTTACCAGGGACAGAAGAAGCAGTTGAGTTCTATATCTTTTCAGGGATTGCAATGAATATCTTTTTACAATTGTTAACTGCTCTATGCTGTCTTTTCCCTTTCTTCACATTGGTCTCTTTGTTATTGCTTTTATTATTAATAATATTTTAATTTATATTTAATATTTTAATTTGCTATCTAAATCAAATAGTACTGTACCTTAAGGTTCTCTCAGAGAATTTATACTTATTCACATAATTTGGTTATAGATATCTGTGTACTGCTGCTTCAGCAGGCATCATTCTTATGCTTCTATTTATCATATGCATTGTATGGTACATGATGTGACCACACTTTCCCACCAGGCTCTTGAAAGTACATAGAATCATAGAATATGCTGAGTTGGAAGGGACCCAACAGAATCATCGAGTCCAACACCCGTCCCTGTGCATGACACCCCAAGAATAACACCATGTGCCTGAGAGCATTGTTCAAATGCTTCTTGAACTCTGTCAGGCTTAGTACTGTGACCTCCCTGTTCCAGTACTCAACCACCCTCTGGGTGAAAAACGGTTTCCTGATATCTAACCTAAACCTCCCCTGACTCAACTTTGTGCCTGTCATTGGTCACAACAGAGAAAAGACCAGTACTTGCCCCTCTGCTTCCCCTTGTATTGAAGACCCCAATGAGGTCTCCTCTCAGTCTCCTCTTCTCCAGGCTGAACAGACCAAGTGACCTCAGCCGCTCCCCATACAGCTTCCCCTCCAGACCCCTCACCATCCTCATTGTCCCCCTTTGGACTCTCTCTAATGGCTTAGTATCTTTCTTACGTTGCATTCACCAAAATTGAACACAATATTCGAGGTGAGGCCGCCGCAGTGCAGAGCAGAGTGGAACAATCCCCTCCCTCGACCGGCTGTCAATGCTTTGCCTGATGCCCCTCAGGACACAGTTGGCCCTCCTGGCTGCCAGGACACACTGTCCTTTTTTCCATCAAACATAGAATTCTGTTCAGGTATTTGGCAAAGAGGGAGTAGCTCAATCATTTATTTCCAGTGGGATGTTTAATGACTCGTAACTCGTTCTGGTGGTGTCCCATTGTGAAGTATTTGAAAAGCAATCCTTAAGCAGAGAAAATCAAGAATCCTATGTGTTACCTGAGTCTACACAATTACAGCAACGTCTACCATTGGCCACAAATAGTGCTTTTTTTCTTACAGTTTTCATCACAGAGGCCTCAGTATACTCTTTACCAAAACATCCTTGCATTTTTGTAATTTCTGCTTCAATGTTCCCAAAATAAATAATATTGCTGGGATACTGAATGTGATATCCAGTCATCCTCTTGGTTAAATATCTTGTCTCTGAACTTATTACAGAAAATTACAAAATCCCTTTGAAGAACCTATTTCCTCCCTCCCTTTACAATGCCTCCAAAAGAACCATTAACTGTTTTATTTGTGTAGTTCATCTTTATAATGCAGCTCTGCCAATGCATTTCTCTCTAACATCTGTGACTCTTGAGAGTAATGTGAAGCTCGAAAGGAGAGTGGTTGAATGGTGCCATGCTTGTACAGGCTCTAAAAGCGGGTGTTACAAGTACAGACAGTCCAACAGTCGCCTATTGTTCCCAAGCTGTCCCTCCCCTTTGGGAAGGCTGGCTGTAAGAGAGAATATAGGAGCTGGCTCTGACTCCTTTGCCTCCAATTTCTGATTGCTAGTGAAAGCTTCTTGCCTGTGGAGTGACCACCTGTGATTCTTTGGAGTGTCTGAGTGTTCACAGAGGTTTATCTCCCTGTGTTGTCTGTGAAGGCAAGTTGGCCCAGAATAGGCTTTCTGTACATTTGCAGCAGGGTGGGCTGTGTTACTCCATGGCCATGTGCAGAATCCCTGGCGGGTGTGTACTTATGTGTGCTTGTGGGCGTGTGAGGAGAGGGAGGAAGGTGGTGCTTTTGCTGGGCATTGTGTGCTCTGTAAATGCATATGTCAATATAGAAATCTCTCACTACTGCTTCTGCCCTTGTGTACATCTGGGAAGAAGAAAACTTCTCCAATGTGGTAATAAGTAGGCAGCACTGCCAGGCATCTTCCCCTAAGGTAGCAAGCCATCTCTGGCTGTGATAATAAATTCAGGGTTGTCAAAGTGCTTGCAGATAAATGGGTCAATAGGCCTCTAGTTGACTCGTGGTTGAGTAGGTTTCAAATGTGTTCTTCCTATTCTTAGTGGCAGATAAAGAATCTTCTGATAGTGTACTTTCTCCTTATGCACTGCTACTGTCCTGTCTCTGTGCGTTGTGGAGGGAGAGAAGGGACTCTGGATATGTGTTGTGTACCATGCTGCTCACTGTTTGGTACAGATAATCTTCCCTGCCACTCCACTGTGTCTACTCTGTTTGCAGTTCTGTACAGAGAAAAACTGGTTCTTCTGCACTAAAATGTAGTTTGACCTTTGTGGCAGAGGGCTGGAGCAATCAATTTACAATATAGGGCATAATTGTATACTCTAAATTGGCCAGATACACAACTGGCTCAGCTCTTACTGAACTGCCTTATACATCTTATTTTTTTCCTTCCTACCTACAGTGACCACTGTTATTTCACCACTGATTGTGCATTCTGATGACATGCTCTCTCACCAGAACTGAGCAAAAGTAGAGTTTCCTCTGTGGGGGTGACAGAGGTCAGTTGACATCTTGATAAGTTGGAGTTGAGATCCCTCTACGTGCCTGGCAGCATACTAGTGT
The DNA here is from genome assembly GCF_025592945.1 of Manacus candei. Classification (NCBI taxonomy): domain Eukaryota; kingdom Metazoa; phylum Chordata; class Aves; order Passeriformes; family Pipridae; genus Manacus; species Manacus candei. The sequence continues at coordinate 9,525,681 of NW_026138059.1, read as the reverse complement.
ATGAACTATAAAAGCTGAATGGGTTGTTTTTCCTAGGCTTTGTTTAGTAAACATCAGCTATAAGTGGTCTATAAAACATGAGACAGTGTTGAGAAGATTCAGAAGAAACAGAGAACTCAAGGTAATGCAGGAGGAGTGGTCCAGTGGAAGGTGACAAAGACGATTAGGAGGCTGGAGCATCTCTCTTATGAGGAAAGGCTGAGGGAACTGGACGTGTTCAGCCTTGAGAAGAGAGGGGACCTCATCAGTGTGTACAAGTATCTGAAGGGAAGGTGTCCAGAGAACGGACTTAGGCTCTTCTCAGTGGTTCCAAGGAATTGGTCATGAGGCAGCGGGCAGAAACTGATGCACAGGAAATTCCACCTGAATAGGAGGAAGAAATTCTTTACTGTGCAAGTGACCACACACAGAAACAGATTGGCAGACAGGTTGTGGAGTCTCCCTCACCAGAGATATTCAATAACCATCTGGACGGAATCCTGTGCAGTGTGCTCTAAGATGACCCTGCCTGAGCAGGGAGGTTGGACCAGATGACCCACAGTGGTCCCTTCCAACCTGACCCATTCTGTGATGTGGTGGTGCATCCCCTCCTCCCATCTCCTCTGACTGCACTATGATCTCAGAAATGCTCATTAGGCCCCAGCCTTGATGAACAGCACCTGGGCTCAGCTCCTCTTGAGCTTATCAGAAACACTGTCTGCTTCCAGGAACCTACGCTGTCTAACGAGCTCCTCTTTTTTTAATGAACAGCCTTGGAAACTTATTTTTCTTGCTTGAATAACAACCCAAGTGGAACAACATTTTTATTATCAAATTTTAAAGAAAGTAACTGACCTCAAAGAAAGTTACCAACCCAAATTGTGGCCAGGATGGAAAATTACTACAACCAAAGCCAACTCTCTTATGACCCTATAAACAGTGGTCCTGAGGGAGACCCTTTGACCTCTCCTAGACTGCAATGGACTGTAACCACCTTCTGGGTGGGGCCTCTCAGAGCTAGTGAACTCTCCAGTTTGCTAGGCTGATAGCCCCATTTCTTGATGGAGAAGACACAAAGACATCCAATGTCAGCACTTCAGTGAACAAAAAGGGAATTTTTCACTGGTAAACCCTTAGGTCTGTGAGCATGCAAGTGAGAGTATCCTACAGCAAATCTACTATGAATGTTACTCTCCTAGATTCTCAAGTACTTTAGATTCATAAGTAACTTAGGCCTATAAGTGAGTTACAGTTGTACCTATAGTAAATTCTATAGAATCTTTTGTTTAATTGTTTAAATTAGGCTATCAATTAAGTGTTGCTAAAACCTTAAGGCCTATACTGTTGGTCAAGCTGGGGGCTCCATTCTGAACCTTGTGACTCAGCAGGAGGGTCTCCCTTATCTTTTTTATCCTTACCCTTTGCTATTCTTATATTTTCCCATCCCCAGCCTCCAAATAGATAATATTTGGTTGATCTTTTGTTTAGATTGATGTATTTTAGATTTTAGTTCAATTTTTCTCTGTGTGCTTTAACCGTCTAGTAAGGAGTAGGGTGAACCTTCCCAATGAACCTTGTCATGCTTTCACTTAAATATTACACCTGCTTTTGCCAATACCTTTGCTGGGGGTTCTTTGAGCGACCTAAAACTCTAATTCATAATGTGATTCTGGAAATGGAGATAGCTGTACATCGAACAGCCCTTTAAATATGGTGCTGCTTTGCCAGTAACAGACTGCAGGCTTTGTATTGACTTTGGAAAGTTTCTGGACTATGCGCTTGCTCTTCTGCACTACATAGAGTTTTATTTTAGCTTGTTTATTTAGATCAGCAATAGTTTAACAATCAGGTAACTGTTATGTAACTTGTTTAGCTTTAGCTAGCATTATACACTTTCATAGTTGTATAGTAATTTTTATGTCCTGCAAATTACAGGTAGCAATACCAAGCTTCTGTGTACAGTGAACTGTCTATGACCCTCGAGTAATAATGTAGTGAATTGGAGTACACATAAAGGATGATAGCGGGGCCCTTGAACATACAAGAACAGGAAGATGCCAGAGGCTGTAAACAAATCACCAGTGGTCAGTTATAGCTCATTAAAGTAATGCCACCTTGGAAACTCATTAAAACCATTAAGGATAACAGAATAAACCCCAACATATATAAAACTCAGGATGTGTAGTATCATCATCATCATCATGGCTAGGCTTCATGAATGAAGATTTGGGAAGGACTCTACCCACATTTGCTACAAGTGCGCTGGTGGCTAAAGAGGCCAGTGCAAGATAGTATTTAGGAAAGATCTTGAATTATGCAACATGTAAAAAAGAGCAAAGTGTAGCGCAAGTTAACATAAGAAAATGAACAGTCAAATACACTCTGAAGTGAGGAGAAAAGAAACCCCACCACCAATATAAATATTCTCCTCTGCTTATTCTCCTCCCCTTCTTCATGAAGAAGTTTGAAGCAGTAATTGGTTAGTATAACAGCAGAGATAGGAGTTCATATGTATGTGTGTGTAGCAATTTTAACTGTATAATTTTGAGAATTTAACAGTGAAATTTTCTTTTGTGTTCTTCCTTGCTTTTTCTGTAATGGTTATATTGGAACTAATAGTTATTTGGTTAGAATGTTAATATTATAAACCAATGCATTATTGTTTTCACCTAAAAAGTATGTTTCTATGGCCCACATATACTGCACATGATGTAGTGTAGCAGGGCACAGGTTAGAATCACTTCTAACTATATCCAGAAAAGTTGTCCTTTATAATATTGCTTCTGAGTATTACTGAGGTTAGAGATGAGGAGGCAGATGGAGTGCTGAGGACAGACTGGGTAACGGGGTAGGAACATGTCACATGACTCTGCTCTGGAGCTACAAGTAAGAGTAGTAAGTGTTTTAAAATAAGTAGTCAAGCAGGATAAACATTACTGCTCAGTTTAATCCTTAGATAAACATTAAATCAAGAAATGAAGCTCCATCTAGTGTCATATATTCCAAGTTATTAATGGTTTATTCTTTTTTAATATTATCTCTACCTATTATCTAGCTCCATTTAGTGTTAACTGTTATTAGAAAGAGGTGAATAAATTGACAGTTTTATGAGTAAGACAGCAAAAATGCTTAATGATATTTCTAGTTTATAGTTGAAAAAAGACTGGCTTGGTTTATTTAGAGTATAATGATAAAAGACATCCTATTCCATTAATAACTAAGAAATATGTGAAAGAACCTCTGCTAAAATGAAACATTTTGCAATCATCTGGCCAAGGTGATTTACATACAGGAGTTTTAAAAGAGCAGAGTGAATGGTTCTTCCAACAAATCTGGAAGTTTTTACAAAATTCAAGAGATCTAAAAGAAAAGCAGAATGCCAATATTTTTAAAAAGTTTGAAGAAGAGGACTCAAGATTTTGGCCCCTTGTATTGATCGGGAGTAAATGAGGTCCTAACTGATGCAAGGTGCTAAAAGTACTTAATGAAGTTAATGCTAAGCAACACATGTAAAGTTGACAAAAGACTTTTTCAAATTGTGAATTTGAAACAATAAGCTTAGACATTATAGAAATCAGTCTTAATATATTTTTGTTAAAGATTTAGTTTTACACAATCTTAATTAGAGGAGCAGTAGAAGCCTGATCCCAATAGGCTGATTTAGCACTCCCGAAGTGAACATGTGCAGTCTCAGTACATCAGTAACAATTCAAGCAACTTGGAGCTCCAGGGGCCTTCTGACAGAAAAGTAGGCCAGCCAGGAGGGAGGAAGTGATATGAAAAAGATGTTATAACCTTAGAGGAAGGAAGTCTGCCTTTTTATTAGTAAACTAAGCAGTGCAAGCATGGGCACTGGGTGTAATTTTCCATACTGTCAAATTGACATTAGGGAGTTCTTAGAGACTGCACTGTGGCTGCACACAGTCTCCAGAAATGGAAATGCATCATATTTCTGGTTATTTCTAAGAGAAGTCATAATGACTTTACATTTTTGTACCTGTAACATACAAAGATTCATGTAGAATTTTGTATTACCAAGATCTCAAAAGAGGCTTCATTGTGAAATAATTACTCAAACCCATAATGCTGAGTAGTCTCAGGGCTGGAGGTCTTCATCTAGCTCTGCTGTTCCTACCTCTTTTCCAGCCACTTCTACTGTGACATAGAAAGGGCAGCACGCCAGCATAAGGTTATTAAACAATCTTACATGTATACAGTATCTTATAGTAGCAAAGCAACTGAGGAATTGTCACTTAGAAAATTTTCTGAAAATCGATATTGTGCCAACAGTTGTCTTTTACCATGCTGAAGTCAAGCATAATTTTTTTAACCTGCTTGCTGCTCCTCATTAGGCTAATTAATTATGGTCGGTCAGCATGACACAATAGATGCACTATTATGAGCCCTTGTGTTGAAATCATGCTAATCATGCTCCTTGTCATGTCATACTTCTGTTATGAATTCAGAAATGCTTCTCTAATGCTTCTCTGGCCAAATTGCATTTCATGAGGACCTTTTTTTTTTTTCATATGTGTTTGTATTTCTTCTTTAAATTAGATTATAGGATGCTGTGTAGCCACCCACATGGTTATCATGTGCAGCTGAGAAGAGAAGACAAACACTCATCTGGTAAAACCAAACCACTTCAATAAAGAGTTCTTAGTCAGCAGTGACTTCCAGAACAATGTATTATGTTTTTGTCTTGTCTTTTTCTCTGACTTAGCATGCATTAGAAAGTGTGATGAGTGAATGTAAGGGGTGCACAATAAACCTTTGAGGAGAATCAACCTTACCTTACTTAGCATGTTTAAGAGAAACTGATGATCTGACTCTGGAGCAAGACCTGGATGTCTTAATACATGTAGAAAGTTTCTGAAGTAGATAATGGCCCAAGCCTACTTGATTGGCTGATGGCTATAAAAAGGTATGTTTAAGGCAATTCCTTCTTTTGCAACTGCATTGACTATCAAAGATAAACTTTGCTATTGTGTGGGTGAAAAGATCAGAAAAAATATTTACTGTGTCTTCTGGTAGATTGTGTGCTCAAATCCAGTTCTGTCATTGTCAACTGCAGTTGTCTGGCTGAACATTCAAGAAGCCATGTCCTTTAATGCAGCATTGCAAGCATGTTGCTCAGCATCAGTCCAAGTACAATTTGAGACAGAGCTGACAAGGAGTTGAAGAGTGCCTTTCTATTACATCCGGAGCCTTCTTTGACTGGCTTAGCTTCCTGGAAATCACAGTCTTGTATCTAAATTGATGTATGATACAAATGGGAAGATGCTTGATATTTGTTACTCCAGCAGAGAAAGTCAACATCTGCCATGAATAAATCCTGAGCATTTGTTGTTTTGTTGGCGCTGCTTATTTTGCCTCCTGTTGGCATTATCAGAGATAGCCAATATATACTTGTTTCAGTGGCACTTCTGTCATCTACTGAGTGTTGCAAGGCAGCAACTGGTTGCTGAGAAGAAAGTTGCGGAGTCTCCTTCATTGTCATATTGATAGTGGGAAGGATGTTACCTCTTGTACTCTTCCTGTGGTCTTCACTTATCATGCTAAGAGATCAATGGCACAATGCAATGATAACAGCTACATTTATACCAGAAGGTGTTATATGGCACACTAATTTGATCTCAGGGGAAATTGTTCAAGGCATATATTCCCTGTGGCATTTTCATGGGCACTGTATTCCAGTGCACAGTTATCATGATTTAAATGTCAGTTATAGTTCTTCTTTCAAGGACTGATGTTGCATTCAGCTGTATAAAATGCGCTTAATAAGCACTCTTGATTGTACTTGTATTGCCAGGCATTAGGACTAGCTAACACATGTATCCTTTGAGGATTAAAAACCCAGAAACTTATCTTGTTTAAGGAAACTTGTTTAGGTGTTTACTTGGTAAGGGACATTATTATACCTGACAATATTTTATAATAAAAAAAGTTGCCAAAACTAAGATATAAAGACTAAACTATATACCTTGTAGCTATCAAATATCAAATAAGGTTTGATATTAGGCTAGAATTATATTACTAAGTTTATGGAAGAAAAATCAGCTAAATTCAATAAAGTTTTCAAAAGGTAGGAAATGCATTTCAATTTCAAAGCCTAATGAGTGGGGTTTTTAAAGTCAATAAGATGCAAAATGTGAATGATTAACTTTCATAATAATAAATCTTAATTCTTCTGCATTGCAATGTTTACTTCCAATAAAGGGTCACTAATCATTCAGAGGATGGAGGACGTGTTTCGTGAGGCTTCACTGAAAAGATCTTCTCTTGAAAGAAATTGCAAACCTGGTCAGTATGAAGGGCTTTTGAGAATGTAGGATTTTGGGCGATTCATGCTATCACTGGGGAGATCTTATAGCAAATGCAAGAATTTTATGTGGGGGCAGATGAAGGATCACTCAGGATATCAGTAGAGAGCCAAAGCCATTTGTATTGACTGAATGGAATTGACTTTTAGTATGTAGTATCTATTCAAAATTCCTATTCTCTACTCTGAAGTAACACAGATGGATCACAAGAATACTCCTGAGACCAGCAGTCAGATTTGGCACTAAATATAGTCTACCATCTGCCAGCCTTCTACCATGAACTGACGCAGTTGGGTGAGTGGTGGAGAACTGAATTCATTCATGAAGTCACTGTTTTCTGCAGAAAGCACTATAATCTCAGTAAAATAAGAGAGAATCTAATCTTGACCACACTAGTGATCTTATTTCAGATGTTTTTCAAAGTTTCTCTGGTATTTTGGTCTTTGGTGGTCTTATCCCTATCAAAAGTAAAGTGGCAAATACTCAGCACAGTATCACTTGCGCCTCATAATCTGACTCATTTCCTTGCACAGAGGTGAGTGACATATAAAAATACAACAGCATTAGGACTAACGGCAAAGGAACTTGATCCTCCAACCACTAAGAAGGCGTATGACATACGAGCCCAAAAGTTGGAGATTTGGAAGAGGGTAAAAGCAAGGACCCTGTTGTCTATGTTACAATATTCTTTACAGTGAATGGGAAGATCTGGAAGGGCTGATGCCCCTTGTAGCTTTACTCAGTCTTCTCTCCCAAACCTTGGTGTTGGCAGTAGGCAGCCAAGCAGAAAGACAAGACACTGTGGACATGTGATAGTGGTGGTAACCTCTGGTTCCTTGCTCTTTGGCAAACAGGGACACAGAAGCATTCCTAATGTATTACCTGCTATTGGGCCCTGACTATTGAACTGAGGGAAACAGGAGCTTAGAGACTGCAGAGATTTAATCCAACTAATATTCATATGTGCTATATTAGTAGCTGTTAGACGGCAGCCTCTGTTCTTTACTTTATTTTGAACATAAAACTAATTTTATATAATTGTAAAAGTTATCTTATAAAATTACCCATTGTGTTAATATTCTATGTGCAACTTTACTGATTACCAGTTTATATTTTAAAAATAAATAAAAGCTTAAAATTTAAATGGACATACTTAAAATTCGCATCTTCAATGTTCCTGGACAATTCAAGTGTACAGCTTATACTTAAGACATGGAAATGGATCTTGCCTTGGAATAAGTTTTTGTCAGCTATCCTCAGTTTGGAAAAGTTCTGATTACATTACAAAGGAAGGAAAAAAACTCCACAAGCCCAACACATTTTCTACAACTCCAACTCTACTGAAAGTCCAAAAAGAATTAACATAAAGTATGTATGATCACTCATTCAAAACCTGGCAAGACAAATATATTACAGTCTGCAACTAGCTTTACTGTAAAAATTGACAACTAGAAAAGCAAAAGAAGAAGAATATTCATTATTCAGCAAAACCAAAATTAAGTTCAAGGCAGTAATTAGTTTCATCAAGTTTCTTCTAATCAAAACATAGAATTATACTTGTTAATGCTATTTTATCTGATAGTTACATTACTTCTATTTTGAAGCTGCTATGTAGATCAAACAACTGAACTAGAGAAACATCTTTTATTATGGAAAAAAAGTATTTTAAAACTGTCTTTATATAAAATTATTTTCATGTTGTTAAGCTGTACATTTCACAAATATATGTATCCTTTTCACAGTGTTTTCCTAGTAGGGCTTAGCTCCTTACATAAATCAAACTTGTAATCATGTCAAAGACAGATTTTAAAAATTATCTTTTCCATGAAAATGTGGAGTTTTTAATCTTAATTGCAACAAAGATCAACCCTTCAAGATCTGAGGATTAATAGTACAAGCCAAATTTCTCCATTATTATTAATCTTGCTGCTTGATTGAGCCTGATTTTTGTCTTCTTCTGGTGATCTTTTTCTGTGCTTTTTATTCTTCATTGTGACTTTTCAATACTTAACAGGGGCCTAGAATAAAGATGGTGACAAACTTTTCAGCAGTGCCTGTTGCGACAGGACAAGGGTTAATGGTTTTAAAATAAAAAAGGGTAGATTCTGAGGGCGGTGAAACACTGGCACAGGTTGCCCAATGAGGTGGTAGATGCCCCATCCCTAGAACACTCAAGGTGAGGTTGAATAGGTCCCTGAGCAACTTGGTCCAGTTGAAGATATCCCTGCTCATTCCAAAGAAGTTGCACTAGGTGACCTTTAAAGGTCCCTTCCAACCAAAACTAGTCTATGACTCTATAATTCCCCTCTTTTTCTTCTATTTTAACTTAGTTGTCTTTGTTGATGTGGTCTATGCCATATCAATATTCTGAAATGCCTGTTGTAGTGGGTTTCTGTGGCTGGGTTTTGGAAGTGAGTGGGCTACAGGGGTGGCTTCTGTTAGAAGCTGCTAGAAGCTTCCCCTGTCCCATGGAGCCAATGCCAGCCAGCTCCAGGACGGACTTGCTGCCTTCCGGTCAAGACCAAGCCAATTAGGAGCAATAGTAATGCCTCTGTGATACAATATTTAAGAACAGAAGACTGTTGCGCAGAAGGAATTCCAGCCAGGGAGGAGTGGAGTGAGAACATGGGAATAACAACATAGACACCAATTTCAGTGCAGAAGGAGGGGCAGGAGATGCTCCAGGCACCAGAGCTGAGGCCCTGCAGCCCGTGGTGCAGACCATGGTGGAGCAGCTGTGCCCCTGCAGCCCATGGAGGACCATCGGGGTGCAGAGACCCACCTGCAGCCCATGGAGGAGCCCTTGCTGGAGCAGGTGGATGCATGAAGGAGGTTGTGACCCTGTGGGAGGCCCAAGATGGAGCAGGGTCCTGCCGGAGACCTGTGGCCCGTGGAGAAGGAAGCCCATGCTGGAGCAGGTTTTTTTCCCAGGTAGGACTTGTGGCCTCTGTGGGGGACCCACATCAGTACAGCTCATTCACGAAGCACTGCATCCCATGGAGGAATGACCCACGGGACAGCAGTTTGGGAAGAGCTGCTGCCTGAGGGAAGGACTCACGCTGGAGAGGTCCATCAAGGACTGTCTCCTGTGGGAGGGACCCCCATTCCCCATCCCCCTGCACTGCTCGGGGGGAGGAGGGAGAACACAGAAGGAAGGAGGAGTGGGGGAAAGGTGGTTTTTTAAGACTTTTATTTCTCACTCTTTGGCTCTTATCTTGTTAGTAATAAATATAAGTACTGTCCCCACTTTGAGTCTTGTTTTGCCTGTGAAGGTAATCAGTCACTGACCTCTCCCAGCTCTTATCTCAACTCATGAATTCTCAGCTGTTTTTTCTCTCTCTCCTCTGTCCAATTGCAGAGGCAGAATGAGTGAGTGGCTTTAGAGGGTACCTGATATCTGGCCAGGGTCAGATACAGGTCACTACACCCATATATAGAGGTTGTTTGGTTTACATTTTGTATAGATATTTCTCTTTGTGCTGTGCTGATTTTTTTTCCTCTAAGTTGGAATCTATTAACATATACAATGGTACTTTTTTTGTTCATTTTTTGTCTAATCCTTTCCAAAATGGAAATCTGGCAGAAATATAACACTCAAGAAATATTTCTGTATTTACATTTTATTTGTATGGGAGATCTATGTTGATTTTTCTCTAGGCAGGAGGTTACCTTCCAGTTTTCTGCATGTCTGTAAACAGTAGTGAGGAAAGCAATAGCAAATTAACTCACTGTATGGTATGCATGTAAGTTAATAGATTTCTTTGTATTTGCCTTGAATCTGATGACTCTTTTACCACAGAGCAAAGTAAAATTGTCATTGCACTTTCTCTAGTTCCTTGGATCAATTTTATTTAGTGTATGTTTTGTGGTTATATTAAATATGTGTTGCAATACAAAGTCTTCTACATTCAGCTAATGTGTTTAGATAAAAGTCAGCGTCGCTTTTATGGCTCTCATATTCAGGGTCAATTTCTATGAGTGTCAAGTGTGAAAAGATTTTTTTTCTTTTTATTATCAGTCTGGACACCAAACACTGCAGTTACATCTGGAGAAATTACAAGTACTTCCTCTCCTGTGTTCTGCAAATAGATAGCTTACTTTTTGGCATCTGTCTTCTACCATGCTGGCTTGTTCAGTTGAGGGCATAAAGTGCTATTGTAGCATGGAAAGCCCTTTCACGTAATTTTATCAGGAGCAGATTCAAGTATCAAAACATACAACAGGTTGAAAAAAGCAAGGCGTTAGGGCAAAAATACTATAAAAATGAAAAAAAGTTTTTTTACTCTGTTTTTATTTTTTCATTACAAGATGCCTCAAGTCTTAAATCCTTATAAATGAATAGCATATTCTATCCATACCCTTTGATCACTTGTTCTCAGAAGAATACTGCTACATACTTGCTTTTTTTTTTTTTGCTATCTACTAGATTAAAAATAGTCTTTCCTGTCTGAAAACTATATTACATACATACATTCTGTGGGAAACTAAAATGAGTGTTTATGAAATAATGTTCACTTAAGCATCTGGTTTTGTGTAATTGGTGTCATTAAGCATTCCAAATTAGTATACTAATGCAATGAAACTCTACTAAAAAATATGTGTTATGAGTAATCCCCTCGCTTAAGTTTTCAGTGTGAAAAAAACTAAACTTTTTAAAGAAAGTGAAGGCTTTACTGGGGAAAAAAAGAAGAAGTCTGATTTATTTTCTGGTTTATTTTATAGCTTGGAAATTAATTGTATTGCATTATCAAGTAATTTAAACTTTGTTTTACACAAGAAATAAAAGAAGGCAGGAGGACAGTTAAAGATTTAGCAACAAACAATTCTCAAAAACTGTCCATTCATGTTGAAAATAACTACTTTGTTTTGAAGTTTGTGATCAATACCATGCTATATATCTTGTAGTGGGTCCCACAGCAAGCATCTCTTCCACTGACATTATCTCTTAATTATATCAGAACAAGAGGAAGATGGACTAACAGGCACATTTTTAGTGATTGAGTTCTTTTTCTCAAAATTTTTATTCTAGATAAATGAAAGCTATTAGTTTGTTTCAGAAATAATTACATGTCAGGGACAGAAGAATTTGTAGCAGTCTGTCACTAATCCTTTGTCTCTGAATCAATAAAAATGTCACTAGCATCTGAGTAATGAACTGCTATAGGAAGGGACACAGTCATAGGAAGAGAAAATTGAATCTGAGATTTCTGGCACTACATCTTGAACTAACCATATCTGTGTGGAATCTGATTAAGCTTGTGATTTCCATGGTTCACTGTGGCGTGCCAGAAAATACTCCAACTATGTGTCTGTGCCCATGGTAGTAATTTCAGCAGTATTTAGATCCCAGTTTTAATGTCCTGACATGTCCAAAATAACTGAGAGGTATGCCAGTCACTACTGTCACCACAGCAAAGCCTAAGCAAGGCTTGTGCAGTGTTCACTAACTCAGATATATTTTTCAGTTTTAAAATAATTTTATTTTTATATGGAGACTTTTGATATCGATGCTTAATGATCAGATATATGTAATTTTTTCTCTTTGAATATGTCTAGAAGAATCTCAGAATTTGTGGAGTTCTTACCAGGCTGATATTTTGCTATCCATGGAACAGTTTCCAGAAGAGTCCTGTGCACACTGGCCAGCACCTGGAGTTTAGCTGAATGCTAATTTAGGGATTATCAATTGTGAGCTCCTGTTAGCCATTTGCCACCTTCTCTCGAAGGCCTGTAGAAAAGGATTTTGAGGTGGAGCAGAAACCATGACTGATGAACTAACTGTGTCATTTATGCACTGGTGTATGCTCAAGCAATGGATCTGTCATTTATCACTGGAGAAAAAATAGTTGCAGTTCTCTACACAGTGGCAAAAGGAACTGACAGCCGATAGCCAACTCTGACATGTTTGCTCTAGGAGTCTCTAAAGCTTTGATTGATTTGGTGCACCTTGTCTGGAGAGAGGACATTCCTAATATAATGGCTGAATTCCAGATATTTACCCAGTTGAGCCAGAGCAGCTGATAGCATCCATTTGCCAAGTAATTTTCTACTAAGGAGTTTTCCAGAATATGCAACCAGAAGACGACTTTTTCCCTGAGCTTCACCTGGCTGTTTCGCTGCCTGTAAGCTGAACCTCTGCTGTTCTTTCCTTTGCTTTCCTTTGCGTGATGTTGCCTTAAGAGACCACAGAAAACAGGACTCTGAGCCAACTTAACCTATAAGATAAGATAAGGAGAGTAGGTCCTTTAATTTCAGGCCTGAGGCCCACAGGAATACACATGACATGTCTCTCGTGTCCATGGGGTTCCACAAATTAAGGTATTATCCTAATCAATACCAGATCTATCCGCCCCCCAGCACCTCCCCCGGCACACCCCTCTGGAAATTGAGGCAGGGTGTGGGGAACATTTTTTAGGGATGCTGGATGATGCATCCTGGGAGATGTAGTCCCAAATGTACTCCAATAGACATGGGCAGTACTCCACTGTGATTGGTCAAGGGAGTCACGTGTTGCTTTGAAGTGCATAAAAGGCGTTGTTTGCTTCCAATAAAAGGATTTGGTTGCTGAACCCCCAACTAGCCGGGTCGTATGGGTTTATTTATTTATTATATTAATAAAGCCATAGCAGGGGCTCTGGGACCCCCTCTTCCTCATCTTCCTCTTCATCATAGCTTGTTCAGTCCTTGGAGCTCCTCCAAAGTTCTGGATTTGAAGGTCGCTGTGCCTGCGCGGTATCTTGTTTTCCAGGCCAGGGTGCAGATGTTCTTAAACAGAATGAAGACCTACCTTGAGGGAAGTTTAAACAAACTAACAGAATTTTGAGGGAGTGATATGGAATGGGGTAACAGTGTTGGGAAAATGTGTAAACTACTGTGATAAAGGGTGAGGGATATAGTACAGCTACTTTAAAATCTACAAAAAGCTAAAAATCCAAAAATCCATAGGCATCAATGAACATTCTCACAGGGTATCTTGGTACACCACTGGGTGATTGGCTGTGGTCTTGGAGAAGCATCCACAAAGAACCTTTCACCACTGGGTTGCAGAAAACCACCTCATATTCAGAGTGCAGCTGCTCTCCCTGACTGCTGTGCCAGGGATAGTGCAAACCACTAATACGTAATAATGTCCTTCAGATGATCCAGTAGCCAAAGACAGCAACAAAGAGAATTATTTCAGCAGCCGGTCTACAGTAAGTATGAACTGTTGAAAGTAAAGTGTACAGTGTTGAATATCAAAACCCCACAGTTCTCACTAGATGGATTTAAATTCATTCTTGAGAATTTAATGCATCTCTGGGAGGAAACTTGAATGACTCTGGAAGGACTATTACTAAAGATAAATGGGAGTCATTGCTGATGGCAGGGTATTTTACACTGTGTAGCCATTATTCTCTCACATTTCCATCTGTTGTTTGTTTAATGTGGCCTGTTGTGTTTGTGCTAAGAGATTAGCAGGTTAACTAAAATGTTAATGTGAGCTCTAGCAGAGCCCGGAGAAAAAGTGGAAGTGGAGTGTGTGAATGTTAGAAGCCTATTATCTAAAATTTACAAATGCAGAAGGAACCATCCATTGCCTGCAGCTAGCAGTGTTTTGATTAGACAAGGACTACACAGACATCCATTATCCATAAAAAGAGTGCTGGGCAGTTAGACATTTCATGTGTTATTGCCATCTACCTTCCAAACTTCCTTTTCCTACCTATTCAGAGAAAACATATTGTGCAGAAATATTCTGCTGACATATAGAAGTAATAGCCCTACACATCCTTTGGTGGTGTGGGCTAGAAGGGGGATCCAGGGTACTACAGGCCTATCAGTCTGACCTCTTTAAGGAGCAGATCATCTTGAATGCCATCATACAGCACATACATACAGGATAACCAGGGGATCAGGCCCAGCCCGCATGTGTTTGTAAAAAGTCCTGCTTGACCAGCCTGATCTCCTTGCATGACAAACTGGCCCACTTAGTGGATGAGGGAAGGGCTGTGGATGGTGTTTACCTTACTAAAGCCTTTGGCACCATTTCCCATAGCATTCTTCTGAAGAAACTGGCTGCTCATGGCTTAGATGGCTATACCATTCCCTGGGTAAAAACCGGCTGGATGACTGGGCCCAGAGAGTGGTGGTGAAGGAGTTACATCCTACTGGCAACCAGTCACAAGAGATACTCCACAGAGCTCAGTGTTTGGGCCAGTTCTGTTTAATGTTTTTGTCAATGATCTGAACAAGGGGATCATTCAGTTTGCTGACGACACCAGGTTGGGTGGGAGTGTTGATCTGCTGGAGGGTAGGAATGCTCTGCAGAGGGACCTGGACAGGCTGGATTGATGGGACAAGGCCAACATGTATGTGGTTCAACAAGGATGAAAGCCGGGTCCTGTGCTTGGCTCGCAGCAACCCCATGAAGCAGTACAGGCTGGGGGAAGAGTGGCTGGAAAGCTATCCAGTGGCAAAGGACTTGGGGATACTGTTTGACAGCTGGCTGAACATGAGCCAGCAGTGTGTCCAGGTGGCCAAGCAGGCCGTGATTGTCCTCAATGATTTTAAAGATCTTTTCCAACCTAAACAATTCTAGGATCTATGAGTTTGTAATTTTGTTTTGTCCTTCTGTAACTGATTTTTTGAACCTAAGGACCAAGAGAAGCCGTAAAACAAACCAATGACAAACTATCGCTTGTAGTTGGTAACTATAGTGATCTTTGGCAACTGTAGTGATGTCTGAGAGAAGTGGAGAATGGACCTGGTCTATTGATGGAACCAGAGAAAAGAATAGTGTGATATACCCTCAGGAAACATGATTCATACCTACGCTACCTTCTTTTTTAGAAGCTCCTGTGAGGTAAGATTTTCCCCGATTTCTAACCCCCTGCAAAATTGCTGTTTTTACATCTATGTGGTTCATTCAAGAAGCAATGACCCCTGACATCTCAACTGTGACTTATCAAAGCATGGAAATACTTTGATGCTATAAGCAGGATGTGAGCTAATTAATGTAAAATTTCAGAAGAAAATAGTTAGGGACTGCAGGCAATACATTTTATGAGAATGTAAAATCACAGTAGTGCTTTGATTTAGGTCTCTGGCTTCACCAAAATTACCTTTGATTTTTGTAAGTGTGGTCGTACAAAATTGTAGTTTACCTTTGTTTAGCTGATGATCTACTTTTATTGTTGCAAATTTTCAAAGAGAAGAATGTAATGCACCCTTGTTCAGTGTACTTTTAATCAAACCAGGAGCAGCTTCTTTTTCCTTGGTTACTTCCATTCCTTTATTGCAAAACATCTTGAAAGAAGTAACAGATATTATTGACCAATACCTTCTTTTGAAAACATGTTTGAAAACATAGGTGGGGGACTGGGAACTTTTAGCAGTACAAGATGTACATGAAATTTCTAGATGCAAGTAATGTTTCATTAGTAAAAAATGGCAGTAGCAGAGTTAGTACCTTTTGTTTGTTGTCTGTGAACTTGGCAATTATCTCTCCTGTCTTTTCCTCTTTTGTGATTAAACCTCCTTTTGTTGTGGCTTGCATTTTCCAGTTCCTTGAACTGTGTTTTCTATTGCATAGTGATTCAGTTGAGGCCTTGGAAAGATTGGAGAGGGTGGAAAATGTGCATCACATATCCTGCAGGCTGTGGTTATATTTGCTTTACCTTGACTAGGGTTCTCATTTTCCAGACCAGCTGCTATTGATTATGTTCATCATGTCCTGCACCCTAATCCAGGAAAGACACCTCTATTTGTAAGTATGTTGATAACCTGGATCATGCAAAATGACTGTTTTTATGCTCCTGATATTTGTGATAGACCCTCCTTTACATCCCGTTTTCATTTGGGAAAGGGATGGACCAGCTCTCACAGACTGAATCTTCTGTATTATTCAGTGCCCTAAGAGGTTCCTTACTCCCAGAGCAGGAAGAGAAAATGCCTTAACACACTCTCCATTTGTTGCCTGTTGTCTAATGCATACCACTCTACTTTTCCAGTTCCTAACCAGATACATGCAGTCGTAGAAGTCTAAATTGTTACTGAAATATTAAATAAAAAATCTACTTTAGACTACTAAATCTGTATTTCTACATCTATTTTAAAATAAAAAAGGAAGAATGAAGGTCAGAAAAACATGGTAATGACAGTGGTTAGCAGATTATGGTGTTAAACGATCTTTGGAGAATCTCTTAAGTGAGAGATGAAGAGGAGATGAATAAAAAGATATTACTAAAATTGCCTTGTTAAAACTTCATCCTGGGACCACATCCTGCTTTCACTAATGCCCAGTTGTTTAATCAGTTCTGAAATGATGTCAGGAGTGTGTGGGCTTTTCTTTGCTATACCGAAATCGTGTTCAACTCTGTACTCCAAAAAAAACCCCAAAAAAACCAACAAAAACCCAAGTGAATTCTGTTTCTGTGTAAACATCTTTATTTCTCTGCTAATCAGTGTTATGTTGGCTAGCAAAGTAAGGAGAGATGAAAGCTTAGCTCTACAATGTTACATGGCATTGATAGGCATAAAATAGGAATGATTTAGAGAAAACATTATCTAAATGATGAATAGCTAGAGGTGGATGGGTGACTAAGGCTGAACAGATGTAGGAATTTTCCTGTTTTCTTCCTGCAGGCTCTGTGAGAGGAAACCTGGATCCAAACTGGGATTCTGGCCTAATCTGTGCAATGAGACAGGTTGGGTGCTACAGTCTAATCCATGATCTCTGCCTGGCTGAGATCAACCCATGCTAAAAATCAGTCTCAACCACTGTAGATTTTATGTGTGGATCCAAGACACATCTAAGCATTTTCGTGACTCCAGAATCACAATAAATCATTACATCCAAAATTAGATTTTGGGTCATTTTTATGTTTGTTAGTATGCTTTTCTCTCTTCACAATTATAGATCAACTTCAGTCAAGTGATTTTCATTTCAACACCATTGTTTTGTTCAAATATATTGAAACACTGAGCAAGTTTACATGCAAAATTCAAAACATGAGGTAAAGGCCAATCTAAACCCATAATTTATTTGTATGACTTGGAGTTTAAATAAGATTAAACAGAAAATTCAACAATAAAACTACCAGGTTTCCAAGACAACAAGTAATGGTATTTTAGTTTTTAAACACCAAATCCAGCTGTTAAGTCCCACTCAATATTACTGAAGTGTTGTCAAAATTAAGCACAGCAAATGATGTGACTCTAAATATCTAAACTATCCATATTGAAAAAAGAATTATCCTACAGTGGTGTTGACATGCTCATGCTTGCACTGTATCTTTTTCTCGTGTCTCACAAGCTGTTAGGTATTTTGTGTGGTAGCCTGGATTCCCTAGTTGTATGAAATATGCATCAGGATACTTTTGTCAAAGTCTTATACTCTTCAGAATGTCTTTCCCCCTATTTCACAGTCAATGTGTAGAACAAAGCAAGCAGTCATTCAGAGGGCGTTATCGACATTTCAGTTTTTTCCCTGGCTTAAGGGTTTGTTTTGTATTTAAATTATCTGTGTAGTAATTGGCTATTAGGTGCTGCTCAATAAGTCAAAGAAGTAAGTTTTAGGTCACAACACATATTCCCAAAAATTCTGTTGCTTGAGCATCATAGTGCAATGTCACAGTTTGTCTGAAGGTGAAACAGATGTATTTTGTGTTACTAACCAATTGAAGGGAAAAGAAAGACTAAGAATATGATGAAGGCTGTCCATTATTTAAAGTTCCACCTTACTAACCTTTGGCCAGAAAACTGATGGGACCCTTGGCAAAAGATCCATGTCGTTGCAATTGCACATGAGTATAGATAAAATAACATTCTTTATATATGATTGTACAAAAAATTACATAGTTCATGAAGTAGGGCTTGCCTTCTAAAAGTAAACAGTGATTGTTCCATCAAAGCCTCTGTTAACTTGGTTTTTTACACTGTGTCACTGTCAGAAATTATTTCAAGAAGCAATAGGTTTAAGTCGCTCAATATAAGCCTTTCATAATTCTTGAGCACTGCTTTTTGCTCAAAAAGGAGAGGAAAGGGGAAACAAGGAATTGAGGCTGAAAAGTCTGTTACATGGAGATGCAGTATGATCACTGTATTCCCAAAACTTTTAAAAGGAATTTTTGACTAGCAGCTATGACATAAATTCTCAAGGTAGTGAGCTAGATAACTTCTAATTTACTCTTGTCCCTGGGTGCTGATTTTGATCACTGAATGCTGATTTGATAGCAAAAGAAAGATATAAGATCTTATTTTGAATATGATCTCATTTCAAGTGTAAAATGAGAACCCACTTTCTGTATATGCATAGATAAAGTTCTTCACATATTAATGACATACTGTGCAAAAAGTTAACTATGAAATACTAGAAGCAACCAATTCTAAAGCCCTGACAGTGTCTTCATACATCACTCTGAATGGTGGATTTGTTCTCAGAGAGAATTCTTTAGATAGGCACATGTCTATCTGTATAGAGCTATTACACATTCTGTGGGGTAGATATTCCTCTCCTAACATGAATAAGTGCTGTCATGAAATAGAACATCACCTTTCAACTCCATTTGGGTCTATCAATGGAACATCACCCTTCAAGTCCATTTTGGCCTATCAATTTTATGCTAATGTAGTTTGAAACTAACTTTTTTTTGCCATGTGTCTCAGGACCTCCTTAAGTTAAAATTTCTTTATGTGGTGGGTATAATGTGGGCTGTGTGTCACATTTTTCTGGACTCTACAGGAGAAATGAAAAATTGTATAGTTCTTTCTTTTCAGCTATTTGAATTAAACTAAGATATTTTGTCTCTGTCTTTTACTTATTTCTGTACAAGCTACAGAACTTTGATCAGAGGTGCTTGGAAACAAAGAGGTTTCGTGCTATTAAAATTAAGGTTCTGCTTATTTCCTTAGACAGAGTTTTGGGCATTAAAGATGAGTTTGTGTTTTGACTCCATTTTCTACTTTTCATGAATATCAGTTGGCATAAAAAAATTGTCTTAATTCAATTCTTTGTGCATACTGAAAGCTTATCCAAATACTTGTTTAGAAATGTCAGTGGAAATGGAGTAAGATAAGGCATTCTCCAGAAGTTTAACATTCTTCTTTGTCTCACTTTCAAATCATTATATGAAAAACTGAGAGAGATTTGGGCACTTTTGTTTTGAAGCTGTAATGTTCTAACCCTATAGAGGCAAATCCACACAGTGAAAGCTGATGTGATCCAGCTGCTTGGCACTTTGTGACCTTTAGATACCAGTAAGCTTTATAGTTACACAAAACCTTAGCATTTCATAGGTCCAAATATCTGATAGATTGCAGCAGTCGTATCTGTCCTTTGCCAAAGCTTCTCTTTATGCAAATAGAGAGAAATGCTCAAAAGTCACTTGAATTTCAGTGCTATCTCCATAGTGGTATGGAGATATGGAGTACATGCCCACTGGGGCAATGTGCTTTAGGTACCTTCCTGTGTCATGACTGGCATGGAAGTGGACAGCTTATGCATTTGTCACCACTGCCCTTCAGAGAATCCATAGTAAAATCTCTTCAATGTAGTCTGAGCAAAGAATTCTGTGGGGATGCTGTATTTTAGCCTCAAAGTGAGATAGACTGCCAGAACAGGAACAGGTTTATTGCAACACTTGGAAAGGCACAGAGGTGCCAGCTCTTGATCAGGTGCAGCAAATATAGTCCAAGAATTACCTTCCTGGAAGGGAACTGGCCAACAGAAAGACCAATGTGAAAGGCATGAGCCAAACAAAACTGCAAAGTGGGCTGGGCAAGCGTGCTCAGGCAGCACCTGCCAGGAAAGGAGAGGCCGCATCCATATGTTCCAAAATGGGATGGCATCCAATTGGCAGAAGCCTTATTGGGTGTTTTCAAAGAAATCTGCATCCCTATGTAACCCCCTAGACTTGCTACACTATACTATCTGTATGATGTTGTCAGGACTAGCCTTGGTCCAGACATAGCCTTATGCATTTCAGAGCTGTTTGAGACATGGTTCTGTGGCTGTTCTGGCTTCCTGATCATTTTACTGGCTTCTTATAGCAGCCAGTTTAGCATCATCACAAAGAGCAAACATCATCCACTGTCCCAAGGCTTTTGTCATTGTGGATTGTTCACTGTATAAGTAAAATTCATCCTGCACCACAGAAACCTACAATTTATATCAGTGAATATATACTGCCCCTTAAATATAATGGCTGAGTACAATGTAAACATTACTCCTTATGTCCTGCCATTCCTAGTTTATGATTCATCATATTCCACCTTCAGCAGGCTGGACTGTTTTTTTGCTTGTCTAAACTCTGTATGCATTATGTAGGACCTGAAGTACATTTCTTAGTTGGTCCCGATCTAACCAGTGCCTATTTGTTAGTCCAGATTTGTGCTACGCAAGGCGTCTTGAAAAAGGAGTGAGGAAAATAATGGGAAAAATCTAAGTCATTCTCTGGGAGTGACGGTCTTTCTTTACTGACTATAGGGGGAGTTGAGTCTCTAATTTAGGTGTTTTAATTAAGTGCCATTATTATGTGGTAAGGATTCAAGTGCGGGAATCCACTGGAACAAAAATGTTTGTATGTATGTGACCACAAGGGAAGTAAAGCAGTAGACTGTATATGTTTGCTTGTATGCCAGGTGTGATCTGACATTCCATAAATTTCACATAGCCTTAGGGAGGAAAAATGGGGGAAATTGCTGAAGTTACACACTAAGGAAACATCTTTCATTGTGTTATTTTGCAGCCTATCTGTCCAATTTTGAGTCTGCAACATCCACAAATCTTGCAGTCTTTAATCTCCTTGGTGTTACAGAAGTAAGGGAAAAGTTCCTTTCCATTGTCAAAGTATATATGTAACAGGAGATTTATGAAAACAAACAGTAAAAATGAAACAAAACCATAGAAGCTATCAATTCATCATTCAAATAATGAGCCAGAGCAAAGTGTCTTTTAACATCACCATAAAAGAGTATTCACACTGGATTAAAAGAAAATTTATGGAAAAGTGAAAGTAGGTAAAGGTAGTTGAAATCTCTCATTTCTACTTGCACAACATTTACAGTTGCTGTTAAAATAAGATTTTTACTGTGCAAAGGAGAGTCTTTCAGCAAAGCCAAAATTCATTTTGTATATGACCTTTAAAAGTCATCAGTTTCAGATGACCTCCTCACATACAATGTAGTAGCCCTTTTCAGGTAGTAATGAACTGTCTGCTCTAATACTTTGAGGTAAAGCAGCAGTTAAAGTTATAAATATGGAGAAAATAAGCTCCCAGGCTTATCTCATTGGTTTCACCTTTTAAACAACATCAGACCTGTACAACAAACTAAGTTAATATAGCCACTAACTGAAGTTATCAAGGCACCAGAAGCAGAATGCCTTTCATTTTTCATTTAAGGAAAATGTGTGGTAAAGCCTAACTTGTAAATATGTCGAAGAGTGATAAATTCTTTTTATACTTGGCACTGACTAGAGAATAGATTTTAAATTTTTACAGTGCTATACTACTACTGGTTGCTTCCTGTCAATAATAATATTAGAGAACAGTAAACTAATCCAGTATTTACATGATGGGGGAGGCACACTTGGTACAAAATAAAGTATAGCATCATTTCAATTAACGAAAATATCAGTTTTTAAACTCCTCTTGAAAATACTGAAGAAGGTATTTTGATATGTATCACTTCAAAGAAAATGTTGCTAATACTCTATGACTTGCTTTCAAGATAAAATCTGTTCACTAGTGTAGAGAAACCATTTTTGAAAATGCAGAATATTAAAATGAAAAGAGTCAGTCAATGAAAGTACTGTGAGGGGGGAAACTCATTTTTTAAAAGTAAGGGAGTTGGGATCAGGGACTTAATTTATTTACTGTGTTCTGGAGGGTTTAGAAAGATATAGGTTTACATTTTTCCAGGCTGTATGTATTTGAGGATAAACTGAAGTTGAATTGTTTCAGTTCATTATAATTGTTTTGGGGAGCACTGAGAACAGTCCTTAGAATAGCATACAAGATTACAAAAAAATGTTATGAACTGCAGTTAGTCTAATTCCTGTATAAATAAGAAATGTCTACCAGCTCTGGTTAAAGTTTTCTTAAAAATAGTTTTTTTAAAACCTTAATACAGCATTTCTACAATGAATATTTATTTCACTTCATACTGTTTTTCAAAGATATTCATTTTTATCTCGTGTTTTGTTGTCTGAAGAAGCAATTTAAAATATTACTTGTACATTAAACTGATAGTGTGGTTAACTTTGTACATTAACATTTTCTGTTTAGTTAATTTGGGATTTCTTGTATCTATAAACCCAGAATGATAAATCAGTTAATGAAACTGTTTAACATCTGTGTGTCATCCAATTTTTATCCTTCAAGTCTTAAAGAGTTTTGCTAATTATTTCACAAAGAACAGAGAAGAAGCTTGCAAAAGTGGAAGTTTTGATAAGAAATCAATTGTTCATATTAAATAATTGAAGAGGAAAAATGGATGGTTGATAACTGTTTAATAGATCAAATATGCTTGTCCTTGGAAACTCATTTACTGATATTTGATGTTTGCAGTTTCCAGTGTCTATGTTTAATAAAGTTGGGGTGCCTAAAAGAGCTGCTTCATTTTCTGTACAATCAGAATTCCTTAAATGATCAGTGGTTAGCTGTACCTGATGCAGGACCCCCTGTGAAAAAAAAACACAACTGTACTGAAAAAGTACAGTTGTACTGAAAGTACTGAACAGGTGGTTTGGACAGTTATTCTTAACTATCTTATTTCCTGAATATTTGTCTTTCCAACAGGAAGAATATTATCTGAAGGGTTTTTTTTGTTTGTTTGTTTTTCTTTTCCTCTCACTTTCCTAAAATTTGATATCATAGGATTTTTTAAAAAGCAAAAAAAGTGTGTGTAAAACATGTTGGAGGTTGGAAGGAACCACAGGGTGTCATCTGGTCCAATTCTGCTCAAGCAGGGTCATCCAGTCCAGGACTTTGTCCAGACAGCTTTTGAATGTCTCCAGTGAATGACTTGACAAAATGTCCAGGCAGCCTGTGCTAGTCCTCAGTCATCCTCTCAATAGCAAAGTGTAGAACTCTGATGTTCAGAGAGCAACTCCTGTTTTTCAGTTTGTGTCCTTTGCCTCTTGAACCAAACCACTCATGGCATCTTATTTCATTGTTCCTATAACAGCAAATTTATCCTCTCAATGAAACTCATAAAAAAACCCTTGAAACCCCTAAAAAATATTTACAAGAGAGGCCCAAATATGAATTGGTATATCTGAAATAGAAGGTGATGGTGTACAAGGCTACTTTGTGCCTCGTTAGACAATGCTCTCTGAGCAGCTTGATTGTAAACTGCATAGGCAGCCTCTTGATTCCTCCATTCCTGAAACAGGGAATATATTGTTTGCTCTGTTACAGAGTAAAATGGCCAAGTCTAAGTCTGTGGAGAAGCTTTATGTGAATTCAACTGTTACAGTTCAGTGAAAAAAGTGTGGCCTTATAATTCCTATAGTTAAATTCAGTGAGCTTTCACTGGCATTGTATGGATGATAGCTAAAAGACACCTTAATATATCTCCTGCCCATATATTGACTCCTGTGCAATGGTTTCCTGTAGCATTGGGCAGCTGTATGGACTTTAGAAATCAATAGATGTAACTAGAAAGTTTTGAGATTTTAGGAGTTCTGTAAGAAGTTTTAATGTAAAAGGTATTTATGTTATTACAGAATTAGACTCTGGTTGTGTTTCAAACTTCTACTGAAGTCTCATGCCATTATTAGAACTCTTGGAAATCCATCTTGGAAAAAAAGAAACCCTTCAGGGATGACAGTAGCCCATATTCTCTTCTAAAGTTAGTGTTAAAAACTATTTTTTTCCTTATATAAAAAAGCGAATGGATAATGTAAAAAAAAATAGTTTGAAGAACTATTTTGATTTAAATCAATTGGAAGAAGAATTGTATTTATAATTGTGCTTCCAGATAACATATGTGCATAAAGAATATTAAAAAGAATACAGTACAGCTACAGTATATAGTTCTGCTTGAAGAGATTCCCGTAATGTCAGTGTTTGCAGAAAACACAGCCAGCAGAAAACTTCTAGATTGTAAATCCAGTCCCTTATTATTACAGTTAGAAACTGCAGATTATAATTCTTTTCGTAAATGTCACCTTTTTGAGTCTGAAGTTTATTTGTATTCAGACTTGGCTGTCTTGTCTTTTCTTGTTCTGTCTCCCTCCTACAATGCTGTTTAATCTTTTATTTCCTTCCTAAAATTACACACTGTTAATTCATAACTGTATATTCTGGAGCCTTGGTCTTTATTTTAAATAGCTATTCTCCATTCCTGATGCATGTTCCTAGATGTATTTACAGAGAGTAATGAGGTCTTCTGGAATTAGTTCTTTTAAAATAAGTATCACACTAGTTACCTTCTTGCAAATCTTACAGGCTGGAAGCCCCTCTCTAGTCTGGACTACTAGATTTTCTAACTTTGTTTGCAGAGTGGTCTTTGTTTTCCTGATTCTCTACCCTGTAGGAGCAGATGGTCAAGGGGTTACAGGCAGAGAAGATGAAGGTAGGAATACTCTGAGCTTCCCTGCTGGCAAGGTGTGATGGGTTGACCCTGGCTGGCTGCCAGGTACCCACCAAGCTGCTCTATTGCTCCCCTTCCCGGCTGGAGACAGGGGAGAGGGAATAAGATGGAAAATGACTCTTAGGTTGCAATAAGGCAGTTTACTGAAGTGAAAGTTTGTACACACACGTTTATTCTCTACTTCCAGTTAGCAAGCCATGTTTGGCTACTTCCTGGGAAGCAGGGCTTTCAGCACACATAGTGGTTGCTTCAGAAGCCAAATATTGTAAATAATTAATTCCCTCTCCTTTCTCCTCCTTTCCTTAGCTTTTATACCTGAGCTGACATCATATGGTATGGAATATTCCTTTGGTTAGTTTGGGTCAGCTGACCTGATTGTGTCCTCTCTCAGAATCTTGCCCTGGATGGAAGGGGATGGTGATGTGGGGAGACAGTGCTAATGCCATGCCAGCACTGCTCAAGCAGAAGCCAAACACTGGTGTGTTATCAACACCCTTATAGCTACCAATGCAAAGCACTGTACTGTGAGGGCGACTGTGGGGAAATGAACTCCCTCTCAGACTCCATACACAAGGGTTATGCGGTTACCTACCTATGACACCTATATTCCTATGGTTTTATATTCAAGACATTCAGGAAAATTGCTTTCCTTTGCCTTTATTTTTCATTAGCATTTGAGGAAATACTTTGTATTTGCAAGTGTTGAGCTAATCTCACTCTCAACACCTGCGTTAAAATGGATTCATTTCATAAAAGAGAAGCAAGAATATCATCTTTGTTTCCTACAGTTAGATTCCAAAAGACATTAGAAGGCAAAATCGGACAAACATCAGACTGAATTCCTAGCTATTTATTAGAATTCCAATGATGATTACATTTCATTGACTTATAAACCACCCTTTCTTAGTTCTTTTCAAAGGCTATGTCATACTTTTCCCTTCTCCAAAAAAGAAAGGGGTAGTATTAACAGGTGTAAGTATTAAATGTTCCCACAGTTGATACCTTTACACCAGAGCTATAAATGGATAATTGCAATCCAGGGACACACTCTTTTACTAGCAGAGCAGAACTACATATCAGACTTACAGGGAGCAGAAGGTAGAACAAGCCTTCAGCCAGACTGCCTCTACCACCTTGCTAAACATTTTACAAATGCAATTAAAGGTCCCTTATTGTATCTGAGAAGAATTTACAATGGGCTTAGATGGGGAATGTCCCCTGTTGCCCATGTCTTCCCTGTGAAGCAAATAGGTCATAAGCATAAATGCGTTCTGATGTCTGGATTTCTCGCTTGACAGTCCTCTGTCATAATCTGTGAATGAAATTCAAAATAGTTTGAGGGCATCACGGCTGAAAAGCAGGAAGACTCAAGAGGTTGTTGAAAATCACTTTCTCCTGGAGTTCTTTGTTCAGTTTATTCTCCTAGTTCACCAGGAGGAGGTGTGAATAAATTCAGCCCTCAAAAAGGAAGTAAACCAGAGAAACACTTACTTACAAAGGTCACAGAAACGCTTGAAAAGTCCTTGCCCAACAACTTATAGGAACTTAGATAATGATGCCTGATATCAAAAGAGAGGAGCTTAAATTAACAAGACTGCTATGACTGTATGGTACATAGAATTACACTACATTAAATAACTGTAACTGAATTGGGCACAGTTATTTCTTCTTTTGAGAAAGCACTGTAGCCTGTACCTGAGAGGATTTTTGTCCACATCTTTTGTCAAATCTCTGTTTATGGTCTCTTTTTGTGTGTTTCTTCTAAACCAGATGTCAGTTGGACATCTTCATTTTAATGTTTCAAAGGATCAGAAGTATGAAGAAAACTCTGAATTATCTAGTGACATGGAAGACAGGTCTATTACAGTTCAACAAAGTCAATAAAGACTATGAAAGTAAACAGTCTGTATTAATGCTTAGGCATTACTGACTTTCTGACTCCTGGGCACCAAAAGATTAATCAGCTTTTATTCTCATAGAAGAAACATCAATTAGGTTTTGGGTTTGGATTTTTTTTTTCCGTAAGAGGCATTTTTGGTTTCCTGCCAACACTAGTAAAATTGCACAAACAGACAAATTGCACTGGGACAGTATCTGTAGTCTGCGAGGGGAGAGGCTGCTTGCAACATACATTTTTGTAACATACTTTAAAAGAGATGTGATTTGCACTTTTTGACACTGAATTCCTTTATCACAGCCAGCTAAAGCAAAGCAAATCACAGAGTGTGCTTTTGTGTGTTATACAGAATTTATATATACTTCCTCAGGTTTTATCTCATCTGGGAATTTAAATTGATAAAATGTGGGATTGGAACGACCCATTACATTGGAATGACTCAGATTACAAACATCTAGGGCATTCTTTTCATCTTTCTTTCTAGTCCCATTAGTTCATTAGATATATTTCTATGTGAGATTTAGAAATGCAGGCTTTTGCAAAAAATGTGGTAGTAGATATTGTTGTCACAGTTTTTCTCTTCCAGCTATACTTGGGGTTTTCTGTGAAAAAGCTGTCAGCTAAGGAGCAGTAGTATGAAAGCGGTCTTCTTCTAAATTGTATGCATTTTATCATGGTTTTCTGTTTGCTTCCTGCGCTGATTCTGTAATGGAGGTTGTTAGATGTTACATTTATTTTATACTTCTCTTTGCAGCCCCTTATCATTTTATATATTCCTATACATTAACCACAAGTTTTGATTTATAGTGTTTCTTGATGTAATTCAGGAAGAAATAGATGATCTAAAGAGTTTCAGGTGGTTGATTGACTGTGAGCAAAGGCATGTCATATTCAAAATGTTTCTCTTTGTGATGACTTGAATAGCCATTTAAGTTTTACAAATTATTATCTGTTATTTCAATCATGTGGACTGGTGAAAAAATAGAGCATCGAGTATATAGATTTCCTACAAGATGCTTCTGTTCTACCACTGTAATTAACATAATTTCTATCTTAATAATGGCATTTTCTGTTGCTTAGAAGTCAGTACTGTACTTTCTTCTAATGCTAATGGATTTTTTAATGGATATGGAAGTATGCATTACTTTATAGGTTGGGTCAAACCAACAAAGGTATTTGAATCCCTACATGAAATTGTCAGATATGTTTGCCTCCCTAGAAATCCCCTATTTGCGAATATAATTTAGTCAGTGCCACATTTTTTTTTATTATCAAAAAACCCCACCTATTAATGTGGGTGAGGAACACACACATTCATCTGATAGTGAATATAGAGGCTAGACTTATGGCTGCTGGGCCAGAAAATTGTGCCATGAAAGGTCTCAAGAAAGGTAAATTCAAGGGGGGGCGCCTTTTTTTTTTTAAGTCATCAATATTTCATGGAAGCAACATAAAGAGAATTAAATTTGTTTGCTTTTTGTTGATTTCTTCTGGTCGAGGTCTTAATTCCCATGGACACTTTGAGTAGTTTGAGCTTTTCAGTATCTCATTGCTCCACAGTAATAAATTAAAACCTTTTGCTGTCCAAAGGAAGATGGAGTTGCCCATGAGTCTTATGATTTTGTGCTTTCTCTTTCCTAGTATGTTCCATGTGATAACAACCTCCATAGCTGTGCACTTCTTTTGACCGTATTTCCGTTTCTAGTTAGAGTAGGGAATCTTCTATCTGTTCCTAAAATGGTAGCAGACTTACTCAGTCAAGGTGTTGTCTGTTCTGTGCTCCAGTTCTTCTGTTTAATGCTTCATTCTTTCAGCACATTAAAGTAACTTCTGAGAGACCTTCTTATTAATGTACTGAACTGAGAGACACCTGAGGTGTCTCCTGAACTGAGAGACACCTGAGGTATGGTCACTCTGATTTGTTATTCAGCTTTCCTCATGTTGGTCGTCTTCTTTATAGGGTCTGACAGATACTACCTGTGAGATCCAACCAGTGAGGGATGAGAGCTGACAAAGAATGAAATGCATTAAAAACTGTGCACTAGCTGGTCATAATCTTGGGAATGAAGAGTAGTGACTGCTATAAACAGGGAAATTCAAAGACACCCAAATCCATGTTTCATGACTTATCCTTAATGTGGTTTCAGGACTTCAGGATGGAAATACTCAGATTAACAGGTAAGAGAGAGAGCTACCTGGTTGCACTAGAGAGCATGCATGCTAAAGACTTCAAAAGGGAATTGGTTTGGTGTTTCCAGGGAACCAGATTGCAAGGCTAGTTGTTGGTTTTGGTTGCCTGGTTCTTGATTTTTGTAACTAGATTTTAGAGACTGCATCGTGCATCAGGTATATGACCCTCAGAAAGATGTTTTTCTACCTGTAGTACTGAGAGCAGGTGGGAAATAGGGTAGGTGGATGGTCAGAGAGAGGAAATGGGCAAAAGGGTGTGTCCTGTGATAGCTACATTTTAAAAGCAGTGGTATGTACCGTAAAGCTACATTTCCTCACCTCCTTTTTCATTTATGCAGTCACTATTTGCTTTTGTTTATCTTCAATCACATCTGGTCAGAAGAGAGTCATTGGTTTACTAACATTCAGGCTTCATAGGTTTTGCCTTGTGATGAAACCAAGTTTCTCTGGAGGTTTCCTTCCTTGTCTTCCCTTCCCATTTCCCCAAGGCTTAGACTGACACCTGTTTTCCCTGGCACACTCTTCTTCAGGGTATAGTGGTACACCAGAATCCACTAAATTCACATTAAGTAGCAAACCCAAAGTAATCTCTGACAACTGTCGTGGTTTGACTCGTCTAGCCTCCCCTGGAGCTGGAAATGGTTAATCCCAAGTAAATTTCCGATATAGAGCCAATCAGAAGCTGTAATTTGCCTCTGTGAAATCAACATATTACACAGACCAGAAGAGAAGTTGTTGGCAGAGAGAATTGGAGCCATGAGGTAGCCGAGGGAAGCCCCAAGTTTGGGGGTGCCTCTGGGCACCCTGCGGCCCCGGCGCTATGGCCAGGGCTGCGGCAGTTCCTCGCTGCTTTCCCCCCCTGTGAGCAGAGGAGGCAACAGCGGCGATCGTGAAGCAGAGCAGAAAGAATTCCAGGCAGAGAAGAGAGAAACTTCAAGCAGTCTCGCTGCCACCTCCCCCGCAATGGCGGGGGGAGGGAGCGACCTGAGCTGAGACTGGAGCAACAGAGATGTGCTGAGGGGCTTGGAGGTGCCCTATGTGGGGTTTGGATGAGGGCAACCAAAAACGAAAGGACAAGGAATGCGGGGGATGTCCCCCCTCTTACCATGTGGCAGCTGAGCTGATGCCTGCAACTGAGACAGAGAGAAGCCAAGCCAAGCAGGCTTTTTCTGGGTAAGGACTTCAATGAAAGCTATTCGGGGTATAAAACTGAGCAAAAACCCAGAGTCCTGCAACCTGGGGAGAAGAGTGGACTCAAAGTGGAGAAGACTCTGAATTTTACTCCCTGGGAGGAACCTTCATGAAACAGGGGGAAAGGACTCAAAAGCTGACTCCCTGTAGCTCATGATGCAGACCTGATGTAGCAAGTGTTCCCTTTCAGTCCAGGAGGAGACCTCAGCAGAGACCAAGCAGGAGTGCAGAAGACTCCTCTCCCATACCCCAATGAGAGAGAGGCTTTAGCTATTGTCCTGAAGGTTCTTCTTCTGGATTGATGTGGGAGGGCCCCAGGGGTGGTAGATATTGTATTAATACTGTGTATTTATTTGCTTTTTTAGTTTCTGTAGTTTTCATTCTGTTAGTAATAAATTTTGATATAATTCCCCATGTTGGTAGTTGTGCATGTCTGAAAACTCTCACACTGAAACAAATTGCAGGGGGCTTGAAAATTGGATTTTGGGGGCTCAAACCACAACAGCAACCCACAATTTACTGTGAGGGATGGCAAGGAATTTCAATCTCATATTTTAGTCTCATAATTTGTTTCCATTCCTGTACTTGATAAGAGTATAATTGTCTGATAAATGTGGAACATTTGTCTTTGAACCAGTGTCTTAGACTGGCTTTACACTGAAGGTGTAGACCCTGTTTGTACAGAATGATGATAACAGAAATCAGTGCCCAAATGTTTATCCAAGGATGGCCTCACTGCTGTCCTGGAAATACTGTCATAGTCAATTTTAAAATGGATGATTCCACTTGTATTAGATGGAAATGAGAATCTGACGGAGGGAATAGGACAAAAATGATGTGAGGCCTTCTGTGCTGGGACTTAGAATGTCCTGTCACGCAGGTAGATCTCCAATAAACCAGTTGTATGTTGCATGCAAAGGAATGCAAAGCTGAGAGTCCCCTGCCTGGGAGCTGTCTATTCTTGGTCAATATTAATGCTGATGTGGGCTTCTGGAGAGGTTTTAAAGAGAGGAAAAAAGCAAGACAGTAGGCACAACTGTTCTCTTGAGGAAATTCTGTCACTTTTTTATGCTGTGATTAAGCTACTCCATTTGAGAGAGATTTTAATTCTACAAGAAATAGATAGTGAAAAAGACAGAGTTGCTTGCCAGAAAGAATGATGCACTGTCCTACTGTGTTCACTAGCGTTCTTTAAAGAACGCTTTATTTTTAACTGTAATTTTTCCCCTCAGCTACTAGCACCAGGCATGATTTACCTGGTTCACATGATTTATCTGGTTCTGTACAAGACAGTCAATTTCCACTCAAGCATGCACTGCTCTAGTACAGTCACAATGGTAGTCCCTTGCACGTAAAGTGCAGAGAACTTTTTTTAAATTATTATTAGAACTCTAACAAGCTTTTTGGAAGTGTCAAGCACTATTAATAAATAGTAATTAGTAATAAATGGTGTTTGAGAAGGAAAAAAACTCAAGCCACAAGACGAGCTAAGTGTCTTCTCATCTGGAATCAAAGGAAAAAGTTAGAGAATATGTACTTCTCAAAGCTCATTTGTTTCAGCAGTTTACCAAGGACATCCTGTATGTCAAAGAGTAGTCAAATAAAACAATATCAAGCTCTAAGATGGGGGCATAGGTTGAATATCCCAGCCAACTTGCCGTGTGAGGATTTTGAAGTTCATGACTTACATTAGATAGTGTCTGATCTTTCAAGGATGGGGAGTAGTCTTGAATCAGACAATGACTTGAATTTACTGTGATTACTGATTGGTAACATTGACATGGAGAGAGGCATCACAACTGCATGGAGATGTAGCTGGATAACACTAGTTAAGTTTTGTTTGGATCAAAGTTCTGGGAAGGAAGTGGTAGGAGTATGGGAGAACATGTCTGTTCTGCAAGGTCTTCACCTGGAAAGACAAAATGAGAGAGGAGAAATGGATTTAACAGGTTTAGTCATAAAAGATATGAGACCACATTTCTAAGCAGCTCTGTTAATTACAATGGCAATTTAGACGTTCACGATTAATGGTTTGAATCACACTTCAGGAATGATTCACTATCCCAGTTTGGGGCTGTGAGTTTAGATTAGTTTACTATTTAAATAATCTCTTATTCCTATTAGTTAAAATTTCCACTGAAGTCCATAAGACAACTTTTGTAAGACCAGACTTGATTTCCACAGACTAATTTGGATGTGTATTTCCATGTTCAAACTCCAGTAAAATTCTTGGGCTGTCAGACTTATTGTAAGGACCTTTTGTTTGTTTCTTAAAAAAACAAACATTTCACCATAGAGTGATCCATCAAAACCTTGATTTAATGTAATTTTTGGTATTTTTATATTATTTTATTTGCTCTTTTAACATAGTGCTATCAAAATTGCTGTTGATTATTTGCAGGCCATACACATGGAGACAAAGGTAATTTTAACAATAAGTTCAGTGGGTCCAGAGTCAACTGTTTTGTGAATAAATAATTTTATTTTCAACAAAGTCTTTCAACACTGAAAATATTCTAATGTCAAAGAATTCCTCCCTCCATTAATATTCATTAAGAACTGAAAGAAATACGTATTACGTTCCACTGGGATAAGGCTTTACTTTTTTGTTCCTACTGAAGTTTCTTTTAATATATTCTGAAAAGTCTTTGGTAACCTTTATGCTCTTTAGTTGTGTGCAAGCTTTTATACTTCTTCCTCCACAGAAATCACTGTCTAGTTCTGAATTTATTTCTGTTGTTTTCTGTCATATTGCAGATCTCCTTTGTAGCTTGTTGAGACTGAGTGAATCTTCTGCTCATCTTGACTGAAACTTGGTACAGAAAATTGGACACATTCACCAGGGTAATTGCATCTATTTGCAGTTCAACTACCAGTGGTTTTGTTGCAGTGAAAGAATTGAGATGTTAGGCTTTTTGATGCAAAGCTGGCTAAGACTCAAGTATGATGGATTCAATTAATTCCTTGTTCTATGGCAAAGAGAAGACCTGCAGTAAAGATATTTGTTTTCCCAGTAACTGTCATCTAGACTCACTGTCTTTCGCTTCCATCATCTGTATTAAAATTTTGCCTGTGATTACGATGTACTTATATTTGCTTTGAGTAGTTGTAAGATGTTCTCCTGTGTTGGAATATTACTATATGCTAAGAAGTATATTGAAATACCGTCTTCACAGCTATCAATAATACACTTGGTAAATGTGATGCTCAAGATAATTGATAGATTATTAATTGTTTTAATTAAAGGAAAATACCTAGGTTACTTAGGTAATTACTGGATAATTACAGGGTAAATTTCTGATTTTCTAGTATTATTTTTATTTAATTGGTCTTTGAAAATGTTAGTTCCAATGTCATGTGACTGCTCTTAATTCTTCAAATGATTCTGTGACAAACAGATGAATGCATAAATCATGAAGAAACCCCATTTTCATTCTCTGTACTGATGGAGTGCAAAAAGAGATGCTACCATAATTCTGTGAAGATTTAAAGAAAAAAGGTATTCATGGTATAGATTTACCATCAGAAATAGATATGCTTTTCAAGTTATTCTGCTAGTGGCAAATCATGTTTTGTAGGTGGAAAATTATTTATTGAAAAACGTAAATCTAATATAAAGTAGTGATGAAATCTTAAGTAAAGATCACATTTTTTCAGCAATACTTGCTGAAGTTAATGACAGAAGTTACACAAGTTTTCAAGCAGATGGATAGCCTGAAATTTCATGAGCAAATGAAAATGTATCATTTTGCACATAGAGCTCCAACCCGGGTTTTGACTGGTATCTTTTAAATGATTGCTTTAAGAAGTCATATGAAGAACTTAATGAAGTTCTCAGTAGCAGTGGTACTCTAAAATTCTAAAACATCAGAAGGAGAAAAATATATACCCAGTCACAGCAAGGTATTTTTTGTGGCAACTAAAAGAAATTTACGTTAAACAGTTTGAAAGTCAATCAAGATATTGACATTAACACAGTATATGCTTTTCAGTATTGATTAAAGCAATGTTCAGTGACAAATGGCTCTTTAATCCACAAGTTGTTCAGAACTAGCAACAACAACATGAAAAGCAATTGCAATCCCTCACTACCAAACCTCAGCCTTAGTCTCCTTCTGGCACTATCACTCTTGCGCTGTGTGCTACATAATGACACGAATTTGCCAGGGGATAATGAGACCTCTCGGCTTGTTGACTGCAGCACTTTTGCAGTAAATGAGAGATGTGGTCTTATTTTGTCTCAAGCTGCAGAGAAGGCTCCTCTGTGTTTTAAAAGTAAAAGCATGAAACAGCTGTGTTACACAAAAGATAGATCCAAAGGAATCAAAGTGTAGGATCAAGTTCAGGGCTGTGAATCCCTAACACAGAAATAAGACCAATCTCAGGAAGAGAGGGATTTCAGACATGCCTCTGTCTCTGTAATGTTTAGGTATTAGGAGGATTGCTGAGACTTGCCTGATTTTTTGCCAAATAAAGAGGTAAAATGACTAAGTATGCAGTTTAAGGATTTAATTCCCAGTTGGATTCTTAAAACCTAGGTATGACAGCCCAGAAATTCCTTGTGAGTTGAGGCCTGCAACTTTTCTCACATAGCTCACAAAATTCCTACATGTTTCTGTAAAAATTAGAAAAATCAGTGAATGCTCAGTTTGTGACTTAAGAACATGGATTGTTGCAGGAGAAAATATATATGAAAATATATATGACACGTTTATAAATTTTGCATCATAAAATACTTTATCTGTCTGGGATAATTCTATAACATGCCTTGTCATTATTTTGTTGATGAAAAAAAACATTCAGAACATGGAACATGCCATGAATAATATGGTTTAGTAGTGATTAGGATAGGCCTGATGGCTGAGGTCTACAAGGGACATGAATCTTTCTTTCCCTCCTAAAGGAGTAGTTTGGAGCCCAGTGCGAGCTCTGCTACTGACATATGGTGGAGATAATGAGAGATAATTGAAGATATTCCAGTGAGCAATCACGAAACATGTTTACTTTATAGGTGGGATTTGGGATTATTTTTTGGTACACATTTTTGTTTAAAAAGGGAAGTGTGCTAAATAGGTGGTGAAAGTTGATAGTTATATGTAGGAGGCGTGGCTAAGGTGGCACAGAGGATGTGCCCAGGTACAGAGCCCAAGGAGCATGCCCCAGAGTTAGTAAACTGGTTGGTTAAGAAAGTCACATGATATGTAAGGATAAAAGAGGGCACGAGTTTGAATAAATCCTCTTTGTCTCACCATCCACGAGGAGCATCATTCATTCCTTGTTATACAAGGGCCTAACCGCAACAGTTATACAATTTACTATCACAAATGAAAGACCGAGCATGCCAGTTGTGTTTAAATGTTCCTGAAGTTCATGACCACCCATGTTTTAGCAGCTTGCAATCCCAGCATCCTAAATCTACAACCCCAAGAAAGGAAAATTAATAGCCCTTCTTGGCCCTGCCTAGCCTTTCCCCCTCCAAAGGAGCCAGGAGACCCATTGTCACTCTTCGCAGGACCCCCAGTACTGACTGTTACTGGTCAAGCCAGTGCCTAGCCCTATTCCCTCACCTCATGACTGGATTTGCTGGATTGATCTTGGATCTGACTTGTCATTTGCATCCATCTGATATGACTGCGCATTGTGAGATGCAACCATAAATTGTGTGGAATAATCAGAGAAACAGGAGTGTTTAGGGATCTCCAGGAGGCAGGAGACAGATTGTTCTTAACACTTGTCCTGACTGAGGAGCTGAAAGCACAAGGAGTGGTAGTCTGTAGCTCAGGGCATGAGCGCAGGGTGAAGGGGAGCAGCTGGTGAGGCCAGGAGCGGCTGGGAGGGGTGGTGCCAAGAACCAAAAGGGTGTGGGAAGGAGATGGCAGTTTCAGACAGGCTTTGCTGCTGGCTGAGAAGGTGTCAGAGCCCCACACT
Source organism: Manacus candei (assembly GCF_025592945.1). NCBI lineage: Eukaryota > Metazoa > Chordata > Aves > Passeriformes > Pipridae > Manacus > Manacus candei. The sequence goes on along the minus strand of NW_026138059.1, from coordinate 9,489,597 downwards.
CTACGAATCCCAACCTGGGCACCTGATGTTACTGAAGAACAGCTAGTGCTGTAGCCTTGTCAGAAGGATAGAGAAAAGGATTGCAAAGTTATTATAGGCAGACATTAGAAGCAGACATTGCCTCTTAATCTGCTTATGTTTCTTTATTTCCTCTAGTATGATAAAATCAGGTCTGCGAGTAGGGAATATCAGCTTATTAAAAAAATCTGAAGCTTGGGTCATTATTCTCAGTCTTTTGAATAGGAGTTTAACACCATTTTTTTACTGACTTGGAAACTTGAGTTGGTTTTGCTATCTGTAAACAAAGAAGAACATACCTCATATTATGATGGTTACTACTCTGAGGTGTTTTATTATTATTAATTCCAAAATGGAGACTTCTGAGAATTTTTCCATGCTCTTATGTGGATGATACTTGAAGGTAGTAGTCTAGAAAGCATGGGTATTCACAGTGTGAAGGAATTCTGATTTATCTGTCATTTGGAGCAAATGACCCTGAAGTGAATGACTTCTGTCAATATTTTGACACTGTCAACACTGATCAATATTTTTGTCTTAGCAAGTACTCTCCCTACATAGTATTTCTTTTATTGAGTACTGGTGATTGGTTTCATTACCATGTTACATAGACAATTTTCACAAGTTTTAAAGGAAGTATGCTTTAGTTGCGCTACCATGTGGACTGAAATATTACCAAGAAAAAGAGCAAGGATATACACATTGTGTTTGTATCCTCAATGCTGGAGACAAAATTGCTTAGTTGCTCTAAGACTTCTACTCTCTACAAAACCTGATAAATACCCACAACATTTTGCCCTCTTTGTGTTGTCCTTCCTCCTTGCTAAGGAGTTTATTAGTAGTTATAAAACAGATCCTTCCTTCCCACTGCAGAAGACATAAACCTAGACATCCTCGTAGAATGAAGCTGTTTACCTTTCACTCAAAAATACTAGACTCAAATCTCACTGGACTCTTTATAAAATGATATCTGTATATAAGAGGTGGTAGTGCTATTTGCCTTTTATGAGGTTTCTCTTTTATGAAGAGTTATTTATCTATTAAGCAAACATTAAAAAAATATTAAACAAACTGGTATAGACAGAAAATTGTAAAGATTCCTGGTTACAACAAAACATAGTCATGTGGTTTGTGCACTTTTTTTACAGCATATAAACTTTTGCTGAGATGTCTTCTGATTACTGCATCAAGAAAAGAATACAGTAACTAACATAGGCAAAAGAAATCTTAATCAAAGAATGCTAAGGAAGAGCAGTAAGTGAAATGAAGTTTCCTGCTCTATTATGTGGTGCCTTTATCAGAGGGAAGTAGTTAAGAAGTGAAGAAAACTTAATCAAGAAGGAAACAACATCAAGTTATTCTAGCTATGCAAGAGAATGTACATGAATCTTGGGTTTTTTTCTCCTGAGAATGACTGCAGTCATCAAGTAATGAAATTTTTAGGTTAAAGGAGTGCCAGTGCAGGTCAAAAAAATAGGACACGGAATTTTCAAAGCTATTCAGCTGTCACAATGTGATTTACAGGAAATTTCAACATAAATTAAAAGAAATTTAATTCTGTAGAAGATCTCTGTATTGTAATATGAAAATGTACAGAATAATTCTGTGTATTATGTAAATGTAGTATGAATGAAGCTCAGAGCTTGGTGTACTGTTCATATGGATGTAGATCTGTGTTTAAAGAGAGCTTTGGGAACCCTAACAAAAATTCAGTTTCTCCATATACTGTTTTAAGAGATCCAGGTTTAAAAGGATGTGCTTTCATGGAAGATATATGGATTATTTTGAGAATTGAATTGAAGAGGCTCTTCAGGGACTGCTTATAGCTAGGAAACCTCTTCTATATGTTTCATTACCTGGAAGTGAGGAGCTCACATGAAACTTAGTGTTGCGTTTGTTACAGCGGAGATCAACACCACTCCTTCCCGATTTGTTTTTTAGTTTGTATTATGTTTGTTTTTAAAGAGAACCTGTTCTATCTGGTGTCTTTTCTCATATTTTTAAAATCATTTTGCAGGCTCCATCCCATCCTGTGGTACAGGGCCTCCTTGTACCAGTTAATCCTGGGATTTTGCTGGTGCCACAAGATGCCTAATGAGCCACATGAGTGGTTTGTCGTGCTTCTCATCAGAACCATCTGGGAACTTTCTGAAAAGGGAATCATTGTGTTAGAGGCGCTGTTGGCTCTATTCATGTTCTTGTGGGTGTATGTGCATCTCCAAGTGTCAGAACACTGTTTCATGTCCACTGGAGATGTTATTTGCTTTGATTACCAAGAAAACACCCACTTATCTTGTATAGCAGCAATTTTTCCTCAAAGATGCATGCAACACTTCTTTAAAAAGAATATCTTTCAAGTAAAAAAAAAAAAAGTGAAAAATACTTAAAAAGAGATGTTTTTCAAAATGTTCACAATGCAGTTTCTATTAATTCTGACTTGTCCAAACTGGTCAACATACAGGTGTTGCAAATTAGCTTCCTTGTTAAGATAAAATGTTATGTGAAGCATTGAAGTCAATTGCAAATGGATCAGATTAGGAACTTTTGCTCTCAAGAGAAATAAAATATAACATCAGAAATTGCATGAGGGCCTGCTTTTCAGTTGCTGTTTTGAGAAGGATACAAAGAAGTTAGATTATAGTAGTGCCTGAGTTCTTAAGTGCACTTTGCATATTCACTTTAGTTTACTTTTCACCATCCATTGATAAATGTGATGAGGTTTTTAATTTTGTAAACAAGCAAAAGTTGCCTTGTTGAGGACATGGTCTCTAACTAACAACTTGAATGGCTAGCATGAAAAATGAGAAATAGCATCTCATAAATGTTTTGATTTTATTCTGAGTTCTTCCCTTGCATAGTGCAGAGCTAATTTAAATTCTTGTATAGATTTGCCTTTGTTTACAGTTACACATTTCTATTAAGAAGTATTCTTTGACTGTTCTCTGGTCCAACTGATGTGTTCTAAAAAGACTCTTAATAAACTTTTCTGGGAAATTCTACCTTATTTATTAACAGCATCACAATGCAGCAGTTTATAAACCTACTTTTTTACTGTGGGGGCACAGAGGTCCTGGAGAGGCTGTGAAGTCCCTCTCCTTGGAGATAGTCAAAAGCCATATGGACATGGTCCTAGGCAACTGGCTGTGGGTGGCCCTCCTTGAACAGAAAGTTTGGACCAGATGACATCCAGAGGTCCCTTCCAACCTCAACCGTTTCATGATTCTGTTGTTCCATTCAAGCATCCCATGGTTGTTCTGAGCTTGATTTAGACAAGCAAATCATCTGTGCTCCAAAATTATTACATGAAAACTATTGAGGAGAAAGTGATAAGATCTCAGTGCCTTTAAGTAAAAATTAACAGTTTTATTTCCTTAAATGATTGGAATTGCATTGACAGCTATCCCCTTTCTCTCATGAATGCGATAGTGGACTTACTCATGTAACAATATACCACTAGACAGCATCTTGTCTCTTGAAGGCCCTTGATATCAAGGTTCTCAGAGGTTAAAATTTAAAATTTATTTTTCTTATAGACTTGTAAGCCAATTTTTACCTGGAGAAAGCGCTCTGTAATTAAAGGCCCTAAGTCTTTATTCTATCAGTTGGTCTAATAAAAGATATTATGTCTCTCTCCAAATCTTGCCTCCTGTATAATTGAGGATGTTTCAGGATTTTGGTCTAGTTTTATAGCATTTGTTGTCACTGAAGATACTTTCAGCTTTGCAGATGGCCTAAATTTCATTTGACCTACAACTGAGATGTGTAGTATCCAAACTGGTTCAAGTCTACTCTGCTGCAAAGAGCTTCAAATCACTATTGATTATATACTTACTAAGACAAAAGTTCTTTAAAAAGCAATATATTCAGTAATGTTTTGCACCATTCATCTTTATCATAACATTAGTATTGCCACACTACAGTGTAACTGAATGTGCTATAGTTTTATTACTTCAGTTAACTAATAATCAAACTGAATAACAGTAGTAGAAGTAGCACTGCATTTTTTCTTGTTAATCTTGTTTTTCTACTGTGTTGTTGAACAATGAAATAATTGAGCAATAAAGAACAATTGCTCTTTTTTCAACATCTTTGTCTAGCCTGTGTTCCTGTGTTAGAAATATTGTAAGACTGCATGTAGTGAGCAATTGCCCTATTTGTTTCACTTTTTTTTTTTGCTTCAGAATGAAAGCCAATCATGGATAGAGGCTTTGTACCTGGACATTTCAAGATTACCTCATTACTATTTTTATTTCTGGTGTTCAGGCCACATGTATCTCAAAAATTATTATAGTAATTCATTTCCTTGTCTTCTAATTCCCGTTCTTCTTTTTCTTTCTAAGGAGAGAAAGTTTTCCCAAAGTCTGCGTTACCACATCTTCTCTAGGAAATTGCCTGTGTTGATGTATGTTCAGGTTAAATGCCAATAAACTGATAAGATAAGGACACCTTTTTTAAACTTTCATAGGATCATAACAAGTTCTCTAGTGCAGCCTCCTGCTCAAGACAGGGTGAGCTGTAAGATCCAACCAGACTGCTAAGGGCTTTATCTAGTTTAATCTTGTTAATTTACAAGGCTGGAGGCTGGAAAACCTCTCTGGGGAACTTGCTTCACTGCATGGCTGTCCTTGTGATGGAAAAGTTTTTCCTATATTCAGTCTAAATATCTCATTTTAATTTGTGTCTCTCTCACTTGTCCTGTGACCAGACGCAACAGAAGAGTCTGGCTCCATCTTCTAGTTAAACTGCTAGGGAGTTGTTTGTAGGTTTTTCTTTTTCTGCTCCAGAAATGTAGAATTTATTATATTTTTTTTTAATAAAAACTCTATTATGACTTTATTGCTTATATTCTAGTATTATTACTGGTACTTCCATAAATGTGTGCTGGTAATATCACTTTATTGTCTTTTTAGAAGAAAACTAATAAGAATATAAAATTTAATAATTGCTCCATTTACCCTAGCTGAGATTGTTTAATACTTTTGCTTCTGTCTGTTATGCAAGGCACAAAAGGGAAAATTGCATCCAGGTTATTTCTGTTTAAAAACTCACTCAGTTACATAAGGGCACCACTCCTTTGAACAGGCAGAAAAATGTGTCCTCTCATTAGCAAAACCAGATCTTAGTTAACTTGTTGACCATATTGCAGTTTTATTATCTCAAAAGACTGATGAGCAGCTGGCGAATTCTTCAATGAATACAGTGTCCTGTTTGAATTATTCTATGTCTAAAGCCAGTCCAAACAAATTTATCAGTCGGGAGAAATACTGGCTTGCCTGCAACAACTGAAGGTGACTGAAACAGGTATTTTGGGGAGCAGAGAAACCAGGTCTGTGGCTGGAGTCAGAAGCTGTGGGATAAAGGAGAGGCTGTGGGACATGGTCATGTATTTGGCAGATGAACAAAAAGTTGTTCAAACAGCCTTGCTGCCCAGAATGAGCTGGAAGGCTGTCTGTAGGCCACAGGGATACTGAATAAACATTGTCCTTGTTTCTAAACAGGCAAACACATATCTTTTTTCAAATTAATTGCTACTAAAAGACAAGGCACTCCAGAACTTATATTGTCAAGTACTTAGGAAGAAAGTATGTGATTTCAAAACATGAACTCCCGCACCTTTTTAAAAGTAAATTATATACTTTTTATACCAGTCTGTATACTTGTTTATATTTATATATATATATATATATATATGTATATTCTATACCTATGTGAAGACATGATTTTTATCTGACATAATATATGTAATAATTAGCAATGTACAATCATTGCAGAAAACTATTGCTTTATGCAGAAACATGACAGGTTATGTTTCTGTGTTGCCATGTACATATCACACCATGATCCTTCTTACTATGTTACGTTCAGAACTGTTTTATGATGAGAGGTGACACAGGTTTCATTCCACAACTATCCTTTTTGTCAGTTTTCCTTTAACGAATGATGTGACATAAGGGAAGCTTCTGTAGGCAAAAAAGGTCATGATCTTTACTGTAACATGTCATACTCTGGAAAATCAGAAATATAACAATTACATATAATAAACATTTTTTGTAGTTGTGAATATAAAGACTGACATAAAACTTATGTCTAATACTCCTCCCTTACCAAAGTAATTTTTTTATTTGTAGATGAAACTATATGGATAATGGAAATTGAAAGTAGGAATAACAATTTTAAAATTAAGTTGTAAAATTATGATGGAAACAGCTTCAGCTTTTTTTTTCCCCTCATTGAGTGGAATCTGAAACATGAATGTAAGAAAAACGGAGAGCATACAACTGGAACAGAAGGAAATTCCACTGACAGGCTATGACATGCAACAGAAGAATGTTTGTAATAAGCTAGAACCGCTAAAAATATGACTCCATCAACTTTAATGTTATATTAACCTTACCGAAAGAACTGCCTTGAGGAAAGTGAAGGATGTTGATTGGTGTGTGGCTCTCTTGATCTTCCATTTTTGTCTGTGACACACTGACTGAGCACACTATTCTGATTCAGATGTTAATTTATGGAAATGGCTAATACAATGTATCTGATTGCTTAATTATGCATCCTGGGGATTCATTCAGAATCCTTATAATAAATCTTGATGACCTTTCAAAGGCAGAACTCGCAATTTGCAACTTTTATTGGGATTTAATCAACTGGACAATATTTCTCACATCTTTTTCTGATGGGGGAAATGACCTCTGTCTCTGACACCTTTGTCTGTACTATAATCACTAATCTCCAATGCAAAAATAAGTCATTCCTGTGTTGCATAAGTGAATCCAAGAGAGAACAGAGCTAGCCCACAGCTCTGTCTCCTCACACTTTAACACTGAAAAAGATGCTATGAAGGTTTGATATTGAGGGGCTTGCAATGTGCTGGCAAAAATGTTTTATAAAGGTCGAATCAAATTAGTGGTGAGTACAGGAAGCTGTACATTATACAGTATAATAAATGGCATGGAGAAAGCAAGTTTGCAATTTCCATTTGGGATGTTTCATTATACAAAACCAAGGTTTTTCTACTGGAACTGTAAAACAACATATTGAAAAAGGAGGAGAGGGCTCTTTACTGCATGGGCTTCAATTAACATGCATAATTGATTGCCAAAGTGTGTGACTGAAGAAAAAATATTACGGACTAAAAAACCAGTGTTTCATATGTATAATATGAATATTTTGAGTTATAATGGTAAATATGGAGCTGTTAGAAAGGATATAAATCCTTATGTAATTCTCCAGGGCATAATAGCAAGTCTCTATATTTGAATCTAGGAGCAACCCTCCCTTGAGTTTAGTCAACCACCAACTGCAGAGTTTTTTCATTTATTTCAAAAAACCTCAGCCTCTTTATTGCTTTCAGCCTCTAAGTCTGTGTGAATGCTGATCACCAGGGGATTCCTAACCAATTATGACTGATGGGTTGGTTAATCATAGTAAGAAAGGTAACACTCTTGGTTGCCACTCCAAAACAGAAAAATTAATAACCCATGCAGAAATTACATGCCTTACTTCTGTTCTGTATTTTGAAACACTGAGGCAAATAGATGCTCTTGAAATCACAAATTCTGTAGCAGTTTTCATATTTCATTACCCTCCTACAAGAGTCTTAGTATAAATACCTTAAGTAAAGAATATAATATGTCGTAGTCCTAAGTAAATACAAATATAAGAAGGGAAAAAGGTTCTGTTGACCAATAAAGATATTTACAATATGAATAACCTGGTAGTATTTCAGAGTTTATATAACTCACTGCCAAGAATTAAAACTTTCACACACTTTTCTTTCTCTTTTAGTTTTCTTTTTTTTTTTTTCTGACATGATACAGCACTTTCTGTGTGTGTTGAATTTTTCTTTGGTGTTAAAGAACAAATTGACCCTGTTAGAGCTAAAAAATCTAGGAGAGGTAATATTCCACCAAACGAATTGACAGGGCATATAGGAAGGGAACAAAAGCATTTGATGGCACGGTATTGATAGGCCAGTAAATGGCAGTCTGTTTCTACAGAGAGTTGGCATTAAATGCATTTGAACACACAAATACTTTAAATTCTCACCACCTGCTACATGCTGCTCTTTCATGTATCAAATGCATCTGAGAGTTACTGGACAGGGAAAAATGTAATCTTTGCAATAGCAGACAGACAGGACAGCAGAAGAGAATTTTCTTTTAAATAGTTGCAATTAACTTCTTTGATTTTCTATCGATGCGTAGCTCTGGTTTTATATCTTAAAACCATTATTGGCTTATAGATTTTATGAAACTTAAGGCAATTTTATAGTAATAAATTACATGATGAAAAGTAAGTAAATGAACAAGTATACATTTTTCTTTCCTTGATTTTAATTTCCTTTTGTGGACTGTCTTCTCAAACAGAACTGATAATGGATAATACTAAGAAGCATGATCTACATTTTCTATATTTGGTTAAAAAAGACCATCTCACAATTGATTAAAGTTTAAAATGAAGAAGCGTGCTTACTTAATTAGTGATTTTATTTAAATGACTAAAGACACCATCATAGCATGCAAATGCACTTAATGTTTGCATGCAAGTATAGTCACACACTATACTGGGATGGAAGAGTGAGAATAGACATTGTTACCCCTCAAAGAAGAGAGATTAATAGTTCCCACTGCCTTAAACCTGTGTCTGGAATGGCTTTGTAGTCTTTAGTTTGAGACTAATCTGCTGCACCCTGAAGGTGAGTAGTCAAGGTAAGATTTTGCTTATTTACCAACTACTCCCAAAACAGTTTATTTTCATGTTTAAAGTGATTTTTTTAACACACCAGCTGTCTGAATAATAGTGAACCATCAAGTCTTTTGTTTACAAACAGATTTGTTTGTAACATTTTGCATGACAGGTTGCAGATTGTGACAATTCCCCTGGACCAGAGAAAAGAACATCAGGTAATGCCAGTGCTTATAATGAAGCATGCTCTGACCTGATCGAAGCATCTTGATTGAACATGTCATGTTGCATTTCATATAAAAGAAAAAGAAAAAACACCCAAACAAACGTCTTTTATCATAATTAATATTGAGCCAAAACCACACATTAGTTGCTTCTCAATATTGTTTCATATTATACAAACTGTGGCAGGCATGAAGATTGTTACCTGAAGGGTGGCTGGTGATTACTCACTGTGATAAACCTGCCCAGTACACAGGTCCCTCCTGTTCCTTTGGGTCATTCACTATTATCCCTGCCTTCTCTCTGGAGCAGACTTTCACTGTTGTGCTGGGCCATTGCTGCCAATGGCTTTGCTTAAAATTTCTCTTCTTTATGTCACTTCACATCAGCTGGTTTCCATTTACCAAGTTCACTGGGGGGACTCTTTTGTGTCAAGCATCTGGTATATATGTATCTCAAATATTTCCAGTCTCACTTTCTGATGCAGTAAACCTCCTGGCTGGTAATCACTTATTTCTCTTCACTGAAGGACAAAGCCTTTCTATCCAGCACACAGACCACAGCAATTTGTAGTTAATTTTAGATGTTGATTTAATCTCTAATGTTAGGTCTCCAGGTCTCTCTTCTTAACAGTGAGATGGTTCTATATTTTAAGTTTATGCTAAAAAAAACCAGATGTTTTATGTATCTTTACTTTCACCTTCTCCTGCCTATAACATCATTTTCTATTGAGCATTTCCTTTCATCTAATATATTTCCGTAGAGATAGATGAATTCCTATTGCTACTTAATTTTTTGCTTTCTCCTTGACATGTGGTTTTCCTGGCATGCAGTTGCTCTGCTATTTTTCAACCCAGTTTTTGTTTTGTGATAGTGGTGCTATCCCACTTACAGCAACACCAAACAACAGTTAAGAACCTATTTTACCAACTTGATGTGTCGTTGTGGATCACTTCAGAGTACTTCACATATCTGTAAAAGGCCTTGAACACACAGGCATCTTTAGATGGATTTTCGAAGAGAACTGTTTAGTCCTTTCATTTTTTCTGTTATTTTTGCCATTGTAGTATTTCAATGGTCTTTAGTTCAAGATTTTCCTTTCGCAGAATTTTCCTTTGTGAGGTGCCATATTTCTTTGCTTATCCTTTCTGTTTTGCATATCTCTGTGGATATGCAGCCATAATTGCTGGAGCTGAAGTTAAGTCATTGCTGATTGCTGTACACCTTTTTTCACAGCAACCTTCACTGCTTTTGGCAGTGCCTTAAGTCTGCTCTTTAGTTTGTTCTAGATTTTGCTTGAAGAGTCACATGAGATCATTGTGGCTGCTGATGATATGGGTCTCCTTGTATTTCTTTACATTTTAGGTGGGTGATCCGAGCATTAGTAGAGAGATCCTTGGTCTGTTTTGTTGTTGTATCTGTTCTTGCTATATGGCAAGTCTCAGAGTTTTTTTTCTATATGTTGTTTTGAGGGAAAACAATTGCCAAAGCAAAACTGGAAACTAACCAAAATTAATGCTTACTTTCTGTGATTGTGCTTTCCTAATGTTCTTTCCCCCTGTCACTTCTAATTTAGCATTAAAGGCATCCATCAGAAGGAGCAAACCAGGCTCTGGTGTTGCCAGTGACACCTTAGAGCAATTGCAGAACCCATCATTGCTGGCAGCGCACTGTTGTTCTGTCTGAGCACAGTGCCATATGGGTGTCAACTCTAGAGCAGGTCCTGAGTCTGCTTGATAGGTGCTCCATTGATTAGCCATCTTCTGTGTGTTCTGTTAAGATGGGTGCTCTAGTTTGACAAAGACATACTCTTCTTTAGTTTGAAACAGTTGGCCATTTTTTCTCTCTAATCTTAAGGTGTGAAATTCACACTTTTAATACACTGCAATATTGACCAGTCTCTGAACATCCAAAAATATTTCTGATTCATAGTAACAGCAAGGCAAACATCAAAACAATCAAAATTAATAGATGTATTCTCTGCAGCATCAGTGGGCTTTGGACGGTGCCAAAATTTGTTTATGGAATGTCTGTGCACCAGTAGAGAAACAGTGAGGACATAGCTCAGAACGAGCTAGCAAGAATGTTGAAAGCCTTCCTGTGTGCTTGGCTGAATGTGGAGAGTTTTTCAGACTGATTTGTGTAACTGGTCATGAAATTTTATAAAATTAAGCTTTGTAGTTGTGAATGTAGGTTCATAGATTCCCACACCTAAACCATTTAATTTAAATCATTGTATCTTCGCATGGTCCTACATGGTCCTGTGTAAGTCTGTACAACAGAACTGTTAAAAAGTTTCTCTCTCTTTTTACAGTCACATTTTATTCAATAGTCAATAGATAAAATAGGCAAAATCTGTGCATAACATAATTCTATTAATTTTGAATTACATAAGAAAAATATATGATTCTAAGAATATCCAAAATAAAGTAATTCTTCTCACCCATTCACCAGCATATAATTTTTAATGTGTTTTTCCTTGTTTGTCAAACATTTATGGCTGTTTTCCAAAACAGTTTTGATAGACGTTGGATCCATCATCAAATTGAATAATATTATTTTTTTCAAATGAAAACATTCAACTTGCCAGACTGTTTAGCTTTGAGTTGTTAATCATGAAATCTGTTTAAAAATTTGTGGTACCACAGTTGGACTGAAGGAACAGTAGGAAGGAAAGTAGCTAGAGCTCAGCACAGTGATAAGACTGTGAGTAGACACTTGTTAGGGGTCCTGTTAGCCTTGGTTCAGCTGGGTGAAAACATCTCAGTGTTTGCTGAGGACTGTCCTTTAGTAGGAGGCTTTTGTAGCATCGGGGCATCTCACCAGGTAACAAACACTGATTTGCTAATCACCATTACTGGTAATGGTGATTCACTTCAGTCCAAAATCTCTTTACTCTCTAAAATTGAAAGCACATTTACTTTTCAAACAAATGCCCTGCATGAAACAGGCAAGGATCTACACTTTACACACCATGCTGCTAATACAAACTTATTTAAATGAATACATCTGCTGTAGGTACAGGTTATCTCATACTTTATTAGTTGCAAACCGAATCATTGCTACTTTGTGGATTGTTTGGGATATTATTTCAAGGCCAAAGGCACAATAGAAATGAGTTATTTCTTCTGCACATGACATTCCCTAAGGAACACTGCTAAATTGCAATATAGATCTTAAAACTTAACTTAAAATTTTTCTAAAAGAAAAAAGTAAAAGATAGTTTTGACTGAGTAATTGCTCCTGATTCTGTGGACTGAGAGGTCAGATCTGCTACAGGATTTGCTTAGATTATTAGTGATTCCTAAGTAAGAAGGAAAGTGATGAAAGCTGGAATGTGCTAACTCCATGTTAAAGACCATATTGCTACTTACCACAAAACTAATTGCCTTTTTTTGGGTGACTAAACAAAGGAATTAGTACAAACAAGGAGATGCCAATGGCACAGGAGAAAGACTCAACAAAACCATTATGTTCTCAGCTTGGTTATGATATAGGACAACTAAGTAATTTTATTTTCATACCAGAGGCATGACTGGCTGTTCTACTGGCAGGGGAATTTTTCCTATTGTCTTCCATAGGAACACAATTAAAATTACCCTATGTAATCAAGTCACATATTATATGTGATTCTTCTTTTTTTTCTTCTTCTTTTTTTCTGTTACTAATTGAGTTATATTAAGCATCACATTGGCTGAACTTTCTCACAAAGATTTATGCTTTTCTTCAGGCAATGTTTCATTCTCTTATGTTCACTCAGAAGCCTGTCATCTGAAATCATTCTATGCTTCAGGTTCTAGGAATCAGATGAAAGTGAAGAATGCTTTCATGCCCCATAGATTTTAATCCCATATTATTCTGACTCGATTATTTTAAACAAAGTCTTATAATTTTGCTGTTGCACAAGTTGAACAAAAATTATATAAAGGAGAACAAAATGAGTTTTCTATTTATTTTTTTATTTTCTTTTTGTGAACAAGTTAGGTGCTTGCTTTTGCAGAATGAATATTTCCAAGAAATGAAATATCTCTACAATGAATTTCAAAGCAACCCTGAAAGTATGTATTTATATGTGTAAGAACAGTCATCTGCACAAACAGACCATCACATAGCATCATTAAATTGATAGCCTTTACTAAATAGTAGCCAGCAGAATGCCACTGTAAGAGACTGTATTAATCAGAACATGTTTTTGCAATTATCTAGAAGATGTGGAGAAAGGAGATCACACAGTTACTGTGCCACATGGCTGGATTGTTTCTGCTTGCTCAGTGTAACAAATGTAGCTAATTGCACTGCACAGCAGTAGATAACCCAAGTTCTGGATTTCATCACTCCCTGTAGTACTGGCAGGAAAATCAGTATCATGGAACAGTGAAATTTGCCAACGCCTGCTACAAATATTACTATTTCCTTTCTCTGTGACTCCAGATTTCTGATTTTTTTTTTTTTTTTAATTTGTGTTCTGGATCAACTTGGATGTCCTTATGTATCATACTCTGCTGGAAAGTTTTAGGTATGTGGAATTTAAATAAAAATGTTAAGGTCAGATCACCACGGTGCTTATAAAGAAGCAAATGCCAAGTAGTAAAAATATTAATGAGGAAAAACGCTGGGTGGTAAGCTTAAAAATCTGACTGAGCTTGTAAATTCCCCTATCAAGTAAGAAATGCCTTATACCACAATATGATAGTGTAGAAATTTGTCCCAACTTGATGTTGAGGGGGAATAAAAATCTTGTGATACAGACTAAAAAACTCAAAACCTTTCACTGAATATCTATGACTTTTTTTTAAGATTGATAGTTTGAACTCTCATAAAGGTGGGTGTCAGGGAATTCTATTTGGGCATGAGGACATCAGAGAGTATTTGCTAGCTACTAATCAAATTAAAGAGACACAGAGGAACTGGAATTAATTTTATATCTTACTGTTTAAAAAGAAAAAAAACCCACAATATAAACAAACCTTCGTAAATGAAAGGTAAGTACAGTAAGTATTTAATAAAACTCCTGAAATTTTCTACCTTGATTATTATTAAACACCTATTTTAGGGACTACCTAAAAACATTTTCCCGAATTTTGAGCAAAATGACCTTTCAGAAGGTTACATGGCTTAAAACAGTGGTGAGAGATAAAGAATTTAATTCCTTCTAGAGAGAGACGCTGAACAGTTTGTCTTTCAGAGTACAAAACAGTAAATTTGAAATGGATTGTATAAGGGGAGCTAGAGAAATTGTACCAGCTTCTGTGATAGAGCTGCCTCTGATATTGAACTACGTTTAGTGTGAAACAAGGGTTGCATTATAAACAAAGCCAGTAATATATTGATAGGTAAGTGACAAAAAAGGTTCCTGACTAGAATGCATTAAATGAGGGAACTAAAACTGAAATGTTTTAGTGGTATGAGGCACAAAGTGAATAGATTATTATTAAGGGTAGACTAAACAGAAGATGAACGTTTCATCTAAAGGATTAATTTATGAATTTCATTACCAATAAAAAGTGCAGTATCTTGAGAAGAAACAGAGATTATCTGAAATATTAAAATGGGATGTTGTTGAGCCTTGTATCTTTTTGTTAGCTTACTGTGATTATTTCATAAAGAGTTAATTTCCATCACAAATTCGCTATTTAAGAAAGAACTTATGTGTTGAATTTGATAGTGTTTAACGATTACTATCGTGCTTTATTTTTACTATATATATAATCCTATTATTGTATCCTCAAATTAACACATTTTTGTCCAGTCTAGAATTTTTAATGAGTCACATTTTTTATAAATATATATAACTAAGCAGTCATACTATCTTTTGTTATTTAAAGGTGCCTTTATTACATCTTGTGCCACCTGATTTAAAATTACATTGTGTGATGTCCTGACACAGCTTATTGCTTTGTTCTTGATTTCAGTATCTATAAATAGTGCTGTGATCAGTGAAGTGCATATTTCATAGTGTCATCTTCACATCCTACTAAACCTTTTCCCTAGCAGCATATGACATTTTTGCTACATGCTTTTGGGACAGGTAAATGGTATGGGGCACACTACCCGATATACTTCATAGAAATATCTGATTACCAAGTCTGGCATCATTTTCAGTGAGGAGAATTTGCTGCCTCTACTCCATGCAACATAGACTGGCTGGATGCACAGATGCTTTTTCTGCCAGGCATTTCCCTTAGATGAGCAATAGTCAATAATAGTTAAACTCACAAAGAGGGAAGAAGAAAGGGAGGAAAAGAAAAAATATCAAATGTCTGAAATTCTTTTGTGCATTAATGAATAAGAAATGCAGCAGAGCTTGTGTGAATACAAATTACTCTGGTCAGCTTCTTTTTGTGGCTTTGCATTTTTCATCATATCCATCTTTTTTTCACAGAGCACCGTTGCACTTCACTAATCAGCACTGCTGGGATTGTGAAATACAATTAAATACACAGGGCATAAAAGAATCATTCAAACATTTTCTCTCAAGGATTACTGATTGCATTTAGGGGAGTTCTTTTTGATGTGGTGAAATTAAATTGAAGCACATTATCTGTACCTTGTAGGGTTCTTGGCCTTGCTTTGCTGTCTGTGGAAAAGGTTCTCTGTGTGTGTGTTCTACAAAAAGATGATCTCAGCATTTATAGTTCTTGATCATTGCTAAAGTGGTAACAAGTTTCCCTCCTATTTGTTCCATTTCATAAGGAAAATGTATTAATAAATCTATGCCCTAAGTGAATTTAAGTACATCTCCTTAATGTGTTCAGAATCACTGTTCTAGAGAGCTTGTGCTATCTGTTATAACAGATAGACTTATAGAGAGACTTAAACTTTCGTTTTGTCTTCCCCTTGGTTTTGGGTAACTTAACTCTCCCACATTGCAGAATCCCTAACTGGTAAATGGAAATTAACTTTTACCTAGGTCACAGGATGTTTATGTGAAGCTCTAATATGCCAGGTAAATTTTACAGAGTCTAGTCTTATGTTTCACATTCTTACTGTTTTAAAAGAATTGCATTGTTCTTGTAGTTGTTGAATAATACAACCAGCCCTATTGACAAGCTGTGTGACTGAAGATGGTATAATCTGCTTATCTGTAATGCAGATTTATGATGCTTGTATTGATCTTTTTCCTTCCTTTTAGTTTTACACTGTGAATAGCAGTCGTGTTTTGGAAAAGTTCCCTTCTCTTTCATTAAGACAGATTATCTGGTATTCTGCCGAGGAGAGGTTTAGAATTTACCTTGTGTGCTTAGAAAAAGAACTTTGTTTTTTTCCCCAAGAGTTTAAATACAATGTACAGTAATAAAACAAAGCAAACTATATGGGAAAGTTTCAGCAATTAGCTTTTTAGATTGAATCTGAAAAGAAGATGGTGCTAGTAGCTCTCTGCTCACTCTTTTCATGGAGCTCTTAAAATCTGTTTTATACAAGTGGAATTTCAGTTTTAGCTGTGATTTGTCACAGAATCACAGAATATGCTGAGTTGGAAGTGACCCACAAGGACTATTGAGTCCAACTCCTGGCCTGGCACAGGACCATGCCCAAGAGTCACACTGTATGCTTGAGAATATAATCCAAATGCTCCTTGAACTCTCAGGCTTGGTGCTGTGACCACTTCCCTGGCGAGGCTGTTCCAGTGCCCAACCACCCTCTGGGTGAAGAACCTTTTTCTAATATCCAATCTAAACCTCCCCTGACACAACTTCAGGCCATTCTCTCAGGTCCTGTCACTGGTCACCAGAGAGATCAGTGCCTACCCCTCCTATACCCCTCATGAGGAAGTTGTAGACTGCAACGGGATCTCCCCTCAGCCTTGTGTTCTCCAGGCTGAACAGACCAAGTGACCTCAACCACTCCTCACATGGCTTCCCCTCAAGGCCCTTCACCATCTTCATTGCCCTCCTTTGGACACTCTCTCTAATAGCTTGATATCTTTCTCATATTGCAGTGCCCAAAACTTCACACAGTTGAGCTGTGGCTACACAAATCTTCTCCCTGCAGTGGCAATAAAATGTCTCTATTCTTCCCATGTCACTTGACCTTGCTTTCACTGGGCATATACTTTCCTTTTTGCCTTATTTCCCAAAATAGAGAAAATCCCTGCTTAGCCAGGACAACCTTCTGCCTCACCTGCTTGACTTCTTATACTTGGGAATTACCTGCTCCTGGGACCTTAGGAGGTGATGTTTGAAAAGCGACCACTGCTGGTGGACTCCAGTATCTGCAAAAATATTTTCCTAGGGGACCTTACTTACTAATTCCCTGAGCAGCCTGAAGTCTCCTCTCCTCATGTCCAGAGTTGAGCTTTTACTGGCACTTTTCGTCCCGTCAACAGAGATTTTAAACTTGATCACTCTGTGGTTGCAGTGGCCAAGATGACCACAAATCTCCACTTTGCTCACGAAATCCTCTCTGTGGACAAGCAGCAGATCAAGGACAGCATCTTTCTGAGTCCCTTAGGATCTGTTCCATAAGGTTGTCATTCAGGTTTTTTAGGAATCTTCTGGCCTATGTTGTCACACCCATTGTGTGATGCTTCCAGGTAACTTCTGGCAAGTTGAAGTCCCCTATAAGGACAAGGGCTGTTGACTTGGAGGTGTCCCTTAGTTCCTCAAAGAATAATTCATGGGCATCTATAACAGACTGCCACAGTGACATCTACATTATTTGTTTGTCCTTTGATTCTCACCTGGAGACTCTCAACTGTGCCACTTCCAGCTGGGTTCCATATATTCTGACCCTTCTATAACATACTATGCCACCCTTCCACCTCTTCTACCCCACCTATCCCTCCTGAAGAACCTGTAACCATCCAACAGTCACAGGTATCATCTCATTAGGTTTCACTTCTTCCAGTGATGTCAAATCTCTCGGACTGGGCCAAAGCTTTGAGCTCCTCTTGTTTGTTCCTCATGCTTGCCATCAACCAGGACCACCAGGTCCCTTTCCACAGTACCTCTTTCCAACATGTCGTTCCCGTCTGTACATACATCCAGGGTTGCCCCATCCCAGGTGCAGAATCCTACACTTCTCCTTGTTGAACTTCATGTGGTTGATGATTGCCCAGTCCTGTAATTTGCTGAGGTCTCTCTGCAGGGTCTCTCTGCCTTCAAGGGAGTCAACAGTTTTGTGTCATCTTGGAGAAGACAAGGCTTGAGGGGATATGGGGAAGTAAATGTGAAAGAACCAGACTCTTCTCAGTTGTGTGCCCAGTTGCAGGACCTGGGGCAATATGGACAAATTGAAATAGGAGATTCTGTGTAAATTTAAGAAATAAACTTTTAAGGTGAGTTTAGTCAAATACTGGAACAGGTTACAGAGAGAGATTGTGGGATCTTCTTCCTAAAAATACTAAAAACATCACTAGACACAGCAGTAACCAACTTTCTTGAACTGTCCCTGCTCTGAGCCAGGTGGTTGGACTAGATGATGTCCAGAGGTCCCTTTCTATCTCAGCAGTTCTAGGAGAACAGAGTGGCTACTTCCATATTGCCTACTGGGAATGGTCTCAAGTCTGAGCTAATACTTGAATCACACCCAGGAATGTACTGGAAGAGGGTAGTTGTCCTGAGCCAAATCACAGCCAGGATCATTCTAACCTGGAGAGATGTTGAGAGAAAATATAGAAAATGTGCAAGTGTCTTTGTGATATTAAAAACTTTCTGGCACTTGATGATATATTATAGAATCATAGAATGGTGTGGGTTGGAAGGGACCTTAAAGATCCTCTAGTTCCAACCCTCCTGCCATGAACAAGGACACCTTCCACTAGACCAGAGCTCAGAGCTCCATCCAATCTGGCCCTAAACACGTCCAGGGATGGTGCCTTACCACTCTCACAATAAAGAACTTTTTCCTAATATCTATTTTAAACCTACCTTCTTTCAGCTTGAAGCTATTCCCTCTTGTCCTGTGACTACATGCCCTTGTAAAAAGTCCCTCTCCATTTTTCTTGTAGTCTCCTTTCAGGTACTGGAAGGCCGCAATTATGCCACCTTTAAACCTCTTATTTCCCAGTCTGAACAAAGCTCAAAATAAAGCTAAACTAGTTGCCACTTTAACTGCCTCATGTCAAATTGTTATGTTACATTTTTATTATTTTCTTCTTTTTAAATATGAGAAGTAAATCATTTGCAGTACACAGCAGCTGAAGTTTTTATTTAATGAATTTCTTGCTGATGTGGCCCTGGCAACATCTTCAAGGACTTTTGCTGTCTTTATGTGCCACTTCGTAATCCCTAGTTTTTGGCCTTTAGTACAGTTCTAGATGGACTGCAATGTTTGTACATGTTATGTAAGTCTTCTTGGTGCCTCATGAAATAAACATAATAGAAAATGTGGGTGATTCCTTCAGTTCCTGTAATCAAAATGAGGTGTTCAGATGCTATGACATTGAAGATATAAACCTTCTAAACCAGACAGTTTCTTGATTTTATCATTAAGGGAAAGACATGCTGTATGCCTTCATCTGTGATTATCAGTTTTTTGTGAGGCTATGTTTCTGTTTAATGCTAATGCATATTAGGTGACTTCAGTAAAATACACATATATTAAATAATCACCATCTGGAGAGGAGAAACAAAAACCATGCCCTAGGTGATTACTTTAGGCTTATATGCACATGTAGAGAAAAGAGTAAAACAGCCACGTAATCTGTTTCCTCACCAAAATGGCCAAAATAAACCACAAAACTTACTGGGAACTAAAGTCTTATTCATCAGTAGAGTATGCCCACAAATGCCTCTTAGGAGACAGGTACCTCAGGGCACTAGGATTGAACAATCTTTCCTTGACCAGAGGTCTAGAGCAATTCTCCTGTGAAGACAGGCTGAAAGACCTATAGAAGAGAAGGCTCCTGGAACACTTCATGACTCAGGATCTAAGGGGGGCTTATGAGAAAGATGGAGAGTGACATTTGACAAGGGCATGTAGAGGTCGGACAAGGGGAATGGCTTTGAACTGAAAGAGAGGAGGTTTAGATTAGCTACCAAGAAAAAATTCTTCCCTATGGGAATGGTGAGGCACTGGAACAGGTTGCCCAGAAAAGTTGTGGATGCCTGATCCATGGAAGTGTCCAAGGCCAGTTGGATGGGGTTTTGGGAATCCTGGTCTAGTGAAACATGCCCCTGTCCATGGCAGGGGGATTGGAACTAGATCTTTAAGGTCTCTTTAACCCGAAACCAGTCTATTATGAGATTCTTTTATTCATCTAGTCTTGTGATTTCACTATTTTTATATCTTTTCCTGGTGACTGGAGGAAGCATGACCCAAGCATGAGCAGAGTGCAAACAGAAATGTTTTTGAGATTTTTACTTTTTTGTTTGTTTGTTTCTTTTTGATACTAAGAGCAAGGTAAAGCCTTGTCACAATGTATCTCTGCCTCTGTTAGATTATTTTCGTTTTACCAGAGAAAACTACCTCCTTCTGTGTCAAGGAAAGGCTGCCATAGCCTGAAGAAACCATTCTGTATATGGAAAGGAAACGTGCTATGTCCTAATCCTCTTTCATGAGTGCAGACTTGAAAACTGGCAGGTCTTTCCAGGACCCACAGAATATCTTGTCAGCTTCTGTTCTCTCTAGGAAATATTTTTCCAGCAACAGTCTCTGAGGCAATTCACCTCTCTGCTCCCTGCCAGAGCTCTCTGATAATAGAGCCATAGTCCAGTTCACGAATTGCATTATTTTTTTATAAAATCCATGAAATTGCCTCAGACATGTCAAATGTGTGGTGTAAAGTGATTGCATACAGATAAAGATATTCTGAGAGGGTATGCCCACAGGACATGTAAAGTAGCTGACATTTTTACAGTAACTGAGACCTCCAACATCTATTCATTGGGGATAAAGGTATTAACCCAGTATTAAATAGATAATCTAATCTTTCAGTCACAGTGTCTTCTTTGATCAATAGGATTTTAAAGTGCAACTGTTTGTTATCTGCCTCTCTATTCACTTTTGTAAATGAGCAGCAAAAGGGGAAATTTATCTTTACTTGTGTTACTTTTTTCCAAACTAAACCCACAGTGAATACTTTGCTCTTCAAAAGAGCATTAAAGAAAAGTGGTATCTTGGTTTAAGATTTCTGTCTAGTTTTTTTTTGTGAATGCTTGAATATACATGCATGTTGTGCCCTGTATATGATGTGACCTAGCTGCTTCATCATAGAATAAAATTCTGTGATGCCTGTTGCTGTGCCTGTGGGTAACAAAAATAATCTGAAGGTATCATTACTTGAAATTTATAAAATATAGAAAGGGTCAATCTTGTTTATATGGCCATTGTATTTTTGGGGGGTTTGTTTGTGTATTAAACCAAGGGAAAAGGAATATAACTGAGAAAAGAAATCTTTAAGCATAGTAGAATATTTTTTCTATGATATATTAGGAATAGATACTTTAATATACCAGACATATTTCTATTTACATCCACCAACACAGTATTTCTCCTGTACACAGGAATATTTTATGCATTTGTTAGGTAATAATTGTATTAATATTGTGTCTTGAGCAAGGTTAATTCTTAAAGATATCTGATCTTCTTTGATCTTCAGTTTGCATGTGTATGCTTTTTCATCTTTTGAAATAAGGGACATCAATTTGAACAAATTTGAACAAATTGATGTTCTAGCACTTTTTTTTTTTCAAAAGTCAGTACACTTTTAATTTGTTAACAGTAGTTTTTTACATATAAAAAGTAGTAACATATCATTTAAATTATGGTTATAAGAACAAAATACTTAGTGCCTTGATGAGCTTATATAGGGTAAACTGCTGGGATATAATCCAGCAGAGAAAATAATAATTAGAGCATCCAAAAGTTCTTGGCAGAACTTATCTTGGTGTGAGCTGTTAAGGAAATGAATGATTTTTTACAGAGTAGGTAGGAAACAGGGAAGCTGCTACATCCAGATGGCCTAGGAACATATGTGGCCCTATAGCTTTCATCCTCATGACTTCAGACAGAGGAGTGGCCTCTGTCCTTTTCATTGCAGACCTGCCACCTACATTTCTGTCACCTCAAGGTGTGAGTGGTATGATGTGTGCCAGGCCTGAGAACAAGCAAAGGTGGTAGCAGTACAGAATGTTCTACCTGCTTTACAAGTTGAACTGAAAACTGAGGCACTTCAAACAGTGAGTCCTTGCCATGGTTTAACCCCAGCCAGCAACCAAGCCTCACACAGCTGCTCACTCACTCCCCCACCAGTAGGATCAGGGAGAGTATTGGAAGAGCAAAGGCTAGAAAACTCATGGGTTGAGATAAAGACAGTTTAATAGGGAAAGCAAAAGCCACACAAACAAGCAAACAAAAACAAGGAATTAATTCACCACCTCCCATGGGCAGCAGGTGTTTAGCCATCTCCAGGAGAGCAGGACCCCATGATGTGTAATGTTTACTTAGGAAGACAAATGTCCTCACTGTTCCTTCATTCCCACACTTTATATGCTGACCATGATGCCATATGGTATGGAAAATCCCTTTGGTCAGTTTGAGTTAGCTTTCCCAGTTGTGTTTCCTCCCAGCCTCTCATGCAACCCCAACTTCCTTGCTAGCATGGCAGTATGAAAAGCAGAAAAGGCCTTGGTTCTGTGTAAGTCCTGTTCAACAGTAACAAAACCATGTCTATATTATCAACCCTGTGTTCAGCACAAATCCAAAACATAGTCCCATACTAGCCAATGTGAAGACAAATAATTCTCCCACAGGCAAAACCAGCACAGTCACCCACTGTGAAGCCGTTCGATAGCTCTTCTTCAGTCTTTTTAGAGACTCTCTCCTGATCCTTTACAGTATGCACAGGCATTTTCGTGCCAGACTAATTTTCCTTGCCAAATTAATAAGATTGCTGAATAATGCTTTATAATAGAAGCTGGCTGCAACCTTCACTACAGGACAGCTAATATTTCCATGTAATAATGGAGAAGTGTATTCTGTTTGTGTGATTTAAATAATAATTTGGAAATTGAGGAGAGACAGAAAGCATTACCATATCATTAAACATAATTGAAAGGAGTCAAAATGCTCTAAATAGAGAAAAGGAAAATGACAGTTATTGTTATTTCTATTTACTCCCTCTGTTCTACTCATACTTTCACCCTTTTTCCTCCTTTCTCATTTCTTCTGTCACTAATTTTTCCTATTTTTAAATAATAGGTAGTGGCATGGATTTCAGACATAACACTAAAAAGGAAGTTATCAGGTTGGGTATTATACTGCATCAACAGAGAAACTGCAGGACTAAATACAGTCCTAGGTGAAAGTTATTGCTGCAAAAGGCAAGTTTGTCTTAAGACTGCCATATTCAGAAGCAGAATTTATTTTGTATCGTAGCATACAAAAGCTTTCCTCAACTACTAAGCCAGTAAGCACAAGAACTGGGAAACAATGTAAAGCCACTTGTGCTGATCCTTATGTTTTTCTTTTGAGACAAATTTCTTTCTCACTCTGATATAATTTATATGCTGCCCTCAAAGCTGGCAGTAATGGTAATATAGCTGCAACATGTCAACAGGACAGGGACTGTGCATGTGGTTAATGCCTATAGGCCTATCAATAGATATTTCCATCAATCCTTCAGCTATTTGCCTTTGGGAAAAAAAAAAAGTCTTATTCCTGTTCTTTCCTCATATTTTTCTCAGTGCTATTTTCTGCTTGCTTCCTTCCCTCCTCTTTCTGTTGCTTTTATTAGAAATTCCACATAGAAACTCCAAGCAGTGGGTAAACAGCAAATCCAGGTCAAACTGTAAGTCAGTCTAACACACTCACTCAACTGTTTTGTGCACAGCTTATTTATCATCACCTCATTACATACATCCCCTTCTTCATGGTAGTCCCTTCTGTTTTGAAGTTTCTTCACTTTTTGACTGATAGTTACTCTTGGGTAACGTCTAAATCTTAACCTTATCAATACTAATTGGCTGTTACACAAATTATTGTACAAAGACAATTTCTAATATATTTGTTATTTGCCCTCCTTTTGTGTCTGCATAAACTGCATAATCATTGGGTTTTGAACCAAACCTGGAGTCCATTATCAATACCACTAATTAAAGGAAAGAGAAAATTAGTAGGTAGTTGTACTCTGTGACTTCTTACCAGATATTTGTAAAGAACTATTGGTATACACAGTGTTTCTCCTCTTTGTCTGTAGTTCTCTGAATACAGGTAGTTCAAGATAGAGATGGTTTTAGGGTTGTTTTGAGCTAATCTAACCTTAGGTAGCAGAAAACAAAGCTACAAAGTAGAAGTTATTTTTATAGAAATAATTTAAAATAAAAAGTTAGCATTTAGACTTGTGCTGAGCTCATATGTTTTATATTCTCGCAGCAGTCAGGTGTACTTCTGTCCTAAATGCAAGTAATTATACTTATCCACCTGAGTACAGAATTTTTAAATACTTAGTTAAAAGGTATTCATCAAATATGCGTTTATTTCATGAAAGCAGTATCAAAGATTGTAAAGAAAATTCTGTGTTAGGCTGTCCTTTCTTGAAAATTTTGTTACCTTGCAAGAATATACTGGAAGCCTTCTTCCTGGCTCTTTTTGCTAATTTACTAACTCGAGAATGCATATTAAGTCAGTAAAGACATTTTGCAGCTAGCAGGCCTAAGAAAGAGTCATTATTGCATGGATACTTTGGGTAAAAAAAGAACTTAGTTTAGAATTTATGTCTGCCAAGATATTAATTACCAAAAACACAGACAAGGAGATGGAGATATGATGCTATCTAAGAGAGAAATTGTGAGATCCTGAATGTGAATGTTGTGGGATAGCAGTATTAGTACTAATACCTTTCAGATCCTTGCCTGACTTTGGCATCCCACAGGCTTCACAGGCAGTGGGGTCCAACAGCCCACCTTGTTGTCAGGACATCTCAGTCATACACTTTTATCTGACTGCTACATTCTCATGTTTTGGGAAAACTTTAATGCTGAGGCTTATTACTGTGCAAGCAGGGTGAGGAGCTGGATTCGATGATCCTGATGGGTTCCTCCCAACTCAGCATGTTCTATGACTGTGATTTTCTAGATGTTGATTGATAACTGTTTCTTTTCTATGAGTTAAACATATGCCCAACTAACGCTCAGGTCAAAACTTTATGGCTGTCCATCTTGTGTATATAGAAACTACATTCCTGTTAGTGTTTAGTAAGAGCTTCAAAGTATGCCAGGTTAAGAAGGGTGTTCAGATAAGACCATTGTTTTACTATGACCCTGGGAACATGCAGTATGGATGGACCAAGCATGTTTATGTTCACAACATTCATTTTGAACCTCTCACAATAGCACCTTGCAATGCTTACAAAACATGACACCGCAACACATCATAAGCAGAAAGCTGGTCCCCCAGGCCTGAAACACTAAATGTCAACAACACTTGAAATATGAGAACTGAATCTCCTGAGATGGTTGTTGACTAGTGTGAAGTACAGTTATGAGTCTTTCCCCATCTTTTGTAGCAGAGCAGCCTTAGGGTATAAACACTTGCAAAAGGTTTTCTGCCCAGTTATCTATGAACTAATTTTTTAATGTTGCTAGAGCTGTCTTCTTCCTTTTCTGCATCTACCTGTTGGACGTTATATTAATAGAGAGTGATGCTTTGAGTTACCCTTTCTTGTAATTTATCATATGTGAGTAGCTTGCTGTCTGCTACTAGACATAGAGATTTCCAGTTTTACATTACTTGAAACGTTTCATCTGACTCATTTTCCCCTTTTTTAATGTGCTCTGCTAACATGGATGACTAAGGCAGCTTTTGAAAGGAAGTTGTCCCTGTTGTCTGCAGCATGCTACATTTTTTTTCATTCTTACTGTTTTAGAACAAGTGTGTCATAGATTTTTTAATTTCTTCCCGGGTAGCCCTTGCTTTCTTCTTTTTAAAATCCCCATGGATTGTTTCTATTAATTTCTGTGCCCATTGTTCATCTAGTTCTGGGGAGAGATTGTTAAAGAGTGGAAAGGAGACTTCATAACTCTCTACCATTAAAGGTTGAAAGCCTATGAGGGTGGCAATTTGCCATTAATTGAATCATCAATTGGAATTCCCAGTATCAGCCAGGTTGTCACTAGGCTCAGTAATTAGTGTCATAAACTTTGCTACTGCTGTTGTCCTTGTTGAGAATTATTGATGTGTAGTTATGAGGTCCTGAACATTGTGATGCCAGCTAAATTGCAGTCAAGAGATCTCAGCAGTCTTGATTTGGCTTAACGAATGGCCAAAGATTTGGTACAGTAGCCTAGATTTATTGGAGAAAAACATAGTTCTAACACATTTAACCTAATGATTATCATGGAGTTACAGGATATGTACTGGTGGAAAAGTTGTTCCCATAACACAGTGATATCACTTACCCTTCATTGCTCATTGGTAAAATTTTATCCTCCTTTGTGATATAGTAAAAAGAGTACAACTTGTACATCGCATGACAATTCTATCTTTGTTTTTCTAACTGTCCTGTATGCTCCATTTCTAGCCCTACCTCGTTATGTGCTTACTACATTTCTTTTTGCCTATCCCAGTAAGACTGCACATGAGTCAATGCCTTAGCAAGCCTTTGTGTTGCTGGTACTCTGGTGGGCACCCATCAGAACATATTTCACTGTCATATTTCCATCAAAGTTGGAACAAATAAAACCACATTTCTTGTTGATTTGTGTCTTACATTCACTTCATGAATTTTATGTTGTCCAATAAACTGAAATCTCAGTAACATCTCCCTCACATGGAATTCTTATAGGCTATCTTTTACTCATTTGCACAAAATCTGTAAAGATTTCTAACTTTCTGCCAGTTGCACAGTAGCATAAGGGCAGGAATGTGTGGAAATTAACAATTATGCATGTACATGTGTCGGGGGGAGTGAGAAGGATATAGAGGTTCTGCATTTCGAAGTAATTTGCAATTGATTTGCATAGGCAAAAAGGATGTCTGAAAGCATTATGGACACCCAAAAGTTCTTACTGAAAAATTTTTGAATCAGTATTAGTTGGAAGTCTTGATAATAGCTGAACTGGGATGTTTAAGGACTTGTGCATGTCATACAGATATGGGTAAGTCTGTACTCAAAGTGTAGATGTACAAAAAGGCAACAGAGCAACAGTCTCAGTCAAAAATAGGGCAACTGTCATTATGTTACTCACAAACCAAAGAGTCTCCTGAAATGCCTACATGACTTTGAAAATTATTATCAGGGAATTCAGATGTCTTCACAGAAATAAAGAAGGAAACCAACTAAAGGAAGAAGAGCAAAGATAATAATCTGAGATAAAAGCATCCATCCTCTTCTTGAAACTTTTTTCACAGAAAAGGTAACTGATAGTTCACAGAAAAGGCATGAAACTCTTTACAGTGTTGTTCAAAACAAGTACCAGGTGATTAGTGTTGTCTATCATGACTATTTCTTGCATCTCTTCAAATATGAATAATCCTGAAAAAAAGTCCACATTGGAAGGTGTATTCATTTCTACTCAGAATTATACTTTGCCAGATGTTTGGATTATTGATGCGGAAGAAAAATAAGAATTGACTTCTTAGATACTTTTAAGGGTGATTTTTTAAAAAAAAATGCTGAACTTCTGAAATTGTGAAAAGTGAAAGGGACAAAGTGCCCTAAAATGTCCTGTTACTGTCTGCATTCCTATAATTACTGTATCAGTTTCTCCTTTTGGTTTGGCTTGTTTCAAGCTCTACCGCAAGGAAGGCTATCTGTGTGAACTCTCGTCTTATTATTAGCACAATGATGAAGAGGTTGACAGGTTATCTACTTTTGCCTGAAGCTGCTATTAAGATCTCTCTCACAGCTGCTAGCTAGTCAGCCTGGCTGATGCTCCCTCTGTAATTTTTTCTTGTTTTATATTCTTGTTTCCTGTGGTTTTTACTTCTGTAATACATGACAGTCACACAGATGAAAAGCTGCCAAAGGGAAAAAGAACTGAGTAAAAAATCCAATTCCATCAGTAGCCATAAATAACACACCTTCAAGAAGAAAATCATGAAATTGGGTGAGAAGTCCAGTATACAAGAGCCTACTAAAAGGTTTGGGAATATCTTACCAAAATCAATAGTCAAGATCAAGACATGTGATCATGAAGGCAGAAAACACAAATGAAAATATTTTTCAAAATGAGCTTTTTTCTATTGCAGTTCACAGTATGATGACTTCAGGTGTCAAGATACTCAAGTTTCCAACTTCACTCAGAAGAAATAGCAAGTATTATTACAATATCTAACAAATATAAAAATTACAATTCCATAGTAACTGGTATACATAAGGAGTTATAAATGTAAGGAATAAATAGTTAAGGGAATCTAAACATAGCAGAAACAACTTCCTGTAAGTTACCATTGTGAAGGCAATGGTAATGTCAAACTATAAACTTTAATACAGTTACATATATAGTAATCCTAGTATATCTGGAATGAAAGATATTCCAGTACCGCTCAAGGATACTTTAAGATTCAGACAACCAAACTATGATGAAAAACAATAGTATTTAATAACTTTTAATTTCCATATTTTAAAAAATGGGGTATATAATCATGCATCTGAATAACAAAGTGCTCTCCAGTCCACTGATTAAAAATTTCATAAGAGAGCAATAATAGAAAAATATTTCAGATAAGAATCCTTAGATAGCTTTGCCCAGAAGTCTTAAAAGATTTCGTAGATGCTCTTTTTAGACCTGAGAATCACGGTGAACAGCAACTTTAAAATGAACCAATAGTGTGTCCTTGGATCTAAGAAGGCCAAGAGCACCTTTGGCTGTCTTTGACTATTGGCAAGAAAGAGGGTCCAAGGCAGCCATCCTTCTGCTAGTTCAGCACTTGTGAAATTTGGAACACTGTGTCTAGTTTGGGGTACATGAAAGTCATACTAAAGTGGGTCTGGTGAAGGGTCACCAAGATATAATGATGGTCAAGGAGAGGCGGGAAGAAATGTGATGGTTCAGCCTTAAAAAGGCTAAAGAGAGATCCAATTTCTGCCTGTAACTATTTATTGGGAGGTTACAGAGCAGGTGCAGCCATATTTCTCAGATGTACACAGAGCAGAATGGGAAGTTCAACACAGGGAATTCCAATGCATGTAAGGAAAAAATTATTTCTATGAGAGTGGGCAAACATTGAAAAAGGTTTTCCAGACAGGGAGTGGAATATCCATCCTTGAAGACACACAAAACTGAATGAGGCTCTGAACAACCTGTTCTAACTAGGATTTCATTGGTAAAATGAGCTTTGGATGTTCCTTCAAACCAATGTGATTCTACGATTCTATAGTTAAAGAATACTAATTTTAATACATATGAGATTATCAGAGGTATTCTAGAATTGTAGAGAACCCTCCAGTTAGAAATTAAAGTGGGCTTTGTGCTGTTTACCCAGTTATTTATTGGTTAGTTAACCACAAAGGAATACTAGACAAAAAGTAATAACTGAAACTGGATACAATAAATTAGTAGCAAGTCATGTGAGTATCAGAAACAATGAAGACTGGATAACCAAGACTTGAAGACCTAGGAGATCTGATATCTAATAAAAGTAGAACTCATGGATGCTTTAAAATGTCTTTTTTCTTTTGTTATACCATTATTTATTTTTTTTTAACAGAAACATGAAGTCTCTGGAATCTCTTCCATCCTGCAACATATGTGTGAAATTACTGATTAGGTCAAGA
Source organism: Manacus candei (assembly GCF_025592945.1). Taxonomy (NCBI): domain Eukaryota; kingdom Metazoa; phylum Chordata; class Aves; order Passeriformes; family Pipridae; genus Manacus; species Manacus candei. The sequence goes on along the minus strand of NW_026138059.1, from coordinate 9,460,010 downwards.
TTCTTTTTCATGAGACTGATCAACAAGGAAGAAAATGCATAGACAATGTCTTATTTCTCTAGGAAATCAGGCCAAAAATGAAAGGATGATAATCTAATTAAGACCAGGCAACTTAATATTATGGAAAGAAGTCCTGTTAAAGAAACATGATTTCAGTCATTTGTGTCATTAGAACTGGGATTCATAAAACTAAAAGCAAAGAACAAAAATATTTAGGTGCTTTATTAGTCACTTATAACACCCTGACTACAAAAAATATGATTATGAAGTATCTATAAAGAGATTTTCTAAGGGATTAAGAACTGCCTTTTTGAATAGAACTGGAAAATGAGCTGTCAGTGGGGAGTCAAAGTTGCATAGAAGCTCACCTAGTAGGGTTCCTTAATATCAAATTTTTCGGTCAATGACTGAAGGTGAATATAAAATCACTGATAACAAAGTAAGGCAATTCAAATAAAAGCAGGGCATGCATTTTCACCACTAGGAAGTATAGTCCCCTGTAGAAAAAACTAAGGGATGCAGGAATGTTTTAATCCTATGATGTCTTCAAATCAAAGGAAAAAAAGACTCTGTTAGGGTGCTTTTGTGTTAAGGTTGTTGACTTAATTCAGATGGGGTGAGTGAGTGGTGTCCTACGGTCTTTTCTCTGTAAAGAGTTGAAATAGATGATATTTAAAATCCTAGTCTTTGAAAGCAGTCACACAGAAAAAGTCATTGATAAGACTAGAAAGATAAACACGGAAAGCGAAAAAATATTTGTGAAAAAAATAAGAGTGGTGATTAAAACCAAGATGACTATTGCCTGATTTTGTATTAGTAAAATGATTATTTTTAAAATGCATCTTCAGCTAAGACTGGACTTTCTCCAAACTTTTGAATCAAGGAGAGGGTTAAGTAGTCAGAAATTATTGATGCTTAGTGGTTGTCCTGGTTTTGGCTGGTATAGAGTTAATTTTCTTCCTAGTGTGTTTTGGATTTAGTATGAGAATAATGTCAATAACACAATTGAGGTTGCTAAGCATCAACTAAATAAAACTTTAGATCTTCACTGACCAAGATGTCTTAGTCTCAAACTGATTCCCTACCTACACTTCTAGCGATGATTCAAAAGATTTTAAGAGTAGCAATTCATGAATGAGATAGCAATGAACAGAACAGAAATGAGACAGCTAGTCAAGGAAGGTGATTGTCCTACTCTACTCTGTGCTGGTGTAGCCTCCTCTTGAATACTGTGTGCAATTTTGGGCACCACAGTATAAAATATGAAGAGAGCATCCAAAGGAGGGCAATGAAGATGGTGAAGGGCCTTGAGGGGAAACCATACAAGGAGTGGCTGAAGTCACTTGTTCTGTTCAGCCTGGAGGAGAGGAGACTGAGGGGAGACCTCATTGCAGTTACAACTTCCTCATGAGGGGAAGAGGAGGGGCAGGCACTGATCTCTTCTCTATGGTGACCAGCAACAGGACCTGAGGGAATGGTCTGAAATTGTGTCAGAGGTGGTTTAGGTTAGATACTAGAAAAAGGTTCTTCACCCAGAGAGTGGTTGAACACTGGAACAGGCTCTTTAGGAAAGTGGTCGCAGCCTGACAGAGTTCAAGAAGCATTTGGATTATACTCTCAGGCACATGATGTGACTCTTAGGGATAGTCCTGTGCAGGGCTGTCTAAGTTTTATTTTGTTCCCCGCCAAGTCCCAGATCCAACATCAAAATACCTCCAGCACAGTGCTAAGGAAAAAAAAAACTCATGAAAAATCCAAACTAGCCAAACTTATATGAAAATAAATGTATTTATGTTATATACAACTATATACAGTTGAAATACCATGCACAACTCCAAAGAAAAGGCAAATGGAAAGGGGAAGGAAAAGGGAACAAAAGCAAAATAAAATATACACAATCAATAACCCAAGATCTAGCAACTAAAGAATTAGCAAAAGAATATCTTACTACTCTCCTTGGGACAACAGAAAATTGCGCTGGAATGACTGCCAGCAACCTCCACCTTCCAAGGTCGACAAGGCCTTACCAGGCCTCACCAGGCCTCACTCCCCAGTATGTCAGACTCAACAGCAGGGAAACCTGCACCTCCAGGGCCACCGGAAGAAAAGAGAGAGAAGGCCTCTCGTCCTTTCTTTTTTATGTCCCTGGCTTACATAAAAATCGTAGGGAATACCGGGTAATCTGGCCACTTCCTTGGTTACAAACTGGTCACCAAGGAAGGCCTAGACTAAAACTATCACAATGGTTGGACTTGATGATCCATGTGGGTCCCTTCCAACTCAGCATATTCTGTGATTCTGTGAACAGGAAACTTTATAAAAGGCAGTGGAAAATTCAATCTTATTCTTAGATTCTACTTTTAAAGACAGACCATTCAGACAACCAAGAAATCCCATCACAATGTCATTTATTATACATTGTTGTTATGCAGTAATTCAGGCTTTGAGTAGGTTCTTGACAAAGATTTCAAGGGCTTGCAGTAGCAAACAAAGTTGTTAAGGTACCTTTCAAAACAGAATTACTGTAAAAGTGGCAGTGTGTTGCTAATGACTGTCTGGTTATACACATACTCTCACCCAACTCCACCTCTCCATTATTAGAAATCCAGAAAAACTCAAGCAATTAGAGTAGTAATGTGTTCTTTTGATTAGGTAATAGGAGTTCCAAACAGAAGTGTGTACTGAAACCTCTGCATACAGATTACAGGTTTATTGCTCCTCTGTGCACACTGATGGCCATTAGTAGCTTCACACTTTTGTACATGCATTATTTTCAGAAACAATTGTGTTGAAGAACTTTCTAACTATAACATTCTTTCTTTATTCATTGTAATACTAATTGTAAGTCTGGGTAAGCCACTGCCAGCTGTTTCACTTCATATTTGTTGGTAGGAGTCCAGTTTACTGCTTTGAAAAAACACTATAAAATCCTAAATCTTTATTTAACCTTGTGTGATGTCTTTTTACTTATTAAAAGCTGTGTTTCAACCTAACCTGTTAATTCTATATTCAGTGTTCAGTAACACATGCTTGGTCTTTTCATAAACATATATCAACTCTTATATCCAAGTGCCCCAGAGTAGCAGTCTGCTTTAAGGAGTGTGCCTATCAGTGTGCCACAGAACTCTATGGGGAGACAGTTGCAGTCTCATACCCCTGTGAAAATCTATGTCTCCTGTGGTTTTTATTTCTGTGTCTCTCTGCGTCTTCTTTAGCTGTCTCTTCAGAAATCTTGGCTCTTTACTGTGCACTTCTTTAAACTCTCATACTTTTCTTTAGTCACTCATGGGTTCTCTGTACAAACTTTTGTGTATGTACTAGTGAAAATAAATGCAAACAAAAAAAAGACTTAAAGAAAATTATTGCCAAGATCAATTTTTATTTTTTTATTTATTTTGTGGAACTTTTTGATGTTGCTGTTTGCTATAACTGTAATTAAGTATTAACTATACAAGATGTCTCAGTTTGACGAGACTGGAATTTTTTGCTAAAGAAGATGAGTTATGAGATAGACCAAACTCCTCTCTCTCAGCAATTGTAAATCCAAAATTAAGGGGCTCTAATCGAGGAAGTGTGGAAAAAAAAAAAAAAGAAGAAATAACAACCCTTTATTAAAAGATATATATATATACACGTTGGCAAGAACAGTAACAGAACACAAAAACAGTTAGACAATAGTCCTGTACCCATAAGTCCCCTTCAAACAAAAGAAAAGGTCTGAATACTTCTCTGTCCTTTAGTGCAGTTCTAATCATGGTTGGCAGGGGGCACTGTTGGATCACTGGGGGTACAGAGCCTGCAGTTCTCTGCGGTGGTCTGCAGGGGGTGCTGTTGGATTCCGGCGGACACCATGTGGGGACGATGTCTGGGGGGGGTGGTCTCGGATTGCAGGAGAAGCTGAAAAGAAAATGGGGACCCTTTCCCCAATGGAAAAAGGGGGAAAGGAAAGTAGTCTACCCCCACAGAATTCACTGTTGTTCTCAGATGATGGTGTTTCAAGGCTCCTCCTTTTTCTCCCAGTGAGCACAAATCTCTCCAGTGAAAACACAGCAGGTTTGGGGCAAACTCCGTCTCCGTTTCAGAGAGCAAACACAGCAATCCCTCCTCTCTCTTGTGAGGAGAGCCAGTAATTCCCCCAAAAAACTCCTCCCCCCTCCCCCCAACCTCTGATGGGCCATCTGTTAGGAATGCAGCTTGGCCAACTAGGTTCTTTTGTAAAGTTAATTGCCCCCCCCCTTCCATTCAAACTCCATCTTTCCTGCAGTGGTGGCAGGGGGAAGAAAAATTCCCCCTCTTGGATTTCTAACCTATAATACAAGATCATTGAACTCTGGCAGAATCCTACCAGAAAGCTCCAGTTTTGCTATGGTCAGTTTTCTAAACCTAATCACTTGGATCCAGAACTAGGATACCATTCTTTTCTGGAGCATACCTTCATGTAATCTCTTCACCCACACTCTTCTGCAGTTTCTGATTCATGGTTGAACAGTGATTATCCTCATTGAATTCTCCATCTGCTCATAACAGGACAGGGACTTCCACTTCCTCCAGGCTCAGTGGGTCCTGCAACTACAAGCTACGAGATGGTTTATGGAAGGTAGATGTCAAAAAACTTCTCTGTCGGGCCTAAATTTCACTATGAATGGTTGTGTCTTGCTCCACTTTGTACAACACTCAGAATTTTTGATGTTTAGTAGGTGAAGTCTTTAAAAAATGCTGAAGCTGTATGCAGTAGTGTTAGAGCCAAGTAACTCAGTGGTTTCTCTGTGAAGCAAAATGGTTGATGTTGAAGACCCAGTCACCATTCTATATGAGTTGAATGGCTCTCTTACTTCCACTTATGTACCTAACTATACCCCAATTTCATTTAGATGTGTCTTTTATACAAATAGAATGAAAAATATTAGGGGTTTTTTTTCCATTTTCTGGTGGTACCAGCTGTAGTTGCAATGTTTTTCATAAGAATAGAGAAAAATACGAAATTCCTTTACTCAAGCAGCACTATCTCTGAACAAACATTTTCCTGAGTTTCTCTAAAATCATTGACATAAGATCATTCTCATGTTCATCTATTGGTATGGGCCTGATTGAGTGGAAGTGGAAAGCTTCAGGCTGTGATCTCTGCATGGAAGTTAAACATTAAATTCATTGACACACTTAAATAAATAAGGGCTGGAACAAAAAGAATAATCAAGATGCTTGTAGTGTAAATGAGCTATAAACCATGTGTATGTGCCAAAGACATGGTCAGGGTAATGACCAGAGTAAATTATAGAGGTCAACCTTCAGACTCAAACCACTGAATACCTAAATTTTTATGCTTTTTAAATTACTCAAATAAACTGAAGACTCTATGTAGAGTTATGTTTGTGGCTAAAGAGGCCAAAAGGTCCTGGTAAGTGAGAAAGACAGTCTTTGGAAGGAAAATATCGCAAATGATTGCATCTCTCCTCCCTCTACCACATCTTACCCATGCTCCTTACTCTTAACATCTGTCATCATTCATGTTAACAAACCCTCTACTTTCACATTTCTCGTGCTTTTTTTTAGAGTAAGTTTTTACTCTAATCTTTTAGTTGTTATGGAACATTCATTTCTGTAGAATATTTTCCAATCCCATAGTTCAGCTCTGGGTTCATTCATTATTACTTGTTTCAAGTATTTTTGACCATCATTTTGATGACTTTCTGGTGCACAGCAAAATGTTATTTCTAGGCAAACTCCCAATCTCTTCTGTTGAAAAAAAATAAAATTTTAGATTCTGTATACGTTTATGTGTATTCATCAATTGCTTTGGAGTCCACATTCTCAAGTCTTCTCACCTTTAACTAGGGAAATCAAAACCTCTTTCCTGGACCTTGTTACCTAGTTAAATGCAAAATATCTACCTAGTAAGTTGTTCTATCTGATATATTTCTGCTATAAAAATTCTTAAGCATCTCCAAGTGTCACCAGTGGAAGCATTCTTTCCATTACACTTATAAGTAGATCAGGGTTCTCAGACTCTTGCCATTTCTTTTACCTGCAGTACTCTGTAAGAATCTAAAGTACATTATGCTAAACTGTATTTCATCTTTTCAAGTGAAATGATGCTCCATTTGTTCAAGTACTGCATAAGCAATCACTCATGGCATGAATACCCCTGCTGTAAAAACATATGTGAGTAGAGCTAAGCCCAGCTGCATTGTCCTTCCCTCGACAGCACTCAGATAATAACTGTAATGATCAGTCAACAGTGCTAGGAAAGTGCTTTAGAAATGTAATCCCTCTAGTTCTACTGCCTTCAGCAACTTCAGAACAGGCTCTTGGTGCCATAAAAAGTTGCAGAAGAATCTCATATTACTAATTATAGAGTAAGGAGGCATGTAAAATTCAAAGTTACTAAGTTTAACATATGGGATAAAACTACCACTTCAGCACATGACAAATGCGAATGGCAACACTTCAGAAAAGAAAGCACTTCAGAAAGAAACTTTTGGGTCATGATGAAAAGTTCAGTGAAAAGATCAACTTGATGCTCAGTGCTGGTCAAACAACAAAAGAAAAAGATAGGAGTTATTAGAAAGAGGTAAAAAAATCAAATATGCTACGCCAGTATTTAGTTGATGACATGCATGTTATATGCAGTTCCAACCTCAAAATGAATACAACAGAACTGAGAAAGACTTAAAGAAGATGTGATAGTTTCAATCTAGGCCTTCCTGGAGACCAGCTTGTAACCAGGGAAGTACCCTATATTCCCAGTATTCCATGCTATCCTTTACGTAAATAGAGGTATAAATGAGAAAGGAAGAGAAACCTTCGCTCGCTTCTCTTCCGGTGAGGTTTGGGAGCAGTAGGTCCCTGTGTTGGTCTCACTTATCTGGAAGCTGAGGCCTGTAGCAGCTGCTGGTGCCTGCCACGTGGGAGGTGGAGTGATTTTACCGTGTCTGCCGACCCTGTTTTCCTTGAGGGAAGTGGTGAGATTTCATTTTGCTAGTTCTTTGTTAGTTCCTGGGTTTTGATTGTGCATATCTGTTTTGTTTTTATCCCTTTTTGTCCCTTTTTCCTTTTCCCTTTTCCCCTCTTCCCCTTTCCTTTTTTTGGGGGGTTGTACAAAGTATTCTCATTGTATATAACTGTGATATATGTAAAATATATATATACATATATATAGGTATAATTTGCTTGGTTTTGGTTTCTTTCAGTTTCTCCAGTTTTTCTTTCCTTTGCCCAAAAGGAGAGGGGAGGGAAAAGGCTTTTGCTAAGTTTCGGAGACTTGGTGGGAAGCCAGTTTGAAACTTGGTCAGAAGAATAAAGAAAAATATTGGAGCGGGTGTAAAAAAAACTAGATAAAGGCTGGAAAAGAGATAACTGAATGGGGAAAAAAAAAGTGTTGATTTTCATGAGAGCTATGGAGATGATAAGGAGGCACCAATTTTCATTTTTTTCCTTAGAAATACATAGAGAGAAAACAAGACTTTGCAAGGCAGTATTTTAAATACACAAACCCCAGTATTTTCTACAGATTATTGTAAATGGTGGAACTCACTGACTCATGAGTAGGATGAATCATGGAAGGATGTGTGGAAAAATTCTCATAGTCTTTCCCTAAGTATCCACTGTGTTCAATGCTGGAAACATGGTACAGGGCTGAAAAATATATTTTATTTTTTGCTCTGTCAGTGACATATCAAAGCATAGACACAGTCTGTAGATATAAAAAGACCACAACTTCTCAGCTATTAAGAAAAATATAGTGGAGGGCTTGTGCCTCTCCCTTTGCTTCTTGGAGTAACTGGATTCCAAATTAGCTCACAGCAGATGTCTGCCTTGTTGCAATAAAAGAAGCTGCTGACAGGATCAGAACATTCATGCAGGTACAAATGATGAGAAGAGGTATTTCTTTCTCAAGTTATTTTCAATGACTTGTCAAAACCTAAAAAGTAATAATCACAGGGGCAGTTCTGATGATTGCTTCTCTTGTGTTTTACTTCAGTGTTACAGCTGACCAAGAACTGAGAGTGTATGTGCAATACTAACAGTGACAGCCCCCTAAGGGGAAAAGAGAACTTGAAGTGAACCTAAATGCAAGCGCAATGGGTGTCAGGGAACAAAAGCACACCAGTGTGGGAATCAATGCTCTCTTTAGAAATCTCTAGGGAAACATCATGTTTTCCTCCAGGGTCATCGCTGCACTGCATTGCTGATGATGCGAACAACTGCTTTGGTGTTGCTACTTTTGGTAGTGCTGTTGAGGCAGACTACATTTAAACTTTCCTTCTCTGCCATTGGATATATTGTTTTCTTTGTTACTGCCACAAGTTCACAGTTTTTATTTTAATTCTCATTCTGAGCACAACAGCTGAGTTGCTAATGTGTGGAAAAACATTACCCAGAATTAATATGATTGCATTCATACCATCCCCTACCATCTTCTTGTCAGTCCTTTTAAACTTGAGATATACTTATTTTGGACTGACCTTTTCTCTAATTGGACAGGAGAGCACAGAGGAATATCTAGGTGATAGGATAATGCCTTACTATAGTAAGAAGGAAAAAAGGGTCAATATTCTGTAAGGAGTGTCATTTCTTGGACAAGGCATATAACCATGTCCCTCTTGCAGCAACACAGTTTCTGCTCTTGTCTCCAATCTGAACTCTTTTTTTAAAATGTATGTATTTTTCTATCAAAACATTGATTAAGGGGATATATTTTCTTTTTTTTTCTTTTCTTTCCTTTTTATTTTTTTCCTGTACTAAAATATTGTCTATTGTCATTCTTGGTTGATTTAAAAACCGTCAGCTTAAACTGCACTAGGGGTCACGTTCATTTCTGAAGATTGGAATTGCTGGACTAGATCAGGACTAGTAGGGTGGTTTCATTCCCACTGTTGATCTGTAGCAAACATTGCAGAAAAACATGCCAGAAACCTCAGTCTGTAGATGTAAAGCAGTTTTCATTCTAATATTTGTTAATTAGACTTTGGTTTAGAGTTTGAAATGTAGGATTTTATATCCTCTCCTTTCTTTATTTTTTATTTTTAATATAACAAATTGATTTTTTTCTTATGAAGCCTCAGTTCTTCCTTATGGTCTATTCAAATGCACAGCCATGTCTGTCCTAAGATTCATGCAGATCAATAGGGTTCAGAAGCAGGGCACATTGTCCATTTGTACAACTCTCACTACAGGATGGCAGCCATCGTTTCAAATCAATGATTTCTGGGGGAGCTGAAGGTCATGCTGGATGTGCCTCTGCTGGAGGTGTTTTGTCCATTGCTTAGGAGTTATTCATCCCTGCCAGGCACCATTGCAACTGAAGTGAGAGTTTATACCCTATGTGCTTTATAAAATTGAGGGAGCTTAGTGCATCACTGTACTTTGCTGTGGGGTGAGTAAATAGGTCATGGTCATACTGAGGAAAAGACTATGTTTATCCCTCTCTGACCCTTGAGACAACTCAGGGTAACTCACACCACCAGCTAACATCCAAACAGTATTTGCTTCTGTCCCACAGCTTGCAGTTATTTGTGGCAGAGGAACATAAGGTTACTTCTGCAGAAGCTTGGGACAGCTTTTTGTTACCCTAAGTATTATTGATGGGGCCCAACAGTGGAAGTTGCCTTCACTTTGAATCTTCACATTAATGAAAAAGCCCCACCTTCTGTACCTCATGCATCTCTCTAAAATTTTGGTAGCCCTACTAAGAGCAGAGCACTGGGATGTTTTTCAGCATTTGCAACCCATTAGTCAAGTAGGCAAATTACATAAGATTTACATTCCTGCTTCATATCCAACATCCAGGAAAAGGCATGTAGTATTACAGTCACACCTAGTTGCTGGAGTCAGTGTTCTGTTTAATTAATGCCACTTTCCTTGTCAGTACTTCTAACCCCCCAAAAAATCCAAAAAACCCAACCGAAACTTAAAGTAAGGGATCTCAGCAACTTTCTATAAGGATCTCCCACCAAAACATGGATAAAGAGCAAGTCACAGCCCATAGGCACAATACAGGTTCAAAGAGATCAGCATGACACCTTACACTGTCCAGATTGTGTCATAGTTGCCTGCCAACTTTTTTATGTGTTTACAAAGTACATTTTGCTCTTTTGTAGACTGAGTATGAAATTCTAAATTTTAATGAACTTTTATTTTTGATTGCCAGTGTTAATCACCAGAGGAACAACTTGTACATTGCACAAGTTGCTATTACTCTCAGCAACTGAAGTTTAGAATCACAGATCAAAACCTAGTATGCAGAAAGAATTGAACTTGGTGCTTTCACTCAGTGTATAGTGATTTCTGTCACAGAGATTTTTTCTTTTCCAAATAATTTCTACCTCATTCCTCATGACATATGGCAAATGTCAAGACAATCTAAGTGCGTGCAGGAATTTTAGAAGATATGTAATAGTTGCACAGTATAAGTACAGCAGAAATATTGCTGTAGCACTCTAAATCTGACTGCATATTTACAGGCATCTCTCCTTGTCATGGTTAAATAAGAGTTTTAAACTTTTCAAAAAGCACTGTCCTCACAATCTCTTTCTGCTCATTTTAAAGTAGGGTTGCTAAAGAGAGGCAAGAGAGAATTTGGAAAGAGTAGAATATTACACAACCTTTGCTAAAGACAAGAAATAGACAGGTGCTATTCCTGTAGAACTAGATATATTGCATTGTTACAAGTGTAAGTGTTCTTGAAACTTATGCTGGTGCTTGCCTTCAGCAGAGACAATTCTTGCTTGTTTCCAATAGCAGCATACATTATAGTCTCCTTTTTCTTTATACTGACATAAACTTTAGCATTCTTCTGAGACACTGAAATGTAGAAAGATCTAGGACACTTGTGTTTTTTCATGTCTATTGAACTGGCTGCATTTGTTCAAGTCTGATATGATAAAAATATTAATAAAAAGAGAATTCTTACCTGGAATGACTTTTGTTCAAGTACAGAATAAGAGGCTGTTTGATAACCCTGCTTCTGCTTGGAACAAAAGCAAAATAAAACCATATCTTTATGATCAGATGTTCTAAGATTTTTTTTTTTATTTGTACCAATTGAAGACTTCATCAAGTTACTTTTCTACTTTTTTAAACAAATATTATAGACATATAAATGGGTAATGTTGCTTAAAATCTTGGATTTATGCACTCTCCTTTAGGCTACCTAAGGTGAAATTCAAGGCAGAATACAGACCTGTCTAGACAAATTTAGATGTTCTCTATGCTTCTGTGCTTGGAAAGATAAGCAAATCTGGGTGTGAAAGAAAGAAATAATTGATTTCGTTCAGAAGGATTAACTGTTCTCCACATGCAGGGAAGGAGGATTGACTTCTAATCAGAAGGATAAGGAGCTCAGACTGGTTCTAGTACCCTATCTAGAAAAGCTCTGAGTAGATGACAATGTTGTCATGGTAAGTAAGACTATTGCAGAATACAATCCAACATATTTGTCAATGGTTCACTTGCAATCCTAACATTAGAAAATTTTTAAAAACAGCTGAACTACAAGTTAAGTTTTTCATTGTCATCACATCATCATGAATAGTCAGTTAGAAATTACAGAATCACAGAATCAGAGTATACTGAGTTGGAAGGGACCCACAGGGATCATCAAGTCCAGTTCTTAGTCCTGCACAAGACCATCCCCAAGAGTCACACCATGTGTCTGAGAGCATCATCCAAGTGCTTCTTGATCACTGTCAGTCTTGGTGCTGTGACCATTTCCCTGGGGAACCTGTTCCAATGCCCAACCACCCTCATTTTCTAATATGCAACCAAGTGATGGCCCTGACACAACTTCAGGCCATTCCCTTAGGTCCTGTCACTGTTCATCAGAGAGATCAGTGCCTGCCACTTCTCTTCCCCTCACAAGTAAGCTGTAAATTAGAATAGGAGCTTTTATTCTTGTTCCTCTACCTTCTCAATTACAGGAACAAATTATGACTTATGTGATGTTATCCTTATTTGATTAGACTGCAGCATTTCTTGACCTAACAGCATTTAAGGCATGGAGTTATAATGTTGAATATCAATGTCAGGCTCGATGTGATTTGAAACTTCTCTAAGTATTTGACATAAGTTTCTTTTCCATTTTGAAACACAATGAAATAGCTATGACATGGAAAATATTTTCATACCATTTGAAAGGGGATTGCTTCAGCCACAAGGTGACCTGTTGATTTAAACACGATGAAAAACCCACAGACTATTTGCCTCTTCTGATATATAAGGGACAAAGAATAGAATTTAAACCAAGAATATTTGTATGAAAATTAAAATAATTAACACTGGAATAAAACATTTATTAAACTTTATGGTGAGACTAGACTGCTGTTTAAAATTTCCACGTGGGTTATATTTTTAGTGATGTTTACTCACTCCAGTATTCACAATTTCCTTCCATTATCAGTGTCTTGAACTACCATAGTTCAAGGATGATTTTTGTCCAGACTTCTGAATTAAAAAAAACCTGTGTGCTTTTCCAACTCCATCATAGGCTAAAATAATCTTAGTCTACAAAAAGAATGGACTCAGTCATTGGCTTCCCATGTAGACAGCCAATAGGCAAGATAATGCATAAAGACCAGTGAGAGAGATTATGGTAGAGAGAGAGATTATAATTCAGGATATTGAGAAAGACAAGTGTCTCATAGGGTTCTAGGTACATGAGCCATTTTTAAAACTGAACGCCTGCCTGCCAACCTTCAAATACATGTTCCCAGGTATTTAAAATCGTCGGAGTACTTGTTTATTTCTCCTGACATATTTTTTATTTCCACTGGCTTACGGTGTCTTTTTCTTTTCCAATGTTCAAAATAAACTCAGTGAAATAAATATCATTGTAACAGAGTTATGTAGGAAACACAAATAATTGACACTTCAATGCTTTAGGCAGTGTGTGCCATTTATTTCAACAGTTTATATTCAGTGTCAGAGTAGTTTGGGGAAATAGGATGTACAATACAGTCTTGTTTGTAATAAATGTATCCATAACAAAGAGAAGAAATTGTATTTATCCAAGCTGTCATTTATATTATGGATTATTGTGTCCCTAAAAAACAGATGAACTATTGAATAAAGCATGACATGCAGCATTTCACGACAGTGGTGCTAATTAAAAACTGAAAACTTAGAGCTAAAAAAAAGAGGTATCTCCCGCCTTATTCCTCATTTTTCAGATATATTTAAAACCAAAATACAATTGTTTGCAGATTTTTTCATGAGGACTTTCTTGATGAACTGTACGTTTAGAAGAAGTGCAATGAATGAGAAGTTCTGTCAATACCAGACACACAACGGAACACCTGGACAGTATTAAATAGATCCTCTCAACTCCACTGACATTAATAGGAGTATGGTATTCCCCCTCCACACCCCTCCCTGATAATCCTCCCTTTTTTTTTTTCCCATATTACTTATGGGATAGACCTTGGTACTTATCTATCCATTTCTTCACAATTAGCAATTTATTTTTCTGCACTGATGTGTTCAAATGTCTAACTGCAAATGGAGATCCTCCTTCTATTTTTAACTCAGCTACAAAAATAGTATCTGATGGTGACTGGAAAATTTATTTTCTGTAAAACATGTTTGTGATTTTTCAAAATGTGAAAATACGCTATTTGAGGATGCAGCAAGAAAGTGTTTCTCAATATATAAATAACTGATAAAAGCTTAAGGTAGGCTCCGTTGTGCTCACACTCAGTCAGAAACCATTGTTTGTAAACTAACTTTTCATTTAAAAAAACAACCTCGAGGAAGATTTGTTTTTATCAGACAAGAGTTCTTTTTTTTTTTTCTTATTTTGATGAGGATTATTTTTGCTCTTTTTGATAACAGGTTTTGTGTTTGATTGTAAATGAGCTGTGAAACGCAAGCTAAAAAGGGCAACTCAAGTGCATCAAAGACTGCAAGTGGATAAGATCTTTCTTAAATACTTTGTAGCTTCATTATAATTTTTGGGGTCTTTCAGTTTATGACACAAAATCTGTACCTGTCAGACACAAAATAATTTCATGCTGCAATGCTTTGTTTTGTTTTTTTGTTTTTGTTTTTGTTTTTTTTTTTTTTCTTTTCAGTGGATGTCCCTGTGTTTATTTGATGCACTGTTGGGAGAGTATGAAGGCATGCAACTCCTATTTGCATTCTGAAGTTTTGTTCAGGTTCAATTTGTAAGTCTAACAATTGATACCTCTGGAGGAGTTGAAAATCATGAAAGTCCACCCTAACTACCTTGTAACTTCTACTTTTTAGGCACTTCCATATGAAGAAAAGTTTCTTTGGGAACTCTGGAATGTGTTATATTGATCAGTCACCAGTCATCCAGAATCAAAATAAAAATGGGCTGTGATAGTGGAAACTGAAAAATACAAAAGGAAGTTTTTTCTATCCTTCCAGTCATGTAACTGTAATGGCCTAAAAGGAATCATTACTACTTCCACTGGGTTATTTTGATAAGTTGCTATTTTTTGGATGGCATCTTTAGCGAGAAAAGGTGAATCAACTGACTCAATACTGCCCTTAGTATCTGTTCTGCTGCAGAAGGTAGATAGGGAGGTTTGTCCAGCTGAAAGTTGACTCCAGAAATCGGGAGAGGGCATTTTTTCGTCTGACTATATTAACAGAGGTGTAATATTACATCAGACCTCCCTGATTCCCTCAGCTTATCTGAAACCTACTAAATGTCTGATGTTTTTTATTGTATCAGAAGTTAAACACCCATAGATTGGGATGAAGGTCTGCTACATTTTATTTTTCTTATTACAACACGTGGTTAAAAACCTCTGAAATCCTTCAGCGAAGGCAAGCACAACAGTGAAAGAAACAGGAATCACTGAAAAAGTGCTGGAAACACTGCTTTAAAAAAAATAGCACACAAAATAGTAAACAGCAGGGACTAGAATAAATAGTCCTGCGGTAACAGAGGAAATGATGTAGTGGTAACAGAGGAAATGATGTAATGAGTTCCAGGGAGTAGAAAGCTCTAAGACATATTTAGAATTTAATAAAGTAGATATATTAACTGGACATATATAAAGTACAAATTTATACAATTCTGCAGAACAGAAATAGGTTCAATCCTATGTCATAATTTAGTGGGTTTATTAAAAATAATATACAAATGCATTCAAGTCAGTGCAAGTAAAAAAGACAATTTTAAAGGATTAGGCTCTACAGAAACATCCAGCTTCAGTTGGTATTGCAACAGTTTAGAATTTTTGCTTAATTTCCTCTTTTACTATGAAGGAAATATCTGATTTATTCTATTCATGTCCTAATAGTTCAGTCCAACAAGAATCTGTAATGAGAAACGAAATATTCTGAGTATATGTAAATGGATGAGTCTGGTAAACGCCCCTCTTCAAATCATGGTCATATTAATTATTGAGAAGGATAGATTTTCCGCTTCCATGTTTATCTTTTAGCAGTTTGTAATTTCATGAAGCGTAACCAGCATGAACAGAAAAGGTGCATTGCAACTATTTACATTTGCTCTGCTTAAGCTAATGTTGGGAAACTTTGACTAAAAATGTTGTGCTCCCATGAATGCCTCTACAAAAAAAAAAAAACCAACGGATTTTAGCTGTTAGAAATATTCTTTAAACCCTTTCCTTATTGCCTTCACTCATAAAATATCCCCAGATGGTAGACCATTCCTCATACTCATACTTCTCAAAATCATTGTTCCTCTACCTTCATGCTCCTTATGGCAGCACCACCCACCCACATCTATGTCTTTTGCCTTCCTGGTGGTATTGCTCATTTTATTTTTTGTGTGTTCCACTCCTCCTTCTACTCTGTGCCACTACTCCAAAGTTCAGAAAGACCAGAGACCTAAACTGAGTCTCTGCAACTTGCTGGTTCTCCAGCAGACCTACTTTACATATCTGGGTAAATCTGGGACTATCTGGGAACTTGTGGAGCTGATAGCCAGGTGAGTAATTTCTTTTTGCATTTGCTTAGCTTTGTATAACTATTCCATGTAGTGCCTACTGCTATAGACTACTTTTTTTGGGTCACACAGGTAGAAATAGCAAGTAGTAGCTGTGTATGAGGAGACACTAGAACTGCCTCAGAACTGTAAACAATTTGTCAATGGCCAATTCTTTCTCACCAAAGGAATGCAGTTTTAGTGATAGCAAAGAGAACAGAGAAAATTTACAGCGGTAAATTTCTATTTAGGAAAAAACTCCAGATGTATTTTGATTAGGTAACAAAAAGTATTTGTTCTGGTATTAATTAAGAGATAAAGTAACATGTTAAAAGCATCTGCTTTTAATTGTACTTTAACCTCACCAAATTTAGACGACTTGTAAGAAATTTATATTTCTTTGCAAGGTATAGTTTAATCGTCTCTGATGGATCCTTATTTCAATTCTTAAAAAGAAGATAAAGGCTTTTTGTTCTGGGTTTCATTTCTAATCTGAAAGTTTCAGCCTGTTGATTATGAAAGGATTAGTAGTAATGCAGATAAAATACATTTCATACCAGTTTCCAGTTAAATGAAGTGTGTCTTCAAGGAAACAATGGCACATTGTCCATTAAAATAATTTGTCAATCTTGTCCCATTCAATTGCTAAAACATTCTGTTGATGTTTAAGTTTCTCATTAACACAATGCATTATATTTTATAGGTCACAATATTTCAGTTACTATATTTTAAACACAGAGAAGCAGCTCATTCAAATATGCTCATAGATGTAAACATTTTCTGTGTTTGAGATTCTAGCTGTAACTTTTCTCCTCTGTAGTTAATGAAAGTTTTCTCATTTTACTTGAAATAAAATGTGTTAGAATTTCATAGCAAATGGGTAGGAAACTTCAGGACTTCCAAAGCAAAACCCACAAAACCCCTTCGTTACTGGTGACTTTTTTCCTATGATCCAAGCATTTTCCCTTGATGATTCAGTATATTATATTCACATAAATACTTGAAAAGAAAATGGTAAGCAGAAACTGTGGCTTATTAACGTAATATAATAAAACACGACCCAGCAGCTCAGATGGCAAACAGCCAAATCTGTTTATTTAAAGGTAAATGCCCCCTTTATATACCCCCGAGGGCATGTGACCCACCTGACCGACGGCAGCACAGCACTTACTCCTCATGCGCTCAGTATGCTGTCCAGGGACTTCAATACCCAGAATGCATCTCCCTGCATCCTCAGGACATGCCCCTACAAGAAGCAACCAGCCCCTGAATGTTAACATAAAAAAAAAAAAGATTGTTATCAATTCAAAGCAAATTTTTAGAATGTTTTATTTCAGGAACTTATTTTACTTTATTCTTTATAAGATGTAATGTGTTTGGTTCCCTGTCTGGTATCTTGTTTCTGACTAATTCTTACATCCTTAGACAAATGCTACTGGCTAGATGAATAAATGGCTAAATAGAGTTTTGACCTGACATGGTACAACCATCCTTATGGTTAAACTACTATTACACATATTTTATGAAAATACCATATTTACTTTTTAATATTTAAGTCCTAAAAAGAACTCACAACACTTTGTGGACTGTCGACCTGCTGGAAGGCAGGAGAGCTCTGCAGAGGGACCTGGATAGGCTGGAGAGTTGGGCTGGTTCCAACGGGATGAGGTTCAACAAGGCCAAGTGTCAGGTCCTGCACTTCGACCACAACAACCCCCTGCAGTGCTACAGGCTGGGGACAGAGTGACTGGAGAGCAGCCAGGCAGAAAGGGACCTGGGAGTGCTGATTGACAGGAAACTGAACATGAGCCAGCAGTGTGCCCAGGTGGCCAAGAGGGCCAATGGCATCCTGGTCTGGATCAGGAACAGTGTGGCCAACAGGACCAGGGAAGTGATTCTTCCTCTGTACTCAGTGCTGGTGAGGCCTCACCTGGAGTACTGTGTCCAGTTCTGGGCCCCTCAGTTCAGGAAGGATATTGAGGTGCTGGAGCAGGTCCAGAGAAGAGCAATAAGGCTGGTGAAGGGACTTGAACACAAGTCCTATGAGGTTGAGGTTGCTGGGGTTGTTTAGCCTTGAGAAGAGAAGGCTCAGGGGAGACCTCATCACTCTCTACAACTACCTGAGAGGAGGTTGTAGCCAGACGGTGGTTGGTCTCTTCTCCCAGGCAATCAGCAGTAGGACAAGGGGGCATGGCCTTAAGCTGCACCAGGGGAGGTTTAGGTTAGATATTAGAAGGAAATTCTTTACAGAGAGGGTAATCAGGCATTGGAATGGGCTGCCCAGGGAAGTGGTGGATTCTCCGTCCCTGGAGGTTTTTAAAATGAGGCTGGACGTGGCACTTAGTGCCATGGTCTAGAAACTGTGGTGGTAGTGGATCAAGGGTTGGACTTGATGATCTCAGAGGTCCTTTCCAACCCATCTGATTCTATGATTCTATGATTCTATGATTCTATGATTCTATGATTCTATGATTCTATGATTCTATGAAAAGGTTTTGATTTTGCAGAAGTCTGACTGCTTCCATAAACTTCCTTGCCGGTGTTCAAAGCTAGGGAAAGAAGAAATAATGACAGAATAAGAAATGTTCTCCAAAACTGGGTTTTGTAAATCTGAATTGAGGTTAGTTTACCTGACAGTCTCTTCCAGTTTAGATACTACAGGACATGAGGCCAACTTGCAAAGAGTTGTTTGTGTGTTTCTTAAACACAAATCTCAAAATATAGAAGAAAAATTCCTTTACAAAATATTCACAGACCACCTATAGACCTAGATATTTATGAGAGAAATAAAGTGGTTAAGCTAAGTCCTGGTTCTACTCGTATTAGTTACGCAATGGAAACCATATCAAACCCACAGTCCTGTTACTTTGGTACAGTTTAAATGTTTTCAGGTCCTTCTTAGAAAGTTTAAGTAATTTTACAGTTGATAAATCTGAAATTATCTTTCCTTTATATTTGATCTTCTTCTGACCTCCAGGTTTCTAGAAAGCCCTTAGGTAACATATTTAAAGAGTATACAACAGAAACCGTCTGAGTAGAAAACCCATTGTGTCTAATAGTACATTTGCAGTTGTAAGAGTGCACAAAAATCTGCACTCTGGGTAGTCTTGCAAGTCATTGCTAGAGGTAAAAGCCAAATACGCTCTGTCCCTGACTGACTTGTTTGCTATATTGCAAAATACCAAGCAGAGTCAGTTCAAGACTTCCCAGAAGCAAGGCTGCATGGAAATTTTCTGCCCAGCGAAGAAAAAAAAAACTAGTCAGGGGCAGCTCTATCATGGCAGATGTGGAGTGAGAGAGGAGGAGTCAGGGGGTCAGGGGTGGGTCAGTGGAAAAGATCCTGGGATGGATCACTTTAATTTCAAGGGGTTTAGTATGGGACAGAGGTTGAGGGTCAAAATTTTGAGGCAACTTATATTGGCCAGTGGGGTCTTCCCTTGCACAGATTGTTGTCAAAAAAGAGGGAGAGTCAGGATGTTCTGGAGAAGGAAGAAGGGAGAAGGTAAATTCACAACAGACTTCTACTAGTTGCTGCAGTCAGCGTGAGGGACAGGACAGACAACATCATGGGCTGTCCTCTGTATGGGCCGTCCTCTGTATCTGCCTAGTCTTGTCTGCAAGGGCACTGCTTTAGAAAACATCTGCTTTGTTTACACCCCAGACTTTGCTTTCCACCTCTGAATGCAGGAAAAAACCTAACCCTGATATAGTCCCTAGTAATTGTTTAATGATGTGGAAGATTTCTTTTTTTTATTATTATAAATTAAGAAACCAAATTTCTTCAGATTCAAGACAGTGGTAATATGCTAATTGTGCTTGTAATATGCCCAATCTTGTACTTATTCATCTTCTGTCCCTATAAATAAGTTATGTGTTTTAGTAAAAATACAAATCCCAAAGATAAAACTCCTGGATTGCTGCTTTCAGTTGGAGTTGATACAAATTAATTCTAACTATTAATTTTGCAGGAGAAATGTTAATTTTATGTTACTTATCCACTCACTTGTTATGAAAAATTAGAAAAAGACCCCTTTTAAAACTACAGAGTTCTGTACTTGTGACATTTGGTAACAGCCTACTTGCAGGAGCTCTTTCAAACAGTAAGCATTTTAATAGACTCACTGAGCTTAATGATATATTGTTCACTTTATCCTTGATTTCATTATGCTTTATATCAATGAGATAGAATGTTAGCATATTACTATACCAAGTACATTCAAAGTATATCATCTATCAAATTAAGAAAAATATAATTAATTGAAGTATAGGAGTTTGGTTACATGAGATTAAAATATATAATAAAAAAATAAAATATATAATAAAAAGTCTATATCTGTATGAATAATTTTCCCCAAGTTTTTTAAAAGATTAAGTTTCCAAAGAAATTAATCTAATATGATGGATGGATTCCATGTTTCAAAAGGTAAGCTGAGATAACAGAAAAAAAGCACTTTTAATATGCAAGGAAAAAATGGACAGTGTCTACAGTGAAAAAATAGGGATTACATCTCTCTGCTTACAGACCATAATTCGGTACATCTATATTGATTTTGATTTCTCTGTCTCTTCACTTATGTTGAATGACAACCAAATGCCTTTTTGTATTACTGCCACAAGAAACAAAAAGAACGTGGTACCACCATGTGAGAGTATGTGTATTCAGTGCGTTCCTCTCTGAGTGAACTACTCAGCAATTGAACAGTCCCTTTAATCAGAGTAAATAAAGCTTAGGTTTTAATAGACTTCAGTATGAAATACATTGTTCTTCCTTTCCATACAAACCATCTGGAATACAACAGCAGTTTGTGCAGTTGACTCTCCTGGTTGCTTTGAGAAAGGGAAGATGTTTTGCCACAAACACATAACTCATTTTAATTAAAATCAAGGCAGCTGAGACTGGTGCCATCTCTTTCAAAGCTGGTAAACAGTTATAACATTGTCATGCTTGCTGAAACCAGGAAAAACATGTAAAGATATTTGTTTACATTAGGGGTTACTTGTTGTGCTGAATCAGAAATTGAACTCCTAATTTTACTTTCACTCAGGCTATTGTGTTTAGAGAAAAAAAATCTAACCTATAAAAATATTTCTGAATAAAATGATACTTTATTCCAAAAATCTGGAGTCAGAGCCTTTGCTTCCTTAGCAATATTCTTTGTTAAAATATAAACTAAAAAATAAAATCTTGATCAGTTCATAAATATTTCTTTGACAAAATTTAGTGTTTTCAGATCCTCCTCGTTTCTCTTCACTAGTTCAGCTTTGGAATAGTTCAGGTGGCAAGTCCTCCTTTCTTTCCAGTTCTTCCTTAACAAAAAAAATCCATGGAGTTGTGTCAGCACAGAACTGAAGTGGAACAGCAGTAAATTAGACCCAGTGGAAATGGATGTGTAGACATCTGAGCTGCAGATCACAGGGAAAGGAACACTGAGCAGCCATTGAATTCACCAAAGAAAGAACAAAATAAAAACTCCTAAGTCAGATCACACGACTGTGGGACTCCACTAATTGCTCATAACAACTGTACAAAGGAAGCACTTGAAAGGAACTTCTTTGTATCAAATATTCTCACAGTGGCTTATAAAGAAAATGGAGCAGAGGATCACTGTGACTATGCTATGAATATTGTCTTTCAAGATCATAAGTTTGATCAATTCCTTTTTTCTCTTTGCTCTTCTCTGAAAATGTTTTTTTCTTTTACTAAGTGATTTTCGCTTGGATGAAACTTTCTTACACAGACCTGATACTTATGAGGAGAGGGAAATTTCAGGTTGTGATGAGCTAAGAGCATGTACATCTGTTAATTTTGAAAGGTATTAACAGAAAATGGAACTAACCTATCTGGCAAGATGGTTTCACTCAAAATAAATCTTGTAACAGTAATATTCTTTTTAAAAATAAAAATTATTTGGTGTGCAATCTTTCTTTTGAGTGTTTGCTTTTTTTGTTTGTTTTTCCCTAATTTTTGCTCCTCTGGCCTTTGCTTTTTGCTTTCTCGGCCTCCCCTGGGAGCAGCTGGTATAGCCAGCAGAGCAGTATGGAATGTGTGATCTGAAAAATTAATGCTAATCTCTAGAATTCTATGCCACTCATAAGGATGTTATATCAAATTTCTCATGTTTTAAGTCACTGATATTAAAAAAAAATGATATGTTCATTCTCTTCTGCACTTCCCTGTGTGTTTCTCTTTCTGGTTGGTGAACTGAACAACTCTCTGAGCTGTGTTGACTATGTCAACTAGATATGAATTGACAGTAATGGGACATCTAACAACTATGGCATATTTTGGTAGCTACATTAGCCATCTAAATTTAGTCTTGCAATGAATTGTATCAAAGACGTTTACAGAGTTCTTGGTACTGAGAGAAAACCTGAAAAGCATTCAGAATTTCTTGGTCCACAGACTTGACTTGTAAAATGTTGACAGAGCATATCCTAGCAAAACTCTCTCTGATGTCTACAACACAGCAGGTAAAGGTGTAAACTGGGGTTCAGGCCAGGTCTCAGATCCCAAGACCCAGCGTTTATGATGGACAACCAAAGCACCATGAAAAAAGGGATCTTTATCACTCACACCAGCAACTCTGTTGTAATCTAGCATCCAGTTTGGAGCAGCACGGTTTTGTGACTGACTGAGTCTTACTGAGAATAGTATTGTCAAGACATGAGAAAGCATTTGAATAAAAGTCATTCAAGAAAAGTGAAAATAATTAGCAGCTCAAGGTTATGATAAAAAATGTTCTGACACAAAAAGTTCTAAGACACTAAGTTAAAAAAAGGCAACGAAACTGCAGAGAATCTGCAGAGACTGCAGTTCTGCAGTATCACAGCACAGCCTCTTCTGAAAAGAAGCAGAAAGTGATCTTAACCCATTTGACTGACAGCTCTCTAGACAGCGAATCCTAAACTAGCATCTTACCAGCAGTGGTCACTTAATGCTTAGCCCAGCAGCTCATTAGCATAACTATCTTCTGTGTGTTGACTGATACACAATTGCTTGGCTGTGTATGTATTTTCGCACAGTGTCTCTGCTCATGATAAAAGGGGTCAAAGCACAAGTAATTAGAAGGAGAGGGTTATAGCTGGATTTACAATGGAGGTGCTTAAATGCCAGTTAAATGCCAGTTCTTTTATAGCTTAACCAGGTATCTCTACTAATACCAGTCTATGTAATAGTTTTACTTTAAAAAATGTGTTTAAATTAATTCCACAAACTGATAAATTCATGAATCTGTTATGGGAACTTAGTGAAAGGTCTCACACCTTTGCCAGTTAGAAAAACTTCAGTGATGCTGCTGTTAATATTTTGAGCTCAAAATTGGCAGTAGAGAGTGCCAGTTTTCTAAAAAATGGGCAAAGTGTTAAGAAAATATTTATGATCACAGTGATGCATTTTGTTGATAATGCCCTAGAAAAGCACTTTCCTGTTTGTGATGTCAGGTTTCTTCAGACCACATTTGGTGCAGATTGCTGGTCAGATCATCAGTTAGAGAGCAGTACAATATCCCAAACTACCTGATATTTGCAGAATAGACAACAAATTCTCATTAAAACACTGTGTCATTCAACATGGCAGTCACAAAAAAAAGAAAAATATTGGAAAGTAAATTTGTTATTGCATCTTTCAAATACAAAATCATAGAAAATGAAAGGTCTCAAAGATGCAGTATAGAATGCCCCAGGAAAGTACATCTGTTTTGTCAAAGATGGAAATGGCAGATTCATCAGTTCATTATTATATGTACCTACTTCATAAGGTGGGCTAAAATATTTTTATAAACCTTCTCAGAACATTGTTCAAGTAAGCACAAGAAAAGTTTCCTGTCCTGGAAGATGAGCGATGCACAGGGAGGAAACTCAAGGTAGAAATGAGTATATGAGGGGGGAGAAGGAGAGTGGTGAGGATTTGAAGTTACCAAGTTTGTTTTCCTAAGTAACTGTTAATGGAGCTCTGCTTTCCTGAAGATGGCTGAACACTTGCCTGCTGATGGGAAGCAGTGAATGAATTCTTTGTCTTACTTTGCTTGTGAACATGGCTTTTGCTTTGCTTTATTGAACTGTCTTTATCTCAACCTATGAATTTTCTCATTTTTACTCTTCTGATTCTCTCCCCTGTCCTGCCATGGGGGGAAGTGAGTGAGTGACTGTGTGGGGCTGAGTTGCCAGCTGAGGTTAAACAATGACAGTTCTTAAGACCCCACTGGTGTGACTGAAGATTGTCAAATACTGCTAGGGAGCAAGACAAATTCCCAGTAGAAACATTCGATGGTTTATGATGTTCTCCATCTTCCATCTCTGATGGAATGAAAACCGTAATCCAGTGGGCAGCAAACTGCAGAATCATCTACTGTGCTGGTTTTAAAGCCATGAAACAGATGTCACAGTGTAAGGCTAAGTACTGCTAATATTTTTTCCAAAATAAACAAAACTGGAGACTAGGATCTAATCACAAATGATTGCAGCTCTTCACTGTTATATGTTTAATGAGAGTCCCCAAGAGCTGAAGGATGCA
Organism: Manacus candei; assembly: GCF_025592945.1. Lineage (NCBI taxonomy): Eukaryota > Metazoa > Chordata > Aves > Passeriformes > Pipridae > Manacus > Manacus candei. Next base: position 9,435,582 of record NW_026138059.1, on the reverse strand, counting down.
CACGTCACTCACCTTCTCAAACTGAAATCTGTCCCATCACAGTATGATAATGACTGGGGTATATGATTTCTGCTAGTTGTTGGAGAACTCTTTGCTGCAGTAGATCACTGTAACCTTTGGAAGTGGAAAGTGATCCACAGAAAGCTGGTGTTACGGCGTGATTCATGTGATTTTTTAAGCCATAAAGATTCAAGGGATATGCACAGAACAAAAGAAGATCTCTGAGTGTCAGTCAGTGGAGGACTTTGGCCCAGCTATCCAGATTAAATTGCATATTGTTCACTTATGTCACAGTGGCATGACAGCAATAATCTTTAAGTAAGCAACAGTACCAGGGTGTTTTGCTCTTTCATGTGATCCTCAGTAAGGCTCTATTGTTCCTGTATGACTGTTGTGAGGAAAAGTCTTTCTTGCATTTACACATGATGCTGTGCAGTCCAACATCCTTTACTGTACATGATGGCATGTTTGACCTACAGAGACTCTGAGGTGACCTAAAGGACACAGACTGAGTGGTCCCTGCCAGCACAGGGCTGCTCCTGGTACAGACTGCAAAACTCATTGCTGGCTACTTTTTCTGCACCATTAAGCATCTCAACCTGCCCATCAGTATGAGGCAAATAGCAATCCTGTCCCTGCCTTTCCCTGTCATATGCTCTGGTAATACGCTGTAGATATCTGTAGGCAAACTCTGCTGGTCAGGCAGAACACCCTCTCACTACCCTCATGATGTTGAAGCCATGTAGAGGATAAAAAAAGCTGGTGTATCTTTTGAGAGATTAAATCAGCATGTCCAGAATTAAAAGGGCATATGACTTCAAACAAATGTTAATGTGCACTGTGTGGTTGTCACCATTCTTCTCCACAGTTGTAATACTTGGACAAATGAGCACTTTTCACATCAAGCCTTCCAGCCAGTTCCATGTGAGTGTTTTTTCTGCCCTAAGTGATGTTAAAATGTATAGCACAATATTATCCCAAGCAATGCTGAGGCAATGTTCCTCTGGGGCTGAGCTACACTTGTCCAAGCATCTGATGCTTATCTCAGAAAAATGATCGCTCAGAGCTATTTTCTTATTTTAAAATGTGTGAACAATTGAGAGGTCAGCGAATGAATTGTTAACCACACATGCTAAAAGCAAATCTTCAGCTGTGTAGCATTAGATCTACAACATGGACACTGCAGCTGAAAGATGGTCTGCTGTGCCAGTGAATATGAACTGATACTGTCAAAACCAGTGAGCAGAACTGACTGACATCGTGCAGCACAGAACACAACAAGGGAAGGTAGGAAACTACCTCTCAAGCATGTAGCTGTTTTGATGAAAGTATCAGCCATATATATCATCAAAGTATCCATAAAAGGAGAATTCTCATACCTAGTGGAAGACTGGCAATAGCATTTTCTGCATTTACCATATAGATGAGTTTTGAAGGCTATGAAATTGAGCATCTTTGTTTTCCTCCAAACAGAATATGCAACAGAAAGGCTGATATAAAATAATGTAATGAGGTCTGTTTCTCTTAATTCTGTGAAAAGTGCAAATTGAAGATATTGACTGGGAAGGTTGAAATGCTTTGGTCAAAAAACTTGAAATATTTCATTTTCCTTAAGGATTTTCTCAGGAAAGATGAAATCTGCTCTACTCTCATCTTTAGGGAGAAGTGTATGGAAGTTACTGCAATATTTTTTAGTCGCATTTCTCAGTTGTTAACTTTTGTAATAATGCAGTTCAATATTCTGCCCAAAAATCATGTATGGAAAATTGTTAGAAATTTGAAATTACAGAAAAATATTTTCATAGAAAATTATGTTTGGATGATTTCAGTATAATATTCTCAATAATATTTGGATTTCTATGAATTACTCTTTCACAGATAATTTCTGTTCTATGAAGAAATCAGTATAAAGAAAAAAAAATCAGATTCTTATCCAATGATACCTGTTATTTCTGGTCCACTAACAGCAGTATTGATTAAATAAGCTTCATACTATATTACACTTTACATTTCCTTTCTCAGCGTAAGTTTTAACCTCTTATTCTCCTGAGATAACAGAATGAGTCCCTTGGGCAGCACATTGTGCAAAAGGTTTGGTTCAAGTGTAATCCAAGATGATAATCCTGACAATAAATGTCTAGGATTTTTTTTAGTAGCTTAAATTAAACCTGCAGCTTCTAGCTCAGTACCCAGAACAGTGTTTGAAGAATCAAACATTCCTGACTGCCAATCTTGGCATAGCTTTGTACAGCTCTCCTAAAACCACTTTCTCCAACATGAAGGGACAATATTAGATTAAATAAAAATGCCTGCTTAGGAGGAATACTAGACTTTTTTTTTTTTTGCACACGTATACAAAGTATTAAAAAAAAAAAAACATTATTAAGGGTAAATATTAATGATACTACAGCAGTTATTCTATTTACTATTTTCAGGAGAGACTCAAATGGCACCCCAGAATAGATACTGTGAATTTAGTCTCAGTGGTAGGGAGTTCCTGAGCTTCCATCTAAGACTATATCAGTATGTTTTTTTGTGGATTTTCATTGCTTGTTACGTCATATAATTGGGAATAAATGACAATCCAAAGATCTTTGGGTTTGACTTTAGTTTTGTTTGAATAAATGTATAGAGTTGAAGTGAGAGGAAATACCATGTAGAACAAATTCAAACTTTATCAAAGCAAGTGCCTTTCAGACCAGGATTTGATAGCTTTAAATTCCCAACTCAGTGTCACAATAAAACTAATTGTGTGAATTATCATTTGGAGATGATAAAATTTATCATATAAAATATATAAAATATAAAAATTATAAAATATAAAAATTTATCTTATGAAATTTAATAATCTGAATAAAGAGGAAAGGTTGCCTGAGCATACATGTGTCCAAATAATCGTCTCGTCTTGATCTGGCACAAGAGAGGAGTGCCAGCACTTACCAGATTTGTGGCCCTGGTTAAAAAAAAAAAAAACATAAAAAATTCCAGGGAGAATTATGATACACACTCTGATGAAACTTTTTATGTGTTTCTGTTTCAAGAATGAAATTTAAGATAAGATAAGCTGATCAATCATATATTAAGTATTATTGTTTACACAAATAAAATGATAAATAAGCTTGAAATTTTTTTACTTGGTTTGTTTTTCTGGTTTCGTTTTGTTTTTCTGTAAAAAGACAATTAGGATTTCTTAAAATTCTCTCACCATTACATCAGTTTTCCAGGAGAACATATTTAAGTAGCGAAAGTGCTGTAAATACCAAACCTATAATATTTTACATATATTTTACCCAAGAGAGAAAAATGTATGATATTTACAGGAAAGTGAAGATAAACTCTCAGATGATTAAAAAAATAATTTCAGTGTTTTCCAGAAATTATTCTTGAAATTTGCAATAATACAAGAAGCTCTAGATGAGATGTAATGTCTCCACAGGCATTATAGAAGATGTAATGTATCCATTGCCAAAACCAGCCCTTATTTATAACTTATTAGAATAATGAATTGCTGTTTTTCTCTGGCAAAGAGTTGTACTTTCATTGCACATTGTTTATATAGATGTAACCTGTGCAGACTATAAATTAGAATATTGATTCAAAAGCTCATGGAAATTAATTCTGGAGTAAGTTCTGAATATGAGGAGAGGAGGAACCAACCAGCATATATTAAAATAAATGATGTTAAATTTATGCTTAGGTTAGGTGATCAGCTAAGGTGGAAACTGACCTAGAAAAACTCCTCTCTCCCCTGTTCCAAACTGTGTTGCTGTTAGATCCTTATTCTATGCCTAATACATTGTTTCTTGGTAGCCAGTCTTAAATCCTCAAAAAGACAAATGCACTTAGCGAAAAATAACATTGCTTCGTGCTACCTGGGTTTCGATGCCTAAGAGACAGAAGGGAATAGCTAGACCCCATCTTAAGACATAAAAGCATCACAAAACTTGTTTCTACTGTCTATGAAGGCTACTTACAGTAACAGCCTGACTAACCTATATTTGCCTGGTTTTGGTACATCAAACATAAGACACTACTTGATAAACATATATAGATCACACTACTTAGGTACAAATATGCATTATTTAAAGTCTATTTGAACAGTTTTTATACTTAAAACCAATAAAATTGACTTTGCAGTCATACTGATGCTGAAGTATTTTGTCATATTAGCCTTATCTGTTTATAATCAGATATAGACTGCTCCCCTACAATGTTGGAAAAAAAGGAAAATGTATATCAGAAATGTGTGGATTCAAATCTGGTGAATTCTGCTGATATTTTTTTGCTTCCGTAGCACCTTCTTCAAAAGTATAAAATACCTCATTGTGCCAGGCTTTCAAACTCAAAGACTTCTTAAGGATCTGCATTTTGAATTGAGCAAGATGATGAGATTTGGAGTCATTGGGATTGGGTGATCACAGTCTAAGTTGCTGAATGTCATCTACTCGCTAGTCATGCTTTAGAGAACCTGTTCCCTTTCTAGGGCTTTCATGACCTTTGCGATAAGTGCTGGGTGCACTTACATGTGCAGCAATGTAATAAACAGTGCATTTAATGCTGTTGTCACTTTAGTAAATGTTCATGAATGAGACCAGTTTCTGCTCACAGATTTTTTTATTTTGGAAAATTATTTTACCTTGAACAAAATCTTTCCCCGTTCTCCACTTGACTGCTTGCCCTGTTCTCTATATTCTCATATCCGTATGCTTATATTGTCTTCACTCAGTGTCTCTATAAGAAAACTCAAACTGGTCTTGAGACATATTTCTTTAAATAGATTCTTTAAACTGTAGATGGGATTTGATATGAAATATCCATTAGCTCTATATCTAAACCTATATATTACTTGAAATTGTTAATTTTCATGAATTCAGCATGTTTATTTACTAAATGAAAGTTGTCTTCATCATCTTATAACTGTTCCCTAGCTCTCCAGTAAAATGTGAAAATTTAGAAATCATAGCAGACTCTCTAATTTTAGGGTAGAAAATATCCATTGTTGGAAATGCATCTAAAAACCTGCAGATGCTTGATTACAGCTTCCAGGGGCAATCATCTTGTTAAATTGTAAATGTCTTAGCATTTGTTAAAACTTTAATGTCTCTTGTAATATCAAACATTTCCAAAATCTATTTTCGCATATAAGAATGCACAGTTTTCTGTAAAATGAGGGAAGCATTTTCAGAAATTATTGAGTGTAATGCAACCCCCTAAAAAACGTCCCCTCATTTTATTTTTTTCATGTCCTTTTAATACATTTCTGACAAATTCAGAACCAAGTGTAAAATATGAAGTAAAAAATCAGTAAAAAAACCCAGCAAAAAAATCATGATATCTGATAAATTTGCTTGGTTCAGATTAAGATAAAAATTGCAGTAATTTATAAAAAACCTAAAAGTTATGATGGGCCAATACATTTTCAGGCAACAGTGTAATCAACATCAATAACAAAAGTTGTAATTGCAAGTTTTTTAAACCCATGAAATATTCCTTTGAAACTCAAAACATTGTCAATGTAAAAATTATACTAGGTTCTGTTTTTATTAACCCAGTCCTGATTTATGTAGCCTATTTGCCTGTCAGTATAATTTTGTTATCCTAAGAAGACCCTAATCTGTATCTATGGAGAAGTGACATAAAGTTTGCTGGTATTATAGAACCGTACATGACTGCTGTGTACTATAGCAACACCTCTTTTTCCACGCTCTGTGTACTGAAGGTCAGTCTTAGATGTCATTACCTCGCACGTTATTTGGAATAGGTATGCTTACTTGTGAAATGGAATGACTGAAATACCATTCCTCTGCATAGTAACTGATTTTTACAGTCTGTTCTTCAAGATTAATTTGAAATTACTGACAGTGATCATTTATGCATGAACATTGTAGACAAACTGCATTATGCAGTTGACTGCTTAGTTGGTATACACTGTAAATCAAAGGTGTATTTGACAGTACATGGAAGATTATTTTGGAGACTAATTGCAAATTAAAAAATCATAAATATGGATGTGCTGCACACTGCTGTGAAAAATGTCTTTGTTTATATTGGGCCTAGAAAGATTCCCAGTCTTTACTGAATTTTTCAAATTTCTTACTATGTTCTGACTTCAGTGATAGGTTTGGGTCTTCCAAATTAACTTCTTCAATTAAAAAAGCCAAACAGCACCTCATATTCTCTGAAAGTGCCTCTTCCACTTTCATTTGGCACATTATCCCTTGTATTTGTGTAGTAAAATAACTTTCTTAAATCATTTAATACCACAATCTCTTTTTCAACCGCTTTACTCAATCATGATTCAGACTGAATAACTGAGTATCTTATTAAAAGTACTTCTCTATTAGAATTTATTCTCTTCCTAGTAACTGGGATCAAATATTAATTCTTTTGGAGGCTGAAAATCCACTCAGTGCATTTAAAAGCATAGGAAGCTTTAGATTTTCAGGCAGCTGGAGATCAAACAGAGTTTAAAGACAGCACAACTAAATATTTTAAAATTTTGAATTTGGGTTCAAAATCATCAGATGTTTTTTCCTGAAACATGTTTTCAAGGTTTTTTTCTTTCCCAATGTATGCTGATAAGATTTATTTAATCAAATACCTACCCTACTTTTGCTGCTTTCATTGCTTCGGCCCTGAAAGATTTTTATGCAACACCATAGAGGGCTCAGTATATTTCTTTAACTGTGGAGATTTTAATTGCATCGAACTTGTATCTGCAAAGAATGACTCAGCTGAAGTGTATTTCTTGGTAACTGGGTGGTATTGGTACATGCAACCTTAAGCTGACAAGATTAATTTTGTCTGTCTCAAGCTATGTAACAGCCAAGGTGAAGAGCTGAGAATTTAAGGTCCTAAATTCAGTGAATGGAGATGGCAAGTGACATGTCCTGATTGGGTTTTATCTTAGCCTAATACAAATATTTAAGATAGGTGGGTAAATGGTTTTCTAGGGCTATTTGTCCCTTTATGTGAGCAATAGGAGTCCTACTAACAGACTGAGGATGGGCACCTCAGTGGCATTCTCCCTGTAGAACGTTCCTCAGCATTTTAGGACAAATATGCATTTTCATTATTCCCCAAGTATTTTCTTAATTGGTGCATTTTTCATCTGAACAGAATTTCTGTACGAACAAATAGCACTTTCCTACCATTTTTTTTCTCAAAAAAAAAAAAATAAATTAACTCTACTGTATCCCACTTTCTCAAGAAAATGCAAAGATCATATCTCATGATAAATTTCTTCCTTAATTTTTCTGAGTTTTATTAGTAAAGGAGAAAATTCTCTCCATATGGAACATTTAGGGTAAAAAATAAAACCCTAAAATACAAGGGCATGAGAAAGAAATTATTCTTCACTGACAATCTTCAGCCATGTATAAAGCACAGTGGTGCTGTAAGAAAGTCTTGTTGTCACGATCTGCAAAAGAAAACAATGAAAGAACTAAGAATGACCTTTATGGTTCTGAGAATTAATTACATATTATATGAATTTGGGAGGAGGATCACATGAAAGGGTATCAGTACTGTCACATGGAGAACAATTCAAGAAAAATTATATTAAAGTACTTTCAGAGCCATAACTTTGAACCTAATAACCTATGACTAAAGTAAAAGTAGTGACATTTCCATGGCACTTCAATTAGACTAAAAATCTATTTGCCGTTACGTTCATGCTATGAGAAACAGTAAAGTATTGGTCAGAGAACATTTTAGTCACTCATTGGTCTGAATGCACTGCAGACTTGGAAATATTTGTGAGTTTAGTGGGTTTTCTTTGAATGGTAATGAAATAATGCTTCCCTCAGATTGTATATAAAACTTGGTAATTAAATTGAATAAATCAATCTATGTGATTCAGTGACAACCCTCTACTGAAGTTCACAAATACTCATCCAATTTTTATAAGATATTTAGAAAATATAATAAAATACAACATATGGAAGTTGAAATAATTTTCCTAAACAAGTAGAAACATCTGTTGTTTGTGCCTCATCTTTACTGTTTGTTTTTTTAAATTGATGATCTTCTGTCTAGTTTTTTAAGGAGGGTTGTAACTGCTATGTCTTTATTATGATGATGAATAAAAAGAGGAACAAAAATGAAATAATCCATTGTTGGTTCATCCTTTGATGATACCAACTATTGTAAATCCTCAAAAAGTCATTATTTTAAGGTATTGCTTATTTCAATGACATTTAGCTTCAGTATCCACAGGTTTATCATCCCTTTTACCCACACTTACTACAAAATGAATTGCATATTTCCACGCATATTTCCTTTATAAAATAAACTAAATCTTTTTCTCGTTTTCTAATGTCAATTGGGAGGGAATAAATTGCAGAGTGCTAAAATTCAAAATATTTCAGTACTGCATAGAAAAATCCATCCTTTTCGGTTGCAGCTAGCACTCCAAACAGCAAGTACTGAAATAATTCCAGCTAGTAGCTATTAAACTGGCTCCTCAGTGTCCTCGAAGGTAAGAGAAAAAGAAAGAAGAAAAAAATAGGGAAAAAAGTTAGAGTGAAATCAGGAAATCTAAAAAGGAGTACCTTTTGTGTTAGTAATTCAGAAATCAAATTAAAGGCCATCTCTTCCAATTAAAATTGTAAGGTTTCAAAGACCATAGGCTACTTCTATTCATGGTTTAATTATATTAATATCTTCACTGGGACACAAAAAGATGGATTGATAAAAATAGCTGACAACTTCTTTAATTTTGCTCCAGGGGAATTTTGAACTGAAAATATTGAACTAAAGTAAACACTGACCTACATGTTAATTTCTAAGAAAGTAAAACTCAGACCATAGAAAACAGAGCTAATGGGAATATAATTCAAGGTATAATTCTTTTCAGCCTTACATAACTTCAGCTGAAACACAGCTTTTCACGTAGTATGTCACAATATTGTCAAATGTCACAAACGGGCTATGTCACTGTAATTTTGATGATGGAGATGAAGATGAAATAAACATAGCAATCAATGCCTCAGAAGGCATGATCTACCCAGAGATCTTTGTAATATTGCTGATATCACCCTGTCACTTACAGTTTTGTTGTCTGAAAAAGTAGAGATGTTCATGAGATTATCTGAGGGAGGCAGAGAGAATTCTAATATATGGTATGTTACATACATTGTATAGCTGAGGCAGGAATGTCATCTTAAGATTTGACTGAAAGCTGATTTAGTGCTGCATACAATGGCAATGTCCACAAAAATCATTCAACTAATATGCCATGATACCGCTAATATAAAATTTTGTGATATTACTTTAAGTTTAAAAGAAGTTGGAGATCAAAAGGAGATGCTCCCTTTAGCTAAAGTTTGAAATATCATGAGAAGTGTAAATAACTGAGCTGCAGGTGATCAGCTTTGTATCCATTCAAAGCTCACAGTAAGTCCATAAATGCTGATGCAGCACATTTATTTGACATCAGTAATGATTGCCTGAATAGTGAACTCAAATGAAGTAATTAAACAGGAGGGGCATTGGTTTTGTTTAAAGATTAGGCCAAATTTGAGTAGGATTTCTGTCTTTAGATGTCCCCAGTAGAGATGAATATTTCAGAGGTAATTACTTGAACCTCTTTTGTAGTGAGGAGAGAGAAATAAGCACTTATAGATTAGAATTTATCTGATTTTTAGAACAAGATGAACTGTGCCCTACACAAACGTATCCAAATAGATTGCAGATAGCTGACCCAGGGGGTCAGATAAAAGTGTATCTGCCTTAAGTGTTCAGTGCAGCTTGTAAGAGCACCAGAGATCTGGACCCTTCTAGATCAACCATGTAAAAAGTTTCCCCCAGCTGTTCAGACACATCAGTATAAGATTTGACTTCAAGCATTTTCTAGTGGGTATGAGGTCAAATATGATAACAGTGTACTAGGGTGGATGGCTAAGCTCTGAAGGTGTAGGATACAAATGAGGGTAGTGGAGCTTAATTCACAGCTCTACAAATACACAATTATGCAAAAATCTGGCTTGATATAGGCTTAGAAATATGATCTCACCAGCTTTATGTTTTAGAGAAAGTAGAAATTTAATTACCCTAATTGGAGGGAAAAGTCAAATATTTTCTTCTGCTAGACTACAAGACAGTCATGTTACCAAAGGCAGGTTGCTAGTACATAGCAGAGGTTTGTATCTGAGCTAATTGTCTGCATGTCCTTTGCTGTAAGCACTTATAAAGTGGAACTTCCGTCAGTCTCATCCTCAAGTAGACTTCTAAAACAGGCCATTTGCTACCACGGGAGACTACTGTAATCTGATTTTGTCAAAGGTGAATAGCAGTCAGAGGTAATGCAAGAAAAATACATCCATATAAAACATCCCTTTAATTTGTTAATTTTGTTCAAGATCTCTATTCTTATAGTGCAGTATAATTAAATACATATATAAGCAAGTGTTTCTTTGTTCTGTGGGAACATTATTAGTAAGACTGTGACAATGAACTTCCTTCACTAATTCAGTGAAATACTTTCCAATCTTGAAATCACTCTTTTAAAAGTGAGTTTGGACCTCATCTTCACAAATGAGAAATTCAGACTTTATCCCATTATTTCTCATTGTTACAGTTAACAGTTTGTTCATAGAACACAATGTTAAATTTCATACAAACACAATGTATAATAAAGACAAAAATCCAATGAACTTCCTTAAAGTAGGAGATGGGACAAATTCCAGCATTACCACAAGGTTCTGATGGTTCAATACAGATCTGAATTCCATTTTCTCTACCACAGCTCTGCATATTTAGTTCTGGTTCCCATCTGTTTGGAATTTACTGTTCAGAAGGAGTCATTCTTGAGAATTTTGTGGTGAAGTGTAAGTAGACAAACAGGGAAAGATTAGAAAGTAAGAAACTGATTATTTGAGATCTAATATTAAATGTTTAATAGTAGTGTTTTGAATAACATTAATTCCTTTGTAGGCAGCATGCTGCAACAATAGGTCTCTGAATGATGTTTAATGAGGAATAGGTATGAGTCTCACAGATAAGACCTGGAAGTCGTACCACGCAAATGAGCTACGTATAAGAGCACAGTGAAATAATGACTGTACGGAAAAACGACAAAAGAACTATGTGGATGAGTATTGTGAGTGGGAGTGTATAAGAAAATTAACAGGGAGGTTAACGTAGGAAGAAAAAGATTATTTCTAGCATGGGGATAAATACATTTTTATGTAAAAATGTTAAAAATCCATGGGGTGTTCAGAGACTGTGGTAATGATACAACATATAGTCACACCATGTGTAGACAGAGAACTTGACAAATTTTTTCATTTTTTCTTTAGAAGAAAAAAGACCCTGTTCTAAGAAGAATGTGTGTACTAGAGATGCTGTACCACAAAACCAGTTTTGTCTTCATGATTTTTTTCTCTTTTTCGATTATGATACATGAAGATATGTCATTCACACTGATCCCAAGGGACAGCATGGGTGAGACGTCATCAGTTTTGTCTCCCTTGTCCCTGCACACTTGTCTAACACTGCAACAGTAGAGTTGGCATCCCCAGCCCCACCCAGTGGCACTGCTATGGATGTCTGCCAGCTGTCTAACAAGCCACGGGGTATCACACTTTCTGTCTAAGCCTTTTGCTCCACAGGACTTGCAGGAACTCCACAGAAGACAGGAAAAGCTGCCAGGAGGTATCTTCCTTCAGGGCCACGAAATCCAAATGCCTCGAGTCCTTGAAGAGGCAAAAGCTGCAACAAAAAGTTGAACTTCGTTTTTCATTTCCTGCAGCTGAGGAAGCAAGTATGCTTCAGATTCATGTCTGCAGGTCCAGCCAGTAGGAAGGCTGAACACATATCCCCCAGTAGGCACACACAGACACACACATCCACCACATATATGGATATATAGGTGGATTACTAGACAGATAACACAGGCACAGTCCATACTCACATAGACAAACACGGCACCAACATCCTATTCCCTCTCTAGCTGAGTAGGATGCATACCTATTAGTGCAAAATACATATATGCATATGTTCTTGGTAGATTCTTCCAGCAGCTGGGCTCAGACAACCTTTCCAGTAGCTGCCCCTGAATCCTTTTTTTCTCCATGTGTTACTCCTAGGGACACTTCCACACAGAGACACACAGAGTTGCACCACTCTCTGGAAGCTGGAAGAGACACTTTTGCTACCCACTAGCCACCTGCCCCATTGTCTCACCTTTAGAGACACACCTGGCTCCCAAGTTACTTCACCTACTTGCCAACTAGTGCAGCTTCATCTTTGTTAATGATCACATACTCACTCATAGACCTGTACTCACTCCAGTCACTGACACAATGGACATCAGGGCTTCTGACCCTGGTCCCACTATAGAGACTGTTACATGGTTTCACTCAATCCAGTCTCTCCAGTTGCTGGTGTCACAGACACATGGCTGTTCCAACCTAACATCTAACTTGAGCTTCTAGCACCACAGACACTCCTCTCTGCATACACATATAGAGGAAAGAGATTTTCCCCTTATTCCTCTACAAATTAGCTCAGCTGGTTAGAACATGGTGCTAATAACACCACGGTTGTGGGTTTGACCCCAGTAGAGGCCATTCACTTAAGAGCTGGACTTGATAATTCTTATGGGTCTCTTCCAAGTCAGAATATTCTGGAAATCTGTGAAGGTAATTACATCCATACCTTTCCCCACTTCTGCTCCTCCTCCTAAATATCCTGCAATAAATCTTCTACAATCTCCAAAATGCTCTTCCCCTGCACCCCATAATGTGCCCCATATCCCAGGGCAGCAACCCTCCTTACTTCCAAAGTCCAGCTCTACTGTTGACTCCTTTTTATGGGTTTCATGACCAGACACTTGGGCTGAGGTTCTGTTGGGAAAGCACTGGGAAGGGCCCAGCCAGAGTGTCCTTTCTTCTAAGTCCTTAGTTTGGGTTCCTGCCTGCCTTTGTGCTCTTCTGCTTCTCTGGGTTTGTTGAGCTGGACCCGTGATGGGCTGATCACACTCCTGTGATGACCTTGGAGCAGCCAAAGCAAGGTACCATTTGAATTTCCCCACATGCTTTGGGGCCTTTTTGGGTTCAGATGAGCTTTTATCACAAAACCTGAGTTACCTAGGACTGACTTCAGTCAGTATTTGGATAACTCCTAGGATGGAGATACTACATCTCTGGGCAACCTGTTTTGGTCTTTGGCCACCTTCACCGTATATAGTTTCATTCTTTCATTTAAACAGAATTTTCTGTGTTTCAGCTGGCACCCTTTGCCTCTTGTCCTTCAATGGGCATCAGTGAGAGGAGTCTGGCTCCAACTTCTGTATGTCCCCCTATCAGGTATTCATACATATTGCTAAGATTGCTCCTGAACCTTCTCTTTTCCGGACCTAACAGTCCCAGCTCTCTCAGCCTTTCTTCGTATGATGGATATTTAAGTCCCTTCATCATCTTTGAGGTCCTTTGCTGGACTCACTCCAGTGTGCCCATGTCTCATTGACCAGGGAACCCAGAGCTGGGCTCAGCTTTCAAGATGTCTCTTACCAGTGCTGAGCAGATGGGAGGGATCACTTTCTCTGACTTGTTGAAAATGCTCTTGAGGTGATGAGAGGTGACAGAAACTCTCTCTTTTGTAGGAGAAGTACATGAAAGCAACATAAAGCTAATTGGTAAGGAAAGTGAAATAATGTGGATAAACATTTCTTAAGATATGCCCTCCATGATGTCACCTATATGTGTGATGAGTACTGCGGTAAAAGGAATCTCTGTCACTTGGAATAGCATAGGTAGAAGCTGAAGATCCTCACAGTGGCTGAGCAAACTGGATTATTTTCACACGGTGTTTAGCATTCTTGGCAAATTCCTAGCTGTTACTCCCCTCTAGCTATGACTGCACACCTGCAGGTTTGAGATCTTAATTTCCAAGAGTGATGAACACAAGAAATTCTAGAGTCTTTTATCCAAATACACCAGTTTTTTTATAGTGGTATAGTGCAGGAAATACATTCCTATTTCTTGTCTATTGTATTGTAGGTTATTATTTTTCTTCTGACTTTATTTCATAGCACACATTTCATCTGCACCTTAGAAAAACTGTGAGAGCTGCTGTGCTTGTGATGAGAGAGTGGCCTCCAAAGTTCCCCAAAGTGAGTCCATTCTTTTCCTCTGAGTTTTGATCCACTAATTATTTGCCTATTTAATTCCATGTTATTCCTTTTATGTACAAAGTTGTAATTGCATTATTGAATTACATCATTTTTCTTTAAGATAAATTAACTACAGTATTCCAGCTCTCTTCAAAGCTGTACAGATCCTCTAGTTTTAAAAAGATGTTACATACTATGCCAGAATATCTTTAACTTGTTGTGCTGGTTTAAAGGTAAACCAACAGGGGAAATGAACTCAACTCAAAAGAGAGATTATAAGTCAGAATAACAATGTAATAAAATAATACAATAAGTACAATTATACAGACAAACAATTGGTTTTAACCCACAAAACCCAAATATATGACCCAGCACCTTGGGACATGAACAGAGTGGTGTTCTTTGGGACCCCTGAGTCCAAAGGGAAAAAAAGTGAGGGGAAAACCTGTTGGTGAGAGTGCTGTTGCAGTCTGGTCAAGAGTGGTGATTGCAGTCTGGTTGAGGGTGGTGGTCTCAGTTTGGTTGAGAGTGGTGAGCTGCAGTCCAGTTGAAAGCGATGAGCTGCAGTCTTCCTCTGGATCCCATGAGTGGTAAAAAGGTTCCAAAACTCCAAGTTTATATATTCTCCAGTTCAGGCAGGAATGCTCAGTCCTTCCCTCAGAGCAGGGAGTTCCATAAAAGGGTGTGAGGACAGGAACATCTTCCTATCTCGCAGGCCTCTACTGACAACAGTTTCTGGGAAATGGCATGGAAGGCCATAGAATACACAGTTTTGGGTTACACCCATACCATGATGAACTGGTCTCAGCTGTCCTAACTAGGACACTTGTGAATAAGAGCTTGAAATACTCATCTATTCCTCTAACATGAAAACTCTACATGCAGCTTGCATATTTTACTCATTTTCTATTTATATATAGTACTTATTTTGAATTCAGTATAATATATATACATATATATACATATCTACATATATGTGTGTGTGCATCCACAGTATGTCATAATTCAAATAAAATCTATTCCTCTTTTTCTAATGTAGTTTCCCTTTCAAAAATTGCTTCTGCAAAACTGCAGTGAATCTGATTTCTGCAAAAATCAGTAGAGCTCATTTAAGTATAAAACTCTACTCAGATAAGGAAACAACAAAAGAGGAGAGAAATGATGATCATCACTCTGAGAAATGATGATCATCACTCTGACTTTTAAAGGTCTTATAGAATCTGAACAATTATTTTTACGATTAATGGAGTTATCCACCAGTTTATTTGTCTGCCTGATATAAACACCAGTGAAGTTTGGAACACAGTCATAGCCTTTTGATTCATTGTTATTTATTTTTTTTTTATTTCTATAATTTATTATTTTGTACCTAAAGCATAAGCAGTGGTTTAATATAGATGCTATAAAAAAAAAAAGGGGCATGATAACACTTATGTATAACACACTAAATTAGAACATCTTCTGAAAATTATGGTTAATGCCAGTGAATTTAGAACAAAGATCAGTGTCACTGAATACAATATTTCAAATTACCAAGCATACAGACCTGTAAGAGAAATGGCAGTAAATTCAACATGGTTGAATGACCAAGTTTGATAATGATTTGAATAGTTTTTATGTAAAGATGCTGTGAAGTCTAGCTTCATTTTTATTATGAGAAGCAAGCAATTCGTATTTTTGACAAGTACTTTCATGTGGAAAGAACAGAGGAGAAGAACAAGCTTATGATGACTGTTGATGAGTTTAGTCTAATGGTAAGAGAGAAGGACAAGAGAAATAAACAAAATGATACAGAAGACATGAGGACACCTGGTATAATCACAATAAACTTAGCATAACCTTGCATACAATTTGTAGGAGTAATAACACAATTGGAAGTAGAAAAAAAAAAAGAAATAAAAGCATTCACCATCTGTTGAAACGCTATAGTATCGCAGTGATCTGCGGCCATCCCTGCAGAGCAAGATACAAACTCAGGACAGCAAATTCTGGTATGCATGAATATGTTTGTAGGCTAACATGAGTGAGTTCTGTTTGTTTTGTCTATACAAGAGAGTTTGTCAATTTTAAAATCACAAACAACGGATTCTCCTTTAATAAATTATGGTATTATGTTTGCTTTAAAAAAATCCTTATAGATGATCTTAGAAGCTGCATTCTAAAATACAAGAGCCTATCCTTAAAAGAAGAACATTTAATTTTTTTTCTTTTGTTTTAACAGTGTCCTTAGAGAAATTAAAACAACTGAATCAAATATTTCTTTTATCTTTTTCATTTTGGATTTTGCCTTAAAAGAAAAATGTCTTTTTTTCTACTTATTTGCAGAGGCAGTTTCTTTCAGTCAGTGCCCTGTAATTAATGGGTTCAAAACTAATCAGAGACATAAAAGACTTTAATGATAAGTTAAAGAGAAAGTAGAATGAAAGAAGGGTACAATCATAATCCTTAAATGGGTTTATATGCATTTCAAGATAGAATTTTAATAAATGGATTAGCTTAATTGATAAGGATGTGATGCTTTTTGCACTTTTTAGATCTAATTTAAGGAGATGAGTCTTGGAAACATACCTGTTAATCAACTCTGTTAGGCATTCATGAGTAATCTTCCTTGTCTCTCCCTAAGGACTACATTTAGAAAGTGAGTTTCTGCTCCTTATTTAAACCATTGTAGCAGCATGTTAGCTGAAGTGCTCTAATCTCTCATGCTTGAAGGTTTGTGACACTAAATGACAAATGGGAACCATGCAAAGCAATGAAGCAAAGATGAGAGTAGCTGCCAAATCTTTGACAACCTGTGATTATGCATGCACTGCTCTTGCTTATAGATCCTGAAATAATTTCAGTAACATCTGGCAGTGAAGTGGACTAGATCTATCAATTTATTCTATCGGAGAAATTTGCTAAATTCAGTGGCATACATGGCTATTAAGATTTATTTTCAGCAGCTTTAAAAATCAATTTTGCCTTAATAATTCTGGCTATGGTTCACTAATTTATATTGCCTGCTTAGTTCTTTGCTGCTATGCTGACACTTAAAGGGGTCAGAGTTTCCTACCCATTCAAGCAGAATACCACTTATTCTTGTAACTATTTCAATAATTTGCATTTCAGTTAATTACTAGTAAATCTTTGTTATTTGGTACATGGAATTATTTATTTGGGGGCAGATTTGAACCTATGTTGTGTGTTACCTACTCTGATTACTTGCAAGACTAAGTGCAAGTTTGTCTGGCCCTAATTAAATGATTTCAAAGTTTATTAATGAATGGACTTACTGGCAACAATCTTAAATGCAAATAATTTTCTGTTCTTCAAACAAGTAGGGTTTTCAAAGGAGGACGGTAGTTTGGCAGAAGATTAAAATTATGCTAACATTAATTAAAACTTGCTAACATAATAACTACTGGAACAAAAGAAATAGTTTTGGGTATCTTGTATTTTATACACTATCAAGGAAAAACATAAGGGAGAGATTGTTGAGTTTGTTCATTCCTGAAAAAAAATTCGTCAACTACTTGGTTTTAATATCCAAAGTGACAATCAAAAGATAAAATACCACAAATAAGAAGTCCAACTAGTTCTGGCTCAAGGAACCTGTCTTTCATACCTCATACTTGATATTACCTTAGAGATACTCTCCAGCCTGCCCACACTGCAATCCATCTCTACTCCATTCTGTCAATTCAGTAATTATCACTGCATAAAAATGTAATAATGCAGGAGAAGAGGCCTTTTCTCCAAAGAATTTTTATAAGGATGCCATAAGTAATATATGGAAATTATAAATTTTTTTAGAAACTAAGCAGGATGTAGGGATGGATGCCACCTCAGTGTAATGTGCTCAGCTCTGTCTTTCTGTTGTATCATATGGTAAAGGAATGCAGTCAACTCTTTCCCCTTTCTTCCTCTAATTATTTAGTGTCTGCGTAGGAAAACAATATAGTATTCATCCAGCAAATGTCAGTTTTCCATACAAATTCCCAAGATATGGACTTATACAGATATGTTAAGGACTGAACACTTGGTTTTCTCTGTTTAGTTTTCTAAAAAATATGTGTTACAGGGATGTTATAGGCGAGGTGGTAACTAAAGTTCATACAATCATGTTTTTATCTGTTAGAGGATATTTAGGAGATCTCAATCCCTTTCTGTGAAAAGCCTTATCACAACATTCATGCATCCTTACAATGAGGAGAAACAAAAGTTTTGTCATTGATCTGAGCTAAAGAGTAAAAGTGGTTCAAACGAAGCTCCTTTATACTAGTACTTACTCTCTTCTCCCTTCATTTTCATAGCAGTGACCCATCTCCCTGAATGACTTAGTGTTATCCCATCATATACTCTTTTGATGCCTGCCTTTGTGACTCAGAGTTTTATGGTTTTCCAAGACATTAGGGAGGCTGCAACATGGGGTGAACACAGGAAGGCATCTGCACAGCAAGAAGTAGGCTATATGAGGCTATGTTTTCCTACTGTTCCCCTTGCACTCACACAACTCATGACAGAAGACAGCATTGTTCTACAGAAACAGTGGCTATTAGTAAACGTAAATGTAAATTTCAGGAAGACTTTTCTGCCTCTGAAGCCAGCTATGCCATGGCTCTGCTTGTGTCCACACACCTGCCCAATAGGGTGGCTGAATTCTGCCAAAGGCAGACTGGTTGTTGTGGTCCCTTGTTTGACCTTGTCCTCCACTGTGTCAAGAGACGGCTCCTGGCTTGGGTCAAAGCGTAGCTCCAAATCTTTCTGAGTGTGTAACAGCTCTGAAGGCTCAGCAGTAACTCTTGGACCTGAGTCTTGACCCTGTTCAGCTTGGGATGGTGATTTTGTCCTGTTACAAGTAAACAGGTCGGAATAGTCACGCAGCACTAATAATCTGAATAAGTGAACATTCTTTGGTATTGACTTTTTGGGCTCTTTTCCCCTCTTTCGAACTGGGCTATAAATGTTATGCATATGTAGTCTTATCAGAACATTTAAGGCATATGAGTTCAGTATACCCACCCCTCACAATAAATTCAGGAAAATCATTCAACCAGGATTTGTACTTTTTCTAAAGAATAGTGTAATTGGTGCAAGGCTCTAAAATTCTATACCTGAAGTATAGATATATGTAGACTGAGTTATACATAATAGCTCCTTACAAGGTATTTGTACTTTCAAAAATGAAAAACAACTTTTCTGTGAAAATTCAGGTTCTATTCCAGATGCTGACAGGTTTGCGATACCATGGAATTTCATAATAATCTCCTTATGCTGCCTGGATAATATAGCTATTACCCTGATTTGACATGTGTCAAAATATCCCTATAGTCTCTGTCATGCTGCTTAATACACCTCCAATGACAGGCTGCCTTGGGTCTTCAGCAGCATGAGTGAAGAATACTAAGTGAGCATCATGCCAGCTCCTAGTTCTGTAAAGGTTAAAGTGTGACATTTTTTATAAAATTCTAATATATCATCATAATTAAAAACTATTGCTACTTAAACTTGTTTAATAGTAATGGTAACAACTATAACTTGTATGTACATAAGATTTTAAGAATATAAAACTTTTTACAATGTTTTACACTCAAATCAAGTATTTTACACTCAAATCAATATTTTTAGAAGTCACATTTCCCCAATATCAGAATTTGACCATCCACTACGGTTTTGGTTTTCAGCTGCAACATTAACACCAAATTCATTATTTTAGGAAGCAAAAAGAAAAACATTAACTGCAAAAAAGTTATATTATTGTTGAATATAAAAGCAGGCCAAATCCAAGAATTTTCAAATCATGTCAAGTTTGAGGTCAAAACCATAAAATCTGTCATCATTGCAGATTTTTAATTCACAACATAAAGTAAGTTGCAATGTGTCTGACCGGTCTCGGAAATCCCCCCCAAGATTTGCCTTTAGAAGAGACAACATTTTCCTGCAAATAAAATGCAAAAGAATGTCAATTTCCATGAGCTCCACAAAAAACCAGTGTTTTCACAAATTGAAACAAGAGGCTTGGTTTGGGTTTATATGCAAAGTTATCTTTAGATATCTCCTCATCGTAGCATTCAGAAGTGATTTATCTTTCTAGAACTCATTGAATATGATAGATTGGGACAATGATATTATGGTCTAACAGCTGGACTCTCTGCATGAAACAATTACTGCTAGTGAGAAAAGAAGTGAGCAATTGGGTAAAAGCCTAATGGAGACAGAAGGGAATGTTCTCAACCCAGAGGTAATAATAGAGGGCTATGATTTAATTATTTCTAAACAGAGTAAAGCTAATAAATCTTCTAAATCTAAACTAGACTTGATTAAAAATGAATTACTGAGAAAAAAAATTTAAATTTTAGGGGTTTTGATTCAGTTTTTCCAGAGAGAAAACACTTCATATTAACATGAATGCCAAAAGTATTTAGAACTCTTTTTCATTATCCCTCAAATTCATGTTATTTTTCTCCTGTTAAGGAGTGAAGTTTTGTGTTCTCTCCTAGTACAAAACCCCCAAAAAATATATTTTGAAATTCTAACTTATCATTTACCTCAGTAAAAAATATGACCAAAATAATGAAAGACTCAGAATCTAAATATAGTATTCAATCATACTGTCAGAATTTTTGCATGCACATCCTCATGACCAGCTTCTCACAGTCTTGTGAATGGATCTGGACAGCTAATCTTATAAAAAATCATCACTTTTTGGATACTCCAGGAAAAACAAAACAAACCCAGGAATTTAAACAATAAGGTGCAGGGCCTTATTCCACATTTTTAAAGAAGATGTATTGCATGAATTATACAAGATAATGTTCTAATGAAAATATTTCAAGGTAATAAAAATAATAACAAAAACAGCAACATGAATTCTGTCCTTCATATCTTTAATACTTAAAACTCCATGAAGTAATTGCATTAGAAAGGTTCTTGTATTGACAGCAGACTAAAAAAGTTTGAGACAAAGAAACAAAGTTTTTTGAAAGAGTTGTTCTACATAGTTTCTTTGATGTCATATAGAAATGATTTGCTGCAAATTTTTTTATGTAACAATCAATTTGTCTTGTGAGATGTAAATTACAGAAGTTCTTGCATGCTATTACTGTTTGTGATAAAATGGAAAAAGGAAAAAGAAAAAAGTTAAAAACCCAGAAAAATTTGAAAGATAGTTTTATAATAATCAACCTTATGATGTAGCTATTGATAATAAAATGAAAGTGACCTTTGGATTTGCAATTGATAAGCAAAATACCTTTTGTTCCTTGGATGAGCACTGGGTCTTGGAAGACAGAAAACATTTTGTGGCTCTTCAGATATCAGACAACAATGGTGTATCTATCCCTGAAATCTTTCAGAAGTTAGTTTATGCAACTAGCTTAGTAGCACCTTCTCCTAAATTTTTCTCTCCAATCCAAAGGGATGCGGACTTTTGAGACAGAAAAAAGAAATCAGTTTGTGGAAGAAATGGAAGACCTCTGTACCTGTCACTTTTTCCTGTTGCATGTATCTCTTCTCAGTAGTCCATTCACAGTTTTATCTAGTTAAATATAAACATAGACATTCAGAGAGTCAGCAAAACTTTATATCTACCTGCCACGAAACTTGGAGAACTGTAGAGTACCAGAATTAGTGTTACTAATAAATTTTAAAAGATGCTAAAAAGGAGAAACTCTGAAAACAAGTAATTGTTAATATGCAAAAAAATTCCTTAACACACATACTGCATAGAACACCTGTTCAGCTGCTAGAGGTTTTTTGCTTTATCTGAGCATATGGTAACTAATCAACAGTCAGGAAAAGTGGGAATGAAAAAAAACCAAAACTACTGGCAGTTCTGAAAACACTAAGTAATGCTACATAAGTACTGAAATGCAAAACAGTTTATCTTATAATTATTTGGGTTTTCTTTGAAACATAATATATGTTTCTATTTTTTCAATATTTCATATACTTAATTTTTACCCTCTAGACAAAAAAAAATCCAAAAAAACCAAACAACTAATAAAACTCCATAAAATTCTTTCATCCCTAAAACAACAAAAAAAGACTTTTTATAAAAAATCAAGAGCCAAATGTAGACTACATAGAGGTTCAAGCACTTTTATAAACACACCTATAGAGTTAAATTTAGTAATGGCATTTGGTATGGAAACATGATTATCACCAATACTGTTTGAAAGCTGGAGACGCAAAGGTCTTGCTTCTTTGTTTACAGCATTTCACATGCTTTTGTACAAACTACAATAGGAGTGATAGCCTTTTTTGTTGTTGTTGTTGTTGTTGATTATGAGAGATATTTAAGTGTAAACTCAATTTTTTGAAGTACAGAAAGATACTGTGGGTGCCTGCATGGCCACCACTCTTGAGTGGCCTGTATAGCAGTAGTGTAAAGATAGGCTGTGAGTGCAGACACTGCATGTAGATTGAATACAGAGAACTGTCTGGAGGGTGTTTGCTCCAGGTGTTTGCTTTCCTATTTAAAGAGGAAGATGACCACAGAAGGATTAAAGGGTAACCAGGGAACTTCAGAGAGACTGAAACAAAGAATGGGTCAGCTGGAAAAGAAGTAGAAAAGAAACACAATAAACTGTAGCAAGAGGAGAGACCCTGCAATGGAAAGAGCAGCAGCCATAGCCTTGGGTGGCACTGTGGAGAGTTTTCTTGCAACGTTGCAAGTACATTTTAAGTATGTGAATGAAGCAGCTCTGAGCTGTGAAAGATACCAGACCATTTCCATATGTTTTCATATACTGACCCACCTTTATGAACAGAGCTGGAGAAGTCAGAGCATTTATGTGCAGAAGTCTGACTTTGATTTTTTGTTAGAAAAATATGGTTTTTCTTTTCAGAGATACATAGACTAAACAGAAATAGATCAGCTAATGCACACTAGGAAAATAGGAAATTTCAAATATTTTTGGTTGAGATTGAGAGCTTGATCATGTATTAAACAGCTAGATTAAGACTATGTGAGAAACTGTCCTTAATGCTGAGAAACTATAAAGGTTTCTTCCTCAAACTGAAGAAAAAAAAATTGATGTTATGCTAATTTTTGAGATTAAAGGTCCAAAAGTAATCAGAAATTTACAGTTACTGGGATCACAAAGAAAATATCATAAAGAACTAGATGACATCAATATTCACACTCTATCACCATCATCTTATAATTTAGTACGGTAAGAAAAAATTATATAAAATCTGAACCTAACTTACTGCTTTCCATATTCTAGTATCTAAATTAAAATAACTGTAAAAGATTTTTTCTGGATTCTTGAAGAACTGAAAATTAAGACAATAATTTTAATTTCTGAGGTAATCCATTCTCTAAATTTGGTACAAATTGTTTTCATTCACATAGAAAAAGCAAGTAAACTTATGCAAATTAGCTGAGAATTAGTTCACTAATTCATAAAATGGAAATGAAGTTTCTATGTCTTCTTCTTAATTTCTCTTAGAAAAATGGAAATATTTCTGGAATTCTTATAAAATATGTATAATATGATTAGATTTCAAAAAAATAAAATGAAGTTTTTTTAAGTTAAAAATATTATCCTTTCAATAACATTTGTTTCCATAAAATTTACCAAAACAATAAAGGGAAAACACTCATTCCATTTGAAAAAAAAACAACATGAAGGAAGCTTATCCTTTATGTAACAACCTCCAATTTCCCCAACAAGCAGTTTAAAAAAAATTTTTTAAAAAATCTATTTTGTTTGGTTCAAATTGCAACAAGATAAGGTTATCTACTGAAAAAAATAATTTTTAAATGCCAAAACTGATATTAGTTTCACTTACATTCTTCATTTTGAAACGTTACATTTTAAAGTTCTCTTCTCTGAGCTTTACCTGACCATCTAGGCTCAGCTAATTTTGATACATTTTTCAATTCTATCAGGTATAAATATCTTGACCAGTACTGAAACATAATGTTACATAGGATCATACAGAACCTTTCTGTTCTTTTGTTTTTGACAGAAACAAAAGGTATTACAACTCATCTAGTTTCTGTGCTGGCTATATTTGTGCTAAAAACCTCAAACTTCTTAATAAACCATAATTTTCTTAAAATTCATCTGCGAATCTATAATAATCTTATATATATCTAATGCTCAGTAATTAAGTACTTATTTATCAATTCAAAAGAAACATGGAAAACTGAAAACAGAAAATATCCAGCAAGAAATATTAAGATGATATAACATACCAAAATATGCCCCACTTATGTGGTATATGATTGTTTGATGCAGACTGTTCAGATTTATTTTTCAAAAAAAATTTTCCAAACAAGTAATAATGAAGTGCTCAAATTTTATTTAGATGGAATAGCTTTGATGGTTGGTTTTTTAAAAATATATCTGACAAAACCAGGACACAACCAACATATTTGGTACCATATCAAGCTAACAATTCTATTTAGTTTTTTCTGTTTGTTCATAACATACATTATTTGAGATGAGTTAAGGTGCTTATGTAGTCAGTCACTGCTCAAAACGTATTTTTGGGGGGCTGTGTTATAGTGCATTGCTCTGTAAAGTGTAGAACTGGTACGTAATATTTCATTTGTTTGGGATTTTTTCTGGCAGAAAACTATGTTTGCAAGAGTGGTGTACCTTGTACTAATCTTGTAAGGTCTCAGTAGTAGAACTTGTCAAACTTATTGTCTAGGCTTTTCTTGGCCTGCCAGAAATTTTATTTCACTTTGTTAGCTGGATCAGTTTTAAAATGAAATTTATGACCTAATTTGTCTTACTTTTACATAGGATTTTTATAACTAAATTTAAATTAATACTAGTAAGAAGTAGCTTTTTTTGTGTAGAATGAAACATTTGTGCAGTGCCATGATATAGAGTAGAGTATAGGGATGGAATGAGATCAAGGTGTTGGAAACTGGAACACAGGCATGGGATGCTGTGTGGGATAGACATGGCATGGCATCATAACAGCTGGGCACTGGAGGATCTGCATCCCTATGCCTGCAGCTCATCAGCTGCAGAAATGTCAATTTAGGGAGTCGAGCACAACCAGCTACAAGGGTAAGAGAAAACAAAGAGCTTGTGTCTGGGGTAACTCACGCTCCATATAAATTAAATAGAGATTTAATGTAGTATTTTAGATCAGTAAAGAATATACAAGGTATAGAAAGGGTAAGGAAGAATACAAATGCAAGTGGACCCTAGAGTAAGGAATAGGAAACCATCAGTATTAAAGTTGTACTCCTCTGGTAAAAAACAGAATGTTGTGATGCTCCTGGCCACCCTGATCGAAACCAACTACCATGGTATGTGACATGATACAACAGTAGATCAAGATGCAGATACTATGAAATCTGAACCTTTAATTTTCTTACTTATTTCTCTTTTCCTTTCCTTTCTCTTATATCAGGACTAATAATATTTCTTCGTTTTGACTGTGAAGTTTTCATCTACACTTAGCAATAAATCCCAGGCTTGTGAGTTTCCTTTTACCTTTAGCAGGATTTTGAATGCAACAAAGGAACAAAGGAAGTCTGTAGTCTCAGGGTTGAATGGATCCAGTTACAATCACAGTAAAATACAAGAAAACAGCTTCACTGTTCCACAGGTCAGGTTTGAAAAGGAGGAGCTTTCTAATAAAAAAAAAATTTCATGTTATCATCTGAGAAATAACCTGTAGCTAAAGTTTTATAATAAATTTAAAACTTAACTACTGAAAAAAAAAGGGATGCACATATTGCCCCCAAAACCTCCACCAAACAAACCTGAGAGAAGCCAGGACTGCCTGGCCAGAGTTCATTAATTCTGTATTTTTGGGGAGAAGTGACAGCAGCAATATATGTCTAGTTATATCTATCCTTATGTAACTGAAGTAGTAAATAATGTTCTTACATTTGAAATAACTCACAGTGACAAAGGTGTAGGCCAAGATTCTGCTCACATACTTGCATGTGTCAATCAGATGTCAGGCTATTTAAATAAATGAAGTTGCACCCATGCAAGTTCACTGTAATTGCAAGGAGGTAACATTTCCAGGGTTATGATTGTAGAAAGATGTTATGTTAAAATGACACAATTAATTTTCTCCTCTTCTCCCTGGTACAGCTTAGGGAAAGGTGGTGACAGCTCAGAGGTGGGAAAAGATGTGAC
Organism: Manacus candei; assembly: GCF_025592945.1. NCBI lineage: Eukaryota > Metazoa > Chordata > Aves > Passeriformes > Pipridae > Manacus > Manacus candei. The sequence goes on along the minus strand of NW_026138059.1, from coordinate 9,409,359 downwards.
GAGGGACAAGGGGAGGGAGGAGGAATGGCTGAACGTCCATCAGCGGGGAGCTCCTGTCAGCCACCAATGGTTTGTGCTGTAAATGGACAAAGTCAGGGGAGTAGGATTTGAAGGCCACACCAGGAAGAAAGTGGTAAAGCACAATGTTTAAATAATCCAATTAAAAGGGAGAAGTTTCAGGATTTTTGTGACAGCGGTCTGATAGCTAATGAGGGTCTTGGCCAAAAGTGACAGCTGGTTGAATCCAAACACTTGTCTAAAGAGACAGCAGGGGTACCCGGACAAACACACAGGCTGTTCTGAAGTATTTTAAAAATACTATTTGAAAGTGTTCAAGGTCAGGTTGAATGGGACCCTGAGCAACATGATTTAAAGTGTGGCCTCCCTGCCTTTAGCAGGGGGGAGCTGGAACTACATGATCTTTAAGGTAGGTCCCTTAAACCATTCTATGATTCCATAAAAATAAGTCAGCCCCGTTTCCTGAAGGTACAGTCTTGGTTCCTTCCAGCTTGTCCCAGTTGGCCCAGTGACTGCAGCAACTGCAGAAAGGCCAGAGCCCAGGGTGTGAAGAAAGGCTCTATCTCTGCATATCGTTCTGTACTTTAAGAAGAGAAATTCATCTTTTTGGAAAACACAGGGCCAGACCCACATCCCAGCTAAAGCTCCTGTATCTTGGTGAGGGCACAGGGATGGTCTCTGCTATCCAGAGCAAGCACTTTGTGATGAGGCAGTTAAAGGGCAATAAAACATAAGTAAAATAATCAGAAGAACTGGGATTCACACCTGAGGTGCCATAGAGATTAAGAGTGGCCTCAGTCCTCTAATCAGTTTTTATGCCAGTGTTCGCCTGCACAAGTTAATTAATTCAAGAGTAGGGAACCCAGGGTAGGTTAAAATAAATGAATAAAATCATGTTCCAATGACAGATGTTTCTGTATAGCCTAAGCAGAAGCTGAAGTAGTCAAGTTTTTTGACTACAGCTTCTTATCTTGATCAATTATTTTAGGAAAAACAATGCAGAGGAGTAATTCTGTAATGTATCATTAATTAAACTCTTAATAACCTATAAAAAAATGAGACTAATTTTCTAATGGCTTATTTTTGAACTTTGAACAATTCTGATAAAGGAAATAAATACAGATAATACAATCATTTATAAAAGTTTAAGCTTCGAAAAGATAAATATTTTTATTCTTTTAAGAATACTTTTTCCAGTGACCAAAAGGAACATTGACCTTTTTAACTTTTCCTATTTCCTGTTGAGTTGAAAAATAGAAAGCATTGATATAAGTTGTTTCAGTCAGAGAGTTGGATAAACAGAAACTGAAAGTGGGAATTGCTTTTATCAAAATGAGACGAGCATCTTTGCACAAAAAATACTAATTTAGTCAAATGATATCAGGAATCAAAATTAACATTCCTTTGAAAACATGTTTTTTGTTGAAAGATGTTTTGAGAGAGTATTTTAAATTATTTTAAAGCATACTGAATGACTTGATTTATTCTTACTACAAGGCCATGCCCATTACTATTTTATTCTGTAGTTTATGTCTGCTTGCTTTGAGTACAAACTTTACACTAATAGAAAATACCTGACAGAATCTGACCCATTATCTTCTGAGAAGTTCAATAACTGAGCTTAATTTCAGTGACATTCAGTGAATTTCAGAAATCCTCTTTCATAGTTCTCTTTGCCCCTACAGCTTTTATTTAAGTACTTTTTTCAGCTTGCTTAGTTTGCTTAAAATACAAAACATTGTAGGAAGCCACACAACACTGATTTGGGTAAATGCTATAAGAATTACACGTCTGTTAGTGACATTATGAATTGTTTATTGTAGTCCAATTCCTACAGAAGCAAGGTGCACAGAAGTTGGGAACCAGCATAATTTATATGCTCCCCAGCAAGTTAAAAAGAAAGCAAGCTCCTATTTATTGTAACAGAAGTAGAAGCAGGTATATTGTAGGTATTTTTTTTTTTATTACTGAAATTGCTGTATATAGTGACCCTGACTGACTAAAACAGAAGGTGTAAGGGTTTCAAGGAAATTGGAAAAAAAATTGAAATAGACTCCTTTATTTCTTACAAAATGTATCTTTTTGCTAAAAATATATTGCCTAACTTGAATAAATAGTGTACCCTTCCAGATACAATTTCTAATGGACTGAACTGAAATGGTTTACATGTTGCAAGTGAAAACTGCATATGTAGGTATTACACAGCTATGAGTCAGGCAATATATTTCCAGGGAAGTATAGGAGCTATTTTTTAACAAGAGAAATTTTTAATAAGGGATATATCTAAATTTATGCATTTATGCAAATTCAGATTTTTAAATCAAAAGCTGCCATCTTAAGTAACTCTGCATAAGACCTAGAAACCAGTGTCTGAAACCTGCCGTTCTGTGTACCCATGTCACGTTGGCAGGACTCGATCCCTCATACAGTGCCAGCGTGACAGAGGTAATTGTCTTCAGGGAAACAGACAAGATGTTGTAGCCCTTGCTGAGGAAAAAGGATCTGTCTCAGTTCTTTGTTTCTTCCTCCTGACAAAGATGCACTGACTCAAGGCTGGTTACCACAGTCCCTTCTTCTGAAGAGCCGGTTTTTGGCAATAAAGAGAAAATACCTATCTCTTTTAAAAAACTGTCTGGTGGTGACACAGGAATGCAAGAAGCCATGAAGAAAATCCCAGGAAATCTTCATGTGTTCTATTTCTGAATTATGTTTTATGTTTATAGCTTCCTACTTCAAAATACGGAAAATTTAGACTTACATGTCTACTTATATTCATTATACTTAGATGGAAATGCACATTTCTATAGATCTATTGGTCTAGCAGTTCAGTAATAGATACTGAATAAAGATTGATGGGTTCCTGTTCTCTGTACTATCACTACTGATGGAAAGGAAAGTTTCTTAGAAATCAGAAATGCTTAGCTTGTGATGCATAAGAGAAAACTTTAGCTGGATAGGAGAAGAAAAATTTCAATAACCATAAGGTTAGGACTGAAGTAAGTGCTCTCTCTGCTTTTGTAAAGGAAACCATACCTGGCACACTGCTTCCCTGCGGGAATGAGGCTAGTCCAGAACACACTGAGCCCTGAGCTTTCTGGTCTGCTGTGCTCCTTCTCAAACAGAATTTTTTGTGCTTTTAAGCAAAGATATAGCCCTGACCTACCTGCCCCACTGTTCTCTGAGCAGTAGCATGAGAAACAATTTTCTTGCACCTCCAGACTGTCATTCACTATCAATGATCCATATGACTAACATACGCTTGGATTTAACCCAGATAGAGAGAAGATAGTGGGTAAAAAATAAGAAATCAGGAGAATTTATTTGAAAGTTAATGTATTTAAATCATATGTCCACAACAAGTCAATGTTTGTGAGATCATGACTGAACTGCCACGGCTAGTTCTGATGGATACTGTAAAATGGATGGAAAAAGGAAAGAGCTGCAGTATGAGCCAAAATCTGAGAAAATTTTATTTCTTGTGACTTCTCTTTAGGATAAAAAAAGAGTAGTAAAGTATACAAAATGCTCTTACACCTAAATTTTTTCAGTAGCACGTTTTAAAAACGGACACTACTGAACTGTATTTAGCGTCAGAGCCTTAAAAATCATCTCATAGGAAAAGAATTAGTAGGAAAGGACAATCAGTTTGATGACTTCTGCGTAAGCTGCAAAGAAGCGTCACTTATTAGTACAAAAACTCATCTTTTCAATTGTTGAATCTAAATAATATACAAACTACTTAACAACAAAAAGCCTAATTGCCTTTATAAGGACTCCTTTAAGATGAAGAGAAAAAATCATTACCCTTCTGCAAAATTTGATTGTCTTCATACCAAGTATTTTATTTTTCCTGCGGAACTTAAATAACCAAAACCACCACATTGTCAAACACACTGTATGTGCTGCTTAGTTATATCAACCACAAAAATAAGGGACAAAATTCAATCTAAACCCAAAGAATTATAATTAGGAATTATCAAATTTCAGTAACCCACAAGATCTCTATGCTTTTTATACAAAGGAATAATAAAATTAACTTCAATTTCTTTAGTCAAAAAAGAATATCAAATAAATAATATTATTAGCTTGGGTTTTGTTTCATTGATCCATCAAAGTAATAGACACTGATTGATAATCTCTAATTTGCCTGTATAGGGTTATGTAAGAAATAATAAGGAATTTGTGAGGCATGCTTATCAGGCCACTTGTGTTTAAGAGAAAAATTTACTGTAAAAGATCTCCATTGTAAGCTAACATGATAGAAAAAATCAGCTATCTGGAAGACAATAGGTCCTGGCTAAGTCTTAGCAGTAGCCAGAGAGGAAGCTGCATGTCTAAGTTACTGTTTAATCATAGCTATAAGAGGTTAGAGGGTCCAGTTGCTTGTAATTAGTGCTCTAAATCTGCTTCTGAGGACCTGATTAGTGAACACATTCCTGTGCCGAGACCTTAACCAAAGCCTATGGAAACTCTTGCTATAAGGAGACCATTAATCAATTAGAAAGGGCAAAGAATGATCAGAGCAAGAAAAGAAAGTCAATAATGGACCAACTATCAGGATTTATTTCAAAATAGCAATGACAGTGCATAAGTGTAGTAATATAAATTGTATCAGAAAAGTGTTCGTGGTAGAGCCAGGGAATATTTAGCCTATTGAACATTCAGGAGAATATTGTTCATTTTATGAAAGTCATTACAGATTAGAGTAACCATTAATATAAGGGAGTTGTATCTGATAAACTAAAAGATTTCTTTGATCCCGCTTCTTATGTATTTACAGCCTTAAATTTTAACACTTTGAAGTATTTTAAAGGATCACCCAAAACCAAGGAATTTCCAGATGCCAATATCTGCTTGAGTGATGATTGGCATCAAAGAAATTTAATCCAAAATTTTTTATTTTTTAAAGCCCAAGAATTAAGCTTTAACATTTAAATATGGATGTAAATGCATTGATAAAATACTTTTTAAGAGCATTGGTATTTTTTCATAACAGGTTGCTTAGTTTTGAACATTCAGTGCTGGTGTTACATGCCAAAACAAACTCATTGCTAAAAGAAGTGAAGTAAGGACTCGAATCCAGAGCCTTCTTCCTGTTCTAATCATCAAGTTCTATTTCCATTGGCATTGTTTTATTTGGCAAATAAATTGTATTTTTTTTGTGTTATTTTGACACTGTAGAGTAACTATAATTCTGTAACTTGTCAAAAAAATACATTTCCATTCTTGAAAATCAAACTGTGTTGGGTTTTTTTGGGGTTTTTGTTTGGTTGGTTTTTTTTTTTAGCATTTATTCTCCTGATTTTAGGATATTTTAAGCATTTAGGAAATAGGAATAAGGATAATTTAGTTGCATATTCTCAATTGTTTGTACTCCTCTTGGCTCAAGACAGTAAAAGATCAGTCTTTTTCCCTCAATTTCCTTGGTGTCAGTGTGGGAGTGTGGGGTGAATAAGGGAAAGATAATACTTAGCTTTATAGTCTGTGTTTTAAAACAGTGTCTGGTGCCTTTGATAGGAGTAACTGTTTGTGAAGGTAAAACATCAGAAGGCAGCCTGGCTTCAAAGGAATGTGTTCAGAGCTTTCTGGAGATTTCCATTATGTATCTCAAACTATAAACTTAACAAGTAATGAAAACTGAGTCATCAGCCAGTTCTCAAAGTCTTTGTGTAAATGGTTACATTCTTTGAAACTGACAGAGTTACTTTGGAGCCTAACTCTACTCATGATATCAAAAACATTGAAGTCAGTTTGAACTCTTTCAAACTTTCACATCTATCTGTCTCACCACTGTTGTAGTAGAGAATTTCTTACTATCATCTAATTTAAACCTACCCTCCTTTAGTTTAAGGCCATTCCCCCCGTCCTATCACTACATATCCCGTGAAAAATCCATCTCCAACCTTTTTGTACGGGGAGGCTGCTCTGAAGTCTCACCAAAGCCTTGTCTTCTCCAGGCTGAACAGCTGCAACAGTCTCAGCCTGTTTTCATATGAAAGGTGATCCAGCCCTGCTCTGATCATCTTAGTGGCTCTTCTCTGCACTTGTTCCAATAGGTCTATGACCTAAACAGCTCTGTGACTGAAAACTTTTTGAAAGGAGTTCAGTGACAATGAGTGAAAGAGAATATTAATATGAAAAGAATGTGAATCTGAACTTCTTGATTTTGCCTTAAGACAGGTGCATTTTAGACTTTAGTGAAATTTTTGTATATATCTAAGTCTCCATTGTAAAGTAGGGCTCCATTTTAAGTGTCTTGACCAAGACAACCCTGTTGTGGTTATTGTTCTGAGAAGAAAGTGTTAGAGTAAATTATCAGTGCAAAAACATCTTGAGGGTTCATTCATGAAAGAGCAACCAAAACTCATAGTTGTTGAGGAATATGGTCAGTGCTGGTAGCTTGGTGTGCCAGCTGCCGTGCCAGCTGCAGATTCAACTCTGGGTTTTGGGAGCCCAAGGCAAGAGGCTGTAAACTGGCACCAAGCTTGGCATAACAAAGGGCATGGGGATCTGTTACCAATCAGGTGAGTAAACACTTGGAGACACAGCAGGACCCAAGGACCCTGCTGGAAGACCCCAGGCTTTTGTGCACTAAGACTGTGAGGATATAAAAACTCAGGATTTCCTTTGTTCAGGGTCCCTCCTCAGAAGCATGCAGCTCAAGCTGTTATATTTTTATTGCAGCGGAGCTGCCCATTGAGAAGGGGCTTTGGTCCTTAGCTCAGGTGGTGTGAGTGCCACTGCCAGAGTGGCTCCTGGATGGTCAGACAGGAAAGTTTCCTTAACACGACTTGTCTTATAATCATTATCGTTAGAAGTGTTGATTCAGTGTTATTGGAAATATTTGTCAACTTATAAAAATACAGATTGCTGATTTTAGTCATCACAAGTCCAAGGCACAGGCCATGGAGATGCCTCATTGTCAGAGGTCTTTTGCTCAGCTACATCAAAGTAACACTTGATGTATACTCCATGTTACAGAAGTAAAGGTTCTTCAGCTCTACCAAAACACTGACAAAATCTACAGGTTTTGATTAGTCTAGCTCACTGATTAGTCACTACTCAGTGACTGATGGGGATGACTCAGAGTAAAACCCATTTATCATCATTATAAGCACATGTAGAGTTAGGTGTATTCCCAATGCAGCATTTGACTCTGGATAGACTGAGTAACAGTTACCAGTTTCATACTATTTCACTCAATAAAAAATAAAAATTTTAATTAATCAGGAAGTTACTGTCAAACTACACCTGTCTGACAAAGCACCTGTTTGTGCTTTCATTATTACAAACACATTTAATCTCTGACAGTCTGCTCTTGAACACCTGCATTTAATTCAATAGAATTTTAATTTTATGTTAGACTCATGAAGTGTAGACTGATCATATAATTCACTCATATTTATCTGGTTGTTAGTTCTGATGAGAACCTAAAATGAAATCAATGTAGGCAATATCTATGTATAATTAAATATTAATAATGAAACAGTTACTTCGATCCAGGGACAGAAGAAATTACGAGAAGATGCAGAACTGTCTACATAAAATCTTAGTTATATGAATAAGGCAGACCTGGTGGGTCATGAAATCCAAGCCCCATCCTATTGCCAGCAACTCAGTGATGCAATTCTTTTAATAAATGGCTCTTCTGTTCTCCAGTACAGGGGAACTGAGATCTTGCACCCATTTTCCTACTATAAATTTGTTTTCATCTAGTATTGGTCACTTTCAAGAACAGAAGACATTCAATAAACTTACAAAATAGAAATGAGTAGATATGTTGATTCACAGAGCAGTTACAGAGCTTCAGTTTGGCCCACAAGTCAGTTTGTTCATAGTTTTCTATACTTTTGTGCATCAGAAGCCACTTCAATGCCTTGAAACTTCATTTGTCTGTGTAACACACAGTCATATTTACAGGTGGGATATATTTACAAGTGGGATATATTTCCACCTCAGCACAGTTTCACAAAAGTTAGACATTTAGAGGTTCTGTTTCTCTATAGGTAATGATTATAGACAGGTACCCTACTGAAATCCATCCCACTTGTGTGGCAATGAGATGGCTTGCTTCCCTAAGACATCACTTTACTATAGGAGCACAGAGAACCAGCCTAGAGTTGGGGTTTAAAGTTAGGTGATTTGCCACTCTCTCTAGTGCTTTGTCTGTGGCCACAAACCGAAAAGGGCACCCCTGAGAACTACACACAGACCTCAGAGAATTCACGTTGTTCCTTAAGGGCTGAAAGAGACCATTTCCAGAGAAGATGGCTTACACTGCAGAGTTGCTGTAACATCCCAGAAAAAGGTTTTGGCCCAGACCAACCTCATCTCCTGTACAGTCCTTAGCATCCACTCAGAATATATCAAAAGCTAAGACTTATCCTGAAGAGTAATTTTGATTATGGTCCCCTTGGTGTAAACAGCAAAGGAGTTTTATTTATGAATGTATGTGCACAACAGTTGGTCTCCAGGGTTTGCGAGGATTCTAGAACCATTTAGCTGACTAACACTGCTGCATTTTTTCCCATCCAAAGGTCTCTGGATTTTTGTTTTGTTCTGCTTGAAGTCTAGAACTAAATATTTATAATTTAAAAATACTTACATTTGGAATTAGGACAGAGCATATGACTTGACATTCTTACTGGATATTTTTTGCAGATAAAATCATTTTTTAAGACAGTGACATTGGCAATTGCATGAGATGATAAAAAGAAGTTTTAAGTTATTTTTCCATTCAGTCAAATATTGTTGACTACATTTCTTTCTCTTGGGAACAAATTTGCTAATTAAATCATGGCAGCAATGATATTGCCAACATTATGTAGGAAAAAACCCCTTAGATTTACCTCTTCTTCCCCTAAACTGCTTGGTGTTGTTAAATTACTATTCCTTAGTTAGTATGTTCCCTTGTACAATTACCTGATTAATCTTGATTGTGACTGATCAAGGATTATTTTTAATAAAATTGATTATGTTTTACTCAAAGACTGTAGATTTATTTGATCTTTTTAGAGCACCATGACTTCTAATTGACCCTGAGTTGTGAATTGCTCTGCTAACACTTATTATCTGAATTACTAACTGATGAGCTTTTCTTGGATTAATCTTTACGGTGATTTATTGCATACTCATGGTGTGATGCAATTGGCTACTCACAGTTTTTGACTTCTAAAGGTAAATTGCGGTCTTAATGTTGAGCACAGCATACTTTCACTAATAGATTCGTTAAATACTGTGATACTTGAAATATTTTTCTTTATCCACTTATATGTGATTTTTAAAAAAAATACTGGTTGCTATTTTTTCTTATTTAACATGCTTGCTTAAAATTATATTTTATCACCCCAACATCTCATGCTATTTGGAAGACTAGAACCCTATCCTGACAACTGTCGAGAAAAAAGTCAAATCTCATACATGCTAAATGATATAACACCAAAACTATGATGAGTGTGTGAAAAATCAAGGACATGGTGGTGCAAGTGTTCTATATCTTTTGCTTCACTACTGTTCAACACATTGTGCAAAAGATGAATCGGAATTTTCAGGGATCTCCAGACTGCCATGATATTTAATGACAAAACTGGCAAACCCTAAAAAGTGGAAAGAGTTGCAGTGAGTATCATCTTAGTAACAAAGGAAACCAGATCTTATAGAGTCGTAACAGAACCATTGTGCATAATTTATTATAATATAGTTGTTAAATACTCTTAATTTCCCGAGACACTTACCTTAACACCAACTTATAAGCAGCACATGCATTAATATGAAGGGTACAATTTACATCATCCTTATTCTTTTGCGGTCAATGTGATATACGGTGGGCTGATGAAAAACACATTAAAACCAGTCTCTCAATACTGTTTATCATTCACCAATGGCATGAATTTCAAGCCAAAAATCCTTAAATACCACTAGCAGTCTTGTGATACTTGGCAATTATTACAGTATTAGTGATTTATGAAATCCATCAGGGTAAAAATAGTTTTGTCTTGTTTAGTCTAGGCAGATGAAGATGACTGAGGGGAGAAAAAAGTCAGTGACTTCTCTTAGATTCTGGAATGGATTATGACTGGTGATGTTATTAGATTTAGACAGTTAAAATAGCTTTTCATATACTGAGCATAACAAAAGAAGGGATTGTGTTGATATCAAAGCTGACTACTGTTAGCAAAAGTTCAAATGTATTAGCATTCATCTCTGTCCTGTCATCTTAGCTTTTCTTCATCTGTGGTTTTGTGAGTGATGCTCCGAGTGGAGACTGAATTGTAATAAATATTTATATCCAAATCCAGTGCAGGTGATAATGCGAATATGTGCACCTTCGAGAGCTGTGAACAGAACATGTGTTGTACTTTTGAACTTTGTGATAAAAGGGCATAAGTGATTTAACTACTTTCAAAACCAGAACTGCAATTTTAAGGTCTTAATCAATGAGAACAATGGTTACACATTTTCTAAATTTAGGGGTTTTTTATTTTTTTTCCTAAATCATCCAGAAGCCAAAATCACAGTATTAGGTAATTTTTTAACATTCTCAGACACGCATTTCTTGGAAAACAGTGAGATATATACACCCAAAAATGTTGTCTATGCTTATCTATATGTAGGCAACAGCAGAGTATGGAAGTGGGATCTGGGCCAGGAAAATCTTGGTTTATTTTGGTACCAACGTAGGTAGTTCTACGCAGTATCACTGAACCCTGCACCAAACAGATTGCTGGACACTCTTCTTCAACCTCTTGTTTTGCTGTAGTGTGATTTCATAAGAGAAAAAAAATAAATTCTGGTTTGCTATTTTTACATGAACCTTTCACAAATGAAAAATGCCCATGAAAGATTTCTTTTTTACAAGATGCAGTACAAGGTGTTGTAGATCACTAAACAGAGAGGAAATACTTCCTTTTAAGACAGTAAAATTAAATACTCACGTAAGCTGAGTCAGTCAAAGTTCTTTTTCTCAATCTATACTTATATATCCTATAGCATTCTCAGTCTTATAGATCACCCATCTTACTAATATCAGAGCTTATAAAGCCCTTATGAAGCTACAGGTCCATCTATTTTTTACATAGACTCATGTTAAAAAGAAAAAAAAAAGCAGCCAAGAAATCCTTCACTTAGGACCACATCACTCACAATAGTGAATGATGAGGTTGGAGAAGAGCATACCCAGCAATCAGTGTGGGACAGGGTGGGCATAAGAGCAGTGTTCAGGGATGCTCCCCATGGACACACACAAGTTCTCCTCCCTTTTATAGACTTCCTGTCTTGAATTCCTCACCATTACTTTCCTGTGCTGTTATACTTGTGATGACTCCATAACCTCTCTTTCCTCCCAAGGAGTCCAGTTTCCCCAGGGACTTCCCAAGAACAGCGTGAATGAAACCCCTTCAGTCCCGAACTCCACATCTTTCTACATTAGATTTTCTTTCCCATATGTCACTGCCATGGTTCTCCTCCTGTGTTTCAATGGGCACCAGTGCCACCCTCCACCAGTTGCACTGACTGCTCCTTCCCCAAAGGGTGATCTGTGTCTCCCTTCAAAGGAAAAAATACAGTTCCTTTCCCTTCTCTGTCTATGACTTACAAAAAAGACCATTAAATAAGCTGAATTCAGCACAAATCCACCCAAAGAAATAAAATGAAACTGTATCCAAGGTACAAAAACTCTAAACAGATCTATGGTGCTCCTTCATAAGAGGAGCATAAGAGGACATAAGCAAGTATATTCAAGGAAAGCCTGGGAGCAGCACTAAGCTCCATCTACTCACAACATATATGTTAAAAAATCAACTGTTGACACCAAATGACAAGGATAGCTGTCCCTATTCACCTTTAAACTGAAAAATAGAAGCTGATTTCTAACAACTGGAGGAACAAGATTCCAGAAGTCTTTCAGCAGCAGAAGAGAACTAGAATACAAAGGTAGAACCTGGTCAGTTAATAAAAGTCATTCTGTGACAGATTTACCTGCTGGAGATGAGAACACCACATGGTGATTTGGGTGATCCCTTCCACTTCTGCACTGCATTCTGTTCTTCATTGTTTGGATTTTCTTTCTCTTTTGAGTTCCTGCATTCTGTCAGGCAAATCCTGTGTCTTCTGTCTCTAACACCCCAAGTACAAATTAGTGTAGTATAAATAGGAGTGATATTCACCCTTGGAGTACATTAAATACAGTGTAAACTTCTCAACAGAATAGATACATCAACCCTTTCTCCCTTTTCTTAATAGTAATATAGCTGCATGATAAGTAGAAGAGTAAAGGAAAATATAGTGTGCACTTTATGTTGCTGGAGGCAGAATAAAGAGATTTCTCTTTACATAGGTTTGATGGGAACTGCTTTGAAATTAACCATAATAAACAATGCAAGTATCATCTGGTGTTTTGAGTGTGCTGTCAAATAGTGGATGTTCTACAGGGTGTGCATAAAAGAATAAGATAGCATAAAATTTTACCTAGAAAATGGCATAGATAAAGTTAAAAATAGTAATAAAAAACACAGTACTGAAAACAAATCAGGCAAGTGATAAAAGTAAACGATAAAAATACTCCATAGTAAGCTAGTTGCAAAAAGACCATTAATAATGGATATCTCTGGAAGTTTTGATTTTGAACTTGAATTTTTTAGAGACTGGTAGAATTAACAAAGAATAATATCCCAAATAAATTAAAAAACCAGGAGAGAATAAACCTGTGCTGTTCAGCTCTTTCTATTACAAAGACATTTATTGTTTTACTGTCCCATTAAAAGGCAGATGTCTTTTGCTGAAAGATGTGTTTTCCAGATCTGGAAGATGGTTTGTATGCCTTTTCTTCTTTAATGGACAAGGAGGAGACCTACTTTCTTTCTCTCTGATTAGGAAATTCTCAGAGCAAAGCATTTATCTAGTTGTCCTATCAGCTTCTGCCTTAAGAAAAGGGAATCTAGAGAAGCATACTTTGAGACAGGTGAGTATTTTTTCAAGATCAGAGGTAAGCTTGTGTGTTCCTCATTCTCCTCTTCCTCAATTATAATTTGCATTTATCTCTTAAAAATCCCATCAATTTCAATGCTGACATGAGATTAGTACAGCAATCAGTTCTTTTTTTTCCCTACTACTTCAAATATAGCTTTTTAAAACAAATATCATGGCCCATTATGTATTTCACCAGTGGGGCTAAACTCAGGACTTTAAACTTTCTTATGATCAACTATGTGTTTGTGGAAAAGCAAATTAACAATGACTGTAGAAATACATTGACTTACATTACAGTGTCCAACCAGTTAATCTGTTTGCCCTATATGAAGAAGGTGCATAATGAGTAATTCAGTAACAATTATGGTTATTTGGCTAGTTTGTTATTTGCTCTCCTCCTATTGCTTACCAGCTCCTGAAACATTATATAATCTACTGCCTTCACTTTAATTCGGCTTTTACTGAATTCCATAACAAAGAGAGCAACTCTTTGCCCAAGGGGTTTTCTTTGTTATATTTTCTTATATTCTTTCATGTCTACTTACTAACATTGTTCAGCCTTAGTGATAATAACAAAGCTCGGCTATATGTCAGAATATAACTTTTCTCTCAAGGATTACTTTTGCATCCCCCAACAGTATCACTTGGGTTCATTATTCTTGTTTCACCTCAGTGTCACTTGCTATCAAACTCTTGGCTACATTTCTGAAATTGAATCAGCCCGAGGTGAAACTCTGTTGCAGTTCGAGGGGTTTCTGGGGGGTCACTGCCGGCCGCTCTGTGAAGGTTTTTGGGGCTGGAATCACCGTCCCCCCCGCACCCCCCCCACTGCCTGTCCCTCGTGGCAGGGGCAGGCAGGGGAGGTACCTAAGCCAAGAGACAGAGACCACGCAGGGAATCCAGCAGCGAAGAAGAGCCTTTATTCAAATTTCCTGCAGCTTATAAGGGCTGCTGGGCCAAAGAGGGGATTGGCCATTTGGCTAGCCAATGCAAGGAGACAGTATAATAACTATGGCAACACAGAAACCAATGGTAGACAAGTGAGTTAACAACTTCCAAACCCCAGCAAAACTCTACCATAGTGTTAGTGTTATTTTCCATTTTTTTCTCTTCTGGTTGAAAACACATTTCATTTATTAACCATATAATCACTGGTGATGTTTTTCACATCACTGTATTACATGAAGAGCGGCCTGTGTCATATCTGGATTGTGCAGTTTTTTATTCACAATATTTCCTGTTTAGATTATCAATATTTTTTGATCACTTTCTGTGAAAATTTTATAGTATTGATTACCAAAGTCCCCCTGGTAAAAGTTATTGTCAGGGGGTTGTCAAAAAAGTAGACATTAAAAAGATAGGTTATAGTGACAAATTTCTTGAGCCAATGATCTCTCTGGGGATTGTATGTAGTGATACTGGAAATCAAAGTTACAGACTTTATTCAAGAATAAAGCCAGATAGCTATTTTCACAAAAAGACCTGCTTTGCAAAAAAAAACTCAGGAAGCGGAAGAATGCCATTGCCAGCCTCATACTTTTTGCATACTAAGTGAAATAGGTAGAACAGAGCCAAAGATAATTGAGTCTAAATATTTTTTCTGCTAAAAGAAGAAGCTGTAAAATACAGATACTCAGTATCCTGTGCTTTTTACTGGCTTGTTCATCCAAAGGATGATAACTAGTTATATCAATGACTTCAGGAGCTCAAGACACAAAAGTCTGTGTCATAAAACAAGATATTTCAAAGTGGTAGATGAACTCTGTGAATAATAATTTTTTACAATGTGTGTGTTTCTAGAAAATCTCATGAATAACATTCAAATCCACATTTTTACAGAATTTTATGAGTAACATTAATGTTGTAATATAACTTGGAACAATCAGGTTAAGGTGGAAATTAAGGAATATTTCAGTTTTCCTTATATGTTTGGGAAGTCCATTTAAATGTGTTTCAGAGATCCAGAGACCTTTAGGACTTCATGTGATCATGTCCTGAAATGACATGTACCCTATGCATACTGAGCCCTTGAACTCATTTTTATAGCTTTTCCTGTTCAATCTCTGTTTTATCAGCATCCTCTTCAAATGGTTTAAGAAGGCTCTGTTGGTAACAATCTATTATATTGATCCTATCAGCATTGTTTACAAATGGAGGACTATCTCCCTAATTGTTTCCAGCTTGTTTATATGTGCAGGGTCACACTGGAATTTCCATGAATTGTTTTCATTCCAGAAAAGCAGCCTTCTATCTTTTCTTGGTGCCTATGCTCACAATTTTCTCTCGCTCAACCTTATCCTCTTAAAATTGACTTTTCTTTCCCAAGTCAACTCAGTTCCTTCCACTGTGAATGAACAGAAATGGTTACCTACAGAAGATGGTCAATTCATTGCTAACATACATGATTCTTCTGACTACAAACCTGCATTTTGAGGCAGTTAATATTAGCTAAGATTACTTACCTTGCAGGGAAAACCTAGAACTAAGTAGTTTTGCATTGGCCTCCATTGAAATGAGTTTGTTTGAATGAGTCCAACTTTCCAGGCAATCTCACAGACCAGTACAAGCAGAGCAGTACCCTTACCCACAAAAACACCAACATCACTCACACAGACATGAGCAGCACAGACTGCCTCGTCCTTTCCAGCACATTAGGTGGAAGTCTCTGGTGACAGACCCTTATTCTCTGGAGTCCATCAATCAGAGACCTAAGTGTTCTCATTTTTGTTATTGTTTTCATTCTCTCTGATTAGGGTTTATATAACTTAGTGTTCAATTTAGTAGTTTCCCAGTCTCTTGAATTTGTTTCTTGGTTGAATAGGTGTTTACTAGATACCCTCAAAACCCTTACATCCTCAAATGTCCTTACATTTCAGATATCCACCTGTTCTTTATCTTACATATATACTTAAAATCCTGCTATGATAAGAAAAAAATACCACTTTTTCAGCATCTTTCATTTGAGAATCTCAAAACATTTAATGAAAAATAATGAATGAATAAGAGAACTAAGCCATGTAACATCCTGTGATGCAGACATCCCATATCTGAAAGGTGAAGAAAAAGAAAATCAGTTTTATCTTGTCTGAATTCATCTGAACTCAACAGAATACAAATGGTGTGAATTTAGCATGAGAAGTCAAATTTATGAAGATTTCCCAGGTGCCTAAAACCTGTTAGATTCCTTGGTAATCACATTTACATGTGTGCTTGTGCCACATTCCTGAAAGACATGATTTAAAAATAAGACTCCCATAACACCTACTATGAGTAAAAATTATACTAGAAAAATCTCAGTTCTTACCTTTTTTTTTTCACCCTTTCATGGACTGGATTAATTGCTTAGACTTTGAACATGTAGGTGTGGAAATTTCTTTCTATAAACCAGAGTTAATTCCCAAGATGTTAAAGATCATTTTGAAAGGAGAGCATTGACTATCCTGAAACCAGCAATTATTCACAAAGAAGTCTGTGGACCTGAAATCTGCCATTTTATGAAAATTAGGAAATGCTTTCTCCAAATTACACAGGTGAAGCTGACAGCCTGGCAGCTAAAGGGCATAGTGACTTATTTTTGTGTAAAAAATAACTCACATCTGTCACACTGGCGTACCTGGAAATCTATTGTATCATTGCTGGCATATATTAACTGCTTAATATATGCCTTATGTCTCAGGTAGGTAAACAAGAAAAATAATGGGAGTAGAGGAAAACATAGGAATTTAGCACTTAGTTATTAGTATAAAGGTTCAATGCAAAGCATTATAGGAAAATCACTGTGTGATAATGGATATAAATTATCTTCAAGTTGAAAAAATTAACTTAAAAATACTTTTGAGCAAATGACTTCATATGCCAAGTCTGAAAAATGTACTCAGAGCTAGATTTAGTATCCACTGAAGTAGAATTATTTCCCCTCGGTGAACACCAGATAAAGCAGGAGGGAAGGGTTGTGGGAATTGTTTAGGATAAAGTCAAAGCTCACATAAAACTGCGGAGGTAGAGCACAACTCAAATCTGCTTTGCAGTCCAGTGCCAATAACATTCTGGTTTGTTTTGCATATCTCCATATATCCTTGAGACACCTGGAAAAAAAAGTAAATATGCAATGGAAAAAGTCTTATTTCTGAAGCAGCCAAAAAGCCTGAAAAATATAGAAGGCAAGATCTGTGGGTTTGCCAGTGAGTTTGGTTTGAAGAAATTTAGTGGTGTCTTCAGATTTATTGATGCCTAGTCACCAGTATTTGCTTTTCTACTTTTACTTTAGAGATTAGGGTGTTATCTTTATAGTAGTGATAGTGCTAGAAGCCTTAACTCTCCAGATTGCCAGTATGTATTGTAATCTCTGATGCGTGGGCACATCTTTTGCCTGACTACTGAGAGTATTTCCTTGAGTGTGGTTAGCTGATCATGAAGCATAGGTGTAAGCTCAGCAATTATTTAAACATGAAGTAGTGAATAAACCATAGCAATATTTTTGGACTACAAAAATGTGCAATGTGCAAAATAGTGACAGCAAGAGATAATACAGATTCTTTTAAACAAACCACAAGGAACACTAAGAAGAAAGATTTTTTTTCCAAGTTTGAAGCATCAGAATTTTTTGTCTAAAAATTTCCAGGTAGTGGCAGGTTAGCAAAGCTCCCCAGAGCTTTTCTGCCTTAATATCAAGTCAGGGACAGGATTTCCTACCAGTTTATGTGATCACTAGATTTCAAGATCACAGCTGTTAACTACGACCATTTGATTACTAAAGTAAGAAAGGGCAATTTTAAATAAGTAAAAAATCATTGGTTTAATAAAAATGAATTAACTGAAATTCAGATGAAAAATAAGATATTCAAATGACATCTGGACATGATACTGGGCAACTGGCTCTAGGTGGCCATTCTTGAGCAGATGTATTGGACCAGGTGACCTCAGGAAGTCCCTTCCAATCTCAAGCATTCTGTGATTCTGTGATCCTGTGAAGCAAAATTAACCAGCATTGCCTTGTTGGATAAGTCAAAAAAGAAAACAAATAAAGGGAGATAAGTCAAAAAAGAAAACAAACAAAGGGAAGCAAGCATGACTTCAATTTCCCCTGAAGGTTCTCAAGGTGTTTTAAAAGTGACTTTTAGTCAAATATCAGCAGATGACAGGTGTAGAAATGCATTGTCAATTATCTGCTCCCTTTCCTTTCTATTCCTGTTATATTTTGAAAGATCAATTCAAGCCATGCAAATTTTATGTTCCCTTGACAATTTAAAAGAGAACATACCTGTTAAAACTTCTTTATGGACATCTTATTCAATAAGCAGTTCTTTAGAGTTCCTCCTGGATGTGCTTACTAGACACTTCAGTGAAATCTTATCTAAAAATTTACTGTCTTAGTTAAAAATCTGTTTCATAAAACACACAGGTCCACACACGACAGCATCCATTGAAATGTACCAATAACCAGGCTGTAAAAAAACCATTATTAATATAATGCTTATTCTTTCACTTTTTTGTTTACTTGTTTCCACAGCTCAGTGAATTACCTCTAGCAAGAAGTTTCTTTTATCTTTAAAATGGTAACAAAAAAAAAAAAAAAGACAAACATTATAAAAGATTTGTAGGTCTGCAAAAGATTTTCTCCATCAAAGCTTAAATATGTTATCTAAAATAGATTTCATACAGTTCAGCTTCACATTGTGTTCAAATGCAAATTCATAAGTAGATGCAGAGAGAACTGAGATGCTTGACTGATAATTCACAGTAAGACTTTGTTCTCAGTAAGTTTGATGCATATAATGAACACACTCTCTGAGCTAAAATCATCCATCATTTCTCAAATGAATAACTTTAGAAGCCCAGTGAAAGAGTTTCTAATCAACGCAAGTCAATACACTATCTGATTTCCTCCTTTTCTCTTTGCCTATGTCCTAAGTTCAGCTCTCTGCTGCTTAAGACTCTTTGAAGAGTGTACTCAGTGACTTGAATACCCTTCTTTCATCTGTAGGTTTGGTAAAATATTTTCATATCCATGTATGCAGGGCCTTTGATTCGGTCTTGTCTGTCAGCATGTAATACCACCTCATCTACTAAGTGGGGCATGTGACATTTCAGAGGAAATTTTTAACCAGAACCTAGAGGCTGTAAACAACTATAAACAATTAAGAACTACGTCTGAGGAGGAAAACAAGTCAGCATCTGAGTGAGCAAGTGAAGGCAGTAAGGGGTCTCTTTCTCTCTGCCTAAAAGGAAGGTCACGCTAGGCTAGTTGGGCTGTGTTCACTGCGGCTTGCAAGCAAAGGGTGAGATTATATTTTTACACAGTTCTTCAACATCTTGATGACCTAGACAGAGTAAATTATAATGGAGAAGTTAGAACAGGGGGATTACAGAATTTACAAGACTACAAAATAAAATATGTAGAAGAGGAAGTGGGAGATGAAAAGATCTGGAATGTGAAACAAAAGATTGCAAAAAGAAAAGAGTATGTATAAAGATTAGGATAGGGAAGGAAAGCTAGAAAAGAAGGCTGCAAGAAATCAACTACTCTGTTTCTTTTCATGTTTACAATGTTAACACTCTTCCTCCCCCTGTCCTAGTACACTCTTTACTATAATGCAAATTGAAAAAAAGCCTTCTAATGTCTCTTGGGTCTGGTCAGAGCAGTCAATACTTAATTCATGGAGTAATGAGGAAAATAGTTGAATGGAAGAAAAATCTCATTTATGATGTCCCACATTTGCCTTTAACATTTGACAATTTTTGCAGTATTTCAGACTGTGTCTTTTCAATTTAAAACATTCACAGTTCCTCTTTCTCTAGGAGAAACAAAGGTCTAGAAGACTTTCATCAATCAAACCCATTTACATAAATAAATTCGCTTAGTATTTACTTGGAAATTGCAAATAGTTTAATATACATGAGAGGAAAGCAACATCCTCAATTCTAAACCCATATTAATTAAGTGCACACCAACATAGCATTGTTATCATATCAATATCTATTGATACTGAATCCTGGACCTGAAAAAAAGAAGGCTGTTTTACAGAAATTATTATGCATTATGTATGATAATATTTCAAATAATTTTGTCTTAGCTATGCTTGTAATAGTTATTCTGTATTCTTTAATTTCAGCTCTCTGCCTCTGACATTTACTTTGATTTTTTAAAAAGTGTTTAATTAATCTTCAATTCAGGAGAGGATTGTGCATCACACTGGCAGATCTTTAATTTCCAGAATAGTGTCTGTTTTCTTCTGTGCTGCTTCATAAACCAAATTGCTTTTATAATCTATAAAACAATAAACAAAATTATTATGTCTTAGCCCATTCATTCTCTACTGCCATCCTGAATACCATTTTCTAAATCAAGCACTGAAGGAAATTACCAAGGTAATGACAAGGAAATAGAAGACAATTATTTTGAAGAGATTAAAAAGAAAAAGAGAATATAAATTAAAGTTAAATGAAATTAGAATAGTATTTATGACATGACTTAATTTTAAACTAACTCACTTTAACCTTAATTTAAAAAATATTCGTGAAAATAGATACAAGTTTTAAGTTACATTAACTGTGTAGAAGAGCATTCATTATTTGTACCGGTAAGCTAACTGTGCTGGTAATGTTTTCTGATATCACTGATGCAGCATGAGGTGAGAGAAAGGGCTAAAAGAGGATAAATATCCCAGAAAAAAACAACCAAAATAGAGTAAAACATTTTTCTGTGAACTATTTCTTGGTGCCTAAATTTGTGGTTACACTGTTTTTTCTACTTTATTGATGGAATTACCCCTCATTTCCTTCATTTGTTCTATGCTGTCTACACTGACAGGAAGACCACCCTCTGACAGTAACAGGCCTGGAGGCAGTCCCTTATTCTGACGTTTTGATGTCGATTCATCTTCTGCAGGGGCCCTTACCACACATCTCACATACACATCCTTGCACACACTTGTTCTTGGGATCTAACTAGACGGTGAATGTACCAAATTGTAATATTGCACAAAAATTTAATAAATGAAAAAATGACCTTGAGCTGCCTCTAAGAAAATTTGTGCTCACATGTGAGCTTCAGCATGTCAGAGGAAAACTGTCCATTCGTTCCTGCTGGGGGAGGCTGAGGAGAAACCATCCACGTGAGAATACTTTGATGATTTTTTTTCTGTAACATTGTATTTTTCTGTAACAATGTATTATTGCATTGTAAAGACCTAGGACAGACAAAGCAGAGTTGATGTCTGGGACACAACATGAGTCACCCATAGCCTTTGTTGAACCCCACTGCTCCGAAGCACATATATTTGGAATCTTCAGACAACTTCACTTCTGCTCATTCCAGTTTTAGAGCAGGGTGGAAATGCATAGATTGCTCTAGCATAGTTGGTTAGTGACCCTGAATGCAAAGCAGATAAACATGCTGGTTGTTTTAGACATTCTTTTTTCTAAACCCAAAATTATACAGATTGGTTTTGAAACATTGACCTAATGTACTGGCTAAATTGCACCAGAGCTTATGTTTTATGCCTGTCTACATTTCTATTGAAATTTCAAGAGGACACAACATTTATAATATTATAATGCTGAACATGTTGCTTTCTGTCTTTTAGTTATTAGTGATTTTCACCCTAGTGTTGTCAAGATTTCAGTGATGGGAAAGTGATCCCTGCAAATAGAGGTTTTCATTAGTTTGTAAAATTTACTGACATCTTTGCCTGAAATATGCTATATAACTGTCAGTTGTTATTATTGCTCTGTCTGAGTTCAGACACAAACATGTTTAGCTTAGATATTTTAAAGATGACTTTGGAAGCCTGGTAGAGAAACCATAATACTTTTCTTATAATCAGAAATAATAACTTCATCCTTTCTATTCAGCTGTTTGAGTTATTCTTTAATTTTAAAGCAAATAATATATTCTAGCAAGAGGGAAAACTGATGAGTTTTACCAGCAAAATTTCACTACTGCATCTCACTATTCCCTTAACAACTTTAATGTATGTAACAAAAAAACATTTTCCAACCTCTCTACACTTTCAGTATTAGAATTATGTTAAAATTAAATTATTTACATAACAGAAATAAAATTATAGGCATAATATTTACTTGATAACTAAGACTGACTCTGATTCCATATTTTCCTGTCTTGTCCATCCCCATGATGATGAAGCACAAGCTGACCCATCAATGGGTTACAGCCTACATTTGCAGTGTAGCACAGTGTTTAAAGATCAACTGATGGGGACATTTTTCTACTCAAGGTAGAGGACCATATGAGAAATATACTGAAGTGCATGAAATCCTTTAAATTGAAAAATCTAGTTTTTACACTGTCTGCTTAACTAGAGCCAATTTAAAGAAAAGTCCTTGTAAAAAATGTGTCCAGCTTATCCTTTGAGAAGTAGTCAAATCATACTATCAGAACAGACAATAAGAATATGGATGAACTTTTACTCTAGAAGGGATGACTTTGCTTTGGCAAAGCAATACCAAAAATTACACTCATGTAAGAAGTCAGGAATATATTTCTTTATTAACTAATGACAACATTTTTAAAAGTTGGTTTTATAAAATTTGGAAGTAATTCTGAGGACTAAATAGATGCAGATATACGAGTCTTGACGGGGTTGTAAGACATAGTTTTTATAACTTACATTATTTGCTTTTGGAAGGAATGGAAGAGTTTGTTTTAATAGTTCATATGCTTTATAGAAGATAAAGGTAATTTTGTAAACCTGTGTATAAAATAAGAAATCTCTTGATTACTTTAATAAATGCCGTTTTAACAGTCTTGCATACTTTTTGGTGAGGTATGAAAAGAAATGGAATTTCCTCCCTTGGTTCTTATGGAATAGATGGACTTTAAATGCATTTTTTATAGTATGTTCTACATGAAAATTCAAACCCATAATTTTAGATATATAAATGCCATGTAATGAAGGCCATATTGAATTTCTTGGAGTTTCTGTTCAGAGGTCTCTGTTAACTGTATAAAAAGATGCTGAGAATCTAGAGCACAGTCAGGATTCTGAAGTGTTTGATGCCTCTATGTGTAAGTTTAAGGAGAATGACAGCTCTAGATGTGCCTAGTTACAGCTGTCTATATACTCATCAGTTCTGACTTTCCCCAAATTGCCTCATAAAACTTTTGAATATCTGTGGTAAAATCATATACTTGTAGAAGAAAAGCTTTCATATTCTCTGTTTCCAGGATTGAACTCAGTGAAGTCTTGCTGCTTGTGCTGTGCAGGTCAGACAAGATTATCACAATGGCCCCTGCAGGCCATGTAATGAATGTAGTAACATTAAAATGTAGAACATTTCTTCATTTTGTGTTGTAGGAATAAATGGATAGAAAACATTTCTTAATTTTGCAAGGGTATTTTCAGAAATTAAAAAGGAAAGTAGTGTGATAATATATTAAGAGTCTCTATTTTTAAGCATTCCTATAAACCATGATTGCATTTGTTAAAGATCTGGTAAGAATGTAAGAATCTGATTAGTGGTTTTGATTGTATTTGAAGTGGAAGTATAGTTTCAAAGGTAGAGACCTTTTTTAAGAAAAACATTCTGAAAAAGACTTCTTGATGAGTATTAGTGCTGTATTGTCGACGTCTGTCAAAAGAGATGCTTTAGAAAAACTTTAGGAAGTCTAGTTCTTCCTGTCTCTTCCCTTGATTTTTGAGATGAACTTGCCCTGGGGGATTGCTTTGAAAGGTAATACACATAGGAAATTTCATCAACACAGAAAATTTTTCACAGAAGAGATTTAGCTGAAAATAATTCATGCCAACATTGGCTCTGAAACTATACAATAGACAACAAATAGTCCTAAAGAAATAAACTCTAGAACTGTAAATAAGCTGCTTCACAAACTGGCAAAGAATGAGGACTACCTGTTTTTTAAATTCCATGGCTGTCATGCTTGCTTCTGAACAGTGACTGGTTATGTGCTTTCTCTGGCAAGGAAACAGAAGTAGTGTCCCCCACTTCTGTGTTGGTCTATGCTGGGCTGGTCATAACTCTTCTCTGTCTTTATGGAACAACGTTGCTTCCCTATCAGCAGCCAGTATTAATAATCAAACACTGGCCACTTCCCTATCAGTAATAAATGTGATCAAAACCAGATAGTGTAGCTGCTTTGAGAACACAGCCAGTTTACTCCTTGTACTTTATCACCACAACCTTGTGCACTCCACGTGAACAGACTGAATAACCACAATTTCTGCTTTGCTGTCTAGAGTTATACTGAGAATTCTCTATTTTAGATAGTCTACTCTTTGAATTTTAGCATTCTCATTTCCTTAGTCACTGCTTTTGCTTGCTTGTTGTGATTTTTGAGGCGAAAAGAAGGATGACTGTTTCTTACAATAGTTTTGGAGTTTTCTTAATCTCTCGGAAAAAAATTCTTCCTTATGTCATTATTTTGACAATACTTCAGCTTAGAGCCCTAGCAAACACTTTCTTTCTACATGATGAGTTGTGTTTCTTGTGAATAATTCCTTGATAGTCTGTCTTTTCTTATTATTGAAACAGGTTTTGCCTCAGTCTTTCCATTCCTTCCTTCCTTCCTTCCTTCCTTTCCTCTCTCCCTTCTTCCTTTACTTTTTTTCCTCCCATGCTTTCTTCCTTTCTCCCTCCCCTTTCCCTCCCTCTCTTCAGCCCTGCTCATCCTGCCTCCTTCTCTCCTTTTCTGATTGTTTGACCTCACAGTGACTCATGGCAAGAAATATAAGCAATAACAACACAATGTGATATTCACAAACAGTCGTTATTCAGTTTGTAGCTAACCTCCAGCTTCAGCATATGATCATAAATATGAAATCTCAACGAATCTCAGGACAGTTTTGTCACTTGCTAAACTGTTATTTCATGTATCATTATCTTGAATTCTGTCCATTTTTATGCATACCACAACTGGTCAAAATAATCCATTTGCTCATGCCCAAATGAGCATATATTGCTCATAAATGCTGTTTCAGCAGCAAGCAAAGGGGACACGGAAACTTGCAGAAAGTACATTTTCTCAGCTGTTGAACCTGAATATGCAAACTGTTAAGTCACTTGAGAGCATTTTCAGCCAATTCCAGGGAAAACAAGACAGCTATCAGAAGGAGAGTCATTGATAAGTAGCAAAGAAAGACCACAAATATTCACACATCGATAATCCATGCAAATGTCTTTCTACAATGATCTACTGAAACAGGAGGCCAGGTCCAAAACAGTTAACTAAGAAATTTGGGCCTGTTGACAAGCTACCAACATCCAAAACGATCTGTGCTTGTTCTGTTCTACTTACTGGACCAAAGCTTAAGAGAATAGTACAAGAACATGTAATAGTACAAGAACATGTAATAGTACAAGAACATGTAATAGTACAAGAACATGTCCGCGGGGAGCTGCGGGACACCAGGTTGACTAAGGAGGGGTGAACCGGCCCAGGTCGGAGACGGGGCAGGTCAAAGTTCCCGTGGCGGTCAGTAGGAGGATCGTGCCTGTGAACAGGCCCTGCAGCGTAGCCTGGGCAACACAGAGACAAGGTGATAAATCAGAAATGCAGTAGGATAAGGTAGACATTTGAATAGAAGAAATAGGCCGGGAGCCAGGGCTTTCTCCAACCTTCAGTGAGTGGGTCAAGAACAATGGAAGAGAAGTAAGGTCAAGCTGAGGAAGATGAGTTTAAGACCCCAGACCAATGGAGGAAGAGTGGAAATACCCTCAGGATTGAGGGCCAAGAGAAGCACTGCCCCAAGCCCCGCCTGAGCTCCACCTATACTCCACCTATTATTAATATGCATAGATAGATGTCGTAAGCACTTGAATATGCATTTAATCACATCTGAAGATTGTATAGAAATGCTGATTTTGTGTGAAGCCTTTGAGCAAGTTTGTCCAGCGTGAGCTGGCTTGCTCCCAGCGTTGAATAAACAAATACCTTGCTGCTTAAAGATAAAAAATCTCTGAGCAGTTTTTCGGACCGATTTTTCGGATTCACTACTGAAAGTGATAAGACTCATGATCAACAAATTACCTGGATTAACTCTTACTGGATACTGTTTGTAATAACAACCATGTCACAGGAAAGCTTTCCTTAGTTTCAGTAAAATAAATTTATAAATAAGTGTGAAAAAAGTCAAGATTTTGAACATATAATTTAAGCTTTTAGGAAAATATTTAAAAATTTAGTAGTTGATATTTTGTTGTTTTCTTATTTCAATACAATAAAATTCCCACTAGTTAAACTGATTTATGAGATCACATCTATATTCATACTACAGTTCAAATACTCCAGGTAGAAGGGAAGTACATTCACATGAAACTTCTTTAAAATAAAACAAATTGCACACGCATGTCTCTTACCCTGTGCCACTCTGGTGCCAGCTGGAGCCTTCCATCAGTCAATTCAATTCATGTGGCAGAAATGTCTTTATTTTTTTTACTGGATTATTTGTTGCAGAATTAGTGAGTTGAACTGGCACAAAGAAATACCTAGTGACTACCAGATAAGTTGTTTCAGGAAAAATAAAGCCCCGCAGATGTGGCTATACAAGAGAAGAGTACAATAAGGGAGGAAAGGAGTGAGGCCTCTTTTTCTTTGAAATCAATACTAAATTGTCTGGGACATCTTTTTTAACTTCAACATTAAGCTTAATCAGGTACAATTTACCTTACAATGTCACCATGTATAGGAAATGAAAGGGTGATTACTGAGTGGAAAAGACAAACTGATGGTTTATAAGATATTTAAAGAACTTTATTTGAATTTTGTCTCATGATGTAGAACAAACATATAAAACCTGAGATTCTCCGGTCTATTTTCTGCAATTGGGAAAAATAAATGTGACATTCTTGTCTTTCTGAGGAAGAAACAACCATAACATTATCAGTGTTCACTGTAAAGTAACCTCAAATATGTAAATGAAAACACATTCACCTTCCTTGAAGAAAACCCAGATTTCTAAGTTATTTTTTTTAAATGTCCATCAATAAAGTTACATATAGTTCACTTACAAAGGATCAGCCTTGCTAGCTGGTACCTTTTATTGCAATTCACTTTAAATTTAAGGAAAAAAAAGCTGTCATATTTAAGTGTTTTGTAATCTCTCTTAAAAAAATAAAAAAACTTTCAAAAAACAAATTTACAGAATGTTGAAGGAATCATTCTGCTTTTTGAAAGAAAGGCAAGGCATCAGTCTTTCAGGGTTTGCCAGCCTGAGTTGTTATTTGAGAAGCTAATGAATAAACTGTGCATGTTTCTGTGTTTCTATGCATGTTTCTACTTCACAGAAGTATACACCACTGTGAAAAAGGGATAAATCAATGTGAAACATTTTTAAATTTTTAATCTCTCTTCACATTTCATCTGTCTTATGCAGGAGAGAAGATATACTCTACTGAACTGCAGACCTCTCAAGTCCTTTTTCTGGAAGTTAGTACTTCTTTCTTGCACTCAGTTTTACATTTTCTCAATAATATTAACATTTACTTTTTTACTTTATAGATACCTGCTAAACTTTGAATAAAACCAAAGAAGATGTTAATTTAGCAATCTAGTTGGGGAGTTTTTAAATGCTAATGTGATCAAATGGTGGTCTGATTACGAGAAACACTAAGAAAAATGCAACACTGATTAGAGCATTTTAAAAAATAAGTGTGTTTTTCAAAGAACCATCCAAAATTAAAACCTTGGAATCAAAAATAGAGCCCATAATAACACAAACACAATAGTTGTGGAGGTCATGTGTCCACTGCCACAAATAGCTTCCCAATATCAGCAAACTATTATTAAAATTGAGAAGATTGTTATTTTTTTCATGGAGCTTTTATCTCTGAGGTCTCCCAATGATTTACTCTTTTCACAGAATCACAGCACGTGCTGAGTTGGAAGGGACCCACAAGGGTCATTGAATCCAACCCTTAGTCCTGCACAGGACCATCCCCAAGAGTCACACCATGTGCCTGAGAGTATCATCCAAATGCTTCTTGAACTCTGTCAGCCTTGGTGCTGTGATCACTTCACTGGGGAGCCTGTTCCAGTGTCCATCCACCCTCTGAGTGAAAAACCTCTTTCTAATATCCAACCTAAACCACCCCTGACACAACTTCAGACCATTCCCTTAGGTCCTGTCACTGGTCACCACAAAGAAGAGATCAGTGCTTGCCCCTCCTCTTCCCCTCAGGAGGAAGTTGTGGACCTCAATGAGGTCTTCCCTCAGTCTTGTGTTCTCCAGGCTGAACAGAGCAAGTGACCTCGGCCACTCCTCATACAGTTTCCCCTCAAGGCTCTTCACCATCTTTGTTGCCCTCCTTTGGACCCTCTCTAATAGCTTAATGTGTTTCTTATATTGTGGTGACCAAAACAACACACAATATTCAAGGTGAGGCCACCCCAGTGCAGAGCTGAACAGGATCTCAGAGAATGCCATAAACAGGTGTGACAGAAATAGTTCTTAATAAAAGGTGACACCTCATTGCATCACACAAGCTACCATGAAACATTACAGAGGGGATTTTAACTTTTGGTCATTTAAATTACCTGGGACATTCATTTAATTGGATATTTGACTAAGATTAAAATGATATCATCTTTCTTGTGTAAGGATAGGACAAATGTCTTGAGGAACTATAACAGCAGAGCTCTTTGTAGCCACCTATCCCAACCTAAACCTCATGGACCTTCCTGGCAACAAGTCTTTAGCATTGTGGGAAAAGCAATGTTACAACTTCCAGAATGGAAAGTCAAAGGAACTTTGTCAGGATCACCTTAACCAGCTGCAACATAGGCTGACATAGGGAACAGGCCTGTTAAACAGGAGCGTTTGAGCAAATGAGTAATGAAGAGAAGGATGGAAAAGACTGGCTAAAAGCTAGACTGGATTATTTACTTACTCTTTTTAGAAGACTGGTGTCATAACTATAAATGACGGAGGAACTGGGGCATTTATACTGAAATTGTCTTGAATTATAAATTGTTTTCTTCTCGGAATTTATTCTGAATTTCTTTCTAACTCTTCCTCAACAGTAAAATTGTTTTCATTTCCAAGCCTGGAACAAAAACCTTATAAAAGATATGATTCTTAGGGGAACTCATATAAACTCACTTGTTTTTCCATGTTAATGAGTAGTCTTCTCTTCTTTTTATGATTTCAGAAAATCACTTCTGTAATCAAAAACAGTGCCTTATGCCATCAACAACCCATGGCAGAAAGTTACTTTTTATTGTCCTGCATTTGCAGAAAAGAAAACAGGCTCCCAAAGATTGAATCAATTTTCACAGAGATACCATAATGAATTGTACTTGCTGATAAAAACTTTGGTGGGAGTTTTGTCATCCAGCACTTGCACATAAGCTAAACTTTAATTAAAAACTTTGATGAATTAGTGTATATCAATACTACAACTTGAGAATATTTAAACAGAGCAGATAATTTAATGCAATCAGCAATTCAGAGAGTTTTTACCCAGAAGATCCTACACATCTCAAGAAGGGCAGGAAGCTCAATTGGCCACGGCGTGAAGCCAGTGAACAAATTCCCTTTGACTGCATTGACTGCTGTGGAGAGCTGAAGGGTGAGTACTACAGCTTTTGATTTTGATGACTTAATAAACAAATCAGTCATCAATAAATACACTTCTAAGTGATTCTGTTCCTGGTAGCAACTGGTATATATTTTCTGAGGATAAGTAATAGTTAAGGACATTACAGTTTAATATACTTTAAGTAAAAAGTCCATATTTCATAAGCAGGTTTTTTTAATCAACTCATTGATATTTATAGCTATAATATCAAAAAACATTTAAGGTAATTCTCATGTAGTCATATATGACTCATGGTATTTGAAATGTGGGTTTACAGAAAGTGACAGATCATTAAACCAAACCTATCTCTAGGCATGACCTCAGTTTCATGCACAATCACAATATCTTTCAAGACTTCTGACTTCTCATCAAAATGTCCTTTCTGCTTGTACACTTGATTGAATCTAACAAACTACATTATAAAACTGCATGAAAATAACTTTGCTAGGTAACTTAATCCACCAGTATGATGTAACATACTGAAAATGGCAATTTCTTTTGAAGTAAACTTTTTGAAGGAACATTTTTCTGACTTTCATTGTTTAAGGGTAAGTAAATCTACAGTTGCTCTTTGTAGTTGCTTTGAATATTCTGTTACTCAGCAACTTGAACTAATGAGGACTTCCAATATTCAAGAGTCAGGAAGCTGCATGATACCATGACTTAGAACTCACAAAGAACATACCATATCCACCACTTTCACAAAAACTAGGTTCCCAGTTGCCTGATAAATTCCTTCAAAAAAAACCCAACAAAACAAAACAGGTATCTCAAATGAAATAAGTACACTTTAAAGACAACATTGAGATTTGTATGGGATTAGGCATATGGACCACTCAGAAGCCAGTGCACCGTCAGTGTCTGCAGATGAAAATTTCAAAAATTTCCAGAGTACTTGGCATTATGAATTCCAGTTAACAACCTTGAATACCATAGATACTAATCAAAATTTTATCATAATAATCCTTTGATGAACTGCATATGTCTGAATTTACCACCTTTGTGCCCTCTAGGAAGAAAATTGTTTGAACTTGTACCCATCTCATCACATCAATTCTGAAAGAGGACTTCAGAATTTTCTCTAGGAGCATCTATCCATGGACTAATGAGCATGTGGTTTGACCCGTCCAGATATAAATATCTATGATGCTGATAGCTAAATTCAGGAGCAAACCCCTCCTTAAGAGTCTATACAATTATATGGCAAAGGCAGTTGGAAAACTGTTTTGCCAATAGAAAGAAGGGGAATTTAGGAAATAAACTTTTTTTAAAAAGTAGATAAAAGTAGACTTAACCCTATAGTTAACCATTTCTGAGAGATCTGGAATAAGATATCTTACCAGAGATTCTACCACATGATAAACAAACTGGACAGTTGAATTCAATGATCCTAAGGGTCTTTTCCAATGAAAATGATTCTATGAATCTATGAAATAAATAAATAAAAAATCATGTCACTTATTGAAACTTACATATGAATGGGTGTATCTAGAAAAAGTGGCAAGTTGGAGTTTGGAAGCTCACTGAGTAGGAAAATTTACCAGTATCTTTGAATAGCCTACTTTATACATTTCGCAGGATAGTTCTGATAAATAAAATATTTTTATTTCATGTTCCAGGATACAAATAGAATAAACCTGTACAACTGAAACTATTAAACTCTTTGTACAGTACCTTGTTCTACAACATGCTTTGCTGAAGTCAATATACATAAATTGCATTCAATGAAAAGAATACTATCCTAAGATACCAGAAACGTAGTTTTCTTGTCATATACCTTACTCAAATCAAAAGGAAATTCTGTAGAAATGGAGATGTACCTGTCTTGTTTGCATTACCACAACACACATCATGCTGAACAGTCAGATCCAGCTGTTAATACTTCCTATAGATGCTCAGTTGCCCTTTCTTCACTATGCATGTGGAAGCCCCATGAGTTTGGCAGAGTTTCTAGGCAGTTTATAAAGAAATTCAAAGAAATTTCAAAGAATTTCAAAGACCATCAAGAGCAACTCACATGCCACCACTACTATTTTTTTTTTGTCAGTAAACAAAATAGATACATTATTTTTTAGAATTGGACATAACAGTTTTCAGTAATTTTACTAACTAACCTGAAAACATACAAACTCTCCATTACAAATACTACAGTTCCTTCCCTGTCTCTGTTAGGATAATGTGGAAGCTTATTTACATATTTGTGTATTTTTATATACATGAATCCTTTATTAATCCAGCCACAGAATGATTGGATGATTTGGAAAGCATTACATGACTTAAGAAGAGCTTTCAGAATGCAGAAATGGTGTTGCTTAAGGGCACTCAAGGGATTTATCTGTTTTTTTCTGAGTCCTGATAATATACTGTTTTAATAGGTGGGAGTCAATGCCTTTGATCTGAGAATATATGCTAAGAAATTCACTGCCTGATGAGATGGGTGTTTGGTAATCAAGCCCACAAAATTTAATACTTTCAAAAAGAATATACTTTCAAATTCTAAACAGCTCCTTTGGATCTTTCTTCCTGAAATTTGAACAACATAAGTATATGCTGTTTCTGTTGCTGGTGTCTTCCTTTGTGCAACTACTTTGCAATACAAAGGCACTACCAGCCTTCAGAAGCAAGACACAATAAAAGCTTTAATTACCCAATACTGTCTAACAAATATTTGGCATTCTCACACTTGCTATGAGAAGTGTTAGTGTGCTCTTAAATCAGGGAATCCATATGAACAAGGCAATAACAATCTCTGTTGGAAAGAGGAGCAAAAGAGGAAAAGTTTCTGAGTTGTTTTGATATTTATTTGTACAAAAGTACATTGTTCACAGAAGGGAAGAAGATGTGAGAAACAACTTTTCTCTAACTTCTCATGTAAGTTCCTTCCAAAGAGGTCAATTTCTTTTCCATGCAAATTGATAAAACAACATGGAGGTCCATATATATTTTAGTTAAAAACACACACATGAAGCTCTGTTTGGAATCAGTTGCAAACTCAGTATTTGTGACTCTCTCTCAAAATAAAACTCATTACTGGCCTAAAGTTAAACCAATTATTTGCTGCAACTTCAGCAGGCACATGGATGCAGGAAGTCCCCACTGCACCTCTGTATAGCATTCTGTTATAAAGAACCTTACACCTTACAGAATGAGCCATTTTGCTTCACTTCTGTGCAGCCGAAGACCCTTTTAGTTTCAGTGTCTCCAACAGTAGTCTGCTTTTTCTTTCTTATTTCAGCTAATAAACATTTTCTGTACACAGTTCTTGAGTTCCTCACAGGTCAATCCCTGATGTACCTGCATCTCTAACTGTACCTAGATTGGACCTCTCTGGAAAGCCCAGGAACCTGCAGTGTTTTCATCAGGCTTTGAGCTGGATTATTGCCCCTTTCTCTCATCTGAATCCCCCAGTCAGGTAATTCTACCTGTTATGCCAGTTTTTAGTTAGAATGTGTCAGAGGAAGAGAGACATGCCAATAATCGTTGGTGTTATATAATTAAAGTGTATATATATAATTATAGATAATATTTTTGTTTCAGTAAAAAATTACTTTTTTTTATGGATTTCCTGATTGCTTAGTTGCAAAATGGGTACATTTCATTTTGTATTATGGTTTTCTTTCCAATTTTTATATAATCAAATTTGCATTTCCTCTTTTTTTGAAAATAGAACTGTTTCCTAAGGAAGGGAAATGTTTCTTTTTATCTTTTAAAGAAATATGTTGAAAAATTATTAAATGCACATATTCTTGCTATTTTGTTGTATTGAAAAGAAAAGATTAAGATGTTTGAAACCTGATACTGTAAGATACTCTTGAATAATGAAAAGTATATACTGCAGGTGAAGTCAAGTATTAAATTTTAAGTATATTGTGCATTCTAATGTTTTTGTTTTACAGTATGAAAACCAGAAAGGGAGCAAAGTAATCTGATAGAAAAAAACAATAGTAATAGCTTATATGTCAGTAAACACTTAAACAGCAATTGGGGGCATTTTTAATACAAATTATACTATCAAATTAGTTTTCTGAGAAGAAACTTGATCCTTTTTTGAATTATGTGCTTCTCTTCAAAAATAGCATTTTAATAAAACACATTTATGCAATGCTATGTCTCACTTTCTCATCTGATTAGAAACAAAGAAATTGTCTTTCAGGCTCATATTTCACCGGGCTGCATCTTGATATCCATAACTATAATTCTTATTCAAAGCCTCTTGAAAAAAGAGAGACGTTTCATCCTTGCACATCTGATCTCATACAAGATAGAAGTCAAAAAGTCATCAAGTTTGATGATCTTCTGTTATGATCTGCCTCTGATGCAGGGTAACTGAGGTTCTTGTTAATAGATCTCTTGGGGTGAATTAGAGTGAAATTAACTGCATGACCAGTGTGTATATGAGGCAGGTTTATTTAAAAACAATTTAATTGCAGCAGAAAGGTAGTATGTGGCCATTTTGGTTCTTTTCTGTAAAAATACTATCAAGAAGAAAATATATAAGGAAAAGAAAGAAAGAAAAGGAAAGGACAAGAGTAGATAGTGGAAAGATATCACCACCTGTTGATCCAGTGATGACACTAGACCACTGAAATTTCAATGTCCATGATCAGAGTGATGGTCATAGTTTTGATCCATTGGGGGTGGGGACCTGCGCAAAAAGAATTCTGTGGGTTATATATGTTCAGGTTTACATAGGAATGCCATGGGGAAGGGTTTTACACTGTCTGATGCAAAACTCTGGAAATGAGTTACGGGGTGCTTTGGGGATCTTTGATGGTTTGTGGCCCCTTCTACATGCCCACTCTTTGGCCCTACTTTTTGTGACTTCGCAGTTGTGCCTTATCAGAAGTGAGGAAATTGGCATGATAAAAAACATTACCCCACCTCTGCAGGATCTGCTTCTTATCAGCCTTTTCCTTTATCTGACTTGAAAACACTTTGTTTAAGACATCAGTCCCAGATTAACAGGGTCACAACAAACCATAGGGCACAACCAGTTTTTTTAAGAAAAGTTAGGTCTATCACATCTTCCTACTTGAATCTTGAGCATCTGACTCTTGGCATTTCAATAGAGCTAGGGCTAATAAATGTGTCATCTATGGGATGGAAACAGGAACAAAATTGTTACTGTTAAGTGGGCTAACTGAAGGAGGGAACAGAAATATTATTTGGGATACTTTTATGCAGACAATAAGCAGAAGGAGGACTTAAAAGTCTATCCATTCTGTATGAGGCTTGCAGGACATGAAGTCAAACTTGATGAGTTGTTGTTTTTCTCCTGTATCTTCTTTTACTAACCCTAGAGTATTTATAAACATGCTTTGCAGAATGTGAATAATTCTCTGGGGACCATGCAACTGCTAAATATTGCATGCAATGATAGTAAGGTGGTTTTCAAAGAGGCTTGAGAGGATCAGTGACAGCTGGTACTGAGCAGGTTTGCAATCAGTCTTCGGAATGGCTTACAGAAAGGCTCCTGGGGCATCTCTGGGTACTGCAGAGGCCACAGACTGAATGCAGCTTGAGCTAACTAGAATCCACTCCACAAAAATGGTAAAACAAAGGTTTCTTCTTTGGAGTGAAACCTTTGCATTTTGTGCCTAGTGCAAGTTCTGAAATCTTATTTTGAAAATTGTAATGTTATCAGCACTGACAAAAATTGCAGAGGATTCTGGGTTAATCTGTCTACTAGGTTTAAGGTGGCAACCTAATGGGTACAAAAATAAGGGATGGTAGTATCAAGAAGAGGTAAAAGGGTACGATTAAATTAGTGCATTACTGCAGGACGTTTTGAACTTGGCTGTTTGGGTATTTTTCAAAAAAAACCCAACCTCACACTAATATTTAAGTTATTTTTTATATTCACTAAATCTTTAAATTGCATTCTGCTTTTCTGTGTACTTTTAATTTAATCTAGGGAATGATCAGATTTGTGCCATGAAAATACTTGAACCGGACGAAATACATTTCTTTTCCTTGATGGATGCAGGAATTTAATTATGGAAATATTATCGAATAGTGGCTAAATTCATTCACTTACAGACTCATCTGTATTTCTCACTTGAGGAGACATTTTTTTGACAGCTGTCTATTCTACTGCTTGTAAGTATAATCATTTAATTAAAGTTTATGTCATAGGTCTATTAACAACATCATACCAAATACTAGGAATCCTGCCCAAACAAGTACTGCAAGTCAGAGTCTTAAGCTATTTTGGCATTTAAACAAATAGACAAACAAACAAACAAACAAACAACCTATCAAAAAGGTTTTTCAAAATCGTTAGGTGTATGCATAAGTTTGAATACATAGTAGCTTAAAGATTGTGTGATTGCATCTGGAATTCATGCTAATTGATAATGTAAAATTAATTGTTTCAGGTTTTCTTAGTCCTTTCCACTGATTTTACAGTGGGCTAGACAGGATAAAATAAGTGTAGTAATTGAGCAGATTAAATGTGCAGAAATTCCTCATTTTATCAGACTGACATAGAAGCACGGAATGCTTTGGGTTGAAAGAGACCTTAAGAATCATGTTGTTACACACACAAATACACACTTTCCATGGACAGGGACATATTACACTAGACCAAGTTGCTCCAAGACTCATCCAGCCTGGCTGAGTACACTTCCAGGGATAAGGTCTCCCCTGAACCTTCTTTTCTCCACGGTAAAAAACTCCAACTCCCTCAACCTCTCCTCATAGGATTTGTGCTCCAGACCCTTTCCACCTCCTTCCCTAGACATACTCCAGCACCTGAATGTCTTTCTTCTAGTGAGGGGCCCAGAGTAGGGTTTGACATGCAGCCTCACCAGTGCCAAGTAAGGGGGACAATCTCTTCCCTAGTTACTGCTGGCCACACTGTTGCTAATACAAGCTAATACATGCCATTGGCATTCTTGGCCACCTGGACACACTGCTGGCTCATGCTGTTGACCAGCACCCCCACGTCCTTTCCTGCCAGGTAGCTTTCCACTCACTCTTCCCCCAGCTCTGCATGGGGTTGTTGTGATGCAAATGATGGATCCAGCACTTCACCTCATACAATTGGCCTTGGCCCATCCAGTCTACATCCCTCTGCAGAACCTTCCTACCCTCCAGCAGATCAACGCTCACATCCAACTAGTGTCATCTGTGAGCTGACTGAGAGTGTACTCAATCCCCTCACCAAGATCGCTGAAGATATTGAACAGAACCGGCTCCAATATTGAGCCCTGGGGAATTCATCTGGTGACTGGCTGTCAGCAGGATGTAACTCCATTCCCCATCACACCTGGGGCCCGGTCTTCCAGCCAGTTTTTCACCCAGCAAAGAATGCACCTGTCCAAGCCATGAGCAGCAAGTTTCTCCAGGTGATTTTGTGTGAAACACTGTCAAAGGCTTTACTGGAGCCCAAGTAGACAATACCCACAGCCTTTCCCTCATCCACTAAGTGGGTCACTTTGTCATACATAGAGGGAGATGAGTCTGGTCAAGCAGGAACTTCTTTTCATAAAGCCATGCTGGCTGGAACTGATCCCCTGGTTGTCCTGTACATTCCACATGATGGTACACAGGATGATCTTCTCCATAATCTTCCCCTGCAGCAGATCTGTTCCCCAGATCCTCCTTCCAGGTCTTCAATTATCTAGCCTTTGTAATGACATTTTTATGAGGTTGTTAACAATTTATTTTGAAATAGAAATTGATTGCTTACTAGTAACTGAAATAATTTATGATTCACAGAGAAATAGTTAATAATTCAGACTCAGTGTTTGCTTTTAAATGTTTTTCCCTTATGTAAGATAATAATGGTTTGATCACACACAGAGGCATAGTTGTGAAATTTTTTATCTGAGATATAACTATTGCAAAATAGTTTTTTGATCTTGAATTTGGTTTGCTCCTTTAGTATTCCAATTTCACCCCAGCCTAGTTTGACTGATTTCAAGGGTTAAAATTCTCTGAAAGAAGAATCAAGACTACTACTTTTCTGCCGCAACCTCAATGAACATGCAAGCTGTGTCCAGCTTTCTCTACATTGACAAGAGATGCACCCCAACAGGAATGCACATGAGAGTGATACCATTGGTGCCAAGAGCCCAGTATTGACACTGTATGCATTTCAGAAGGTTTTACTCCAGTTAGCCTTGAATGGTCCTATGGTCCTGCTTAAAATTTCCTATTGAACATTTTAAATTATACTTTAAATAGTCATAGTCAGGTCTGTCCCCCATCAGTGTTTACCTCAGTAGAGTTTTGAGCCTGCTGATGGCTGGTTTCATGGCCTTGATGCAAGGAAATAGTAGAAAACTTTTAGATACAACATTAAGGTAATAGATGCTGTCTTGACATGTCACTGCCATAGTGAGAGACCCATGTCTCCTTCTTCAGCTGCTATGTCATGCTCCCCAGCCACCATGCTATTACCAGCTGGTGAGGAACAATCCTGTGACAGTAGGAATGAGAGAGCAGATTAATGCCACTCTCCTGGTCACTGCAGGCATGTGTCAAATGGCTCAGTGGGTAGATACTGTGGTGGTGAGGGCAACTATAAATGGACTGATCTTCATTGTTACATTTAAGTACATCAGCACACCTACATTTTTAACATTTGGTCTGTATTCCAAGTGTTCAGAAAGAAGCTATTAATTAAGCCAATAAATGAGAATTTGGATGATTAATTAATTCACCTAATACCTCACTGGTATTAATAGTGCATTCTTAAGTATTTTCCTGGTTAAAAGCTAGTGTCCTGGTAGTGAGTAACATATCAACGTGACAACATTATTAAGCTCGCATGAAATAATGACTAACATGACAGACAATATATCTTATCCTATGTAAGAATGAATTCACTTCAATAGGTATTTACTTTTTCTGTTGTTGGGGATTCACATGTATTGCTTGTCAAGTTGCATGTTCTCGTCCAAAACAGAATACAGTGTCTATATGTTTTGCAGAAAAAGGAGGAGGTGAAGGCAAAAAGGATATTACTGACAAATCAATGCCATAGCCTATTTTACTGCAAGAACACCATGAGTCATTTACCCGAAAAAGTCAATCAAGTAACCTAAGAAGTTGCCTCAAGCAAGTGGTTTGTTCTTAAATCTCTAATTTTTTTCCTGGTTCCTATGTGGAAAATAACTTGTCTCTAATACAGGGCCAAAAAAAGAACTTCACAAAAAAAGGTATAAATCCCTGCAGCCTATATTTATTTGCCACACTGAGGGAACGGCCTCTTAAAGCTGTTGTTGTTCACAAGATGGCTTTAAAAGCTTAGAAATTTTAAGAGAAAATCCTGGCTAAAATGCTTTTGTTTGTTTGTTTGTTTGTTTGTTTCGGTTTTGGGTTTTTTGTTGGGTTTTTTTGAATTTTTTTTGTGGTGGGTTTTTTGTTAGTTTTATCAGCCGCACACCCTTCTCCCCCAACACCCTCCTTCCCATCCAATTTGGTTTTTTGGCTTTTTCAACCTTATAGAGTGTTTTTCAGAGTAATTTGTGTTTGTCAGGACAATGGTTTGGGGGTTGTGAATTGTAAAGTAGGTACTTTGGTGTACATTGGAATTGAAGAGCATAATTCTGTATGCCAAAATGAGAAAGTAAAGCTGAAGAATGGAAATGTTCCCTCTTGCTTTATCTCCTTCCTCTTACCTGTCCTTTTTCTCCCTTGTCCTACCTTTCCATATGTTTCAGCTTTTGCAGACACTGCAGGGCAGGGTTTTTTTCCAGTTTGTGATAAAACCTCAACAAATGGGCTACAGTGACACAAATTCACACATTATACAATCTTAAATTTTCAAGCGTGCCAGTCAGTGGTTTTCTGCCATTCATAGTACCAAATTGAGAATGTAACTATTATATAGAGAAAATCACTTTTATTTGCAGCCATTCCCACATCTATAAATTGCACCTTTTTGATTGTCTGCATATTTTCTGTTCATTTATTTCAGAGACTGAATTGTCAGATGACAAGATTATATGAATGTTGTCCCTTGCCAGCAAATTTGAGATTCTCAAATAAAACATTAATATCTTAAATATATACATTCAATAAAACATCTCGGAAAGTGACCTGGTTTTGGCTGAGGTAGAGTTAATTTTCTTCCTAGTAGCTGTTACAGTGTTGTTTTGGATTTAGGATGAGGATAAAGTTGATAACACACTTATGTTTCCATTGTTGCTGAGCAGGAGTTACCCTAAGTCAGGGACTTTCCAGCTTCTTAAGCTGCCCAGCCAGTGAAGAGGCTGGGGATGCACAAGAGGCTGGGAGGGGACACAGCTAGGACAGCTGCATCCAGCTAACCAAAGGGATACTCCATACCATAAGCCAGCATGGTTCACATATGGTTCAGCATATAAATTAGGGGGAAAGCTGCCTGGGGACCCACTGCTTGGGAACAGACTGAGCATCGGTCAGTTGGTGGTGAACAATTGCTTCTCATTTAAATCAGTTGTTTTTCTTGGATTTTATTTCTCTCTCTTTTTGTTAGTTTCCTTTTCAGGATTATTATTGGTTTTGTTATTATTACTATTAATATTATTTAACTGTTCAATCTCAAGCCACGGGTTTTCTCACTTTTACCATTCGATTCCCTCCCCCATCCCACCAGGGAGAAGTGAGTGAGGGCTTAGTTGCCAGCTGGGATTAAACTAGGACAGAAAGGTGGGTAACAAAGGATTGTTGAGATTTCTGACTGGGGTAAATTTGCACCACGCAGTGCATTTAAGTAGTAAAAGTGTGCTACAAATCAATATATATAAATAGTGCTATAAATGAAACATAATGCAATGCAGACAAGAAAGAATAATCTACACTTTCCATAAAAACTCAGCTTTTAGAAGGCTTCAGAAACCTTAGATAATTATAATTCTAAAAGGCATAATAAAAGCTTATGGCAAAACATGGGTGAAAACACACTTTGAAAAAATTACAGAGTATTCTGCAGTTTATCTCAGTCACCTGTCTGGGGTTTTTTTTTGGTGTCCCATGGTGTCACACACATTGAAAACTTTCTCAATCAGGATTTATATGCCACTAAGAGGTACTGTGAGGTATTTAGTATTAGAGGTTGAGAGTTCTTTCTTTTCAAAAATAAAAAGGCTTTTCAGAGAATTATTTGATTTTACAGCCAAATATACCTTTTGGTGACATTTTTCTGGCCCTCTAGAAATCGCCTATAACCAAAAAGATCCTGATATTAGTTCCAATAGTCTATGTCTGTATTTTCCAGTGAGGGGGAGAATGGTAGGATTATTTTTTATTCGTTATGATTGAGTCTTCAGCAAAATTTTAATAACATTTTTAAGAAATTGAAGTACTGAAAATTTCATTGAGAAAAATTTTACAAAATTCATGTTTTCATTTAGCTCTAGCATTTTTTTCAGGATTTTACACTCCAAGTGTAAAAACAACAAGTATCCCTGAAATCCTAAATATTGGAGAGGAACTAGCTAGCAAAAGCCAAACAGCTTTAATCAGATTAAATACCTAACAAATATTTTAGAAGCGTACCAAAGTTACTATGTTCAAAGTATTTTTAGACCTAGAGTCCCTGGGAGTTCATTAAAAGGCACATATATATTTTATTTAAAACTCTGTTCATGTAAGTAAGAAGAGTTTTAAGATTAGCTGCTCTGGGAAAAAAAAATAGGAAGTTATAGCAATGTTGTCTTTATTTATACATTTCTTAATGCAAGTTATTTTAAAGTCTAATGTCAGCAGCCCAGTTTGGAAACCTGTATTACCAGTTGAATGAAGACAATAGCAATAGAACTCAGCTTTAAGTTCTGTAGATTAACAGGGACACTCCAGAAAAATCTTTAATCCTCATATGCAGAACACATGGCCAAGACCCTTGACCACTTGACTGCCCTACTCCAGGTGTTCTACCCTACAAATCCATAGTAGACTGAGAAACTGAAAATGAGAGAGCTTTTGTGGGAATTTTTAAAGTTTAGAATATAAGGAATTAATGCAATGTTTCTGAACATGTTTCTTAGTAATTACTGGCTCACATTACTTCTTACTAAATATTTAAGAATGTATTTGTTCCTTGTCTATGATCTGTCACACCGAGCTAAAACGGATTTTAAGCATCAGAGTCTCAGGATGATTTGCAAACCCAATCTAATTGTTTAAGTGTCCTTTCTTGAAGTATTCTGTAATGCAATGTGGTCAACAATTAAGACTATGGCTATTTAAGCAGTTAGCATTGATAACAAATTTCTCTATAGGTGTTAACAAAGATTTTGTTTGGTATATTATCTGCCAGCTATACCCAGATGGACATAACCAGTTTAGCTTTTGCTGCATTGATTAAAATAGTGTCTGATATGACTGAAAACCACAGCAATGAGAAAAAAGTGTTGGCACCAGTTTTGGGGAACCATAAGGTAAATAGTCTGTCCTCTTGCATTATCTCCTCTGAAAAATGTGAAATTAACATTTGCTCCTAATGCTTGTGGCTAACCCTCACCACCTAGACCAGAGGAAAACTTCAGTCTAGGTCCAGTGATCTTTGTACTGGAAAAGGAAATTTTGACATCAACAAACACTGAGACAAATACAGAGGGTCAAAATCAATTATGTTGTAACTCAGATATATTTCCATAGAAATCATATTTGAGCAGTCACAACAAATATGCATTCTTGACTAAATAAATACAAGCAGAGCTTCTCTTATTTTCATCAACCTACTTCACACATTATTTTTCAGCTCCATAAGCTTCATCTAATTAAGTTACCTTTTTTTTTTACTGAAACATTTTTTCATGCACATTCATAACTCACATACCACATTTTATTCTTAGAAATGAATGGGATACATTCATGATTTCTTTGCTTTGGTCTTCACACAGTTGATGAGGCACAGTGAATTGGAAGGCTGGTTAATCTTTAAATCAACTACTAAAAAAGAATATTATTGAGATTTTTAAGTGTTAACCAATTTATCCTTTAGTATTTGTAAGTTTGTCTCCCTATTGCTTTTTTTATTTTTTTTTCCTATCCTGTGGGGATTTTTTGCTCCTGAAAAATGATGAAACCTATAAATGTTTAACTTCCTCACTAAGGATGTAAAATGTCTGCAAACTTTGGGGACCACAGTTCCATTTTACAAACCAATATACAAAATGTCTTTCATTTGCATTAGGTTATTTCAATTTTTTTCTCTAATGACCTTAAATAAGCTTCTGTGACAGTTCTTTCCAATTAGTTTATTTATAGTGGTAGAGCATATAAATTCATTTTTTTCTGTTTGGAAATATGAATTATAATCCACATGAGAGATATTTTTACTCTTTTGTTAAAAAGTCCCTTCCCTGACACACCAGGTAATATATACTCGTCTTTGTCTTTGGTAGTGTAACAGGCAATTAACCTGGAACCTATTCTGCATATGGAAATGAAGATAATTTATATAATTCCACCTCTGTGGAAGCTACATGTGTGTTTGCAGACAGAACTGGCTCCACAGTGATACCTCCTAATGCTGTGGTTAGTGCTTTGAGTCATTGTTCTTCCCTCCACCACCAGTATAACTCCATTGGAGAAGGCCACCACATTTGTCAGGTATCATTTACCCTTAGTGAAGCCATGTTGGCTGTCACCAATCACAATCTTATTTTCCATGTGTCTTAGCATATTTTCCATGAGGATCTGCTCTGCATTCTTACTGAATAAAGACTTAGCCATTCAAATGGTATTAGGGCAATTGAGTTATGGAATAATGAAACTTGACTTGCACTTAAGTTTCTTACGATTAAAAAACCAGAATTCCTGCTTAGACACAATACATACAAAAGAATGTGAGCATGACAGTATATTTACCACAAAAGTTTAGCATATTGCCCCAATAGAAAAACCTTTCATAATAAAATTTCAGTACTTCCAAAATTTATAATGGTATCTAGACAAACTCTGAAGGATATAATATAGCAACATCTTCTGCCATTTTCATCTGGTGAAAAATATTTGCACTGCTAGTCCCTTGACACAACCTTGAGGAACACTGTGGAAAAGAAAAAAACAGAGGGTACTATGGGATTTTTGTCTTCTGTAGAGTTTGAAATACATTGAAATACATTTAAAGCAGTCTTAATATATTTCACTTCTGTTTCTTTCTTTTTTTTTTTTGACTGACAAGCAATCTAGGTGAGTTATCAGAGCACCAGGAAGATGAGGTCATTATTTTGTTTTTTCCAGAGAAGAAGAAAAAAAGGTCCTTGCAGCCAGCATTTCTTCCATGGAGTATGCAGGGCTTTGAGTAAGGGAACAGCTCTTGTATAGCTGGAAATCCAGAAATGAAAGACAATAAAAAGTCAAAACAAAACAATGGAAGAATTAGTAAGAATCCCTCAGTTTAATTTATTACTGTATTAATATATACATTTTATATTAATATTTTTCATCTTATCTACATTTGAAGATTTTGAGAAAGAAATTACCTTAGGCTGCTGCAGGATAATCAACTAAACAGGCATAACACAAAGATGTTTCTAAAACCAGACATTTCATACCACTCATGTAAGTAGTCCTCAAAACAATCCCAGCAATAACATTATTCTAATCACAGATCACATCTGTGAGGTGAAGGAATAAACTGAAATGCATTTGCAGCCTGTGAAGGGACATTGTTAACTACCAGAGACATCTATCCTCTTTTTATTTTTGCATACAATTTTTTTGTCTAGAGTAGGGAAAAGATTCATTTCTCACATATGCTACTCAATTATTTATACTCAAAACAGCAGTTATCCTTGTCACTCTGGGCTGTTTACTGCTGTTTCTTTGTTACCAAAAATTCAGTGACAATTGCTTTATTAGAAAAAATCCAAACATTAAAACTCAGTTATAATAGATTA
Organism: Manacus candei; assembly: GCF_025592945.1. Taxonomy (NCBI): domain Eukaryota; kingdom Metazoa; phylum Chordata; class Aves; order Passeriformes; family Pipridae; genus Manacus; species Manacus candei. The sequence continues at coordinate 9,364,981 of NW_026138059.1, read as the reverse complement.
AATAGTTATGGAGACAAACAAAACAACCAATTTAGATAAATTTAGTGCCTGTTTCTTGTAAACAATGAAACAAATACTACTAAGATTTAGTTTTGATTTCTAGGTAAGATTGTCTTCATCCAAAACTTCAACACTGTTAACTCTGCTATTATTTTAAGATTTGAGTGAAACACTGCAGTGAAGCAGCTGTTAGAGTAAAAAGCAATGTTCACATTGGTTTGACTGCAGGCTCTTAACAGAAACACAAGTTCAGTTGTAATATATTTCAGCAATATTTAACAGACATAATACTTCTTCCTTAAGTGCCATTTAGTGCCAGAACTCTTTAATGTTTATGTATCACAGCTAGCAGACTTACAGAAAGCATTACCTCTTTTACAAAAAGAGAGCTCGAAGCTTTATGCTGTTGGTACTGCTGATGGTAGTATTTAGTTTCAAAAACCATTTTGGGTTGGAAGGGACCTTAAAGATCATCTAGTTCCAATCTCTGCCTTGGTCAAGGACAGCTTCCACTAGAGAGGGTAGCTCAAAGCCTCATCCAACCTGACCTTGAACTCTTCCAGGAATGGGAATTTCCTTGTCTGTCCTGAACTAGGGAGTCCAGAACTGGACACAGCACTCCAGACGCAGCCTCACTAGCAGGGTTGAGTAGAGTGGCAGGATCACCTCCCTCAACCGGTTGACAATGCCCTTCTTAAAGCACCCAGGACACCATTGGCCTTCTTGCCTACAAGGACATACTGCTGGCTTGTGGACATTTTTTTTCCTGTTAGCCAGAAACTTTGGGGAGTTGGAGGCTTACAGACACAAGTAGTCATTACTCATAGCTCACATTAGATTTACCTCATGGATGGAGGTAAGATGTGAGATGATTTTTCAATCCCTACTAAAAAGCAAAGCATAATTTCTAGGCTTTCTTTTCTATATTTAATATTCCCTTTACAGTAGGTAGAACTGTCTTGTTAAAATATTGCCTAAGAACTGAGATTGTATGTAAAACTATCTTCCACCTTTTGAATAAATCTGGCATGAATGTTTAGCTTAGCACTGAGGAAAGGTGAACATTTGGTACTGTCTTGCAAAATGGATGGAATTACAGTCAAAGCATCTTGGATATCAATTACTGAGGCTCAGGTAATATTCAAAAATAAGAGTATTATACTTTTTCACTGGATCAGATCTTGAATGGTATATGATCCTGCAGATATCTACATAAACCAACTTCTCTTTGATTATAGGACTATATGAAGATTTTGAACAGTGAACACTGAACAAATGTATGCATTTTTAGCTGAACAGAAATTTTAGCTTCTCCCTACTGTTTACTGATTTAAGATTTCTCAGGCTTTTAATCCTCAAAGAGCTAAATTCAATCAAAGCCTAAATTATAGGTCTTGTCAAAAAGGCCATATTGACCTCACTCCAGAAAACAAATCCTCATTTCCAGTAATAAGACATAAGACAAGTTTTGTTAAAACAGAAAATAAATAAAAATAATTGTCAGAATTTTTTCTCTTTTCTGAGAAAACATACGGAAGGAGGAAACTGGGATGTTATTACAAAGGCTTATTCATCACACATCATTCTTCATTTGTCACCCTTGAAAAGATGAAGTCTCGGATGGATTCATTGTGCAGGATTTAATATAGTGTATTTGATACAACAGCCTAGGACAATAACACTCAGATGCCTTAGGGCATCCTGCCTGGCTTCCAGCTGCCTTTTCAGAAGGATGAGGATTCCCTGGAACTCTTGTACAAAATTTTTAAGTTACTTGGGTTTAGTCAGGTAACCCTAATCATATCAAACAGCAATGGACACATATTAACCCAACTGAACTGAGCTCTAATGTAACTTTAAGTGCTGTAGTGTCCAGATTAGCCTCGCACTACAGCTTCCATAAATCTCACTGACAACCCAGTTGAGTGGTTTTCAGTTTCTCTTGGCTAATTTCAGGCAGCTACATCCCATCTAAGACATCACTAGTGAGTGAACTGAATGCCTCACATTTTACACCAATGAGAGTTTGCTGTCTAGTCACCTTTAGATACACAAATTTATGCATCTGGAGACAGAATTGAATTCTCCCTATTAGCCTTCAGGTTTCAAAATGAAGCAATACCATAGGCCAAGAAATACATTGTTAAAATCAATCTAAAAGCACTTGAAGGAGCTATCCAATGTGGTAAAGCCCTTTATTGTCACAGCCTGGAGGGAATAATGGGTCAACAACTTTTGGAGCTGAGAGAGAAAATGGCCATTTATTGAAGGGCTGCACCAGCTTATAAAGGGCAGGGATGGAAGGTGATGGAAGGGAAGGCATGATCAGGGTGGAGCATGCAAATGAAGAACATATAAGGAAGAAAGGGGTAGGTCTTAACCATAAAAGGGGATACAGAACCATATAAGAGATAACCATATAAGGAAATGGAAAGCCATAAAAGGAAACACTGCAATGCAGTGTCTATTAGCCAATCAGGGAAAAGGAAGGAACAAACACAACCATAAGGATTTTTATAAAAACTGTAAAAATGGGGTACAACAAGAGGTAAAATACAATGCCCTTTAAACATGAACTCTGACACAACATTCCCACAGTGCGGGTGATCATTTAAAGGTGGTGAATGTGACATTCTCAGGAGTGCTGCAGATCTCCTCACATGTTTCTTGGTCTCGCTTCCACGTTTCATAATTGTCTCTCTCTTGGTCTCCCAATTAATTTGACTGGGATGAAGTTATTCTCCATAACAGCCCATGTGGTGGTTTTGATTTGTGGTGAAAACAGTGTTGATAACACAACACTATTCTATTATTACTGAGAGGGACTTACAGTGTCAAGGTTTTTTCTGCTTCCCCACATCGACCCTGAAGTGAGTAAACTGGGATGTACATAAAAATTCAGGAGACATCATAAACAAGACAGTGTATCTGAACTGACCAAAGGGATATTCCATTTCATATAGCATCATGCTAAGCGATAAAAAGTGAGAAAAGGAGTTTTCTGGGGAAGGTAACCATTTCTGGGAGACTTGCTTGACACCAGTCTACTTGGGTGAGGTGGTATGTGATTGTCGTTGCATCAGTTTTGGCAGGAGTTCTGAGGACAGGTAATTAAACTGAAACAAACTCAAAACCAAAACATCTCAGGGACAGATACTGGAAGCATTATGAGACATTATCCAATGTGCTGCTTAAAATAACGGGAGACTGAACTAGAGCCAGGTAGTCCTTTGCATTCTAGAGTTTCTAATATATTGCTGTTATTAAATACTGTACACCTGTATATATTTTCTTTCTAAATTTCTTTTCTGTATTTAAAAGTAACACCTATATATTCTACTAAAATCTTTTTTATTTAAAATTTTCTACCACTCCGCTTCATAGGGAGGCCTTGTAAAAAGGAACATAAACTTGTAGGAACTCCAGACAGCCTTTTGTTTGGTTGTTTGTTTTTATAACTGTGTAGATATTGTGGTATCTGGCTCTGCAGATTTTCACTCTCAGAATAAAAACACCAGTTATTTCTAGATACTTGTTCAAACAGTTGGGTATAAAAAAGGAAATGTACCAGTACCAATAGTAAAACAAATAATGAATATGGAAAGCTTGACTGTTCTACTGACAGAGAAATGTAAACATTTTTGATAAATTAACACTTTCTTGCTTTATTAAGACTGAATTTCAGCACCCCAGATAGAACAGAGTGCATAAAATCATAGGAAAATTCAACTGGGAGGTACTCTACAGGTAATTTCAAAACTAGATCAGTTTGTCATGGGGCTCATCTAGTTCTGTTTTGGAAGCATCCAGGGGCTGTTATCCCGAAACTTCTGTCAGAAACTTACTTCAGGACTTCATCATTCTTGTTGTTTCCTCATACCTGGCTGCAATTTTCCTTCCTGCAAATTGTGACCCTTTGTTGCAATTTGTGAGCAGCAGCTTACCACGTCCTGTCACCCTGCACCTCTAGGGAAAGTCTGCTTCTTGCTGCTGTATAATCTCCCTTCACATAGTGGAAAATGGTAGAGAGATTTGTTTGCAGAAAGAGATGCTGATCTATGATCAACCCAGTCAGAAAGGTGCTCAGACTCTGTGAAGCATCATTTAAACAGTTATTTAGGAGTTAAAGAGAGAATACCATAAATAATCTGACCCTTTAGGATTTATGCTGCTTGATAATCCATAAACTCTACCCCAAAATTATTTCACTGCAATTGTTTTAATGAAAAGTGGATATTGTATAAAGTCAAGCTAGGAGTGAAAGTCTTCTCTTACCTTGCTCTTCAGAACAGTTTGTTGCAAGGGTAGGTCTTTTACAGTCAATAACTGAGCAGGTTCACTGCTCAGTTTTCACAAATACATTATGATTTACATTATTTATCATCCATATTTTAGCTCTCCTGGCCGTGTTCCCTCCCAGCTTCTTGTGCACTTCCGGACTGTTCACTGCTGGGGTGCATTGAGGAGCAGAAAAAGCCCTGACATGGTATAAACTCAGCAATAACTAAAGCATCTCTGGGTTATTAACATTATTTTCAGAACAAATCCAAAACACAGCCCCATACTAGCTACTGTGAAGAAAATTAACTCTCTCCCAGCCAAACCAGCACAATATATCATTAAGGATCTGGTCACCAGAGAGAAAAATACGAATTTTCAACCAGGAAGCTTATTCATCTTAGCTCTACATTTCCTTATCTTCCTAACAATTCACTTTGTAGGAAAATATTTTTCAAGGGTTGTTAAAGATTATAGAGATGAACATAATGGGATTTCAGTGTACATAGACACCTAAATCCAATTAACCTTTATTTCAAGTACCTTTAGGTCTTCCTGAAAATTCTAACCTAACAAGTACTCCATCTAGAAATAATACAGCAACACATGCAAACTTTGAAACAGAAAAATAAAGTTGAAAACTTTTTTTTATCATGCAAAATGGCTTAAAATTTGCCCTTTTGCTTTTGCTTTTTGTTTAGAAAAGTATCTGTCAGTTTTGCATCTACTGCTATCCTTGCTGTTCATCCTTATTCCTCCATGCTGCAGGTATTATCAATCATCCTGATTCTTTGTCCACATTGAAATAATAACATAGTCTTTACATACTGAATATATGAAATCCCTCTGTCTTTTCTGATATGGACTCATTGCTGTGAACCGTAGAGCAGCCACCTATGACATCAGTTCTGCAACCTAGCACTGCAAATCCCATATAAACAGTATTCCTACTAACAGGACTCCTGCCTGGGTTTCAAAAAAAAAAGACAGAAGACTAAAATTAGGCTTGGCTTGAACTAATTAGCCATCAACAGGCAGAACATTCCCAGCTCTCAGCCTTTCCTCATAGGAGAAATGCTCTATCACATTAATCATCTTCATGTACCTTCACTGGGCTCTCTCCAGTATGTTCATGTGTCTCTTTCATACTGAGGAACCCAGAACTGGGCACAGAACTCCAGGTGTGTCCTCACCAGTGCTGAAGAGAGGGGAAAGATCACCTCGCTTGCAGCCTAGGTTGCTGTTGGCCTTCTTTGTCACAAATGCACATCCCTGGATCATCTTCGAACTGGTCTTCGCCAGGACCCCCAGGGTCTACTTTGCTAATCAGCCCTCAGGATGTGCTGGTGCATGGAGTCATTTGTCCCTAAAGAATAGAACTTCTCAAGCTTGGAAAGCAAGTCCATTTCAAGTCTTCATGCTCCCTGTTAATTTTGAAATTCATTGTATACTAGGTGATAGATTTGACTAAGATATTGAAACAAAACAACTATTTGTACTAGTAAGCATGATGCACATGCCAGGACAGACAAAAGGATTTTTATATATCCTTTTGTTTCATAGAGTCATTGAATATCATGTTGGAAGAGAGCTCTAATATCATCTGGTCCAGCCTTTCTCAGCAAAAGCACAGGTTAGCTGTCCAACTGAATCTTAAAAGTGTCCAACATTGAGGAATCCACCACTTCCCTGGGGACATTATTCCATGTTTCTTCCTGTGTCCAATCAGAATCTCCACAGGACTAGCCTGTACCCATTGTTCTTTGTTTTTCCCACAAGATGCCCTGTGAAAAGGGAGTCTCTATCTTGTTTGTAGTCACCTTTTAAATACTGGAACATTGTGATAGATCACCCCTACGCCTTCTTTTTTCAAGGTTGAACAAACGCAGTTCTCTCAGCCTTTCCTCAAATGTCAAGCTTTCCAGTCCATTGGATTATCTTTATGTCCCTTTTCTGGACTTGGATTATCTTTGTGTCCCTCTTCTGGACCCTCTTCAGCCTGTCCACATGTGTTTTGTGGGTGGGAATGTAGCTGCAACAGTAACGAATCAGAATAAAACTCAGTAGAGTTACGTAGTTAAAAGGACCAGAACTAGTCTACCAATTTCTCCCCATATAAAGTCACAGTGGCTCTAATGCCATCTGATACATTCAAGTTAATCACAAGTGGACACAGAAATCTGGTATAAACTGCACTTATGTATGTATGAGTATCTTTGTACACACACAAACGTAGTAGTGTGTACTTCTTTTTTCCCCGCTGTGACTAAAACATTCACAGATGTTGATGCTAAAACGAGTGTTTGAATTAATTCTGTTTACCAAAAGATTCAGATTTCAAAAGTACTTATACAAGCATATTAGCATTGTATTCATCCTTTTATTATCATTTTGCAAGTGTTTACCATCTGCACATCAGTAGCAATTTTTACATTAGTTTCCATGTCAGCGATGACAATATTGGACAGAATCAAGAGTAAAGCAGTCCTCTTGGAAATCTCCTTTTTGAGATTGCTGTAACTGTGTAATTTGCAGTAATATTGGAGATTGTATAATCTATTCCTAAATATAGTATATAGTACCAATTTCGTATCATAATGCCATGTTTTACTAAGTCAGTGTTTTTCAAATGTCTGACTATTTTCATTTTCCTTTTCAGACAAACTTATAATTGCCAAATATGTAGTCAGATTTGTTTGTCAAGGTTGATTCCCATAAAATCTCTTCTACCCTTCAGTTGTTTATTAATTTCCTGTTCTGTCTAGGTCTGATACTATACCACGAGTCTTTGTGTCCTCACCTGCTGACTACTGACACTAGAACAGTACAGTGCCAATCTCCTTCTATCTCTGATGTTGAAAACTGGCATCAGCAGAAAGCAAATAATCTCAGTCAACTCTTTTACTATACTAAAAGTGTTTATCTGCTTATAAATTGCCTCCTACCTACTTCTGTGGCATTCATGCGTTGACTTCTGCATGATTCTGTTTCTGAAAACTGATGTAGAATATGAATAAGATGCTTCTGCCTGAAGTATTTCTATTGTCCAAAGACGATGAAGTGATGCTAACAATATTGACTTTCAAATGCTAAAAAAAAATTTGTACACTCAGAATCAAAGCCCTGTGATATACCCATGCAATAGTATTCCGTTACAGTCTGTAGAACATGCATGGAAGTGACTAATTTGATAGTGTTCTGAACTAATATTTCAGACAGCTTATACAGAAGGGAAGATTTTTGCAGGAGATTACCAATATTCATAGAAATTCCTTCTGTAACATAAGAAGATTCCTACAGGATTGTTGGTATTATGAAGCATTCAACATAATGGATAATTTACAGCGCGGGCAAATCTAACCTTTATGAGGAGGTGACCTTTTAGACCTCTTTCTTCATACTCTCTCAGCTAATGAAGGGAAGTTCTGCTATGTCTGGTAACCTTATGAGGAAGTTCAGTGGCTGGAGAACCATGTCCTTTTGTTCAATTCAGTTTCTCTCAAACACAGAGATGCTACACATAACACGTGGAAATTTTTGTCCTTTTGTGCTGACATAGTACAGCTCTTCAATCTTTCAGCATCTTTGTTCTTTTAACTGAAAATGACCTAGCCACACCCAAGAAAAAATTGTTAAGTACCAATGTATTAATAAACTATAATTTTAAATAAATTTAAATAAAAAATAAAAAATGAACACTAATAGAAAATGTACACAGGTGTCTTTATATAATGCATAAACCTATCTCATATTTTTCACCTATTGCTACAGAAAAAAATCATGTCTCATAGCAGTAAAAATTGATAAAAAATTGTAATATTTCTGCAGTTACAAGTCTCTTCTTCATTTATAGAAAAAATCTGATATTGTTCAAAGCATGTTTGCTTTTAGTCTACATCTTTTACTATAATTAGATAAGAATTTGAGAATCAAATTTTATCTTACTCATGATCTTTATCTGATATATTTTTGTTATGGTAAGAGTTACTCTATGCCAGATAGTGCTTTCTATGTGCACAGTATTATTTATGGATATCTTCTTAATAGTCCTTATTAATTATTTTGTTAGTGATTGATTTTATCACATTTTTTCAGTGCAGACCATGTAGTTATTTTAATAACTAAAAAAATTAGCCTTTGAACCACTGAATATGAAGGGCTGGACAGAGTATATAAATTAAGAGTTTGTGATATAATTTAATTTAGGGAAACACTAAAAAATGCTTATGTTGTAATGAGTCCTTCAAAGAAAATGAGGCTTATTACCTCATTGATAAAAAAGGTTCTTCTGTGGTGAGGATTCCCAGGGCTTCATTTTAAATAAATACTTTGTAAGGGTCATGTTAAGTGCTGGAACAATTCTGGTGATCTCAGCAGTGCCTGCCATCAAATGCAGCCGATGGGTCTCAGAGTAAATCACTTCCCGCTCATCGTAATACAGAGAGGGGACAGAGACACTAATATAATTCTGAGTTTTGTGTAGCTTTGATCTTCTTTGGTCTGAGCTAAATCTCAACATTTCCTTGATGGAAATGAGCAGAGTCTTAACATTTTGCAGGCATATGACACTGTGTGTTGCAGCATCAGGTAACTTTTGTGAGAGGTACATCTCACACTTTCCTTGTTCCTCTGATTTTTGGAGTGGGTAGATTATTGCAAATGACTATTCTCTGACTAAGCACTGAAGCAAGAAGCCTGATGAAAAATAATCAGATTAAAATGTTAGTTTTATATTATATCATGAAATCTAGTAGTTCTGGTCATGCTTCTCACTGTTAATTGCTCTTAATTTCTTAGATAATAAATACAACTGAAAAAAATGGCACCTTTCAGCTGAAGTAGAGCTCCTTAACTTTGTTGGTGCACCAGCTTATGAATTTAAGTTACAGGGTGAAAAATTGATGACAGCTGATACTAGTTTTACTTTGGTTTCATCACAGATGCTCCTCATTTATGCAGGTGAATATGAAATCAGAATCAGGCCCTTGGGAGTATTTCTTCGTTAAATAAATTTCTTGTTACAAACACGGTAAAGTTGTCTATCAGACAGGGCAGGAGAGGTCAAATGAAGATACAGCTTGCTAGGAAAAGGCTATCTGAAAAGTAATCAAAATGTATATACTTTTATAGTTGGAAAAATATATGTATAAATATCTTCAATATACTTCGTGAGAAGATACCTTTGCTCTGCAGTCAAGGATGAGGACAAAGTAAAGTAGCCTTGAAATTCAGCCAGTGTTGCAATCACTAAACTTTGGTTAAACTAAGTTTCTTATCTCCATTTTCAGCTACAGGCTGACAATAAGGAGGAAAGAAATGGCCATCAGAGACGGATTGTTTACTGTGAAACTGAAAATCTAGCCGGATTCAAGAATTCTTATTTAAAGTTTTTCACTTCTGCTGGCTTGTCAACAGTACAAAAATAATGATGAAGGCTAAAAAGATCAATTCATTTGTAGACTTCTTGAGGAAGTGTGACAGGGTAGATAGCCATGTACCTGTTACATCCCTATTATGTAACTGGCAGCACCCATGGCTTAAAAGTGGCATTCCTGCTACTAGCTTGAGATTTTTATCACAGCATGACCTTCACAAATAAAAGCTTTATATTTTCCTAAAATAATCCCTTAAACTGCTTAAATGATACAATTACATAGTCATTAGTGGCACACATTTTCAGCTTGGTGCCATGAAAACATCATACATGTCCCAGATACTGTAACTGCTTGTCTCTCTTCCTCATGCCACACACTGTAACTCAAATAAGGTAGACACTACTGGCATTATATGTTTATTACTTTCTCCTAGAATTTACTGATGATGTGGTTCCACTTTACCCAAAAGCATTTTACTTGATTATTCTGGGGATGATGTTTCATTCCACTCTCAGGCACAGAGAGAGTATGATTTCCAGAAGTAGTAACAGTTCCATAGCAAAATTTTAAGAAAAAAATGTAGTTTCCCCCTGAACTTTGATTCCTGTCTTTGTGATTTTCTCTTTTCTTAGCCATATGTTGCCTCTTTTTCAGCCCAAACTTAATCAAGGCTCCCCAATTCTGATCTCACCGAAGCTCTGTGCGCCTCTGTCCCCTTTTACTATCCTTGATGTACCCTATCCTGCATCGAGACCTCACCTCTGGAGGAAAGCACACTATCACTGAAGGAAATGCAGGAACTCCTGTCTCCTTGTCTCTCACCCTGCAGCTGGTAACACCATCCCACTTGTCTGTCCTGTACTACATATTGTTTTTCACCTTGGCACACTTTGCCTTCAACAAGCTTCATTCTTTCCTGCATGTCAGTGTGCCATGTTACCTACTTCTTTCTCTCCTACTTTTACAACTGTCTTCCATCCAGCTTTCTGGCTTATGACATGCCTTCACAAACATTTTATGGTGGCCCTTGAGGCTTGCATTGATATTGCCCCTGCCTACATCTCTCTCATTCTCTGTGTACATGCTCTGTTCTCTGATTTCTATCATCTCAGTGCTACTTTTGTTGGTTTTTGTTGATTTTTACCACAGATGCCTTATACAATTGACAATCTCCTTGAATGAGTCCTTTATTCCAGCCTGGACAAATAGTCTCTCCACAGGTGCTCACCAGACTGCCTCCTGTGTAATTGCATTTCTCCTGGTCCTTTAGTCTCACAATCTATTTGACTCTGCTTTCTTGTTCCTTTGATATCATCCAACAACACTGAAAAGTTAACCCCTCTTGGTGGGACTCTTCTTTACAGGGAACATACGAGCCATGTGCATGCTATTATAAACAAAAAGTAGTAAATAAAAGCACATCTAGTGTTTCTGTATAATCGGGGACTGAGCGAAAATGCTATGCTTCCCTCTATATGTATGGGATTCGGGGGATGATGGGTCTTAATTAAGATAACTAAAGAATTTTAATATTGTCCAAAACATCTTGTGATATCCTTAAAGTTTTAAGGAGATCTAAGTGTTTATTTTCTGTTTTCTTAGCTAACCTATCATCTTTAATGTCAATATCGAAAAATACCAGCTAATGAGATTTGAGATTTTTTTGTATAGAATCTCCATAAGTGTCAGGGGCACTTGTAGAGGAATACTATGCACGCACCAAATCAAGAGTGACAGTGTGCATGAGGAGATTTCTGGTAAGGTCTGGATCTACTCATGGTGACACTGGAGTCTGTTTTTCTTAGAACAATGAAATGGGATGGGAATTTATGATGAGTGTCATATAAACTTGCAGGATTTTTTTTATTTCTGATATAAATGGGGTAGATGATTATTAGAGAGACAAGATAGATACATGACAACATCAAAGACCTTGGGGAATTATTGTAGTGAAGTAGAAATATTCATCAGGCAAGAGCAATATAAGATTATTAATTATACGGTTCTAATGTTGGTTCACTGTTGGGAACTAGGTGAACTACCATCAGACCTTCGAGATGCAGTCATCATCACCCTGTATAAGAAGAAAGGAATTAAATCTGACTGTTCAAATTACTGTAGTATTACTCTGCTCTCCATTGCTGGCAAAATCCTGGCAAGAATACTCTTGAACAGAAGGAATAGTAGAAGGACTATAGCAGAAGAACTTCTACCTGAAAGCCAATGTGGTTTCAGAGCCAACAGGAGTACCACAGACATGGTATTTGTTCTCAGACAACTGCAAGAAAGGTGTAGGGAACAGAACAAAGGTCTCTATGTAACCTTTGTTGACCACACCAAGGCTTTCGATACTGTGAGCAGAAAAAGTCAATGGCAGATTTTGGAACATTTAGGTTGTCCCCCCAAGTTCCTTAAAATGATCATCTCGCTCCATGAGGATCAGCACGACCAAGTTAGATATGGCAATGCACTTTCTGAACCCTTTCTAATAACCAGTGGTGTGAAACAAGGCTGCGTTCTTGCATCAACCCTATTCACAATCTTTTTCAGCATGATGCTCCAAAGGGCCACAGCAGACCTCAATCATCAGGACGGTATCTACATTCGATACCGTACTGATGGAAGCCTTTTCAACCTAAGGCGATGTAAAACCCCTTTGATGAGCTCGTAGATTGGGACCCCGGGTCTTACACCTCCTGTGCCAATGAATTCTGAAAATTCGATACGCAATGAGTAAAAAAGCAGCTTTTAAACCTCATTTAAGCTAGTATGCTATCAGCTTCAATGTAGTCATATTATTTAAGGTTTGTTAGCAATTTATATATTCATACTCACTCCTCAGGACTTTTAAAATCTTAATTACACACTCTGATCTCTCCTCATCAAACAGTGTTCCATCCTCTCAACTATTTTAGATGCCCTTTTGTGTTCCTTTTCTTATGTCCTTGTTGGTCCTTACCAATCAACAGTAGGATCCTAGTCACCTTATTCTGAAGGGTGAGAAGACTTAACAGGCTATTTAATTCAGGAATGGTCTAAGGACAAAAAATGGATTCCAAATATTTTATGAGAAAATAAAAATGAAATATTATAATATTGAGCATGTGGGACAGGAGGCACCCACAGTACACAGTGACAGATCTCCCAGTCTTACTGGGACTGATACTGAAGGGTAAACTAAAAAATACAGGACTTGACCTGGTCATCAGCACTCAGAGCACACAAAGATATCACTTTGATTATGTCATAAGCACAAAATACTTTCAAAAGCTCAACTGCATAGGCAGAGTGGACATCTCACCAAGAGCCAAAATATAGGGGCTGAGGATTTGGGCCACCACAAGAGAATCATTCCCCTAGAGAAGGTGGACTGAGTGATTTTCAAAGTCTTGGCAAGTAAGATGGGAAACTGATCCCAGAAATGGTGTTCCTCTGTGCATTTTTTTCTGGAAACAATTCCCTTTTTGACTGAATTTCACTCGGTATGCATAGGCAGAGGATTTCCTGGGGGCTGTTTCCATATCTATAGCTAGAATTACCTCCTCTTCTTTTGTCTATAGAGCCTTTTTTTTTTTTCCCTGACCAGGTGATATTATTTACTGTGGATTAATATATGGTGTTTGATTTATCACTGGAGACACATAAGACATCTAATTGAATTTCACTTCTTTTTCTCACCAGTGTTGGGACAGGACATGCTATTTTTTCAGTTTCATGAGATTTCACTTTTCAAGACTCCACTGGGATGTAATATAACTTAAAAGAATAATTTGTTTTTACAATATTGATTGCTACTAATAGTAACATAATATTTATGTTGCTGCTTAAATACAGTCCTCTACACACAGGTAAAAAAAATCATTAATTGTTTTGGCATTATCCTGCATTAAATTTCTTCCAGAAAATTATGTATTTCCTGATATGATCTAATTAATTTTAAAGAAAAATACTGTTGCAAAATATATGATATACACTGTTACCTGAATAAGCACACCTGCTACTGCCTCTTCTGTATAGATTTTCCTCTTACTCTTATCATACCTTTCTCTCCCCATTTTTTTTCAACACAAAAGTTTTTCTATACAATTTAAGTGTGCAGCAAAGAAGAGGTTCTTGAGGGTAATGAGATATGATTAAAATGCTTTTTCTAGAGTTTTGGAAGGTAGACAACTCCAAGTTAGAAAACAGCTTTTATTATTATTATTTTAATTTGCTAAGAACTGCCCAGTCCTTAATTGGCATAAAGAACAGGTCCTTTGTGAATTTCATTTAAAGTTGTTTTTCTGCTGGCTTTTGTTCTGTGGGTCATATTGTTCTGTTTTGTTGTTGTTCTGTTCATTGCAAGGGTGTATGGTGTGTGTTCCTTGCCATGTAACCAGTAATGTGCTTTTACTTTCAAGTAAAATCAGAAAAAAATTATCATGTTATAATTACATTGATACATGTGTCCTTCAGCAAGCATTTAGAAATTATAGCTAATCTTAGTCTCTGAGAGGAAAATTTGGAAAATAATAATTTTTTCTATGGTCAGATTCCAAGTCTTTTATAAGAATACCACACACTAAACGTAATGCTTTGTTTATTTCAACACAAAAGTTTTCTTGAAATAGGTAAGTATTTTTAAACCAGTTGTCAAAGTGTGTTTAACTCCTGTCCAGTCATTAAAAAACTTCTTCTTGTAATTTTTTTTCTAAATTAAAACTACTGTTTCTTTAGTAAATCTGTGGTCTGCATGTGCAAGTTTATATCTATATATGAAATAACCTACATATGAAATAGCTAGATATGAGTATTTATATATTCTTAGTATTTTTCTCTTCAGAAATATTTTTATTAAGATGAGCTTATTGTGTTTGGCAACAGCTATTCTCATTTGAATAGTTATTCTGTTCTAAGTATCACTCTGGAAAAGAGAACATTAATAGAATGTGTTGTAAATGGATGTACTTTCATTACACTTTCAAAAGTATAATTGCATGGGTTTGAAACAAACTTCAGAGAACCATATTTTCACGTTACACAATATAGCAATTAAGGGAATCATCTTAAAGGGGGACAATGGGTTCCTTTCTTCCTGTAGTATATATCAAAGGACAAAAATTTATGACCAATTCCCTAGTTTTGACCTGGTTACCAGGAAGGCCTAAGCCAAATCCACTACACCTTGGTATCTGCAGAACTGTTTCTCTCAGATTTTCTCTCAACCTTATGAATTCGGTTTAAATCTCTGTCCATTCCTGTTTGATTCCTATATCATTCAACATATTTTTATTTTTTGGTTGTTTCTAATGCAGCAGCTATTAGAACAAGGTTGTGTAAGTTGCTGCTTTCATCTGGGAAGGCTCATATAAAAATAATTTTAGTTATAAAGATGGAATGGAAAATATCCTGAAAAATAATGGCTGCTTGGGATTAGATGTAAGAGATCTTTTGCATTAGATTACTCATGTAAATACCTACTGTTCTTTTAAACCAAGATTTTGTGTAGAACACCATTAACAAATTTCTGCTGACACATATCAGTTACTTACAAAACAAATAGAATCATTATAATCTCTTTGTCTACTCACTTAAGAATTGTTCTGTACTCTTGTTTCCTGAAAGATGAATTGTCTCCTGATCTAATGCTTTCTGTGAAATCAAATGTCTGCCCCCACTGAAGCAGGCTTTTAATTCATCACTTCCACAAGGCCTTTCTGGATTCCATAACTACTCAGAGACAGTAGTTGACTGAAAATTGTTTGGATTTATGTTGTAGAGGAGTGCATGTGGACCTCCAGGATAGCTGTCATGCTGTCTTAAAATGGAAAAAAATTTCTTGTGCCTGTATAAAAAGCCCTCCATCCAATACAGTAAATACAAATGGGGAAGCATTTGTAGCTAATAGCATATATATTTTGTTAAGAGTAAAGGGAAATCAGTTTTCAAAGGGTGAATAGAACATAGATCTAAAGTTTACCTTCCATTGATAATGGCCACCCAGAGTACTTCCATGGAGTTAAATCATATCTAAAAATGAGACAGTATTTGATACTAAGTCTTTATAACAGGCTAAAATTAAAATGCTCGCTTTTGAACAGGTGGCCTTTATGAGAACTTTTGAGCCCCAAGCTGTGTTCACTCTAAAACTGAAGGAAAATAGGGCTGAAGTGACTAGAGCACTAACACTGCAGAGATGGTTAGATCCTAGAGGATCAAAGTTTTTTCCTACTTTTGGTTTGAAATTACTAAAGAGCTACCTATGGGATTACCTTTTTGCACAGCAACTGTTCCCACTGATGTAAACAATACTGTTTAAATCATATGAAATAGGATACTTGCATAAACCTTTCTAGAACTGGAGATGACATCTATTAGTAGTTTATAACAGGATTATTTTGATGCAGTATGCTGAAGTGTAATAAGTGAAATGTTCAGTAAAGGAGCTGTGGTTTCTGTAGCATATAAATTAAAGAGATACAAAATTAAGTAGGAGGATAAAGGTTAAGGTAAAGTGAATAATAAAAATTTACCAAATTAGTTGAATCTATAAAGACATTATTTTTAGCAGAGATACTATTAAATGGAGGATGGGATGGCCACTTGGATGAGGACAGGGACCTGGAATGAGAACTGAGATAAGATTAGCATTGACAGATAGTCAGAATCCAAATAAGCTAAGAGTCTGTGTCGGGGGGTGGAATGACATCAGAGCAAATATTGCTTCAATTCAAAGGTACCCTAATCTACAAGACCATTTTCTTTTTCTAAAAAAAAAAAAAAGCAAAGCTCACAGGTAGTTTAAGCCTGGAGCAGTAACTCCACTCTTTTTTGTCACTCTTACAAAATGCTGCCCAAAATTGCTGCCTGTTGAACTGCACCAACAGAAGTGAAAGGTATAGAAGTGTAAACTCAGTCTTCTCAGGAGATGTTACTGAAGCATTTGAAGGTGTTAGTAAGATTCTCCCATCAAAGAAAATGAAGCTTTGGAGAAGGCCCAATAGCGGGTAAGTGAGGAGATGTTTTTTAGGAGCCTAAGTATCTTAAATTGTTCAATTTTTTTATTATAACTATTAAGGTGTATTAGGTTTTTGAAAAGAAAAAAGACTTTTGCTAGTTAATAGAAGACTACAGTGGCTTGTAATAATAGATTAATAAACTTGTTGATGTGTTCAGACAGTAAGATAAACTAAAAAGTTGTTGGCTTGACAACTTAACAGCCCCCAAGGTGTATTTGGGTAGAGTCATTGGACTCTGCATGTCCAGCATAAACCTCAAAAGATAAGGAAAGATTGTGTGATGTAGAATAAGTGCAATCACATGGAATCAGTTACACATGGTACTTTGCAATAGTTGTGAAATTTTATACCAAAAATAGTTAGCTAAAGGATGCTTGGGAGATAATAGGGGTATTAAAGGTTGCCATTTTATAGTTGTTCCGCTGCTGAGACATTGTGATGTCTGTCAATTATATTTCTGGCAAACTGAGTTTTTGAGAGAAATTGCATGTGTATTTTGTTACTGTTACTGACTTTGACTTTCATCTTGTTCAGTTTTGGCTGTGAAAATGGACAGCTCAACAAGAGGGTTTTTGTGTTTCAAGTGACAAATATAACAAATGAATCTGGAATTGAATTCACGTTTTCCTCTGCATTCTTATGGCAATGGCTACTTTTAAGGTAGAACATCAGATCTGAATTTGGATTGAAAACACAAATGGAAAAAGTAGAGAAGAATAATTCTGTCATAGAAGGACTTGAAATAGAGTGAGCAATATTGTCCTGTCTTTCAGTTCAACATCTAGGTTTTGTACCTGTTAATAGTTTTTCCTATTCATTTATTTATGCGTTTTTTTACTTATTTTCCTAGATTCTTACTCTAACATCTCTTTGTATATAAAATAAGTTCTGATTGTTAATACTCTATCATCTCAGTGATGGAGTCAATATGGAATGAAAAATTGTCTGACGAGTCAGCTCTATACTGTGAGCACATGTGCACGTGTGCACACATGTATGTTTCTATACTTATTCACAAGTCGTGTTCGTAGACATACAGACTAATAAACAAATTGTATAAATATTTGTGTCACAAATGCAGTCCTTGACTGAAGTATTTTCTTTAGGTTCATAAATATTTTATTGATTTTCAAGTACGTATGGCAAATAATAGTGGGAGGAAATATATATTCTCTGTTAAAGATTTAAAAGACTATATAAGAGAGTAAGTAATAAGAATTAGTGTCTTAGAAACATTTCACATGTTTGGAAACCTGTGCTCTCCTCATCTCATTGTTTTTCAGCGGGAAAAAGCATAACTTAAAGTACAATTGCAGAGTTTATCTGCTTTTTTGTAAAGATTTTATATATAGATACCATTAATGCTACTTTGAAATGATGGAAAAGTTTCCAAGATATTTTATCAATTAATTTCAATGACTACTTTTCCCCCCCCACACAACACTGGGCATTAATGAAAGTGTGTAAACATAAAAAAAAATTTCTATCTTCATGTATTACAAGTGTCAAAAGCAGCTAAAAAATATCTTAGGAGAGCCTGGAGCAATAAAAATCTGAATTACTCACTTAGTTGGTGATACGTAGTTACATGAATTACAGCGTACCAACTGTGGTGGTTTAACCTCAGAGTGCAACTAAGCACCACACAGCTGCTTTCTTCCTCCCTCTGATGGGATGGCAAGGAAAAAAGGTAAGACCCATGGGTTAAGATAAGAAAGTTTAGTAATTGATATAAATAAAATATAATAATAACACTAGTTTATATGAAAAAAATATTCTTTAAAGAAGAATCACCTCACCATGAAAAGAGAAGAAGCCATTTCTGTCAGTAAGTCAAATTTCTTGTATATTTTCTGGATTAGAAGAAAGGAGGAAAGCAACTTATTCACAGGACCAAACGATGTTAAATGAATGGTCATCTGACCAAAATTTAATCAAATTTTAAATTGTGCCGATGGCAAAGTTCTAAACTGTATTTATCACTGAAAATGTTTGGTAATTTTTTGACAAATCTTTTTTTTGTGAGTAGTGCAATGTAAGTACTTTATCAGAAATTAGCTGTTTATATGATTTGTTCTTACAAAATTGCTACTATATTTCATATAGCATTGCTTGAGTTTTCAAGCCTTTGAACTTAGTTCTTGCTTTAGTACTTATTCATGCTATTAAGGCTCAATTACTTGAAAGAATGCTGAAAGCAAACATGAAACAGCGATGTTATGGTTCTACTGAAATTCACTTTTGAATTCACATGGATAGTCAAGGGAATTTAAGAAGCCGGGGTTTGCCCATTCTATCTCCCTTTACACTTCTGAGCAGTGTCAAAGGGTTTTAGATAAAGTTAGACTCCAACTCCGACTTTTTTTAAGCTCACAGATGTCAAGCTACACCATTGTGAACACTTTCCTTTGCACATAAATTACTGCCTTTCATAAACTTAAAGGCCACACTTTGCAGATGCTGGACTGTATAATTACCCAACTTTTACTTCTATAAAAGAGAGAATATTATGCCACTATTTTTCAAGCACTTCTTTCATGACATTGCATAGAGTACAACTCAAATAACTGCATTCTATCTAAAGGCTAAAACAAATTTCTTTTAGTTTTCTGTCTGGTCTTTTTTGCTTGGTGGCAAGCTTGTAGAAACCTATCTTTGAGGGCCTGATATGAACCACTAAAAACCAACAGAAAAAGTCCAACTAAAAATAAATTCTCTCTTAATCAAACCTTTTTCAGAATTCTAATTGCAGTTCCATTTCAGTTCTGCCTGAACTGATGGCTGCAACTGATTGAAAAAATACTTGAACTCTCAAATTTAAAAGATTTGAAATTTTATTTGAAACGGAACTTACAATTATTCAATATCTCTGGGAATCCTACACTACAGATGGACTGAGCTGTTTTGTACATTGCCTGCTAAACATGCCTTGAATTACAATATTTATTCTTGAAAAGGTGAAGAAAGATTTACCAGTTCATCACAGGACTGAATTCACTACAGGTTACATGACTTTTACATCTGCAAAAAATTAGCAGAAACATCCAGAATTTTTCTCCAAATACAGTTATCAGAGACCTTCCTTAACATGTCAAAATCCCAGATATCATGAAAATACTAAATAAATAAGTAAGCTTTTTTTAATCTTTTTTTTTAATGGAACACAATTTTCATCTTTAAGTGAAGTTTCTGTCCTTCATTTCAATTAAGTTCTACCTAAGTTCACAAAAAAGGCATCCCATGTACCTGCCTGCTATGGCTCATTTTAATTGTCATTCAGAGCATAGTTTGTAAAATAGCCTCTGAAACACTAGAGAGTTGAAATTGCACCTTACTTCTGTTTTAGAGCATTTCAACTTGAGCTACTTCTTAGGAGTATGACAGAACTATGCCTCTAATATATATCACTTCCTGATTTCCTGTGGAGAATCAGTCCATTTAACAGCATAAAGTAATTAAATCCTTAAATAATCAAAGAAAAGATGAGCTTGATTCTTAGCCAGGTGGTTATAACACACCCTCAGCAAAAGTAATTCTTTGATTTGTCATTATTCAAATAAATTCTTAAGATGAATGGAAAAATTTGGGGTGACATTCATTGACATGTTTCAAGGCTACATATCTGAAGTGGCACTCAATATAAGGTGCTTGTGATGGAGAAATATAAAAAGGTCAAGGTGTCCTTATTGTGTTTTGCTTTGTTTTGATTTCTGTAAGCTCAGTCAGCAGTTAAAGTCAGCAGATTTTTGTGGGCCTCAGTCGTAACTTTCTTTCATGTTTTGCGTAGGGAGTCAGCAGTACTTGGCATCATTACTTCTGTATCAGCATTGCAGATGACTGCATGCTAGAATGGGATACCAGGTATTTCTAAGGTCATCTATCTTCACATGGAAGTTCACTTTTCTCCACTCTCAGGTATATTTGACTATTGCATACTGAAAAAGTAATTCTTGCCTGATACTCTTCAGACATAGTGAAAAATAGGCTGAACAAATATGTAACCAACTCACAACCTGCCTGTAAGTAGTTCAATATGACTATAGTCATCAATCATTGTGATTGAGGAATGCTTCATATGTGAGAAGATGGTTTTGTATTTCATGCCAAATCCTTCTCACAAGATCCTAGGAACACATATTATTTTCTAATTTACAGTGCTATAATACATAGAGATAATATTGCTATTTTCCATCGTTTGTCTTTTGAGATTTTAAACTCTGGCAGTAAGAAAATAAGAATGAATAAATTAGTAACATGAAGTCAGTCACTACCTTAGAGATGTTCCTGTAGGACAATGGCACATGATAGAAGCTCTCAGAAAGATGTTTACATTAAGCTATATTTTTGAGGAAAAGAAGTAATCAGAAAAATAAATAATGAATAGCTAGTTACTACTTCAAGTAGTTGTGATTTTCTGCTGGATGACCACATACAATTTAAATAAGCAAAATGTATTAACTCTCTAACGTATTTTAAAACAGTATTTTTTGAAGAGTTAAAAACTTTTATGAACGAATCAGAAGGGAGAAAATCTAAATAAAAATGCTGAATACCAGTGACAAATTCTTTAAAGGTAAGTGCAACTAAATCCTTAGTGCTGGCTGAAATCCAGGATGAGGTCCGCACTCTATTCAGAGGGATCTGAAGGTGGTCATCATCCGAATTTGCCTACCACTAACACTGTTAGATTTAAAGGACTGTCTCCAGCACAGGGGATATGAGAACCTGCACACTCTCTGACAACTGTATACCAGAGAAACTAACCAAACAATTTATAAAAAAGGTAGTGTTGAGAAGTTGTTTGGACTCTAATCAGGGACGTGAAAGGCCTGGTTCCCAAAGCTGTATCCTTTTCTAAAACTGCTCAAAAGAGCCTTGAGATATTACTTTGTTCATCTCAACAGTTTTCCTCAGAGTTGCTACATATCTGCATTTTAACTCACAGACAGAGAAAAAAGATTCTACAAAGTTCTTACTAGTTATAAAAATCTTCTTTCATTTTGTTCAGCTTCAAAATTAGAAAAGCTCAAATAGGAGTGTCTAGCTCCAAGACAGTGCAACACCAAAAGACTATTTAATTAAAACCACAAGCCACAGCAGAACTTAAGAGTTTGCTTAATAGATACTGGTTAGGAATCACAAATAGTTCCAATTAATATTTAGTTAGAATAACAGCATGCAGAAGTCCCTTACTTATAAAGCACTGTGGTTCATGCAAGTTTTTTATTTTCTTGCCTACAAATACACCGAATTTCCTGTTTATGCAATAAACTAGCTTTCTGGATACCCACTGTATGTGAATGAGCCATACTCATCTTTTTTTACAGTCTTGAGTACATGTAATTGGTGCTGCCCCTCTGAACCTGCTTGATTCTTTGAGAAAATTATATGCCTCATGAGGACAAGATAGGTCAGTGTCACTGATAATATCAGCCTGACAAGGCCTGACCCAGAGCTGGAATATCACTGTAACCAAGGTAAGTGATTAAGGAGAGACCAAACATATGAACATAGCAAAAATTTTGAACTAGACAGAAATAGATAGGTAAATTGTTTTTGTATAGGAAGTTTTTCATGAAGTTGTGCGTAACTTGAGTTTGCAGACAGCTCTGTTTAAAGAGAAAATTACTTCTGCCATTTTGTATCCTAAAGTGCCTACAAAGCTGCCTTGGGCAAACTTCTTTTTCATTACAATAATTAGTGTGAATACTGGTATGGAGGGGTGGCCCTGGCTGAATGCCAGGTGTTCTCCAAAGGCATCCTCTCACTTCCCTCTTCAACTGGACACAGGAGAGAAAATATAACAAAAGACTCATGGGTTGAAAAAAGGGCAGGGAGATATCACTCACCAGTTACTGTCACAGGCAAAACAGACTAAACTCAGGGAAATTAGTTTAATTTGTTACCGACCAAATCAGAGTAGGATAATGAAAAATAAAACCAAATTTTAAAAACACCTTCTCCCCATCTCACCCTTCTTCCCAGGCTCTACTTCCTCCCAAATTTCTCTACCTCCTCACCCCCGAATGGCACAGTGGGAGATGGAGTAGGGTTTGTGGTCAGCTCATTACGCATTGTCCCTGCTGCTCATTCCTCCTTACAGGGAGGACTCCTCACACTCTTCCCTTGCTCCACTATCTGTCACTTCCATGGGAGACAGTCCTTCATGAACAGACAGCTCCAGCTTGGGTCCGTCACAGAATCACAAGTTCTGTGAACAAACCTGCTCCGGCATGGACTCCTCTTTCCACAGGTACACAGGTACAGCACAGACTTCCCATGGGATCACAGCCTCCTTCAGGCATCTACTTGCTCCAGTGGGGGATCCTCCAGGGGCTGCAGGGGCACAGCTGCCTCACCACAGTCTGCACCATGGACTGCAGGGGATTCTCTACTCCAGTGCCTGGAACACCTCCTCCCCATCCTTCTTCACTGACCTTGGTGTTCTTCTCCCATTCTTGATTCTCTCTCTAGTTGAAGCTGCTGTTGCACACTTTTTTCCCTCCCTCCTTAGCTACTTTATCCCAGAGGTGCTACCATCACAGTTGGTTGGCTTGGCTTGGCCAGCAGTGGGGCCATCCTGGAGCCTGCTGGCATAAGTGCTGTTGGACATAGGGGAAGCTTCTGGTAGCTTCTCACAGAAGCCACCCCTATATTTCCCCACTACCAATACCTTACTGTGCAAAACCAACACAACTGGATATAGTCTATGGAGCACAAAAATACAGACTTCATTAATGCCAAGAAAGAAAATACCAGAACTAGACTGAGTTCCTGAATTACTGTTAGAATCTGATTAATGTACATTAGAGTGTAACCTGAGCTATGCAGTTTGTCAGCACAGCGTTAATAAGTTCAGTAAATGCACTCTCTGATGCAGTTGATTTGTATACTGTGTGTGACTGAACCAAGAGGAGGCTGACTGTTCCTATTTGTATCCTGTGACTGGAGTGTAGAAATGCTTAAAGACCTTAGATCAGCATTCAGACTGAATTCTTCTCCCTTCTACAAGAACTCTATTATAGCCACATATTGTCTATATAACACTTCAAAATACCCATTTAGCATCTGTGACAGTCTAGAATCAAAAGTGAAGATTAATGATAAGCCATAATGTATGGGAACAAATTCACTAGGAAAAAAGGAAGAGAAGGATATTTTGGTGCTCTCCCCTTCATTGAAAATGGCAAATAGAAGAATGAGCTCCAATGAGACATTTTGTGACTGTGTAGTTTGCCCATTTAATCCTGATTGTATCTGTTTCTTTTTCATTGCACAAACTGTACAGGTAAATATACCCCCTGAAATTCAGTTTTCCATGTTGAAAGGTACCTGTATAAATAAGGTTTGATTACTTCCATGCTATTTTCACTGCAAATCTTTAAACTTGAATGGACAGCTCTCTGGTATTTCTCATGTCAGGTGGAAAATCAGACTGATAAAAATAGGGTCAACTTCTCCTTATGTACTCCAGGGCTTAACTGCTTGTAAAGTTTCCAGAAGAATCTAATTGCAGATTCTTTCAGACAGTAGTGAACCTGGGCATGCCTATCAGGACTCTTTGGTCACAAATTAGTAACTAGTCAAAATGACGAATCAAAACCCACATTTCTAAGAGATTTTTCCCAACTTTCATCTCTTCTCTATATCCAACAAAAACCACTTTCTTAATGGCTTTAAAACTTTTTAAAGCTTCAGGCATTGGCTGCAGTTAAGAGGAATTAATAGATATAATAATCTGAATTTATGTTATGAATTTCAATCTTTTGTTTCTACTTCCATATTATGCCTTCAGCAACCAGTGTTTCTGAACAGTCACACGTACAAGTTTATGTCTAATCTGTCTTCAGCTGAGTGGTGTGTGCTTTACACTTTTCACAACTAGGTGGTCAGGGAAAAACTTCAGGAACATAAAGGACCAGAGATGACTTAAGTTAAACCCTGTGAAAAAAAGAAAATATCCTACTTTAGACAGCAGAAAACCTAGATTATTTGAACTCAGACTCCTTCTTGCTCCAGTTCCCATTGAACCATAAATGCCTGCCCAGGGCAGAGAAATAACGGAATATGAGGAGGCTGCATTTCAAAGTCATTCTATCTTTACAGAGAAAGAATAGCCACTGATTCAGACACTGATTGTAAGTGGCAGTTTTGTAGTCTAAAAAAAAATAAGAAAATCCCTACAGATTAGATATAGCTACATGTATTTTTCATTTCCAATAGGCAGGAAACAAGGTTGTCCTAGATCGTCTCTCTTCCACTTTCTTCCATTCATACCCAGAGCCTGAAAAAAGAAGCAAACAAACAAACAAACACCATGGGAATGTCAACCTTGTCATAATTAATGAAGTATCATTTTAAATGTCAGCTAGCCAAACTTATCACGAACATTTCTAATGTATCTAAACACTAACTCATACATTGTAGCCCTAGGTATGATATTGCCTTGCAGCTAATATGCCATTGTCTACTGCAGCAGGCTCATCAGCATAGCAGAGGCATTCTGAGGTCTGTTTTATTTTAGTGTGTGCCAGAAATAACCCTAAAGTCAAGTGTCCATTTCAAGGATTTATTTTCAAATAGGTAATAGTTTTGTAAACTTCTCTTTCCAACTTAAACCAATAAAAACATTGGTTATAGTCAGTTGTTTTCTGCACCGTTTCATTGAGAGAATAATAGCTTATCCCCTACAAAGATAGATTAGAAACAAAATTGTGTTGTCAAGACGTAAGTATTCTTTATGTTGGTAGCTAGAAAAGTTTCAAGTCCAGTCCTCCCAACATTATAAACATTCTTATCTTTCCTCATGTATGTGGTTCAATTGAAACCTCTACTTTCTACACCACTCAGTGTGTAATTGGATCTGCTCAGGCAAGATGTAGTGCCTCTGCCCAAAGAAACAAGGGCTTGTAAGAAATAGCTTTATTTCTGATCTGTCTACCTTCTATGTCAGTGTTCCATGTTGTCTCATGGAAGTAGAAAGCAGACGAGTAAAACAGTATTGGACATGAATTTGACCAGAAAATTACATTTTTGCATGCTTTTCCTTCCTACACTAGCTTTGCTAAATTGTGTCCTATGTTCCAAATACCAGCAGGGACACATAAGTAAAAAAAAGCTTTAATTTTCATGTCTAGTAATAGTACATATTTTTCATTTGATAGCATAAAAAGGGCTTAATTCTATTTCCATTGAAATGTTCATGAAATGAACATTATTTGGTTTGGTGCCTTATCTATAAATATTTCTCATTTGTCCGGTTCCTGAAGATCTGTTTAAATTGGTAGGACATCAGATATTCCCCTGCACATACTATCATTAAATCCTACTTGGAGTAGATTAATCATTCAATAATTACCTTCTGTTTCTATAACGGTCTGTACATGAAGTTTGTGTAATACTGGAGATTGAGGATCTCAATATCATATTTATTTGAGGTCTGATTGAAATATGATTGCAGATGGGGGAATCGTTCCTCTAATAGAGTCAAGTTAGGTCAACAACAAAAGGCAAGCCACTGCAGCAGATATAAACATAAAATTTTTAAGAGATCTATGTTTTTTTCTTGAGAGAATTTCCTTTTTAGAAAAAAGAGCAAACTTATACAAAAGTTTTATGCTAAAAGTAATGCTTAGTTTCTTTTGGCTGTTTCTCTCTGAACAGAAAGAAAAAAGAACTGTATTTTAAAAATGCCATTATTCTTTGTTATGCTATACTCAAAGAATCTGTACTTAAAATATCCAAGAAAATAAACTTTGTAAGTTAAGATGATTTTTAAAAAGAAGACTAATAATGGAAAAGAGCAATCACCTGTTGCATTATTTCTCTTCAAAGGAAACAAAACATTCAATCTACTTTTATCCCTCAGGCAGGAAATGTAGTAATGTTACAAGTTACATAAAGACAGTCAGTATGAATTTTATAAAATTAAAATCATATACAGAATAGGTCAAAGTCATCCCATGTGGAGGTCTATTGACTTGAGCAGGCTTACAGCACCTATTTCAATTGTGTGCTATATAGTGATTCAGATGGAATTGTTTGTGCATCAGTTGTTTCTAAGAGCAACTGTACTCGAAGCCTCAAAAATGCTGAGGATCACAATTTCACTATTCCCAGCTCCATTGCTTTGTTACCTTTTTTGAAAAAGAAACTGGAGATACATTCAATGTTGTTATGCATTAATTTCATCATTAAAGTGTATCTCCAGCAGGTACAGCAATAAAAACCATGATGAGAGAGTCTAGCTGCATTTTCTTAAAAACACAGCAGTAATTTTATAGTGGTTAAT
Organism: Manacus candei; assembly: GCF_025592945.1. NCBI lineage: Eukaryota > Metazoa > Chordata > Aves > Passeriformes > Pipridae > Manacus > Manacus candei. The sequence goes on along the minus strand of NW_026138059.1, from coordinate 9,338,039 downwards.
GAACAGCCAGGCTGAAATATGCAGTAAATCACTGAAAAAGGTATGTGATTTTTTTTTTCCAGAAGAAAGGAACAAATGGAACTAGATTTTATTCAAAAGTCCAGATACCTAAAGCTATTTAGGTTTAATTACTCTCATGGGATTTAGGATTTTAGACAAGTTTAAAAATTTTCACATAAGAACCAAGGAATCCCTGTGAAGCTGAAATATTTCAGTTCTATTTGAAGTCAGTAGAAATCAAGCAGCCCTTAGACAACTGTAAGACAGCATCTCTTTTTTTTTAAGTTACACAATTTAAGTAAACTGAATAATAGGAATTATTGCAAAAAATCAATTTATGTATGAGTCTATTGAAAGAGTTCCTTAATCTTCTGTCATGCCAGAATAGGGGAGCACAGTGCCTTTAGAGCAAGATATTTTATTTGTTGCTGTCTAGTGTTTCCCAAATCCTCCTTGTTTTCATAATTTCTCAATTGTTTTTTATAACATGGGGAAAACTAAATGAAGTCATAAACTAAGGGAATTTCTACAAAGGTACTAGTGTTGACACCACGAAATATTTCAATAGAAAAAATTTTGAAACTCTTATCACCAAAAGAAATCTACTTTAAATTTGGTGGTCAGGTTCCTAAAAAGAATGGGGGGAAAGCAAATAAAAAATTTTATATCAAAGAAAAATATTCACAGAATCTAATAGATTGAAAAATTATGTACCTAAAGTAATCAATAGAAAATGCTGAAAAGATGAACCTATTCAAGACCTGAATGTAGTTCTGCCATATATAATTTCCCCCCCTATTTTGGAGACTAAAGGCAGGCCAGTACTGCCTTTCACAAAGCTCATGATTCACAATATACAAAATAGTGTGAGTATATCACTAGTATGTTCACCAGGTTGAGAAAAAAGTGAGCATCATTAGAAGTTCTTGGATGAAGTATTCATTTGGGAAACTCGATGTCATATCTCAGGACATTATGTTACATATCAAGACCCTCCTCATTTCTTGGTTCCAAACAGATTTTTTTTCCCATCTTACCTAACCCTATTGCAGACTTCAGTCTAGAAGACTAGAGAGAACATGTGTTCTTACCACCCAAAACATTTCCTGACAACTGAAATTGGGATTTCTGGCTTAAGAAATGGACGTCCGCTCCCGCTACATAGGGGCAAAAGCACCACTTTAAAAAAACACAGCTAAAGGTGTTATAGGCAACTGAAACCCCAATTTGTAAAGATTCTGCGGTAGTTGTGGATTTGTTCAACACCAGAAAAGTTCACACCTACTAAAGGCAATATAAATACACCCAAGCAGAACTTAGGTTATTTGGGTACCCAACACTTTTATAGCCCTTAAGATGTCAGGTATAGGTAGTATAAGAAAAGGGAGTTTCAAGGATGTCAGTGATGCCTAAATTTTGATTTAGGAATCTGCACCGGAACAAATGCAATTAAATTACTTTGTGAATTTGGCCCAGAATCACAAAGGAAGTTTAAAGTTCATAGGAGACTGAGCACAATTCAGTGATCTCACTATCAGAGCCCTCAGTTTAGAGACAGTTATTTAATATTTTAATATATATTAAATATATGTTTCCTTCTAGTAGTAGTTAAATCAGTTGAGCAATGTATGCCTATGAACAGATGTACATCTATATTTTATTTGCTCCTCTTCTATATATCCTCCATTTGAGTTTATTGTAAGATTGCCAGTTAACCTATCATTTTATAAGGTTTCAGCATCTTCTAACCATAAATACTAAATGAGTTCCCACATTAACACTGCAGAAACCTTAGCTGACACTTTAGATCAAAATGTTGACATACAGCATGTGTGGAATGGATCATATAGCAACTTTCCATGATTTAACTGATTCATATGTTTACTTACCAGAGCTACTGCTTCATCCTTAAAACATTAGGTTTGACAAGCTGTTATCATCAGCTCACTCTTGGGTATAAAAATCAAAATAATTCTGAGTAATTCAGTAGGTTCCCTAACTCTGCAAGGAGCACTGATAGTCAGAACTGAATACACATGTAAAGAAAGAACAAGAGAAATATGATTAATTTTACTTAAATAATTACCAGCAATAAACATGAATACATATTTGAAAATCATTGACCTGCTTAATGATCTTTAAAATGAATTAAAAACTGTCTGAAGGGAAAATGCAAATGGAGGCTGTACATTATTAGTATGTTGCAAATGACATTAGTAGGTTCTATTACTGGAAAAATTTTGTCTGAAGGTGGGTTGAATGCTACAATGTTAGCTCATCTGTCTCATCTAATGAAACCAGTTATAATTAATTCTCTCATTGAAACTTAATTACAACAATTAAGGGGTACAGGATTATTTTGCACCTCAAGATATTTCTGGACTACTCTTTTATGATTACTCTTTGCCTCTGTTAACAATAAAAATTCCTGCGCTCTGCTCTAATAATACACTCAAGGCAATTGAATTGGATTGAACATGCAGTTACAGACATACATTAAAAGTCCTGTCTATAATTTTTGAAGACAATACAATAGATCATAAACACTTCATTACTCCTTCCCACCTCCCCTGTATGCTGTCAATTAAACTCATAGTATTTAATAGCAAAATCAAAGGGTGGCTTTTCGGCCTAAATTTTAAATATGTTTTTATCAATTAACAGTTCAAACTTATAAAAGGATCAACAACACACCAAAACAGAATAAGATTATATTTCATCGCTTTGGGCTGATTTTATAAAGAATTTCTTGAACAGCATCACCTATTTACTGTCCAGCATGATGTTATTTTGTTTTGCATTTGGGACTGAAAAGATCATGCCTGGGATACAGCATCACTACCATGCTTTTCAGTTTTTCAAGGACATGAGCTTTCTTAAAGTTGAGATTTTGCTATAAGTATGTAATCACTGGCTGGATTCAAGAAAAGAAGTCTCCAAACAGCTATGTTGTCTCCAAACAGCTATAACCTTAACAACTTTTTGAAAGGGAAAAAGAACTCAGTAGTCCTGTATTGTACTCCTGTGTTTTCCAGAAGAGCAAAATTTATCCTTGACTCTCATATTTATTGAAATCAATACCCCTGTTTCCAGGTTCAGCCTTCCAGATCATTCAGTCAGCCTGTCTGCTGACACTACTTATTCCTTCAACTTATTCTTCTTTCAACTCAATTTATTGAGTTTATATACTATATAACTGGAATATGTAGTTATATATACATAAACCTTGAAGTACTGGGGGGTACAGAGCTCTCTATTCCTTTTTATTAGGAAATGAGAGGAAGAGTGACCATGGACCTTTTTTTTTTTTTTCCTGACTGTCAGACGTATTTAGAAGTCCAAGCAGACCCAGAAAGAAGAAAGAGTTTGGTCCCTCTGTTATCAAACAGAGGAAAGCAGAGATACAGTGAAAGTCAGTGTATTAATTTTCTTCAAGGATATTTCTGAAGTGAATGAAAGATGAGAACAATATGTGCAGAATAGAATTGAAAGAGAAAGGGAGAAGAGCTTCCATTTGATGATGTGGACGGTTTTCTACATGTTAGTCACTAGACTGCTCTGCTACCAGGAGGACTTTGTCTTGCAAGGTGATGCAAAGAAGCTTTTTCATATTATTTAGTATAGATTTTGGTGAAGCTGTAGAGAACAAATATAGAGCCAAGGGACTGTATACTACATTCAGAGAAAAGTATTTATTTTTTCTCATATTTCAATAATTAGAAAGAATTTTAAAATTAAAAAAAGAATATTACAGTTGCAAAGTAAAAAGTGAAAATTGGGGTTTGCTTCTTTGTGTCTTCCAATTTTATTACCTTTTTTTTTTCTAGTTTCCGTGCTACTTAATGAGCTAGAACCACTCCTTAATTGTCCCATGAAGTATTAATGGATAACTTTATTAAAACATAATCTGTTGTTTCCACAGCAAATATATTCGAAGACATGAAAATAGGTAATTTGAATAATGTCAGAAAGTGAGAAAATTGGATTCAGTTGCAGGTAGAGTCATGAGATTTGAGTCATCTCCATCTGAGTTAGTGATCTAGATTCCTTTATAGTAAACATAGGAAAACATAATCAAGATGTCAAAAAAACCCACCACAAAGACAAAAGATGATTCATATCCCAGCAGTCCTGCAGGTTCTTCTTAGACCACTACTTCATTTGTAGATGTCTTCAAGATAAGACATAACCTAACATTTATGCCTTTTGTGCTCTGTGGCTTTGCCAGTAAAAAGTTGATACAATATATATTTTTAAAACTAAAGTGGTTTTACTCAGACATCTTTATTCTGTCTGAGCATTTTCTGGCATAGTATTTTCTATATGTAAATCAGTACTGGAAGGCAGATCTGAACATTTAACAGTGGTGACATATTTAGCTATTAAAAATTAATATCTCTGATGTTAAGGGAGGAGGAAGTACAAAATTCCTGATTAAGGTCTTGTGGACAGCTCAGAAATTTCAATTATTTTTAAAGTAGTCTTTCTCCTTCTCTCCCAGAAGTAAAGGAATGTGAATAGAAAATCACAGTAAAAATAATTCTACTTAGAGTTATTTGTATATTAAGAAAAATAAAAGCTGACATTTCAATTCTGGCGATAAGGATAATCATATTCATAAAACATTTTTTACACTGATTAAACAAATTTGTTCATTTACTTCCTCAATTTTCCTCCTGGTAATACTCTGCTTCAGCTCTTAACACAACTAAAATTTGTGGAAAACACTCAGTGCCTATTACTCTTCAGTTTAGAAATGGAGGCAGTTTTCAAGCTTGCTATACTTATTTAAAGAAACAAAAAAGTACTGATGAACATTCAGATGAAAAGGAGAAGAGTTCCAAGTAGGTATTTGCTTCTCTGTCCAGCAGCCAGGATTTCTTGAGTAATCTGAAAGGAAGCTGGATATTGACCTGTGAGATGTATCTTCATATATTCAAGAAGGGTAGTCCTTATCTGAGAACTCATTACTTTTCTGTGAAGGCAAAAGAAAACAAAAAAGGAAATTTGGAATAAATTAATTCCCAATTGTTTCTGGGGCAAATTTTGAAAATACAACAGAAAGAATCAGACACTGGTACACAAGTCCACTAATATATTAGTACCAGGTTGCACAGTCTAAAGTGAATCTCCGCACAGCACAAACTCAGCCCTCATGATGACCTTTTCTGCGTTCATGATGGCCCAGCTTCAGGGAAAGCCCCATATCTCGTTCAAGCAATGAAGAGGAGGCAACAGTCTGGACTCTTAGCTGACTTGAAAGGCCCACCTCTACCCCTATGTTCAATATTAGAGCATGAGCACTAGCTTGCAATCACCTATGCTATCAAATTGTTAGACATGCCTGGTTTGGTTTTACAGGGCAGCAAACAGTTCCCCAGTGCCATTTAGAAGCTAGACCCAGGAAACTTCCAAACAGGTAATTTGGTCATGGTCATTTCACCTTGAAAGCTACGAGCATATGTAGACCATTTCATCTCAGGCTTAAGTCCACAGGACAGACCTTGGTACATTTAGTCTCCTGTTACAGACACAGGCAACCAATCCAGGCTCTGAGAATCCAATCAGTTATGTGCTCGTGTGAGAGAAAAATCCACAGGGTGTTCTCTTTAATAACTTCAGAATTTAGTCAAAGTAGGATTAGTGGAACAGGAAGCAAAGCTGCTTGCCAAGCAAGAGAAAGGACAACAAAAGGATTCCCATTTCTATATTTTGTTGAATTATGATTTTTTAAAATTAATTAATTACTTCACGAACCATTTCTTCTGTTTACAGAAAACCAATCCATTGCAGCATAGACTTGAAAAAAGATAAAGACGCATAATCTATATTTTTGGGTTTTTAATTTCTGTGGACACGTAATGACACTCTAAGAATACTTTGCTTAACTTTAAGATCCAAAGAACATGGCTTGTGTTTAGCTTCCTTGCCTTCTTCTGAGTCATTCTACCTCAGGGTATAATCCAAAGAGCATTTTGTGCGCAATCAGTCTTAATGGGCTTCTGACTATATCTACAGTCTATATTCTTGAACTCAAAAAAGTGTCCTAAATTTTTTCCATCCACAAAAAAAAAAAAAAAAAAGTCTCTAGTTCACTTGGACCTTAGATTAATGCTTGAACTTTAATCTTCTGGGAATATTTGTTCAGTATATAGCATTGCATGGATGGTAAAATTATCTACAGTTTTGGACCTGAGCAAGAATATTTTCGGGTTATGTTGCACTCGTGTGAGTCATTTTAATAGACAGTGTATTAAAATTCTTGCAAATAGCAATCTACTGTGTGTCTTTCACCTTTTCTGCCCTTTTGTACTTCATAGTCCCTCTGGTGCTGAGTGCTTGCAAATAATTTCAATCCCCCTTTTCATACCCAAAGTCTGGAACTCTGCAGCCAAAGATAGAAAGTAGTAACAAATAACTGTGTCATCAGGGGAACTAACACTTCCTGAGCGAAACTCACTAAATTCCTTATTTCCAAACACATATTTCTGTTCACGCAGAACTCATACTGGGTTTGGAAAAGGACTGTGGAGATGACCTTATTCCTCCCGAAATTATCGTCCTACCTTTTGAAACACTGGAATGGTTTATGGCTTAAACATTGTTAAAACCACTGAAGGACTTCTGCCCACTGTAGCAAACGGTGCAAAGAAGCATTTACTTACCAAAACCCATCCCTCCCCAGATATTCCTACTAATTTGGACTGTGAAGGGAATTTAAGATAAGACAAAGGATGTATGTTAATTCTGGCAGAGGCATCTCTCTAATAATTTTTAGACTCTGATCATAACATACCTATGCAGGCACACACACACACAATCTATTAATCATTGCAGATCTCTGGTTCAGTGCCCTGCAGCAATCACAATTGCGCTTGTATGTGTGTGTGAATAATTTTAAGGTGACTACAGATATCCTGCTCTCAGATATACTCAGACCCACCAAAACACGGTAGGCATGACCTCAGTAAGAAATACTTTAGCAATTCCTCTGTCCTGGCCTTGAATCAGTGAGCTGCTCTGGCTCATGACTTGGACCATTCCAGTGGGCAGTTTCTCAAAACGAGCCTGAACATCACTTATTAGCTTCTACCCCTCTTCCCCTCTGTGTAGAGCACATGATTAGGGCAGGGAGTGAGTGACAAAAGAGCATTTCGTAAGAAATCATAAAAAGCCACAAGCTCTGTACCTCTGGGCCCCATACTTGAGCTAGGACATCTGGTGTGCAGCGTGCCCAGGGCTACAAGCACAGAGGGAGGATGATCCCCAGGTCAACACAGAATCACAGAATGGGTAAGATTAGAAATTACCACAATGGGGTAATCTGTCCACCCAACCTGCTGAAACAGTGTCATCCTAGAGAACATTGCACTGGATTGTGTCTAAATGGTTCTTGAATATCTCTTGAATATTTCTCAACCTTGACAGTGGGCAAGCACAGCAATGGAGACAGGTCAGTGAATGATCCACATCATTTTACTACTGTGATAAAGATCCAGGAAACATGATGCTGGACAGGTTTTGTGAAGGAAAGGATGTAGACTGTGCCACAGGTTGTTGGCTCCTTTAGCTGAACAAGGGTTGGTTTACCAGTCCTGGGAATTGCCGTGTGCCTTCCCTGCTCCAATGTGCGTGCATCTGTGCTCCCAAAGACCTTTTATTTAGTTTATCAACAGCACAAAATGATCATGACCAAAAAAGACCTGAAATCAAAACTACTTTGTCCTTGATAAGTCAATCTCTTTGTCTTGAGTGTAGCATCTCAAATATTTAATTTTAATTTTAATGAAGTTGCTTTGTTTGATAAAGGTCAGTGTTGTCAACATAGAAAAATGCTGAAGTTCAAAGGAGCTTGTTTGTTCAAAAGATTGAACTTTTGAATTGATAATTTATATTAATAGCACTTAGTGTTCACAGTAAATACACACTAACATGAAACTTACTATTTATTAGGGTTCTGATGGAGACTTTCAAATAAATGTGTGTGAGGGTTAGTGGATTGGTAGTATGTATTGCCAGTGGTTTATTTTATCATAAATATTGCAACCTAAGTTTCTGTATTATTCTAAATTGCCAGGAGTTAGGAATTAATTTTATAATTTATGTATTTGCAACTTGCTGAGTAAGATTTTTTAATAAAGTAGTTGCTATGAAAAATAGAAAGGCATAAAGTGACTTTTTTTTAGCTTAGATTTTATAGAAATTGAGGCAGCAGGCCCATATCCTGTGATTTCTGGATCTTTCAGATGCATGATTGGATGACTGGCTGTAACTCTGTCTTAATCTCACAGAATTTCTGCTCTCACTCTGTGTACCCACACTAGCCCTAGCAGGAGTTCTCAACGAGGACTGCAATCTTGGGTACAGAGTAAAATAAGGTTAAAACAAGACATAAATCTCACAGGAGATGTTAGCAAACTGCTTCCACTATAACTAGCTTACACATCAAGCAAAATTCACTTGAACCTCAGAAAGAAACTACAGCAAGGAGCTGAGTGAAAGGTTAATTGGATTAACTTTCTGTATAGAAAATCAGTGGCTATTGGTCTAGTTTCCTACAGAGGTCATGATAGAAAAAGATCATTAGATACTACATGTGCATGAGAAACCATTTCATTTCATTTGTTTCCCCTTTAGTGAAGCCAGTAACCTGTCTCTGTTCAAACCATTATTTCTTTTGTGTTAAATAGATAGACAGATGCTCAGTAGAAATTTGGGGTGTTAAGAACTAAATTGAGAGGCACCAAAGGCATAACATTACCAGACAGGTTTCTCAGCTATTTTTTCCTTCTATTGCTCTATGACCATTCCCTCCAACTAACAATCCTAACCTGCAGTTATTCAGATTACAGCTTATTCTGAGGCATTTATAAGATTTTGAACATCAAAATGCTTGTCAAGTGGTCATTCCTCTGATTAATGGCAGGAGGTGAAGAAAAATCTCCCACCAAAGACAGAATTGTCACCATAGTATCTTTTAAGACAGTTCCTCATTATGATGCCTGTCCATCCTATACCTCATTCAGAATGAAAATCCTTTGACGAAGGGTCGAGTCACCTAAACATGGAAAATAATTTTCCATATTGTAGTCGGGGGAAACAGTTTTTCCCCCTGCAGTAATAAAATGGTAAAACCCCAGGGGGTGGTAACCCTTGAAGTTTTGAAGTTGTAACCAATGAGCGCTTCTGCGAAATATAAACATCACAAGCAAACAGAAGAGAAGCTTAGTTGTAGTTGGGTGTGTAGAAGAAGTGGCCATGTTGTAGGAGCCACGAGGAGAAACAGCAGCACCCCCACTGGGGGCTGGGCCCCCCCCAGCCCCTGAGTGGGGGCTGCAGGGACTTGGAACAGCATAATGCTGGGCTAAGTACCTGTAGCTCAAAGGTAAAAAAGTTTTCTCCACTGTGAGTGAGTAGAGACAGAGCAGCGGCAGAAGCAGTGTCCAGAGACTGTGGCTAAGAGCCAAAAGATAAGAAAGCAACAATATGCAACCAAGGAAGACACCGAGTTGTCTGAAAGAGCCGAGAGAGAGAGAGAGAGCAGCAGAGAGAGAGGAAGTTGGGGTAAGAACTGAAATAAAAACCCCATACCCCTCTGAGACCTCCGAGAAAGGAGGGAGATGGACTCCGGCTTGAGAGGAGTCGTAGGGCGCTGCAGCACTGGAGAGAGAGGAGCTGAGAAGCTCAGGTGTCCTGAAACTGGACTGGGACAGCCAGACGGAACGCGGAGGGGGTGACCTTGGCCCCCCTTGCCACTGCTGCCAAGCCTAGCAGCCTGAGACAGAGCACAGGAGCTCTGATAGAACTCTTGAGGCAAAGGCTTTCAACTGAAAGCTGCCCAAGATGTTCTGACTCAGGGGTGAACCCCCTGAGCAAGGGACTTTCACGAAGATGCCCCTGCACTTTGTGATATGACCATGGTGAAGCGAGTTTTGTCCCTGCTACGCAGCCCACAGAGGAAGACCCTCATTTGAAGACGAGTGGCCAAGGGGCTTGGATACCCCTCGTGTGTGCTGGCAGAGATCCAGCTGCTGCATGAGAAGAAGAGCGAAACAGATAAACCTGCTGCCTTAGAGACATTGCTGCTCTGAAGAAGAGATCTTTCTTTCTTCCCTCCTGGACTTTTGTTTGGAGGGGAGAAGAGATTTGATCCATTGTAAATACTTATGTCATGGTAGAGATAGCTAAGATTATGTATATGATGTATTATAATATTTATTTGTACAGTCATTGTAATATATTCCCTTTCCCCCATTTAAGTCTCGTGTGATCGTCTGGAAAACCCATCTCACATTAGGTTGAGATGTGAGAGGGGGCTTAGTCTAGAGAATTGTGTTTTTGGAGCTCTGAAACCATGACACATATGGAAAACTTTCACATGATTTTTACCATCTTTGTCAATACCTTGTCTAGAGGAAATTTATCTTAGGGTAATTACTAGAGGCTGATAAAATGGCACACATTGTTTCTTATGCCAGTTGAAGGGCGAACTGCAGCCACCTAAGGTCCTATTATTTTTTTTCTTTCAGATTATGAAATTTAATATTTTCTAATTTAAATTTTTTTACAAGTAATACTATGTCCCGTTTCAAATATGGATTAATGCAAGGCACTTTGAACTATGCACATGGTCAAACTAGGTGACCCTATGGGCATCTTCTAACTTCAAAAACAATTAACTCCAAGTATCCTCCAAAAATCCTGAAACTTCAAGTTGCAGCATCAGTCTGTAAAGAATCCTCTACTCCCCTTGATACTTTGTTCCAGTGGTTAATTGACACTAAAATGAATATGTTTTTTTCTTTGAATTTATCCGTCTTCCATATTCCTATTACAGATTTTATCAATAAATTATTACCCTTATATTATTTAATATTTCTGCTTTGTGAAATAACTTTCATTCTTTAATCAAGTCACTTTTTTACCCTGAAAATATAAGTGAATTGAAGCCTTTTGATCTCCCTTTGGGCTCTCTCTTCTTTGAATATTTTTTGGTTTGGATTTTCTTCTTTTTTTGTGATCATTTTAAATGTAGAATCTCTGGGAATAGTTTTGGTGATCCAGTATCAGAATTGATTGGTCCCTACACCACTCATGTCAAGTCTTAATGGCAAAGGTCAATAAAAATCTCTTGTTCATGATCACCTCTTCTATTTCCATTATTGGTTTTTTTCATGATTTATCCTCATGGGGAGGAAAAAAGTGGTCAGTGATGTCTGATGTTTAATGCAAAAAACCCCACATTCTGATAGGATAAATAGGAACATTAAATGGAGTAGCAAAACAAAGTGAGTTTTTAGTTTAGTTTTAGTTTATAGTTTTGGCATGGGACATATAGAAATTCCTTCTATAACTGTACCTGATAGTCTGCAGTCAAGAGAAATAGTTTTTACCCTCTGAGACTTACAGGCAGGAGATGAGACATTATTCCCTTAACAGTAACATGCCTCATTATAATGCTACTCCAGGCTATACTGTAATCTTTTAAGAGAAAAAGGACAAAATGCTGAGTCAAGCTCTTTTTGTCTGTGTGAACAAGAAAAAATAAAAAAGTAATTAAAACTGATCTATTGCTTTTATAGTAAATCTCCTTTGAAGTTACCTGCACAGTGCTGCAACATTGATCCTCTTAAAAGTTGCATCTAAGAATTTTGTCTCTGTACTGAGGACTTTTACCAAGTTTCTTTTTACATGGCAGTTTAGTTATCCCTGTAATAAAAAAACCCATTGGATTAATTTAGGAACATTGGATTTTCCATTCAATATCAGTCTACTTACCTAGCAAATAGAACATCCTATCCTACAGGATATGTAATGAAAGTAGTGGTTACCTTGTAGAAGTTGTCACTATATATGTTCTAAAAAGAGAGTGAACAGTGCCCAGTATACTAGAAATTCTTCTGCCATATGTTCTTTTGAAAGGGATTGTTAAAGACATTGAGATGTGTGTGCCTTGAGCCTCAAAAAACTTTTTAAAAAATAAAAAGTAATAAATATTTGTATCTTAATAAATTAATAAATTTGATGGCTGCAGAGATAATGAAGACAGTAAGGGCAGTTGTGACCCATCTAGACTGATTTCTTCAGCAAATTATGTTACAGTTAATTTCTTGGATTATTTCCCTTTTCAAGTACATTTCAGAAACATTTCAAAACAGAGGTTAAAAATTGTCCCTGTCACTGAAGGTGATCCCACTAGCATTCATTGTTGGTTTTTTGATGATTAATTATCCTAATTGCTATGAAAAGCAATTCTTCCCTATTACTCATCTTGATTTTTCTAATTTCTTTTTCCAGTCCTTGGTCCTTGTTAGAACTTTCTTCCATTTGTTATGAATATGTACAGCATATACAACTCTGAGGAATTTAATGAAGTTCATGGAATATTTCACTGTAGAGCCTGTTTTTCTTTATTTTCAGCAGATATATAGCTCTTTTCCAGAATCTTTCCAGATCAACAAAGGATTTCTGCTTGCAGGAATCTTAAAAAAAATATAATGTTCCAGAACCAACATTCATGTCATTGTTTGCACTTTGCTTGGTTGTGCTCACAATTTTTTTCAAGTTTGTGAAACTTCCTCTCTGACATCATAGTTAAATCCACACTTCATTGGTTGCATAGATAGCTAGATAGGGGACAGGCACATATGTGCACATTTGTTTGTGAACACTACCCTGCATTGCTCTACTGGATTATAAAAATACATAGAAAATTTTATTTAAATTATATTTTTCTTATGTAATCAAGATTATCATCAGGGTGGACATCCCAGTCAGGAGGTCAGCATAAAGTTTTTTGTGATAATTCAGGTTTTTTCACCCTTAGTCATTATATTCAGATACTTAATGAAACTTTCATTGCATTCTTTAATATGATTTGAAAATTTCAAGGAATTTAGCAATAACAGCATGATCTAAAGCAGCCTTACAAATAACTTTGTGGTGGGAAGAATAAGCAAGTCCAACCTGATGGCTCTAGAAAAGTAAAGACCTCTGTTGAAAGGTTTCTCTAGCATGATTCTCAGCATTAAAAAAACACCAAACCCACCAAAACAAACAAACTAAAAAAACCTCACTTGTATTCAAATCCTCCATATTTGTAAAACTGCTGACATGGGCATTTTTCCCATTTAATCAGTGGCTTCAATGATAGCATCAGTATTATTCTTCCTGATATCTCAGCCTTTAGACACAAGAGATCAATAAAGCTGTCTTCAAAGGGCTGGTAACAATTTTCCTGGCCAGAAAGGTTCATATCACTGACTCTTGTCTTTTTACTTTGAGTTCAGCAGTAATAAAGACAGTCATTCCCTCTTAATATAATTTGGTTTACCTTAATACTCACTACTATTCTCAAATAAAAGGGAATCTCCAGAAAATAAATCCTTAAGGTCATCTTTGCTTCAAGTAATTTTGATGGAGGTCAGGTACTAAAAGACCATTTCTAGGACAAGAGTGTTTATGGGTTAGGGTAAGACCTAACTGACCTGATGTTGTCATTATGAAGCCTCCAAGTAAATGTGATATTTGTACAATGTGCAAGTATAAAGCACAGTTTTGGTTTGTAACTGATTTAAACACATATCATAGCAGTGAATTTAATAATCTCTGTTCCTCAAAGTATTTCATCAATAATTCAGTGGAGCTTCGATATCTACTCCTAATATACACGTAAGAAGTTTTGATAAAATAATTTATTTTTAAGGGACAGAGGTAGGTTTAAGTTTAAAATTAAAAGAATATAGGTATTATTTTCATTGTTTTAATTTGGAGCTTTGTGCATTATAGATGCTTCACTATATCCTTTATAGATGGAACAGAAGGTAGGGGGGTTGGGATTTTTGTTGTTGTTGTTTTCAGCAAATCTAACAGGATTAATGTATTTCAACTTAGCTAAAGTAAAAAAAAAAACAAAAAACTACTTTCTAATCTAATAGGTCTTTTGAAATGTTAAATTAAAATAATTTAAGTTGAATCATTAGAGAATATGGCAGGTGTTTTTATATATGGTTTTATATTTTATATTGCTTCATGAAGAAAGTTCATTCAAAATCAATAAATATAAAAAGAATGAGAAAAGTTGTTGTTTCTTTTATTTTTCTAAATAATATTTCAGAAGAAACTATTAAAACTGTATGCCCAGTTTTACTACAAAAAATAGGAAAAATAACAACTTTGTGGATAAAGCACATTTCAGCTATGACAATTTCCTTATCTTGAAAAAAATTTAGCATAAATTTATTTATTTTAATAAATATAATTAATTTATTTCTTTCAGGAGTTTTCAATTAAAATCAGCATTTATGAATCCTTCAAATTCCCAAGCTGTTTATTGTCAAAAAATAGTGGAGAGATTTGGTGGTTGATTAGCACAAGGCAAAATGTTCCAACCGAATATTTATTTGTATAGTTGACTCTGCAAGAATTCTTATCTTCATCAGGTATTGCTCAGCTTTTTTCATCTGCCCAGGACATGAATGCCCACTGAGCTGGCACAGCAGTTTAATCTTGCTAAATCACCATATCTCAGATAATTTCCTCTAAGAGAGGTGAAACACTGATGGTAAGCTCAAAATAATGAATCCCAGCATCCTCATGGGTGTTATTTTCTTTATATTTTCTTTCCTAAACCTAAGGGAACCCAATCTTTTTTGCCTTGCTTGCAAGAGTGTCATATTAAATGGTGCCTAGGCAGAGCACGTAATATCTTGAGTTACTGTGTATCTAGAGTTTCTGCCATAGTGTCATGACTGAAAGGTGAGCTGGCAAGGTGAGTATTCCACACCTACCCTTCAAGTCTAAAAGTGGATCATTAGAAAAAAGATAGAAAAATTAATTATTTCTTTTCATCTTTCTTATTAAGTTCAGATGTACAGAACATTGTTGCTGCATAACAGGAGAAAACCTTTCAAACTTTAACGCGTCTTGATGCTAAAATCATGTCAGCATCCTAGTCCTGCAGAACATCTGACTTACTACTACTACTGCTGATTCCTTTTGTTTGTCAGGAAAGCAGGGAATAAAAGACATTTGATTTTGGGAAGACAGCCAGATTTTTTAAATTTATTTTTACAGAAACAGTTTCCTATTTTTTTGTAATTTATCTATATAGTTATGTAGCATACCTGGTATGCTGGAGAACCTTACTCCATAAGGTTAGACATCACATTTATATTGTTTCAGCATTAACAGATACATAGCAGTAATCATACACATAGTTTTCAGAGCATAAACTGGTGAGAGTCTTAACATGTTTTATGTTAACATCATAAACATCATCTTAATTATGAGATTCATCTCATATAACGTTCAGTTATTGATTGCATCTCAACCAATAGTCTAGATGTCTTCTGTTGTCAGTCGGAAGATATCATTTCCAGAGGCTCACATCTTACTCTCTGTGTGTCATCAATGTCAGTATTGCTTCCAGCAGCTGTCTTTACTGATATTAAAGGAGCCTATCCTGCACCTCTTTCTGTTGCACAAACAGAATCCCCAGTTAATTATGCCTTTCAAGAGCTCGTTTACTTTTTCATTTAATGAAAACTGTAATATAGGTAAAGCCATCTAAAATAGTGTTTTCCCCAGTTAGATTCTACAAATTCTCCTGCAATGCACAGAACAAAACTTACTGTTTGCTTCCTGCGATCCAAGATACCTGTTTTATCCACTCTTATTAAGGCTTTTATGCAAGTTTGGATTGTACAAGTTAATCTAGAAAAGTAACAATTTTAATTGGTTCATTACAGGTCCATTCAGCAGTACCATATCCCATGTATCAGATTTCTTTGCTACTCCTATCTCAGTCTTCTTCTTCAAGCCTTTTCTGTTACTCCTAATCAGACACAGATTATCTTGCATATTTAAAAGGACTTTCCCAACTTGCTTCTACCTTTCATTTATCTTTTCTTCAAGTCAAAATCTAAGATTAGTCTTTTCCAAGCTCATCTTTTTTTTTTTTTTTTTCAGGCTTTCGCAGAGGAAAATCTCTATGGGGCTTGCTTTCCTAACAACTCTTTGTCACTGGGAAGCAAAAAATGTAATTCAGACCTATTGGCTTCCTAACAGTCTGTTAATCCTGGGTTGCTAGGTGCACTTTCCAAAATACCTTGTCTCAAATCTGACCTAGAACATTCTACCACTGGAGAAGACTATTAATTCCTAGATATCTTAAAAGGAAGACTGTTTGGTAGAAATGCGATCATTTTGTTGTTTGTGGCAATTTTGATATTATCTAAGAAGAAGGAAAGCCACTGTTGTCTTTCAGTGGAAATAAGGCACATTTGTTTCAGCAAAACCTGCAGAAGAAAAAACACAAAGAGAAAACATTGACTTGAGAAGTTGCAAGGATAATGTTTAGAACTACAGTAAGTCAAGTAACTCAGATTTGCAGGTAAGATTTAACAAGAAATTATTGATTTGAATATCTTGAACTAACCTTTATTTCCAGACATTCTTATTATTACATTATGTTTTCCATCCCCCTGTTCACATTTCTGTTCTTTCTGTTCTTTTTGTTCTTTGATTTTTCTGCTTTTCCTCTCCTTTCATTTCGGCACTGCCTGGTTGCTTCTCTGGAGAGAATCATTAGCTCAGCTAAAAGCTGCCAAATTGTGCAGTAAATTATTAGTTATACTGTATAGTCTAAGGCGGACAGGAGGTTGTCACCAGAAAAACACAAAAGCAAGCTTCTAAATTTGTGTTAGTGGGCATAGAGACACGGCCTGCCATGAAGCTGTGTTATGTGTCCATGCATAAGAATCTGGCCCTGTGAATCTAAAAATGATGTTTTCTCAACACATAATTTACTTTGTTTCATAAAAGCAAGTAAAGATTTACTTGAAATTACAGGTACTATAACCCTTCCCACACACCAAATACTACCTCTCTAATCTGACACAGAGTAGATTTTTATAATATTCCTTCATTAATCAATGCAGTAACAGTGACACTATCCTTCTGAATGAAGTTAAATTTTGTGAGATAAAGCAACAAATGCTATATGAAAATCTACATAGTTCTACAAATTAAATATTCTCCATGACTGCCTTATTTTTGTTATATGCACATTGAGTCATATCTGATTTTATTTTTTAGTAACTGATGACAATCTGGGTTAATTCACTTGCTGAAATTATTTTTTTTTATCATAGTCAACATCCAAATATGATATTTGGGTGCAAGACCTATGGAATGGACATTAAACAGTTTTTCAGGTATATCTTGTACGTATGCAGTCAATTGCAAAGAGACTTTTAATCTTCACAAAAATTCATAGCAATATACCAGACAAAGGAGATATAAAAGATAATCTTTTGTGTCCTGTAGCTAATCCAAAACCATAGAAGTGTAGAAAGCAGACAGAGAAAGAAGGAAAATATTAGAGATTAATGAGGTACCACATTGTAAATTTAAAGAGATCCTTTCTGCCATATGAGATGCCTATTTGGTGATAATGTAACTCCAATGACATGCTCATTCGAATTTGTGTAATTAACATTGAAAACATATTTCTGGCCAAAATTATGTTCTTGTATTAACCTATGTTTTTATTTAGTATTTTTTCATTATCAGTCTTTTATGCTAGACTGAATATGCCCATCAATTTTTGGATAGGAATACAAGCTAAATCTCTGAAAGGGCATCCTATAAATCCTTTTTTTAACAGAAGGCTAAATATATTTCATATTTTGAATATAGTCTTCTGTTGATATTTCGAATACATCTGACCCAAAGTCTTTTGCATAGTAATGATTTGTGAGAATCCTTTTAAATTTAGATAACAGGATTAGGATTTGAAGTAGAGGCTGTTTTCATCTAGATGATTTCACAATCAGTTGTCAGCTCTACACTTAAATGTACTGAATTCCCAGCAAGAGATTTTTTGCTGGCATATATTGTAAAGTAATGATTTTTCTCATTGCACCTTTTATTCTTAAAGTAATAAAGCAATTATGAAGGTATTCTTTTTTACTGATAGGGAAGCTAGTCCATTATACAGTTGATTTTAATGAAAAATATATTCCTTTCTGATTGATATTGTTCTTGGAGACAAGGCCCTGTTCCAAACCATTGATTTGATTCATGTGAATTACCCAATCGTGTTTCATGTCTCTCTCCACTAACTGCAGGGGAGGACTACCCAACAATGTTCCTCTAACTGAGGTGTATCAGATGGGTGGACTTATTAGAGGAATAATGTTCTCCACAGCAGCTCTCTGTAGATGATTAATGCTTGTTTTGAGTAGCACTTTTAGGTTGACACAAAGGGTTGATCTTCATTTTGTTAAATGAACACACCACAGGACTACTATATTTCAAGCCTTAGTAGTGAGGAACACAAACAGGTTAGGAAACATAAATTGAAGGTTAATCCACATATCCAAAGCTGCAGTTCTTCTTCTTCCCCTTAGCTGTCATATCTCTGGAGGCTCCTATAAGCTCTAAGGCCTCCCACTTTTTCAAAATAAGTGGACATATTACCATTTTGCTTCTAGACGTGCACAGAAACATGTCAGGTTTGTCACAGTAAAGCAATGCAGTCTTTATCTTTGCCTGTCTTGTTTGAGGACTTCAACCCAGTGAATGAAATAGTAGCAGCAGACCTACTGTGAAGTTCAGCTCACAAGAAAACAGCAATTTTTATACCATTCCTTTTATAATTAAGCACTGTAAAACCCTAAAGTGGTAGATGGTCGCAGCTGTGGCTCCATACACAAAGCAGATGGAATGGGGAAGAAACAAAGTGAAGTTTTTCATAGAGTAAATACATGATTTAAATGTTTTTATCATAGTACTCATTGCAAAATAGCTGAAAGACATGGGATAATGTCCAGTCAGGTAATAAAATGTATTTATTTGTTTTGGTTTTGTTTTGTTTTCTTTCTGAATAAAAAACTAACAAAACCAAAGCAAAACAAAGAAAAACAAACAAAAAACCCAATAAAACCCACAAATGAAACAAACAAGCAAACAAACAAACAAAACCCCAAACCAACCTTCTGTTTTTCTTGTCTCTTCTTTGTATTGTGTCTAATGCAATATTCATTATGGAAAATGCACTCTTGGGAAGAGTTTTGTGTTTTATTTTAACATTTGTGTGACACAACTTAGATATTTCAATAGTCCCTTTGGGAATTCTCATGTGGTTTTACAGAAAGTGAAGAATTATTTTGACCTGATATCCTGATTAAAATATGTAGTAAATGAAATATTTTAATTTGACAGATTAACATAAAAATACAGCAAATCCTAATTCAGAGAATTTGCAGAATACTCAAAGGTTACAAAAATACCTGAAATTAAAAAGGAATTGGAGGTTGTTTTGCTCTTTCCCTCACATGTTCTCAATGAGCACGGATGTCAATTACAAAGGTGATGCTGTGATGTTTAAGGTTGAAAGGGTTTTTCTAACACATACTGTGCAAAACATTATTCTCTAGAAAACAAATTCCTATGTACCCACTGTGTATAACTCAATCAAGCACTTCCTGACAAGCTGCAGAGACACAGTGTTTTGATGTTTCCTCCCCTGGAATATATTTTATAACAGATTTTTTCTCTATTTCTTGTCTTCGGCTTTCTTAGGTTTGATGCTTTATCCTTGTGAAACATTCTACCCTTTCTGAATTCCTTTAAATCCTATAGTTATTCCATAGATTTGAGATATTTTCTTTTAACCTTTTAATCTTTTATTGTCAATCACACCATGTGGCTTCGATGTGGAAAATACTCATAAGTCACTTACAACGTGGTCCAATTATTATCTCAAATGACCATAATTTTATTTATATGTATGAGCCATTTTTTGTTCTGTTAGATGTCTTCAGTCTTCCTTTCTAAATTCTTACCATTGCTAACAATGTTACAAACTCCCTAATGATGCTGGGTTTTTTCATTACTGTGAAGTCTTTGTGACTGAAACATAATTTGTGAAATACATTTGTCTGCCAAAATAACAGTAGTCACATGAATGTGTCAAGGGAAATATTGTTGGATACGAGGAACTTTCAACTTTCAACTGCCTCAAGCACTCTAGGCCAGCATTGAACAATTTTTAGCCATTTTTGCATATTGCAAATTGATGGTTTCAGTTCATTTCTTAGACCACATGTAAGACAGCATTATAGTCCCCTTAGTGACAGGTTCAGCTGAAAATAATTGTGTCACTGGTCATAGAAATAAGAATGTGTTGTTCATCACTATTGTACGAAGCCACAATGGCTTTACATCTGGAATACAATGTTTGGTTTTGGACTTTGCACCTCAATACAGGTATCTACTTCTTGTGTAAAAGTTTGGTGTGACAAAAAGCTCTCTTATGACTGAGGGAAAAATTTTCATGTACAACATGTACAGACAAACTTTAAAAAAGTTGCCACTAAAGGTTACAAAATTCATGATTATGAGTTTAAATACGTACACGAACCGACACTTAACAAATAGTTAATACAATTTTATTTTTTTTTGTGGAAGTAAGAGGAGGATTCTTCCCAAGACAACTAATGGTTTATCTGAGACCCAGCATAAAGTACCCTAAAATGTCAGTGAAGCCAAAACTATAGCAGTTTAAATCTTAAAACACATACAGTGTCATTTTAATAAGATAACAAATTTTAAAAAATTATGTTCTTGTGCACTGAAGACATATATTATGTGTGCAAGGTCAAAATTAAAATTGTATTGTCCTAACATGCTATCACAATAATTTCTGGTACTTAAGTTAATCTCTTTTTCTTCTGAAAGTTAAGAGATTTGCTTATCTGACTGTAAACCATTTTGCTGCATGACAGGCTTTTCCTGAAATAACCTCAGCTATCCCTAGGTATTCAAAAGTGAAACATCTGAATTTCAACTAGGCACCCTTGGATCCTTTTGTGTTCTGAAACACAAATCATGCTACATGACCCAGACACTTGTTAGGATGAGATGAATCACCCTATGAAGGTGTCCATTTTTCTCTGATTATAGTCTTCATTGTTTAACTTTTAGATGTATAAATTAGAAAAGATGGACCCATTCTAACACATTAGTGTCAGTTTTTTGCTGCCATGTTTATAGTTCTTAAGTAGACTTTGCATTATGTTCCTATTCTGCAACCAAATCAAAACAAATGATGACTTAACAGCACTGAAATTTTTTAAGATATCTGGTTCTTGTTATACCATGACACGGGTATTTGCCATTTCCTGTATCTCGGCAAGTTTCAGCATTTTCCATCCTCAGATTATTTTGTCTTCGGAGGGAAAAAAAGTGCAAATACTATTTGAATACAGTATTTAGGCAACCATTTAGCAGGCCATTAGAAAAACATTGTTAAAGAAGGAATATAATATAGAGCAAATATCAGGCTCCTTTTTATTTCTTCCCTTTTTTTTTTCCTTCTCCTTTCTCCCACTGTCCTCACAGGTTTTTCATTCAAAACGCCCCTTCATAAAGATTTCTCAAATATTTCCTTATTTAAAGAAAAAATAATACATATCTAGGTCTCTGAACACAGCATATGACTGGTTTTTTTCCTCACTGTTCCTTGTGTCCTGCCTGTTACCCTTACAATTATTTCTGAAATTACTTTCTAAAAAAAAAAAAAAGTGAAAAGTTTTTTTGTTTATTATGTTTTTTTGTTTATTATGTTTCAGTCCAAGATCTAATGAGATAAAGTTACATCATTGTCATGTTTATCTTATAATACTTAAAATGAGCTTTAAAGAGAGTGAGATTGTGAGATACACAGGAGGCATGATGCTTTTTGAAATGAGTAGCTAGATTTGTCCTTTTACAGGATGTTTTGAATTTATATTTTTATCTTTTATTTCTAACAGCAAAAACAATTGACTGCCTGAATTAGCCCATGTGGGAGACATCCACTGAACTCCATGTCTTTGCTTGCAGGGAGAGTGTACCCTGCTCTTAAAATTCAGAAATTCAAATGCTTCAGCATGCATTTATATAGAAGAATCTTAAGTTAACTCAAAATTAATTAAATGTACATAAACAGTCCCTTCCTCCAAGGTCGTTGTTACCTGCCTCTCAAAACATTCAAGGTGGCCAGTGTCTCAAATTTGCTTCCAGAGCGCTGCAGATTCTCTTGAAATTTCTCTCTCTACTTATTTAATATCTATGTTCTTTTCTGCCCATTCTACAGCTATGGGAAAAAACTTTCACCAGTCTCAGACAAACCACTAAGATTTTAAAACCATCAGAAGTTT
This sequence comes from Manacus candei, assembly GCF_025592945.1. Lineage (NCBI taxonomy): Eukaryota > Metazoa > Chordata > Aves > Passeriformes > Pipridae > Manacus > Manacus candei. The sequence continues at coordinate 9,315,831 of NW_026138059.1, read as the reverse complement.
AGTTCATTATGATTAGTATAAATCTGAAGAGAAAACAGATATATATGAATTATGTCTTTCTGGATTTCCTAGCAAGCTTGAAGGAAAAAGAAGCATGCTTTCCTGTACTTGCTCATTACAAGTGTTTGTTAAGTTTTGCACACAAAAATATCTTCATAACACTTGTTTTTTAGTAATATATATCTTACAACATAATCATAAAATATTTTGAGAATGCAGGCCACCATCCAGTTGAATGCTTAACATTATCCTTCTCATAAAAAAGTGTCACAGAAATGCTATTTTTTGAGCATATGTCTTCAACCTGGGGAAGTATAATCAACCTATTAAGAAAGTATTAAAGTCATACTTTTACTGCTAACCTCAATGGGATGCTAAGCTTATACTGCAGTTGTTTATTTTGTTGTTTATATCCTAGCATTTATCGTCCTTCTAAGGTAGCAAGTATACACTATAAGATTACACAGATGTTATTCTTCAGCGTTGAAATACTGCCATTTCTAAAATGCATCTTTCATGAAACTGCAAATGGCATATTTTCATCATTTTTAAAAAAATGTTTGTGCATAAACATCTACTGAGATTTATATGATTACCTGATAGCTTCACATATTGCCTCTACCCTCCTTTAATTTATACTTTTCTGCCATTTCCTATGTGTACTGCATGACAGGTTATTTGTAAATGTCATATTTCTATTTCCAGCCTCTTTCTGCACTGATAATTTTCACCCAGAAATATTCTGTCATACAATTCCCATGTTTACAAGTCAGCTAATTCTAAAAATGTGAGGAAGCTCTCAATTACTGTATTATGAAGACAAATATTTTATCCTTTTTGAAGATATTGAAAAATAATAATAACACAATAAAACAAAACAGAAAATCTTGTATGAATCCTAGTTGTCATTATTTATATATTGTAGTACCCAGTGGCTTAAGAATCAATTATGATAAAAGAAGTAAATACATGTATAAAAAATCCCAAGCAACCTAAAGATCTTAAAATCTGAACAGCTTCATCTGGTGGTCAACTTTATTTTACTTATTGAGAAATGTAATCTAGATACTAGTTTTAAAATATTTTGATAACTGACTCTTATTTTAGGTATCTACTGTAACCTAATTATGACCAGATCATTTCAGAAGAATTTTAACTCTTTAAAAATTAAATGCCAAGTATGATTCCTCTGTAAACAAAAAATGCTTTAAATAATTTTGAATAATCTGATTCTTGTTTTTATCCTTGTTTAATCCATTGGTTTTATCCATTAAGCACCTCCCAAGTATCTTGGAAAAGATGCATTCTTTTGAGAGGAAAAGGTTAGAAGAGCTTGACAGTATAGAAGATAACATCTACCACCTTGATCCTTCTCATTTACAAAACAACAGCTACAACAAGCAAACAAACAGATGTAATAATTTTTTGAACTTAAACGCTCAAGAACTTTGTATATTTCAAAATAATTAATCTTTCTTTCAGGAAATTAGTGAAAATTCCTGGAAAATTTCATAACTTGAGTCTGCAAACTGGACAGTGTAAATACTTGAGTGCTCTTTTGACACCATGAGTTGAATTGTTCAAGTTTTCAAAGTTTCTTTTAATTTAAATGTGGCTGGTAGCAATCATAGCTCACCTGACTTTCACACAGCTATGCACAATGTTTCTTTGCTGGAAGATAAAAACATCTCTGTGGGAATTTCTACATTTACATTCTTTTTGTAAAATAACATCCTTTTATACAATGTGGAGGCATGCAGATACTTTCAGTTTAGGGTGCCGATTCCCAATTGGGAAAGTACAAGAAGGGGAGAGTCAACCTACGGAGTAATAGTGTTTATTCCTTTTCTGAAGAAAAAGAATTCAACAATACCACTACTGGGATGCTCATAATATTAGTGGAAATAATCACATGGTAAATAAGTAATAAAGGGTTTACATTTCTTCGTATTTCATTTCTTCGTGTTATGTTATGCAGAAGATGAAAATCAGAATTGGGAAAACGCTAACAGTAATTTCACTTGTTATTATATATACCGTGTTTACAGTAATATGTTTTGAAAGTAATTAAAATAGAATTTCAGATATAGTTAATTTCTTACTAAAAGAATAACACGTTTGAATGATGCATTTTTTCTCGCTGTCATGGTCTAACCTCAGCTGTCAGCTCAACCCCACACAGTTGCTCACCCTGAGTGAGGATGGGGAAGAGAATCAGAAAAATGAGAAAGCTCATGGATTGAATTAAAGACAGTTCAATAGCTGAAGCAAGAGCCATGCATGGAAGCAAAGCAAAACAAGGAATTCATTCACTTCTTCCCAAGGGCAGGCAGGTGTTCAGCCATCTCCAGGAAAGCTGGGCTCCATCATGTGTAACAATGACTTGTGTAGACAAACTGCATCACTCTGGCCATTCACTCTGCCTTTCTTCTCCCCCTGGCTTTTATCGTTGAGCATGATGTCATATGGTGTGGGATATCCCTTCGGTCAGTTGGGGTCAGCTATCCCAGCTATGTTCCCTCCCAGCTCATTTGCAGCTCCTTGCTGGAGGGATGGGGTTCTATAAGGAGCAGAAAAGGCCTCGATGCTGTGTGAGCACTGCTCCACAATAATGAGAACATCCACGAACGATCAACACTGCGTTCAGCACAAATCCAAAGCACAGGCCCATACCAGCTACTATGAAGAAAATTAACTCTATCTCAACCAAAACCAGCATACTTGTTCAAGTTAGAATTCTAATTACATTTACCCTGTGAAGTTTGGGAGATGTCTTTGAATGCTATAAAAGGAAAACAATGAATCTATACTCTATCGTGAGTTGCACATCATGCATCCTTGATAGTGAAATCAGTGGAATACAAGCAGGGCTCTTTACCAGCAACAAATGAATGTTCTAGAATACAAAACAGAGAGACAGGACTAATAAATGGAAACCACCAAATTCAGTAAGACTTTGAACTTGCATTTCTCTGAAAGTATCTACATACTGCATACACTCATCAAGATATTGTATTTGCTTTCAGAGGGCTAACAGTCTGCCTCTGTTAGATATTGTGATAAATCCTCTAGATCTGACCTTTCACACATTCTCTTAAAATATTTAAAAGTGAACTGAGAGACTTAAGCTCAGTTCAACCTACTCTACAATGAAATCTTTTTAGATGGGAATGCAGAAACATTTGTCACTTATTCTACCATAGTTTCCTTATGTGGAGAAATAATTGGAGCTCTCTTAACTGTTCAGTTCTTTCTACAATAATTAAAACACTGATTTGCTATTTCATTCCAACATTCTTATTTTAAGCAAGGCAGCTTAACATGCTTCAACTGAAAGTGAAAATGCTTATACGTAATATTAAAAATAATAAATATTATTTTCTATATGTAACTATCAGTTTTCCTTCTGTCAAAAGTAGACAATCTGCAAGTCCTCTTTCTCCTCTTCATTTTGGGATAGAGGAAATCTTCAACACGTGTAATTCACCGCTGACATCTGCCATTCCACATGCCTTTTAGGATACTAAAATGGCTAATGGAGTTTTTTTGTAGGAATAATTTCTCCTGTACCTGTTACTGGGCAGACGTTTTGGACACAGGAGTGGGGCCAATGGAGTTTTCTGTATAATCTCTGAGCAATTCAGTGTTCACAAGTTCACACTGTATTTCTGTGACATCTCAGAGATGCCCAGTTTGCCCTTTTAAAATTCTTGAATTTAGCTGATTAAAAGCATCATACAAATAATAACAAAGGTAGTTCTTCCAACAGATCAACCCTGAAAAAGGTAAATTTGCTCTAGAGAAAACAAAGACAAAAGTACATACTGGTGTTAAGAAGGTCATGCTCAACACTGAGAATCTGGTGACAGCAGATGAAATGTTCAGCTCCTCTCTGCCAGAAGCAGAGCTTGAAGTCTCTTAAGGGCTTTCAGTCTCTTCAGCAGCCCAGGTTCTTCAGTTCACCAGGTTCTGGCAATCTACTACCTTCTCCTTGTCAAGAATTAACTTGGCAAGAGAAAGGGAATTAATCTAATATGTAACTAAAACAGTAATTTAGGCTAATCTTTTGAATAGGTTGCAGTTATCTCATTAGCAAATGTATGTAGATATTTTGAAATACCATTTTGATAGTGTTATATGAGCAATTGAAAAGCCTGAATTTTGACTGGCTAAACACTTTGTGTTTGCACACACGGGATGTAACTGTTAGGCTGAAAGGTACAATTCTTACAGAAAATGTGTTAATGGATATATCCAAATCTCACAAACAAAAGTGTTTTTCCTCTGCTTTTATAATAAATTAAGAAGTAATTAAATGAATTTTTCTTTAATCATAGCTGAAACAATAGGATCCCCTTTCCATGGTGCAAATTACTCTGGCAAAGTCTGAATGGGAACTCAGCCATGTAGACTGAAAGGTTTCCTCTGAGACTTTTTGCAAATGTGATGGCTTTGGCAATGTTTTGATTACAGTTGACTATCTGAGTATTTGTGGGATCAACCAGAAAGCAAACTGACAGACAGATACACAGTGTGAGTTTGGTCTTGAGAGAATGGAGTACCTTTAATCATAAGACTGTTTGGAAAGACAGTTTTAGTTTCTAAACAAGGAAACTTTTGGGTTTTGTTTTTACTTCGAAAGTATATAAGTTCCCCAAGAGCTTCCCTTTTCTTCTGTGATAGAAAGCTATGATAGAAAGCTTTTGTCTTTATACTTGCCAGCAGAAAACCCTCCTTCCTCCTCAGCCCCTTAGGCACCCTCTAAGCACCTCATTTTGTTAACTGGAAGGGCATAGAGCTTCTCACTGGATACCCTGAAATAATCCACGTGGACCCCAGCCACTGAAAAAGTGTTCCAAAATCCTACTCAGTTTGACTTAACATGGCTTAACATGGGGAATCATAACACAATCCCACCCAGAGTTTTAAAAAACTAAAAGAAAATTTTTAAAAAAAGACACTTTTCAGGGTAAATGTAGAAGAAACCCTCCTAAAATAAATAAAATTATAAAACTGGTTCTTTTATTTTGAAAGAATCTATCTGGAACAGACTTTAAACACAGTGCTAAAGACGAAGTACTGACAACCTTTCTACCCTGCTTTTAGACAATAGTTTCATGTGGTTACAAATATTAAACTGAAATATTAAACTGAATATTAATAAAAGCTGGGCATTTTTTAGGCCTGAAATAGACCATTTCACAAATCACTTCTAATTTCTTGAAATTTCAAAAAGTAAAAGAAATCTTATGAAGATATAGAATTTTAATAAAATGTAATTTTAAGCTGTCTCTTTATAACTGATAAAGAAAAACATAGCATGCATCATTGAGTGGATTCACAGATAACGTGGAGAAGGAGTCTACTCTGTTTCCTAAGAATATCAAGCTCTTAAGGAAAATTAAGTTGAGGGCTGACTGGGAATAACTGAGAAAATGACCTTTTGAATATTGAGTAACTAATAGAATAATTTAGTGTAGATTAAAATGCAAAACAGTGTGAATGTGGAAAAAAAAGAGCGAACTGCATCCACACAGTGATGGTCCTGCAAACTCAGGAATGAAACCTTGTAATTAAAATTGGTAAATCTGTTGAAATGCTAGTTCAGTGCTCAGTGGTGGCCAGAAAAACATGCTAGGGTTTTTTAGGAGAGGAATAGTGAAAAAGAAAAAATATGAAAAATATGCTGAGTAATACTGGCACTTTCCCAAAGGACTACCCATCTTTGTTAATTTATACCTTCTAGGTTTGTGTGGCATTGGCAGTGTGGATTAGAACTTCCATTTGGTGGCACAAAGTGCGATATATATCTGGAAAGCCTCAGCAGAGCACTCAAGGAGCTGTCAGCACGCAATAGTTCCCATCTGCCTTTGCCCTCCATTTAATGAGCTGAGTTTACAGAAAGTTATTTGGAGGGAATGCACAAGTCTTTCTCTCCCCATTTCCATCTTCAAGAGTACTTGAAAATAGACTTTGCATTTTTCTCTGATAAACCATCTGAGTGACAGGAGAAATAGAAACTACAGAAAGGGCAGCTGCCATAAAAACGAAGGGGAGAATGACACTGCCACTAACAAAGTTACAAGCTAGAATGCAGAGGTAAGCAGAGATTTTCCCTTAACCCACAACCCTAATAAAATCTGTTGGACTTCAACAGAGGAGAGAATAAGGAACAGAAAACTTAAAATACAAATACAAAATACAAATCATAAAAAATCCTAAAGGCATTGCTCCAGGTACCTCGGGGTAACCACGTGAGTACAAATATGCTGGCTGATCCTGCCACTACTACTGCTACCCATGTAGACATGCCCAGGAAAGCTGGAAGAAATGCACCTTAAAAGTTCTTCTTGGATAGATGTCATTCATGCCCTGTGTAAAAGCAAGATTCTTACTGGTGACATGACCACCTCTAGAGCATGTAGAAGAGCATAGACAAACAACCAACCTTAAGTTCCTCATTTGGAATACTAAGTTTATCATAAGAACCAAATGACAATAAATATGAGAATAGGATACAGACAATACAGCAAAACTGTGTAAATATATGTATATATGTATATATGACAGAAAAGTGAGTCATATATGTTGTTTTGAATATATGTCATTCAAAGGCTTTATGTAAGTTACTCATTATCGCAACTTTTCTCACATTATCAAAAATACATATTCATTGTCTCTTTCTGTTCTTTGGGATAGAATATACTTAAATTATTCCATAATGTGATTTCTATCAATAATGTTTATATGGAATGGTCCTCCCTACTCTGAATGTTCTCTTCCTTTGATGTGTGAACTGTATGCTTGAATGATCAATGCCGAGGTTTATCTATGGGCTTAACTGTGATTTGAAAATTTATAATGTAAATAAAATCATGATATGTAGGTATAAAACAGATGCTTGAATTACAGGTGAAAAATAAACTTGGAAACTATGTGCCCATGTATTGCCTATAAAATGTATTTTTCCAATATTACATGTGATGGTCCATGGCAGCCATTCTCTGACTAAATGTGTTATGCATAAAGTAAACAAGTTCTTATGATACTGAAGCAATGCCCCAAAAATTCAAATGTCAGAATATAAAGCAAATATAGACAAACTTCATCAAAAAGTACAGTCACCCAGAAGAATGTAATTCAGATTAAGCTTCTGCATAGAAATAAAAGCAACTCTAAATCATGTGATATTGTTTTGCATTACTCCTTTCAGCTTGAAGTACCCACAGCAATGATAGGTGGCAGATGAATATGTAGTGAAGTGGAACTAAGTGGATATAGCTCTGTCATTGATCCTGCTTAATATGGTCTGTCTGTCCACAATTTCTCAATGCCAAACAGCCCATTTACAGTAGTAATAGTTTTGAATGTGCTGCATGGCTCCCAGAAATCCTAGGCAGCTGTCCATGATTGCATGTACAGGCTGACCTACAGATCTAAACTGCTGGTTTTGCACTAAGTGTGAATTCTCTGCAAATGTAGCATACTGGCTACCCATGCAGTCCTTGTTAGAACAGGGACTAAATTCTATTCAGGTTTACCCAGACATATAAACAAGTTAAAGCACGTGCTTCATTGCCACATGCTGCAATCTTGAGGCAAGGATCAAGGTACTCCTGTTCTGAGTGGCTGGCACACACACAAATCATAAGAGGCAAGAGAGTTTGTTTTGTTAATTGCTGTCTTCAGCTACCTAATGCAAGGGCAAGGAAATGGAACTGTACTCTTTGTGAAGGCACATAACAGGAGGAAAGGCAAAATCCACAACTTGGAGCAAGGAAAATTCCTCTTAGATATAAGGAAAGACCTCACAATGTGAACAGCAAAATATTGAAGCAAGCTGGCCAGAGACATTGCGGAATTTCCATCACTGGAGCTGCTCAAAACTAAACCAGACAATGCCCTGAGCAACCCGACCCATTGAGCCTGCTTCAAGAAGGAGGTTGGATTGGATAACATCCAGAGGTCCTTTTCAGTTTACATAATTCTGTGAGTCTATAATCTGCCTGAAAGAGACTGAAATTGGCTGCTGTTTCTGACAGAAAGAAAATCACACTCTATCACCTTGTCATCTAGATGGTGTCTTTGCTATTGCTTAGTGTAAAATAAATGCAGTATAAAGCAAGCTTTTGTTTATCCCTTTTTCATCCAACAAGACAATAATTTATTTCAGAGACTCACTTCATCCTGATAATCATTCCAGTGTTACCTTCCTCTTCTCCCCTTTGTTATTTCAAAGCTCAGAAACCTGTGTCTGATTCAAGGTTGTTTATTCAAATAAAATCAATTCCCTTGGAATTACTGTGATACAAAGTCCTTATAATTTTACGGTTGATTTGGATTTAATTGATTATATTTGTATAAATTAGCATTAAAAATTGTTTTATTTAGAAGTTTTAGAAAAGCAAACCTTTTTTATTGATATGGACTTTTTAGGAAGGAGAGACAGAAGAAACGAGGAGGCAGTGTTGCCCTCTATGTCAATGACCAGAGGGAGTTCGTGAAGCTCTGGGATTGGATGAGGAGCCAACTAAAATATTATGGGTCAGGATTAAAGGGAGGGCACGGACAGGTGACATTACAGTGAGGATCTGCTACAGGCCACCTGACCAGGAAGACTGAGTGGATGAGGCCCTCTACAGACAGATAGGAGAAGACTCACATTCACAAGTCCTGGTCCTGGTGGGGGACTTCAGCAACCCCGACATCTGTTGGAGGGACAACACAGCAGGGCATGAGCAATCTGGAGTGTCCTGGAATGTGTTGATGATAACTTCCAACAACTTGGGGGTGTTGCTGGATGAGAAGATCAACATGACCTGGCAATGTGCACTTGCAGCCAAAAAGGCTGCATCAAAAGTAGCATGGCCAGCAGGTCTGGGGAGCTGATTCTGCAACTCTGCTCTCATGAGACGCCACCTGGAGTACTGCATCCAGCTCTTGGGCCCCCAACACATGAGGGATGTGGATCTGCTGGAGTGAGTCCACAGGAGAGCCACACAGATGAACAGGGCAGGACTGGAGCATCTCTCCTGTGAAGAAAGGCTGAGACAACTGGATTGTGCACCATGGATATCTTATAGCACCTTCCAGTGCTAAAAGAGGCTTACAAGATTGCTGGAGAAGGACTTGTTACAAGGACATGTAGTCCTTGGACAAAGTGGAAGAGCTTTAAACTGCGAGATTAGATATTAGGAAGAGACTCTTCACTGTGAGAGTGATGAGGCACTGGAACAGGTTGCCCAGAGAAGTTGTGGCTGCTCCATTCCTGGAAGTGTTCAAGGCCTGGTTGGATGTGGCTTTGAGCAACCTGGCCCAGTGGAAGGTCTCCCTGCCCATGGCAGAGTGGTTGGAACTAGATGATCTTTAGGGTCCCTTTCAACCCAAACTATTCTGTGCTTCTTGTGCTTCTGTGATATGATCTGGAATTGCCTGCAGGACTTTTTTTCCCAGTAAGCTTATTCATTCAAAATGATTATTGCATATATATTTATTTGTTTTAAATAGTAAGAATGCACATATATTGAGTGTCTAGAAGAACTTAACTCATTGATTTGCCTTCAATAATATAGCTCCTGCAGTCTCTGTACGTAGTATAGAATATCTTGCCCCCTCAAAGTGTAATTGAGCAGTAGGATACAGATTCTAATAGCACTTTTAGGCACACAGCGTCATCATGGCTAGGCTTCGCGAACGAAGACTTAGGAAGGTTCTATCCACATTTGTTACAAGCATGCTGGTGGCTAAAGAGGCCAATATGAGATAGACATGTTCGATTGCAAAAGGCACAGCAGAAAGACTCCTTAGGTGGTATATTCTGCAAGACACGATTCTTTCTGCATTGTCTTTTCTCCTCAAGAGTGATCCTGCGTGCGTTCTCAAAGGAAACAGCAGCGTTATAGATGGTGTGTCTCCAGACCTCCCAATTGGAGGTCAGAGTAGACCAGTTCTGTTGATCAATATGGTCAAGGCTGAGATGTTTCAGGGAGTCCTTGTATCTTTTCTTCGGGGCTCCTCTCTTGCAGCAGCCAGTGGCAAGTTCACCATAAAGCAAGATCTTAGGGAGGTGGTGGTCCTTCATCCTTGAGACGTGCCCTGCCCAATGCAGCTGAGTTCTCATCAACATGGCCTCAATACTTGTGACTGCTGCTTGTTCTAGAACAGATGTATTGGTCACATAATCTGACCAGTGGATGTTTAGGATACATCTTGCCCCCTCAAAGTGTAATTGAGCAGTAGGATACAGATTCTAATAGCATTTTTAGGCACACAGAGTAATGGTTCAATAAAGCTCCATCCCAGATATAGAGGTAAAAACAGGAATGATTTATTGAACACGTGAGTGCTATTTAAGGGTCTCAGGGGTTTACATGCTAATGGGGAGGCAGGGTTATTCCAAACGGGGATTTCCACAATCTATTAGCATTTCCAGTAACAGGGGTGACATAAAGGAAAAAATGATTTTACATTTCTCGGATACAGTGTTTACATTTTGGGGAAAAAGGATTTGATATTTCCAGTAAGCAGGGTTACATTGGGGAAGGGTGATCAGCTTTACCTGAAAGAAGGATTTACACGGGGAGGGAGAAAACAATGGGATATCTGATAGCGTCATGCGAAGTCTCCCTACATCCTCCTGGGGGAGATCCGGACAATGGATCTTGTCTGGTCTTTCAGATGGTGGGTTTTTCCTCAGGTCCTGTGGCCCAAGTTTTCCTGTTTAATCCTAGTAGTTCCTTTTCTGTTGGTATTCGAATTTCAGACTGCAACAACACAGCTCCCAGTGAATTTTGGTGGACCATTATAGTTCTGTTTCTGGTTAAATGAACACAAACATACAGAATCAGGATTTGGATGAAAATACAGGGATCAGATAATTTAGAATGTATTCTCTCCAGTTATTCTCCTTTTTCTTTTCCTTAACACAAATGACAAAGTGTTTATTCAGTTAAGTGTTAGTGATAAACGAACATAGAAAATATTCTCTTTGTACTCATGTTTCTGTTTTTCCATCTGTAGAACATTTTGTGAACAATAGTTCTGGATACCTAGCTTAGACTTCTTTCCCAAAATATTCAGAATAGATTCAGTGGTTTTATTCAGCTCATGACATTTGAGAAATTATTCTGAGGTCAACATTGCTAGTTTTGCAAACACTCATGACAGTACTATTTTTTGAATTAACTTTCTTCTCAGAAAATATACCACATTAAAGAAGACAAAAATGACCAAAGATTCCTCTCTTGCTCTCAGGGAATATTCTGCTGCTTTTGTGTAGATATAAACATTAATATAAATTTACACCTACACAGGTGACAGCAGAGGACATTACTCAGAGTACTCTGTGTCTGCAGTACTCCTGGGGTAAGCTTCTACATAACAATCACATCCCATATCATCACATGCTTCTTTTTTCTCAAACATTTGGTACATTTTCCTCACTGATCTATTTATCCTGATATTAGGTTGGTTAGAGCATGGTGCTAATAACACCAGGGTTGTGGGTTTGATCCCTATGTGGGCCCTTCAGTGAAGAGCTGGACTCGATGATACTTGTGGGTCTCTTCCAACTCAGAATATTCTGCGATTCTGTGATAATAACTTTAAAATTGCAAGTGACCAATAAGAAGGTCAGTAGTTAGTCTAACAAATATAATTTTTTCTAAGAGTGCTGGTAATAAGATCTGTTTTGAATCCTGATACAGGTTCTTTTTACAAAGCTCTGTGTCCAGACATTTTTTGTTAACACTTGAACTACTTGACTTAGCCAGAATATTAATGCAGCAAGTTAGCATTTTCTCAGTGTTGTACTGAGAAAATGTAATCTCACAGTTACAGTTGTGTGGTAGCCAAAAGTATGTACAAGCAATATCTTCAAGTACCACAGGAAACCTAATCAAAAGAACTCAGTAGCTGTGTTTTTGTCTTTGGTTTAGTCTATAGCTGGTGTTAAAATCTGCTTGGTTTTTTTGTGCTATGTGCATATTTAGCAGTTGCACCCTGTCAGTACAAAGAGCTCCTTAGGAGCTGTCCACACATTTTATAGTTTTGGATCTGAAGTACCAAAAAATGTTCCAGCTGTAAATAATCAAGCTGGTATTCCGTCTGGAAGATATAGACCATAAACTGTCTCTGTCAAATACCTTCTAATGTTGCCTCATACTGGTACTACAACCTGCTCTCAATGCTGCATGAAGTTTACCAGCTGTTGGGCCTGTCCTAATATGCCTGGGCACGCTGGCCACAGGCTGTCACCCTGCCCACATTACAGGAGGAGCACATTCTGGTTTTGTGTATTGCCCAGAAAGGTGACCCAAATGGGCAGTTGAGACTCGACTGAAGCACTCAGGCCATCTTGCTTCAACCATGGCCATGTAATTTAGTGATGCTTTTCTGCAAGGGTTTTATTTCTAGTTGAGGAGACTCAGTGCTGACTGGAATCAGAGAAGCAGCACAGAAGCACAAATTCTTTCTTAAATATCCATTAAAATGCTGTTTGGATAGCAAATCTTTTTAGTTCATTAATAATAATCAGTATGATGTGATTTATTCTGAATTTCTGCAGCTAGAACCCCTATAAACCAGAAAAATGGAGTTGAATCATTTTATGTTTGTTTATATTTTAAAAAAAAAGCAATCAGGCAAAAAACACAAGCAAATAAACTCCGATGGCTGTTGCTCCAGCCACTCACAATTCCAGGGCAAAGATAGTCACAACAGAAGGACAAAACAGAGTATAGAGAAACTGGAAAACAAGGTAACAGTTTACAGAAGGTGACAAGAAAGGGGGGAAAAAAGCCCTATCCATTTCTTAGGTCCACTCAGGAACATGTACAACCAACTACATATCATGATCTATGTAAGCAACATATCCTGCCTCTCAGCAAAACTTGTTACATTAAGGAACATCCCATACTTACTAGATATATATCCTCAAGGCTGCCTCATATACAGTTAGCTTTAAATCAGGACAGAACTTGAACCTATTTACACTGTCCATAAAGATTTTATATATATTATATATATATATGTGTGTGTATATATATATATATATATGTAACACATGAGAGGCCACAATCTCAGCAGTATAGTTATCAAAAGCAGATCGGAGGAGGACTTAAAAAAGAATAATAAAGTAACTTTGCAGATATCTAGAATGATTTACAGATGTCAGAGAAGCTTGTCTGAAAGTATAGCAAGAGCTTGGGAGAGTCTAACATCAAATGTTGACCAAGGGTGTGAAATGGTCACTTATGGTAATGACTGGAAGGTTAATTAGTCCAGGAATAAATTATGGAGGACCAGGAAAGCAAAGACAAATAGTTAATCTCTGGAAGACAAAAAACCTGGTGGAGACATGAAGGAGAGGGGCCTTGCAATATAGGGCAAAAATGGGGAAAATGGGTGAAAAAAGTTGTTGGGGTAACAGAGGGAGGATCTTTATTATTTAACCAGGAGGTGTTAAAGAGAAAATAAAGAAAAAAAGCATATAATATCTGTAGAAATATTAATTATTTTGGTTAAAACATTTCTTCTTTTGGGTCCTTAAATTTAAAGAATCTTGCTGATATTTACAAAACACTGAACATTTTTCAGAGAATCATTTGGATATAAGTGTAATTCTTATTTTGTATTAAAACATTACAAAGGTCTATACATCACTTAGCTCTCACTCCAACTAAAAAACAGAGCATTACCATGACTTCAGTGATGCATAGCCTGTGCAAGCCCTCTGCAAGGGCAAGTTTCACCCTAAGGGAAGGTTAGGTAGTACATTGTGTATTTAAATGAATAGTTTAATTCAAAAATTCTCAAAATAACAACACTGCCAGCCAATCTGTGCAGAAACATATGAAAGATTGTTCATGAACTGGCTCTCTGATAATAAAATACCTACAAGATCTGCATGTCCTTATAATAAGCAATTCACTTCTACACAGTGAATGGACATATGTGGCATTTATTAATATAATAAATAATAAACACACCATGACCCAGTTGGTTGAGGGTCCAAACAACCAAACCTGTTTATTGGAAGCAAACAGCAACTTTTTTATGCACTTTAAAACAACACATGATTCTCTTAACCAATCACCATGTGGTGCCCCAGTGCCCATGTGTGTGGGCGTACATTAGGGACTTCATCTCCCAGGATGCCCCTTCCAGCATCCCTAGAACGTGCCCCCTACAGATGTAAAAACCTCCAGCATTCAAAATCTGTTTCAAAGGAGGCATTTTATACACCCACAGGACTTACACATATTGATGAGATAGGATTACTTAGGATTTGCTGTGGGGGTCCCCAGACTGCTGACTTTGATTTCTTCAAGTTGTATACACAACTCCCCATTTAGACTAATACCTCTCTCTGGTCTATTGGGTACACTTCTGTAAGTCACTGAGTACACCATGGGAAAAATAACAGAAAAACTGAAGTCTTAACCTGTCTGGTGCTAATCCAGGATCTGTTTGCCCACTTATACCACAGTTATTTTTTCAACTGTTCCATTAATCACACTAGTCTGGCAACAAAAAAAAAAATAAAAAAAATGCATTCAACTGCTATTACTGCTCTTTTTGTTCTTCTGCATTGTCTTCTCTGTGATTTTATTACAACTATATGAAAATGAGAGTATATCTGGTTTTGGTTGCTGCCTGTCCTCATCTGCATTTCATTGCCCTAAATCTGTGCAAACCCAAGTTAAAGCAAGTTTCAGCATGAATTTGCAAGTCTTTCAGATTCTGTTTCTGACAGGTAAGTTTGAAATGTGAATTTTCGTTTTTTTCAGTGTCAATATAATCTCTTTTTCTTAAAAGAAAAAAAATAGGAAAAATAATATTTTCCTTTTTCTTTCTCCAGACTAGGAAATCAGTTAAAACATAACACTTTACTTTCCCATTTTTCTTTTCACAGGGAAATATGAATGCTCTTTGATATCAAGCTATGACCTCCAGAAGCTAGAGTGGTATCAATATATTCGTGTTCATGCAATGCCAACAAATAAGAATCTGTCTCTTCCTGACTAATGATAGATGTCTCATTAAGAACAGGTGGCTATCAGTAATAAAAAACTATTTCAATTATCAATATTTTAGTATAAATGAAACATAGAGAGGGTGAATTTTACTCCTTGATATTGAGGACTGAATTCCTTACGACTATTGCCCCTAGGAATATACCTTGGTCTTTTCTATTAAAACCCCTTTAGGGCCATGAAAGGCAGTAATTAAATCCCCTTTTACCCTAATCTTCTCTAGGTTAAATAAACCCAGATCCCTCAGTTGCTTTCCATACACATTATGTTTCAGGTTCCTAATCATCTTAGTGGTCTTTTGCTATAATTAATCCACTTTATCATTAGTTGAACAAAACAGTACATGGAATCCAAAAATGCAGCTTAGTAGGTGTTGAATAGTGGGGAATAATCCCTTGTCTTAACCTGGACCAGTCAACTGACTTCTTCATTTTTGCTTATACTATCTGTCCGTATATTAAAGCCTATTCTATGTTTTACTTATTCAAAGTAAGATTTTTAGAATACTCTTTAAGAATATTTAAAGAGAATATTGTCCAATTGTATTTTGAAATTGAACAATTGACCTATTATGCAGTTGAACTATTCAACAATACTGTTGATTAGTTAGTTTTGAAGGAAACTCTCAGCTCTAACAGTAAACTTTATCATCAAGAACTTTACGAGAACTTTAAAATGCTTTGATAAAAAAAATTTAAATAAAAATTTAATCTTCTGATAGTTTGTCTTTCTAAGGATATTCAGTACATGTGTGCCATCCATTCAGATTTTTTTTCCTCTTTGGAAACTGGTTTCACAATAACACTGAATAATTAAAGTCATAAATTCTTACACACTTTTTATGAAATTACTTTGGTGAAGGAAAAGAAAAACATTCAGATATATGTTTGCATTCACAGGATATGTGTTTTTTTTCCGCGATAAAAACAAATTTCAGAACAGTTTTGTTATTCATAGCCAATTCTTCAAGCTACACCCAAATTGATTAAATAACAGAGGATTTTAGGAAAGAGGGAATGTATGTGTTTTTCTTATAAGAAATTTTGACTACATGTCAACCAGTCTATTTTATCTGGCACAAGGAATTGTACCTGCTGTTTTAATAAATTTTTGGATTCCCTCTGCTGGACTGTCAATGGTTGTTAAATTGATGAAGGCCACTCAAGGA
This sequence comes from Manacus candei, assembly GCF_025592945.1. Taxonomy (NCBI): domain Eukaryota; kingdom Metazoa; phylum Chordata; class Aves; order Passeriformes; family Pipridae; genus Manacus; species Manacus candei. The sequence continues at coordinate 9,299,628 of NW_026138059.1, read as the reverse complement.
TCTTGTAATCAGTCTTGCAAATTTCTAGTAGAGTGTAACTCTAATAAGCTCAGACTTGCATCTGAAATCAAATTTTTTCCATACAGTTGCAAAATCTCTAAGGAAAGTTTCTAGCACAATTGGTTCTAAATAAATTACAAGACACCTGACTGTCTAATGAGGAAATTAAAGTACAAGACTGAAAAATCTGTAATTTTACAATTATTAAAATGGTAACTTCAGTGCCATGGCCATAGGAAGTAAAAATGTGCAGTATAGGAAGTGAAAATCTAAACAGACATATTTTTCATTTATTTTAGGCTTATTAAAATAAGGTAACATTAAACAATATTCTTAACAGGCAAATCTATCAGTAAATACGAGTCGGTGACTAAATGTGTCACTTGGTTTCTTTGTTGTATTCCAGGGACATCTTGAGGTATCACTTTCAAAAGTATTTCTATTAATACCCATTTTGAAGGTTCTTGGCCATTTGCACTTGCCCCTAATATTGCTCCCTGTGTAGGGTTTTCATGACAAAGTGTTGGCAGCAGGGGGCTGCAGAGGTGGCCCCTATGAGAAGAGATGTGGGGCTGCCCCATGCCTGGCACAGCCACTGCAGTGGGCTTCAAAACAGACCCACCATTGACAAAAGCTTGAGCCCATCAACAACACTGGTGTCACCAAAGGAGAAAATGTATTTTAAAAGGTTCACATAGCAGCTTTGAGAAAAAAGTCAGAAAAAGGTGAAAGAAACAATGCTGCAGACACCAGGGTCAGTGAAGAAGGAGGGGAAGGAGGTGCTTCAGGCACTGGAGCTGAGATTCCACTGCAGTCCTTGGTGCAGACCATGGCTGTGCTGCTTCAGCCTGTGGAGATTCACAGTGGAGAAGAGATCCACCTTTAGACCATGGAGGATCCCAGTGGGAGCAGGTGAAAGTGCTCTGAAGGAAGCTGCATTTCCTGATTGCCCATGGCAGAGATGAAGTTTTATAAACTGACACCATTCCCCATCCCTCTGTGCCACTTTAGGGGAGAAGGAGCAAAGATGAGCCTGAGAAGAAGAGGGAGTGGAGGGAAGGTGCTTTTCATTTTACCTTTGCTCCTCACTATCCTTCTCTATTTTTAATTGACAATAAACTAGTCTTCCCAGAGTTGCGTCTGGTTTACCTGTGATGGTAATTTGTGAGCAATCTCTCTGTCCTTGTGGTGATCCATGAGGTTCTCATCTTATTGTTAAAAATAAGAAAATTATCTCTCTACCTTTGAGAAGAAAGTATGCTAGATATGGTGAGTTACTGTATATTACTGTATATTCACTGAAGTACTGATAGAAGAAGATATAAGAGACCAGTTGTGATTTTCATCTCTTTTTTTCTTTTTCTAACTTACTGGAGTAGTTAGAAAATGTCAATTTTCATTTAAAAAACAAACTTTCTAGAAATCCAGTGCAAAAGTGAGAAATTATTACTGGAATATTATAATAAATTCAATTTTCTTCTTATAAAGGAATTTATTTCCTTTTCTATACATGCCATAGGACAATTCTGTGCTCTGCAATGGTATTTGGAGCATTTGGAATTTGCATTTGCATCGTAAATACCATTTGCCATGGCATTTGGATTTTTAAACTTTCTTCCAATTTATCCAAATAGCTGTTTGACAGTCTCTAACAGGCTTTGTTTCTGAAGTACAGAAGTTCTTTCCTTATTTTCATAGTCTGATCCATTGCTCGCTCCAAATTCCTAGAAACAGCAACTTCAATTTTTGACTTTCTAGCAAGACCTTTAACTTCCTCCAGATGGGCATAACTTCCTACAATGCCTGCTGTGGCAGTAGGAAATATGTAAGAAGGCGGAATATATCCTTTCCCCTAAGGACAGGAAACAAAAAATAATCAGAAAAAAAACATATTAGGCTTTTGCTTCCTGTAAACCTAGTTCAGATATGAGGGTGCCTGGCTATTTACATCACTAGATAAAAATTTAAATATTTAGACTCTCCAGAATCAACTCAAATTTTCTAGTATAGTCAGCAAAGTACTAAAATCAGTTTTATATTGAGACCTGAGTCTCAAGTCATGTACCACGCATATTAGGGTGGGGTTTTTTTTTTAGTGATTTTGTATGTGCTATCAATGGTGCTCAGGGAATCTGGCTTAACTGAGTTGGATATTTTGGTGTGACTTTCATAGTATTTTGAAATGGTAGCCTATGTTTAAATATAAAAATAACTAAGAGTCAACAGCTTGTTTAACCTAATGGTTTCCTGGGGCCCCATCCAGTTTGAATGATTCTGAGATTTTGCAAAAGTGATGGATGTAAAGGAAAGAACTCATAAATTATATGTCTGTAAAATCCATAAGTGATGCAGGTTGTCAAGAGCACAAATTTTGAATGTGAAAGCCATCTGCAGAGGTTTATGATAACTCCAATTCTTTATGGTTGAGGGGATTCTGCAACTCATCAATGAAAAAAAGTTGAGAGAACAGATCTCGAGTAACCTCCTTAGTGATGACCTAATCTCTTTTTGTTCCTTGCTATTGATGATACTTTAGCAATTCTTACTGTGGGCAAGATAATGCCATCAATTTTTAAGCAGAAGTCCTCATTAATATAAATGGGTTTTTCTACTTAGCAGGAGATAAGGGTCTGAGTTTTTACTCTGCCTTCACTATCTTTTTTCCTTCCTTTTTTTTCCATCCTGAACAAAATGGAATTTTTTTACGTAATATTCTACTTTCATTTGGGTTTTTTTGCTTTACTCAATTACTTGATTCATCTCAAATCCATCACCTTGATGGATTGTAACTCTCCCACCTGAAGCAGTAGTGCACTGAAATCTGTACTTCTCATGAACTCTTTCTTCCACTTTTCTTCCCTTTCCAAGAGTTAATTCTTTGCTCCATCAGTTGTGTTCTCTGCTCATTTCTTAAAAGGAATATGTAGTAGAAAACATTGGTCTCCACCAATCAAGGTACTGAATTCCTGTCCAAGTTACCTGAATATTTTTCACCATAGATAAAAACAAAGCCTTACACATTATTAAATTTAAACATACTTACTTACATTATTATTTGTATATTTCCATTTTATTTATATTCAGTATTTAGCAAGATGCCCAAATTAGATGGAAAAAAGCTGAAGTGGGCCCTTATTGATATAATGGAAAATTATTTTAAAATACTAGTTATAACTTTGCTGCAGAAGTCATTTACCACAGCAATAGAAAACTAAAACAAAAGATGTAGCAGAAACGAGAAAGTATGTCACTTAAGAGAATCTCTTCATAAACACTGTAAGCATAAAGATTATATTACAAACATGTTTTGACTTCTTAATGAAGCTTTGCAGGAGTATTCAAGGCATTTGAATAAATGCTTAAGAAAAATACTTAATAGAACATACAAAAATCTACTCCTTAATGTCACATCAGCCTTTTCTGTGATTCTGCTCTCACCACTTCCATCTGTCCACCTACTTACCATGTCCTTTCTCTTGTAAATCACCCTTTTTTACCATATAATGTAATTTCCTTGTTCAAGCATTTTCTTATAATTGTGTAATTATATTTAGTGTAAAAATCATCAGAGCATTAGACTTTGAGCTGACATTCAACCTATAACTGTTATGCTTATGTAATCAGACTGTTCAGAGGCTTACAAATGGAGTACATATTATTTATATTTACACCAGGGCAGATATCTCTGACATCCAGGCAAATAGCTGTCAAAATGTCAAGTTCCATTTCCAAAACAAGGGAGGTACTAAGTCTTCTCATTTAAAAGGTTGCAGGAAGGATTTTGTATTCCACTTTAAAAATTTTCAGGACCTTGCTGCACATTTGGAGGTTGGAGAGCTGATAAATACTGGTCTTGAAGTTGTAAGGATGACCTTGGTTGTATCTTCCATCAGTTCCATGTGCCACAGTATAGGAATGATTGGTGATCTCATATGTCAACAATTTGCAACTTCAAGGAGCAAATCACTTAGTGGAGTAGCATCACAGGGAGAGTTGTGCTTTAGCTATTCCAGCAGAGGCTGTTCTGTTGTAGTTAAAATCTGCATTGACGTAAATGGGTATTTCTGACTACTAATCAATAAAAATATCTGACCTTCAATCTTCTCTGTTTTCATAGTGTTTATTTGTTTTCTTTCTCCTGGCAGATACAGATTGGTTTTCTATGCTGCCTTTGGCCTCATATGTTTTGAGGCCACATCATCAGTTTCCCTCTATGTCTAATCTTCTGTTTCATTTTCTGTATTTTTTATCCTATATTGGTCCCTTGCAAACTTGTGTTAGTTTTTCCAGAACAGATAGAAAAGTCTTATTTAAATAGATTGCAATTAAACAAATTCAGTTTAGGAGGTTAAACTGTCACACATTTCAGATTTTTTTTTCTTCAAAGATGCAATATTGGTTTTCCAATTTTTTTGTTCAATTTCTTATTAAAAAAGTTATACATAAACTGGACACCAGTGTTTTCTGAACAATACTTTAAGAAAGGATTCTTCATCTTAGTAGAAAAGTACTAATGAAGGGATCAAAAATTAAATAAAATCAGTGATCTGACACAATTTCTTAATGGTGAACTAAAAAAAATAGACTTATTAGTGAGTTCTCATTGGTCTTTTCATTAATATAATATGGTTTTCTTGAAAAGGGTTTACAACATCATGGATTTTACTCAGTCCCTGGTGCTCAAATCAGATCTGAAAATTGATTTTTATATTGGGTAGTAGCATGTCTGGAGTTTCCAGAGAACAAGTGGAGTCACTGCATGAGACAGAGGATAGGCACATAACATTCTATCCTGTCCTTGGGCAATAACTACTCATGAATGGATAAGAATCCTAACAAGTGACTCCCAAGTTTGTAACTGCTGCTTGTTTGGATGTTCCGGCATGGCTGAAATTTGAGATTTGATCCTGGGAGCCATCAAAGAACTTCACTAGGCACCAACTCAGCTTCTAAGACTTTGTTTCTCAGCTAGTACAAAACAGCTAACATTATCAGCACTTGGAGATGGGGAGTTCACAGCACTAAAATGCAGTAAGTACTACTCACGGATCATATAAGACAGCTTATCTGAAATACTGTAATAGGTAACTCAGAATTAATTTATATGTGTATATATTGCTCTCACACTATTTAAAAGATGTCAGGTTTTTCCAATAAATCTAGAATTTTAAAACAAAGTCTGTGATTGATAGAAGTTGGTGATAAATAAAAAAAAATATGCAAAGAGAAGATACTCTTGAATAGTTATGTTTCTTTTAGTTATCAGGTGAGAGAAGACTTTTAATTAGCCTATGTGGTCCTTACAAAAAATGAAATTTAATTAAAATAGTATTTTTTTAAAAATGAGTATAATTGATCCCATTTAACTCTCTAAAATGTATTTAATTCTTTGAACTACATAAGATATCTATCCTAGTAGGGAACAAAACTACTTCTGTGTGCCTATTTCTCTATATTGACAGTAAACAAAGACAAGAGTAATTCTCTTAAATGCTGAAATTTACTGTAGCCGTTTCCTTTCTTTTTGTAACAAATTGGTATTATAAAGAAGAATGTATTTCTCATCTTTCTTACTTTTCACTCTTTACCCTTATTAATATCAGCCCCTTAAAACCTTTTAGGACACAGTGACTTGAATTAAATAGTTCTAGAAAGTCCATATGAGTTGAATTAAAGTTAAGATGACCATTTCAATTTCTTTGTTGCTTATGACACGCTAGCAAAACTGCCCTCCAGACTGCGCAATAATTAGAAACTAAGGGTTTGTAAGATAATGTCTTTCTTCCTTTCTTTCTGTACACTACATTGAAGATAAAAGCCAGCTTGAAAATAAAACAATCCTCCAACATTGTGGTGGGTTGACCCTGGCTGGACACCAGGTGCCCACCCACCCACTCCCCTTCCCAGCTGTAAAGAGCAGAGAGAGTAAGATGGAAAACAACTTGTGGGTTGGGATAAGGCAGTTCATTAAGGCAAAAGCTTGCTCATGCAAAAGTGAAGTGAACAAGGTTTATTCTCTACTTCCCATCGGCAGCGATGTCCGGCCACCCCCGAGCAGCAGGGCTTCAGCATGCACAGCAGTTCCTCAGCAGGCATCTATTGGAAGCAATAAATGCCCCCATCCTTGCTCCTTTCCTTAGCTTTTATATCTGAGCTGACATCATATGGTATGGAATATCCCTTTGGTTAATGTGGGTCAGCTGGCCTACTTGTGTCCTCTCCCAAAAGGAATGTTAGAGTGCTGATGCTGTGCTCTGCAGCAGCCAAAACACCGGGGTGTTATCAACACCCTTCTATCTGCCAATGCAAAGCACAGCACTGTGAGGGCTGCTATGGGGAGATGAATACCAGCTCAGCCAGACCCAATACAAACATATATACTTCTTTCAATTGATTTCCATTTTACAGAGCTTCATAATGTCCTTTAATTCTCAGCAAAGAAGAATTCATGCCCTTATAAAACATAATCATCATAAAATGAAAAATTGTTTAATTTCTCCTCATTATTTCATTGTATTATCTGGTTCTCCCCAGTGCCATACTTCTGCTGGAGAAAAAAAGAACATATTTATGGAATAGCAACACAGACTGATTTTTTTGCATCTGTAGATTTCTTGCAATGGATGCCACTCTTCATTTTCAAATCCCTCTCTGTGGGAGACTGTTCATTAAATCAAACACTGTAATATTGCCATAATGGAAGTTAAAGACTGACTTGACAAGGTGTCGGGATCAAAATAATTTTTACGTAAAAGTTAAAATTTAAACCAGATCTCTCTAGACAACTTTTTTTATGTTGAAAGCTACTAAAAATAAAAATTTAAAAAAAAATTAAAAAATTATTTCTCATTTGGTTTCATCTTATTAGTGTACCTTTATGTTAGAGGAACTATTTAAAATAGAAGCTAAGACAAGATTTTTATGTGCTGCTGACCATTATGTGTCAAAAGTATACATATTTTATTTTTTAATAGGAAACTCATTACAGAATTGGAGAGGGTAAGAAGAAACCTCAGAATACAGCATCAGGATAAGAAGAAACCTCAGAATACAGCATTGGGAATATAAATTCATAATGATCTGAAATCCAAAGGTGGTATCATATGCAGACTCCCATGCAGTTAATATAAAAGCTAGAACATAATCTACTGCTGGACACACACTCAAGGGAACAAAAAATTAGTTAGTTTGAAAGAGGATTTCAGGGCAAAAGAGATTGTCAAACTGTGCTATATTAGTGATAACAGAAGCAAATTATTCATCTGACATATCTGGTATCCAAATAGTTTTGTAAAGCATTGATTGATCTGAGTTGGCTAAGTTACAGTAAATGTACATACTCCCTGTATTGCTGGGGATAATTCAACTCTTTCTCTTCCTTGAACTGAGGCAAGAAACTTATGTCCTAACTTAGATACTTTAATACCTTTAAAAAAACTTGCCAGACATAATTATATTCTATTTTTATTTTCTGTCTGCAGAGATATCACAAAATTACTCTAACTCTGATTAGAAACTAAGAGCAGGTTCCACCTGTCTTTGAACGGCCACAAGAGCTGGGTAATGTACATGATTTCCATACTGATAAATGGAAAAAAAAAACATTTATATGTATTTTTTCTTTGCCAAGATGATGACTTCAGTGGAATTAAAGAAAATGACAAAAGAGCATGTAGTACATCGCAGTCAGTGTTTTCAACTGTCATAGTCTAGTCTGGCTTCCAAAAACTAGTTTGCAATTAATAAATTACTATTTCTAGTATTATTGTTCAGTTTTCAGCCAAAAAACTTTTATACATAAAAAATGTATGCATTCATTTGCAGCTGTGCAGGTTGTTTCCAGTGAGTATCAGAGCTCACCATAATATGTGACATATATTGTATATTGTCTCTGTCACCAGTGACATGTTTTAAGAGAAATTAAATAAAAATAGAATAATAAAATGGTTTGGCTTGGAAGGGGCTTTAAAAGGTCATCTAATAGAACCCTTTGCAATGAGTAGGAATATCTTCAGCTAACCAGCTTTCTCAAAGCCCTGTCCAACTTGACCTTGAATATTTCCAGGCATGGGGCATCTACCACCTCTTTGGACAACCTGTTTTAGGGTTTCACTTAGTTTTCATAGTAAAAAAATTCCTTATATCTAGACTGAATCCATGTTCTTTTAGTTTAAAACCATTCCCCCTTGTCCTGTCACTACATGCTAAAAATTCCCTGTTTCTCTTTCTTGTAGGCCCCTTTAAGTACTGAAAAGCCACAATAAGGTCTCCCTAGAGCCTTCTCCAGAATGCACATCTCCAATTCTCCCAGCCTGTTCTCACAGGGCAGGTGTTCCAACCCTCTGATCTTCATGACCTTCCTTTGGATGTGATCTAACTGGTCCGTGTCTTTCCTGTGCTGTGGTGGTGACCTAATTGTGGCCTTCCAGCACCTAAATGGAGAGTACAAGAAAGATGGAGAGAGACTTTTTATAAGGGAATGTAGTGACAGGACAAGGGGGAATGGCTTCAGACTGAAAGAGGGTAGGTTTAGATTAGACGCTAGGAAGAAACTCTTCACTGTGAGGGTGGTGAGGCACTGGAACAGGTTTTCCAGAAAAGTTATGGATGACCCATACAGAGGGTATAGAGACTGGAAGACTGAATCACACTAAAAGTACACAAGTTCTGTTCTAATGGACAATATTTTTTTTTTGTAAATTACTTTATGTTTTCTTCCCACAAAAATGTATGACTAAGCAACAGAGGGGAAACTGGTTTTGGCAGGGAAAACCTGGGCAGATGGAACTCATACAAAGAGATTGACTGTTCACTGAGATGAAATGGGAGAAGTTCCTGGAAGGCTATTCCTTTTTAAGCAAGTGCTGGCTGACTGTGAAGCACTGCAGGACTAATACGAAGTCAGTCCTTACTATGAAGAGTACTGTTCCTAGAGACTTATGGGCTCTGTAGATTCTGTTAAAGCAAATCAAATAAAAACTGCTGAAAGTTTCTGAACAGAAATTGAACTTGGAAGAAGGAATTTTTCAAGGTTTTGTGAGATCTATAGAAGTTTTGCCATCGATTAATCTAAAAGATATGAGGGTTTGAGAGGACTTTATCTGAAATGGTTCTTCATTCATTACTGTCAACATGAAATGCCTAAGGATCTGGGTAAAGAACAGGGATTCTGATCAGCCTAATTGTTTACTTCACTACATCTCTTCTTTTTTCCACTTTTTAAGGTTTTGCATCTCTAGGTGTTATGTCGATGATTCTTTGTGGTCAGATATGCAAGAAAAATCCAGAATGACAAAATTGTGAATTAAAATAATAAATGATGTTGCAAGGGAATTAAATACAAATCATGACAGGCTACTTAAATATATAAAAAGCCAAGAGCTCTGTCAGGAATTACTTGAGCCATTAAGGGATGAGTGGGAAGCTAGTGACAGATACTGTAGCTGACAGCCTGAAAGAATTCTTTGCTTCATTATTCACACAAATAAATGGAGAGTCAAATCCCAGAGAGTAAGGAACAGTAAATTTTCCTGTGGAGTGGAACAGAGAAATTAGAGGCTTCATGTCTGTACCAGACCAGATAGTTCAAAGTAGTGTATTAAATATGGTAAAGGTATTGAGCCTATGTACCTTATATCAGTGAATGATGATGGAAGTAACAGGGGATCCAGGAAACTCACCATGCAGACTTGAAAGTGTGGTCTTACTGGTCACTCTGAGCAGAGTCTAAAATAGAGCCCATCATTTGCACTTAGTAGAGGACAGAAATTGGCTTTTTGAGGAACAAAGAGGTTTGAAAACATTAAAACCAAAACAATCTGAATAGGGATAGGGAAGCTCCCTCCACCATCCAGAGCATCCCTCCAACTGTTGTCCCAAAAGGCCTGCCTCTATACTTTCTCCCTTCATCCCTTTTTAATTCAATCACTACTGAAATCCCACTGTTGTTGTGAAATTCTCCGTTGACACAAAATTCTCTAGAGGTGTGTGGCATTCTTTCAGCCTAATGGAAGAATACAGAACTACATGAAATGAAGCAAAAAATACACTAAGAGCAGTGGATCCTCTGATGTGGACTAAGAGAGTCTGAGAGGGATCGTGGGGCTGTCCTTAACACGCACTCTGTAGTCCCATAGCAGGCTTCATTTGGAGTTTGTGTTGGTTCTGGAGAACTCTGAGAGCTGTACCATCCTCACTATCACTCTACTGCTTCTAGTGACAGTCTTGATTGGTTACTCTCTATCTCATGATACCACTTTTGCCTACCCATTTGTCCCACCTACAGCGGCTCAAAGGGGCTGTTTAAAAGGACTCTCAGTAGCAGATGGGACATAAGACATGGTTAGGAAATACACAGAAAGGAGATTTTTTTTATCCCATTTACTTTTTCCTACTTCATTTTGTTTTCTTAGGCAAACTCTCATTGAAATCCCAGGGAATTTTTTTTGAATACAGCTTTCTAAACTGAGCCATTCTCAATTTATAGAAAAAAAGCTCTCTTTTACATGTTGTAGTCTTAGTGCAAGATTGGGATGCTCCTGTGATGGCACTGTAATGTTATTACCTTAAGATCTCTCAGTCAATATGCATTTTTTACCTATTTCCTATTAAGGAAGTATTTATATCCCTTTTTTGGGTTTGGCTCCAAAATTTGTTTCCTTTATTTTCCTTTTACAAATAGTGTTCTATATTTGACTCTGTCAGCCAATGTTGATGTGTCCTTAAGTACCACAAACATTTATCTGAACGTGTCACAGCACATTATTAACATGGCTGGATTTATACTTAAAGTTACCAGGATAGATAAAATTTATTTCAGCATTATTAAAGTAGTGTGATAAAGTTGAAAAGCAAAAAACATAGGCCCCAGCTTTGCAAATAATTACATCTGAGCAGCATTTTCATCATATGAGTTGTCCCAATTCCTTAGTAGCATCACTTACCTGCTCAAATATCTTTTTAGCTGATTGCAGAACTGCTGCTTTATTTTCTAATAATGTTGGTATTTATTTTAATTTTTTTTTGTTATGGCTTTTGATACTTTCAGTTTTATATAAAACTGTCTTTTATTTCCATATCACTGGAAAAAGTGATCAATTTTCTAACCGTATGGGACACTTCCTACAGCTTTTAAAGTATTTTAATGGTATTACTGTAATTCAAAATGTGTTTAATAATGTAATTCTGAATTAAAAAAACCTCTCTTGCTAAAAATAATTGAAAACCCAGTGGGGACCTTTTAAAGAAATTGTCTTAATTAAAAAATCAGATATGACAGTGCATTTCTGTTCAATTATTTTACAGTCCCCGAATTATAAAAGTCTCTTGGTTTTCAGTCTAGTAGTATTAAATTTAAATCAAAACAAGTGGGCAGAATGCATGTTTTGTATTGATTGAGTTACTAATAAAAATGGTTTCATCCCTTGAGAATACATGCAGCCTCATGTCCTTATTTCCACACTTTTCAGGGTCCCATCCCTATTCCTATTCTTTCACAGTTTTAGAACAGTGCACTGCCTTCTAGTAACTTACATTTTATACATTTTACCTTCCTCCCTAAATGTATTCAGATAAAGTAATATTGGGATTATATATTAAACAAAACCTTCAGCTAGCACAAATAACTGATGTCAGTGCAACTATGCTTATTCACACACAATAATGATTTGATCGCTCCAAGTACTGTTCAGGCTGGGGAGTCTGAGAGAGGCAAGTAAAGCCAAAGTTCTCTGTGAGAAAATTGAGGATCAGCTTGTCTTTCCAGTAACAGAACATGTTTCAGTTCAGTTCCATCCATGTCTAAAGAGTAAAGTAGAGCAATGGTATATACACATGAGTTAGAAAGGTCATTTATCAGGGGACAAGCATTAAATAACTGGCTGTTAGCAACGTGTTTTTCTGGAAGGAACTTTATTTTTTCTTAGGGGAAATCAGCATTTTGGAGGAAAAAGGTATGCAGTCTCCTTAAACAGAACATAGAAGGTCCTGTCTGTTTGAAAGGGAAACCTTCTGTCCTGTGAGGCTGACCTAGTTGCCCAGAGAGACTGTGGAGTTTCCACTCTTGGAGATATTTGCAAAGTTACTGCACATGGTCCTGGACAACTGCCTTGAGCAGGAGGTTGGACAAGATGACTATCAGGGGTACCTTCCAGCCTCAACCATTCTGTGTTTCTGTAGAATGGTTTTGGTCTGTAACTCTAATGGAGTTTTCTGTTTTGATTTGTAATGGGTAATTTTTGAAATTATACTGGGTTTTAATCCTATGTGGGCAACTACTTTTTTCTATCCAAACTATTCGTACATGAGAAACTGTTCTTTAAAACAAAATTAATTAAAATATCTTCCATATTAACTTTATTAGAAGTGGAGGAGGAGAAGGAGGAGAAGAAAAAGAACAAGAATTAAATCCCTCTGTCTGCTCTAAACTGAGGTGTTTTTTTCTAGATTTTTTTTCTCATCTATTACACTCTGTGTAAGATCACAGAGCTACAGAATGGCCTGAGTTGGAAGGGATCTTAAAGATCATTCAGTTCCAAGCTCCCTGCTGTGGAGAAGAAGAGCTTTTGTTAGACCAGGTTGCTCAGAGCTCCATCCAACATGGCTTTAAACACTTCCAGGGATGGGGCATCCACAACTTTCAGTTTAAAGCCATTCCCCCTTGTCCTGTAAAAAGTCCCTCTGATAAGCACCATATCACTGTCTGCTCAGTGTAGCCTGCATTAGCAAGTATGCTATTCAAAACCAATACTCAATAGATGGGAATTCTGCCAAAAAATGGAGTGAAATATAAACAAAATGTGAACTCTGAAGTACATTAAGCGGAATGAAAATGGGATTAAGCTGGCAAATTGATCTATAGCAGTTCTGATTGCTTGGTTTGAGAGAGCTGGAAGTATTTCTTATATGTCTGGTTTATAGTCAAGGGAACCTTTTAGCTTTTTATCAGACAGTAAGAAGTGAGCAATGGAAGAGCCATAAAGATTTTTCATCAATCCCTGATGCTGGGACAAAATGTATAACTTGCAGTGAAGTTTTGTGCACTCAGTGGACTGAGAATGCCAGCTTCTCTACTTTGGTTAATTGGTGGAAATGAGGTAAAGGCCATCTTGTTCATTATCAGATGAATATATCTTCTGAAAAAGATTAAACGTGTCCCTACGTCATCTGAGGGCAATACTCCTATGCACTCTCAAATGTTTTTCTCAGTGAGGATGTCATTAAGAAAAAATGCATTTAAGAAAAAAGATCCCTTTCTTATGGAGATTCTTTTAGAAGACAAATTTTAGAACCAGGAGGAACAGCTGGGACTGAATGTCATGTTTCAGTTTTGCTACAAATATTTAAGATAAAGCAAGACTGGTGGGGAGGAATAAATGACAATGAAATTATGAAAATAGAGAGAACTTATCATGCTGATTACTTTGATTCATTCCACCACAGCAGCAGCAGAAATTATTCATAGATGCCAGTTGGAATCCATTTATGAATGCTTTTGAGTACTCATCTAAATCATAAACAATTTTATATGTTTCACATATTCATTGTTTAAAATCTGAATGCACTAAAAAATTGTCAGTTCCTTTTTGAAAATCTCCTTAAGTCTTATTATTGTGATGCACATATACTGAATACCATTCTGAAGTTTTACATCAAACTTCTTATCGTGGTATTAAAATGCTTCCCAGTAATGATTGTTACTCATGTTGCCATAACACCAATCTTTTCTGTTATTCTCAGTATCACATACAAATAATATAGAATGTCTAAGGGTAAGTCCTGATTTTAGTAAAAAACATAATAAAAGCTTTGAAAGAATAACTTTTTCCAGAATTGTCAGGAGCAGTATGTGCATATTTAGTTCTTTTAAAAAGAGCTGTCATGCATCTCACCTTAAGAAAAATGCTACTTTATTCCAGAGATTATTCATGCCTTGTCAGAATAAAAGTGATGAGGCAATACAGTCGATCTGATAAAATACCAAGTTGTGACCGCCTTGCCTCTGATACTGTATTTCATGGCATACAGTTACCAATATCCTGTGCCTTCTGCAGCCATATGACATTCACAATTATGCATCAAACAAGGCTGTGCTCTGTCTCAGTGAAGAGCTTCAAAATGTGCTGAGATTCAGTATTATGTTTTGATTTTCATAAATCAGACTCTCCTCAGAGATATCACCACAATATAGGGATAGGGATATCCCACAGATAGGGATATAGAAAACAAATTATGGTCTTTTCTTAATCACAGTGATATTAAGGCACAGTTGTTCTGTTCAAATTTGAAAGATTTAAAGCAGTGGTTAATCTGAATTACATCTAGTTGAAACATATTGTGGTTACATGCACAAAGCATATAAAATATCTAAAATGCAACTAAATGTTAATATACTATGGTATAGACAGAATAGGGACCAAAGGAAAAGACTGAACACTCTACTCTTATGTGGAGTGTTGGTTTTAATTTTGTAGGTTTTAGTATTGAAGCTGTTATTTATTAGAAAAACAGTCCACTGCATTTGATATGGAAAACATTTCTTATTTGTTAATATAAATTACATACTGAGATTCATCTTACCATATCTGGTATGTCATGTATTTGTAGGTTATGAAACAACTTTACTTTTAACAGAAAAGGCTAAAGAAGAAAACTTCACAGACCTGTAAAAAATGCCACAAGTGCAATAGTATATCCAACAAAGACTCCATCTCTCATCAGTAATGATGAACTTCTAGTACCTGAACACTTCACTGTCTATACAGATAAGTTAATTAGGTAACAACAGTTAAAACTACTAGTCTTTAAGAACAGAAAATTTGAAAGTACTGTATGTTATATTAATATAGCATAAACACTGAGATGAACCCAAGCAAAGTACAAGGAAAACAAACATTCTGAAAAATACAACAATTAGCAAACCCAGAAAGTTCAGGTAAATTAAAGTAGACCAAAAATGACAGCCAATATAGTCAGGGTTACCCAATGCAATCAACACATTTTAAAATGCATATAAATGGATTTCAGTCATTGAAAACATTGTCAAGACCTAATCAGGTAACAAAATGCCTGTTCTCAGTTTACTTCTTCATGAGTCTGTGGAGTTAATGCAGTTATGTCTTATCAAAAAGTATGCAGTGTTAATTTCATTTGCAATGCCCGCAATACTGTATTATGCTAAAAAAATATCATTTTGGATTTCATTTGTATCTTATAAAGAATCCTGATGTGTGCATATATTTATATATACATTTTATATTAAAACATTCAAAACATACTTCACGGTAGTAACTTAAAATGTATATGGAAGGGAATACATATGTAAATATGCAATAGTTTGCAAATATGTCAAATTTTACAATAGTCATAAGTATATTACTAGTTTTATGAGTTTCTAATCCAGTTAATATGGAAACCACTTAAATAAAATTTTAAAAATTGTTGATCTTGCCTCAGAGGGTTTTTTTAAGGAAGATATCCTTAGACTTTGATGCTATAATTGTACAATTGTATAATCATGATGTCATTCTAAAAGGTTTATAAGTGTTAAATCTATTAAGGCATTTGACTCTGAGATTTAAAGTTCATCATTTTAACATCAAACCTATATAATGCTAACATAAATCTTCACTGCTTTGTGGAGGTGGATGAATTTTGCTGAAATTTATTCAGAAGACATAATTGAAATTTGAACTGTGATTTCATTTCAGTCCTACCACATAGGAAGAAGTAAGACTCCAAAAAGAATCTTCAGAATCCAGAAAATGCTTTTCCTTGTGTTTTAGTCTAATATTTCAAGCAACTTCTGAACAATAATTTTTACTTTTGACTTTTGGTTTTGGAGTTGTTTTGGTTTGGAGATGTTTCTGGAAATTTTTGTGAGAGAATCCAGTATTTTTCAAGCTTCAAAAATTAATTTGAAGGATTTCAAAGACCAACCATGTCTGAGAAAATTACAGACTTTATCACTGAGAGAAATTGGAAGGTTATATTTTCAAGTTTGCCTTGCTAGCATTAATAGAAGCATTCTGTTCTTGACTAATATTACATCTAATAGCTGGATCATAGCCCCTGGAAGTTTTAAGAAAAGAAGAGGTTCTATGTGATAGACTGAATTCACAGGGAAAAGCAATGCTTTTTTTCAAAAATAACACAAATATGTGGGAAATCTTGAAAATTCTACTATGAGTCAGGAGACTGTAAAACCAGAAGCATCCTTGTAAAATGTAAGCTTAAAATTCAACAAAATTTTATAACGCCTGTGGGTATATAGAGTTCTTGAAATTCTTTAACATTAGGTAAATCAACATACCTTGAAATTATGACATCCCACTCCCTTGCTGCCACTATTCATATCTCTGTTTCTCTGCACCCTTTGTCAAAAACCTGTCAAAGATCAACACACTTTAGAAGGGCTATTTGATGAAGTTTTGTATTTACATTTGTGCAGAATGAGTGCTGAAGGTTTCACACAAAGACATTTGCATAATAAATTAGATCAGAAAATTGTTCTCATGTTTTCTTCCTAGGGGACTGATAATTATCTAAGTGGTGCACATAAAAATACCTATACAGGTAGAACACTGTGTGGTAAGTAAAGAGTGTGCACACTATGGATGTAGTGGGAGAGAAGAATATTTACAATTTCTTAATTTAGAATTGAAAAAGAACCAATCAAATTGTATCTTTGCTGTACAAAATTTCACAGTTCATTTAGATACAAACAGGAGGAGTAGGTGGTTACAGATAAGCTAAGGAGAACAGAGGGATAGAAAATGTTTATTACAATGGAACTTGGGAATTGGGGACATTCAGTTGGTCTTCCATTCACAGAAAGTGGAGACAAATGTGTCCAGGTCACTAAAGAACTGTATCACTGCCCTCTCAATAAGAAAGAAAAGAAATTAGGGCAGTGGCGATGGCAGAAGACATGTTGTGTTTCACAGAGATATAGGAAGATACTATCAAGTCTTCACTTGGAAGTAAAGTCACAGTTCTAGAGACAGAGTACAAAATCACTTTTAGAAGAAGCTGAAAGATTTCTAGGGAGCCTGAAACAAAATGTGACTCCCCTCATAGATCATTGCCACGTATAACATGCAATTAAGACCATAGCATAACCACATGAGGAGCAGCAGGCACCTCAGAGAAAGGAGTATGACTGGATCTCAGTTGCATCTTGGCTACAGCAAAGAAGGGTCATTTGTAGAGAGGAATAAATTTGACTCAGGTTTGGGGCCACAAGCGGTATAATAAATATAGTCTGATCCCTTTCTGGAATTCAAAGGAAGGTACGTGGATCATACAGCCAATTCTTCCCCTGAAGAGACACATCCCCACTTGGAATCAAAGCCTAACTCAAAGTCAACATATCTTTTTTTTTTTTTTTTTTCTGTTTCAGTGGCAAACTTTACACAGTTTGGTATCTACTCATATACCGCTTTATAGAATACTAAATGAGCAAACAGTGTTTAATCAAACTATTTTTATTATCTCAGGATTTAGCCGGAAACCACTTCTCCCTTTTCTGAGATTTATTGTACCATTTCCAAGCACAGAAATTTTTTAAGATATTTAAAACTGGTTTGTAAGGTATATTCTACAGTAATACTTTAAAAATATTTTTCAATGCTAAATATTATTTTATGAAAATATACTTCTTTTTTTTCCACCCTAGAAATGTAAAACACTTGGGAATTTTGCAAGTCACAACTTGAGATAAATAGATTAAATAAACAATTAAGATAGAAAAAAACCCCAGATTTTTCCAGACTGGACTTTGGGGGCTGGATTATTTTTTTTAACTTAGAGAAAATTGGATTTACAGTAACCAAATAAGATCAAAGTCTTCACTTTGGGTAAGCAATCCTTGAAGAATATTTCTTGGCTTCCTGTCTATATGATCTAGATCTTAATTTAACATTCACATCAAAACGAAGAGGGTCACATGGGCTTAAAAGGATTGTTATGCACCTCTAAAATCAGTGTGGTTTTTTCTAAAACTCCTTTTAATTTTCCCCTTGTTTTCTCCTCTTCCCTCTCTCTTTCTTTCTTGTAAACATTTTCAAAGCTACCTTAAAATCCTTTTTCTGATCTTATCTTCTCCTAGCCTTTTCAGTGGTGCCTTCCTTCTCTAGGAGACAATATATTCATCGAAGTAATACTGAAGTACTGCAGTGCTCAAACAGATACTCCTGTAAACTGTGTGGGTAGAAATCTACTTCTGCCTAAAACACCACTGACTTCAGGGGACAACAAAGCTGCACTATGCTAAGCAAAACAGAAGTACTGCCAAAGTGCAATATTTCCTTAGGCTTTCTGAAAAATGAGGACAAAACCTGGTGTATGAGCTTCGTTTGTAATAAAACAGGCTCATAAGCTTTTCTGGATCTATGTTAATGGAGGATAAGATGCATAGAATGACTCCTGCATTTGTTTATTTCATGGCATTTCTAGCCCCAGGCTTGTATAAAATTATGTTGCATTCAGCACTTTAAAGTTCTGAGAACCAAATACAGCAAACTGTATAACTCAGGAACATACAGATTCTTAAAAAGGTGGTGTTTCATGGCATAGAGTAACATAGTTTTACTGTGCTAATTTTTTATCAAATATGACAAGCTCTCTTTCACCATTTGAAGATTTGAAGATAAAGCAGACTCAACCCCTTGCAAAAATGTACTGTTGCTGTAACAGTAAATTTACAAACCACCTACTAATAGATACAGTTTTGTTCGAGATGTTCTTACACACTCTAATTATCAATTGTCTTTAAGGGGGAATATAACATGACTTCTTCCAGGCATTTCTTTATAGAATTGAATTTGATATTAATCTCATCTAATAAAACACTAGAACTTCAGTAATTTTCCTATAATCTGGAGAGGAGTATCTATAGTTCTTTTTAAAAGGAATATACGGAAAACATAATAGAGCATATCATCAACACAATTGCTAGTTTTGAAAAAAAAAAAAAAAAACAAAACACCTAACCATTATACAAAATCACATTTTAGACCACTTGCTGTGTTTCTGTGATGTAGCACAAATTTTCTATGCAAAGAAATCTATAATAAAGAGCTTTAAATACCAGAATGCAAAGCTACAATTTGAATAGAAAAATAGCTTAATAGCTTTCCTGGTTACAATTAAAAGGTTTGTTCAACTCACTGTCCGCAGTCAATGTAATTAGCACCTCAAATAACACTTCAATACAATTGAACTGCATAATAAAACTTCTTCACCTTGATAATTAACAAGGTTAAATGTCATTTCTTTAGCACAGAAAAATTACTGTTTAAATTCTGCCCTAGTAAGATTGAATCAAATCAAGAAAACTAATCCTCAGTAGAAGCATTTATTTTATTTGTTCTTATTTACATGTAAACCAAAAATTTTCTAGATATTCTATAGGGATTTTCATAATTACATATACTCAAAATAAAATAAAAAATTAATATAAGAAAAATTACCATAAACCATGTTTCCAATAATATTTTTTCCTCCTTGTTGTATTTAAGAATAAAAGATACATTTCACATAAAACTGAAAAATGCTGATGTTTTGTATGGCAGATAATCAGTGAATACCTTTGTTTTTCATCTTGCAGTTTGAAGGCATAGTGTATTGCATTATCAAATGAGTTCACATTGTTGTCTTATTTCAGATTTTTACATACTTTGATGACCTCCGTTAGACTCCTTTTAGACGCCCTCTGGTTGCATGAGTAACTTCCACTCTGAGGGGGAACTATTTTCCCAAATATTAAAATTCTGGCCCTGTACCACTGCTGCTGTCTCATTCTCTGCCCATTTATTAACCATTTGTTTCTTTTTAGGGTCAGAGTCAAGAAAAATATAACCCTGGACCTCTGGAATATTTCATGAAAGCTATCTTCAGCTAGCATTCTATGACATAGTCACTTGGGGTGATCTTTGTTTGACTGGTGATATACGTATGAGCAGTTGCTTTTTTACACAATTTGCCACAGCGGGAATTTTTGTCTAGATGTTTTACCCAGTATGTGTCAGATCTGGTCTTCACCAGGTCTGGATTTAGTGCCATCCTGTTGCTCCATTCTGTGCTTATTTCATGGCAAAGTCCTTCTGTGGCCTTAACAGTTTTGGGGACAGACAACTGATCTTTTACTCCTTACAACACTCTAGATATGTAGGCTACAAAATAAATGTTAATAGAATTTATTGGGTGAGAACAGAATTACAACCTCTCTGTCATTCCAGACTCTCTTATTCTCACTGTTCCCCAAATCCCAGCCTCCTGTGCTATGCTGGTTAGATCCTTGTAGCAGATGTTCAGTTCCTGGTGGTTTTGGGACGTGTTCCAGAAACAGCATGAAAGAGCACAACAGTAGTGTACAGTAGTATATTTCTGATAAGAAACCAATGACTTGTTCCCAAGGCTGTGGTTATTAAACAAAGTTCTGAGTGAGGAACTGTAAGGGGAAACCTAATAAGCCGAGTTGAATGAGTAAGCTGAACTAAGTCATTGTGTAATTAAGTTTTGAGAAGAGACTATTTCTATAGGCCAAAATCATGAAAAAGAAGACTTCTTTACCCGATATATCCCCACACACTTCCTGAGGTGAGCAACAATAAAAATTCACTTTTACATTTGCAAACTCTACATTGAATGGCTGGTCTTTCCGAAAGTGAAAACATTGTCTAGTTTCTCACTAATACAAAAGCCAGTTCTACCTTCACTGTGGAAGAGCAGTGACTCTGACTTTGGATTACAGATATCTGTGAAATTCTGAGTTTTCTCAAGCTGCAGAACACTAAAAAATAAAACTGACGACAGTGTCACTGAGCAGGTATAAATTTGATCAAAACATCATCTAAGACTGTTACCTCTGCAGTGTTACTGCTCATGACCAGAGGATCACTGACCAGGAGGAATACAGGGCATACTGTTACAAAACAATCCTGGAAAAAGGTAGTAGACCAGCCAGACACTCTGTGTTACCTTAGCCATGAAATGAATGAAATTTTTGTTGTCAATAACAGTATATTCCCATCTCCCCATAAGCAACTGAAGAAACTTGCTAATCATTAAAGACATAAAAGAAACTCAGGTTGTCAGTGGAAAGTTTAAATGAAAAATTGAAATTTAGTATTTGTGGAGGGAAGGGCTACTGTGAACAGTAGTAGGCATTTTTTATCAAGTTCCATTGTGTAATAGGTATTAAGGGAATACATGATATTGCACAGATGTATTTAGCTATTTTAATAATTGGTCTATAACTAGAGCCAAAGGATAACAAACAAAATATTAATAGTATTGAATAATCAGAGTTCAACATCTTTTGTATAAAGAAGTACTTTTAACTAACAGCTAAATAGTCATCAGCAAAAGCATTTTCCTATGGCATTTGGAATGGAAAAGTTAATGATGTAGCATTACTTCTTCAAGTAAGACAAAAAAGATTGAGCTCCTCCTTTTAGCTGTGGAAGTAGCTGTCATTCCAGGGACTAGACCTGCAAGGTGCTGTGTACCATGAGTTTGATGATAAACCTGTTCAACACTATGGCAGAAGCAGGGAAGGAGTCATGGTCTGAGACTGTATTCCAGTGGGTTTGTCAGATTTAATGAAAACAAATAGCAGCATAGGAGTGAGTTGAAAAGGGAGAGCTGCTGCCTTCTGATAATTACAGTAAGACACTAAGGAAAACATTTTTTATGTTCAAGCCACATTCTTAGAATCCTTTTACATTTAGTTTGCTGTAGTAGGCAGATAGCTCATCATGTAAAGATTATAATTGAAAGGAAAATGGTAAACAATGCAAAAATAAATTTGGTAAGCTTTGGGAAAAGTCTATTTACTTCAGACTGCAATAACAGTGTCATATATTGTTTTATCAGCATTCTTACAAAAATGAATAAAAAATGCCTTTGGCATATATACTTTCAGTAGGGTTGCCACTTTCAGTGGCAGCTGGGAATTAGTCCGTAACTAACTATATTTTCTACCAGTTGTGTACTATACCAGACTGGATGTTGTATTTGGTCATTTAGACCTTAGAGCACCTAGTACCTAAAAGGGGCCTACAAGAAAGACAGAGAGGAACTTTTTATAAGAACATGTAATGATAAGACAAGGGGAATGGCTTTAAACAGAAAGATGGCAGGTTTAGATTAGATATTATGAAGAAATTCTTTACTGTGAGTGTGGTGAGGCAGTGGAACAGATTGCCCAGAGAAGCTGTGGATGCCCCATCCTTAAAAGGGTTCAAAGCCTGGTTGGTTGGGGTTTGAGCAAGCTGGTCTAGTGGAAGGTTCCCTTCCCATGGCAGGGGGTTGGAACTAGATGATTTTTAAGGTCCCTTTCAACTCAAACCATTCTATGATTCTTTGATTATTAGGTCAGTTAATTAACAGTTTTAATTTTGATGTCTTATTTAACTAATGTAGAATTAAACATTTTGTTAAAATTTATGCAATATCTCGATCACACAGTGACCCTGACCCTGGTCACCTTCTGTGATGTCATGAAGTGCTCTGAAAAATTAGGCAATAATGCCAGCATTAAGAACAGAAAACTACTGTAAAAATTGGCTATTCTTAGGGAAAAAAAAGTCACTCTACAGTATTGTGTACTTTTTAAAATAGAGAGTTTGCCTAAGGAAATCTGTGTCCTTTCTTCATTCTCTAGGGATAGCTGTTGTAACTTTTTCTATCCTTCTTGCTAGATTTTTTATGAGAACAGAATCAAAACTACAATGCCTCATCTGTTTGGGTTTTGTTGTTTTGTTTTGTTTTTCAACACTGCTAGATGGATCTGAGCTAGCTCTGACTGGAAACAAGAGTTTAAGCTATTTGTTGCTTATCACACAGATTATTTACAAGGCACACATCTATAACTCAGATACAGAAGGTAAGCATATCTCACATCTTGTCAAAATGCCACACTTCCTGTCAATTACATGAGCTCTCATACCTTTTGTGAAGGAACAGATCACATACCTGAAACCGGGACATCCTGATCCTGACAGTTCAGTTGGGGAACATTTATATTCACTGATTGCTGCTATCACAATATCTGCTTTGAAGACATGCACATACACATGAGAAAAAGCTGTAAGACTAACCTAAAGGCACGAAATGAGCTGTTTGATAACTTATACCCACTTCTCCAGCTAATGTCCTCAACTGAAATACCAATCAAATATTATTCATCCCAGGGATTAACAGTTTATAATTTTTTTAAAAATACATTCTATATTTTTAGCCTGTATGATTGATCAGATGTTTAAAGTATTGGCAACACTGAGAATTTGAAAATCCTTGAAATATCACATGTTAAGCTCAGGATGTCTTAAGGTCTTCAAGATTCCTCTCACAGTCAAAAAGGAATGGGAAATCTGCTTCATCCTAATATTTTTAAAAGTGAGACAAGATTATTACATCCTTGTGTGATTCCAGGAGTGAGGGATTTAAATGAGATTCCAAACACTGTAAGAAAATAAAACTGGACAATTTTCAAAAGAGACAGCATAAAAGTAATATGGAGAAAATGATATCACTTTTCATTATGAGTAAAACCAGTTTAGAAAATTAAAACAAGGATAAATCTTTCTACTCTGTAATCAGAAGAGGAAGCAGAAGGTGTGAATTCAAGCTAAGGAAGCAGCACCAAGAAAAAACTGCTTCTCATATAACTCCCCTGTAACCATCTTTGAAATTCAGGAATCCCTCACAGCACTGTCTGTAACTTCCATCAGTTTCTTGCATGATTATCTGTCCTGTCTGGCAATTTCTCATGTAATTCCTCATTGTACCTTTTGTCTTTTCAGTTGACTTAATCTTAGACCAGGGGCTAATCAGTGGCTTAGGCACCTGCCTGCAGCCCTAACAGTATACATCTTCTCGGTTTTGGATCACAAAAATAAACAGGAATTTAAATTACACTGGAGGTGCAGGAAGACTCTGGATAGAAAAAGATCTTAGAATGATTTCTATTTAGAAATTATGGCTATCAAGGTATAAAATTATGTATATTTGAGTCACCAATCTTGAAAAGTAAAACCAAATAAATATTTTCTTTTGTGCAATTAAGGGATTGTACAAAACTGACATTTAGATGACAAATAGGTACCTCAGTTTTGTTCTGGAAATTCATCTGTTTAGTTAAGATGCATTCTCTCATAGATCTTTAATCTCACAGCATTGGCAGATTTTTTGCATCTCTACCATAAAACTGCCCTTCTTTAATATTTTTAAAGCAATTTTTAAATATTCACTTTCATAATCAAGCATAATTGTTGTTCTGCTGCCTTTTATGAAAGCACTTACTCTGTATTGCACCTACACTTTAATTTTTTTAGCGTGGGCAGACTGACAGAGGTGAGCTGTTATCTAGAAAAGCAGACACCAAGTAGTCTTTCATTTTGTCATTACATTTCCCATATTTTTCCCTTATCAACAGCTTTTTTCAGTTTGCCTACTCTTGATTAATCTAAGCCTTAATCACTCTTCTCTTTCATTATATATTATTCTGTTTTGCATGTAGTTGAATATATTTTATTTGAATTGCTCAAATAATGGATATTTTTGAAAGTTGCTGGTTAGTTTTTTCCAAGGTATGGAGTTACAATTCTTCACACTTTCTCAAAAAACAATGTTTCCTTCCTAGAAAGAAACAGAATAAAGGGAAGCTGTGATTTTTTTTTTTAAAAAGCACTTCCATTCATTAAACTGAGTGGGAAATGACCAAATGACTTGGATAGAAACTTGTAATTAGAGTAGAAGTATATTCTGACAAAGAATTGCGCAGCTTTGCCAGAGGAATGTGAGACTTTTTAAAAATGTAATGTGCACTTCAAATTGATCCACAGGCAGAGGACTATTTCACCATCAATGATGATAAATCATTAAGATGTGGGCCTTTGGCAAGTTACCACACTTATAAAATGAGTTATAGTCACTCTATAGTCATATAGTCATGTGAGGGCCAATAATTTTGTGCAAACTCTTATCCTGTCCAACACATGTTACTTCCTTTCAACACAAAACTTGAGTAACAGACACATAAAGTTGAGGACAAGAGTACTTTCTTGCAAAATTGTATTGTTCATAGTTCAGACCGTATCCGAACTAGGTTGGTTTTTATTGGTTTGGTTTGGCTTTTTTAGGTGAAATGCATTTCTAGATTTCTTTGAGGTTTTTGGTTGGTTGGTGGGTTACGTTGGGTTTTTTTACTTCACATGTGTTGTTACCAACTGCTTACCATGCATAACTAGATAACAAAGAAGAAAGCAGAAAGACCTATCTCAGTTAGTTTAGATAAAGTCCTGCAGAGGCTGGTCTGGTTCTGGTCTTGAATGATCTTGAGAGACTTTGTCTTCAATTCTGTTCCACTTTTTATAAAAGTAAAATACAAAGTTTCTTGTTTATCTCGGAGTGGCACATGGGTCATATTCTCAGAGATGGCTAACCACTTGAAGTGCTCCAAGGTCCATTCTGGGACTTGTCCTATTTAATGTCATCAGTGACCCAGCAATGGAGCAGGCAATGGCACTGAAGCACACTCTGATCAGACTGGCAGGGGACACAGTCTGGGGAACACAGATGACACTCTTGAGGGCAGGGCTGCTGCACAGACAGCCCTGGAGAGGCTGGAGGAACAGGACAACAGAAACTACATGAAATTCAGCAATGAAAAATGCCAAGTGCTGTACCTGGGAAGGAAGAGCTGCTGGCAACAATACCAACTTGCGCCTGACCACCTGGGGAACAGCTCTGCTGAAGAGGGCCTGGTGGGCCTGTTGGGCAGGTAGCTGAGCCTGAGCCAGCAGTAAGCCCTGGCAGCAGGGACAGCCAACAGCATTCTGGGCTGTGATAACAGAGGCATGGTCAGTAGTTCAAGACTATGCCTGTAATACAACATCCAGTTTTAGTCCCATAGTACAATAAAAACTTTCATAAACAGGAGAAAATTCAGTACAGACTCACTAGGATGGTCAAATCCTGCAGTACTTGCCCTGTGAGAAGAGGCTGAGGGACTCAGACATGTTCAGCATGGAGAAGACACAGCTCTGAGTGGGAGCAAATTAGCAGCCCAGCAGCAACTACAAGGAGATTATTAGGAAGAGGGAGCCAGACCATTTGGTGCATGGCAGCAAGAACAAACTATCATAGATGACTTTCTTACAGGACATGAGAAGAAACATTTTCTCCATGACAACAGTCCAGCAGTAGAGCAAGTTGCTCGGAGATGTTGTGCAGTCTCTATCCTTGCAGGTTTTCAAAATGAGACTGGATAACATCCTGAACAACCTGGTATGATCTCATAGTGAACCCTGATTTGAGCAGAAAGCGGGACTAGAGACCTCCTAATTTTCACCCTAAATTATCCAAAGATTCTGTGATATTCTTGTGAATAAAACAGAATCCTTAAAACTACCAAAAGCAAAAATGAAAACGGTACAGGTGTAGTCAAAGTGCCTATGTGTTAAGCATAGGCATCTCTTGGAAGATATTTTATTTTACTTACCCAGTCAGTACTCTTGACTGTCATCCTTTGTGGCTACATTAGAAGCAACCTAAAAGCCCTAACTGGGTCTATTTGCCATTTAAATGTGAGATAAAATACATGCAAACATCTTGGTACCAGTATGTTCCTCAGCTGCTTTCCAGTGTTGAATTCAGTTCTTATAACAATTTTGGCTTTGTGTATCTCAGAGACCATCCACATAACCGAAGAGTACTGTGAGCCTCATTGTGCCAATCTTCTTGGCTGAAGCAGTCATTAAAGGCATCAGCCTGAATTTCTAGAGTAAAAAGTTGAGTGAGATCTGTTTATGCTTCTGGTTACTTTGCTTATTTCAATGAGCTTGATAAGGCTTTAATAGTCTCAACATTAGACAAGAAAAAGTGGAGGTTACATCTACTTACAGAGATAATCAAATCACATCTTATATACAGAAAAAAATAGAAAAGCTTTTGAACATACCTCACTTCAGTATAAAAAAAAAACCCTCCTCCTTCCCTCCAAACTGTGTTTGACTGTATCCAGAACCTATTATACTCACAAAATTGTATTACTGGTTAAATATTATTCAATTTGGGGAATAAAAAAAATTATATATTATCTACTAATCCAAAATGCAATGTTTTTGAATAATATACAATTTCTCCAAGTTTTGTAAAACAAATAATGAAAGGATTTATTCCACATACGAGTTGCTAGGAAGACCAAATCTTTTGTTCCCTGAATTTTCTCAGGGATCTGTAAACTTAACACTGATTCATTTAGACAGAATTGAATTTTTAACAGAAATTTTACTTAAATTCTCCATAGATGTAGTGTGAATTTCCACACTGGCACAGTCTTTGTGTGACTTTGGGAGACTTCTTCAGGAAATGTTGTAGTGTTATGTCCAAACTATGTTGGTCTCCATTCACCAAGTGAAGAAGATGCATTGAAGATGTGCTATCCCTAGGAAGTTTAACCATCTTTTCTACAATCACCTTTGCCAAGTTAAATTCCACCACACTGTTGGTAGAGTAATAGGAGGAGATTCTGAGCAAAAGACAGAATGCCCAAAAGCAAGAGTATGTCAGATGAGCAAGGATTATTTGGTCTCAGAAGCAATCACATTAGCAACTGCCAGGACAGATATACTATTCTGAGTTAAATGATCTGGGGTACTGGAAAGCTATGCTTTAATTTGAGGAATGCACACAGGAGTCTCCAGACAGATCTTCTCCACTGGCACGTCTGTCTCCTCTCTTATCTCATTCAGTTGTGACAAATTGGAGAAAACCATTGGCAGGGACAGCTATTGAGTCATCCAGCTTTTTAAAATGAGTCTGACTTCATCTATATTCAAGTGGTTTAACCTTAAACCATTTTTTGACTAAACCAGTAGAAAACATACATTTAGATAGTTTCATTCCATATCAAGCATATCATACTTTGTTTAATTTAAAGACTTTCTGAAATGTTCTAAGATAAATTGAAAAGGCCTTTTATTTTTCTTTTTTAAACAAAGTGCAAATATCTACTTTTTCCAAGCACAGACTTACTGTAAGCCTGAAAGATTATGAGGAGGTTGTATTAGGGTGACTTAGTCTCTAAATTAGCATTGCTGGTAACACAGCCACACAATAAAACCACTCACAATACTGTGCAATTTGGGCATTAACATCAAGGCTGCATTCACTTCTGCACAGGATTTCTGCTAAATGTTTTTGCAGCCTGTGTTCCTAACGGAGAGATGTGAGAGGACACGCTATTCCTGCCCCTCAGCCCATCCACTATTCCCCACGTACTTTTAAAAGATGGACATTCATGTCTTAACTTTTTCAGAAGTGAATTCTCTACTCAGAATTCCTCCCTACAGGAACATGGCAGGTTCCGTTTCTTTCCTCTTTAAAGTGAATGGCTCTCACACAATTCCCAGTTCATTCTGAATTCAGCAGGAGCCGCAAGAGGCTCAGGAAGGCAGTAATACAGTTCAAAACTCAGCAGGAGTCTTGGACCCTCAGAGAGTCAAATAGAGTCTTCAAAATGCAGCCCTTCCTGGTTTCAGCTCCTGCCGAGTGCTGTGAAAGCCCACCTTTTGCTGAGCCGGAAGCCATTACCCCATCTTTTTGTTATCTCAAGCTTGGTTCAGAGGTATTTCAATAGTTATCTTCACTGCAGCCATAGCATATTTCTTCTGAATAGATTTCTCTGGATAGGAATAGGAACAAGGCTTGCAAAGTACTGCATGCATTTGTCTTTACACTCATGCTTAAAAATATCTTTCTAAATTATACAGCTCAAAGCCAGTAACTGACCCAAATATGAAACATATTATAATTACATCTAAAATGAAGAAGTAAAAAAAGCAAAATTAAAGAAAAAAAACAACAAAACAAAACAAAACAAACCCCAAATCAAAACCAAAACAAACCAACCAACCAACCCAGAATTTTTTTTAATGTACATCTGTCACTCACAGCAGAATTTCTCTTTTGGTATTTAAACATTCCAGTTATAGTTTGAAAGAAATAGTGGTATGTATTTTGGTGGTGGATCTAATATAATATTCTAATCTCAACAAAAAATCAATTTTTGAGAGAACAAATCACTCTTTGGAGAGAGAGAAAGGTGATTTCAAACCAATTTTATTCTTATGCCACTACTGTTGAGAGAAGTTGTGTGGCACCACAGCAGCAGTTACTCCCAGCTCTTTGTTAACATGTGTCTAGCCTGAAAAGGAAATGTTCATTTACTGGTTTGAAGGACAAGAATGTTTTTTAATGTCATGTTTAAGTAATGAATAACGGGATGGATTACCTTGTTCTAAAAGGCTCAGAGATACTTTAAATTGGTGTGATAGAATCCTGATCTTCTCACAAACTGAATGCAAATTCACAAGCAAATTTGCTTACGTGAATAATCCATCTCCTGCTGATGTCACTCTGACAGAATTAGTAGATAGTATTCTCATCAAAGTGTATCATACATAATATTCAATGAGATCAGAGACATTGAATGCTAAGTGTGATTTTTAAATTAATTCCAGGTTATATGATGGCATAATACAAATCTTTTCTCTATACTGAAACTCTGTCATGTCTTCTATAAACCTCTGGCATAAAGACAAGTGTTTGATAATAGAATTTTATGGCATACATTTTAGATCAATCTCCAGGTATTTCACATGAACCCATTTCACTGTTTCCAGAACTCTATGGAATTATACATAAACAGGCAGATTACGGTAAAACACTGGAAAAGATTGTCTATCCCATTCTTAAAGATGTCTATAATCTCCAGAAATGCATCTATCAGAAATAGTATCATTTATATAGTGCTGAAACAGAATTGGGATCTAGATCAAGCATTAAGTAACCTTCCAAGAGTCCATCAGTTCTCCAGTTCTTTCCTTATATATAAATGACTTCTTTCACCTACAGCAACTGATGTAACAGAACCTCCATAAGTGGTTTATAACAGCTGTGCAAAGTATTTTCTGCCAAGTAAAAGTATGTCTTATTTATTGTGTGTATGAGACAGGGACATACAATCATGTTTTATAGTGACAGAAATTTAACAAACTCAAATTCTTTGCTGAATTTTTTTTTCAACCTCTTAAAAACCTCTTTCCCAAGAGTTTTCACTTTCCAAGAGCTTCTGTACTTTCCTTTCTTCCTTCAACAGAAGCTTATGTTTCCTGTGAACAAGTTCCAGTACCTGGATGTAAGAAAACCCCTTTTGCTTCTAATGGTCAGCTATTGTTTCTTTCAAGTTCTTAAACTTCTTTGCCCAATCCATTCAAGTATCTGCTAAGCACGTTTCTAGAGTACATAACAAATTGTACATTAGGAAGTTGTCAAATGGGGCATTTCTCTTGCAAGATCACATTAGCATCAGAAAATGGAAAACATTTTCAGTAACTATCTAAAAGAGATTTCCAGATTCTATTAGTAAAAACATGCCCTTTTAAGAAGAGAAGGTAATTTTCTTTTATACCTTTATTCCATATCTTCTACCAGTAAGATCTAGGAAAAAATCAAAAATTTCTGCACAAATTCTTATTCAAAAACTATCTAAAAAGTGACACTAAACTGGGTTGACTGATTTCACAACGAAATGACTTAATGCTATTTAAAATTTTTCTTTCAGAACATAGTAAGTTTAACAACAATTCCAGGAAATTCAAGGCACATTGTTAATAAGAAACAATTGTTTTGTTATAAGCTCCTTTATATTATGAGATATTAAGGAGAACAGACACTGTTCTGTGATAAAAAATCTATTCTTTCATTAATGCACAGAGGATTAACATACGTGATACAAGTAAAACAGATTTGGATAGATCCCTGTGCGTCTACAGGAAACAATTTCTTATAGCCCTTTCCCTGCAAACAACTCAGCAGAAATTTATTTCCAGTGTATGAAAAGTTTCACAGAACATGGTACAAGATGAAGACCTAAATGACTAACAAACAAAGATAGTCATGTTAGATTGCAAAAACTGATATAAATTATTAAAAAAAAAAATAAGTAAAATATTTTTTGTCAAGTAAAATGAGGAGGAACACCCAAATTTATCTCCTTTGTTGTTTATTTAATATAAAATAAAGACAATAAAAATTTAGGATTAAAATACACTTAGAAATGTTTTCAGATTATAACCTTTCATAAAAGTAGCACACTTGGAATTAGATTACTTCATATCAAAGTATTTCAAGAAACTATTTTAATAAAAGATCATTCTCACCCCCAAGTTGTATTCTTGTGGTAAGGTAATTCCCAGCTTCATACCTTAATCAGCCACTGAAAAAGCTGTATTTATAAAATGTCGATTTAAATTCATGTTTATAGTTTGTCTTTAATTAAATTTTTTTAACGTAATTTGAAAATTTTGTACTGCTATCTGGCCATGTTTCTGAAGAATGGATACAAGCTTCACCATATAAATAAGAAAATCAATTTGTATCTCACTGTGACTGTAACTTCACTACTGCCTGAAAAGCAGTAAAATGTTTCTGATTTTTGTAAAAGAACTAAAAACTTGTACAAAGCTACTTAAAAAAATTGAATCCAATATATGGCTTACTGAATTGACACACTTATATAGATCTTACTTGCTTTTTTTTTAATACCTAAAGTATCAATTAACGAAATTTAGTGGCCACTATTAGCTCTTCATAACACAATAATGTCTTTCCAGAAAATTTACATCTACCTCACCAGTATAATTTTCACTTATCAACCCAAATATACAAGAACTAATGAACGTCGTTTAAGTACAGTTTCTGGGCTAGAGAGAAATAAGAGAAATACGGAAGATGTTCCAAGTACAGTAAAGACCTATTGATGTCCATAAACCTGTTTTGTTAGATATTACAAGTATAGACTCAAAAATAATTTACATATACTATCAAAGTAGGGGGAAAATGTATTATAACACTTATCCTACTGTTCCTGCCTGAACTGCCTCTGCCAGGTGTAAGTGCTGGCATCATGCTGATGTTTCCTACCCACTCTGGACAGTACAGCAAGCAGAGGTATTTTTGGGATGAGGTGGGACAGCTCACTTGACTGCAGTGCTAGTATGGATGCATATAAGCTCTTCAGAAAGGGCAGACTGGGAAAACAAGGATGGGACAGTGGTTGCCCTCTATGCAAAGGGGTAGCTCGGGCTTATGGACCTCTTGTAGGGCACTAGCTGAGTGAGCTTGTGGGTCAGACCAGAGGAAAGGCCAATGAGGATGATGTCTTGGAGGAAGAGTATTACTGACCCCCACATCGTGTGTGGAACTGCACAAAGTCATCCTCAAATAACTCAGCCCCCTTCAAGGGGGTCACCAGTACCTACAAGGAAATCATCAGGAAGGTGGAACCAAACTCTTCACAGAACTTCTTGTATGTGCTGGAAGAATGAGTGACTATGAACACAAGTTGAAATCAGGGGTTCAGACTGAACATAAGAAGAAACTTTTTCCCCATGAAAACATTCCAGCAGCTGAGGAAGTTGTTCAGAGATGTTGTATAGTCTCCCTCTTGGAAGTCTGCAAGACCATAATGTATAAGGCCGTACCCTCAGCATCCTGCTCTGACCTCATAGACGACCTTGCTTTGAGCAGGAGGCTGGACTAGAAACCTCTTGAGGTCCCATTCACCCTGAGCTGCTCCATGATCCTGTGAAAATGATCTGTTTCTAAAGCTCTACTATTTCACCATTGCGAAAGCATTTGCAATTATATTCAGTAGGAATATGACACATATGTTTATTATACCCCTTTTGTATCATATTTCTCAACATAGGAGACTAGATAATAGAGCAGCTCCAAAGACACAAATACTACAGATTTTATTACCAGTGAGATCAGAAGAGTCTTTTCAGGATACACAAAGGAAATAGGAAACATACTGTGGTCCAGAGCTTGAGGGTTTGAAGTATTTACCCCAAATAAACTGTTAGCAAGGAGAGTGAAGTTCATATGGAACGCAGAGATACACGGATTTTACAGGTCAATACACTGCAGAGAAGAAAGCCCTGGACAATTCTTGCCAGCAACATATAACTTTTCAATTCTGATTGAAAAGTCAGTGGTCTAAACATAAGGGCCTGATTCATGTCTAATATTAAATGTAAATGGACGCATTTAATTATAGAACTTTTACCAGTCTAAAGGAGGCACAGAAGATGAGGTAACATAATTAATTTATTTAAAATTCCTAGAATGCAATGTGTTTATAAACAATGTCAGTTTTCCACTTCCGTAAAAAGATTGCAGAAGCACTTAAAAAAAATTATATATATACATATATATATATATATATAAAAATCATATTGGAATCCAGATTTGCTTGACAGATCTCATAAAACCACTTGAATACAGAGGAAAGCCAAGTTTGTGTTTATCCACTTTAATCTGGGATACTTAAGAAATCAGCATTAGACACGTAGGATTATAAGTTGAAAATTAATTTTCTTAAAAAAATAAATTAGAGGGTATTACTTAACCATAAACCTTAAAAGTAGGCAAGAAAGATAAAAAAGGAAAAGTATTCAAAGTTCTAGGAAAACACAAGGACAGAATTATCTCTGGGAATAATAACAAAATTAATTACCTGTCTTTTCACCAGGAACATTTTCTTTGTTATTTTTACTGAACTAGCAGGTACCACAAACCCTGACTCCACTGCACTTCATGCTTTCCCATATGTGAAAAGACTCTTGATGTCCCAAAGAGCTCACAAACTGAAACAATGTGTGAACATGGAAGAGGGAAGTGGAGCAGCAGGAAAGGGCAGCACAATAACAAACTGAGATGGGTTGTTATGCACTGTCCCTAACACATTTAATCACTAATGGGCTTTCTAAGAATCAGATTGTGTAGCCTTTGCTTGTATATTAATTGGAAGATTTGACCCTAAATGGATTATTTTTAAGCCCATATCCCAAATGATAGAAAGTAAAGGAAACATATAGGAGACATTATAGTTGTTGTTCATCCTATGGTATTTTTGCAAGGCACCCCAGAGCACTCAGAATGCTAGTCTGAGTGTTGTGTAGTGTTATGCCTTCCCATAAGGTACCAATGTGTTTACTGAAAGGCACTGAACCCTTTTATTGGAACAGAAAGATCAAAACCTTTTGGGGGAATGTAGAAACTGCAAAACAAATCAAAGTCTTTGCCTTCTCTTTTTTTTTCCAGTTTCTTCACATTTGCTATTTCTCCGCCTGCAAAGAAAATGCAACTCAGAAATACAAAAAAACCCTCTTCTCTTCCCATAGAGAGTTTCAAAAGAAAACTTGCTTTTAAAATGTAAATCAACCACTGTGTTAATAGGAAGAGAAAATAGGTAGGGGGAGGCAAACACCAAAAAGAAAATATATGAGATAAAATAAAATAAAATACCTCTTACTATTAGCTAAAGTAGAATGTAAAGGGATCAGTAGATATGCAAATATGCAGTATACAGATTCTTCAGCAGACTTTGGTCCTCTGATGAATAGAAAAATATGCCTAGTATTTCTGAAAAGGGTGTAAATAAATCAGATGTCTCAAGTTATGTAAAAGCAATTTCTGAAACTGGGAACCTGTCAATTGATGCACAAATAATGTGTGTAGTAAAACAATCTATTTATTATTTATGGTTGTAGTTGGGGATAGAAACAACAAAGAAAATTTTATTCAGACAACAAAACAGTTCTGAGTAATGAACCTTAAAAGTACATATGGTTGTGATTTTCAGAAATGACTGTAATAAAGGAACAACTACCATTAATTTTAATGAGTACTGAATGTTTTAATGATCCTAGACAGCTTTTAAAATCTCATATATCTTTTTTCTATCTTATCTGATGGTTCAAAACAAGGCCACAGAGGTAACTTTAAGTAAGAAAGTATCAATGAAATTTTCTTCCTTTTTTTTTCCTCCAGCTTTTGGAAGTCATCAGTGAGGTGAGTTGTTTCAAGATTTGAGGATTTAGGGAAAACTCAGTAGTTTAACAGCATGAACAGTAATGTCACAAAGGCAGTGAGGATATCTAAAAAGAACAAGGGAAGGGATGCTGCCTACAGCAGCAGCAGAGATTTTGACAAATGGCTGATATCAAGTAGAGAGCACAAATGTAGGTATCTTCAATTCCCTGACCAGATCAAGCCTTGTTCTAACATTGCAAATGATTGAGAAAAAGATATCTGAACACTCAGAATACCTGCAGAAAAGTTAAAAGTAGTCCCAGTGCTCCATGAGCTAGAGTCACACTTCACATGAATTAGTACAGGTCCACTGAACCCAACAGAGCCAGCCCAGTTTATGCAGACAAAACAGCAACACTATGAAAAAGAGAGTCCATGGCTACAAAAGGCATTACATCTGTGGAATCAATAGAAAAACTGTTCTTGTAGCACAGGACACACAGTTTTAGAAAGCAGCCCACATGTTCTTTTAAGGAGCATTCACACTGTCTGTCTTTTGCCATCCAACCTTTGTGGCTAAGGAGTCTCCCTGTGTGGTCAGCAGAGAGCCAGGAGCTCCTCCAGAAGGAAATTCAGGTAGCATGAGAGATCTTCTGCCCTAAACTGAACTCTGGAA
The DNA here is from genome assembly GCF_025592945.1 of Manacus candei. NCBI lineage: Eukaryota > Metazoa > Chordata > Aves > Passeriformes > Pipridae > Manacus > Manacus candei. The sequence goes on along the minus strand of NW_026138059.1, from coordinate 9,264,065 downwards.
GTGCATCCTTCTCCTCTGTGGCTGCACACAGATGTTATTGCTACCACCCTCCTGCCCTGGATTCACAGTTAGATTTTATGACTCCCTGCCTTTCTCTGCTGTAGAGCACAGACATTTTCCAGAGAAACAGCTGCCCAGTACAATGTCCTTAAACTTGCCAGCTATTCAGCCTAATCCTTCAGAGCAATATTGCACAGTATTTAGCCAAGAAAACCAGAGTCAACAATTTTCTTTTGTCCTTCCTCACACAGATTTCAAGCCATATTAACAGGTCTTTCCTATTTTTTAATATCATATGAAAAGCCAAAGAAGACTAAATTCACTGATGGTTTCTTAAAGAAGGATGTAAGTTTTATAGTTGAAATAAAAAATAAAATAAAAAACTTGGAGAGGAGAAAATGGAAGGTATGTGTGGGAGGGAAAAAGAAGAGGGAAAGCTATTAAAAGTTTTGCAGAAATACATGTGAGTGTACTGAGGCTAATTCAAATGGAAGTTTGAAGTTTGTCCCAGTGCAACTGGGGTGGGATATGGTGGTTGTCAGCAAATCATCATTAGAATGTTACAGACTCCTTCAGATGACAAAGACAAGAGAGAAAGGACAATGAGATAATCCAAAATGTACTACGGGGTGTGGGCTGAAGCTGAAAGTAAAATAAATGGTCCGGTCAATTGAGAACTATAAAGTAAGAAGACTTTCAGTTACTCCTATTAAAACTCCTTCAGGTGAAAAAAACCTGTTTATTTTTCTTAAATAGGAAAGAGGCTAATGTTTCCAAAGAGTCACCATTGACAGTAAATGCCACTTTATTCATTAATACCATGTGCCGCAAGAGGAATGTTCTAGTCCTTTTAAAATGACAGGATTTTGGAGAATCAAAGCATCTTAGGGATACATGTCTAAAAATAATTTTTTTCTTTTTCTTTTCCTTTTTCTTTTTCTTTTTTCCTTTTTTTTTCTTCTTTTTGTCCTTTTTCTTCTTTTTCTTTTTCTTTTTTCTTTTTCTTTTTTTTTTCCTTTTCCTTTTCCTTTTCCTTTTTCTTTATATTAGTACCACTATCAGAGTTCCCACTAAAATAACCATATACTCTCCCTAGTTGCACAGGAAAGAGGTAACTATGGGCTAAAAAAATACCTACCCCTGAACACTCATACTTTATATAGTGAATTGATTTGTTAATGGGATATTTTGCCAACATGCACGTGTTTTCTTTAAACCTCACTCAAAATTCTTTTGTTTTTTTTTTCTACTATATATAAAGCAAAACAACTTTTCTTTTTTTCTTTTTTTTGAAACAGCCAAAGACATGAACCTGTAAATTTCCAATATTAGGCCTTAATTCCTTCTCCCATCCTGCAAATATAAACTACCTCAGAACAGAGCTGGATGAACAGCTGATCTCCGTGGCAATGGATATATTTATGATAGTTTTTCAGTCAAAATCATGAGAACCATGTGATTATCTTTACTTTGAGCATTAGTTAAAAGAAATTCTTCATAGCAATCCACACAAGAAACACTTTTCTCTTGTCCTTGGTAAGTCTCAAGGTCAGTAATACCGAGTAGGTTCTCTATTCACCCCTGCATTTAATTTCATATGAATAATTCTCATTGCTCCTGTACAAAAACAACAACTTTCATGCCTCTCTAAAGATTTTCTCTGCTTTCATGTATTATATCAAAACTTCATACTCCGATTTTAGTAAGAGACTGTTCCAAATTACTGCAAAGCACAATTTTGCATACTTGTGTAACACTGTGTGCCAAATTTCACTTTAGATCTTGTAAGTGATGTTCAAAGTCAGTTTCTAAAGTATAGAAAAATGAATTTACTCACAATTTATATCTTCCACTCTTGTACGATGGTCTGCATTTATGAAACTCAATCACAGATCTTACTGTACTTTTTTCTTACAGTAGGTACACTTGCAACACCAAAAGAAGCTGTTCATATGAAGGTAGGTGTGATTAGAGCAGTAAAAAGAGTCTCAGTCATATATAACAGAAAAAAAAAAAAGAAAAAATACAAAACCAAACCAACAACAACAGTAACCAAAAAAAAAAAAAAGAAACCAACTGAACATATGAATGCATGGCTTCTTTGTAAGGGAAATCTTTTCTGAGATATTTACATTCAGAATTTCAATATTGTAGTAGCCTTCCATCATCGATAATTGTAATAAACTGGTCAGCTACCCCTACTAAAAGAAGCCTCTAATTGCACATAGAAGTTGTTGGATTTCTCACTATTTCTTAGAATTTGTCAGAAGATATTCCATCTGGGTAGAGCTGAGTAAACAGATGAGCAAACATTGTTCGGACAAATAACTCTGAAGATGTATTTTCCTATTTAAAAAAAAATCTTTGAAACCTGTGAGTCTTTCTATTTTTAGTGATGTTTAGATAAGGAGAGCTTTTTATATCAGAAAATTTCTGTGTCAGATTCCCCCAAGCAAAAATATTAAGTCTATCTCTAATTGTGAATATTAATATAGTCACTTGACTGGTAAAGAAAATTTGTAAATTCTGTAGGGTATTCCCTAAATGTGTGAATGTCAGCTTCACAACCCTGAGCTGAATATTTGGCATAATGCCACACTTGATCATGATATTGAGGTACAGTTCAAATTTGATCCAGTTTTCATTGGCTTTACCCATTGTGTCTACTTTTTTATCCTTCTAACCTGCAGTTTTTGAAGCCTCATCAATGTATTTCTGTGTATATGGTAGCCTGAACTTGAAATACCGAACCAGAAGAGAAAATATGGACTGCCACGATAGGTCAGTGTTATGTGCCTAGACTGAAAAAGTCACAGCTTTGAAACTAATGTTTTAGTATGTTAATAGCTGAACAAAAGTCCTAAATACCTTTCTCCATCTCCTACGGTTTTTTTGATAATTCGTAAACCAGAGACCACCTTTGTATGTTATTTCTTTTTGTTTTGCAGTTGACTGCCTCCATGCATCTTATATTCTTGAAGAAAGCAGTTCTGAGTTCTCAAGAGTTCTCATAAAATCATTGAGCATGCAAAGAGGCAATGTCACTTTTCCTAACTTTCTGAAAACAGATACTTTTGCAAATGAAAGCAGTCTTGATAGCTTTTCTGTCTCACTGTTGTCATAATTTCCTTGGAGAACTTGAAAAAAACTCATCTTACCTAAAATAAACTTTAGTTATTTAAAAGTTACACTTATATCTAAACTGTGTGTCTGGTCTCTCAGCAACCAATAATCTTATTTTATTTTTTTTTGTTATATTACTTGCCCACCAGAGGAACCTATTCTAGAGTGAGCATAGGAAATATAATTAAGTCTGGCTAAGTTAGACAAGATGCTTAACTTTAGATGCTGTAGTTATTCTCAGCAGTATCCCAATAACACAGTCAGACTGTGTACTGAATATTAAATACTACCTTCTGAGCTTATGCTCTATAGTATCTTTGAAAAAGAGAGAGACACAGACGAGTCTCGGAAGGGATTTATAGAATCTGAACTCTGAGATAGCACTCTCATGCTAAATAACGTGTTTTGGAAAGCAGCACAAGAAACTAAGTTTGACTAGAAACTGCAAGGTAACACAGTGAGATCTGAAGAGGACCTAAGTGTGCAGTATCTGCTAAGCCAAAACTGAAGCCTGCTGCCTTCTGAAGAGGCCTGGAAAAGCATGAAGGGACGGCAGTACTGTGAATGTATTTTTCAGGATTTTACAGGTAATGTGGTAGCAGTCTATTATGGGTCTCAAACATTTAGCACACTGCTAAACTGATTCATCTATTACAAGAAATATAAAACTGAGTTTAGACAAAAAGTTAGTGCAGTAAATTAATAAAGTGAATGCAAAGTAACCAGTAGCACGTCAGGACCCTGAGGCCATCTCCAGCCCTTAATGTACCTTATTAGGATTCCCTTACCCCACCCATTGCCCATGACCCCATTTCAGCCTCTGCCCCAGTGCCCCCAGCTGCCCTCGTCCTGACTGGGAGTTGGGATGTGCTCTGGCTGCCAGACCCTGCCCCACTACCCCAGGGAGCCTCCACTGCCCCCCACGCCCTGACCTGAGGAGCTACCAACATGCACTGCTCCCTGCAAATATACACAGGGAGAGAACTGCAGTGTAAAACTTTGGAGCCAAATAAACAGTGTGGGATTTAGGAGCTCATTCTCCCGCTTTACAGCCGAGTATGAACTTACATATGTTCCTTAACATCATTCACACAGAGAAATATGAGAATGTGTGGCAGAAGTAAATACCAGCTGTTCTACCACAGTGACATGCTGTTGCCAAAGCACATACAGACTCTCTCATCACCCATAAATTATAATTTCAATCTTCAGCTTCAGCACAGTACTAAAAAGTATCTAAGAGAATACAGCACAATTTTACAATACAATACAAGCAATTTTATTTTTTCATACAATAAAAATAGAGCAGCTTCAGAAAACTTGATCAACTTGAGCTATGGAGCTATTGTTCTTTATCATAAAGATTTCATGAGTCAGCAACAGGAATTCACTTGTTGGTATTCAAAGATGTCCATACTATGACAGTGCAACTTTTTCATTACAACAGCATTTGCATCAAGCTGATGTTGGAAGCACTACTGTGTTTCTAAACAGTTTTTTCACACCCTCTAATGCACAAAAGGACTTCTACAGGTTGATTGTCAAGGCTGGACCTACTTCACTGAAAATCCACTCACATTGGAAATAGTGATAAATTGCCATCTGCTACAATCACTTATTGCTGAAGGTGGACGTTTGGGTGCTTTTCATCTAACCTATCTTTAGATATCTACTGCAGAGATACCTACCTGTGACCTTCCCCCTCTACGACCCCTTCATAATTATTATAGTAGAAAGAAACAGACACTCTAGGGCATGATTCATATGACCTACTCTAGGCATCTACTTTGGGAGGACATGAATTGCACCCTAGAGGTGTCAATATCTCCTTTGATTATAGTTTTAGATCACTAGCCTCATGTACAAAGAGATGTCCAGATTTGGCCAGATGAATCTCACCCTCAGTGACATGACTGAATAGGGTCTGAGCCAGGCAAGATTTCTCTGAATGCAGCACAGAACTGGCAACAGCAGAACTGTAAACCATCAATGACCTTGAGACATCTTGTCATTCTAGTCCAGTATACAAAAGGATGTTAGTATTCTTTACAGTATTGACTGTATTTTAACTTTTTGTCATATTAAAAAATGTATATGAGATTTATTGCAGAATATAAACCACCTTTTTCTTTGATCATATTTTCAAAAGAGCTGCACTCATTAATCACATAGATGTTGTATTATGTACTGGTTTAATATAGTAACTATTTTCATTCATGTCAACATATTTAAGTTTTTTCTTGTTGAAAAGTTTTTTTGATGTTTTTTATACTGTCTTGTGGATCCACATGTCATTTCACAGATTTCGAATTTTTCACTACCTAATACTCTATTGAATGCAGAATGTATTTTTTATTCTGTACAATTGCAGTTTGAGTGCATATTGCAACCAATTATTCCTCATTACAATGTAACTGTCTATTTATGTCAAACCTCATTACCGTGTCTTAGAGTCAGAATTCTGGTACCCAGGAGTTTAAAATATTTGAATACAAAGTAAGAAACCCAGAGAACAACAGTCTTTTGTTTATTTTTAGCATGCCATTTTCATTAGACTGACATTTTAGAAAAATTTGACTCCAGGACCTCGACTTCCTTGCTCTGAGATAGCTGGATGCTAGTGTTATGAAATAAAGTAATATGTTTACTGAAAATTTTTGTAATTATGTTGGTATGTCAGGAAAATCATTCCTCAGATTGAGATTTTTATGTGTTAGAGAATAGCAATAAAAATAATCCTGATCATCTTTAAAAAATATTATTTTGCATCTTACACTTTATGAGTACACAAAAAACTGCAGTAAAAAGTGTGCAGGGAATTTACACTGAATTTCTCTTGAACAGTAGGATCCAAATATTGTATAGGTGTTCATGTAGCTAACAGGTTAGGGAAAGAAGTTTAAAACTCATTTTTAACATAAACTACCCTGAAAGATTCTTGATATCTCCAAGGGTCCTCATTTTCAACACTCTCTGGTTCATAGAATCGTAGAATATCCTGAGTTTAAGGGATCTATTAGGATCACTGAGTCCAAGTTCTGACCCCGCACAGGACCCTCCCCAAGCATCACAGCACGTGCCTGAGAACATTGTTCAAATGCTTCTTGAACTCTGTCAGGCTTGTTGCTGTGACCACTTCCCTGGAGATCCTGTTCCAGTGCGCAACCGCCCTCTGGATCAAGAACCTCTTCCTAATATCCAACCTAAAGCTCCCCTGACACAGTTTCCTGCTGAGGAACAAGAGGTTAGAAAACAGCACTGCAGGAAGCGACCTGGTGGTCCTGGCTGGACTGCAAGCTGAATATGAATCAGCAATGCCCTGGCAACCAGGAGGGCCAACAGTGTCCTGGGCTATGGCATGGGCCCCTTGCACAACAAGGAATAAATGACGCTCTTCGTGCGGTGGTGAGACAAAGAGAAAGTTTATTCAAAATTCCCACTCTTAAATCCCTGTGTACCATGTGACTTCTTCAGCCAATAGAGTTATATGTGACTGCGCATGTCCCCTCGGGCCCATCGCCCTGGCACATCCCCTGTGCATCCAGACACGCCTCCTACGTATCCCCTCTCTCTAATATCTTAAAGAAGTCACAAAAGACAGTGTAAAAAACAGTGCAAACAACCAGAACATTGTAAACTACCAAGCTTCGCAGCGACCCCGCGCATTGCTTCGCTTAGCTTCTTAACTCTAACATAAACCTTTTAAAACCTTATATTCCTATAGGGTAGTGCAACTTGGATAATTATTTTATTAACTTGGGGCCTTTAGCCCAACTGTGTGTAAACTATAACTTTTATTAATCTGAGGGTTTTTTAATAACTGGGGATTTCAAACTTTATTCAAGAAACAGGGTAAGCATATCAAAACTCAATTCTTCCAAGGTGACCTTGTGGTGTAGGTAATGTGGTCTTGTGAGGTATTCTGTGTTTTTATGTTTTCCAGTCACACAACTCTCTTATTCATTCACTCATCTCACACACGACGACCGTCATCATTCACGCATACACATACACACACCAATATTTGCAGTTTGCTTGTCACCACATTGGTCATTAATATAAACTGAAACATAACATAACTGTTTTTAAACTCCTGAGTTATCTGGTTCCTGCAGTTGTGATTGTGTATCCAAATAGGGTTTTACACACCTGGAGGGAATCCACTTTAGTTCTTTTCCTGTTGCCACACAAGCGTAACCTCTCCCCCAAGTCAGAAGATCTAAAGGTCCTGTCCATTGTCCCGAGATCAAATCTTTTACCATGACTAATGACCTGGGAGAGGCAAACGCCTGAGATGTGTGCTGCTTCTCATATCTGCTTCTTTCAGCACTGTCACAATTTAAAAAATTGATAACATATGTGGCTTTCCACAAACGTTCTTGCGGACTGTATAGCTTCTCCCCCCCTCTTTGTTTTATTAGCATCTCTTTCAGTGTGCGGTGTGCCCTTTCTACAATTGCTTGTCCCGTAGGTGAGTGTGGGATCCCTGTGATATGTGAAATTCCCCATTCTGATAGGAAATTCCTTACCTTTTCAGAGACGCATGCTGGTCCGTTATCAGTCTTAATCTGTTGTGGAGTGCCAAGGGTAGCAAAACAGCTTAGCCAGTGTCTTATTACATCCTTGGCTTTCTCACCTGTGTGTACTGTAGCAGTGATGTACTGTGAATGTGTGTCTACAGTTACATGTACATATTTCAAGGAGCCAAATTCTGGGATGTGTGTAACATCTGTTTGCCATATCTGATTGGATATTAACCCTCTGGGGTTAACACCTTCCTGAGATGGCATGGGGGTAATTTTTTGACAGTCTGGACAAGTCAATATGATATCTCGGGCCTGATTGATAGTAATTTTGAATTGTCTCTTTAGAGAGCGTGCATTCTGGTGGAAAAACGAGTGGGACAATTTTGCTTGCTTAAGGGTCCTAGGTACTGTGTTGAACATTGCTGCTTTGTCAGCTTCCCGGTTCCCTTCAGCTATTGGCCCTGGCATGTCAGTGTGAGACCTGATGTGCATTATATAAAAATCAAACCTTCTGTGATTGACAAGGAACCAAATACAACGCATTTCAAACAACAAATGAGGGTTAGAAACATCCCGAAGAAATGAACATTCTAGACGTGAAACTAGCCCTGCAGCATAACAAGAATCAGTGACAATATTAACAGGTTGTTCAGAAAACTTTTCTAAGGCAATACGAATGGCAGCCAGTTCCAGAACCTGCACAGAGCATTGGTTCATGGTCTGTACTTTATGTTCCCATTGTCCGGTATCAGGATTTATCCAAGTCACTGCAGCTTTCTGTGATCGTCCAGATACATCTGTAAAAACTGTGAGGCCTTTTACTGGCTCACTTCTGCATCTAGTCGTGGTTCTTAAAGGCAAATTACCGATTTCTGCCCAAAGTTTGTGCTTAGGGAGATTAACTGAAATGTTACCATCAAAACCTGCTAAGGCAGCTTGGAACTCGGTGTCCTCAGCCAGCATCCAAGCTAAATTGTCCTTCGTGGCTGGAATGTAGATGACCGCTGGATCCCTTCCATCTAGTTCCTGTAATCAAGCTCTGCCTTTAATAACAAGCTTAGCAAACATTTCATTAATTGTCCATACAGTTTTAGGTGGGGTGTGGGGCAGAAATAGCCATTCTAGAACCAGCAGTGGGTCCTTTTCAGTCTGGTCCCACTGGAATAAGACTGCAAATGGCTGATACCTGCTGGGAATTAAGGCCAGGCAGATTTGCAGTTCAGGATCTCTCCTTCTGCTCTGCCTAGATTCGATCACCTTGGCACAAATGTCTAACGCCTGTTTGGCCTCTGCTGTCAGAGCCCTATTAGACGTCAGATCAGAGTCCCCCTTTAGTAACACAAAGAGAGGGTGTAGCTCCTCTGTGGTTAAGCCTAGAACAGGCCTTAACCAATTAATAGCTCCCAGGAGTTTTTGCAACTCATGTAAGGTTAAAGTGTCTTTTACCTCGAGCTGCAGCGGCTGTGGGGAAATCTGTTGTTGCGTGATTCTCCATCCAAGATAGCTCCAGGGCTGCGATCGCTGGATTTTCTCTGCTGCAACCTGTAAGCCTGCTTCTTGAACAGCATCAGTTAAAGCAGTAACAACAATCTGCAGTTCATTTTCTGTGGCCACGCTTATTAAAATATCATCTATGTATTGGTAGATTATTGCAGAAGGAAAACGTTTTCTGACGGGTTGAATAGCATTTGCAACTACTGTTTGGCATATGGTTGGACTGTTCTTCATCCCCTGAGGGAGAACAACCCAGTGATACCTTTGCATAGGCTGTGAGTTGTTTAATGCTGGAATAGAAAATGCAAACCTTGGGGCATCCTCGGGGTGCAGGAATATGGTGAAAAAGCAATCTTTTAAATCAATTATTGTCAGAGGCCAGTTCCCTGGGAGCATAGCAGGTGAGGGTAATCCTGGTTGCAATGCCCCCATAGACTCAATGACTGCGTTTACTGCTCTGAGATCCTGAATCATCCTCCATTTGCCAGTTTTTTTGGGAATGCAAAATACAGGAGTGTTCCAGGGACTATTTGTTGGCACAATGTGTCCTGCTTCCAATTGTTCCTCTACAAGCATCTTTAAATGTTCAAGCCTTTCTTTTTTCATGGGCCATTGGTCTACCCAGACCGGCTGGTCACTTTTCCAGACCAGCTTAATTGGTGCTTGGGACAGCTGACCAATGGCCCCTATTGAAAAACCTGGCTGCTTGCAGGAGGAATTTGCATTACTGTGCCAAACTGGGAAAGTATATCACGGTTCCCCACAGAGAGCAAGGGATTGGGGCTATGAATGGAGCTACTTTTGCTACTTGCCCCTCTGGTCCCAAGACAGTGAGTACTTGAGCACTCTGTCTGGGTCTTTGTGTGCCTCCCACCCCTTGAATGGTTGCAGCTGGGCAAACAGTAGGCCAGTCAAGTGGCCATTCAGAGTCCTTTATTATGGAAACATCGGCTCCCGAATCCAAAAGGCCTGTAAATCGGTGCCCATTAACCTGACACGTCATGAGCGGCTGTGCTGCTGTGATGGCTGCTGCCCAGTAAACTTGTGGTTGTCCCGTGCTGCCAAAGGCCCCTGAACCCCGCTCCGTCCCCCCCTCCCCTGCAGGCGACGCACTGTAGAAGGGGATTAACTGAGCAAGCTTCTGTCCTTTCGGGATGAAGCAGGGGGGTGAAGGGGTCCATGTCATTATCAGAATCTCGCTATGAGAATCCGAGTCTATTACACCTGGCAGCACAAACAAACCCATTCTGGTGGTAGAGGACCTTCCAATCAGCAGTGCATGTACCCCTGGATTAAGGGGACCCCGATGTCCAGTCGGGATTAGCACCACCTCAGTGGAAGTTATGAGAACTGTGTCCCTGTTGGATAAGTCCAGCCCAGCGCTGGCTGATGTGGCGGGGCACAAATTGCTGGCTGGGGTGCAGGGGCACAGAGCGCTGACTGAGCTGGGGGGGCACAAATCGCCAGCCTGTTCCCCTGTGTCGCATGTGATTGCTGTACCAGGGCGTGCGACAGCGCCCCTCGCCTTCAGTTTTTTGGCATCCTCCTTGCTTTGGGTTGCTTTCGAGGTGCCAATGCTAGAGGTTTCTGAGGGCAGTCCTTTTGGAAATGGTCAGGGGCCCCACAAATGAAACAACCATCTTTGGGTCTGGCCCCCTGTTGTGTCCTTAATTGAGTACTCAGTGCTACTGCTAGCAAATCTGATTGATGTGTTAAAGAACTCACCTCTTGGCAGGCACGAACTAATTCTGAGATACTGCAAGTTTCCCTCTTAGGAAGGGTTTGCAGAACTCTTTTACAATCCACATTAGCATTTTCGAAAGCCAGTCTTCTGCTAAGGATCTCTCTGGCTTCCTCATTTTCAATCTGCCTATCCAGAGCAGATTGCAGCCGATCTAAGAATTTTGTGTAGGGTTCTGTTGGGCCCTGTATTATTTTGGTGAATGACAAGTTTGCATCTCTGTCTGATGTAGGTAATTTTCTTATTGCCCGCATGGCATGTTTTGCTATTACCTCGTATACCTCTCTAGTGTAACCGGTTTGAGCATCTATGGAACGATAGTTCCCATCCCCTGTGAGTTGGTGTGCTGATACCCCTGCTTGCGGGTCATTAGCGTAAGTAGAACAGATTTCTCTAAAATCGTTCAGCCATACATTGTATTGTGTGTTAGAAAGGCTTATTTGTAACAAGGTTCTCCAGTCATGAGGCATGAAGATGTATGTGGAACTTAGTGACTCTAAAAATGCAAGCGTATTAGGGGATGATATGCCAGTTTCTCTCATTAACTGTCTTAGTTCTTTGGTTAGTTCATGTGGTAATGGTTGGAACCTGCGGCTTTGACGTGGACCGATAATTACTGGACATGCTTGTATAACTTGTAAGTCCCCAGTACGCAATGCCTCTTCTCTGCATAAAGCCCACCTATCAATTGTACCTTCTCGGTATGTTGCTTCATCCCTTGCCGGCGGAGCTATCCCGAAATCCCCCTCCTCCTCCCCCCATTCCTCCCATTCCCCCCCCCCTGCAGCTCCGGCGAAAGCGGCTGTCTGTGGGTGGGTGGTGGTGGTGGTTGGGGAGTACGGCGCGGGGGTGGGGAAGGACAGGTCGGTGTCCGAACCGCGTGGCAGGCGAGATGGTGGTGCCCGCTCCTGGGCGCGTACTCGGCGTTCATGCGCGGGATGGGTTGGCGAGTAAGCTGGGCTAGCCCCCCCATTCCCGTCACGGGACCCCCTGCTGCTGTCACACTGACTGGAACCTCGCATCTGGGGCCCCGCTCCCTCCCGACGGTCCGTGTCCCTTGGGCTCCCGGTTCCCTTCCCCGTATTAGAATTGTGAACGGCTCCACCCCCTCCTCCCGCCGAGCTTTGTGAGTTCAAACTGCGGCACGTAAAAGTGGGGCTGCTGCTTGCAGCCTGAGTGGAGGTGTATGTGTTCGTCGTTCTTTGGTGGGATCTGCTTAATGCAGTCATTATAGCTTGCCAGGCTGGGTAAGCATTGTTTGCCTGGGAATCCCCTCCCTGAGCCTTGAGTTTGATAAGATTGCCTATTTTGTCCCATATGTGAATGTTGAGGGCTTCAACCAGAGGTAGTTCTGGTACGGCTGCTTTAATGAGCCGCACCAACTCTGATAGTTCAGCCCTTGTAACCTGAACATAGTAAGGATTCAGCAGAGCAGCCAGTGCTTCTGTGTCCCGTGATACTTCTGTAGGGAAAAAGTTCCCCATGTTACCTTTGTGTCTCGGCGCTGCTGGGGTGCGCTGCTGAAGAGGGTCTGTCGGTTTGTTGATTTGTGTTGGCTCACTGTCAGTTGGGCTGTGGCGTCCCGTCGGCGGCGGCTGATGTCCCGGTGCAGGCAGCAAGCGGCAAGCAGCGGCGGCAGGCACGGGAAGCTGTAGCGACGGACGCGGGGGCTGGCTGTAGAGGCGGCGGCTTGGGGTTGCGGCAATCGGCGTGTGCGGGCTGCGAAGCGGCGAACGAAGCGGCGGCGCTGGTGGCGGCGTCTCAGTCACGTGGCGGCGGCTCGGCGTGGTCCCGGCTCCGTCTCCGGTGAACGCGGCGTTCGCAGCGGCGGCAGCAGCGGCTCCGGGGCTCCCGCGGTTCGCTGGGCGGCGCGGGGGTCGGGGGCGTGCTGTGCCGGAAGGCGCAGCGCGGCGCCTCGGTAAAGCCCGCGCGGTCTGAATACGGCGCAGGGGCTTTTTACTGGCAGTGCTTTTTAAGCACGCCGCAGGGTCAGTCAGCAGCGGTGAGCAGGCGGGGAGCCGCGGCCAGTTTCTGCTGGACAGAAAACTGGAGCGGGGGCTCCGCGGGGGTCAGCGGTGGCTGGGGTTGCTAGGACGCGGCAGCGGCAAGCCGCTTCTTGCACGTGGTCCACACAGTCGGTAGCGAAGAGTCGCTTTACCAGATGACCGACACTCAGGGGACTAACAGGCCTTTCCCTGACGATCTTAAGGTGCTCCGCGGCTCGTTCTCCGAGCTGCAGGCACGCTTTCGCCCAGGGAGCAGTCTTAGACGTGCGGGGTGCGTCCCAGTCACTCACCGCTTTCGATGTTGCGTTGACCCTCTTCGCTCTCTCCGGTGGCTGCTTTGACCTCTCGGTTTCTTCCTTAACTCTTTCTTCTCTTCTTCCATGTACTATCTTACTATTATTGAGCTCACTAAACTAACTGTCCGTCTCTTAGATCCCACTAAGACCACGGGTTATTGACGTCAAGGTTTTTTGTGGTGAAGTCTCCCTTCTTCGAAAATGAAGAAGATCCCGGAGACACCAGCTGATCTCCTGATCCAGGATAGATATCTCACTTAATATAAGCTAAAGATGTCCCTGTTCGGGCGCCACTTATGGCATGGGCCCCTTGCACAACAAGGAATAAATGACGCTCTTCGTGCGGTGGTGAGACAAAGAGAAAGTTTATTCAAAATTCCCACTCTTAAATCCCTGTGTACCATGTGACTTCTTCAGCCAATAGAGTTATATGTGACTGCGCATGTCCCCTCGGGTCCATCGCCCTGGCACATCCCCTGTGCATCCAGACACGCCTCCTACACTGGGCTACTTAATTTCAAGCTGCCCAGTCACATACTTTCAAGCTTACTACAAACCAGATTTTTTTTTGGCTTTCTGGATAATTTCTATTTTGCTTGAATTTGTAGATGAAGAAAAAGAAATAACTTGTTTCAGTTGCTGTTGGGGATCACATATGGCTAAATAAAACAGATGTATAGACACCAGCACATGCGTTGAGCTAAAGCTTTAGAAAATATATTAAAAAAAAGTTTTAAACATTACATTTAGTAACTACCTATGTTTATGATTATATGTGGATGTGTACGCACACACGTATGTACATGTGATACAGGTTATTTTATGGAGAGATATAAATTAAGGAAGAAATTCACGTCTGTGGAGATTTAAAGCAAAGAATTTCAGTGCAGTCACTCTGTATTGATTAGTTCATTATTGATTACAGCACTTTTCCAGGGAGATCCTGGCAATGTTCCATCTGGAGGGAAAAAACTGTTCCTCTACATTATTCACTGGTAGAAGGGAATAGATGTTTACTTCACTATCTACCCTATGAATAAAAGCTATGTATATAAAATATTATCTCTTTACAAGTTGCTGCAGCAAGTTATTTCTCTCTAAATCTCATACATGACATTTGCTAACAAAGTCAGACTAAAAATGTCCAGAAATCACAAGCTACACCAAGTACAGGAACCTGATGCTGTCATCACTGAAACTGCACAAATCACATGTAACAACTGGAAAATGCTGGTATAAGGACTTGTAACTTTCTGATGGTTGTTTCTGTGATGGCTAAAGCTGCCCCCTTCTCTCCTACTCAGGGTAGGAGCTCTGGTGGTGTTTGGGGTGTAAAGTCTGCCCCACCCTGAGGTACCTCAGCAAAATAGCAGTTAAAGGAAGCATTAGTTTTTTGCCTCAAAATACTAAAAATAGTGGTTTTAAGTGCCAAAAGAAAAAGAAGCTGAGGAAGAGAAGAAACAAGCACTGTCATTCACAGTGTACAGTCAAGAGCACATACTTGTTCAGTGAAACCCTTTGAAAGAAAAGCAAGGATGTAATTGTATATTGCATTACTGTCACTCAGCTGGATATCGTACACCTACCTACAAGTTGTAACACATATCTGACTTCTTGATGTTTCTGGTGCCTTCTTTTCTCCTTTTATTTTCCTTTCAAGTTTGTTTTTTCCCAGTTGATTTAATTTTTATACTCTGTCTTTCATTTCTCACTGTATGTTCATTTGCTGTTTTTTCCTGGTCTTTCCTAGTTAATCTCTCAGATGTTTTGAATTAAGATATCTTCAGAAAGCATGGAGATGCTGCATCTCCCAGAAGCCAGTAAAGAGAACACTGATAACTGTCTCAGGCAATGCTGCAAGTTCCATATTTTCACTCAGAATAACAATTTTACACTCGCTGCACCACTTAAAGCTTTATCACTGAGACAGATCTGTCATCTCTCCAGCAAAAAAGCCCCAACTTACAACAACAAGGAGATGCATAGCACCATTGTCCTTAATATTAATAACTCTAGCGTCCTGGGAGTGCACAAAGCACCTGTCTCTGGGCATATGGGTACAGTGCACTGCTACTCTGGAGTGCCAAGATGGGGGTGAGGAACCAGATGAAGCTCTGTACAGAAGAACTAGATTAAAGTAAAATTAGAGAGGGAGGTTGGGAGAATAAAATATATATATATATATTATTCTGGTAAACTCCATGGTTCAGTTGCAGGAAAAAACCACAAAAACTCCAGTGATGATGTTTTATCATGCACACCTTGAGGAGTCATTGTCAAAATAACTGTTTCCTTTGGAGTCAGTTCTGTCTCCTTTGCTCAAAATTAGGAAACTATTTTAGGTGAGTCATCCTTCTGTGGCTAAAAAAGGGAAAAAATTTCTCAGAACAACAAGATATCTGAAAGTCTTTGCTGATGTAATATTAATTTTCAAAACAAAATATTTTAGCATAGTTTTAATATTTTTTTAATGATTTCACATTTCACAAACAAAAAGGAACCATGTTTTCACTTCACTGTGTTAACATTAGTTCTGCAATTTCTTACTTTGTTTTATTTGGCAAGTTCTTACTACTTTCACTATTTACCTGAGGGCCTATTATACTGTTAACAAAAAAAACCCTACACTTTTGCACTGTTTATTTTTGTGTTCATTAAAAATTTGAACAAAATCAGTTTTATTTATTTTTAATGGAAGAACCACTGGTTTTATGAAGAAGAATATAAAACTCTTAATGATGTGAACCAAATGTCATGACATATGAGATATGGACTACTACTCTGTCAGATAACTGAGCTTGGATTTTGCTACTGAAATATAGGAGTCTTTTCATTTTTATAGATAAAAGTACTTTTTTTAAAAAAAAAACCAAACAGATTTGATTTACTCTAAACCACAAGAGGATCAAATAAATTGAGTGTACAGTTGTTAAAATGCACCCCTTAGATGTCAAAAAGGCTTTTCAATGATGGTGTAAATTGGATTGACTGAGATTTTTCTGCTGGTACAGCTAAGGCAAGAACCATTACACTTCATGAACATTACCCCCTTCTCAGAAGTAAAATATACTTTTTTCCACAAAAAGAGTGGAGACACTTTACCTTGCCTTCATGCCTTTACAGAACAATCTATCACAGAATCACAGAATCAACTAGGTTGGAAAAGACCTTTGAGATCATGGAGTCCAACCTATGACCTAACACTCCCTTGTCAACTAGACCATGGCACTGAGTGCCACATCCAGTCTTTCCTTAAACACCTCCAGGGACAGTGACTCCACCACCTCCCTGGGCTACCCATTCCAATGACCAATCACCCTTTCTGTGAAGAAATTCTTCCTGGTGTTCAACCTAAACCTCACTTGGCACAGCTTAAGACTGTGTCCTCTTGTCCTGTTGCTGATTGCTTGGGAGAAAAGACTGACGCCCACCTAGTTACAACCTCCGTTAAGGTTGTTACAGAGAGTGACAAGGTCACTCCTGAGCCTCCTCTTCTCCAGGCTAAACAACCTCAGCTCCCTCAGCCTCTCCTCATAGGACTTGTGCTTGAGTTCCTTCACCAGCCCTTGTCTGGACCTGCTCAAGCACCTCCATATTATTTCCTAAACTGAGGGGCCCAGAATTGGACACAGTACTTGAGTTGCAGCCTCACCAGCGCTGAGTACAGGGGAAGAATCACTTCCCTGGTCCTGCTGGCCACACTTGTTTTGATACAGGCCAGGATGCCATTGGCCCTCTTGGCCACCTGGGCACACTGCTGGCTCATGTTCAGCTTCCTGTCAATCCAAACTCCCAGGTCCCTTTCTGCCTGGCTGCTCTCCAGCCACTCTAGTGCAACCTGTAGTGCTACATGGGGTTATTGTGGCCAAAGTGCAGGACTCAGAAATCAGCTTCAGTGCACTTTCTTAATTTCTCTCTTCTATAAATTTATGTTCTTCATTTATCTTTCTATTAAGTTCACATATCAGTGAAGTTCCAATATATTTCCACAAAATAATAATAATAATTTCTGCTTTTGTACAGTCATGATTACAGAAATAATTATATTTTGCATATTCCTCACCCTGAGCACAGCATGACACTAATAATTTATGTTAAAGCTTTTAGTTCAGGTTACTTAGTGACCACTTTTCCTACTCTCAAACTCTTTTCCTCTCCCACCTATTTAATTTTGATTCCTTGACTTTTCTATTTCTCATAGAAGGAGAACGGGAAGGAGAAAAAGAACTCCCACAATGGTCTTTCTGTTAAAGGCAACAAGCTTCTTTGATGAAGGATCTGCAAATGTTCTAGTAGCATGTTTTGTAATTATGCAAGTATTTCACCTCTGTGAAGTTTAGTTATTGTCATTTTACTTGTTGTAACACACTCGGTGTTCTCATCTACATTGAATTTGCATTCTGCTGAGATTAATTTACTCTTCACTTCCACTGAATAAGACAAACTGTCCTCATGAGAAGATATTCTCTTTTTTACACTTACTGCTATTAATTAATTTTAAAGCAAAATGTGTGTATTCAAATTATGGGGTCTTAGTCACTTATCATAGGATCATCCTAGAAACAGAATGGTTTGGGTTGAGAGGGTCATCTAGTCCAACCCCTCTGCAATAAGCAGGGACATTGCCAATTAAATCATGTTGCTTGTAGCCCAGTCCAACCTGACCTCAAATGTTTCCCAGAGGTGGGTCTCCTACAACCTCTCTGGTCAGTTATGAAGACCATGAACTTGATAGAAACAACATAAAATATGGTATGATAAAACAATGAACTTCAGTCTCTTGGAAAATTCAAAATCTGATCTGAAAATTCCATCTTCTAATCACTGAGTTTGGTAATAAATTTGACAATTTTATTAAAATAGAGGCAATAAGTTACTCTTTGTTCTCGTAAAACATTTCAATGCAAATAGAATGACGAGACTAACTTGTAAAATGATCTTGAAGATCCTTAATCAACAAAAAGTCCTACAGGTATACCTTTGCAACAATATAACATAAAAAAACCAGACACAGTTTATTTCCTATGCCAGATCTTGCAAAGGCCTCCAGTTTACATAGAAATTGTTATCCATACAACTGATAATTTCATGGACTTCTAACACAAAACAACTAGCACAAAGACGACTCTTCTCCCACATATTCTAAAGAAATCATGTTGACAGCATCTATTATGGAGACTAAGGTGTCTGATATTCCAAAGAACCCCTTCTATTGCAATCACATCTAGTTTAAAGAAAAGGTATCTTCATTCTCCACTGCAAGAGAAGCATATTAATAATTTCATAGAGTAGCCTAACATGATTATAAACACATGTATGAGCTCCTCACATCATGTCCATCAAAAATTATGCTAGATTTATCAGAAAACTATAAATAGTATACTGAATTTATAATTCAAAATTTTTGTAGAGCTTATCAGGGACTTGCTATTATAACAGGCAATTAGAAAAAAAACAAGTTTCAGTAGCTTTTTCATAGCACTTTCACTGAGTGTAACGAATCTGCCTTTGCAACAGATTTGATAAGTGTAAACTCAGTGTAGCTCAGTGGCTTGTTTTTACTGTTTCCATAAAACATTAATAAAAACTTCGTGATACATTATAAAAATAGTCTCCCTTCAGTGTTTGAAGAAAAAGTGGAATAATCGTAAAATATTAGAAGGAAAATCACCCAGACTAGATTACCCAAAATAAAACTCTTAAAGGAACTGATATTTCAGGGAAGATGGAACTGTTCCAGTGTTTTATTTTAAAGATCAGATATATGTTCCCTAAGTGAGTTTTACAGATAAGAGTGAAGGAAAATGTGCATAGATAATATACATGACATTTCGAGGGAGGTATTGCTACAGATAAGCTGCAGATAAACATTCTCTAAAAGTGTATTATGCAATGTACCATAAATAGCTTTTATTAAAAATAGCCTGTCTACTTAGCGAAGAATTATAGGTTTACTACTACTATTAATACCAGTAGGAAGAAGAAATCTAAGTTTAAGACAGCAGGTAAAATTGCTAAATGATTTAAATACAGAATAAATAAACAAAATATGAGAAACCATGGTGATCTTTGAAAAACTGTTTTGAAAGATTTACAGAAGAACACTTTGGAGGAGTTAAGAGAATGAGCAGGCAAGGCATGAAATCTTCAAGACTCAGGCTGAATTCCAGTAATGGGAGGAAAGACCACATTCTCATGGTTGAACACTTACAGATTAGACACACCTTGGATAACTAACCAAAGGAGGTGGACAAACATAGACTCAATACAAGAATTATTAATTTAAGGTTATACCAGTATTGTTCATTCTAACACTGTATATAGAGGATTTTGAGGGAAAGAACATGAATTTAATAATAGGCAGTATGAATTTTACTATGGAATTCATTAGTTTAAGCAAAATTTATGTGCAGATTAGAAACATTTCTTATTGTATACATTGTTGTACATTGTTACTTTAGTTTTTCACTGTTATTTTCTATTTATAGTGTTCATACTAATGAAAACCTATTAAATCTAAGTAGTCTCCTCTTCCACATTACATGCAATATCATTTTGCTATAATTAAATTCTATTTTGAAATAATTAAATCTTAAATTCCACACATAAAAAATACAGAGGATAATTATGATGCAAATTTTAGATATTAAAATGACTAAACTATTAAAGGATTTTTAATATTTCCTAGTGCATTCTCTGAGTGTCCATGTCATTCACCTGAATATCAAGACTTGTGCAATCAGCCCACAAAGATACTTTAAATTTTCAATTGAAACTTTAAAAAGTGTTTGTCTTCACTGTTCACTTAATTTAGATTTGCTTTTTTCACACTGAAGAAAATTTTAGATTTGTCAGATTTATTTTAAATGCTAGTTAAGCTTAAAATTAAATTATGTTGTGATTGAGAAGGAAGAGGTTAAGTTTCTGAGTATTTTAAAAGATAATAAAATTCAGAAAATAAGAAGACGTAAAAATAAACCAAGGAATGTGATTTGGGTTTTTTTGCTGGTTTATTGGTTTTGGGGTTTTTTTTGTTATGCTTAGTCCTTGGATTTCTCTCTAGCTGTTCCAGGTTTCCCCAAGGTTAGTTTATAACATGGAGTTCTGTCTGTTCAATAGCACTTTGATCCCATAGCACTTTAACCTCCTTGATTCTAGAGCAGCTAAAGCTTGGGGAGCCTTTTCCTCCTCCTGCACCTTCTCCTCAGTTTCTCCAACACAGAATTCTTGATGTCTCCAAGATGGTCTTTCTGGTCCCTTTTTTGTACACTTATGCAGCTTCCATAACATAAATGACCATTAACATTCTTGTTCTTCATTCTTTGCTGGTGTGTTACAACTGTTGGTTTAACAAGTCGAGGGTTTTTCCCTTCCTGTGGGCTTTTCAGGGTGTACCCTCCCATTGTGCCCAATAATTACTACTTTTCATTCAACTTTAATGAGCATAAGATTTGATCTCTGTGTGTATCTCTTTCTAAAATCATAGCTTTTGGCTTGCTTTGACACTTTTGCAAAGACTACAAAAGATGCTTTAAAAAGAAATTTCTCTATCGAGGGCAATTTTTCTACTTCTCCTTTGCACCTTCTGATAGTTCTAGGAATTCATACCATTGGGATTATACACAAAATGTATTAGTGACTGCCTTGAATCCTAACTTTATCAGTCCTTGCCAGCTAAGTGATATTTCACGAAGAGAAGTGAAAAAGTGCAAGGTTTTTAAAAGCAAACAAACAAAACAAATGAACACATTTTTAATTTAGGATGTCCTGAATTAATAAGAATACATTTTAAACATGACTACATGTTTTTATCAGTTTTGTTTATTCCAATATTTGACCGAAAAAAACAACCCTTACTTTCAAATTAGAACTTCATGTATCTCAGAAAGCCAGAGAAGGAAGCAGAATAACTAGGAAAAAGAGCTAAAACATGGGTGAACACTATTTATTTCTGGCTTCTCTGATGTTTCAGCTCACAGTAGAAAATCACATACTACTAGAATAAAGCATTAGGTTACCCTAAAGGAGGCATCAGATCTCTTTTTTAAAGAAGTGTTCATTAAAATTAGAAGGACAGAGGAAATATCCTTTGATCCCATGCTATAACATCTGTCTGAGAAGGTGCAGGACAAACAGCTCACCTTAATACAGAAGCACCAGCAAAGGAGCATGTACTATGCTGGACCTCTCAGGTGAAGCAGCTCTAAAAACAGGCTTGTTCTCAGAAGGCCCAGCACTACAAATTTTAAAAATTCCCTTGAATGAAAAATTTATCCTTTATATGCTAATTGATTCAGTAAAAAGAACAACCCAGTTATTAAAAGTATGAATAAAAAAGGAAAACTAGGGGGCAGGGGTATCATAAGTGGCTTTCTGAAAAGAAAGACTAAACTGTCAAGGAAAATGCTACCCAATTCTTTTAATAAAATTTCTCTCTCAGCTACTCTGGCTTGAGGGAGGGTATCCAATGGAAGAAAAGAAGATTAGTTTTTGTCATCTGTCTGATCTAGTCTGACAGACTAGTTTGTCAACAGAACATGTGGAATAGTAAACATTTTAAGGCTTATAAATGACATATAAATGCCTGCTGCAAACAACCTTTCACTCTGAGGGAGCTCGGAGTTTAATTTCTTGCTGTGCCCATGTTTCTATTTTCATTCAGTATCAGAATTTTAGTTTGCTTATACCATGGCCGTTGTTATGACAAATAAATCAGTCCAGTTAGCCTTGGGCAGCCTTTCAAGTGTTAGGACATATATTTCAATATACCTTTATGGGGCTTGTAGCACATAGCCCATGGATCTCGGTAGTTGTCTTGTCCCAGGGACTGTTGAAAGGATTCATCTCATGGTAGTGATGCTGTCTTTATTCCTCTGGGATGTGGAAGATCTGAGCCTCTCTCTCACCCTCTGGCAGCATGAGGGCATGCACTTACCTTCAGGTATTGGTTGGTATCACCAACAGTCTCTCACACTGCAGTTCCTCTGTTCTCCATTAAAAATCAAAAGAGGAGGCAGGGTTCTAGTCTTAGATGCCATCATATTTATCAGAGGCAGACAGCTTCTGTGAGTTACTGAATAGCTAAGTCATGTGTTTATACAATAGAACATTTCCAAAATGAGAGACAGAGTGCTTAAATATTATTGACTTGATCCTACTTGCATCCTGAATGTGTCTCTCCCATTTTTTAGAGGAGGAGTTAATGATTGATGCCTTAAACCCCTAATGGTTTTTTATTTTTCTAATATTTGTAAGACTTGTAAATTTTATAGGTAGGTTTTAAAAGCAGAAACCCCTTTGTGCCTTGTTCCTTTCCCTTGTTTACACATTCCCTAACCCTCTTACCCCATTCTGTGCCTCCCATATCAAACCTACCCCTGAATTCAGTAGCAGTGTTTAGTCTTTTGTCAAGGCAAAGGTCTAGACTGTTTGGAGAACAGCATATCAGGGCCTAAACCACAGAATACGGTCAAAAATTGGGTAGCTGTGCCCTTTGTGCTCTGATGAGGCTGAAGATGATGAAGTAAGTGGTCCCAAAAAGACCCCAGACCCAATTCTCAGGGGGAGGGTCCGGGGCGGACCAGAGGAAGGGTCAAAGGGTGGACACATCTGGGATTGGATGGATAATGTTATAAAATGTAACCTCTCAGGCACGGCCTGCGCGCGTCTTATATCACCTATTGCCTTGGCAAATAAACCCTTTCTTATCTCACCCCTAATTAACTGCTGCAGAGATTTTTTTCAGCACCAAAATACACCGGCAACATGATGAAGCTAGTAATTACTACCTACCCTTTGCCATTTGGACCAGAAAAATCTATCCTGAACCTGAGAAATCTTTCTTTACTTGCTTGCTGGTGAAAGTGTCATTTTTGGAAACATACCATTTTCATCTGACAGCCTGGATTTTTATCACAGAAACTGGATACTCAAAAAGCCCTTGACAAGCTTTAAATGGAATTTAACATACCATAGAAGTTCAATATTTTGTGACTAACATTGCTGTAACAATGAATGTTTAAAAGCAAACTAAAATGTTTATTAATCTTCATTTTTGGAGATGGCAAGAGGAAAATTTGATGAGACTTAATGTAAAAGTATGAAATACTCTGCTTATTCTGAGTACCTGCCTTGCTCCTGATCTCAAACCAGATCTATGCATGACCCCAAGCCATGGGTAAGCTGGAGACAGAATCCCAGGTATATCACCTTGTTTTCCTTTGAAAACTCCAGGGTCCTTCCTCTGCACCCCTCCCATTAACATCCCCCTCTCCCCTAGTTGCTTCTGCTTCTAGGAACCTGGTATGCTCACTTGTCACTGACCACCCCTGCTTATCTGCCTTCACCAGGTCCATCACTGGTGGGTGATGCTGACCACAGAAAAGAACAAGGGTCCAAGATCCAGGCCTGGGCATCAAGGATGAGGCTTTATCACTGATTTGCTGAATAGCCATACCACTGGTCCTGAATAGGGATAGCCATCTGTCAAAAATTTGGTTGGGCAGCTACAGGTAAAAACGTTTGCCAGTACTGCAATGGAATTAAAACATAGCAAAAAGTTATCCTGGAAATGAGAGAAAACAGGATGGATGTCCATTTCTGAATCACAAGAAACAGACAGCTGATGTTCAAATCTGGTCTCGTGGGAAAGTGATATCTAGCACATGTAATATCAGCTTTTCATTGCAAGTTTGCTTAGACTTGTTGGGCAGAATGAAACTGTCCATTTTCCCAAATTCAGACAAAAGAAGTATTGTTAAATTACCACCAACACACATGAAGAGATTGCAACATGAACAGTATTTATAGTCCTTGAAACCAGAGATCAGATGAAAAATGCAATTTAAGAAATATGAATTATTATTTATATGACTCCAGAAAAGTGGATGAAACTTTCTTTTCTTTTCTTTCTGTCTTTAACAGAGTTTAAATAAAAGCCATTGAAAGTGAATTATATACTAAAATCTCAACATCCATAAGCAAGTCTTAGAGATTAAAAAATGTAATTTGTGTTTTATACTAGAACCAGTATTTGTGACTTTTATACCTCAAAGACTCTCAAAAAAATACCCCTGTCATAGTAAATTATCATTTACTTTTAACAAAAAGATTTTGTTTATTACCAAGACATTTCCCACAAGGGAAGAGCTGTAAAAATATCTCAGACCATTAACTCCTGCATAATTATAATTAATTATTGTATTACAGTAGAGTAGATATGCAAAAAGCACCTCACTGCTCCATTGTATCGGGCATTCAATTTACACACACACAAAGCACAAGAAACAGCCCTTGTCAGGCAAAGATTCTGATCTGAACAACACAGAGGAACAGAAGGTCAGAGATGAGAAATTTGTACAAAGTCACACAGAAAGTAGGTACTGGACCATCAACCTGAATCCCAGAGCAGTTCCTTTTCCATGGTGCTTGATTATATGTGTGAGATAATTTTTAAGGACCCTTTAACAGACATGAAGTATTTTTGTTATACATAGATAACTAAATGTTGGTCCATTAATATAGGCAGATGAAGTGGGCAAAAATATAAAACTCTGGATGTCTTTTCTTACATACATCTTTTGGAGCATGCATTTACCGATTTATAGGACAAGAACTGAGGCTCTAGTGAGCAAAGGAGCCATTACACTGTTATATAGTGTCTTGTTAAAGGCTGTATTATATCAGTGACTTTCAATGAGAGTTATACAGGACATTTTGAACAATTGTATTGTAAAATCAGACCCATCATAGGACACTAAGAAGCTGGTGTTCTGTTAAGAGAAACTGAATTTTCAAGGAAAGAAAAAAGCATCTATACAGAGTTCAAAGTTCTTGGATGAAGGAATTTATTCAAGGGAATCAACTAATTGTGCTATCAAAAATGTAGCACATTTCTTATACAGAAAACCAGAAATACTTATCATTTGACTTAACATTACATTGATGTAAATTCCAGAAGGACCATCTATCTCTAGAGGAAAGATGTCAGTTTTATCAGGTGGGAAATAATAAATGTCAACACAAAAAACAACAAAGCAATTATATTTAACAGTCTGCTGACACTGACTGGCAGCAGTAGTGACAGAGATACTTATTTCATAATGACCTACAGGTTCATTTTAAAAAGCATCCTTTCAAAAACTCAAGTTTTTTATCTCATCAATTTCTAGCACCAGGAATAATGAAGTTCTTGTTCCTTGTAATAGAATTGCATTGAATCCATGTTCAATGAGTCGTAGACACTGTATATTTCCCCTTGGAGAAAGGCAATCAAAGCAGTGACGTGAAAACTTCTGCTGTTACTTTCTGACCACAAAGAGCATTTTCTGTATGTATTTACAGCAGCGTTTGTGGGTCCCAGATGATTGTTAATAACCCCCTTTTCTGCCTAGTGATTCTTAACTAGTAATGGTAAGAAACATGCTACCTGCTCTGGTAAAAGACAGAGAGAGGGGTAACAAGGAAAAACATCAAAGTCAATAATATTTAGTTCGGAGAGAAAAATAAGAAGCCTGTTTCAGAAGTATTAAGCGAAGAATTATATAGCAAAATGACCCTAATTATTTTATCTTTTTCTTCTGTTTTTGGTTTTTTGGGGTTTCTTTGTTTGGTTGGTTTTGTTTTAAGAATGCCATGCTATGTTTCATGCTTTTGTGAGAAAACAAAGCACTGAAGATACAATTACTACATTTCAAAAAAGCAGATGCATATTCAATTCCCTTTTAAATATCTAGACATCTCAGAGCAGAGCTGGCTACAGGATGGACAGCAGGAAGCCACATCTCTAAGGTAATTGCTAAATTCTAAAAAGTTCAAAGGAAACGAAAAAGAACAAAATATGCAGCCCTTAAGTGAACATCTTCAAGAACCTCAACATTATTATAAAGGGTACCTACACACAAGAAAGTTGTAGAGGGACTTTACACAAGGGCATGTAGTGATAGGACAAGAGGGAAAGGCGTCAAACTGACAAAGGACAGGTTTAGATTAGATATTAGGAAGAAACTCTTCACTGCAAGGGTGATGAGACACAGAAACAGGTTGCCCAGAGAAACCGTGGATGCCCCACCCCTGGAAGTGTTCAAGGCCAGGGTGGATGGAGCTTTGAGCAATGTGGTCTAGTGAAAAGTGTCCCTGCCCCTGGCAGTGGGGTTGGAACTAGATGATTTTTACAGTCCCTTACACCCCAAACCATTCTATGATTCTATCATAATTTTCCAGAGCTTAATATCTGGTTTGTCAGACCACATACTTTGTCAATAGTTTAACAGATTATTTGTTACCTACTTTGCATTCATGTTATAGTTTCTACTGATTCAAAACTTTCTGTCTGTTCTTCCTTCCTTTTGCACTATTATTCTTTCCTGCCAGAAAATTTTGAGAAAGTTTTCCTTTTTTCAACAAAAGTATAAGATATAGAATTTTGCCTAATAATTTTATTAATTATATGTATGCATATATATTTTGCTAGATTTCAAATTATATTTTTTCCTTTAAAGGTATTACATATTTTTCCAACAGGGCTATAAAGAAAATTAATTCTGAAACAAGTTTTAGTGAAACTGTTCAAGGTTCCTAATTTGAACATACTATTTTTAAAATGGAAAATTCCAAATATATGTATTTTTTTTAAAAAAATGAGGTGTGAGCCAACTGTTAGACTGGGAATAGTTTATGAACAAAGTGGGAGAATGGTAAAAGATCAGAATTCTTCTCCTCTCTGTTTTCTTTTAAGAATAAAGGTAAGCAAGAAAATGCTGTAGCATTTTTCAACTGAGACCCTAAAATTGATGGATTTGAAAACCCCTGAGATCCATTTATCTATCTCCAAAAAGAATATCAAAATACCAGCATCAGATCTGTCATGAAGTTCAAAGTCTTTTGAGGCCTCCTATTAAGAGATATAAAGCATTATTATTCACTGACCAATTTGGAAACATATGTTATTGCTTTATTTTTTTTTTTATTTTAAGTGACTGGAGCAGGTAAGCATATGTCTACTAAAATTAATGTTTCTCATATGACTCCCTTTTTTCTTTGTCATACAGCTCTGTACTCTACCATGAAGAAAAACCTATCAAGATACAATGCCACTACATCTGACAAATGGGAACATCAGATTTTCCAAAGTTACTGCTCTTCTACATTCTAAAATTGATCTGAAAAATATTTTTTTTCTTAAAATCTGAAAGAAGATATTACAAAATACCCTAAAAAAGGCTAGATTCACTTACATTTTTACTGCTCTAGAGTAGGGTCATGTTGGTATTTACAGAAAAGAATTATTCTTTCCCATCTACACATCTATGTGTACAGACATATTTTCTCATTGTGTTGGATTATTTTATTACTTTATCCTTCTATTACCTGAAGAATAATAAAATACTTTTATTTTGAATAGATGGTACAGAGACTGGGTAAACAAGGTCATTTGCCCTAAACCACTGAAAAACACTAAAATCAAAATTGCTTCTGTGATCAGGGAACTATTGTGCTCAGAGAACAAAACAAGCTACAGAACCTGCCTTGGGGAATTTACAGAATTTTTCCTAGAGGTAAGCTTGACAGAGAATATGAGTCTCCAGAGACTCATCTTCTAGCAACAATGTCAAATGTCAGAGAGACATTTCTAGCCTTCCTGCTCCATTTCAATGGAAAACTTGTTTTGCTACTGTATTTCATTGCACTGTCACTCTGCAGACCTCCGGCACTGTTTCTTCCTTCTCCTGTACAGCATCCTCAGCCATCACCATCTCCTCCTCACCTCCTAGTACCTACCCAACACAATCAATGCATCACACAGAAGAGTTTATGTGGCTTGGCTCCCCTCAATGGCATGCCTCATTAGGCAAGTTTGTTTGCTTCATCAGAAGAAAATTACTGAAATGACACTTTTCCAGGCTTACTTACTTTTCTATATGCTATTTGACAATTTTTTATTGACTACATGGGAAAACAGGAAAACTGTCCATAGACTGCTATTTTACTGATGCCAACCTGACAGGTGTTTTTACTGACTTCTGCTGGAAGAGGCAGATACAGTACCTATCTAACTTGGAAATCTTCCTACTGTAAGAAACAGTTCTGGATTTTAATTAAAAGAGCTATTTTCTTTCTTTTAATATTGGGGAGAAAAAACGTAGACTCGTTCTTTTTAAAACACCATCTATAATCATAGGGGACAGTAGAGTAAATTTTATTGAAAAGATCAAAGGTCATATCAAACTACAAATGTTTTAAACTGTTCAATTCTAGTATTTTGTACAAGTAGTTCCACACCTCAGGCTACTGGATATTACAAGAAAGTTATCAGCATTTTTTAAGAGAGCATATTTCTTTTGATACTCTATGCTATAAATTGTATTATTTCAGAAATTAATTGCAAAGTAGTGGAAAATGCTTCACAGTTCTTTCTGTGTACCTTCTTTTCCTTGTCCTTTTTTTGGTTTATAATACTTGATTTATTTTTTTTTTCTGAAAGACCTTGATCTTAGAGAATGTAAAGCTAGACGATGCTTCCTGAAAATCAGTTTACAAGGTTTGTCTTCTTACCTCACCTTTGGAAATAGATTTTTTTTCTTTCCAACATTTTCATGATCAGTAGAAATATAAAAGATATATTCAATTCAATATTTTTCATCATATTTTGAATAATATCAATTATTCTTTAGTTGGTTGAAAAAAAGAAACTTCCAGAGCTACAGTTCTCTGCAGACATTAAGCTCCTGGATTCACAGAATATTATGTGAAATTTTATTAACTCATGATGGCTTTGAATTTCCTTCTACACTGCATGGAGTTACTGTTTTTAATAATTATTGTAATCACTACTTTTAATCCAGGGAAAAAATCTCTGAAGAAGGTTTTCCAGACCTATCTAAATCACCAGGTGATTCCCTCGTGACATGAATTTCAAGATATCATACAGAGAGTGTGTGAGAATTGTTATATGTAATTGGTTTCTGCTCCAGCTGATCCTGCAGAGGCTCCAAATGTGAAGAGTCTGAGAAGGAAGACAAGCCATTCATGTTCTTTCAAATGATTTAATGGTTAAATGGCATTATTAAAAACCACTATTTTTTTCATCTCTTCCTTTCTATGGGAAGCAATACAGATTCCCAGTGAGAGGTCTTGCATGTCAAAGTTTGTATGGCAGGAATAGGTATGCCTAGATTTCCCAAACTATGCCTTCCTTCTAAGATTTTAAACAGGATTCACATCTTCATGGCCAGGTGATATGGTTTGAAGTTGGCTCCCTACCAAGTCTCCAAATCTTACCACAAGAAGTCCCCCCCCAAACCTCAGGGAGAAGGGAAAAAAAACCAAGAGAACTGAAATGAGAGAGAGACAGCTAAAGCAATATATATATATATAAATATATTTACTTATATTACAGTTATATACAATTGAAATATATATATACAATTTCAGAAGGAAAAGGGAAAGGGAATGGGGAAGGGAAAAAAGGAACGAAACCAAAATAAAATATATATATATATCCCGATCAATAGCCCAAGATCTAGCAACTAAAAGAATTAGCAAAAGAATATCTTACTGCTCTCCTTGGGACAACGGAAAGTCACACTGGAACGATCGCCGGCAACCTCCGCCTCCCAAGGTCGGCAAGGTCTTACCAGGCCTCGCTCCCCAACACGGCAGACTCAGCAGCAGGGAACCTGCACCTCCAAGCCGCCGGAAGGAAAGAGAGCGAAGGCCTCTCCTCCTTTCTTCTTATACCCCGGCTTACATAAAAATCGTAGGGAATACCGGGTAAGTCTGGGCACCTCCTTGGTTACAAACTGGTCACCAAGGAAGGCCTAGACTAAACTACCACACCAGGTCAGTATTGTAAGACAAAAGGCTACTCCAGATAACTGAAGTTTTATGTCTCTCACCTTGGAGACAGATTTACAGAGTCCTCTAAATTTCATGATATTACTTCAGATCACTCTTACACAAAAGAACTTTTAAAAAGAAACTTTTTGCATACAACAAATATTTAAAAAATCCTTTCTTCTGTATTCAAGAAACATAAAGCTTACTCAGGTATGCTATTTTAACTTTAACTATATCTGACTCTTCAACTTGCTCTGCTATAGTTCAGGGCTCATTAACATTTCCATTATAAGCCTTGATTACTCTGGCTGAGGATATCAGTTGTTACCAGCTGCATATCAGAAAATAAAGCAGGTTTTCAGCCTTGAATATATTTTAATTCATTATTAGAAAATTTGAATGTTTGACTGGTGGAAGTACTTTATTCAAGAACAGATGCACAGATTCAGTTTCAGTGAAATGTCTAAAGGTTTGTCCTATAATAATTTCTAACTAAACAAACTTGGATTAAGGAATATTATAAGGAAAACACTCAGTGGCCCTTAACATTTATAAAAACATGAAGAAGGTTAGACTAAAGGTTTTTGTGGTGCAGGATCCTGCCTCTGACAAGGAACAAGAGAAGATGTTATTAGGGTGCTCTATACAATCCACTTCATCCTTGATGGAAACCATTGTAAACATTCAATATCAGAGATACTTAAGTAATTTTCTTGTGAAAAGACATACTTTAAAGATCCTCATAAATCCAAGCCATCGCTTTGTAAAACATGGCAAAAGCTTGAATTTATGAAGGCAAAATCGAGCTTGACAAATCTGAAAGCCTTCTATATTGAGGTAAATAGATTAGTGGATGAGGGACGAGCAGTATATGTTGTTTACCTTGAGTTTGGTAAAGGCTTTGATACTGCCTCCAGCCATTTGGAACTGTCTCCCTTAAAAATCATCATAGACAAATTGAGAAAGTATGGGTTACATAAGTGGACAATGAGGTAGATTGAAAACTTGATGAACAAGCAGCCTAGAGGGTTGTGATCACTGGTAAAAAGTGCAGTTGGAGGCAAGTCACTAGCAGGGTACCCAAGGGATTGATACTGGATCCAGTGCTGTTTAATATCTTCATTAATATCTTCATAATATGCTATGGGACATAATACACCCACTGTAAGTTTGCAGATGATACAAAAGTAGGAAGATGGTTGTGCTGCTTTTCAAAGTGACACATACAATCTGGAGAACTGAGAGGAGACATGAATCTCATGAAGTTCAACATGGGTAAAGGAAAAGTCCTGCACCTGGTGAAGAATAAGCCTATGTGCCTAGGGTTTGACCATTTGGAAAGCAGTTTTGTAGAAGACCTTGGGATCCTGGTGGAAAACTGGCCATAAGTGGCAAAAAGTGCCAACAGCCTTCTGCCTTCTGGTCTACATTAGGTAAAGCATTGTCATCAGGACAAGGGAGGTAAATCTTCCCCTCTACTCAGTCCTAGTGTGATTGTATCTGGTATGTCCCCAGCACAGGAAGTATATGCACTTACCAGGACAAGTCCAACATAAGGCCGAAAAGCTAATGAAGAGACTGGAGCATTTCTCACATGAGGAAAGGCTGAGGTAGCTGGGACTGTTCAGTTCCATGACAAAAAGAGTCAGGAGGATTTTGTAAATGTGTATAAATACCTGTGGGAGGGAAGGAAGAAGAGTAAATAAGAGGAAATAGCTTCTCATTGGTACCAACTTGCAGGCCAAGAAGCAGCTCGGACAAATGTAAACACATTTGTGAAAATACTGTACTGCCTGAACAGAAGAAAACATTTTTTTTAATCTGAGGGTGGTCAAACACTGGAAAAAGTACTAACAATCTTGGGCTCTCTATTTATTGGTTAAGATGCGCCAATATCCAGTGTCATCATGTTCAGGAGAGTACTTCATCAGCATATGGGAGCCCTAAGTCAGCCCTAACAAAGATGTGACTATCAGCTTATCCAATATTACATGAAAGATCCCACTACCATATGCAATCTTTTTGTGTGTGGTAAGCTTTCCTACGGGGTCTGTCCAGCTGGAGCAGAAACACCTATTTTGAGATTTTCATCATGTCTTTGTGACCTGAAGGCTAAATCTTCAAGAAGGTTTTTTTCGTGACACACAGGAAAGTTTTTCTGCTTGTGGAACTGGACACTGAAAAGCAGCTGCCTAGGGAAATTAGGTTCATGGGTCTTTAAAAAGGAACTAGGAACTACTTCATAGAGGTTATATTATTAATGACACCTAAGCATCTAGGTACCTAGCAAGACAAACACAGACTGAGAAACTGGATCTATACTCAGTGATGGATTGTGACCTACAGAGGTTTAGAGGCGATAATTTTTGGAAGTGTCAGAATTTGCTAAAATTAGTTTTATGATTGTATTATTTTAATATAAAGTAATTTCAGCTATTTACGAAGGTCTGGACCAGCAATTTTAATCAGGCAGCTGGCCTTTGGAGTGATTGTGAGTATTTGCCCTTAAAGTGCATTAAAGCTACATTTTGGATGAAGATTTTGTACATTTTTTTTTTTTAAGTTTTGTGTCTCAGCATGCCACCTCTTTAATATTGCAGTGCTTAAAATTTAAAACTCCCAATACAATTCCTTGCTGGTGTTTCCAAGTCAGCAAATTAGCAGCCCAACACATGTTATATAGGGAATAGCTCAGCAATAGAATCAAAGCTCCTCAACATCCTTCTTTTTTTAGTTTTATTCTGACTTACTCTGCCGAGTGTGAACCAAATGACACATTATAAACCTCAGAGGGTCTTTTGCAGCTTCTGCTCAGACTTGAGAATTCCATCTGTTCTATTAAGGATCATTAAAACCAGGAAGAATTCTAGGCAGTTTCTGTAAAACCTAAAAGCAAAAATTATTATATTATTATAATTAGTTGTTTTTTTCTTATTCAACCAGAATAGCTTTAATCAGCAACTGGCAGAGGAAAACTCCATGGGACCCAGATAGAGGAGCTCATTAAATTACATAGGGAAGATACTGCATGTTCAGCTCATGGTGAAAGGTATATGCTGCTACAGCAGTGAATTGGTTTTGGCACCAGACTATAAGCTGTTTTGTTGCAATTTTATAAAATTACATTTTAAAGAAAGAAGCTTATCCTATGAGGAGAAAAGCAAAAAGCTGTACAAATTACGTCTGAAAACTAGCAAACATACCCATGGCCCATTCAGGATCATAAATTTTAATAGAAATTTACATCTGTAGTATATGAATGTAAAAAGATTGTACTTACCTGTTCTGAATAATATGTCTCCACTTCTCCACTACCCCCAGCTATATTTTCAAATGAACTCCATACCACCTTCCAATTGCACACACTTTGCTCTTCATCTGGAAGTTGTATACACTTTTTCAAACACATTTGAACTTAATATACTTCAGGTGGTGTCACTGAATACAGTGTTGTCAACACTTTGTCATCACAAATCTGGAAGACTTAATGTTTGCAAATCTAACACAGTATTTATGCTTCCTTTTAGCATAAAGGATTTCAGCATATAGGAATCACTCCTATAAAATACATTAAGTGACTCAGTCTCACTGAAAATGATTTGCATGGCCAAGATCCTCCTTTATAATACCAATAGCCCATTAAGTCTCTGAATATGCAAGACTGATTAAGCAGGAAGCAAGGATATTATGCTGTTTATGGACATCAATTAGTTTATGTTAGACAAGTTAACAATTTAAAATTTTATTTCTTTGCCAAGCAAGCACGTAATTTCCTCCATGTTATCTTGTGAATAGCATATATCTTAATATTTTAAAAATATTTGAATCATGATTAGTATTTCAGAGCAAAAGTGGCATAATAATTCATTAGATCAGTTCAGTTACGGTCAACTCACTGGTAAAACATATGATTTCAGTATGACTTTCTTTTTATTTATTAACTTTAAAAAAGGTTGCAGTTCAGTAAATCTCTGTGGTTTTTATCATTCATGTAATTATATCCAATTCTGTGCAATAATATATCTAATTAAAATTAAATAATTTATCTTCTTCATCCTCAAGAACTGCCAAGAACAGATTTGCAAGCATGAGTGTTGTGGAGGGATCATAAATGGTTAACAATGCTTACATTTGTCTTTTGGTTATACTGATAGATGCTGACATCTTTTCCAGTGATAACGAGTTCATAAGAAGGATTTTCAGAGGTAAAAATCTCAGGTTTTTAGGAAGAGTGTAATAACAAAAACACTGTTGAATGCATTCTTGCTTTTGCTAAAATGAATAGTGAATAATCCATAATTGCTCTGGAGTTTTTCATCTATTTTATACTTACCTAAGCATCTTTATCTCAAAAAAACCCTCCAAACACGAACAATCCACCGAGAAAACTATTAGATTACTCCAGCATTCTCTAAAAGAACCACATGCAAACACTTGTTTACACCTCTATATCTAGAGAGCTGGTAGGTTTTTCATGTATGCTCCCTGTTATTACCAAATCTAAACAATGAAATAAGACATCTGGTCTTCTAGAAAAGTTAAAATTTCCTGAAAGTTTTACTGTATGAATTTTAGAATTCTAAATTTTAAAATACACAAATTTCAGAAGAATACAATGAACAAAACTGCCAGATAATTAATTTAGATTTAGATTTCCCAATTTCCTATGCAAATTCCACAGAAATTTGGAAAATGTGCAAATGGAGACTACTTGTTTATAATGAAATTAAAACTAGGTTTACGTGATAAGCTATGACTATAAATAGAGGGAAGACAGTGAGAGTCTAAAATACAAAGTATTTAAACCTATGCAGCGCACAGCTAAAAATTAAGTAGGAGCATCATAAGGGAAGCTCTTGATACAAAATTTAGAGTCAAGGTATTCAAGGAGAGCTGTAACAGAAATAAAATGACTGAACTTCACAAAATTAACTGTAAACTTGCATTTGTACCATTTACTCAGTGGATTATTCCATTCCCTCAAAGAAACTCACTCTGATTAAGTAGACAAGGGATTCTGGTAAAAAAGCAATCAAGACAGACAAGAAACTAGAAGACATACTTGATAGTTTTTCATCTCTAGTTCCTGAGATAAGGGATAACAACTTGACTGGTTGAGTTCTTCAGAGTTGATTACTCTATCTTTTATCAACTTACCTCCTTTCCTTTGGTTAGCAAATCATATGCAATCCGCTTAAACCTGGCTTGATTGTCCTTGATTGTATCCATTATTCATGGGTGTTCACTAAAAAATTAGATGAATATGTTTCAGAGATGGCTCATGGGCTTTGGGTATTTGCTGTTAGTCACATGTAGTAGGCATTCAGTCAGGTGTGATGATTTTTGCTCTATAAATGGATAACTACTCTGTTACGAAAATCACGCAATGTCACATTCCCAGAGCATCATGTTGATGACAGTTATTTGTACTAAAATGAGTTTGAATTTCAGATGCACTATCCTCCCTATCCCAGAGAATTGACTCAAGTTTAATGCAAAATGAGTATTGATAATCTCAGAAAGTAAAAAAGTACAATTACTGAGCAATAGAATAAATTACATTGTTTTTGAAAATTTGGACAGAACTTTAAAATCTTTCATTTGCTACTTTTCGAGTTTGTGACTGATGTCAGTTTTAACTTTGCATTATCTTCCTATTTAAACCATTGTGGATGTCCTTGTGTGTGTCTCTATCTCATACATTTATTAAACTAAAATAATACTTAGTAAGTATCAAAGTCGTTTAAATGACTGTGGCATGTTGTTGCCTGGAGGTGTTTGTTCATTCTTAGCCAAGGTTCAGAAATTTTACAAAGATCAAAAAATAATCCACCCAACCACAAAACCAGACATAATTTCCAAACTGGAATTGGAACTGGTCAAAAAATATTAACAATCAACTAAAAATGAATAAGCTCATTGATTTCCAAAATAGTATATAGGAGATGACCAGAACCCTAACAATCAATTAAGGTAACAGATTAGTTTTATTTAAGTTCAAAGGAAGCCATTCATCACAGATTTATCACATATCGTTTTTACTTTTTTTCTTCTTTATAAAAAATAAATATTTATTAGCTAAGAAGCAGAATATATCCTGAGTATTTTTTTAATGTCACTAAGAATAAACAGCAAATTACCAAAAGAAAGGTAGAGAAAATTCAGATTATCTAGTCTGTTGTTTTTTCCAGTAAATGCATGTTCAACACAAACATATTAATAAAAATTAGTTCTGATTCCCTAACAATTAATGAAAAAAGACTAATTTTGGTTTAATTAATTGTTTACTCTCAATTAATTCTACTGTTGTTGAAATGAGATTGATAATCTGTCTCAGTTTAAGGCGACTGGAATGTTTCACTAAGAAGGATGAGTTATGAAGGAGACCAAACTCCTCTTTCTCAGCAATTGTAAATCCAAAATTAAGAGGCTCCAATCGAGGAAGCATGGAAAAAAGAAGAAATAGCAACCCTTTATTAAAGGATATATGTATATTGGCAAAAACAGCAACAGAACACAAAACCAACTGAACAATAATCCTGTACCCGAAAGTCCCCTTCAAAAAAGGAAACAGTTTGATACTTCTCTGTCCTCTGGCGCGATTGTAATCACGGTTGGCAGGGGGCACTCTTGGATCGCTGGAGGAGCAGAGCCTGCAGTGCTCGGTGTTGGTCAGCAGGGGCACTGTTGGGCACATGGGGGCCCGGATCACGGGAGAAGCCGAAAAATGGAAATTATTTTCCCCTCCCACTGAGGAGGGGAAGGGGAAAAAAAGGAGAGAGAAAGGTGGTTTCTTTCCCACTGAGCTCACACTGACTGCAGCTGGCTGCAGACAGGACTCCCCCCTTGTTCACTGGTGAGCACAAACTCTCCTATGAAATCTCAGCAGATTCAGGCAGGAGACAGGGCAGTGCACAGGGAAGCTGAGGCTGGAGAGCAGCCAGATGACCAGGTTGAGAGCAAAACGGCCTCAAAGCTTTTCCAACACACACACCCCCCTTGCCTCTGTTAAGGCAGAAAATCCAGTGTCCCCCGTTTGTAAGGAGAGGAGGAGAAAAACTCCTCCCTCCTCCCTGCAGTTGTTTTAGAAGGGTTATTAACCAGGAATGCAGGTCTGCCAGCTAGATCTTTTGTACAGTCAACTACCCCTTCCCCCTCCTCCTTCAACCTCCTTCTCTTAAAGTGGGACAGGGGAAAGGAAAATTTCTGCTTGGATTTTTAGAACAAGTAAACCTATGACATAATCACGGCTGCTTTAGATAGAATCACATGAAAGGTAGTGGCTTCATTTTGCGAGAACACTTAATAATCTTGCAAAAAAAAAAAGAAAGCATTCTTTAAAAACAGTGTATTCCTGTAAATCTTTAATATAATAATTTAAATTTAAAGCACTTGAAAACCTTTGCTTAACTTCAGATGTATAGAAGTATTTAAGACAATTGTTAGAGTGAGGTTGTCCTTTGAAAGTCCATAATGATTAGTTTGCCAGAAAGGTGTAAATGCACCTTTTAGTGCAGTATTTCACCAATAAATGAATGTTGTTCTTATTCTATATTCATTTCCTACACACACAGACACACTTTATGCATTGTTATTATGAATATTCACACTCCTTGGAGACAATTCAAGTGATAGTTGAATTCGAAGATTTCCATGAATTTACTACATAAAATATGACAAGTTTCACTATCAGTGTTTAAAAGTAGTAACCCTCTGCTAAAATCTTGTCCTTCTGCTATAACCTGAAAGACTAATAGCAATCTGCTAGGAATGTATTTTACATTGTTTCTACCCAGGTGCAGTAGCTCCAGAATGCCCCTCTCTGCAGCCTGTTTGAGAGTGATGGGTGCTGAGCTCCCATCGCAGAGAGCCCTGGCCCCATGGCTCACACCTTAGTGGGAAATGGTGTGAGCAGGGGTTTGCCTGGGCTTCTCAGGAGCTACAGCTCTGTTAGTAATCTGCACAAGGACAGGGCATGGATTCAAGCTATGGTAAGCTGTTGTTCACAATGAGGAGAAAAAAGCATTTAGTTGTATTCTATAGGCCCTCTTGAGCAGGGAACTTTGCAAGTCCACTTTATTTACTAGTCTGGGCTCATGTTTACAAATGCAGCCCAGCTGGGGTACATGCTGTAGGTTCAGCACCTGGTCCAACCCAACTGATGTCTTTCTGGAGCGATGGCATTGCAGCAGCTGTACAGTCTAAGCCTCCAGTTTTGCAGTCACAGTGGCAAACATATCCTGTAGCCATAAATCCTGGTGTGCCATTACCACATGCACTGATTCCACTGCAGGGCCAGGGTGGTTTTGTGGTACCTTATCTTCAAGCATTCGATGATTCTATCAGAAGCCCATCTGCCTCTCACCTGAAGCGTGTCAGACCCCAAAACCTCAAAGACATCTGATATTTCTAGGACAAAATTTCTATTTTCCTGAAAGTTTTTCAATGGGCTTTATTCACGACAATTCTGCTGCAGAGATAATTTTCTACTTCTCTACTAGACCACTGATCACTGCAGTCCACAGTTCCTTATGGGGTAGCAAGAAAAGAGAATATCTGAAGGTATCATCATTTGGTGGGATGCCTTCTGCTGCCCCACTCCTACTTTTAGCCCCTTGGTGACACAGTATGCTCCTGTACTCTCAGAGCAATGGCCCTGTCCCTTCACACAGAACAGCAAGTCACAAACAAGATAAAACCAGAGCAAGATAAGGTAACTCACAGCTGATTTTGTTTCATTCTCCATTACAAATAGAGTGTCTTTAACAGTGGCTAAAAAGATAGTTTGTGGCATAATGTATTAAAAATAATGGTGTTTTTTGGTTCTCAAAGAAACAAAACATATTCAAAGATCCAGTGGTCCATATAATTAGTTCTATGGCCCTTGTTTTATGATATAGAAAACAGTATAGGATAATACTGAGATTGATAATACTGAGATTGCTTATTTGTGATGGTGGACAGCCACAGCCCACATTGACTTAATATATAATTGACAATGCTTACTCCTTCAGAAAGCCAAATATAAAGTGAATAAGCCTGTGGGGCAATGTCAGTGTTTGATTTTTCAGTCATGTTAAGGAGTGTATGCAGATCAGCTCTTCATCAATTAACTAAACTGAAATGTTTACTGTGGAAAAGCTTAATTGTACAATAAAGAAATTATTTTGTCACACTGAGTTGTAAAGCAAATTAGCAGCAGACACTGAATAGTATAAAGCATAACACAACTCTAACAAACAATATTTGATTAAAGTTGTTAAAACCTCACATATTGATTCAATTGAATGCCTGTTGGACATCCATAACTTTAAGGAAGGAAAAAAGCTACAAGAAAATTGTTCAGCACACATGCAAAACTTTACAAAGTCCTGATCTAAAACTATAATTGCCATTCAAATCAGAATTCTTTCCAAGTGGGAATGCAAACTCATACAGTTTACATACGGAAGCTGGTCTGAATCAAATGGTCATCATTTGACCATATCCAGTCAAATTTTGAATATATCCAAGTATATGCCAGTGTCTCCTTGTTACAACCCGCCCCAGAAGGCGAGGGTAACCCAGGTTCTTGTTAATAGATCCGTTGGGGCAGATTAGAGTGAAACTACACTGAATTATATGACATACATAGATATAGATATAGATGATATAGATATAGATGATATAGATATAGATATAGATATAGATATAGATATAGATATAGATATAGATATAGATATAGATATAGATATAGATATAGATATAGATATAGATATAGATATAGATATAGATATAGATATAGATATAGATAGGGTTTATTGTAGAACAATTTGGTTGCAATGGAAAGCAGGTATGTAACCATTTTGTTTATTATTATCTATTGTAATATGGCAATATGAAAGCCTAAAAATGTCACTTAAGAAAATGTATAAGGGAAAAGAAAGGAAAAAAAGAAAGAAAGGATATATGTATTAAGATACACAATCATCACCCATGGATCTACAATGAGACTTGATTGTTGCCTTTGGTCAAAGTGATAATTGAAGTCTTGATCCATCAGGGGTGGAGGGAAAAGCCCATGAAACACAATTTAATATACACTGAGGCTCGGTGGGAATGCCCGGGTACCTCCCCTGGTGGGGGAAGCTTTCAGTCCTCTGGTGGAAGGTCTCCGAAATAAGTCAGGGGAGGCACTGGAGGTCTTCGGTGGTTTATGACCCCTCCTAAGACATGATAGCTGCCTCCCATGTCAGCACAGTTGAGCCAGTTGTGCCCCATTAGACCTTCCTCATCACCAGATGTGAAGGTGAAGAGGATGGCTGTCCATGCATGTACAATTTCAGGTTTGTATCATAACATTAAGAACTGTGTCACCATCACAGTGGCATATCACCATGCTTTGTCCATGCTACGTATGCACCAAGTTGTATAACTAGAACTGACGTTACTTTTCACTAGAAAACTCACTGATAAATTCTTTGTGAATATGGTAATGTCAGTGTGTCATAACATCTTTCATATAGAGTGAACCTTCTTAAAATTATAGAAAACGCTGTTACATGAGAGGTTTTTTTTGTACCTATATTACATACCCACTGATTTCATTGACATCTTCATCAATTCTACTAATTAGCTTGTTTTTATATATATTGACTCTTTTCATTGACTTTAGCAGAATTCTACAAACTCATTTAGTGTCTTAATAGACCATATATTCAATAGCGCAGTAATTTATTCAACCCGTAAGGCATTGTTCCTTGACTTTATTGCCCATTATGTACTCCACATAACAAATTCTCTTTACTTGTAACAAACACTAATCAAATGACAAA
The DNA here is from genome assembly GCF_025592945.1 of Manacus candei. Taxonomy (NCBI): domain Eukaryota; kingdom Metazoa; phylum Chordata; class Aves; order Passeriformes; family Pipridae; genus Manacus; species Manacus candei. Next base: position 9,223,229 of record NW_026138059.1, on the reverse strand, counting down.
GGCATTCTGGCAGTCTGCTTCAAATATTAAAGATTTATGTTAACAAGATTAACATAACATAACAAGATTTTATAATCCTTGTTCACATGGTATTTAGACATTGTGTAGATTAATGCAATCTCACTCCTACAGCTGTAGATCTCACAGTTCCTTCACAGTCAACTTTATTTCCCTTTGGTTTTAACTAATTGAAGATAACTACTCTACATAACTGGTCATGGTATCAGCTGTAAAAACTCCTCTAGTCAGAAAAGAGGACAGTCTTTGACTGTCAGGGAGATTAGCTCAGTTGGTCAGAGCATGGTGCCAATAAGCACAAGGTCATGGATTTGATCCCTGTATTGGCCTTTCGCTTAAGAGCTGGACTCAATGATCCTTGCGTGATTCGGCTGAATGATGCAACTGGTAGATATGAACTCACAACTTTATGATAATAAAATGTGCTGTCAAAGTTGAAATGTGCTGTCAGAACAAAACACGGAACAAAGAAGTAGTTTCCCGAATTTACTGCAACACTTATTCGTTGCCCACATCTAATAAAAGAAAATGTTACCATAGTGTTACTTATTAATATAGCAAAGCAGAAATAGGAAAGATCAACTTCCTTTCACTTGCCACAGCCTAAAAGAATATACATGAACCTTTGTCATAGTTACCTTAAAGAATGATCTCCCATGTAGGTCGAGTAGTGTTTATTATCATCAATATTAGAGGGTACACCATATTTTTTTTAGTACTGCCTTGTTTTATAATTCTACTGTTACCTCTTGTTGGAAGGCCTTTTTTTTCAGATTAAAGAACATGTAAATACTTTTGTATGGAAATATTTTGTCCACAGATTGGATTTTGAACTGAGCATCTTAACACTACTCTCTCTCCCCTCCCACTTTTTCCAAATTCCTTCTTCCACGTGTTTTGAATACTTTCTAATTTTTTCAAAATCTCTTCAACTTTAGACTTCAGAACTGGATGAAAAAACAAATGCATTGATGTAATTGAAAAAGGCAATATTAATTATTTCTTCCTGGTGTTCTCCTGGCTTCCTAAAGCTCCTGTTCACTCTAGCAACATAAAGAGATTCCCTGTTCAACTGGTAATCTATTATTACCTCTCAGTGTTCCCTTTGCATTGGAACAACATATCAGCCTTCATTCATTCAAGTCTATTCTGTTTCTGGAACATTCATCTATGGACTGCTGTACTGCAGTGGAATGCAGACTAAACTGGATTCGATATGTGAGGTGTACCTGTTTATAACGTATTTATATGCTGCTTCTCTCTAAAGGGTTTATTTATTTATACTCTGTAATTTTCTCCATATTTGAAGTAACATTGTAAAAGTAATTGTCTTTTACAAGCTAAACTGTCATGTTATTGTTCCAGAATCTGTGAATTCTGATTTCTGTTCTGCCGCACACTAACATGAGACAGTATGAAGGTATCTTGTCTTCAAGGCACAGACATCTTTGCATTTGTTCATAGTTTTTTCAGTTTTCCATAAAAGTCAGGTATTTCCTAGAACCCTGCCCAGTTCCAAGAATGGATCTATTAACTTGATAACTATCGAACTTCATTGTTAATTAGTAGTCTTGCTAATGAAAGAACAAATAACGTTGAGATGTGAATTGTTGTCTTAAATTAAATGTTTTAAAAGCAAAATAGACAATTCTGCTGAGATGAGGGATGAAGGGAATGCAGAAACTCTAGAAAAAACTAGCAATTATTGGATACTTATTATTTTATTCCCTAGTCCAGTAAGATCCTTCTGGGGCATAAAATTGACCATTACTGAAATCTCTTGTCATTGCAAGCTCCTAATCTGCTAAACCCATCTCTGTTATTTAGGTGTGACCTTCTTCCTGTTTTCCTCTTACCTGCTGTATTGTTTTTAAATGCTGTATCTTCAAAAACTAACTTCTTCACAGTATTTCATTGCCTCCACCCAACTACCCTTATTCATTTTGCCCAAGAACCTTCCTGCACTCTTAGCACTAATGACTTGTACTTGTCAGTTCTTCTCTACATAGTTCTTCCTTTCCTCTTATTCCCAATATAATGAAGGTAATAGAGCAGGAATATGCTCAGAGGTGTTCAGTGTTCTGACAAAAAACAGGTCCACCATATTTTTCAGGGGTTTAGGGTAGTAATGCAAGAGCCTCAGTTGGTATCTCCAGCTGCAGAAATTCTTCCCCCAGCAACTTACCCCTTGTTGCCTGAATTGTTCTGAGATAGACTTGTTGGGTGAAATAAACAGGAACAATATTCTCCACTTTCTTAATTATTTTCTTCGTGGTTGTAGGCCTAAGAAATATTGGGAAGTAAGCAGATGATGAAGAAGGGGTGGTCAACCTCCAGGTGCTGAAGGGCACCCTTCCTTCTCCCAGTTCTTCAGTGTCTCCCCAAGCTACAGTGGATAGAGGAGAGGATGGCAGAGGCAATGGCAGGATCAATTGCAATCATGGGGTGGGTCAGACACACCTTCCCTTCTGTGACCAACTGGGCATTTCCTGCTATGGCTTCAATTTTAATTTTGACACCAGACATTCTTCCTTTCTGCTGTTAAACTATGGGATTATACACTTTATCATTAGTACTGTAAAGCTCACTGCATGCTTAATGTTCTGGTTTGTCCTAATGGAGGAGGTGGTAGCACTGAATCACTGGAAAGATTAATCGTAGTAAATTTGCCTTTAGTGTCCCAAAAGAGACATGAATAGCAACTGCAGGTTACTTACTCTGACAAAATCTTAATCCACCTGCCTTCGTGGTTTCCAGAAATATTTGCTGGTCTTAAAGCAGTTTATACTGCTTATCCTAGGCAATACTTCTTTTCATTAATTAACTGCTCTCCTTTATGTCCCTTATGTGTTCTTTACAGCATGCTTGTGTGATGTCTCCCATCTAAGGCAGACATAATTACATTGAGATATGAAACATTTACTATTGTGCAGCAAGAGAGGCTCGTGTATCAAGGATACCATTTCTGTCTAACCTTATCCTTAATTCTGCTTAGGTTCTATAGATAGTTGAACCAGATAAAAATGTTAAGTGACATGCTGAATTTCAGTAGCATATATTACATTTTGTTTCTTTTTGTCACCAACCTCACAGTTTCATAAACAAACTCACCTGTTACACAGTGTTAGCTGAATTGGTAATCAGGGTGCTAGAAATACCAAAGGAAGAGCAATACCATTTTAATTGCACAGCCTGCTCTGGCTGTAACAGGGGAATGTCTGTTTAAGACAGTGCTTATCACACCATATCACATTTTAATTAAAAAAAAGTTACTTGAAGCCATCTATTAACAGTCACGTCAACAAGCTTTTTAGAAACAAAAAATTTCAATTTCTGAACATCTCTGAAAAAGGCAGAAAGTACCAAGGATGCAAAAACAACACAGGCCTTACTATCTTGTGTAATATCTGTCTCTTGTATCCATATTCACGTTTGGTCCTTAACTGCAAGCTTTTCTGGGCAGTCCTTTTTGGTACACATTCACTGCTTAATAGAGGATATATATATTATCAGTGACATTTTACTGAAATCTCTTTAAAAGAACCTGTGACTTCGTACAGTGTCTCTGAGCAAACCATAGAAGGTAGATATTGCTTCTTTGAAGGGGTGAAATTTTAAGTCCTTTCAGTTTGGACTAGACATCTATGAGTAATGTTCAGTGGCCCCACACTTTTCTCCAATGTGCCTTTGACAGAAACTTTGCTTTTGTAACTACAGTGTCATGACCAGAAGTGAATTGCAGTAATATATGAAAGCTTCCCAGAGAAATACTTACTGTTTCCCTGATAATTTTGCCCAAGCCAAACACAGAGGAAATGCCTCTCATGAAAGATATGTCACTGCTGTTCTTGCTGTCCATATTCTCCTTTTCCTTTTCCACTTTTGTTTATTTTTTTCTATTTATTTCACCTGATTCTTAATCTCACTCATTATTTAAGGTAGTTGTGCATTAGAGAGCCCTTCTTAGCACCACTTGGCTGTAGGAGAGCTCGGAGAACGTGGAAAGCAAGTGCCCGGGGGCAAAGACGTACACATGGATCAGCAAAGGGAAGAGAGGTGAGACTGCCTCCCCAGGCCCTCTTGTAGAACATGTATTTCAGATGTTGAACTATTGCAAAATCTATCTGGTAGATCTCCCATTAATCTTATATTAACTGCAGGCAGCAACTGCAATTATCATGGAAGTGATGAGAAAGATGTTATAACCACTTAGTTTGTCTTCAGTTGTTGTCTGTGCAGGGTGAGGCTTTGAAAATTCCTGCTCATTAGCAGTATTGAAACTAAAGACATTGTTCATCTTTCACCATAGCTCAAAACTCAATTAAAATAAAATAACAGCTAAGATTTGGTTATTACAGACAATTTTTAATCCTATCTTCAGAAAAAAATCCTTTTAAATTCTCACATTAGCAATGAATTTAATTTTGATGTCTGCATTGCCTTTTTCAATAGCAGCTGATTTTTTTTTTCTTTAAAAGAGTGGTGAAAAGAAACGTCATGAACCCCATCAAAATAAGTCCACAGAGATATCTTCCTGCACACACTTCTTCATTTACTTTTACCTTCATTATTCTATTGATGATAAAATACTACTGGATTTGAAATTACACTGGACATTGCTAAAATTCATATGATGAATATTACAGTTGCACTAAATAGAAAATATTTATATATTTTTATCCATTTTCCTCACATTTGCAGTGTTACTGTGTATGATGTGTCAGCTGGACTATATGTTAGTACATATTATCTATTTGTTATGAAAACAGTACAAAATTCTTTTGAACAGGACTAGAAATGTAACATTTCTGTGTTTCTGCATGATGAGAATATATTTTTGAAAATGCAACACTCTATTTGTTTTTAAAAGTTAAAGGTAATAGTATTCCTATCTTTCTCTGAAAGTATTCATGTTGTACTGTCAGGAAAGATTACTGTCCAGAACTGAGCAGTTGTGTGACTATTAAAGTGTTGGTGCTGATCTTCAACAACAGACGACTGGTCTGAAGGTAGTGAGGTATCTCAGTTGATTGTTCACAGTCAGTTACAGACTGATTTCCTCATTCTCTCTTTCCCCCCTTCCCACTACTGCACCTGACTAGTCTTTTTGGTGGAGAGTTGTCCTGGGGTAAAGAGAGTTTTCCCCTGGAGTTGGAAAGGGGTCAACTCCGGAGGGGTGGTGTTCTTGATGTGGAGCCAATCAGAGCTACATTTTGCTACTGTGAAAATCAACATATTGCAACAGGTCAGAAAAGAAAGAAGATGAGGTAGCTGGAAGAGAAGTAGCCATGTTGTGAAGCCATGAGGAGAGAGGGGCCAGGAGCCCTGCTGGGGGCCAAGGCCCCTCAGCCTCAGCTGGGGGCTGCAGGAACTCAGAACAGTGTTAAACTGGGCCAAGTACTGTCGCTAAGAGCTGGGGGAAGTTTCCTTGCTGTGAGTGGACAGCCAGAGACACTGAAAGCGGTGGAGGAGCAGCACTAAACAGAGAACTATGGCTGAGAGCCAAAAAAGATAACAAGCAGCAGAGATGGCACGGAACCAAGCTGAGAGATGCAGAGCTGTTTGACGGAGAGAGAGGACCAAGCTCAGTGGAGGCTGTTTGGGGGTGAAGACTTGGCTGTACTTTCCCCAAACCTTTGGAGACCCCTCTTGGAAGGAGGGAGGGGACTTCCACTTGAAGTGGACTTCCAGTGGACTTCCACCTGAAATGCAGCAGCACCGGAGAGGGGAGCTGAGAAGCTCAGAAATGTCCTGGAGCTGGACTGGGATGACCAGGAGGAATGCGGGGGGCATGGGGGGAAGAGGCTTTCCTTTCCCCCCTTCGCCATACTGGCAGTTTGAGATGGAGCAAAGGAGCTCTGGTAGAACGCCTGGGGCAAAGACTGAACTCAGAGCTGCCCTAAACATTCTGACACAGGAGAAGCTTGAATCCCCTGAGGAAAGGACTTTCACAGGATGGCCTGCATTCTGTGATATGACCGTGGTGAAGCGAGTTTTTGTCTCTGCTGGCAGTCCACAGGCGAGACCTTTGGTTGGAGCTGAAGGGCTGAGACAGGTGAGAGAAAAACCCCTACATTGTAATGAAGAGAGAGAGATATATTTTCCAGCTACAATGGAGTGAACCTGCTGCTTGGAAGACAAAAGATTGTGCTGCCCTGAAAGTGATTTTCTTCTTTCCTTCTGAACTTTTATTGGAGGGAAAGGAGGGACTTGATCTAATGTAAATATATTGCTTTACCATAGGAGAGATAGTTAGAATAGTTATATATAATGTATTATAGTATTTATTTGTGTAAGTAATAAACTGTAATATAATTCCCTTCCCCCCATAATGAGTTGTGTTATGTCTGGAAAACCCTCTCACACTGAAACAAATTGTGGGAGGGGGGCTTGGACTTGGAAATTGGATTTTTGAGGGTCTCAAACTACGACATAAAAAAAGACAGAGATTCTGGAGATGGAGCATTTAAAGTTTTGCTTTAAACATGTTTTGTCATTCCTCTTTCTTCTTCAAGCTTATTTTTCCTTGAAAAAATAGAAACAGCTGAATTTTCTTAGATTTTTTTCACTCAGAAAAAAAACTATTATAAAAATAAAAGAACATTATTAATTCATTCAAAGCCTGATATAAAATAAATAAATTGGTTTAATCATTTTAGAAAAAAATATATTCCATATAGTATGTCATGTTTGAAAGAGTACATCATGAAAGTTATTTTAGTATATTAGCATGCAAGCATAGTGCATCTCTTGTATCAAATTAAATTAGCACCTTCTCTGGCAATGAAGTTCAGAATTAAAATATTTTAATGTATTCACTATGTGGCTTGAAATCATTCATAGAATCTAAATTACTTTAAAAGCTCATAAAAATGAATAATCAGGGGTTTTCTGCATTAGGTTTGTTTTACATTTGTCTTTAAAGATAGTGATAGAAAATTAATCATCTAGCAATGTATCAGCCATGTTATATTACAGCCATATTAGTAGAAAATATAATTTAAAAGAAATTTTAATACTTCTAAATCAAATATTTTTCAATTACAAAGGACAGATAGCATGTCTGATACCTTTCCAAAACAAGCTAGACTACTTATTTAAATGGAATTCTTCGCTTGAAAACTGTAAGAAGAGATTTGAGATTAAATTCCAAAGAATTATTTTCAATACAATTTTCTATATTTCCACACTTGTTAAAGTGTTCTGATTGGAGAAAAAACACTTGTAAAGTTTTTAAAAACTATTTGAAAAGTTTGGAGCAGTAAAAATTAGTTCCACACAAGATGTCTCTCAGGTATTGTGTATATGTTTCAATCAAACTATGAAATTACACATTATTTGAAATTACTAAAATATCACTGATTTCATTAATAGATGAATATTGTACATAGACTTAATTATTCAGAATACTTGGAATTCTTAATATAAAACAATACATGAAAATATCTTTCCTAATGAGTCTCTGCATTTGCTCCTAAACAACAGATTAATATATATCACTTTATGGAACTGTTACTTAGGTTTACATTTAAGATTGTTCCATGATGCTGTCACAAGCAATAATTTGCTTCTCAGACTGATCAGTTTTCCAAAGATGGGAACAGTTTTATATACATTTGGGGTGAAGGTATCTCCAAGAACATAGGCTCTATATGCTAAGATTACCATTTCATCTTAGAACCTTACACATGAAAAAAACCTGACCAAACTAGATGCATTCAGTTGGCTCCATCACTAATATTTATTCAGGCCAGGCATAGGCCAGTATCTGTAAAGGACTGGGACAGAGGACTGTCCTGACGTAGAATCACACAAATGTTGGTCACTAACAGGCAAGTGCTGATGGGAGGAACACACTTTCCTCAGCTCTGCACATGGATGCAGGGTTTCCCTCACTCCTCCCAGGCTTTGTAAGCTAGAGAGAGCCACGGAAAGAATGGATTTGTGGAAAAAGTGGTGTGAAAATCTTCACTATCCCAGTTAAATCTAACTCCACTGAAAAGCTGGTAGCTGAATGGAAAATGAATAAATGAGGTGTTTTCTCAAAGTGCCACAGTAAGTCAAGAGAACAGCCACTAGAACCCCATAACCCTGCACCTAAATCTAGAGCTTAATAACAAAGTTTGATCTTTACTCTTAAAGATACTTTCCTCCTTTGCAGTAAAAATTCCTTAAATAAAAGACTAGGAGATTCATATTTAATTTACTGAGAATCTCTTTCTCAGAGAAATAAAGCATGCAATTTGGAAAGTCAATATTTACTAAAAGTATTCACCATGTAGTCACACCTAAAATGACACAGCTCTTTGAGTTTCATTTTCTACCTATAATAAAACATAGATGTCATCAGAAAATTCAAGTAGTTTGCAGAAGAAATATTTTTATATCTTGCAACATTACAAGCTAGTGTCTGCCAGTAATCTTTAGTGGTATCCACGGTATTCTAAGTTGATTTTATTGCTCTGCATATGTTTGTATTCAAATGCAAACCCAACTACTATTTTAAACCTCTGAATCATCCTTTCCATTCCATAAATTCTCAAGAAAACAAAACAAAAAGAAAACATGCTTATTTCTGCTTTATTATGTTGTTTCTGCAAACATGAAATGAGAAATCATGGAAAATTATTTTACCATCTATTCAGCAAATTCTTAGACTTTAAGAATTTAGATAACCTGGACAACTATCCAGAATCTGAGGTGCTCATAATAGCTGATCTTCAGGGGCCTACATCATTATTGAAAGTTTTTATGCTTTTTTTCTCTTTGAAATTTGTATGACTACTCATGTTTCATTGTATACTGTATTTTCATTGCATTTGAACATGAAACAAATTATTCTGTCATAAAATTCTATAACATTTTTCTCAGTTATTCTAAAGTAACCGTGTGCTGTAGAACACAGACAGTTGGTCTCTGTGGTACGCAGCTCTAAGATAACTTCAGGCCTTTGGTCTGACCTCAGGTACAGATAAATCTGGAATGACTCCATGGAGCTACTCTGATTTTACTAATGTAAAAACTATTGGGAGCAGAACTACATTCATCCAGGTAAAACATTTTTTCTGTTCATTTACAGAAGCTTAACATAATTTCACTCATCAGGTATTAGCTCCTTGTGTTTGTAACTGTAGTTGTAGAGGGTGAAAAATAGCACAGGACCTTCCCTATCAACATTTCTATTCCAATAAAATAGAATTTCTCAATATATTATGAAATCGAATACTATCACTTGCACTGTGCAAGCACAGGTCAGTAAGAGCTAAAACATAAGTGTGCTAACACCCTTTCTGTCAAAATCCGAAACACTGCCCTATACAAGCTACTGTGAAGAAAATTAACTCTATCCCAGACAGAAAGAAAAACAATACATGGGGAAATGTTACTATATCCTTATATACTCCTCCCCAGATATTTGCAACTGGCCACTGTAAAAGTTTTTATAGATGGATGCCTGTATGCCTTAGCATTGCCATTTTTATAACACCATGTCTCCTCATGGCTTTAAACTTTTATTACCAATACTTTTTGAAGAACAAAAGAATCCTTTAAATTAATACTCAACAGAGGGTATCCATTTTTCATATGGGCAACATCATGAACCTGTGCCGGGATCTGCCAACAAACCTGGAGTATAGCATACTGTTTTCACACCCCTTTTATTATTCACACACAGATTTTCAGAATATGGCAGGTTGTAACATTCTTATAGTTTGCAGAGACCATGTGCACCTTACATACAAAGTTCTTTGCTTTACTGCATCCCTTACTTCATATTAAAAAAATTGAAAGTCTAGTAAAATCCATAAAAATGTTAAAGCAGCCCTACATAAAGTTATGTATCTTCTGAGATTTTATCCTGGCATATGGATGTAGATGATGACACAGTATTTTGGAAATAACCATGTCTGAAACTGTATATGAGGGAGTTTATTTCTTCTTATAGAAATGTTTTGTAGAAATGTTAATACTTGCTACAGGGTTCAGATTACTTTTTACATTTTATGAGTTAGAATTGTTTATGAAAAGCAAAAGAAAAAATTTAATGCTGACTTTAATACTGAAGTTGCCATAACAGGTACCCTATAAAGAAAAAAAAATTGTCTCAAACCTGTTGTAGCAAAGCATTTGGACATATGTTTGATACTACTAAAGACATATGTAAGAACTGTACAGTTTCAGAAATATATTAAAAAAGTATGAAGTACAACTCTGGCAAATATTTTTTCAGCCTATCCATATCTATTTGAAACTTTTCATTATCTTATTTAATAACACATTCCATACCATTATATCAGTGGTGTCATACTGCAACACAAATGAATCAAGGGCTGCTTTCTCAGTAAGCATAATACAAGAGATATATGTCTGATTATACTGTGCAAGCTGCTCTGGTTTCTCTGAGAGTGAGGCAGTTGAAGCCATCAAACCATCTTTTGCTTCTGTACTTGTAGCAATTTTTCTTTGGCAAGCCCAGGTTGAATTTTAGGACACTATTCCACAACCAAGAGTACATTTTTCATGCTTCATTTTAAAGGAGAAAAATTTTTTTTTTAAAAACTCAAAACTAACCAACCAATCAACCAACTAAGCAAACAAAAACTGGGAAAGGACAGTGAAAAAGAGATACTTAAAGAATTACAGAGTAATTTTTTTCTGTATCTGAACCTATTTACTCCTTTTAAGCAGGCTAATCTACATTTTCCTAATTTATTTCTAGTAAGAAGATACTGTTGCCTGTTCAATTTTGAATGCTTCTTCTATACACTTATAGCAAAACCATGGGCTTACTATCTTTCAAAAGAATAAGTTGAATAGCATTGTACACAAAATGAGATGCAGTTCTAATTCAATAAATCATTCATTCAAAGGACCCAGGATTATACTACATTGTGCTGAACTGTCTTTATGCATATGCATTTTATTCTGATCCTGGCAAATAAAATCTATATATGAATGCTATCAAATAAAAAACTTGCAATTTTACAATTCTTATTTTTGCAAAATTTCATTAGAATCTCTTAGGTATATAATCCTTGTTAACATTTTGTCTACAAGATTTTTAATTTAACTGTTATTTCAGATGTAAACATTTATCAAACTTAAATTAGTGAAGGCTTTGAAGGACAGTGACAATTAAAACATAATGTGTATATAAAAAGAAAACAAAAAACTTACCAATTGCAAAGTCATCTATTTTATATCTGACACTATTTCTATTATTATCTATGCTGTGTCTAATACCTCTGTTCTTGGCTACATCAAGAAATACGATTCCTGTCTTTGTTTGTGCTCTATCCTTATTTTCCTCTGAAAAGACATAAATAAAGCACCAGTTCAGCAAATCTGCTGTTCTTTTATCCTTTCTATCCCTTTTCAGCCACAATTTCAGTGCAGCAATTTTCTCTTTTATCTTCAGTCTCCTGTAAATATATTTGAAGAATAATTTACTATTAGCTGAAAAGCACTCTGCAATTCAATGATTATTGTATTTTGGTGTCCATGACTCTCTTTTTAGTATTTTTCTGATTGGTTTTATGTCTAGTTAGCAGACAGCTCGTACTTTGAAAACCTTACATTAATATTTTACTCTGAGGTCAAAAAGCTCTGCTAACCTGGATTCAGGATTTGAACATGAGTCTTTCAACCTATACCTCTCAGGAGGGAATACAGCAGTGTTATTGTTAAAGAGAAAAAAAATCATATACCATGAAAATTTTTAAAGTATGTAAGCATTCATATAGCTCTTGTCATGTCAGTATTTAGCTGCTCCCCAAGTCTTTAAACAGACCAATATATCTCACTGCATTTCTCCCCTTGTATTCCCTATGAAGGAGACACAGCTGGATTGCCATGACAGGAAGTTACAAAGGGAAAACAAGTAAAAGAAACAAATGTTGGTTTTATTATGGGATTTTAAAATTTAAATGATTTTTGTCTGCTGCATCAGTGAGCATCAATGAGAGCTTGGTCCTCAGAAGCTCATAAGCCTTCTAGGACTGGCTGACCTCTCCACCTGTGCCAACAACTGCAGCTGAATGGAAAGAGAAGTGATCTCCAAAGTTGTGAGGGACTGGTCCATGAAAAGAATCTTTGAACTGCATTTTACAGACATATGCTCTTCCTTCTTAGTTACTTTTATTCCATTTCTGGAAGCAGCGCTATTTTTTGATCCAGCAATTGAAGAATGGCTCTGAGGTATCATCCTAGGTAGTCCAGCAATTCACATTCGAAGGAAAAACAAACAAAAAAATAAAACTCCAAACCCAAAACCCAAACATAACAAACACCAAACTTGCCAACTGTGTCAACTTTTGAATGACTACTTAAGGATCGTCAGATGTACCAGTTAAAGATATCTTAGAAAAGACTTCTTGTGCTATAATCTTTGAATGTGAAGGTTTGAGAATTTAAAAATTACAGTTGAAATAGTTGCAATACAAAAAGTAGTCTTTTTTTATCATGATAAACTTTCCTCAGATGCCACAGTCACAACAATTTTAAAAGTTTTTGCCTAAAGGTTTGGGATATTTAAACTCCATTCTCTGTGTTGGATTGATCAAATACAGAATGATCTAATTCACTAATATTATACTGAAGAAACATCCTACTGTTATATACTAGTTCATATTAGTTGTTATTTATGACTACTTATTTATTCATGAAAATATTCATAAATCTTTAAAGCATTACAACATTAGGCATAAACAAGGGTGTTTCAAAAATACACTCTAGCTATGTTTTTCCCTTCACTACTTGCCATTTATTATTCTATATTTTTTAAAAAGTTTCAGTCATCTAATTAAAGAAAAATACATAATTTGATTTTTGAGAAGTATCACATTCACTGAGTAGTCAATATAAATAGTTCATAAAGAATAGATAGCTAGAAAATTTTTGAGAAGTCATTCATTTTGTCTGTTTGAATAATGCATACATTACACAGAAACAGAGAGAAATTTTGCATAATCCTTATAAACAGGAATAAAAAACACAGACTCAAATACAGCCAAGAACAGATTTCCAGAGAATAATTTAACCAACAGCACTAATGACACTTGAAGAATTGTAGCATACAGTAACTCAGTGGTGTTCCCCTCAGTGTTTCATTTGTCTGGTCAAACACTATGAAAACTCATAAGCATATGCACATATATGTATATATAAATTCAGAGTATATTCATGACATATATATATATATAGTGTTTATTATCTATTTTCATTTCATAAGTAATTTTTCTTTTTGTCTACTCACATCTTCACAGACTTTCTACATAAGAGCCTACAAAGCTCAGGTTACAAATTATTGATCACAAAGAACTCCAATAATAAAGTTCTTTAATATATGTGAGCATATTTTTATACCTATATATTACAGACATTGTAAGTCAGCAATAAGGGCAGACAGAATGCTGTAAACTTTTAATGATGACGATGAGCAGGAGGTGAGATACTTGTAAGCTAAGCTGAGTTACTTTCAGAGCTATACAGTAAGGTATATGTCCCTTTGTCTAGCCCAGCTATTCATTTTTCTTCCACCATTCTTGGTTACTTTCCTTTATTTCCATAAATGCTTCTAAAATAGCCCCTTCCTATGAAAACTGTTTAAGAACTGTAAAAAACCCAAACAACTGCAACCTATGGAAAAAGCCAAAGCTGTCTATTCAAAGGCCATCTGACTACCTTGAAAGGCTTTCTTCAATTGCTTTGAATTATTATGAATCTTCTAATTTTTCCAGGAATATATAGATTTCTAGAGTGATAACTAAATTAAATAAATAATTTTAAAATTTCTATAGTAGGACTTTTTTTGTATTATTAACTTCTACTTAGCTTTGCCTGTTATTTCAACTCAAATAGTGATATATCAGTGTTCACCATTCTACTGCACTGAATATGCCATTTCCTGTTTTATTTTCCCCATCCCTTCAGTAAATTCTGAAATATGGTACTTCAAACCCCTGATGAATTTCCACTTCAGTGTCCCTAATATTAATCTCATACAGTGCTTATATTTGAAAACATGAAAAAAAGATGAAAGAGAAAAAGACATTAGAATTCTTTTTAATATATTATGCTATGCCATACCAGCATAAAGCTTATAGTTTTACTGCTGTCTTTAGTGATGAAACAGAATCAAGTCTTCAGCTCTCCTTGTTTCCACAGTTATCTCCCTTAGGGATTTTGTTCAATTTTATTTTTAAAAATGTTAAGCTTTCATTAATGATTTTTCAATTTCTAACCTGTCTTTGTCAGCTGCAGTAGCAATATCAACTCTTACAGAATCCCTGGTTAAGACAAGCCAAAGGTTGGGCTTCTGTTGGTTTGCTGTTATGTGACCTCAATTCAGCAAAATACTTAAATATAATCACTAACTTCCTGTATACACACAGACATATTGACTGACTGAGACTAAATTCATGTCTGAAATCAGAGACCTACACAAATTCCAGCATGAAATTATGTTTGTATGTGAAAAAATCTTCTAGACAAGAGCAGTATATTTCAAAGAAAAATGGAAGTTTGAAGAATGCCACTCTCCTTTTCTTTTTATTTCTTTGGGAAAATCTTCACAGCAAAGGCACAAACTTTGCCCGTTGCTGTGTGAAACTCTGTGGTAGAATCAAAGTTTGCAACTGCTTATGCTTTTATAGATACTCTGTTCTTGACATACACAAGTCATTTTTTACTTGAATCACTACAGAAAATGATAGAATTGGCTTGTTTATTCCTACGTGAATAGAATGGAAACTTTTGAGAAACTCATAAAGTGTTCTCTCTTTGGGCAATTTATGGCAAGTAAAATTAATAGCTGGTATGAAGAAATTGTTTTCCTCTCATGTGTTGGTGTTACTTAAAGAATATATGATAAGGCTTCACTGCTTGTTGTTTTTATTATTCATATTGCGCTAGTACTATGCAAGTTCTACCAGAATAAAGGCCCTGCTATACAAGAGTGTATTCTAGACCCATGCTGCACTTACATCCCTTAAAGAGCCAGAAAAACAAAACACAGATATCCACCTCCTTGAGTCAGTAGATGGGAAAGCACTGACCTTTGCAGGCAGTTTGCATCTTCAAAGGAGGATCAATTGCCTCTGGCATTATCATTAAGTTTCCAGGTGAGAGAAGATTCCTGAGGCTCTATGCTTAAGTTACTTCAGTCACACAGACTCTCTAGTGAGGCAGTTGAAACAAATGATAAATGAACAATTCAAAAGACATTAGTCTTCAGTCTGGAATTAGGGTTTCTACCATCAATGGAATCCTCATACCACTCAGCACGTGAGTTTTACTATCTTCTCCACATTTTACATATTTCTGTGATTAATTATATTCCAATTCTCTGTGGAATTAGCATAGGATCAAGACAGATCTTGAACAAAAAACTAATTTAATTGTATTAATCAAGGGAATTTGTCTTACTGTGGATACACAATTTAGAAACACAAAATCACAGAATCACGGAATGGTTGAGTTGGAAGGGACCCTTAGAGGTCAGCTTGTCTAACCCTCCTGCTTGAGCAGGGCCACCTACAGCCAGTTCCCCAGGACCATGTCCAGATGACTTTTGAGTATCTCCAAGGAGGGAAACTCCACAATCTCTCTGGGCAACTTGTGCCACTGGTCAGTCACCTGCACAGTAACAAAGTGTCACTTGACGTTCAGATTACACCTGTGTTTCAACTCGTGCCCATTATCGCTTGTCCTGTCACTGGGCACCACTGAAAAGAGCCTGGCTCTGTCCTTTCAGGTATTTATATACATTAATGAGGTCCCTCTGAGCCTTCTCTTCTCCAGGTTGAAACAGTCTCAGCTGTCCTAGCCTTTCTTCACAGGAGAGATGCTCCCATCCTTCCATCAGTTTGTGGCCCTTCAACAGACCCTCTCTCCAGTATGTTTCCCTCTTGTACTGTCAAGCCCACAAACAGTCCATGTGGGGACTCACCAGTGTGAAGGGTGAGTCCCTGCCCAAGAAGTGGAAGGATCACTTCTTCTGACCTGTTTGCAATACTTGGTCTAAGGTAGCCCAGAATACACTTAGCCTTCCTTGCAGCAAGGGCATACTGCTGGCTCCACCAGGACCCAGGACACTGGAACTCAAACAAATAGCCTTTTCCCCCCCATACTGTAAAACAGATCTTTGCTTTTAAAAGAGTTTTTAAGCTGATGTAATATATTTCAGCATACCAGCTTTAAATTACATTTGACTTCTTAAGCAGTTAAAAATTATATGCTATGATTTCTGAATAAACAAATGCTAAGGAGAGTGAGGGAGGAAGTAATTACTTTACAGAAAGTCAGAAAGAGCTCTAACATCATGTGACCTAATCTGTGACATGGTCTAATCTTAAAAATTGACTGAATAAAAAGAAACTTAGCATATAGTCCTCTCATTATGTTCAGCTTCTAGGCTAAATTTTCTAGTATATGTTTTTTCATTAGATTAGGGACTTTTACTCACTCAGAAGCAGCCCTAGAAGAAATTAATTTTCATTAATAGCTTTTGTGGAAAAGCTAAGCAGAATTTTCTGTGCCAGATTTCAATTCCTTTTTGCTTTCACTTTTCAGCAAGCCTAAGTCCACTACTAAAAAAATAATAATGTATTTCCACTCAATGTGGTGAATATTATGATTCTCCTATTGGCAAAAAAAATATTCTCCTTCATCTGTAAATATGGTTTTATTTTTTGACCTTCAAAATGATATCATCTCTTGACAGTTTATTATCTTCACCCATACTGCCAAACTTAAGGGTATATCTGTAGGACATAGCATCAGACCCTACCTCCAGGGCAGGGAGTCAGATCAAACAAAGCAACTGAAGGCTAAGCCAAGTAGAACCAACAGAATATATATTTCCCTTTGAAGATAATAACAATACTTTTATATGTATAACAACACTAGATATGAGAGTGATCAGTTTTGCACAGTGAGTTCTGAATTAGGCATCTGCACAATTAATGGCTTTCTTATCTTCAATGTAAAGATGGCTCTATCTATGCTGCTAATTGTGGGCAGTGATCAGTTGTTACACAATTCTATACATGTTCAAGTAATACCCTAAAACTGATCCTATCCAGCCTCAAAGATTTGGGTTTGGGTTTTCTGAAGTAATCAGTAATTGGTCAGTTACAACTTACACCTTTAGGCTTCTCATGTTATCCTGTTCTTGTACTTTCATGGTTATTCTGTCCTTATACCTTCTGAAGTCTCTTTTGTAGTCTCTATTTTTCCTTATACAGCCTTGGAGAGGTGAATTGCTGATAACCTAACTAATCTTTGATTATCTCATTCTGATCATACATCCATCCTTGCTCAAGGGTCATTGAACAGCTCACCTCATAAACATAGTGGACTATTAGCTGGTATAGATATCCATAATACTTTGGTAAGCATCATTAGCTACAGGAATATGACTGGTATATTATTAAAATTGCCTTCCAATGTAAGCAAGTTGCCATGGTTTGAAGTCAAGATTCAGATCAAAATGAGAAGGTACTTGTCAGTGGCTGAGCATAACTAACTCACCCCAAAACAGAGGTTATAGTAAGATTCATTACTAGCACATCTCTGTGCTGGCTTTGAATGCAGAAAAAGCTAGAGCATGCACATCTACTATCTAAAAAATGTCATCATACCTTACAATTTTCTTAAGCAATCTGGGGACAGAAGCGGTTCTCCAAATATCTTCCACATATTGCAGGACCTTTGGATGTACGAAGAATCAATATCTTATCAGCAGGTATCTTTAGTTGTCTCATAATCAGTGCACTTGAATTGTTCAATATTTCTCCATAAATTGTTCTTCATAAATGCATTGTACAAGTTGCATTTTTGACCTAAAATTTTTAGTAGAATTTCTTTTGCATATATGAAAATTTAACTTTCACTGTGTATAAACTGAGCTCACAACTATAAAAAAAAGGAATTTTTCAATTACAGTTGGCATGCTGTGACCCTGATGGAGTAAAAGTATCCTCAGTTACTTCCTTAAAGTAACTTTATGCCAGATAACCATATGAAAGAAATGAGAAAATTAATAGGATTATTATGTAATGTTGGGTCATTTACACTGAGAAAAATTCTCCAGCCCTATTTCACTCATTAATCTTTTAACTCTTCAGAATCTGTGAGTTGGGCTGGTAAATGATACAGTCAGAGGTATCAGAATATGTCAGGTATATTTTGTGGCTTGAAAGAGTTCTCCTATGCTGACACAGTGGGACACAATATAAGACACAAATTTAGGTATTTGCCCATAGATGTTTACATATGCAGCATGAGTCTAAACTCCTGTTTTGCCTATGGGATAGCATGGGATGAGTTTCATCAGCCAAAATATAGGGATCTGATATTGTGTGAGATGTTCCAATGTACTGGAAATATCTGCACGTTGTTGGCAGATCTGACATGTAACTTCCAAGAGATATTGGACCTTTTAAAGCTCTGTCTGAAAGTCATATGGGCAACTTTTGGGCATCACAAGTGGGACCAGATGAATGTGTTTAAGAAACTGAATTGAATCTCTGTATGTAACCATCTGTGTTAAACCAGGACAGAGTAAGGAGTTTACCCTGACCAGTCACAAAGTGTTTTCTTTAAGCAGTAAGATGAATTGCTCTCAAGGCTCTATTGACTGGATTGAATAGAACACCACTCACTAAAATAGGCTCTTAATTCTTAGGCAAAGGGATTGGTTTGGGTATGCAGACAGAAGTGTCAAGCACTACTTGATATAACACTAGAATATCTGAGTTACCTACATGTAGTTGGTAACATGACATAGGGAACAGGGTAGATGTAAGCCCTTCTGAACTGCACACCAGCAGAAAACTTCAGACCACCTCAAGCAGCACTGGACATCTTGGTGAAGGTGATTCAAACACCCAGTATACCTGTTGGTATATACATGTAGACGTAGATATGTCAAACTCAAACAAAATCTTTTCCCATTATACGTGACATTCCAAGAGTGCAATCAACATGGAAATTAGATGCTATAGTGCTAGGTTTGGTTTTACAACTGTTACTTGTGTCCTTTACATAATTTTGGTAGATTTGGAGGTAATTTGTAATAACACAGGGGTTTTGACAGTTTTGAAGAATAAGTTATGAAAATAAGAGCCAACCTGTGAAGTTACTAGTAGACACTCTCATAAGCAGGCCTGGAGCCCATTACACTTGAATCTGGACTTTGTCAGACTGGGGGTGAAGCAAGATACCTCATAATATATATTTATTTGAAACAGAACTTCACAGTGAAAACTTTTGGGCCCTTTAGTTTCCAAATAGTAATTATTCAATAGAGGGAAAGTAATTACCTTGAAAAGACAAAGAATAAAGTACTCTCTTGGTAGAACTTCTACAAACACATAAAAGAGAAATGCAATGGAGAAAATGTGTGGCAGGGCCCATTCATTGACATTGTCCAGTTTTGACTGCAGAAGCTTAGTGTCAGTCACAAGGCTAAACACATGCAATTCTGTGGTTTCTGGTTTGCAGCTAGTTCAAACTGTGAGACTAGCTCCTCATGTCTCTTTAAAGGACTGTTCCATCACTATAATTCACTTCCTAAGCGGTTTTAATACAGTTCTCTGAATGACTTTAAAAAATGCAGTATATACTTAAATTGCTATTTATGCATTCAAAGTGAAGATGACAAAATACTGTACACCACTGTGAGACTGGCAGCTTAGAATTTGAAAATTCAGAAATAGAAACTGCTAAAAAACAAGATAATTGAACCAAATAATCTCTTTGGAGATCTAGATGTGGTAACAAAGTCTGACTTCACAGTAAGACTTTTGAATCTATAAAGCCATTAATAAAAGACAGATCCATCTAAATGGACTCAAACCTGTGAGGAAAACTAGAATACTATTAACTGGAACTACAAACTTATATTTACTTTTTATCTGAACAACCTAATTATGGACAGTATTGCCAAAAAATAACATCTTGCAGAAAAGTAGTTGAGAGAAACCAAATAAGAACTATCCAAACAGGTTTAAGATGCCATTAAAGTACAAAGTGAAAAATGGGCTGTGGCTTCCTCAACCCTAAAAATTCAATCAAATTGGACTATCTATGTCTGTTTCAGTCATCTATTTTCTTCACAATATTCATGGAAAAATATTCAATAAGGTGCATTTTCCTGTTATTTCTTGGGCGTTCATTAATGAGTTTGGTGTTACGAGTATACTCAATACACTGAAATATTTTGGATCTTATTTAGTAGCTATTTGATACAAAAGTTAAGCTCATTTTACAAGGTATCCAGCCCCCACAAAAGGTTCACTTTCATGTGTACACTTCAATAGTACACGACCATGTTGACATACACAAGCAGAAAAAACACTTATCATCATAATAGGGACAGTTGTTCAGCCTTCAACTATTTGTTCCACAATCCAAACAGTCCTTAATTGATATTTTGATGATTAAGCAGGGAACAATCACCATTATATCATTGTCAATGCCACAGCACAGTTCCAGGGTTGTTCTCTAGTGTTACTCATAAAATAAAAGTCCATCAGGTGATTGCAGTGATCCTGACCAAAAAAACATTGTTTAAGGTTGATTTAGTGATACATATAGATTGTGTTGTGCTGCACAAATTCCATAGCTGCACAATAACCTCTACTGTCTCCTTATAACAAACAAGCCTGCGGGCAGCTCCCACTTGGTACCAGCAATTATGCCACCTTCATAGTCTTCATCAGGAAACGTGCACGCTGTCTCTCTTACTGTCTCTCTCTCTCCCCTCACCCCTACCCCTGTGCAAAACAGTGAGGAGATGTCTGATCAGTGCAAATCACACAAGCACTAAAATTAGTAGGCCAATATGTTTGCTTCAAGTTCTTGTATTAAGGTAGCACAAATACTGTATTGAAGTACCACAATATTTTTGTGAATTCTGAGTACCTTTCCATCTTCTCTCTGCTCCTGATAAACATTTACAAAATGCAGGTTTCTTAGTGTTATGTGTATAATCTGGTTGCATTATGCAAGGATCTGTCTAAAGGTTAATGGAAGAATATACTTACAACCCAGCATCCAGGCTCTACAAAGTTCTATACAAGCTACTTCTTGGATTAACATAGAAAGTTTTTCCCATGGGATAATTAGACTGCTGATGTTATTCACTTCAAAGTGGCACTTAAATAATTGTGATGACATCTGCTAAGTGCATCTTGAGACACTCCTTTATAATTAATTACTCATTTTCATGAATCATGCATCCATCCAAAGTATACCTGTTACCAGTAAGATGGTGGTAACAGAAATTCAATAGCATTTTTAAATTTTTTTAGTGCACTATGGGGTTGAGATTTTTGTCTATCTTTGGTGGACATTATATCTGAATTATTTCAGTCAGACACCCTGACAGCCTTGATTCCCTGGGCTGTATCTATAACTGCTAAATCACTGAATGTTCAGGCACTGGCAATAGGCTCAAGTTGCACAGCCTGCAAAGCTGGGCAAGGGATGCTTTTTGTGCAAAATCACTACTGAATATATGTGACAAAGGACAAGACTCATGGTACACTTTGCCTATGTGCTGAGTGCTTCTGACATAGATTAAAATATATTATTTTCATAGTACAATGTGCATATGTATTTTTGCCTATTTATGTTTGTTTGGTTTCTTATTTTCAATAAGAATTCCTGTTAATCTATGGATGCATAAAACTTATTCTAAAATAAATATAATGTTTGCTTTATCATGTTATAAGGATGCTTTTCAGATAGGAGAATGCTTTTCTAACAGAATTATTACGAGTACACTATCACTAGTTAATAATAGTACTTGATAGGGAAGGCTATCATATCTAAACGAAGTCCTTAGATATATATATCTTCAAAAAGCATTATTAGAACTTTCCACCTAAGGGGTATCAATAGGAGAAATGTCTGGCTCTGGTTGATGGACTAATAGCTATGTTTGGTGAGGTGACATGGCTCTTTTTCATTTTTAAGTGGTGTGTAGGTCTCCTATATTTCTCTCTTATCCTCCAGTCTAATTTTTGCTAGATGTAGCCTTCCAGAGTAGCCTACTTTTTACTTTTTGTCTTGTTGGATACAAGGGGACTAACCAGAAAAAATAGTTTCTGGAGTTCCTACCACAGAATCCTTACTTATTAAGAAGAAATCTGGAAAACTATTTTGCTTTCTTCATTTATAGGCAGGGTGATGTCTGAGATGCAAATTTCACAGCATCTACGGCTGACACATATGTATTCTGACAAAGGCCAAGAAGCTACTTTACAAATATGAAATAAAAACTCTAAAGCAGTTGCAGCTGTTGCAATACAACAGTAATTTTTAAATATCTTTAATCAGTGGTATCTTACTGTGATCTTCATCTATCTAATGGAAGGATACAGAGCAAAAAAAGGCATTTCTTTGAAGTGTGGAGAAATGTGACAGGGGGCAATGGACACAAGCTGCAACGAGGGAAATTTTGACTGGACTTATATTCTCCCCCAGTGTGGTTAAGCATTGTCAAGGATGGTGCAGGAGTCTCCAGCTTTGGAGATGCCAGCTCAAAGCTCAACAGGATGAGATCCTGACCAACCTGCTCTAGTTGACCCCACTTCAATCAGGAGGTTGTACTAGACGATATCCAGACATCCCTTACAAACTAAATTCTCCTATGATTTTGTGAACTACTTCTTGTTCTTTCCCTTCACCACGAATAGATTTGACCTGTGATTTAGTCAGCTTTCCTAAAAGCTACATAATATGACAAATCAATTTTTATTTAAATGATTACTCTTGAAAAAACTTGAATGTTATGACACGTCTTAAAATGTGTTATAGCTTTGTAAGAGCCTTGCCCTGCCACTTAATGTGGTAAAGCTGTCAGTGGTTTAAAAGGAGAAGTTACTTGTAGTACTTTAATTAACATATCTTAAATACCCTGTTACTCTATAATGAATAATGATATTTGTATAGAACTAGCACAGATTTTGCACTCCTGAAATTCTATGTTAAATGAAATCTAATGATCTGGAGATGTCACTCATTTTGCAGAATGCAAAAGATTTAATGCCATGCCTAAACAAGTTATAATTGAACTGTCCAGAAATTTCAATTGCATGAAAAGAAACAATAGCCAGATTTTGTATTGCCCCTTCCCATAATACAATTTATGTTCATTCTTTTACTGTCTGGCATGTATCATCAGTAGCTTACCAACAAGCTTATAAACATATCATCAGCAACTAAATTTATACACATATTTTTAGCCTGTACATGAATTAAAATTTCATGGTGAATAAGATTTTAGTGAGATGGCCACTGACTACAGCCTCCAATGGGATTATATTCCACTGATCACAGCTCTCTGAGTTCTGCCATTTAGCCAGTTCTGCCATTGATCCACTTCACTGTCCATTCATTTAACCCACATTTCCTGAACTTAAGTAGGAGGATCTTATGGACGACAGTGTGAAAAGCCTTGCTGAACTCGAGGTAGACAACATCCACTGCTCTCCCCTCATCAACCCATCCTGCCATGTCATCATAGAAGGCTATCAGATTGGTCGAGCATGACTTCACCTTGTTGAATTCATGCTGACTACTCCTGATGACCTTCCTTTCTTCTACATGCTTGTTGATGACCTCCAGAATCACCTTTCCAGGGATGAAGGTGAGGCTGATTTGTTGGTAGTTTCCCAGGTCCTCCTTCCTGCCCTTTTTGAAGATGGGAGTAACGTTGTCCTTCCTTCTGTAATCTACTGTTCTCCATGATTTTTTAAAGATGATGGAGAGTGGCTTAGCACAACATTTGTGGGCTTTCTCAGCAAGTGTGGCTGCATCCCATCAGGGCCCATGGATTTATGGGTGTTAAGTCTGTCTAGATGATCTCTAACCCAACCTTCTATAAACAAGGGGAATTTCAACAATCAATATTATACAAATGAAAATTCTGAAAATTCTTTAACTTCGAAAATCTGAAACTACTTCTGCGAAAAAAAATGTTGGCAAGGGTATTCAGCGCTACAGAGCAGCCTCTATATGTGGAAAGACCATCACTGAAACAGAGCTCTATGCCTGGGAAAAAAATCAAATATGGGATACAATGAAAATACAGAAAAAGTAAAAGTTGAAGAGAATACTAATTTTTTTGTAACACAAGAAGCATGTGGCACTTAAAGAAAAGGTCATGCAGTAGGTTTAAAACTTGCAATAGGCATTATGTTTCCTTACTTGCTTGTTTTCTCAAATAGTGCATGACTAAATTGCAGAACTCATAGCCATGGGATATCATCCAAAAGTATATATGCTATTAAAGGGTATGGGACATTCATGTCTCAGAAGGCTGATGGGCCAGAGAAACCTCTGGATTACAAATTCACTAAAACACAACTTGTTCAAAGACAGGAAGGTTTATTGAGCTCTAGACACTCTAGATATCACATAGTTCTTATATTCTTTCCCTAAATATCTTCTGCTGACCAGATCTGAGGTAGGAGATTGAGTTATTTTGTATGGACATTTGACCTACATGTACAGATCAAAGGCTGTAGCTAGAAAACAGAGTAGAGAATGTATCCAGTCAAAGCCTGAACAACAGGAATTTTACTTCAGTGCTGCAGATGCATACTTTAAATTTGTAGCTCCAGGATCCAATAAAAACGGTTATTTCCTCCTATTTTTCTTAATATAGAAACATATACTTCCATGAGCAATGGAACTAGTGATATTTGGTTTCATTTAGAGTTGTGCCTCCTGGTTAACTTTGAACTTAGAAAAAATATTTGCCATTGTTGTGGCATTACAATGCACCAGATCATTGATGTCCAACTATACTTCAGTTACAGAAGTAGTATGGTTTCTTTTCTTTATTCCATGGCAAATCCATTCTTTTTTTTTATTATTACTATGTTGTGACAGACCCTTTAAATGTCCTCTGCCCTTGCTTTCTGTAGTAACCTGCAGCTACTGCTCAGTGACACATTTCTAGCATTTTTTCTTCCCTTTGACTGTTCACAACCACTACCTGGCTATGATGAGCTAAGAAATTTCAAACACTTTAAAACTATTCTACCCACATAAAACAGAGAATGTGATCTTATCATGCTTAAGACAAAATAATTCAATATTAAATGACAGTTATTTAAAGCAGATTTGTATGTTCCATTTCATCAACTTGAATTATGCTTTTAAATTATTCTCAACATTTAGTAATTATGCAGTTTTGACTCAATCAAACTATATACATAAGCAATAGTGACAGTGAGTCTGTCACCATTTATTTTCAGAATTAGCACACCACTGAGACAAATATAGGAGTACCCTAAATTTCAGCTATATGTTTGTTCTCATCAAAGACTCAGAAATGTTTAATTCTTTTTTATGAAAATCTGAACAACATATGGGAAAAAGAAAGTAAAAAAATAATTAGTCCTATTTTCAGTGCACTCCCAGGCAGATCTGGCTCAGAGATTTTGGTTCTGCAGGGATGCAAGTCCTAAATTTTTTCCTGCCTAAACTAAAATGATTCTATCAACTTACGAGAAGTTATACTTTATAAATGTAACTTATTTAATAGATAATATTGCAAGACAGACAACGGTCTTGCTAAAATTACTGCTTTTGGTAGAAAATTCTTCTGTTTATTCTGGCAGATAGCTCTACTGGTGAATAAATGATCAGCTAGTTTTGTACATCCTTGAAATGGACATATACATTTGCATAGGTACACTAGCAAGGTCAACAGGCATTTAATGTATAAAAGACAAGAAAATATTATGAAGAAAATCCTCTTTCAATTACAATCTCCTTCAGTTCTAAGTACATGACCTTTAATAGCCAATTTTCCTCAGCTATACTATGTCTTTGCTTATTTTATTTTACTCTTCATGGTCTCCTTCTGGTCCAAATAAGAGCTTCCCAGATATTTGAATCGTTACAACACTGCATTTTAGGTACTTCCTATGGGAAAGTGGAGTCATGAAAACAACAGTAGAAAATTATCTTCTTTTAGCCTGAGTCTGCCTAGCTCTATCTGAGGAACAATTTACTTATATCTCAAAGTAAGAACAACAATTTTGCTCAGGACTGTTTTAGCACCTTCTGAGTGGCTGCAGTGGAGTTGTTATACTACTCATCGTTCAAGACCCGTGAATCCCAGCTAATGAGTTAATTTGGGGCACATCCACAGTGAGGCTCAGCTGGCAGCCGTATGTCCTCTCCTTTCTTGGCTGCTCTCCACTCACTGGAGAAGAAAACACAACTACCTTCCTATGTGCTCTGACCAGCTGAGGTACATCCTTGTGTAGGACTCCAGCCAGCACAGTCAGGGTCATACATATTGCGGAGGCTGCTCACCTGTTTCTAGTGATCCCTAAAGGTGGGAGGAAAAGGGCACTTGGTGCCTCAGTAATCTGCAGCAATCCTTGCACAGCCAAACTTCTTTCTCCTCTGGCATGGCTTTGATAGTACCACCTTTATTCTCTGAATTTCCTCCTTTAACTTCTCTAACAACACAAAGAAATAATCATTCTTCAGACAGAATTGTAAAAAGTTTGCACCTGAGGCTGTTAGATGAATGGTGGGAATAGGCTGTGATATAGGCAGCAGTTTCGGGCTCCTGAAGTGAGTAAAGGCCAGCAAGCTTGTGGAAACTGCTGCAGTCTTGAAAAAGAAAAGTCAGGTAAGTAAATCCTTGCACTTCATTCTGCCGCTGAATTAATTATGTGGAAAAGGGGAAGCCGTCTCTGACTGTCTCATTCCTTATCTGGGACCAAAGTTGTGCTTCCTCACCTGTGTCCCACAGATTTTTGGAACGTGAGATGTTGTTCTGCTCTAAGAAGAAACTTAGATGACTATTTTGTTTATTACAAAGTTGTTATGCAACCTAATTTGTTGTTTAGGATTTCTTATTCAGACTTCAGCTTTGCTCAATCCTAACCCTTCGCAAAACAGTGATGCAGCTGATTAATTGAGGTGCTTTAGTCATTTTGCCTATGCTTTTTGCCATGGTGGAAAGGAGCACTGCATGAGCAATGACATACAAAGTTATCTATTTATCTCTAAAAACTGCCACCAAAAATAAGCAATATTGGCAGGTCTAACACACATTTATGTATTATATTATAGCTGAATAGAATAAAATCAGGCTTGCTTTTAAAATGATGACCAAAATCACCTATCAAACTTTCTTTTATGAAACATGACAATGTCAGTCTTACAATGTGATCTAAAATTTCATTTAATCTTCTTCAGTTATTGTATTTGTCTTATTATATTGCAGCAATTTAGAAAACTAAAATAAATAAAAAAACTTCTAAGGAAACTTACAGCTAAGCTATAAAACCATTTGATACAAAATTTATGTTACCAATGTGAATTTAATGTGGCAGCTTAACATGCAAAAGTAATGTAAACAGAAATGTAAGGTAGGCAGAGAGTGAGATGGCAATGACTGTGGTTGGCAGGCAAGGAAGGGAAGGGGCAAAGCCCATGGACTACTGTGGGAGAAGTGAGGAAGCAGTACCTGGAATAACAGGAGGAAAAACATCTGGTCTCACATTTGGAGGCAAAAGGATTAGAATAATTATTACTTTATTAGAATAAAGTATTCTCTTCAGCTTCTCTTTGAGAAGTTTTCCTATTTCTTTCTACATATTTGCCCCTTTTGTGTATTTCTGTTGCTTAAAATAAGTGTTCATAGCTATTTCTTGTATGCTTTATTTTTAAAGAACTAGCAGTAGATAGGACCCTCCTTACACCCTTATTTCTAAGTTGCTGTTTCAGGTTTAAGTGTTAGCTGTGAGTTCAGTATTTTGAAAATTTGCTGCTTTCACACTGCTCTTTTAAAGAAAATCCCACTACTGAAAACAGAGATGATTTCAAAAATTACCTAAGGGCATTAACTGAAAGAGTTGCTGTTTAATATTCTTCTATAAATAGCATAGTGTTTCTCTTCTCCAGAGCCCAGCTGTTGTGTCTGTTTAAGAAATACACACCTATTAGACAAAAACCTGAACAAACAAATGTGATATATATATAAATTTAAATACATATAGCTTCATATATATGTATTTGGAATGTATTCAACAGATTCACTGAATTTTTTCACTAAATAAATTCAGTGAGTTTGAAATACATACATATTTCAAGAATATATATATAAAATATATTTAAAATATGTGTATATACATATGTAAAACATATTAAAAAAATATATATATCAAATTTGGTGTTTAAAGGATTGGACTGATATTACCACAGCAGAGCTTTTAACCTCTAACAGGACTTGGGACTTGTTAGAGAGAAGCAGTCCTCAAGAGCCTATTCAGAATCTTTCTTCTGGGGCTTCTTGAAGTTTGGGTAGTTTCAGACTACTTGTTTGTTCTACAGCTGGTCTTCCAGGAGAAACTGCTACTTAACATTAGCTGCAATGGATGAATCTAAAAATATAAATACTTTTATGCCACAGGTAGTGCACTGACATTTTAGGAAGTAGGCTGACCTCAGCTGTTAGACAGACATATCCACTGACTGTGCTTGAAGTGGTAAAGTAAATTGTAATGTAAGTTATATGAGTGATTCCCACAAGATTTCCTCAGTACTTTCCCCTACTTGCAGAACTCATTATCACTAATAGTGAGGTGACATCAGGAAAAAAACAGGTAGCCTAAGAGCACCACTTGTTTTGTTTCATAAGTAAAGGTTAGCTGTCTATGTCACCTGAAAATGTTTGTATTTCACTGGAATCTCCATGACTGTGTTTTGGAAATTCACTCAAATGCAGGGGCAGTTCTTCTCTGAAGAGCAGTAGGGTCCAGTCCCACAGGAACTTCCTAATCCTCAATAAAATCTTACTAACTTTTGTTTTTCCCCCTTTCCTAAGCATGGATGGGCCATGTCAGCACTGAGCCCAGCACCATGGCACTCCAAGACATTCACACTCACAGAAGTAGATTGCACCGCCTAGTGGGAACCCCCACCAGCTAAAAATGGCTGGAGCCACAGTTTCAGTGATATTTGCCTCATTGTGATTAGAATAGTCTCCCTCTTTCAATTGAAATTCCTATTGTTTAGAGTTTTTAATCTTGCTTCTTCCTTTCTTAGCATATGACTATATGAAGTGTTGAAACACCTGAGCTCACACTTTCTCCTGCTAAAGCAGGATGTACAACTGTTGCATATAGCAGAGATATCTGAAAAGATATTCTATCCTGCCATCTATAGCTTCCCCAGAAAACCTATAGCTGCCAAAGGAAGGATCAGAGGGGTTCTATGTAAAAATCTCTGAAAATATCAATTCAGCCCCAGCAAAATCATTTACATGTTGCACAGCAATGAGGCACTTCTCCGGAGCCAGAGCTTAAACAGAAACAAATTGATGTGAATACTTCCTCAAAGCCAGAAAAGAAACAAACATATTTATGGTAGAATTATTTCCTGGATTCCGCAATGCCAGGAAAGGACCCAACATATTTGCAGCAGAACTGCAAATATGATTCCTGACTTTTGATTCAGAGGTCTAATCTACAACACCTCAGAAAATATTCCAAGTCACTGTATTGCTATATAGCCACAACACAGCCAACTACCAGACCCTAGCAGACTTTTGGTACAGGTCAAGTAACAGATCTCCCAATGAATTAATGATTATTTGAAAGAAGTGTGCCTCTGCCATCCTCCCTCCAAATTTCAAGGCTAAACTTCTCATTGTTGCTTGCTAACAGCTTCAGTACCAGAGAATGGTACTTGGCACATTTAATTTGCTAGTATAGGTATAGCCCGAGGGTCTATGAGGAGCGTTGTCAGAAGCATAGCAGATTTGAGACATCATCTGAACTACTGTGATTCTTTAAACTCACAGAGATTGTAATACAGGTTTCCAATAATTATATGTAAGAAAACATGAAATATGGCTTGAAAGAACTCTACTGATTTATTTCAAAATCTATATATTTTTATTAGAAACCAGAGAAACACAACTCTAAAGTAAAACAGTACAGCACAGTAATTCTGCAGAGAATTTATAGCATAGTAAGTACATATCCCATATATCATCCTCAGATTCTTACAGATAATATTTTAATTGTACTTTAGCCAATTACTTATTTCCAAACAAACAGAAAGCAATAACAAAAACAGCAATAGGCTTATTAATACTTACAACTTTAATTTTCCAGTAAAGGAATATAAGGACATTAGTGAGCTCAGAACATTGTCCCTCTGGAGTAAAATAAACTGGCTTAATATTTTTGGAGCTGCTTAAAGCATAGAGCTAACTGTATTTTCCTCAAATTAAAGTATTTTCATTTCATTGTGCTGAAGAAATAATCCCTCAAGTATTTATACTGCATAGATATACAACAATTGGTAATTTTGTTTAATAGTGCATAAAAAATAAGGATAATGGATTTTTGAAAAGTAAGCTTCAGCAGCTTCAGGGACCTGTGGAGGCTATATGTAGCCAAAGTGTTTGAATGGCTGCTTAAAATTAGTTTCCTGGTTTACACAAGATGTAATATGCAAAGACATGATCCACTGATCTTATCTCTCCATTTTAAAAGCTTGCTATCTATGTTGGTAGCTTAACTGTTTGTACATTACAGTCCTTTTTCATTCACGAGCACCTCAAAAAACTCACTAACTGTGATGGTGGAATAAAAGCGGAAAGGGCAGAACCAAAAGAAAGAATCTTGAAATGTTGGCACAGAAGAAAAAGTAATTACAAGGTGGAAGTAGTTTAGAATTCAAATACAGAACTGGGAATGCAGGTGAAATAAAGACCTGAAAAAACCCCAACAATTAGTCTTTCAATGAAGGTGAGAGGAGTCACAAAAAGCAATTGCATAAATATATTTTTTAAAAGAAATTGCTGTCCAGGAGACATTTAACTACTTTCAATTAAGTCTGGAAGAACAAGTTATCAGAAAGAGCCACAGAAATTTGCAGATCATTGCATTCCTAACAGGAAAAAAGCTTTTGAAAAATTCTCCTTTAATTTCATAAAGCAGGAAAAAATAAAAATAAAAAATATTTAAATCCGATTTCTTTGATCATAAGCTAAACATCCAATTTGATTATCTTTATGCCCTGCTTGGGATCAGATATTAATGGACCTCAGTAGCCCAAGGCTAAGAGAGTGACATTAGAAGAGGTTGATATAAGTTCACTAAACTAATTCACTATACTGTAGTTAATTAGAAGCCAAAGAAGTTCACTCAGCTTGGATTGCATGTTCTAGCAAGGCAAAAGGGAGGATTGTACTGCAGAACAGAAAATCAGGCTCCCACACAGACATCAACTCCAGTAAGCGCACGAAATACTAATAGCTTAGCCTTTTCGGCAAGAGACAATTACTACAGAAGATGTGGAATAAAACACCATTTCAGTGTCCTGCCTTTAAAGAGAACTGCTGTAAGCAAGGTTGTTAAAATGTTCGGACTAGAACGGCACATGTTTTCTGGAAAGAGGAAGCAGCACAGCCAAAAACAGCCACAGGCTGCATAAAGATGGCAGCACCAGCAGTCAAGGATAGTTCTGATCACCAGGAATGATTTTAGATGTATCAGTATCAACAACACTTCTTCACAGAATTTGTTTGGGAAACTTTCAGGGTTGGATTTCTCTCATCTAATTTTAGGCTTATACCTTCTAGATTTCTGAAATGGTCCCCCAAGTTACTCAGGCAGTCAGTGTTGGAAAAATAACTAACCTTAAAAACCTAATTCATTTGACTCCTCCTAAATAACTGTTCTATGAAGATGTGAAGTCCTATCTTTGGTATTACTTTCTTTACATCTTTGCCTCAACTGCAAAAGTCCACATGTATCACTCAGATGTAGTTTAGGTAAGTTATATAACATTAGTTAAATGTATTCTAACTCAGACATCACAAGCGCTCATGAAGATAGAAACCAAATACATACATAAATTAAAAACACAGTTTAAAGAACAAACTAAATGAAAGTAAATTAAATGAAAGAAATTTAAAGCCAAAAAATAGGAGGGAATACAATCCCATAGCAGATATGTTAGTGATATCATGCTAAAGACCATGACAAAGAAGAAATATCAGAATCTTAAACTCCGTGTGAATATGCATTCAAGAATTTTCCAATCTATGCTGCAACTTTTGCATAGGTTTATTTATGCTGAAGAAATAATTACAACCTGCTTCTGGATTCTCGTTCTCATTTTCACATTACTTTGTTTTAGGAACCTGAAAAAAGAAAAGCAGTCTGCAATATTGATATCTACTAGATATGGGTTCCCAATTTGATAAAAACAGGAAAGAAATCACAAGTAATTATTAAGAATTTAAATATTTTGCAAAAGAGAATGGTTTTTAAGTACATACCAATGTATGTGCTGTGTCCACATCAGCACATGAGAGGCAGATCCATAGGGAAGATCTTGGTGCTCAGGACCCTGCATTTGCCCTATATTCCTTCCAAAGTACTCTTATATAAAAGCATTGTCACTACTACATAAATTTGGAAGGAAGAAATAAGTTTGGGCCAGCTGCTATAGAGTATGTTTCCTAGATTATTAATCTTGCATATTACCTATATTGACTGTGAAAGATACTGTCATACATCTAGCTGTGATCAGGCATTTGTCTTGATAATAAAGAGATGGTAGTACACATATAAACTGCAAGTATGAATAGAAAAGTGTGGGCTTCCATCTTTCTTTCATGAGAGGTTTCTTTACGACTGAAAGGTGATTTTGCATCACTAAGGCTATTTTCTGCTACCTGCCACGGAATAACTTAACTCTGATCTTCTAAGCAAACAGCTGGGGTTGTCCTCCTTGCTGTGCACCAGCAGGCAATCCAGTAAATGTGCAAGTGTGTCAGTGAAGTCCGTGAGCAACAAAGTGCATGTACTGTGCGAGCAGCTGCCTGCTACTGACAAGAGCAGCTTGATTTTGTTAATAGCAACCTAATGACTAAAGGGGGTTTTAAGAAATTCTGGTTGTGATCTGTGTTTTCCCCCAGCTCAATCAGCTGTCAGAGAAGGGTGGTCTGTCCAGCACACCTTTAGCTATCTCCAAGCAACTGTCAGAAACCACCAGACAAATGCAATCAACTTCTGTGAAGTTTCATACCTTTGGCACTTACGTGTTTTTCTCCTTTGACTATCAAAAGGCTTGGATAGGCCTAGAATAAATACCAAGCTTTTAGAAGTTTGAAGCAGGATGAAAACTTGCCACAGTGATGTCAAAATAATAAGTAAAATCCTTCCAGTGACATTGCATATTCCACAGTGGAAATGTGTGTATATCACACATATAAGAATTATACCCAAAAATTACTTCTTAGGGAGTTACTTCTCTTAGAAGATTTGGCATTTCCCTTCAGAGTGATAAAAAACAAAGGAGGAGTTTGCTAAAGCAAGTCCTATTTTGAAACAGTTAATGCTCTAAAATTAGAAATCCTGAGCACCCCAAACTTAGTATAAACTTCTTGTACATAATCCTCAGCAAATTAATCAATTTAGAGAATAACATTTCAATTACATTAAAAAAAAAGTATGACTGCATCCCTGGATTTTAAAATTCTTTTGACTAATACCAGATACTGTACAACCATGAGCATAGTCAAAAACGTTAAGTGAAACATTCACTTTAGCTTACAGTCACTCAGCTTTGCATATTGAATATGCTTTGAACCGTCAAATTTTTTACGCTGATGTGGAAATTTGCATCTCTTAGTTGTTCCAGTGGAACATAACATTAAAAGGTGCCATGAAATTGCATAGCCTGACAACCTGTAAATCGTGAACTACAAACCTTAACTCTGTTTCTTCTCTTTTTGGTCTAATAATATGCTTTTGAACTAAGAAGCACTTGCATTTTACTATTCAGTGGTTTTAAACTGATACTTTAACTCTGTGCTATTTTTTTTCCAGGATAATGAGGAGTAAGAGATTAGAGCAAGCTGGTGGACAAAGAAGGTAGAGAACAGCTAAACATTTTGAAAGGAGGGACGAGGAGATAGTGCTTTTGTTTTTCTTTCAATCCTACCAAGTTTTCTGTCATGTTTAGTCTTACTGTTCTAAACTGCCTATGTCATTCCATTTACTGTATCAACTACGGCAGAGAGGCATTAAAGTCAATAATGGATGGGTCTGTTGCAGTCCTAAGAACAGTCACAGAAAGCATTCAACTTTAAAAATAAACATGCAAAAACGTGAAAGTACTCCCAGATGAATGTGGGGTTTTCAATGTATTTAAGAGTTCTTAAGTTCCAAATATTTAAACAAATTTATCATTTCCTAATTGTTTCTCAATTATCAGCAAAAGAATTAATTTATAGTCTCAATATTCTTAAAGTCTTTACACTTCTCAGTCTGTGGTTTGTGATTTTCATTACCTGTTCTCCCCAAAGGTCACTTATGAGTCTGTTTGCTTTCATGGGAATACAAATACAGTCTAGTCACAGACCTACAGTAACTGCATCTCATCCTTCTTTCCTAATTCATTTTGTTTTCCTCTTGGTATATTCTCCGGGGAGTTCATGCTTCCTCATGCTGCACCAACACTATAAAACCAAAAAATGCAAGCTTTTTGCAGTACTAATCTCACTTTCCTCATTTTGGTTGTTTTTTTTTTTCTTACCTTAAACCTTGTAGTATTCAGAACATTACTATAGTACCCCTAGTTCTGAGTGTGAGTAATAATCTCTTGATGGCACCTACCCCAGCATGTCAGCATAAGTAAAGCCATCCTATTCCTGAGACACTGAGGTTAAAATTAATTCAGATTGATAGTGCTTTATGATTATTCTCTTTAGGTTATTTTGGGGATTTATTTACTGCTTCTGCTTCTCTATTTCTGCTTTTTAAGATGATTATCTTTACATGAAAATCTTTATTTACATGAAACATCAAAATATTTAAACTTGTTATCTTTTAAACAAAAAACTAATACTGTATTTAGAACACTTAAATCCATCCATGGCCAGTCTTCGCGAACGAAGATTTGGGAAAGGTCTTTACCCTTCAAGCCTGCGCAGTGGATTTTTTAGGTGAGACACAGTGTGCGCTGAACTGAGCCCACCCTTTAATCCTGAGGTTCATCTGCCGGGGTCGAGCGAGCTTGGACAGTGGCAGCGAGGTCCTCAGGATGGAGGTTTGTTTAGAGTGACCTTCTCTTAGATGGATGGCCTGACAGGGCTGACGAGCTCCATCTGCCCAGGGCAGTTCCCTGACTGGGAATCAAACCTGGGCTGTGGCGTTGAGAGCGCCGCATCCTAACCACTAGACCACCGGGGGTCCCACTTTGTTAAATAACATTTTATATTAATTTCAGATCACAATATTCTCCTTATCTATTCAAATATTCTGTTATAGTAGACTTAAGAGTTTTACAAGTGACGGACACTTCTTAATCTGGTAAGAAATTATTTCATTAGCTTTCTGATGTATTTTACATTGGGGGGGGAAGTGATGCCTCCAAGATTAAGAGTTTCACCTTTGCCTTAAACATGCTAGAGCTAACTTTGTAGACAGTTTCCTCTGTCCTCAGTATATCAGCACAGGTGCCTGAAAAGGTTAGTGCCTGCAATCACTTCAGTTCGATAACTGATTCATACAAAATGCATATGTTACATGTGTTGTGATAGAAGCACATTTTCAAAGAAAACACAGAATCCTTGGATTGTTGGTTTGTTCTCCATTAGGAAAAAAGGACTGCAAAGAGCCCCAGATATGTTACTAACTGGTGGGCAGTCATTCTTGTTTGCTCCTGGGTTGGATTACAGGTCAGGAATACAAAGGCTGCTTTTTCTATTCCCACTCCAGGTGTAGAAAACTGCCATAAATCCAGCTGAGTCTATGTTGAAGGATTACATGGGAATAGTCTTGTAGTAGCTTCTGCACAAGATCTTTTCCACTTCTATGAATCATGTGAACAAGAAAAAAAAGGAGATAAGGATAGCACTAATTTAACTTTAGCTAATGTCAGGCCTATAATGTATTAAGGACAGCTGGCTTTCTGACAGTGAGTTTTTGGATGAGAACTGTATGAATAGTTTTCCAGTCAAATTATCATTTTAATGTCTGTTAAAAGGCTTGGGTACACTTCACAACTTTTTTTATCCTTCTGTTTAACCTTAGGGAAATTGCCACGTGTAATTTCCAAAAATGCATAAGCCTTTCACTATTAATGGACTTCTTATCCTAAGTCAATTAAGAGCTTACTGAAAGTTCTGCCAAGACTTTTCCTCCCAAGTCTGTCTGCCTTTTCTTTAAGTTTCAAGAGGAGCAGTTTTCCCATATGATGTTTTTTTAAAACATGTCTTATGTACATGACTGGGAGCTTCTATACCCTAACTTAATACAAATAATTAAATAAAAATACTTAATATCCAGATTGGTTAGAGTTATTTTGTGGAAAGTCTCTGTTCTTAGGGCTGAATAATTGTAAATCAATTACAAAAGTTAAAATAAAACTCCTCCAACATTTTTAGTGACAGAGGTATCCATTCCCTCACTGCAAGCAGTACCCCAATAGGATTTTCAAAATTAAAATGATGAAACATTTTTGTAAAATGTAGTAAGCCCTAATATACTACAAACCTAGCAAAAATGTAAAAAGTAAACCTATTGTTCATAGCCAATATGTGATTTGTGAACTCCCACAACTTGGTTAACTCCAAGCAAATGTTTACTAGAACATGCAGAGGGCACTTTTCCACTGCAAGAGGTCTTTTCCAAGTTTCAGCACTTGATACCAGCTGCAGTGAGAGCAGTTCTGTTAAAAAAAAATAAAAGAACCAAAAAGTAGCAGCTGGGTTTGGTTTGCTTTGTTTTTTAGTGTTAGAGAAACATATTTTACTCCTTTTTATCACAGTATCCTAAAAATCAGTTAATTTAGATTTGAAGAGAAACAACAAGCTTGTGGGATGAGATTAGATCTAGGAAACTGTTCCTCAAAGTTTGAAGTTTAGAAAAGTGATGGGCAAGTGAAATATGTGCTTTGACCCCACACTGCAGTTATTGCTCTCTACAATGAAAAATTGATTTTCAACACACATTTTTAATGTGTTTTCTGAAATGCATTAAAATTTTTGAAAATGCAAGAAAATCCATGGATTTTACTTCTTTAACTTCCAGATCTTCAGAATTTATTTAAATATTTTGATTTTAATTGACTTACACCATAACCCTGCACTTTGAGGGGTTAGGTTTTTTTGTTTCTTCAGAGCACACTGGGGAATCTGTGCACAGAAAGTCAGATATTACAGATGCTCCTTACTTGAGTCTCTGTGTACCAAAGGGGAAAAGCAAACTCCCTGCAAATCTTTTCACACACACAAATAGGTATTTTTGCTATACTGGAGAGCAGGCTGAAAGCAGAGAAAAGCAGAAATGGTTTTTAGTTAGGTGACTACTTTTACAAGATTTTAACTAATTCTGAATCCATCAAATGAGACAGATTTAAAATTACTGCAGTCTACAGATAGAGAGCCCTAAATTCTTGTCACTGACTGATGCTGTGTTTATCATTAAACATCTCTACTTGTAATAGCACTGAGAAAAATGTTATTATGCTGCCAAAAAGATGAAGTATTAGCAGCAGCAGAGGCAACATCCTATGTAAAAAGGAAAAAAAAGAAACACAAAACCCCTTGTGTTTTCAACTTTCTATCTCCCCTACAAAAATGACAGTGTTTTTTAAAAGGTATTCTGCCATAGCAAAGACTGAAAGGCTCAGAGATTGCAGGCACAGTCTCTTTTTTAGTGCCAGTTTTACTCATAATTAAAATTATAGTTATAATTCCATCTGCATATGGCAAGGTGCCATGCATTCC
This sequence comes from Manacus candei, assembly GCF_025592945.1. NCBI lineage: Eukaryota > Metazoa > Chordata > Aves > Passeriformes > Pipridae > Manacus > Manacus candei. The sequence continues at coordinate 9,185,410 of NW_026138059.1, read as the reverse complement.
CCGAGAATGAAAAGGACAAAGCCCTTGGAAAGGATGAATTTCTCTTTGTCAGCTACCCTGGCCAGGCAATGGGAGCTAGATGGGATAGTATCTCCACAAAAAATACCTACCTATATCACAGAAGCAATCTTGCTTAGGGTGATTACTCAGCTATGCTAGTCAATATGGTAACAAATCATGGTGAGTTTTTTATAATATCCAGATTGCATTAATCCTACATAATTTAGTGACCTCTTTGTTAATTTCTGCAAGACACGTTATTTTAGTTTATTCAAATTAATACACTATTTCACCTGAGGCAGAATATGGAGAATGGAATAATGATGACTGGTCATTACATTTTAAATCTGAATTGTAATTCACATTGAACTGTGATAATGTCAGCAAATGAACGCAAAGGCTGAAAAGTATTTTTTAAAAATAACACTGGAATTTTAAAGGAGGAGCAGTCTATTCGTACTCTTTTAACCATGAAAGGCCTATTTCAAGATAAATAGAAGAGGAATTGTAAGAAATGTTAGTATTAATGTAAAATTCATATCTACACTGGGTTTCCAAACACTGCAGCTGGAAGGTTTTTTATGACCAATATTAGCACTTACTCAAAAGTGTAAAGTCTTGCACCTGAGAAAACATAATCCAGGAGTGCAGCACAGGCTGCAACACGCCCAGCTGCAGAGCAGCTCTGTGGAAAGGGACCCGGTGACAAGCTCAATATGAGTGAGCGGTGTGCTGCTGCTGTGGCAAGGAACACCAACAGGATGCTGGGTTGCAACAACAAGGGCATCACCAGCAGAGACACAGAAATCATTGTCCCATTCTACTCAGTGCTTGTCAGGCCACACCTGGAACACTGTGTTCAGTTTAGGTTCGTGCTGTGCAAAAAGATGTGGACAGACTGGAGAGGGTCCAGAGAAGGGCCACAAAGATGACCAAGGACTAGGAAGCCTGACATATGAGGCAAGGCTGAGAGAGCTGGGTTTTTTCAGCCTTGAGAAGAGAAGGCTTAGGGGAGACCTTATCACCATGTTTCAGTATTTAAAGGGTGGCTACCAGGAAGATTGAGATTCTGTTTTTACAAAGAGTCACAAGGAGTAAAGGGTACAAGTTACTCCTTGGGATATTCTGGTTGGACACAAGAGGAAAATTTTTCACAATGAGAACAATTAGCCATTGGAATGATCTTCCCAGGGAAGTGGCAGATTCCCCAATGATGGAGACTTTTAAGATTCAGCTGGACAGGGTGCTGGGTCATCTTGTCTAGACTGCGATTTTGTCAAGGAAGGTTGAACCAGACGGTCCTTGAGGTTTCTTCTGATCTGGTATTCTATGATTCTATGAAAATAGTAATAGCACAAATTAAACACAAGCCTTAACAGTTCAAAACACATTCACACATTCAAACAGACATATTATCAATGGTACACAAAACTGGGCTTGCAAATTAGAGACTACTTTTGAAAATTTCAAAACCTAATCATAGAGGACTTGCATGATGAATTTTAGTAGAATGGTCTAATATTATTGGTCTCTAACACTGAAGGAAAATATTAGATTCCTCCAAAACTTTTTGAAATAGAGAGTAGCAGCTGATTATCGGCTTCAGATTTTAGTTTTTACTTCTTAGTGATCTCAGTGAAGCAAAAGATGGATCCTTTAAGAAGTGAGAACAGCTTCAAATACAAAGAAGTGTGTTTGGGAAACAAAACTTGACAATTTTAGTTGTAGTTTTATTTAAAGTTCTTAGATTTAAGCAACCCTGAACTACAAAAGCAGGGCAAGAACTCATGAACTGGGCTACCATACTAAATGTGTGTTGGAACTTTGGAACTAGGGTTGAGTTTCGAATCTATGATGCAATGGAAAAATATGCTTCAGTATGGTAAATGTCTTTACATTAAAGGAAGAGTCCAGGGGAGGGCTTTTTCTGTTTTGTTTTAACAAAAGCATCTGACCTTTCTATAAGAAGACAATCTTTATGTTGTGTCTTGAAATTTATGGATACACACAAGCCCCTACTATGCTATAAATAATACACTTTTGAGATCAAGTTTTTCTTAGTTTAAAACTAAGCAAATTTTTTTTGAGCATAGCAAATCACTTGGCATAGGTTGGTATCAATTCTTTCAGGTAAAATATTTACCTAATAGATTAATTATGACAGCACTAATTATTCTATATTTCTGTAAGGCAAACTGTTTCTGTCTGGGAAGGCTTTATCATTATGACCTAGTGAGGCATTTCTGTCAGGCACTAAAATTTAACATACAAATTCATTGAACTGCCAGCAAACTTTGATGTTTAAATTCTTTCTGCTATGAAATGGGATGATCTATTATTTTCTGAATAATCTTTGATGTTGGCAGTTGCACAAATAAATTAGGAAAATCCCAGTGACAGGAAAAGTGTTGATGAATTACCGTATTGCACGAATAAGATTCTTAAAAGTGCAGATGACTGACTCCCTATAAATAAATATATGGTTCACATAAATTCTTGTTAAATTAAGCTGGACAGGTATGTTGCCTAATCAGTACCCTATAGCTACAGCACAGATGTATGGAGAATTAGTTTTATAAACATAGTTTTTTAGGAGATGACTTACTACTTCTTTGAAGTGGCAATTTCTGTTTCACTCAGTAGTGTGACATATTTTTAAACTCATATAAAACAAAACACAAGTTGCAGATAATACAGAGCAGAGTAGCAAGATTGTTCAACATCTTTTTCTGTTGTAGAGGTTAAAAGTCTTAGCAAAAACACCTTGACTTAGACTCAAGTATTTTTATTAAATTATCTAATATTTATAACCCTCAAGTAACAGAATCAATCCATCTTACTCTTCCTATGAAACACTGGAGATGGCCTATTGTCAAATGCTATAATGGTGAGAAGAAACAGTCTACTTTGCTCTGGAATTTTCTTCCAAGTCAAGGAGAGGGCACAAGTTTAGCTTTTAGGTCATCATTCAGTTTCAGAAAAGCTTAGAGGTTTAGTAATCAATAGCCTTTCAATGAGACGATATTGAGCATGAACTGTTAGTCCTCACCTATATGCTGTTCCCCATTCAGAGTTGTTCCTTTCTACATTAGAGGAAAGTCCTAAGCGAATTGCTTAGTAATGTTTTCATACTTTCTCAGGAGAGAGTTGGAAGACACACCTACACAACGCTTGGGTTGGCACTGTGGAGTGGACTCTCGGTGCTTAAACTGCCTTTGGGTATTCTTCCAGGATGATGATGTGTTCTCTGGAAATAAATTGAAAGGTGTTCTCTCCAACTGCTGGAACATTCAGCTAAGGGGGCCAGAGAAAACATGTACTATGTAGGCATAAGGTCCTCACACCTGTTCTCTATCTGCATCACATTTTTGGACAATACCAATTACATTACTGCTTGGGTAGTCATAGCTGGTAAATTCGAGAAGTGATGGAATACTAGGGGATATGTTGGGTTGGCTGACGGTTTTTCTTTATAGCATTTCAAATCTTCCATTTCCTGGGACATACTAAATAATTTGTATCAATTTCGATTTATGAGGGATTTACTAGCAATACTGTCTCTGTAGATTCTCTGTTCTATCTGCTCCCTTAGCAGCCCATTCCCCTTCACTAGGTAATTTTTAACATTGATTTGTCCAGGGATGTGGTCTACAGCAGTAGAAGTGCTTTGGCACAAGTCAAGGGGTAGCACATATAGGATGTATGTGAAAGTTTCTTCATCAACTGCTATCACCAAATTACTCTCATTGTGGAACTGTGTATTCATATAACGTGGTTATTAAAAGCAAAAAAGGTTTTCTCACCTTACAGAACTTTCTTTTTCAGACTAGGTACATATATGATATACACCTACATAAACAGGTTTGTCCCTCACTTTCGAATGAATCATAGGATTTTACCAGAAATTCATCCTATTTAACACTGATTTGTTACTCCTAAATTTTAAACAGCCTAGGCTAATGCCTTTTCTCTTTACTTAATCTATTATTGATTTTTTCCCTATTCTTCCTCAAATATAAGATCTCAGGCACTGCCTCAGAGAAGAATAATTTCTGTACTACTAAATAGAATAAGTGCCTTGACCTAATTCTGTTAACTGTGTCCTGAAATTAGTTTTATTTCTCAAAATTCCTGGTTTGTTTGTCCCAAAACACTCCTCTAATAAAAAATAAGCCTAATTATATGAGAAAAAATAGGAAAAATAGAGATAACACTTAGGAGATAACACTTAAAAAGCCAATGACACTTTTCTAAGTGAGAAGATTTTGTTGCTATTCTTCTTTAGCTCTGCAATGTTATTTCCTTGACCCTCCCTTAAGCATAACAGACAAAAGTTCCTACTCAAGCTTGACACTCTTTCATTACTGTGTATTAATACCTGAATTTTGTAGGGAGCATAGATCTGAACTTCATGTTGTTTGGCACTTTGAAATGTAGTTGGAGTCTCTGGGTAGATCTTGAACTATTCAGTAAGCCAGATTGTTTCTAGAATTCTAGAGCTTCTTAAAAATCATATTAAATTACTTCATTTTTTAATTCAGATTCCTTTTTCTTGATGCTGCTTTTCTCTGGGCATAATTAACAGTAGTATCTTCAGTGCCAAAAATACATTCGAGCTTTTGAAAAACACTCTATTTCCATCAAAATGATACTGCAGGTAAACACATCGCTGCATTATTTTTAAATATTGCAATAGAAGAGTAAAGCAGTTCCTTAATTTATAGAACCTAAAATAGTTCACTTTCAAAGGAGAAGAAACAAAGTTAAATAGAATGAAACATGCTAGCAGTAAGTAAACAAACAAACAAAACAAGTCCTCTCAAGACTTGCACAGAAGTACTTTTTCTGCTTACTACTCAAATAGCGATCCCTACAATCCTTTTTCATCCTTCCATAGATAAATTATAAGTAAAAAATAACCCTATTTATAGTAATTATCTTTTACCCAAATGATCCTCTTGCATAAAAACTACTTTTTGTAGTATATCCTTGGTGACTGGACAGTTCTTCAGCTCTCTGATTTGTTTACAGCCTATCCATATATATCAAACTGGATTGAATTTCAGATCCACCTAAAACTGTAAATGCCAACTGGTATCAAAAATAGAAGGATGCTAGCAATTGTTAAGAGCAAACAAAAGTCAATGATGATTGCAAGAAAAATTAGAAGAATTCAAAGTCATGAGTGATCAATTAAAGTATATATAAAACATCAAAGAATAATTATATGCAGATTATTTTAACTAAGTGATTGTCCTTGCTTAATAAAAACTAGATCTGAGTGTATGGAGAAGAAGCCGTTGACCTGTTCAGAATAGGGCTTTGACACAGCATTTTGACACAAAGTATGACATCTACAGCTGGATCTTTGTCTCACTGAAGCTCATTGAAAAAAAAAAGAATTTAGTATGAACAGCTCACCTCTGACAGAAAGAGTAGCAATTGAATCAGTGGTTAGTTTTATGTACTGTCTTTCGGTATGTTATACCAAAATTATTAAGAAAATCTGAAGGAAATGAATGAAACAAGTCTCTTAATGAATATGACAGTTTCATAAAGGAAATCACGAAAAGGTGGGAAAGAAAGCAAGTATCAGGATTACAGAAAAGCTTCTTTAAATTGATTAAATTTAGAATTTCTGCTGTGATGTGGCCTCAAAACTGTATCTAAGCCCTACCCCTACTATATATATCCTACCCGGATTTAGAAAACTCATGATTTTACACTCCTCATACAGGTTATCTACAGCACATTAGATACAGGTCTCACACTTAGTGAACTGGTAAAAGTCTGAGAACGTAAAGTCATTTAAAATACTTGAAATTTGAGAGGGTTCTTTCTTCCTGATAGTATATCAAAGTTATTTCTACTTTGCTAACCACCTTCACTGAGGTACTAAGGCCATACTGGGCCATACAGGATTTTTAATGCATCTAAACCACGTGCCATCAAGTTTGCATGCAATTTATTTTGGTAGCTCCACACATGCATCGCCAATTACTACAAGATATTTTAGTGTCAATTGGTGCCCAGCTTTTTGGTCTTTACCTCACTTTAGAGAAAAAGCCTGTTCTCCAGAACAAAAGCCTCCCCTTACCTGCCAACTAGAACTGAATCAGATCATCCATTAGTGCCTGTGCAAGTGTGTGTCTGAGATGGAGTAAGTCGTCTAGAAGCTTCTTCAGGAATCCTGATCCAGCAGGGTTTTATTTCCTCTTCTCTATGGTGGAAAGAGCAGTTATACCCCTGAGCTTTATTCCTTCCTTGTATATTTTATCCCCTCTATAGAGCCATAGGGTTTCATTTCTTATCTCTTTGAGCTTTGATATTTACTCTATAACTCAAAGCTCTAGGGAAGAAGCAGAAGAATGCTCTGTGGCCAAGGACATTTACAAGGGGTTCTTCTGATTACTCCTCCTCATCAACAAAACAGACTTACCACAGATAACTCTCGGCTCTCTTTTCCTCTCAAAATTTCAGCAAGTCCTTTCAGCAAGGTTTGCACCACTGCTTTGTTGCACTGAACCACAAGCAATTTGTTTTGGCTTAAGAGAACACTCATCATATGTAGAGCCATGAATTTATTAGTAGACTAATTAGTGTCTTGGCAGTCTAATACAACAAAGACATATTAATCCAGTTACAATGATACTAATACACGTATTCCAAATTATCCAATTATTGCTAATCCCCATTAATTTTATTCTTTCAGCTGTATGCTTTCTGCAATCTAACCCTTCTTCTAGTGTCACATTTATCCTTCCCACGACTTTCAGGATCCTAAAATTGACACTGTCAGCATCACTTCAGAAGAGGAAGGCTTTGCACTGAGTCACCTGTGACCTGAGTTCTTTGCTGGGAAGCCTGCTCATGCCGTTCTCTCTGCTCTTGGGTCTTACGGTTATTTTTATACAGGTCTGTTTGATCACCCTGCTTTTTTCTCTCAGTTTAGTTACACAATGACCACTGACTTTTTCATTGCTACACTTCATTAGACCATACATATAACTGCAGTCAGTGTTAAGCTAAAGCAAACCCCAGTTGGGCAATAGCCTCCTAACTCCTATGACATTTTGCTGTTACACACCCACAATTGCCCAAGTTGCCACTGAAAATTCCTGAACTCAGTCATTAAGTTTATTAGAAGGCCTGTGGTCAGCTGCTCACAGCACAGGGGAGTATAAAAAGTACTGGTTGCTTTTGTTTAGGTTCACTTAATATTTGCATTTAATTACTCTGTACAGAGAGAAAATAAGCTCAATTAGCACTTCATTTGTCCATTCTATGACTGTAGAAATAAAGTAAGATTATAAATAACTTGGTAAAGGCAGCTAAATGTCTTTGGAAAAGCTATTTGGTATGAATATTTGGCATTTTTTTTCCTCTATCTTATAATACAAGCATGACTGTAAACCTTAGAGCTTAAAAGCTAGAAAAAAACTGGTTAAAAAAAAATTAAAATTTTGTGGTGCCAGCACACATTGTAAACCATTGGACTGCTATAGAAAGATGAGCAGAAAAGGGATATTACCACTGCAACGAAAATTTTCTTTTATTTTCTATGCTATTTTGCATGGGGACTATTTTGTGTAGAATCTCCTAGCATTTTCCAGGCAATAAAACCAGCAATAAAATTTTCACTTTCTTTTGATTGTCCACTTCTACTTTTTTCCTAACAAAGAATGTCTGTCTCAAATGAAGCTGCAGACACTTTCCTCTGAAAATGAGCTGTGAATTGATTCAAAAAGGTATAGGAATAGGATAGGATAGGATGGCATAGCATAGCATAGGAATGCAGCTACTTGAACAGTTCAAGAAATTTATTGCACCCTTGGTTCTGTTCATGAATTACCCAAAAATGAAGCAATGAATCCATAAAAATTCTGAGCATTTGTACTGAAATTATTCAATATACAAGGCCATGGAATTTTTGGCAGAAGTAGGCCATGAATTATGTAATCCTAAATTCCTATCTGATTTATTTATGACACAAACCACATAACATTGCCTTAGTTCACTGATTATAACCTACCACTGTTTTGACTTACAAACAAGTTTACTTTCTTTGTGAAACACATTTTCTTTCTTAATTAAATGAGTCTTGGTTACTTGCATATATTTATATGATAGAAGAGGTTTTGGTCAAGTACTGTTGAAACATAAATAATGAATCTAAGCAAACAAACTATGTGATATGACAAATAGCTCACAATTCATCTTATACATTGGTTACCAAACGTAAAGAACAGAAACCAGTGCAAAAGGGAGAGCTGAAAAGAGCACCACATGCTATCACACTGTGATGGGTACTTTTCAAGAAGGAGGGATTTCTACGTTCTAGTGTCTGTTTCCAGAACCAGCAACTATTGTGATGCCAAGCAATTTCTGGATAAAACTGAGTAGTGACAGGTTCCCACAACTCATCTCTTCACCCTCTCCCAAGCTGAGTACTTTTTTGTGCTTTCTTTGGCCATAAAATACCATATTCCCTCTTGCATACCGGCAGCTTCCACAGAATGTCTTGGCATGCTGCTGTCTGTAGAGAACCAGCTCACACAAAATACTCCAGTTTGCAGAACATCAGCTCCTCCGTTTGGTAATACAAGGCAGATTTCAAGGACAAGCAAGTGAAAAAAGACAATACATAAGAATGAGTATTTTAGCAGCACCTACAAGAAGCAGTACTAAAATCCTGCTTGGTTCCACAGTCCCGTTTAGCCAATTGCTTGCCACTTGCTACTTTCTTCTTTTCCTGAGGCGGTGATAAGCACTGGAAGTCTACATTGATGTTTTCAGTGTTATCAAAACTGTCTGATTTTGAAGAATACATACTGATCAGTTCACTATCCCTCTGTAAACACCCACTGGGAATATATCTTTCAGATGTCCAGTCACTCAGTTACCCATTTTTGATCGTCTTTCAGAGTAACTTGCTCAGGGCAGCAATGACAAATTGCTCTCTCGAACAGCCTGGGATACTGAACTCCTGATTGATGCAGTCAATACTCATTCCTGCGACAGTGACAGCCAAAATAGCACTGGTTTGCCCTAGCCAATCCTTAACTTTGGCAGCAGGGTGCTTTGCTAAGGTGTACCTATGCCTCAACAAGGGGGTCAGGAGTGGGGACAGTTCAGCAAACTTTTTAACCATCTCTCCCACATGTTGTTCAAGCTATCTGCCCTGAAAGCATGAGATGCTTATTTCAATCACCCTTTCTCACTGAACAATTGTTTGAGGAAAGTTTTTATTTGTTTGTCTGAAACACAGCAGTCTCTTGCTTTCATTTGATGTTCCAGAAAATTTTACTGTCTCTTTCCAGTTTGTTACTGCTGTATGTATAGTTGCAGTTTCTTACCCTACGCAATGAACTGAGGAAATTTCTGGGACAGCGAGTTACAGGGTATTTGATACATATTCTAGATTTGTGAGAGTAAGGAACTGTTGGTCCTTTGAAGCAAGAGAACATAACTGTGAAATTTTAGTGATTTATCAGTGCATATTTTAAGCAGCCTCTGGAACATTACTGTCCTCTGATAGACTGTCTAGTTGTTATTCCCTTAATTTGCCCCTCACTCATAAGCTTGACACAATAAAAATGGCAAGTAGAGAGCAGATTGAGATAGAGGTCTAATGCTGATTGTCAGCATACTAGTGTCTTCCTGACTCCTTCTCCTAAATTGGCAGGTACTGGTGTCTAAATGGCAGCATCCTCATCAAGAGAGGCACCAGTTTCCTTGGGATGTGGCATTTTCACCATGCCTTACACACAGCTTCCAAGTCAGAAACTTCTAATTAGTATTCCTTCCCCATAGCTTTGATCTCACCCCACAATACAAAATTAAATGGAGGAGCATTTGTTTTGGTAGTAAAATATTAAATATAATGAAGTTCACAAAGAACTGAAATTTTACAAAAGGGCCTTTTCTCTGATTAATACAGGAAATATTAACATCTAAAAAGTAAAACTGCATCTGCAAATCTTGGAGTTTATATAAAGACAACAAATTCCTTCACTAGCTTTGTGAATGTTTTTGTGTAGACAGACATGTTTGTAAATGCCTGCATACCTACATCTCCTGGAAAAAACAAATTATACTCTTTCATCCACTTCTCTTGAAAAAGCCTTTAACCTTGACATCTAGTTGGCTTAGTAAAATAAATTATTTATTGTTTTAGTGCTAATAGTCTCCTGTTTCCATTCTCTAAGCCAAGTATCATCCCTGTGTGTGTTTGTATGTACAAATGCAAGCGTGTGCAGGAAAAGAGAAGGAAATAAAGACAGGTCTGTAATACGATATCTCCAGATTCAGCAGTTTGCATCTGTCTTCATGCACGCTGATTTTATTAAAATCTTTTGCACAGTTTGCAATTTTCCTGTTGTCAGCCAAGTCAGATCTTAATGAAACTTCCTGGGCATTATCTAATGCAACATCCTAAAATCATGGGTTTGACTTAAAATCATGATTATTGAAAACATTTCACATTCTCTTGAACCTTTGTCTGTCTGTATGATTACTTTCTTGATATTTTGTAGATTTTTATGAAATCTCGTGGACTAAAAGTTCCAAATTATAGGATTTAATGTAATCCAGAGAAATAAAAACTGTCATCACTAAAATATCTACTTGACAACTGGCTTCCAATTTGCTTTATTTCAGAAACGGCAAAAGCAAAACCTTTTGCAGGATCAGAGATGCAGTGAAACCTAAAAAATACAAACACAAGAAAGGGAAAAATGCATATAAGCTTTCCACTACTAACAAAATGAACAAGGTATCAACTCCTAAAAGCTCATACATAAGCTATTAAACCTGATCATCCCTTGAAATAAAGAAAAGCATTAGATGAGACTATCACAAACTGGCTTAGTTTAAATTAAGTTCGAAGTAATTAATATTTTTTCCTAATCCTCCCCCAAATTATATGTACCCATGTTCAGTACAGCAATACCATTAGAAAATATAATTCAGTGATGTGTACTCATTAATTTCATAAAGAAATTTTGTAATTTCATTAATAGTTCATTAGCTGTCTGATTCTGTCCAATTTTTGGTAAATTCCATAAATCATTTATGTAAGTGTCAATCTTAAGATAAGCTGCTCAGGAAGTCATGTATTTTGTCCAACTGACAAAGACTTTTAAGTTTTAAAAGTACAAATTGTAGGTAAATAAAAAAATTCCAGAAAGTAAGGTTTTTCTATTCTACTTATCTCTGTAAGTCATTTCCCATATATATTCCCTGTACATTATCATACCGCTATGCTATTTATTTTGTATTTACATTACCTTGCATCTCCATTTCTAAATCCCCACTTATGCATCATATTTATGAAAGGAGACCATGAAGAGGAACCATGAGAAGCAACACTAGATGTGAAAACAAGTTAGTAGTCACAGCAAAACTATTGTCCATACTAAATACTCATCAGGACTGCTGCTGGTGTTTGCTGATTCCTGGCAACTCCCAGTCCATGGAGCCGGGAGCAATCCATCTCCAAACAAGTTGCAGCTCATCTGTGTGGCTTTGCTTTCTTTGATTGTCTTTAACCTTAAGCAGAAAGGCTTATACCTCCCATAGTGTCAGAACACTCCACAGGCACAGAAGTTTGTATGGTAGTGTTAGGCAGTGGCAGTGGCCCAATCTCATCTCTTCCAACATTTCACACTGCCAGGGTGTTGTCACACAATTTTCTACAGACATGCAGTGAGAGAAATGGCTTTTTACACAGAGGATAGATTGGGGCAGATTAGCTTGAGTATGAGCTCCACCTCTTCAGGAGAACAGCATTTGACTCCTTGCTGCATGTCAAACTCCAGGCCTCTGCCACAGCAAAGGAAATGACCCAGGCACAGGTGGAGGTCCCCAGGCACCCCTTGAGAACAACTGAAACTCCATAATCCTACAGAGAAAACTGCCCTCATGTCCACCTCTTCCCATCTTCTGCAAGGCTCTAGTGAAGATCAAACATGTGAAACATGTGAAGATCAAACAATAGACAAAGATAATGTTAGGTATTTTTTGATAGGGAGACCTAGGGAGGGAGGAGTCCATACTAGGGTAAAATACAGCAGTGAGGAGCAAGGTTTCGTATGGATTTACCTCCAAGTAGAAGACAATGCACATTTCTTTCCTGCTTAACCAAGAGTTAAAAGCAGTGGCTGCTACTTTTGAGGGAGGAAAAAAAAAGAAAACCTTTAAAAGTAACTTTAGAAAAAGTCTGACCAGCTCCAATCACCCTTTTTAAAATTATCTATTTGCGTGTGGTAGCTTCTCATCTTTGCATGACAGGGCAGAGGCTTCGAAAGGGAATGGAGGTGCCTTTTCAAATTACACTTAGATAAGAAAACAGAATGGCATATGCCTAAAAAACTTAGTATTTTTAAGTACACTGATGGGAAAAGTTAACAGCTTTCCCCTTTTTCCCCTGACAGGAGAAAAATATGTCTACTAAGAAGGTAGTACATCAAAGATCAGGATGAACCTCTTCTTAGGACCAGCCTCAACATTGCCACAACTAACCTACAAGAAGCTCCCCCAAAACTGACAACCTGGGCCACGGACCATGGTTAGGAACTCAGATGCACAGAATATCAAAATCTGATTGCAATATTCATGTTTGGGAACTTCTCTTGGGAAGGAAAGACTGCCCTGCGTTATCCCATGCCAAGGCTACGAAGAATACTCGAGGGATACCAAACTGCTCTTGGTTTCGATTCAGAGATCGGCGAGCGAGGGCCATGTGCTTTACTGCGGTGGGAGCCGTGCGCGGCTGTGGTTTATGACCTCGCTATGGCCGCGGCTGTGGTTTATGACCTCGATGGCCGCGGAAAAGCGGAGGGGCAGCGCTCGGAGGGGCAGCGCCCTCACCCCCACAGCGCCCCACATCGCCCACATTCCCCCAGCAGAGCTCCCTTGCCCAACAACTTTTCCCACAGGAAGGGCGCGGGAGGGCCGAAGCCCCAGCCCGCCCTCGCCCCGCGGGCTGTGGCGCCGGGCGGGAGCCCCGCGGGGCGGCGCGGGCGGGCCGAGTGGGGCCGTGCGGTGTCGGGGAGGAGCGCGGCAGCGCTCGTAGGAGCACCCAGAGCTCGGCTGTCGGGATGCGGCCGCAGAGGGGAGGGGAGCGGGAGCGGCGGCACCTTCCCACCGGAGAAGAGCCAAGTTAAATAGCCAGCGCCACGCCGCCGCCTTCTCCTCTACCCTCCTGGCTCCGAGCCTCCGGCGAGACCCCACGTCCCATCCCGCCCCGCCCGGGCGGCGGAGCCCAGCGCGGAGCCAGCCTGCCCCGCGGAGCCCCGCGGAGCCGGGACGTCGGCGCTGCCGGGAGGGGCGGGCGCTTGGGAGTCGGTGCCGGGGGCACCGCGTCCCGCCAAGCCGCCCGTCTGAGGACCACGCCAGCTGCATGGGAGGAGATGAGCGTGGCGGGGAAGCAGCCTCCTCCAGCACCGCTCGAGCGGCCCGGCAGCCTCCTCGTCCCCACCTGGGCAAGTATCCGCTCTCCCCTCAGTCCGTCCCGGTGCCAACTCTCCGCGGCGGGGCGGGGGTGGGGAGGGTCCCGCCGGCGGCGCTGCCCGGAGGGCGGGAGGGAGGCGCCTGCGTGCAGGGAGCGGGGCGGTGCGGGCTCGGGCTGGCGGCGGAGCTCCAGGAGGGACGAGGCGGCAGCTGCCGCGCGGTTCTCTCGGGCAGGGTGCCCGCCATCCCGCCTTTCCGCCATCCTCCATCCCGCATCCCGCCTTCCTCCCGCAGCCCCGCACCGGCCGCGGGGACGAGGAGCCGGGCGGCACCGCGCTCCCACCGCGGCCGTGCGGGACTCGTCCGGATTGATCCCGATCCCGTGACAGGTTGCAGCGTGACGGTCAAGTTTCCCGGGGACCGCGTTGAGTCGCTCGGTTTGTAATGTAGCTGCAAGCCTGTGCTGACAGAATAAAAGATCGGCTACTTCGATGTATTTAGCACCTTAGGCACTTTTAAGAGAATCCCGTGTAGGAGTTAGAAAATAACTTGCTACTTCACAGCAGCGTATTTGGCAAATCATTCATGAATGATGCCCTCTGACGGTGGTTCTCCACTGTCCTGGTTTCTATAAAATGTAGTAGGTCTGCCCTGCGGACCTTTTAAAATCATTACAAGCTCTGTGGTTTAATGTGTCGCTCTTTTTGCCATGTAAAGTTGTTTTATTGAAGGGTCATCGCAGTGGTTTTCAATTATCAGATAAAAAATTATTCATTACGTATATATATATAAAATATTTACCATTGCAAAAATAAACAGCCCTTTATTTTTCTTTTTTGTCCTGTTCTTTGGGCTATTTCGGTGACCACAGGCTTGCAATTTTTAAAGGAAAACTGTGTTCATCTTTCTCATATTTTATCCAGAGTGCTATTGAGAATGTGTCTCAGCTACATGAAGGCTAACTTAGAGACATGTTCCCCCTTCACAGTGAATTCATAACTGGTTTGAGCTTCTGTAATCCTAAAACTGAGAGTAAATATTTGGAAATGCAGGTGCAGAAGCAAAGGGTAGAGGATACCTGAAATTGTAAGCACGTATGACAATTGCACATAAATCTGTGGAAACAAACTGTTGTCTTGTCCAAGACAGATTTTGTATTGTGTATTTTTATTTATCTTTTGACTGTGTGTGAAGAGATGCAAAAATTTAACCTTTGGGTTTTTAGAATTTCTGTAATTCAAAAGGAAATAATGGAATCAAACGTACTGTAGAATTCTTGTATTTTAAAACTGTTTCACAGCTCTCAATTTGTAAGACCTGTTCATAAACTACAAAAATAATCTGTGCAGCAATTATCTAAAATGTTAACAACTGAGTAGGTTGTATGGCAGTTCAGAATATTTCAGAGTTAAAGGTGAGGGATAATCACTATGATTAGGTGAAATTTTATGACTGGTATTCTTGAAGTTGTGTTAAATGTATATATGTTTAAGGCCAATAGGACATGCCATTCCTGCTGTTACCCATTGGGACTTCTGCCTGTGACCAGACTAGATGCTCAATGGATGGTGAACTGACCTTTTGGACAAGAGTGTAGGAACTAAAGGCTTGTGGCTAGTTTACTTTGACCCTAAATCAGAAATAGTGCTATGAATCTAAGGCTTTGGCAGCCTATCTGTTTCAGCAAACATGGAACAATTTAGCCTCACTTTACAGACCATTTTAAGTAGAGATGTATGATTGAAAGAAGGCATGAATATATAGTCTTAGTAAAAAAGCCATATAGACTCTTAAGTTCAACAGAGACATCTTATGGCAGATACTTAGGTGAGTTTATAACTGCCTGGCTCCCCAGAGATGCCTCCTACTAAACTTCTGCAGAGAATTATGCTCAAATGTATTAAAAAATAAGAACTTGATTTTTAATTAACAGTCTGATAAGTGCTTGAGTTATCTGACAGTATTGGAATCTAGGTCTGTTTAATTTACTAAAAGAAAAATGTGTATTTTAATATCTGTGTATTGACGGTGTACACATTTTTCTTGGAAATAAGATGCAATAGCAGTAGTTACTATTTACTAAATACTGCATGCTGAGTCCAATTAATTGTTTGAGCTTCCGGTAGCTAGATAGTCTTAATACTTAAAAAATAGATGGGTTGTTTTTGTAATTTTTTCTCTCTTTAGAAGAGAAAAAAATACTACTGCCTGGAAAGTTACTCAGCATACTTTTAAATTAAAGACAGCATGCTAGATTTGAAATACAATAGTAATATATTTTGTATGTGTGTATTTTTAACACTAACAATGTATCTATAAACATTTTGAAGTGCAGTTGTTTATGTTCTGTTTTGTAGAACTGAGGTTTCAGTCAGATCTTATCTGTAATGTTTTACCAGTCTCTTCATAGTGTAATTTCTGATACCTGTTTCATTCAGTGTCAGATTCTAATTCATCTGCTTTCAAAATCTGTAGTGAACTTTTTGTTCTGATTTCTCATATGGTCCTTTCCCTCTTTGCCCTTAGAAATAATCAAGGGGTCATATCCCTTAGGAATTGTTACTCATTATGTTAGAGTGCCTGTGCCATGATTTTATGTTGATTTTATGGTCTCATTGATCTAGTGTGCGTTAGGTACTGTGGTTTTTATTGTGTTGCTAGAAGCTTAAAATGGAATGATAGCCTTACTGACACTTGTTGATATACCAGGATTTTAAATGAAGAAATAAATGTACAGTCCATTGCTCTGTATAAATAAACCTTGTCACTAGTTGTGGGTTTTTTTAAATAGGGACTTTTCTCTTAAACTTATACCTGTTATAAGTAGTAGACCCAGTTTTCTAATAACTTCCATATACAATCAGAAAAAAAGCTATCAGTAGACTTTTTTTTTCGGAAAAAAATCCCAAGAAAAAAAGGCAGTGTGAAACTTCTTTGGATAACCCTGTTTTCTGGAGTTACCCAAATTGTGTACTCAATAAGAAAAGCAAATGCAGCACATGCAGATTTTCTGTTCCTTTCATCCCCTGCTTTTTCACTTTGGCTGTGTAGTTTACATACTTGGTTAGAGATGCTGATATTTTTTTGCTAAGTTTTTTTTTGGAAAGCAAGTCTTGGGGCATTGGTTTTTTTCAGCATTTGCATCTTCCAGTACAGAAGCTTCCTGAAAGTGAACACTAGGTGTCATGTTACCACAAACATCGGTATCTTGTCTTTTCCCTTTCTATCTTTTCCGGGTCAGCATTTAATCTTACCATTTTTGTAAAGTAGATGACCCCATTAATATTCCAAACCAGTATTTTGCTAGGTTTGGAAATCATTCGTTCATCCTGATGTCACTTGTAAGAAGGTCATCTTTCCTGTGTTTTTTATGAAAAGTTATATCATCATTACTAAGGTGGCATAGATTTCAAAATTATTTCCAAGATCTGTCTATACCACAATACAAATAAATAATATATACTTATTAATTGAAGCTTTTTCTTTCAAACACTCATTTTCCTTTAGAATTCCTTGCTGGGCAAAAGCTGGTTTCAGAAAGTTTTGTTGTGAAGTGAACAAAATTTGTTTTCTGATTTGGGGATGGAAAACACAAGGAAGTAGGTGGCTGAGCTTCATGATAGAGAGGGTATGTCCAGGTATTCTGTTGTGTGAAGCCTAATAATTACTTTCCAGTGTAAATTTTGTTGTCTTCCCACTTATTTGGAAGGTGGGTTTTTTTCCCTTAAAAATCTGTGAAATTAGTAGTTTCAAGATCCTATTAAAGAAATTTACCAAGCACTTACTAAATATCAGAATGATGAAATTTTTCATATTTCTTCACTTGGCTTCCTTACTGCCACAAATCAAAACTAAATCCTGCTTTTACCTGTACGTATCTCCATGAAAACAGTTATCAAAGTGATAAAAAACATATTCAAGCTTATGGCTTTAACATCTTAATGGAAATAAGACTTCTGCCCACCTGCTGCTTAGGAAAAGAACAGCACTGGTATTCCTTTTATACCTCAGATCTCTGTTTCATATTGTAAGCAGGTTTTTTTTCTGATGTTTTAAACATTTTATGAGATGAATATAAATAGAATCACTTTCACTTCAGGATGCAGAGACTGCTGAGAATAGAAATGGTAGTAGAGCTCAGCAGAAAGGAGAGGGCATGACCGTGTTCCTACAACACTGACACCTAGTATTGCTTCTCAGTGGCATCACAATAATAGAGACAGCAAACACAAATCAGACTCATTCAGGGTGAAAGGGGCCTTGTGAGGTCTGTGAGCCTAACCTTCACCTGAAATCAGCAACTGTGTGGAATTCAGATTGAGTTGCTCAGGTATTTTTCCCATAGTGTCTTTAAAACCTCCAAGGATGGAGACTGCACAGCCTCTCTGGGCAACCTGCTCTCTGCTGGATTGTTTTCATGGTGAAGCAGGGGTGCTGTTAGCTCCTCCCTTAAAGCCACTACTTCTTTAGGTTCAAACAAGCCCATCTTAGCCTCTCCTCGCAGAGGACATACTCCAGCTGTTTTGGGCATTGATTGGACTTACTCCTATTTGTCAGTGTGCTTCTTGTATTGCAAGGCCCAAAACTGGGTGCAGTTTAGTGAATGCCAAGTGAAGGGAAGTGATTACATGGATCATGTCTCTTGTTGCTGATGCTGTTAACCTTTGTGACTGGCAGCATGCACTAGTGACTGCTGCCCAGCAGGACAGAAGGATCCCTGGTTCTTTATGGTATTACTCTTCCCCACACCTCACACACACATCCCTTCCCAATGTCTTAGAGAAAAATCCTAAGTTTTTAAAAAACAGGTGGCTAGTATGTGTGCCTCTTCTTTTCCTCCATTAGTTAAGAGTGAATGCATAACTCCAGGGGAATTTAGCAGATTATTGCACTTCCTTTTTTGTGTGCTGCTTGACATTTTTTGGATTTTTTTCACCACCAAAAGCAGGAAAAGGCTGATGCTGACTTTCATCTGACTTTAAGATTCATTCACTATTTACTATAAAAATTGCATGTTAAAGTAAAGTAGTAGGAACAATCTGGTTTTACTTACTGTTCATATTACTGATGAAGCTGACAGTTAAAGCCAACTGAGGCCCAAAATTGTTTTTCACTTCAGTCACCCTTTGTCAGGAACATTAAATTACTGAAGATGTAATCTAAATTTTTTTGGTCTGTTTTCTTTGAAAAAGGCAGGCAGATTCTACTGTTTTGAACTTCTCCGTACCTGCTTGTCTGAAGAACAGTGTGACTCCAATGAGAGCTGTCATGCTGGATCTCTTCTGCCACTCTTTATTTATGTATATCAGCAGGCAGATTTCTGTAATGAGATTTACAAACTCTCTAAAGAATATAACCTTGAAAAGCTGGAACCCTTTAGCCCAATCCAATCAATATTATCTTATATATCATCTTCTTGTGAAGTTCAGATTGTTATAGGGACAAAATCCATTTGTAGTATTTAGAGAATGTAAAACATCAGTTGTTTTGTACTGTGTTTAAATAGGCATTGTACATGCTCATGTTGCATGATACTGTAAAACCATTAACCTTGTAATACTTCTCTCCACCACGCCAAATTTGCATGACTGTTTTATGCCTGTTGTTTTGGGATTTTTACCTTTGCACAGTTTATCTGAGAATTTTAAGTCACCAGATGATTAAAAACTGAGGACAAACTTTTTCCTTAAACAGGCAAGTTCTGTATAATGCCATCTGCTGTGCAAAGTACATCTGGAGTAGTTTTTTTTCATGGCCACTTAACATCTGCACTGTAAACACACTTCCCAGAGTATAAGTGGCTGAATTCCATAGCACATCCTTGACCGAAAGCAATACTGAGTTCCACACTATATTTACAGCAGAGTAATCCACAAATTGATTTGTTGAGGGCCACAGAAGCAGTATTATTCTGGAGATGGAGTCAAAACCTTTTGGTATCACATCTTTGTCGGCATCTCTGGATGATTCTTCCTTCCCACAAAATGGCAGTTTGGTGATTGTACCTTTTGATGGCAATTCCCTTTTATACCCAGTTTTGCAGGAGGCCTAGCAACAAATGGAATGATTTCAAGTGGGGCTCAATTTAGCTCAGCTTCTGTTTTGTGATGGGCAGTTTTCACATAGCCAGTGAAAAAAGTGTTTGCTGCACTATGCATGCTGGTGAACAGGGCTTCCACAGTGAGATTACTGTGGTTCTTCCTAACAGTTGTTAACATCTATCTGTACACCAGATAAACTGTAAACAGTAGTATAATAAGTTTCAGAGTACACTGTAAAGTGGGTGAACGTTATTGTTCCTGCTTTCACCAGCAGCGAAGCTGAAGGAAAGTGATTTTAGTTAAGGTTTTTGAGTTGAAGGTTTTTTGGGGGGTTTCTTTGTAAATTTGGATTGAGGAATTTGTACTTCAGTACTTTACATTTTGTGAAAACCTGGTGAAACTTCTCCAAACATTATGTAGAGAATGTTTTAAAAGTTTTCTTCTGTATCTCAATTAGATTTTTTTTTTTACTCTCAGTAAATCATGCACTATCTTGTCCTATCCAATGGATGTGGATTTCTTTGGAGAACGCCTATTCATTCAACTTATGAACACAAACATTGGCTTCTGCTATTTATCTAACTAAGGACTAGTATGTACAGCATCACTATGAATATGGATGTTATGTAGCTTATATAAAGCTAATATGTAGCATGAAAAATAGAGAAGAAAAGGCATACACATTCAAAACAATGCTAAATGATATGGGAGATAATAAGGAATATTATTTTGTTTCCTCTACAGAAGCTGTGTTTTTTCCTCTAGGTGTATGTAAAAATATTAAATTTATTGGAGGAAAGTATCAGAAGAATTGATCTCATATTCGATATCACAAGGACACATGCATATTTGCAAGCTCTTTGTCACAACCATGTTGCCATGTTCCTCTCCAGCAAACCTGCTCAGTCAACAGGCAAAGGGATTTTTCATTTGTTTCACTGACTGCAGCTAAGATGTAGATACTAAGGAAATTCATGGACACATCTTTCTATACAAATCCTGTCTTAACAGTATTAAGTCACATTTTTAGAAAGGCTTTAAGATTACTCATAGGTGTTTTGTGTTAATAAAATGCCAGTTTCTTCTATACTAGTAAAATACTCTCTTAAAGCAGGCATAGCAATCTAATTTTATGTGATATCTTTTCCTCCTTTTTTCTCAACACATCCTGCTGTCTTAGGCATTTTTGTAAATGCAGCTTTTAGACACTCTTCTGCCACCCTTCACAAGCCCTGATGGAATGGCAATATAATGATATGCAGTAATCTGCGCTGTGTGATCATTTCCAGAATACAATTGAAGCATAAGTAAGCATATGTTGCCAGTTGAGTCTGACAATATTATTTTGTGATGTAGCTATTGCTTTTTGTAAAACCTTCTCCTTTTCTAGTTTTGAATTGTCAGGGTAGTTATCAGTGGCATCCTCACACTGTTTTATGCAACTATTTATGGTACTTTTCATTAAGAGATGAATTATTTACTAAGGCATCTGGTGCGTCATATGGTGCATATGCTGGATGTGCTAAACAGAATAGTCTTTTTTGAATAATAAGAGAAAAATTACATTATGTAAAAAGATTAGACTTCTTAGTGTGCTTTGAAGAGTAACTGTACTGTTCTAAAGTTTCAAGCCCATTATTCAGGATTTTGTGATCATTAAAGGAATCTTTGATTCTTTCTAGTGGAACATGTGTGCATGCCTGCATGCATCTGTACTAATAATATGTGAAAGGACATTATTTTCTGACAAAAACTTTTCATATATAGGTTAGCTATATGATACCTCTTCTGTGACTGATAATCACAGAATATGTTATGGTAGTACCATTTACAGTTCATAAGGAAAGAAATTTTTACAGTCTGTAGAAATTATATATTCTCCAAGATTATCAAACATTAAATGAAGACCTTCTCAGTCTTTCAATAACCTGTAGGTAATAGATGCACTTCAGTCCACTGTATCGAATTCTGTACAAACCTCTAATTTTCTTGGTATATTTAAGACAAAGATGACACTCATTTTACATTAGAAAATTACTGAAATCTACTGTAGATTACAACTGACATCAGTTTAAAATTGAGTTAAAAATTCGTTCCATAGTGTCATCTGCAGGGGAAGGATGGCAGAAATTGGATATGGGCCAATTTATTCACTCTTTAGAGTTATACATCTTTGCTCCCAATCAAGTGGAATTCAATATGTATAACACTTCTTACTTATAAAGTTTCAGAAGATGAAGATTAAATCTATTCAGTGTACCTTCCATTTACAAAAAATTAATTTCTTCATTGAAATCAGACTTGCAGAAGTTTTAACAGCTGTAGCTTTTTTGTCAGATGGGACATTAACAAAAGCATGGCACCATCTCTGTTTAAATAACTGTTTAAACAACTGAAGTTGGAGATGTAGCAGAGTAGTAGCAGGATGTGTTGGTCTCAAAGGACTCCCAAAAGCAACATGGTCTTTTCAGAAAATGTGCTGAATTCAATAAGAAAGCTGTCTGCTTTAAGCATAATTAGCTTAGAAATATGTGGATACTCCTAAAGGTAGATGGTCCAGGAAGCAAGTAAGTCTGAGCTGTCAACATGCTACCACAGCAACCTACTGGTGAGAGTTAATATGCTGATATTGTTCAGATCTGATTTGCATACATAACCCAAAGAGCTCTCTGTTATTTATGACAGAGAGTCAGATAATATAAATTGTAGCTTGGACGAATGCTTTCTTCTCCTAAGTTTTACTACCTGTAATTGAAACTTTATAGGAAGAAAACAAAACTTAGATTTGTAATTCTTACCAAAGGCAATCTTGTAGCAGTTGGAACCATCTCTGACTAAACCCTCAAGAATATTTCTTTCATGTGTGAGGAAAGAATGGGTAATACTTTATTGACTCCTAGTCTGGAAAAAACCTAAACCAACCACAGTTGACAAGCTGAGTTGATTTAGGGTTTTTTTTGTGATCTCTTCAATTTTTACTTTATTGTGTGACTAATAGTGCTTATGTACTATTGTGCTTATTTACTCCTGTACTTCTGTGCTTCACTAGCTTGTGCTCCTTCATCATAACCTTTGCTTTACACCTAAAAAAAATAAATGTTGGGCTTTCTCATTAGTTGAATATGTACCTTGTTGTAGGTGCTCCATTTCACAGTTTATCACATCAGCTGACATGAAGTTAACAAAAATGAAGAGAGGTTCTTTTTCTTCCTAAAGAACAGAAACTTTATAGGGTAGTTATAAAAAGAGATGGATGTGCAAGGAATGAGTAAGCAGAGAGGTGTTACCTAGAATTCAGGGAGTACTGGGTTGTTTTTTCTGGGTTACTTGTATATCCATTTAGTAGGGAAAATCCATACTTAAGTTTCTGCTACCTCTGTTTCTTCTTTTCATCTTTTAGCAGTTTGACAGACTTTTATGCATGTGACAAGGTTAACTTAGTGTCTATTTGCTATAGTTTTCATAGCTAAGAATAATTAAATCTAGTAAACCTGCTTGGGTTCAATCTGTAGTTCTCATAATTCCAGTGTCATTTTAATCTGACCGGGGTCAATCTAATTCAGTTTCATAAAAACATCTTATTTCATCAATTTATAGCATAAAATGAAAACTTCATCTTTTCAAATTTATAAAATTTCCCCTGTATTTGTCCAGTATGTGATTCATTGCCAAGTACCACAAAAAAGTGCAAGGAGTGCTTCATGTATAATTTTAAGCAATTAGTGTTAAGGCTGAATGCTCTGGGAGAACTATAAAAATATTTTTTTGTAAGGCAGACTACTCTGCCTTAAAAAAAGTTATGACTTAGCCCAGCATATCTAGCAGAAGTAAGAAATAAAACTAAAACCCACCAACTTATTGCCATGGTTTATGTTACTGAGGTGTGAGATTAACATAATACCGTCCTATAAATTCTTTTCAGATGGAATTTATAAGAGCTAAAAAGTAAATTGTTTTGCAGAGCATCATTATTTTTGAAGTGTTTCACACTTCGGCAAATAGAGGCCAGCCAAGAGAGCTAAACAGCATAGTCTTTATTGATAGTATTGTCAATATAAATCGAAAAACTATTGTCCTAGGCAGAATGGATCTTTTCCATTTAAATTAAATAATCAAACCATTCTCCAGAATGAAAGATGAGAGAACATTTTTAAGGTCTAAGAATAGTGTTTCTCTGTAGCTGACTTGTCTGACTATAGTCTCTGCTTTTATTTGTGGTGTTGATGTTTCTTTAGGAGGTCTTCTGCTCACTGATAACTAATTCTCTATCTTACATTTAATTAGATGTGACTTAAAAGAACAATCAAAGCAGTATTCTCTGTTCTCTATATATCATCTGCAAGAAATAGTAAAAAGAATTTTCTTTCTTAAATATAATGGAAAATTGTAATCTTGAACATTATTGCACAGAATAAAAATTTAGATATGCTAATTGTAAATTGCAGTCTAACACTTATCAGTTTGCTTGATATTTACAGATCAAATATCTTGTAGACCTAATTATATGTTCTTATATGAAATTAATGTGCTTTCACTAATGAGTTCCACAGATATTTTTTATGACTGTTTCAGTTAACTGAAACATAATAACTTGTCTTAGTTTTTCAAGACCTAATAGTCTTCCAGTCTCTCCACTGGTGGCACAGGAAAACCTGTTATTTAGAGGTACAGCCCTATCTTGAGATCTAGAAGTTTTGTTGGATGTCAAGTAACTGCTGTATAAGCAGAATAATACTCCATTCAACCTTTTGAAGATAGGTATTGGTATCCTTTCTATTCTATGGATGGGAGTTACTGACTACTGACTGTACTCACTAAGGTGGACACGGCATAGCTCCAAGCACTAAAATGCATTTGATTGTACCATTAAAATGTTAGCATTTTCCTTTGCATAATTTTGTCCAAGCCTAATTAACAGTCATCCAGATCATATCCGGACTGTGTTTTGGGACTAACCATTCCTGTGGGCGGCACAATTGTGGTTTATGTCTTCAGGGAGTGCAAAAGCATTTAGATTCACTGATAAAAGTTGTGCCACCTGACCTCCAGGCCCTCAGTTGCTTTATTTGCTCATAGAGATGACACTGCTTAGACTTGTCCTCTTTGCTGTAGCTGTCCTGTTTGTCATTGTATTAACCTGATGTGCTCAGAAGTGTTTGAGACTCACTGACCCATTTATTCAGGGGATTTTACCACCAGTGAACTGCATAAAAGACTTTTTTTTTAATAAGTATTTAGACTGTGGCTTGCAGAACGAAGCATAAAATGCTGATGGAAAATAATCCATTCTGAAGAGTCTTTATTTTATCCTAGGACATGTGCATTAATATTTTACTTGGGATTAGGAGCGTGATTTTCAGGTGAATCTCATTATCGTCCGTATTTATTGCCATGTAGTCTGTGTTGTAAAGTGGTTTGGAGAGCATCAAAGTTATATCCTGTGTTGGCAAGTAGCACATCTGAATACAAGCAGATTTGTGGAATAAGGCAGAGGGACTGAACATTCACATTTCAGTTTGATTTCAGATTAGCTCTAGCCTGATCCTGTGGACCGAATGCCTGTTAGTGCTTGGTCTGTCTAGATTTGCCCTTGAAGCACCTCCAGCTTGTGTGCTCTGAGACCACAATACAATGGAGGCCAAATTATGAGAAGTGGGAATGACTGGGGCAGATTTACTTCAAAAATCTTCATCTAGTGTGAACTAAAATGGTGCTGCAGAAGCATCCAGGGTGAATGTCTTTCAGATGGAACTAAACTGAAAGGTGTTTCATAGATGCACTTGATTAATTGCAGCCACTAATGAGGGTTCAGTCCACAGGATCATGCTATAAAAAGTCCAAACTAAAATCTCTCCAAAATGTCCGTGGTAGAAGTGTTGCATCCCTGACAAAGGCACTTTTACTCCGCAGATCTGCTTCTTTTTTAATGCATTACTAGTCTGTCTAGATACAGGCTCAGTAAATTTGATTCTATATTTTATGTTTCAAATGTGATTAAAAGATGCAGTCTTCTTACTATCTGTTCTCTCTCTCTCCTGCTCCCCTCCCTCTCTCTACCGTAGTGAACAAATGAGGAGAGTAGCGGTCTCTTCCATGCCTACCCTGCTAAACCCCCATCTTCCTTAGAATATTAATGAATAGCACTGAAGATCAGGCTGCAAGAATAAATATTGACAGCTCTTTTACTTCCTCCTCCTTACTTTTTCTTCCTAATTTTCTTATGTTTGAGAGGGTATGATTTGGAGAATTAGTCTCAGGTGTGCTATGAGAAGTAAGATGAAAAATATTCCTTCGATTTGCAAATTTTCTTAATTACACAAACTGAGGAACTCTGTAGAGAAAAGAACTTTTGCTGCATATTTTGTTCTTCTTGGACTGCAGAATAGTCATCATTACTTGGTTATTTTAAGAAATGAGGCAGGGCAGATTAGCGAAGAATATTCCAAACAGTAGACGTGGGTAATCTTTGACGTGTGCAAAAAGCCATTTTTTTTTGCTAGGGGAAATTGTTCTTCCTATTAGTAGATCAGGAGAAGTTAGGAAATAAACTAAAGATGGGGGAAGAGTTAAAAAAAATAATTTGAAAAGAATATTTTAGAAGCTTTAATTCTAGCTAAAGCATGCTTTAACAAGAGATGACACCTATATTCTAGGATTATTATAAGGCTTTTTCTGCCTTCAAAAAGCAATACATAAATGTGACTGCAGTGCCCAGTACCCTAAGGACTTAATTCCCAGTTATTCTCAGTTCCTGTTGCATGTTGCCAGGTGTTGCTGGTGTCTTGACTGTTAGTTTGTCAAGCATTTAGTTATAGTGTTAGTGAAGAGAAATAAATATATGACATGAAGTTTTCTCATTATGGATCATCTGAATAGCAGGAGAGAGAATGTTTCTAATTTGATCGAGTTTAAAGAGCATATACATGTCTCCATGCCTTACCTGTGTCTGTTTATAAACTTTCCTCACTATTCAGGTTTGATATTGTACTTTGGCTGTCATTTTGCTCTACTGTTCTTGCTTCTGATCACTAAGGATGCTCCTCCTGCCTGCCTCGCTACCACCTGGAGCTCCCTCCTTACCTTCCCCAGTGAAGAAACCCACTCACTGCTCCCTGGCACCTGGAGACCCAACTTGATCAGTATCAGATTGAATTGCTAATCTGCATTTCTTCTCTCGTTTGTCTTTCCTCCTTTTTTTTTTCCCCCCTGCAGGTGAAGTCTGCTGCTATTTTGTTTGGTCTTTGAAGTGGAATATTTGCTCTTTCCAACAGCTTTTTTTCTGTATCTGAAGACTATCAATATTGTCTTCTGTAGTATAAGCAGCATCAATCCTCTGACTCTTTGAATCATGAGTTTCTTTGCTATTGACTTCTTTCAGTTGGCCCATATCTGTCTGTAAGAACTGTTTATAGATCTCCAACTGTGGCCTGGTCAATATGCTGATACTCTAGAGGTATCTCATGAAGAACTCAGAATTACACATTCTGGAGCATGAAGTAGATGATTGATTTCTGTTTAGTTTGTGATTTTCCCTAATCATGCAGTTTCATTGATAGAAAAAAAGATGTTCTGATGTTTTTGTAGCTGCTTTTTTCTGTTAAAATGGTTTTGTGTAGCACTAAATCTGATGAGAAAACTGTTGTTTAAACATGTCTTAAAATGGCTTTTGGTGGTCTCTTTGCAAACACGTGTTTCTTCTTCCCAACACCTTTCCCAGGACAACTGTTATCTCCCATGCAGGAATGTCCTGGGAAAGGTGTCCTGAGGTGTTTCATTGGTCCTAGTTAACCCCTTCCTGTGATTGGGTGTTCCTGTAAGCCCCTTGAGACTTCTAACTGGTTAACCTGTGATTCTCCCTAACCCTATAAATGTAACAACCCCAAACAATAAACTCTTTCTTGCCTCCTCTCCATGCCCGGTGTGCTGTCTCTGTACCAGCCATGGGACCACATGCGTGGGGAGAGGGGAGGGCACCTCTCCCCTCCAGGCCGGGGCCTGAAAAACCCTGTCGCTGGAGTTCCCTTTCCCCATCCCTCAAGATGTCGGAATGGTTCTTCAGATGGAGATGGAACTAGAACTGGGCTCCCCCATGTTGTGGGTGGGGAAAGGGATCCAGAGTTTTGTATGCTTGACTGTTGTTTTTTTTAGCTTGGAGATCTACAACCTTTTTGATAGCAGAATCCCTTCATATAATTGCGAAGTGAATACTGTTTTAGGGATAGTCACCATATTCTGGGTATTAACAGGTTCGTAACTGAATTGATCATGACAAAGTTTAAACATTTATTTAAACAATAATTCTTTTTATAGCAGTGATAATCAGTTTAAATATTTGAGTTGGAGCTACTTGTGTGATTTCTGCATGGCATGGTTCTACAAAGACTGTTCAGAGCTATACATAGCAACCAAGTCCACAGATCTTTTACCACTCATTTGCTTGGTATATATAAGAACAGGAATATCAATTGTTGTTCAGTTTATTTCATGAATTCCATGGGAGAATTATTCTGCTTAAATTGCTGCTTCATTTTTCTGGAGTAAAGTAAACTGGCAATTTGTGATTCAGGAATCAGAAACCTTTCAGGAATAGTATGCCAGATAGTATGCTACTTACACCCACATGTGTATATGTCTCTGCATTTTAGGTTTTTCTGTTTCTCCAGGCTGAAGCTAAGTTTCAGTTGGAGCTGGGAGACTCTGCCTCTTGAAAGTAAGATATCTGAAATATCTGGGTGATATGTTAAAGGTCATGATTCCCAGATCCAAAAAAGTTATATGAGCAATCTGTTCCTATGCAATTTCATGGTGAAATAGTTTTTCATGTATTCAAATTGTAATGCTAATAATTATTTCTAAAAAGAAGAAAATGAAGAAACACAAGCAGATGAAGGCCACCTTTCCAGAGTTAAATTTGTCTTTTATCACTCACTGTCTTCTCCTTTAAGGAGAAAATCACTAGAAGACTACAATTTTAAGGATTATGAAATGTTCTTTACTATCTTACTTCTTCTCCAGAGTATTTTGACTATTAGAGTTTTATGAAAGAGAATAAGGGAAGGCTCAATTACAGACATTGTTTTAGAGTATGTTAAATAAAGATTTGACCATAGTATTTCTCTTCTTGATCAAGAAAACTGCTGGATCTAAGGAATATAACATCTTAGCGTATCTTCATGCTCGTAAACAAAGATAATTATATTCTGTCTTGCTGTGACTTAGCCTAGCTGCATGAGATTACTTCTGTAATGGTGAAATTTGTAGGCAATTAGGTTCAACCATCTCTCCAGACAGAGTGGAGTGACTGACTAGAAACCACATGGAGAAACCTCCTCCATGAGCAAGAATGTCCATCACAGTGCTTAGAATGTCAGGTAGAATTGGCAGGATAAGAGCTTTGTTAAACAGGGGTCTCATGACTACGCCTTGGTGCAAATATGCAGCGAAGATGGACTACAAAGGAGGAATTTGGAGACATTGCATGGTTGTGTGGGAATGGCATCAGGACAGTCAAAGCTCAGGTGGAGTTTAGACTTGCATGGGACACTGAAGGCAACAAGAAGAGCTTCTATCACTGTATTAGTATTGAAAGTCTGAACAAGGGAAATGTGTGACTTGCTGAATGGGACAGGTGAAATTGGAGACAAAGCTGAAGTACTTTGGGATGAGAGGAATAGGCCTAAAATTAGGATGAGAGGAAACAACTTCAGGTTGTGCATGGGAAGATTTACATTGGATATTAGGAATATTTTCTTCACTGAAAGGGTTATCAAGCATTGGAACAGGCTGCCCAGGGAAGTGGCTGAGTCACCATCCCTGGAGTTATTTAAAAGACATGTACATGTGGCACTTCTGACATGGTTTAGTGGTGGGCTTAGGTTTAGTGGTGGTTAGGTTTATGGTTGGACTTGATGATATTTAAGGTCTTTTCCAGCCTAAATGATTCTATGGTTCTGCTTGGTGCTTTCTTTTTCTTAGTATGAAGCTACCAGGTGTCCCTGGCCTCTGCTTTTCAGGACAATCTAAGGAGAACTACCAGGAGTGGATGAGGATCTAAACACAGTTTCCCTGCAAGAACTCCATGGGACCTGATAGGCTGCATCCAGGAGTGCTGAGAGCACTGGCTGATGTCCTTGCAAGGCCATTTCCTGTCATCTTTTAAAGATCATAGGCTTTAGGGGAGCTTCTGGCTAAGTAGAGGAAGGCCACCATAAAAACATATGGGGAAATACAGGCTGGCAGCCTCACTTTGGACCCTCACAGTATTGTGGAGTGGATCCTCTTGGAATGTGTGATGGAGATTTCATAGGCACATAAAGGAGAAGGTAATTGTGAACAGTCAGTGTGGACTTAGTAAGGGTTAAATCATGCCTGATCAACCTGGTTGTCTTTTATAATAAAATGACGGGATTTATGTACAAGGAGAGAGCAGCAGATCTTGTTTACCTGTACTTTAGTACAGCTTTTGAAACTGTCTTCCACAATATTCTTGCAGCAAGGACACCAGTGCAGTATAATAATGTTTCAATTTTGTCAGTGAAAAAAACATAAGGTTGCATTAAGGCTCTTGCTTCTTTGAAAATGCTGAAAATAAAATTTATTAGAGCAGAAGGAGATCTAATCCCTAGTCAAAATATGGGAAAACCACGCAGTAAAATGGTCATTAGTCCAGAAATACCACATCGAGTGGACACTGTGTTACTAAATATCAACTAAGAATATTGTGTTTTCTAATAGAAAGATTTAACTTTATGGGTATATAGCAATGGGATAGAGAAAGCATTTTCTAGGAGACTTCTGAAAGCTAACTTTTAATTTTTTTTTCTATAATGTGAAGTGTATGATGGCTTTCTGGGCTGCATGTGTGTATTGCTGGATCATGTTGAGCTTCTCCTCACCCAGCACCCCCAAGTTATTCTCAGGGCTGTTCTCAATCCTCTGTCCAGCCTGTATTTGTACTTGGGATGCCCTGACTCAGGTGCAGGACCTCTCACTTGGCCTTGTTGAGCTTCATGATGTTCTCATAGGCCCACCTCTCAAGCCTGTCAAGGTACCTATGGATGGCATCCCTTCCCTCCAGTGTGCTGACCGCACTACACAGATTTGTGTTGTTGGCAAATGACAGCAAATTACCAACTTAAAGTAGGCAGAATTTTTTAATGGTGTATAACTGGGTCAGACACAACTATATTTCAAATTTAAACCTAGTTTTGCTGTTACAGTTTTTAATTACTTACTATCAGATCTTTTAAAATAGTAGCTGAGACGGTGATATCAATGTGTTGTGGATTTTTATTATCCTGTTCAGGATTTTTATTATAATAGAATTACTCAGATCATGAACCAGATGAACAAAAATTGAAACTCAACCAGGACAGAGAACCAATAAACCTGGAGAAAAATTATATGCATTTAAAAAGATGAAAGACTAACTAACTAAAACATGCGGAGATATAAAAAGAATGAAATGCACTGAGCAAAATGTGAGGGGAAATACCAGAAAAAAACCCAAGAAATGAAACATACTAATTATTTTCAGTAAAACCTTTTTTCTTCTGCAACTGTGGTTACCACCATTTTCTAGATGTAACTGAAATATTGTATTTTTTTCAAGGACTAAAACAGGAAGCAGACCTCTTTTCTATATGAAATTCTGTGTGGAAATTCAAGTAAGTAACATCTGTAGTTATTTCACAACTTATATTAACACTATACCTTAATTATTTCTATTTTCATCCTTACAGTAATAGTAACTCAATATAAATTGTTACACTTTTGTGGCAGTGACTTTAGATCCACTGGATCTCATTAATATAAATGCACTTTCTGAAGGATGCATTAACTTCAGTGAGGGTGCACAGTTTATAAATGGGTATGAATTTTTGTAACTAATTTGTCAAAATTAGGCTCTAGTCTTATTTTCCCTTATGCATGAGTGTGCATCTGCATATTTTGTTTCTTTCCTGCCTGCATTACCCCTCAGTAAATCTGGAGATTTACGAGATCAGATTGTCCTTTGCATTTATGAAGAATTTCAGAGAACATGCTTTCATGCATGGAGGATGAATATAAATATCTTAAAGAAATGTATGCAAACAGTTTATTTTCTGGGCTGTTTAGTCCAGAGCATAGAAGAAAACAACATACAACAAATTCTGAAAAGTTACTTTTTCAAAAAACGTTATGCAATTCAGATTTTTGCTTGAAATTACTTGTAATTTCAAACCAGAAAACAAAGAATTTTTTTACTGTTGCAGATGATGATAAATAATGTTTAGTTTGGAGGTTTTCCTTTATTGGATATGGATTTTAAAAAACTCATTAGTTCCGTTAGTTCATATAGTGAAATATATAGTAAAAAGTTATTTGTGTGATCATTATATTCGTTATCTGTGAACAAAATAAATAAACCCCCCATTATTTCTGTGTGATCATTGTATTCCAGTTATCTGTAAACAAAATAAATAACCCCCCTATTATTTCTGTTTCACTGGACTGTTTTAAATTTCTGTAAAGTGCTTCCCTTCTATAAATCCTAGCCAAGAGAGAAACTGTGAGTGGTCTTAACTTTTTTAGGATAATTCTGTTATGTTTTTCTATACTAGGAAAGATAGTGCTATGTAGTTTTGGGTGGGAACACTGGGTTTTAGTGATTCTGATCACAGATGTGAGACATCAGACCATGGATCCCAACTGCCTAAGGACAGTGGTGCCGGCAGGTTTCCATCAGTCTTGATGATCTGCTCATTTGAACATTGCATCCTCATAACCTAAAGTATAAAACTGAGGATAAATACAAATGTTGTTTCTTACCATTTGGCATTCCTCTAACTTTGCATAATAGCTAGTGATTTCTTCAAACAAGCTGTTAATGAGGTGGGATCGTACCAAAGTAGCATATTCAGTAGCTAGTTTTGTAGGATTTTTAATATGATTTACATTTTAAAATTTGATTGAAAGTGTTTGGAAAATGGAACAGTTTTGATTTACTGTCATTCACCCTTTCAGTCAAACATTTTGCAACCTTGTACGATTAAGACTGTGTCAGCTTTTCTCCCATAACAAGGGTAGTTTTGGCTTTGTTTCCTGATCTGACACTGAAATGCTAGATTTTTGTCAGATATTGGGGCAAGACTTCAGCCAAAATAAACTATTCCTTGTGTTTATAAATTTAAGATAAATATTTATAAATGTTAAAAAACTCTGAACCGAAACCAGATTTTGAACTAGTGGAGGTAGAGGATGAACGCCAGTATTTGTTGAATATCCCTTCCTCTGGGAATCTTTTCCTTGCGTGCAAAGCTTGACTCTCAGTGGCTCCATACTCTCAAGTATTAGATAAACCCCTTCTGTGTTGTGCAGCAGAAAATAGAGTTGTACATGAATGAGTATGTTGTTCCTGCATTCTAGGATGTTTGTTTGGTCAGTGTCCAAGAATGCCTATTTACTGATGTCAAGCTTAGCACCTTCCAAACTACATTAAAATCCAATTTTAATATTATAGTCTAGATTCAATATACATTTTGACTCTGAAAATGGTAATTGTATATGTATTCATAGAGTGTTTGTTGTGCAACAACACTTTCAGACATACCTATTGTGGGAAGTCAAAGTTTGGTTTTTTTCAGTTTGTTTTACCTAATAAGTTTCTTTTGGCCAATTAATGTTGTGCAGACAATGTCACAAGTCTTTTCTATTTTGGCTATTGCATAGACCTACTTCTGCAATGTAATTTATAGTAATTGGATTATTGAATGACTATAATAGTTATCAAGAATTGAAGTAATAGATATAGGCAGAGCAATTTCATGCTTTTCAGACGAGATTATATTACATTTAGGATAGGTCACAAATGACTTGATGCCTTCACCAATTTTAATTAACTTTAATATCTAAGAAGAAAAAAGAACATCGCTAAATTGTCAGTCATTGTAACTTTGGTTGTTATTTTACAGTGAGCAGTTTTCTATGCTAAAGATTTTATCTTTTAATTTTTTTGACATTTTTCCTTTTCATGGTCTTTACAAAACATTATTCTGGGCTGTCTTTGAAAGTGAAGTGCATGATCTGCTGGACTGAGATCGATTTTTTGTGAGCCTCCCAATGACTTTTCTGTTTGGGAGAGGACTCGTGTTGAAGCTTTAGTGCATGTATTTTGATGTTTTGTCCATGAAAGACATTTAATGTGTGGCTTGAGATATCTGTAATAAAATTGATGAGTTTTAGGGTTAAATACAAGACCTCATATTCCTTCTCCTAAGCAATGGAAACCTGCTCAAAGACAATGCTTACGAAGTAGGCAGCTCAATGCTTGTCACTGCTATTGTGCTAGTTACTGCCCTTGCAATTTCATCTCTTCTGTATGCATGCCACTAAACTTAGTGTTTTCACAGTTCTAACTTTTAGATTTCTGTGTCATTTACTTATGTCACTAAAGCTTGCAGGAAACCTTCTCCCAGCGTGGCAGATATCTGCACAGATGCTCATTTTAAGTATGACCCATCTCTGTACTGTAATAGCTGTGCCACAGTGACAGAGGTTAACCTAACTATATTGAAATAGTTTAATTTTCACAATTAGCTGACCATTGTAAATAGAACTTACTTTAAGGCAGAGAAAAAAACCCCCAGAATATAGAATCTAAGTTACAGTGTGGCACTTCACAAAACACTCAAGCTTTCAAAACCAGAAGCAATGAGTTTTGGTAGTGGGAGTCTGAACCCTGT
Source organism: Manacus candei (assembly GCF_025592945.1). NCBI lineage: Eukaryota > Metazoa > Chordata > Aves > Passeriformes > Pipridae > Manacus > Manacus candei. The sequence goes on along the minus strand of NW_026138059.1, from coordinate 9,151,194 downwards.
CTGAACCCTGAGAGCAGCACTGGGCTGCAGTGCCCCTGCCCAAGGCCCAGGAGCCCCATTTCAGCCCAACCTGGCACCCTCTGTCCCAAATTGAGCCATGCTGGCATGAACTTTCCTCATGACTTCTTGTTTGGGTTTCCTGGATTGACCTTTGCCTGATGCTTGGTGGTCCATTGCCAGGACACCTTCGCTGCCGGCTCACTGCCCCCTTGGGAGCACCCCTTTCTCCTACTGCTCCCAGACAGAGTGCCCTCTGTGCAGGAGCTGGCTGTGACAGCTGGGTACCTGCCATTGCCACAGGGGTTGCCCAAGGCAGTGTTTAGTCCTGTACCTGGTGGTTTTCATCAGATAAGGAATAGAGTGGGATAAATGACAAGCAGGTGGCATTGATTTTGTTTATAGAATAGAAAATATGTGCAAAAAATACAACTGAAGGGATTTTATTTTCTGCCCCAAACTTTATTATATTCTATAAAGTTATGAATTTCAAAACTTTAAGAAAAGAAGTGAAGGTTTATAACAAAAAACTTTATTAAATATACTGCCAGTCGAGTAATCTTTCAGGAGGCTGTTTGCTATAGCACTTTTCATATTCATTATTATGAACTAAGCAAAATAATGCAGACTGTAATAACAAGTATTTTTTGTAACCTAATGAAATCATTTCGGTTTTGGAATATGTTTCTCCTGGAATTTATGGACAACTCATTACCATTTGGGCAAGAGAGATTTAATATTTCTGGCTTCTCTGATAGGTGTCGTGTTTCAAGTGATAATGAGTCTGTAACTTTACTTGGCAGTTTGCTTAATGATCTGGTGAGTGTAATTTTTTCCTCTGGTAGGAAGGCTAATGTACCCTATTGCAGCTTGAAGTGTTGCCTCTTGTTCTGTCACTAAGAACAAGTGAAATTAATTGATTCTGATTTTCTTTCAAATCTGTAATAGTACATTACAAAATAGTTGTCATCTCTACGATCAGAATTTTGTTTCTAATGTGTCTGTGCTATCCAGTAAAGGGTCTGATAAAATGACAACAGTATTTGGAGATAAAGAATCAAATGAATATTTCATCTACGTGTTTCCATGGAGAAGTGATTTTTTGATCCCAAATCTGTGTTCTGGAAGAAGTTTTACCAAAATCCAACATAAAACAAGATGGGGTTTTTTTTCTCACTTAAATAATAAAAATTAATATTAATTGAAGTTTTTAAATAATAACACATATCTATTTTGATAATTTCAGAGTATTTCTGTAGACAGTAACAGTTTGAATTGAAAAATCACAACTTCATCATAAAGTAGGTTGGGAGATGGAAAATGCAGATGAGAAAAGTTAGGGCAAATACAGGGCAGTATTTGGTTCTCATTGGAGCCCAGAGTTAGCATCACAATTGAGGACAGTACTATAAAGTGTAATCTAACTATTTTTAGCAGGAAATTCATTCTGAAACGCAGTGATGTCAATGACAATACTGCATTACTAACTGCTCTCCCACCGAGATGAACAATGACTACTGTATTTGCTTTGACATTCTTTTCATACTTCCTTTTTAAGACTGTCTTGTGATCCAAGAAGCATTCACATTTGCACTGGAATGACAGATGTTCTATAGCACTGTAAGAGATGTACCACAGAAATGTTGAATCTGAGACCACAGTTGCTTCATGTGATTGCAATGCCTGACTGTCAGCTATCAGTGTAGAGGTCCCAAAAAAAGTCTCACTGGATAGTAAATGAATTAGTTAATTTATTCTGTGTGGAGGAGCTATATAGTCCTCATTGGAAAGTTAATTAATATTTTGAGATCAGTTACATGCAAGTATGAATAATGTTTCCTGTCATTGATAATATAGTTTTATTTTATGTTGTGCATGCAAGTGGTTTTCATAACCTTCTGTGGTCAACAGAATTTGGTTTAATACTCGAGCATTTTTGTATCTTCCTCTGTCAGACTCATAAGGCTTTAATATTAAAATTAAGAGGAAAAAGTAGGAAACTAGCTATGATAGAGGAAAACTTGAAACTATTTCTCATGACTTTTGCAGTAAGTGACAAATTAAGGGATTATATCCCATTTTTGAAGGCTGCACTTTCTATTAGCATGGCTCTGCAGTCATGGTATGATTAAAAGCTGAAGGCTACAGCCAGTGCTGAGCATGTAAGGAAGGCATCTGTAGCACACATAAGTGTCAACTGCTGGCTCTGGGCTGACACTAAATTGAGGGTTTCAGGATTACTGTCCCACATGTTGCATGTAAAAACAAGCAACATTCTCACAGCAAGGAATGTGGTTAAGTAGGTGCAAGTATATTAAATGCATCTGAGAGAAGTCCTGTGACACTTCTCCAGCGAAGGTGATGAAAGACTGAGAAAACGTTCCAAGCTGGATGTTTACACAGACCCCTACTCTCCCTTCTTCCACACTATTTGCTTTTCATTGTAGCATCATAGAATCCTGCTATCTATAATAACAGCCAGATCAGATGAATGCTTTTGTCATTTTCCTGTTGTTCAGTATAAGACAGTAGGCATTGTCTTCTCATTTGATGGAAAAGAGGGACTTTGATCAAGTTCCGGACTGTGGGAGAGAGCCAGTAATTCTGCAGTTTCAGCTGGGTGTGTGGGTGTGTGTGTGGGATTGTTCCTATGCTCAGTTTGCAGCTGCCTGACAAAGTCTAACATACTTGTCTCCTTATACTGATAAGAGATTGTGGGGCCCTCAACATTCAATAGTTGAGTCATGGCAGGACACTAGTAGGCTCGTCTTTCTTGTACTAAATTTGTTTTCAGACTTAATTGCAGTCTCTTTGTAAATCCAGGTGTCTGTGTGTCCTTTTTTTTGAGCCTACCACGCCTAATTTTAACTAGACTAGCACATCTGTTCTAAGTGTATTGTGCTTTTAAAGCAAGAGTGTTACGTGATGTTACTGAAACATCGGGAATTATTGTACTAGTGTTCTTTTCATCTGTTTTCAAACCTAGATTTGGCTGATTTAATGGTTTTAGCAAGGGAGGTTGTGTGTGTGTATGTGCTCAGAGTGGTGCTGGAACATAACTATGGAAGTAGAAGAGGAAAGTAGAAGAGGAAAGAGTGAAGAAACCTCTTTCCTTTTGGAAATAATGTGGAGAAAATCAACCCACCATTATGTACAGAAAAACAAATCACCTAGTAGTATTATATTTCACTCTTCAGTTATTGTGGAATTTTCTACATTGATGTGAAAGGCAATGGTGCAACTTTGAAATACTGCCTTCTTTTAGCTGGGTTCTGAGAGCAAAACTGAAGTTGTTTTGTTTTCCTGTCATGTGAGTAGTTGAATACTTTACGGTGTCTGTCAACTCTAGGAAGAATTGAAATTGCTTCTCTTTGAGTATATTACAGAATGAGGTCTTCATATTAGAATGTTGCCAAAAAAAAAATACAGGATAAGTGTTTCTTAGGATTTATTTTGCTTTAAGAATGACATATTTCGGGCACTAATCAGTTAGCCACTGTCATCTTAAATGCCTGATTCATTTGAAATGTGAATCAGTCCCTCATTTTGAGTCTTAGTTCAGATTAACTGCAGGTTTAAGGATATACACTTGAGTCTCTCATTTAAGCTTTTAAAGATCAAAGAGTTGCTGTCTAGCTTCAAAGTGTGTTACTAAAAACCCCACATAAACAATTAAACTTGACTCAGTGTCTTTGGAGAGAAACTTAACATATGTACAATATGGTCGTTAACACAAAATCAGAAGTATCTTAAAGGATGGTTTTATGTTTATGTTTTTTAGTTATTTTAGAGTACTGGCAAGTTGTACGAACACAATTGAGTGATAACTACTGAAAGAGACAAAGGTTGGTAAGTAAAAATAATTTCTTAGGAATAGAGTCAAGCAACTGAAGCAAGAACTTTTCTGAACCTTTTTATGTTTGTCTTCTGTCCCTAGTGAGTTGCTGGCTAATTACCTATGATGAAGGCTATCTGAAAGAAGCAGGGCATGTTTTTAAGCTGTGTTTCCTGAGAGCCATTTTCTTTTCATAATACACATCTTAGCTGAATTCAGCTAGTTTTAACTGAGTAAATGTATACCCATAGATTAACTTTATTATTCATGTTGCGGAATAAAAATGGATTGATACTCACATAGTCATTTGGGAACTGAACTTTTGCTTGAGGCAGGGGGTGTAAGACAATGAGAATAATTTTGATGAAAATTACAGCATCTGATAAAGTAACATTTATACAAGCCCTACATATATTTTCTATTTAAATACCTTGAGACCCAGTTATGACACTTCATTCCTTTCTGTCTTAGTCATGTAATCCTAATTTTAGCTGATTTAAGGTGATACGCAGTGGGCCTCTTCTATTTCACTGTCAGTTATTCCTCTTTTAACAGTGCTTGGTGAAAACATCCCTGGCCAGCTATGTCCTTGTGTCTTTGCAGGACTCCTCACATGTCATCAAGACTTTCCTCACCTATACCTCTCACCTTGACCATGTACAGTTACAGATTTTTCATCTGTTGTTCAAGAAATGTTCTTTGAACTGAGGCTGCTTCTCTGAGATACAGAGGTACATTGCCACCATCACAGGTGGTATGAACAGGTGTATGAACAGCCGATGTTCTCCTGGTCTTCGTCTTACAAATAGACAGTAAGAAGCATTCAGGACATAAGATGGAGATGTCTTCAGAAAAGTCTTTATCTTTCTAAAATCCTGAAATAACTATTAATTCACATTACTTTGAGAAAAATTTGTGACTATAAGTATACTGATACTTTGTATTAATGCTGTGAAAAACAATTTTCGTGATACTGTGATGCTGTGAAATGACCCAAATTCAGAAATGAGTAGGATGGACAACAGGAACAGTTTTGTTTACTGCAACTTGTGTGTCATGAAATAGCCTGCCACCAGCACGTATGAAGCGTGTTTAAGGCAGTGTCACTTAAGTATGGTTTTCTTACTCTCACAGAGCTGGGCTCTGGGCTTGCCAGGTTTCAGCCTGTGTACAGCAGAGGCAGGGAGAGCAAACAGCTGCACAAGAAGCCCAGGGTGATGGCCTCACTGCCAGGAACATGTACACTTGCACATATAATGGGAGAAGCATATAAAAGGTTGCATTCTGGTTTTGCATTTTTCTTGCATCTTGCACTGAAAGACTGATTAGTAAGTGTGCACTTCTATGAGATCTGCAGTTACGTTCCTAGACACGGTTAGTAGCCTTTAGGATTAGCCTCTCAGCAGTGCTATTAACATGAAAGACTTAAAAAGAATTTTCATTTTGAAGAAAATTAAAGACAGAATAAACCTTAAACATCATATCTTTTACTTAAGAAATCTCTAGTGGTAAAATTGGATTTATAGCTCTCTGAAACTTGTGATCAAAGTTAATGTGGAGAATAAATTTGCAGCTGCCATTGCAGACATCAAAAAAAGATTTGTATGGTTAATTGTTGGTGCCCTCCTCTCAAGCATTTTGTATGTCTTATCAGAATGTCTAACTGAGATACAGTAGCCATGAATATCTGACCAGTGGGAAAATTTTATGCAAAATCTGTGCAATCTTAATTTAAATCCAATTGAGTGAACTGATTTTTGTAGAAGGAGCTTCAAAACATGCAAGTCAGTGTCTTGTATAGTTGAAAATTCCAGTATTCCTTGCATATAATTTCTGTCAAATTACTTGGGGTAACACACATTCAGTTTTTCACACTGAACAGTTATATCAGTCAGCTGCTTACTAGTCTTATGTGTCTGAAAATCATTGAAAACAGCTTTAAAAATCAAATCTGGTAATAGTTGTGCAAGGTTCTTGAATCTTTTAGCTTAAAAAGGGCGTGTTGCCTCCTCAGTGAAGGTATAGCCTGGGTACTTCATAGAATGGTTTGGTTAGAAGGGTCCTTAAAGATCTAGTTCCAACCCCCTGCCAGGGGCAGGGACACCTTCCACTAAACCAGGTCACTCAGAGGTCCATCCAACCTGGCCTCAAACAATTCCAAGGATGGGGCATCCACAGCCATTCTGAGCAACCTAATCCAGTGCCTCACCAATTTTATGGTGAAGAATTTCTTCCTAATACCTAATCTAAATTTACCCTCTTTCAGCTTAAAGCCATTCTTCCTTCTCTTATCACTGCATACCTTTGGAAAAAGTCCCTCTCCAGCTTCTCTTCTAGGCTCTCTTCAGATACTGGAAGATTGCTGTAAGGTCTCTCTGGAGCCTTTGCTTCTGCAGGCTGAACAATTGCAGCTTGCTCAGTGTGTCTTCAGAGAACTGAGAGTTAATTGCTTTATTTGTGACAGATTTTTTTCTTTAACAAAATTTTAATGCAGAGCTGTGTTAGGGCTTGTGCTGAAAGCATGGTTCTTTTGAAGTTTAGTAATGACTCTGAAGTTAACTGCATCTGTACCATCTCATGCTTGGAACTTGATTGTGGTAGATTCTTCTGGAGCAATACAGGGAAAGCTCATGTCTGACTGCTCGCTAGCCTTTAGGCATGCCCTTCTTTCCCCTCCTTGTCTAGGTATCTACACAGCCAGCAAAAAGTGCTCTGCCCCATGAGCCTGTTGCATGTAATGCTTTCAAGACTCTAAAACAATTGTTGTGTGAAAGGGGATTATAAAGTACCTTACATGAGGGATTGCTGACATGTACTACATTTTTACTTTTTTCACATATTTAGGAAGACAGTATCTTTCTTACTGACTTTTCTATCTTCTTTGTCCTTCTAATTAGAATTATTTTTGATTAGTGAACTGTCCTGATATTGCGTAGGCGGGAGAATAACTGACTGTTCCAGGTATAAGTCTTAATCAGCTTAAAATAGAATAATTTAAATTAATTTTTGAAGGGTCGGTCTTACTTTTCCAAAAAGATGAAGAATATGAATGTTTCAATTTCTGTAATGCTGTACTACTGTGGCTGTCACTCAGGCTTTTCCTGCTAATGCAATGAAAGACTAATGTATTATGATTAAGTAAAATACTTCTGGCAATCCTTTAAGGCAAGTAAATTAGTTATGAAAATATTCTATTTTAATAAAAAAACATTCTGTTTAATTTAGAAACAAATAGCAAATCTCTGTAATGAAGAATGCTTTAAAGATACTTCCTTTTATATTTAAATTATTTTTTGAAAGAGAACATCATAATATACTTTTTGGGAGAACACAGCAATAATATCTTAGTGAAACTTGTTTAGTTAATATGCATCTCAAAGGCTTATGAATTATACTCTAGATGCTTTTAATAAACAGTATTTTTGTATTGTTTAATAGTTATAAAATAGGAAAATGTACATGTTATACAAGAAAATGCATATTCATGCTATTAATATTTTTCGTAAAAAAGTACTTTGGGATATTTTGATAGCAGTTTGCTTTTGACAAAATAGTCTGATGGAAAGATGCATAGCCTAATTTACTGCTCTTCTAATCTTTCATCAACACAGTTCTTATGGAAGAGAAAGGCACAGTGTATGAAATCATTCTCCATTCCTAATTGACAGAGGTCCTCAGTAGATATTAGAGAGCAAAAAATGGAAAAAAATATACAGAGAGTTAACATGTTACAAAGAAAAGCTGACACATCTGTGAGTTCCTACCTGTGAGAGATCTTAGTTTTACTGGGGTTAATATTGTTCCTGATGATGATGTTAAGTTCTGTTCATGCCAGGTAGCACACCAGTGGGGATGATCCTGCAGAATTAGTGCAGATGCACCCACTTTCTCATAATCACTGTTAAGGGTTGGATTTTTTGTCTTTCAAGTTTGTAAACAGAGGTATTCAGCATGAGTCAAAAAGGTGTTATCGAGCCCTGTGTTTTATTCCAGCTATTGGCTGTTTGGCAGAAAATTTCCTCATTTACAGGTTGTCCTGTGTGTGCCTGTACACACTCCAGCTGGAGTTCAGGTCCAGCTGGCATGGGTTTAGGAAAGTCGAGTCCTGCTTGACCAACCTGATCTCCCTTTATGACAAGGTGACCACCTGAGTGGATGAGGGAAAGGCTGTAGATGTAGTCAACCTTGTCTTCAGCAAAGCCTTTGTTACTATCTTCCACAGCATTCTCCTGGAGAAAGTGGCAGCCCATGGCTTGGACAGGTGCACTTTTCATTGGGTTAAAAACTGTCTGGATGACCGGGCCCAGGGAGTGATGACGAGTGGTGCTGCATCCAGCTGGTGGCCGGTCACTGGTGAGGTGTTCAGTATTGGGCCAGCTCTGTTAAATATCTATTGATGAGTTGGATGAGGGGATCAAGTGCACCCTCAGTCAGTTTGCTGATGATGCCAGATTAGGTGTGTGTTGATCTGCTAGAGGTAGGAGGGCTCTGCAGAAGGATCTGGACTCTCTGGATCAATGGGCCGAGGACAACCATATGAGGTTCAATAAGGTGAAGTGCCGAGTCCTACACTTGGATCACAACAACCCCATGCAGCACTAAAGGCTTGAGGAAGAGTGGCTGGAAAGCTGCCCAGTATGAAAGGACCTGGGAATGCTGGTCAACAACTGTCTGAATATAAGCCAGCAGTGTGCCCAGGTGGCCAAGAAGGCCAAGGGCATCCTGCCTGTATCAGAACAAGTGTGACCAGCAGGACTATGGAAGTGATTCTTCCCCTGTACTCGGCACTGGTGAGGCCTCACCTTGAATCCTATGTCCAGTTCTGGGCCCCTCACTACAAGAAAGACATTGAGTGCTGAAATGTGTCCAGAGAAGGACAGTGAAGCTGATGAAGGGTCTGGAGAGTAAGTCCTATGAGGAGCAGCTGAAGGAGCAGAGTTGTTCAGCCTGGAGAAAAGGAGGCTCAGGGAGGATCTCATCACTCTCTGCAACCATCTGAAAGGAGGTTGTAGGCAGGTGGTGGTCGGCCTCTTCTCCCAGGTAACGAAAAACAGGACGAGAGGACAAAGCCTCAGTCTGCACCAGGGCAGGTTCAGGTTGGACATCAGGAAGAATTTCTTCACAGAATGGGTTCTCAACCATTGGGAAAGGCTGCCCAGGGAAGTGGTAGAGTCACCATTCCTGGAGGTGTTCAAGAAAGGACTGGATGTGGCACTTAGTGCTATGGTTTAGTTGATGTGGTGGTTTTTGGTCAAAGGTTGGACTCAATGATCTTGGAGGTCTTTTCCAGCCTTAATGATTCTATGATTCTGTGATTAATGCACACAAAAGTACTGCCTTACAACATATTCTGAATGTTAGGAATAACTTCTCATGGTATTTTTGATATAGAAACCTTTTAGAAACCTTGATATAGAAGTGCTTTTTCGTTCACAAGTATTCTGTTTCTAAACCTACTTTAGTTCATGTTAGCAAGAAGGTTTTAAATTTTTTTGCAAGATTTTAAAAACTAAGCTTTTCCTCAAAAACATTTTTTTTCCCCAGTCCAGGAAAATGACATGACAAGTAACTGCATTCTGTCACTTCTTGTCAGTTTTGTTCCTTTTTCTTCCTGGAAAGGAAAGCCTTTGTCAGTTTAGGGAGGGCTGTTGTCAATTTTTTGTTCTTTAATGGTGAATTAAAGTTGGCTAAGGTAACTTCTGTGTTAAGTCTGATGAAAATATTAAACTATGAGCTAAAAAGAGAAGGCGTGGAGGGATTTTTGTTTGTTTTGTTCTGTATGAATGATCTACAACTTCAACAACTCAATGTCTCTAATGAAAAGAAATATCAGGAGTATCTTTTTTCACACATGACAGATTTTTGGATTGGTTTTCTTTCAGCTTGGACAACTCTAAAAGCACCTATGTTAAATAGTATTTAAAGAGGAGAGTTTAGTTTTATTTATGTAGTTTCTATTAAACTTTCATTTTTACAAAGGAAAGGGAACCATGTTTAGCAACATTCTGTAACTTAAATAATTCCATTTTTTTAGACTACAGTTTTATGAGAAAACCAATTTTTGCTAAGGTGCTCACAAACACCACTAAATTTGATTTCAGAATGGCATTTCAGATGTGCTGAGTTGTACTTTAAACAAAATTTAAACATGCAAAATGCTTTTGCTTGATGAATGTGGGAGAAGTATTTTATTATTCACTCTGTTGTAAAAGAAAATGCTTCTTTTAAATTAATTTTAAGTCCATTAAAACATAGCATTGGTGCACATTCTGCTCTGGCTTTTGTATATTTGGATTAAATCTTTGAAAAGTTTTACTTTTCTACCTGGCAACTTAAAAGAATGACTGTTAAAAAACGTTAGCATTTTCTTAATTTTTTTTTCACTTGCAATATATGCTTATTATTTTGTCTGCTTCCTATTGGTCAGTGGTTCTCTTACTACAACATAAGCTACAAAGCAAAAAAAAAAGATGGAACACCAAATGTTCTGGTTTTCACAAGTCATTATATTTAACATTAGGATTAGATATTTGAAACTGCTGATGCTTCATACACTTGGCATTGCAGATTTGGTCTAAAGCCAGTGTCACATCAGTATAGATCTTCCTGTTGACTCTAATAACCGTTCATTTTCAGAAAGCATAGGTATATACAGATGTTCTCAAAATGGTTTCTGACTTTGTGAAAAGGCCATCTGGCTAGACATGGAGGTTTCAGGCGGAAAGCTTGGCTACTCTGTGTGTGTGCCAGATCCAGTGGAGCATTAAACCTTTCAATGTATTTTTGTGTAGCAACTGTCAGGAAGAATTCATTAATGTGTACTCTGTGAAATCTCCAGAGGCCTCTATAAAACCATTAATATATCATTATGTGTTATGTGTAAAGACCCTTGTGACTTTATCAAATTCTCTAAGTATAATTGCTTGGGATTTTTTTCAAGATTATACAGAACTAGTATGCTCAGTATGCAATCAAGCAACTGATGTGCTCAAATTTTATTTGCTTTACATTTTACAATGCCAGTGTAACATGTCTAAAATTCAGCAAGACATAAAATACAACCAGGAAAGGGGTATCTCTTCAGCATTGGGGAAAGAGCATGTACTCTCTGTTTCATTTGTTAAATGATGAAAATATATGTGTGTGGAAGAAACTTGCTAATTTGCATTTGTCATCTGACCACTCTGTCATTCAAACACAAAATTCAACATCTTCATTCCTTCCAAGCAAATATTTCACAATAGTACTCTGGTTTAGGTCTTAAGTTATTGACTTTTCAACATTTTGTAAGATAAATCGTCGCCTGTATGTGACTGCAGAATATAATCTTAAATAATTAAAACTAAGAAATAAATTCTCACATTAGTCTGCATTTTTTTTTCTGAGTTTTTAAGTCAGTCTATTTTAGATTGCATTAGGAAATTCAAACTAAGAGTTACCGAAATGTATGCATGTTACACAAATAAGTTGTTCTAAAAATGAAAGTAGGTCAGATTTCTGGAAACTCCATGCTTAAGTTTGAGTTAGAGTGACTTCTGATTAAAAGAAACTCTGCATCCAGATACATAAGGAATGTTTATTCCTAGCAGTTTATTTGCTTGTATTATTTGAATTATGCAGCAGCACTGTTGTGTTGCTTGTTCAGCACTATTCTTGTTTAAATCTTGTGTTGCTACCTTTTAAAATTTTTGCATATTGTTTCTTTATATGCAAAACATATATATCTGATCTTCACTACCAGTGGTACATTCACAGATCAGAATTTAAATTCCGGTATGGAAAGGAAAATTGCTCATAATACAGTCTTGGAGGTAGTTATTTTTTAATCTTAGTGGCTTGTAAATGAAACATTTTAACAAGACAAAGGAGAAAAGGATGGTGTAAAGTCTAAGGATTTAGAAGCATTATAGAAAGAAAGAAGAGACATCTCAGTAGCTCATTGTAGACATTTGAACTGAAGACCATTGGATCCAGTGGGTAGACATTCCAGTGAGGTCTTTCAGGCAGGTTGTGTCAGTTCTTAGAGTCACGGAACCCCTGGGGTGGACAGGCACTTCTGGAGGTTCTCTAGTGCAACCCCTTGTTTAGAGCACACTCATCTGGAGAATGTTGCTCAGAGCCATGTCCAGTCAGGTCTTGCATATCTGCAAGACTGGATGCTCCACAGCTTCTTAACATTTTCCAGGGCTTGACCAGTCTCACAGTAAATCTCCTGATGGTACATCTCACTAAGACCAAGAGTAGAGCCACAGCAATGTATGACCGTACTTGCTACTTCCTGTGATAAGGGATAAGCCTTCTCCTTACTACACTCCACTGTAGTTTAATTAGAGGGCTAAGGTGTGACTTGTCACACTGCTGCATGCTTTTTGTCTTTTCTTCTAAGCAAAATGATGGTTTTTCTTTCATGTCTTATGAGAATCACTCAGCCTGATGGCAGTACTGGTTTTCAATTCCTGTGGTGATGACAGTGTTTTAGATTAACTCCAGGTCTCATGCTTGATTTAATGACCACAAAGAGAATTCACTAATGTGAAACTAGTCAAATGCTCTTGGTCATCGACAGAGAAGAACAACTTTGCTCAGAAAGACCTTCTTGGGAATTGGTTCAGAAAATATATGAGACTGTTCCATGCTGTTGGACACAAATAGGGTTTTGTTGCTAGAGCAGACCACAGAGAGCCTGTACAGAAGTCTGAGTGACTAATTTTGTGGAGGAAAAAAAATTGATCTCTAAAGAATAAGGACAAAATGTTTATACTTTTCCAATGAAAAAGGATTTTGGAAAGCTTTAATGTTACTTGGAAGTTAGAATAAAAGGAAAACAAAATCCTTTAAACAGAATGTTTCCAACATGCTTGGGGGAAGGAATTTGGGTACCAAGAGCCTCAAAAAGAAAGAGGGCTGCAATAATCATACTGTATAATTATTGTGGGTTATATGGAAGTGGAAAAGACAGAAACTTGCATGCTAGTTTTGTATGTTTTCAACTTTTTCGTATCAGTGGGGCCTCCTATAAAATCTTACCCTTCAAGAGGAAGGCTAATGAAAAGTGTTTGACAGAATGGTGGTTCTTTCTATTTTATTTCACACCTTACCACAGGCTCTGTTATTTTTAAAGAGCAGTTAATCACACAGGCAGGTGGTGGCCAAAAGAGCATACCTGCTACGTACCTACAGGTAGGCCTGTAGCCTGAACTATCAGGTTTAGGAAATTCAGCTAACCTGTATAACAGATATTCTGTGTAGTTTCAAATATACAGGTTTTTTTTTAAAAAAAAGCAAACCAATTTTATTTATTTTTTTTCCCTTTCAACATGGGAAAATCTTTGCGTTAAAAGGGATGCAGTAGAGGGGGCAAACCTGTATGTTGCCTTTTAACTTTCAGTGTCATGTAGCACAGTTGTGAATGTATGCAGTATCGAAGTAGCTGAGAGAGCAACCTCAAAGTAACACTGAACATGACCACAAGGAAAATACATTGTTGATCTGTTCTTGGAATTCGAATCCGAGCCTCTGAGGATCATCTATCAGTGTTTAAAATGTAATTTCAGCATGTCTTTAAAAGAATAAGATCACTGAAATTTAGAATGTTTTGTGTCAGTTATCAAATAATACTGCCCAAAGTAATTAGAGTGTAATGTAAAATATGTTCTCATTAAGAAAGTCTGTTTGATATTTTCTCCCACTACTTTTATCTCAGGTGAAAGTTTCATTGTAAGCCTAAACTCAGGACTCTTGAGTCTGTGTCCAGTCTTTTCAAGCAATCCTAATTAAAAAATGCCTTATTCAATACATAAATTTTATTTTTATTTGCATTTCTCTTCTGGAAACAGCCAAATCTGCGGAGAGAAAAGAAAATTAGTCTATTAATTGTCTAGGATTTCTAAACTTAACAAACTGAATTAATTACAGCAGTGTTCTATTCCTTCAACTATTCTTGTGTGCAGAGTAAGGCTGGGAGTACTTAATGGGGTATGTTTAACTCATAGGTTATTTTTTTTTAGGTATTTTATTACCTAAAACAAAGCCAAGGCTAATAGGGGAGAGAGTATGCAGAGAACAGTAGTATCAATAAATACATAAAGAGAATAAGAACAATGTTACCCAGAAAGAGTGTCAAGCTGTTATGCTGTACTTTTCCTTTCTAAACCAAGAATTTTTCTTCCCTTGCATGGCATAGAACCCTTACTTATATACATAAAGGATGTTGAAGAAGATACATAAGAAGAGTAATATGCATTTTAAAAGAAATTCTAAATAGGAACTTAAATATGGGAAAGTATCAAATTATATCCCACACTAAATCAACAGAATGATGAATACTACTGATTCCCTAGAATTCTCAAAAATAAGCATGACCATATATAAAATTGAAAACAAAGAGGATGACTGCACCACATGCATCATTTTGTAATGACTGGATGAAGCTTCGCCTTATTCGGTATGGCAGTTCTAGGCAAGTACAAAATGTGCATGGTTTTGTATGACAGGGTTGGCAGTAGGCACAATAAAGAAATTAGTGACTTCAGGATGTTTCTTTCCATCTGGAATATTGTACAATAGTTTAGTCCTAATTAAGTAGCTTGGCTATATTTGGGTACACCTGATATGAGCCAACTGTACTAAGTGAAAAAATTTTCTCTAGTTTGAATTGGGTTTTTTTTAACAAATGATTAAAAATCACTGCACTGCAAAGTGATTATTAACACACACTCTGCAGGCAGAAGAAGAATAGAGAAAATCTTTTCAGTAAGTGAGAAGTCAGTAATTCAGTGGATAATATTATTACCCCTGATTTTGAGGAAAGTAGTTATTTGAATTTTCATCTGGATATCTGATAAAAAGATGAATATGAGCATGGTGGAAAGAAAAATGTTAGGGAAAAGTAGATAAGAGAAGTGATTGGGGAGAGATAGAACTATCAGTTGTTAAGTAGAAAGATGTGTACAAAAAATTGTTTTATCTAAATAATTTTTAGTCTGAGTTTGTGTGAGCATATTTTGCACTTCCATGTATTTAAGGTTCAGATTTTTATTTCCACCAGTTCAGAACTCTGTGTTCAATATCCTGCAGATCAAAGGCTTTCTTGTGTTTCTTTTGGCAATAAAAGAGTGTAATTTAAGGTAGGAAAAGAAATTTTGAAGGTTGAATATTACAGGCTTTAGGGGTAACATTTATTTCTAAATGTTAAAACACCAGCAGTTTCCAACATCTTGGTGTAGCTCAACAAAGCCAGTCTGAACTCCACTTCTGAAGAATTTTTGATGGAAGGAAAGGCAATTTGCTGAAGAGATACCTGGCGTATCTGAATCTGGTATTTTAGCTCCCCAAAGCAATACAGATAGATTAGTATCTTTAACCAATTGTTCTCATGGAGAAGTGTAGTACTCCAACCACTTTAGAGCCACTCTAATATTATGCTGCTTCTCAAAGCCAAGCTGCCTCAAGTATCTCTCTCCTGTTTCACTGAGAACACAAGCATTGACTGCTACTCATTCCAAGGCACTGTTTTAGCTAGAGTACCAAATACCTGTTTTTAAAGGGCTTAGATTCAAAATCAGGCTTTGAATGCTGAAAATATGTATTTTGGAAGTCTTTTGTCAGTTAAGCACTTGCGTTACTCTCCATAGTTATGAAATTAACATGACTCCCTGGGATATATTCCAACAGTGCAGTCGTTAAAATCAAACAAATCCTACTTGACTGACATGTGCAGTTTTAACTCTTTCTGAGCTTTATGAAGATACTCAGCAGAGTTTGCTTTTTGAGCAAGTTTGCAGTAATACCTTATCCTGCAAAGCTTTAAGTGAGCTTTGCTGTCCCTGCAGCCCAGTGATTTCATTTCTATATATAGCAGGATTAGGCATAAAGTGTTCTTCTGAGTTAATTTCAAAGCTGAAAAACCACAAAATGCAAAATGTCAAGAAAAACACATTTATTGAATTGTCACCTGCTCCTTACATTCCAACACCAGTGTGAGCTGTTTTATTGTTTTCATGCAGACACCCATATGCCTTGTCTGTGTCAGATGGACACATTTTTTGTTGAGTTCACACTTTGGTGTGGTATATTGATGGTTTTAAAAGGGATGTCTGCTTGGGTGTTGATAAAGGTATGACCAAAGTTGTTTTCATGGAATGTTTTGATCTGTAGAATGTGTCACTATGTAGGACTGTCAATAGGTGTATATTTTCTTATATGCTAGGGTTTGGGTTTTTTAAAATGACTAGTCACTATAATATTGGTCTTTAAAAAATACTCTGTAATAATGACTACAACTTTTTTATTATTTCTAGAAAAAATATGGATAATTATTCCTTATGATATTTTAGAATTGCTCCCTACTTTTGTTTGTTCCACAGCAATGGAGAGAATTCAAGATCATTACACCATTTCTGTGTCTGTATTTGTGACATTATCCCTGCTTGGAGTGTCCATGCAGCCAGGCTGGTAAACTCTCTTGGAAATGGTCCCATGAGTGTGGTCACCCCTTACGCTGCTCAGGGATTGGCCACTCCCAATGCTGACTCAATGTTGAGTTTGTTAGGTCCTGGCTGTAAACAGCCAT
Organism: Manacus candei; assembly: GCF_025592945.1. Taxonomy (NCBI): domain Eukaryota; kingdom Metazoa; phylum Chordata; class Aves; order Passeriformes; family Pipridae; genus Manacus; species Manacus candei. The sequence goes on along the minus strand of NW_026138059.1, from coordinate 9,134,791 downwards.
TCCAAGTTAACCTGGACAAGTGGGGCAGTAATCATCTGAATGCCTGATTAACAGTAAGCACAGCTAAAATAAGCATATATAAGCTCAGGCCAAGACAAATCCAAACCCTTGGAAGTGCGGAGACTCTGCACCATCAGTTAGTGCAGACCCTGTGACCACTTAAAGGAAAGACAAAAGCCTGTTTCCTGGACTGTTATGGAAAACCACAGTATTCTGAAATCTGGATGTTGTCTAGATGCAGGAGGCTGAAGGTTGATGGGTCTCAGACAGTGAGAGTGTCCTTTTGTCTTTTTACAGCTTGTGATCTCTCAGTTTAGTGGTTTGGGGCCAGAGAGCAAAGTTGTTCAGCTGGTGATGCCACTATACCTGGATGTGGAGTATCCTCCTTTTCAAAGACCCATGTCTTTCAAGCCTTTTATGTGGCCTTGAAAAGACCTGCCTTTTTACAGATTTACTTTTATTTTTAACACTGGCTCAGTAATAAAGGTGCTATAAAAAAAGCACCAAATAGAATGACAGTCAAGGTTAAAACTGTAAGTTAGCAACTCTTTCGGATGATGTCCATTTAGGTTTTTGCTTTGTTTAGTGTAATAGTGAGTGCAGAGGAAGTGTCTTGATATCTTGCCAAGTCATACACACCTTTCTCCTTGCCTGTGTACAAAGGTACAGCATCTTGCTACAGTGATAACTATTCCAGGGCATTGCACCTTGATAGTCTTCACTGGGATGTTGTCACCATGAAGTCTAGCATTGTTTGACCCAAAACAACCAGTACTGACTCAAAGCCTTCTCAGGCAGAACCATGGGTTAGAAAGAGCCAGAGGCTCTGTGAGGCTTCTGTGACTGGGATAGAGAGGTAGAGCTTAACTGTAAGGACACGGGCTGTCAGCAGGACAGAGAACAGTCCTGGCACATTTAATTCATGAGTCTAGTCATAGTTTTTGGACTGAAGCCACTTGGGGTAGCAGCCAGCAGAGTAGACAAGGAATGCACAGACCACAGACTCCAGCTCCTAATGAGAGCTGACTGCACTCTTCACCTTGCAAAATACTTTGCTGGGGAACTGGAGCAAACAGACAGAATATGTGCTCTGGGCAGTGGTGCATCACAGTCAGCAAACTGGGAAGCCAAACATCATCCTTTTTGGCACAACAAATTTCTCTGTAACATGTCCTGGGGCTGTGCTCCTCACTGATTAAAATCTCTTACTTCTTCCTAGGACAGGGGTAGAGTTGCTCAGGCACCTGCCCACTTCTGTGATGGTGTCTCTGTGAAGAAACAGAGCTGCTGACAGAGTGAGCTGCTAATTTAATCTCATCTGTTACTCATTCCAGCTAAAGAAGGAAGAACCTTGGACAAGATAAATAGATAAGGTCTGAATATGAAAGGGATAAGTTTTGTATCTGTAGGTTGTAGATCTGTTTTTCTTGCAGGTTGGGGATTCAGGCCTTCTTGTGAGAAGATAGTTGCTAGGGATGCAGTGAAGTGAGAATGGATGATGAAGCAAAATTTAAGCTGGGGCCAGGATGGACTGGGAGCAGAGCCTTGAAAGCATGGCTCCAAGGTGATCAACTGACTTTGTTGGATCATTCTTCAGGTCCCTTGGCCCAGCCTGGCCAGCCACTCAAGACGGGTGTAATGTGCTGTCTTGAAATGTGCATATTTTTCTGGTACTTTAGTCAACCACTCACAATAAAACCATACTGAGTGTAACTTGTTTCTTGACTAATTACTTCTTTGGGTAACACACTCTTTTCTTTAAGATTATATAGACTAAAAGTACTTGTAGGATACTCTGAGAAGTCTCTATGAATGTGCTTGCAAAAAGAACATATTTGTGAGTTTTGTAATCCCTGCAGCAACATGATAAGGCTTTTCCATCCTCTAGACTTACAGTGTAGATTTAAGATATTCAAAGAGCTTTTTGAAGTGCCATTCTCTTCAGAGCTGATAATTAAGGCAGATGATGAAAGGAAAGGGAGGAGTCCTGTAGAATTAGATAACAGCCTATAGTTAGGTGGTGATGGGAGAATTATATGTTAGAATGGTGACTCTCTCCAGCCATCTGTAATATATGTAAACATGTGGTGCTAATTATGAGTGGCATTATATTAAATTAAAAAGATTGAATATATATTGTTTTAATGGATGCTTCATTGTATTAATTGTTTTTCAGCAGGCATCATCTGTTCCTTTAATCTTGAAATGATAATGCCTGTGCCATATGTTGTGCTGTCTTGCTCAGCTAGTATGTAGACAAGGAAGGCTTCTATGTTTTGTTTCAGAATAGAAGTTTCACTGTTGGTTTGGGAGGGTTTTTTGATTATATGAAGAGACTGTTTTGGAACCCTAAGACTGGTAGGGGAATTTGTATTGTTCATTTCATTGTTCAGGGTACAGGAGTGGAATTTTTTATTCCTTTGAACTAAACAACTCTTAAAGAAATATATGGGTTTAATTAAGAGATATTAATAAATATTTTGTAAGGACTACCTGAAAATGTCTATAGTTAGACTAAAGGATGGCAGTATCTAGGCCTTAATTTGGAAAGGGGCACTGCAGATGAACTTTTGCAAAGCTATTTGGTAAGCTGAATTCCTTTCTTGTCAAAATATGCCCATCTCACTTTATTTGAGAACTAAAAAGTAACCTTTACTTACAAACGCCTTTTAGAATGAATTGGAACACAGGGATTGGAGTTTTCCTCAATAAAACATTAATTGCAAATGAAACCAATATATGGCAATGCATTCTTCTGTAGTGATTCTTAGTTGCAGTTTTGAGGAATGCATTTTCTAACTGAGTATGTGAAATGTGTAACACTCCAGATATATAGTGACTTTGGAACATTTGGCATATATTAATTAACAGGGACTGTAGTTTTGAAGAAAACTCTCTCAGACATGAAAAACACAAGTGGATTCTGTTTTGACTAGCATTCTGTGTTTGCTGTGTTTGGGATTCTTTTTAACTTTGGGTCCTGCTATGTTTCTTCACGATAAGTTGTCATGCTGATACTTCAAAATTGTTTGGTAAAAGCGTTGTGTTAATTTTTATGATCTTTAAGCATGATATACTTTCATAATATGTTGCAATTAGATTTTATATTCTCTGATATGATTGTTTTCTAACAAGTCTTTTTTATAAATAAGCATAATTTTGTTAACATTTAGTGTAAATGATAACATATAAATATTTATTGAACTATACAACATACTAGAGATTATAATTCCAATTTATTATCATTACTGCCTCACAGAAGGGCAGTGTTACTAATATTTCATAGATGGTTGTTTTCTGGTGGGTTTTGTTGTTTGGGTTTTTTTGTTTGTTTTTATTTTTTTGAAAATAGCAGTTACTCCATAAAAAATTGGTAAAAATGTTAATTAACTCTGCAATTTATTAAATGGTTAGTACACACTTTTAACTTACAGTTTGTATTAAAACTGACAAATACTACATTCAGTATTTCCTGTCTCATGTTTGGAGCTGATGCAACTGTGTGAGTGTGGCTGAATTTTCTATGGTTATGAGGTGAAAGTGAAGCTAAGTATTGAGCAGGGAGGAAGGGATGCAAAGTGAATTTTGTGAGGATGCTAACCAAGGACAAGTGACAGCTCACTTAAAAGTGGCCACTGTGTTTTCTGCCTCATGTGTACCACCTGATAGGCAAAGTCTTTGGTCACCCCTGTCTCCTAACCTGTTCTGGGGCATTTGCTGGGGAATGCTAGTTAGCACAGGCAAAACTGTACCAAGGAGTAAGTTAACCTTTAATTAGTATGGGTGATTCCTGTCCATGTCCCAGCCCTGGCTCATTTGTTAAAATGAATATGCTTTGGGAAAAGTTGTAGACTTTTTTTAAAATTCGTCGTCACTTTTGAGCACTGATCTGACTCAGATAATTTCAGCCTGTCATCATAGGTTGGTATTAGGGCCTTGAATTGCAACCAAATCTGTAATAATTGTTTGGGGAGGGGTTTTCTGTGGGCTTGTTTTGTGCAGCTCAAATTATGGATCATTAATGGTGAACAAGGTAAATACTGTGCAACATAAGAAAAAATTGATAGCTATAAACAAGGAATTAACTAGAATGGTGGTGACTGATGAGAAATTTATAAACTGGACATTTATTCACTTCATTGGTTTATAGGTCTATGTCCTTATTTTTTCCAGTGGATTTGTGTTTAAAAATGGTTATATGCAAAAGAGCAAACTCTCCCTGCAGATATAACACTCCAACACCTTTTAAGGTCAATATAACAGAGGATTTCAAAAGCAGTAACTGTAGAGTTCTTTTCTGTAGAGTTCTTTTTTTTCAGAAAGGCTTAGATTGAAAGTCCCATCAAAAAATTTTAGATTAATAATTTATATAAAAGATGAGTTAAATATTCATAGCGAGTATAGGAAGTATGTGTCCTGGCTTAAAATACTGTAGGTACTATAGCAAAAATCATGCTTCCAGATTCAAAGAAACTACTGCTTTTAGCTTAAGCATATTTAAGTGGTGACAGACAGAATAAACACCTACATAACAAAAAGGATCACAGAACTTTTCAGTTTGGAGGGGGATCTCTGGAGATCATCCAGTCAAACCCATCTGCTCAGAAAAGGATCACTTTCCAGCAGGCTGTTCAGGGTTGTGTCTGGTTGAGTTTTGAGGATCTCCGAGGGTGGAGACTCCACAGCCTCCCATGGCAATCTGTTCTAATGTTCAGCCACTCTGTCAATAAAGTAATTTCTTTGATGATTAAATGCAGTTTTCTCTATCTCGATTTGTGGTTATTGACTCTTGTCTGTTCTGGATGTCTGAGTTAGTCTTCTTTGCTGCCCCCATCAGTATTTAAATATGCTGAGAAGGTTCCCATGAGTCTTTTCTTTCAGTGCTGAACAGTCCCAGGTCTCTCAGCATCTCTTAATATCAGATGCCCTGAGGAAGCCCTTTGTTTTTGCTCTTCACACCTTTCACCAAATTTGGCTTCCGATGGGCTTTGGCTTTCCTAACCCCATCTCTGCACCTTGGACAGCATCTCTCTATTCCTCGTAGATCACTTGATTCTACCTCCTGTATACTTCCTTTTTCTCTCAGTCCAGTCAGAAGCACCTTATTTACCTGTGCAGGCATCTTGCCACCTTTGACTTCTTGCTTGTCAGGATCAGCTATTCTTGAGCTTGCAGGATGTAAGCCTTGAAAAATCAGTCAGCTATTCTGTGCTTCCCTTGCCAGGACTATATCCTATGGAATTCTTCCAAGCTGATTCCTGAACAGGCCAAAGTCTTACCTGAAGCCCAGTGTTAGCAGCCTGCTTTTTGCTTTCTTCCCTCCTCTCAACATCATGAGTGCTACCATCTCAAGGTCACTGCAGTGAAGGCTATCTGTGGCCTGCACATGCCCGACTGGAGCATGTTTTTTACAAAGAAGTTATGAATAGAGCCATAAAAGAAGTCTGATAGAGCTAAAGCTTACTAAAAGTAAATAAAAAGGAAAAAAAGGGGTCCATATGGTCCAAATGTCATATTTGGATCTGATCATAAATTGCATTTCTGTAGATCTCTGTAGAGATTTTACTAAGTTGTATTTAGGCAGAGATTTCATTAATTTTAGATTATATTTTTTAATGTATTTCATCCATTGTGCCAGACACTGGTAAAAAAAATACTACTTTTGACAAAGGGTTATTTAAGTTTTTAAATGTCTGCTACATATGCTGTGAACTCTTATTTTGGTAGCACAAATGGAATTCACAAGTAGCTCCCTCACAAATTGTTTTGACACTGAAGAAGAGAATGTATGCCTTATTGGGGAGAAGAATCTTTCCTTCACTTTACATATTTATTTGTTGCTTAATAGTTAGTTCAGTGACTGTTAGAGTAGGACAGCAAGTTCCTTTTGTTACAAGTACTTCTAGTTTGGAGGCAAAAGTCCTGGAGCTTTTGAATTGTGTTGGAAGTTAAATTGTGCTCTTACTGATCAATTAAAATGAAAAATACGGAAGATATTATTGCGGACTAATAATGTTCTTTGTTCCACATGATATTTTTTAACTAATTTGAATTAAGTTTTTTCAAGTATGTTTTGGTTTGCTCTTCATTAAGATAATGGTATTATTGTAGCCTTTTCCTTTCTGACATTTTTGGTGTTTCTTGAAGAAATGTGTTTTCTCTATACATCTTTTCTTGAAGGGAAGAAGAAACAGGTATAAGGGTACTGTCTTCTGTGTCTATGCCTCATACAACCTAAAAAGTGGAAAGTAGTTTCAATCTCTTTTTTTTTTGCCTTACCGTTTTATATTTGGATACAGAGACTACTTACAAGCATTAGAAGCACAACTAACAGAGATTATTTAACCTGTAATATCTCTTAGATGAGCAAATCAAAACATAAAAAAATGTGAGGTGTGGAAAACTATATCTCTGTAGAAATAGTTGCTGAATGTTTTTCTATTTGGTGTTTATTGAGTAAAATTATGAAGACAACACTCTTGGACTTCACTTGGCCTTACAGTCAATAGATGGAGGAATATGGATGAGAATAATGGTAAGCCACATTTTTCTATGAGCGAATGTGTTCAGAAAGATTCAGTGCTGTTTTATCAGTCGTGTCTGAAGTAGTGAACATGATCTGGTAGGTTTTAATATATGGAAGTGGTCCTAAACTCTGCGAGTTGCATTTGGTAAGCAAAGAGAATTTTTAAAAAATGATACTATGATTTCTTGTGTACTGCAAGAGGAGTTTTAAATTAATTTTCTGTCACTAGTGGAAAAGATAATTTCTTACTAAAATCTTGGAACTTGTACCTTATATTTTAAAAGATAATGGGAATACATAGACATAGTTAACAATAAATTATTCTAAAATCAATGAAGCTCTATCCAGTGATCTCAACTGCACCATTTTTAGTAGGCAGTGGTCTGTATGTATTATAGCATCTTAATTTTTCTTGCATCTTCTTCTAGAATATTTCATTAACTTTCAGAGTATGGATGATAGTGTAAATGGTCACATACTAATTCAGGTTCTCACACTTACATACACAGTATATTAGCATTGATTCTGGCTATTTTTGGAGGTGGCAAAATTTTGTATGAACATCTCAGTTTTCTGAGCAAGGTTTCTATTGCAGTCCGAAATTCAGATACCAGCAGAAAAGGAACTGCTAGAATTAAACAGGAAACCTTGGGCCACAGAGGCTGGGGAAAAAAACATTATTTAAAAGACCAGACAAGATCCTTTGACATTCATTTCATGTGAATTGTCCTGATCTCACCCAGCAGAAAGCAGAGAGACTTTGCATGATGCTATTAGATATCTCATTGTTTTCTCCCTCCCTATGTAAATCCTTATTTTGCGAAAAGCTGACCACCCTTCCCCAGTAAAATCTTGCTTACTAGAAATAGCAAATCCTTTTCCCCCCAAATGTAAATACTGGATTTGAGAAATGTAAATCCATTTTTCCCCTTATATCACCCCTGTTACTGGAAATGCTAACAGATTGTGGAATCCTCTGTTTGGAATAACCCTGCCTCCTCAGTAGCATGGAAGCCCCTGAGACCCTTAAATAGCACTTGCTTGTTCAATAAATTATTCCAGTGTTTGCCCCCATAGCTGGGATCGTGATAGCTTTATTAGACCGTTACAGGTTTCTGTGCTGCTAAAATTACTAAAAACAGACTGTGAAATTTTTCAAACAAAGCCTGACTTCTTTTAGTTGAACAGCAACACCTTTTTGCATCAGTTCTCAGAAAGATTATGTTCTTTTAACTCAGTTAAATGCTTCCTTCTTATGAAGGTTTGTCTGATTTTATCTTACAGCTCTGTACTACTTGTGATGCTCAGATACGGCATCAGGAACTAATGTTCCTACATTACAAAACCTAAGATCAGTAAGATGTTTTACCTAGTGCATGTTGATGCTACATTTTGATACTTGGCATCAACTAATTTGTGTCTTTATGGCTGTGAGGAGCTTGAGGCCAGCACTGAACCCATTCCAAAGTGAGTTCAGTGTATCTAAGTGTCTTTATAAAATCTTCTCTTGCCTCAAACATCCTTTTGAAACATATGCATCAATGAAATCAGATGTAAGATCTGCTTTAGAAAACCATAGATCATTTTCGAGGAGAGACATGGCAATTTTTTGAAAGTCAGATTTCTGTGTTTATCTCAAATGTTTTGGTACTTAAATTTGCTTATCAGAGTACGAAAACAATTTGAAGTACCTTGGAAATACAGGTGAAGTTCTTGTTACACCTGGCATATTTTCTAAACGTCTTTCCTCTAGACAGATTGAACATTGGGCAATTTCCACTCAAAAGGTAATAGAAAGGATTCATCCAAGAATACTCAAAGAGCTGGCCGATGTCATCGTGAGGTCTCTCAATGTTTTTTGCATGGTCTTTGGGATCTAGAGAGGTCCCAGTTGATTGGAAGTTGGCCAACTGTAACTAGAAGCTGGTCCCAATTTTCAAGAAGAGCAAGAAGGATGACCCTGGAAAGTACAGTCCTGTCAGTCGCACTTTAGTGACTGTTAAAATTATGAAGAAGATTATTCAGGGAAGTATTGAAACACACTTATGGACAACACTGTCATTGGTCACAGCCATCAAGGCTTCATGAGCAGAAAGTCCTGCTTATCAAGCCTGATTTCCTTCTGTGACAAGGTAACCCACCTACTTGATCAAAGAAGCCAGTTGTCATCTTTTTGGATTTCAGTAAAGCTTTTGATACTGTCTCTCATAGAGTCCTTCTGGACAAGGTGTTCAGCACACAGCTGGATAAACACGTCAAGCAGTGGGTGAGTAACTGGCTCACGGGTCAAACACAGAGGGTAACAGTGAATGGGGTGACATCAGACTGGAGACTTGTCACTAGTGGGCTTCTGCAGGGCTTCATCTTGGGCCCTGTGCTCTTCAAAATGTTCACGAATGTCTTGGCTGCAGGAATCGAAGGGATACTAAATAAGTTTGCAGATGATACAAAATCAGGAGGAGCTGTGGACTCCTTCGAAGGGAGAGAGGCCCTGCAAAGTAATGTGGACACAATAGAGGCCTGGGAAATCACCAGTTGTATGAAGGTCAAGTCAGATTTGATAGGAGGTATTTATAAATCTTCAGACGATCTTTTCTGTGTCATGTGTTTTTATATCAGAATACGTGATTACTGGCATCTGTTTGTGTCCCTCTTTCTGCTACCTATCAGTACATGTTGTGAATGGTCTTGATAAACTTGAGGCAGAAAATACATATGTGCATTACAATTTGTCTTTTCCTCTTTTATCTTCAGTTTTAATTGTTTGATTTCCCTTATTAGGACAAATACAAAATCAGTGGGACAGAAGCTGTTCCCAGTGTGCAACAGGTATGTTTGCCTACTCTTTCTGGGCAGTAAAATAGATCATCAGGCTGGACTTGAGCTGTTCCCTGCCATTGGCCTCAGTGATAGAGGATGATTATGGTTTCATTGAATTAATTTGTGTTTTATCCTGTGGTGTTTGTTAGCTTGCTGTGGGAATAGCAGTGAGGTCCCTGATAGCTTTTGTTCTCTATGCACTCCTGAGATGTCAGTACTGTAGTATTTATATTTAACCTGGTTTATGGTTTGTATGATAACCCTGATGAGTATAACAAATCTTATCAGTATAGTAGAAGTAGATTTTTCCCATTGTTACATTGTTTGTGTTCCTGACCAGAAGAGGTGTGATATTAGAGGGTATATGAGAGCAATACAAATTCACATTATTGGCTTCTGACAACCTTTGTATCCAACTGAAAATTTTCTCTGGAGGATGGGGTAGGGCAGCATGAGAGCAGGTTGCTTGAAGGCTATAAAATCCCTTTCCAGGAATGATTTTCAAGACTTAGTTAGACAAAGAAACATCTGAATTGGTGACTTCGTGCTAGATACTCTCCTGTTTAAAGTTCAACATCACACAGGACACATCCAGAGGTTTTTGTCAGCACTATCATGTGTCTTTCTTCTGGAGTGGATCAACCAGACTCCAACCATGTGGTCACTCAGTTCAGCCTATTACTCAGGGACCTTCCATGGGAAGGAGTGGGCCCAGCATGGTCGTTCTCCTTCTGAGCCATGTATTCCCAGGTGCTCCCATATCAGACCTGACTTACAGAGGCTTGCAATGTTTCCAATGGAAAATAAGTTTATTTAGCTATTTATTTGCAATTTACTAGTGGCCTGGTGTGATTTCCCGTGGTTCCCTTGTCTGAACAGTAACAGTAATGTATGGGTAAGGCAATATCGGGCTTTTAGATTGGGAAATGTCACCCATGCAAACATGATGCAATTACATGTGGGGAGGGATGAATAAATACCATTCTTAAATATAATTTACTTTGTCTCTAGGTCGCCAGACAATCCATATTTTGAGCAAAATATCCTTCCTTGCTTAGAAAACTGCAAATACAGAAGAATCCATTTACCAAACCAGTAGCAAGTAGACATAAAGAGAAGACAGGTAAAGAGAAGGCATCAGGGAGAGACTCATGTTTATTTTATGGTTGAGTGGTACAGTCTAATTATGGGCAGTGCAGTCAAATTATGGCTCCTGTTTATGTCAGCAAAATCCCTGAATCCAAATAGAAGACAAGATGAAAAAGTAAATCTAATTGGTGATAAAAAAAATCTTTTAATAGGAAATTGGTTTTGGGAAACAGCAAGTTTTAGTGTTAAAATCTCAAGGAATTATCTGTGAGATTTGGGGAATGCATATCTTCTGGTGTGCAGTGCTTGTACACAGACATCACAAAATTAAGACTGTCAGCCACCCATTTACAGTTTCTTTTTAAAAACTACTGGGAAGATACGTGTTTTGGGAGGATGTAGTTTTTCAGTTATTTGAAGTCTGGGAAGGGTAATACCTGGAAGAAAAAGTGCTTTTGCTGTCCTATGGAGTAACACACAAAGTTGAGCAAGTTTAATATCTCTAAGTACCTTTTTCATGGAGGTTATTCCAATGTTGAGCACAGGAACTGAGAGCAGGAAGAATGTTTCCTGTGCTATAGCAGAAGGCTATAAGGTCATTTGATCATCTAGAGAAATACATTTGTAATACTGAAAACATTCACTTCTCAAAAGAATGTAACTTTTTTTTCAGACATTCTGCCTTTTCTTGTCCAAATTCACGGGCTGTGCATCTTCTCAGAGCCCACTTTTCACTCACATATGCGATGGTGTATACCACTGACTACTGAGCAGTAACTCCTCTGAATAACATAAATATAGAAAGGCTTCAGGCATTCAGTAAAATACATTTCATTTTATGCTGAAGGAAAGAACTTAATCCTTGGGAACTTGCATGGTTCTAGCAGATAAAATTAAATTACTGAAACATGAAAACCTGCTGTATTTAGAACAGCCTTTAAAAATTATTTTCATGAACAGAATTTTCATGTGGAAATATTATTCATTTAGCATCTGCTTATGCATGTGATTACTGACCTAGTAATTGATTGCTTGAACTATAAGTTTATAAACATGTGTATGTTTGAGTTTCACAAGTATATTAAGTGTCTTTTTTTAATATTTAAAAAATTAATTAGGTATACGAAACTAGATATTTTTGTTACTTTGTTTTTTTTGAAGACAAAATGTAATGCTTTAAAAATGAAATGTGCATATTTAAATGATTAAGAACAATACTCTCTTTTAAAAAGATGATTTTCCATTCCTTGTAGACCAGCCTCTCAGTGAATTAATGAGATTTTGACAGATTTTCTCTATGTAGAACTAGGTTTCTGATGAAACCCTTATTGCTAGTTCAAATGAGTACTCTCCTTTTTAAATAAAAAGGTACATGCTCCTTTCGTTGAGTGATTAAAAAATAAATAATAGGACCAAAATCCATATAGCAAACACTATTTGTATTCAGCGGAGACAATGCAGGGAAATTAAGTTCTGGATACTTCTGGATTTAGAAGAATATGTATGTATCTATCTTCACTTGAAATTCACCATTCTATTTGTCAACTGCTGGTTACAAAATACGCATTTAATAATTTTTACACACATAAGTGGTTGAAGGCAAAAAAGGATATTCTTAATACCCTTTCTTTCAAAGAAATAGTAGAGATTAATACTTGTACTTTCTTTTCAAGAAATAGTAGAGATTAATACTTATACTTTCTTTTCAAGAAATAGTAGAGATGTTCATCTCCCATTACTGATTTTTTTTTTCCAGAAGACTTAACTGTTGTCAGCCCTTTCCGATAGGATTTGGGAATGAATTAGTATTATTACTAAGTAAATGTGATGTCCTGTCTCTTTGTCAAGAAATATTTTATCACACTTGCTGGGGCTAATTTGCTCACAATAGATAACTGGCTAAAAGATTAATCAATCCAGAAGACAGAGGTGGTAAAGAGGGCATAGGAAGTGAACCTTGATTATAGAAATATTACCACTAAGTAATAACACCAAAAAGTGAACCTGATTTGGAAATCTAGTTGTTACTGGAGAGTCAAGTTGGAAGTAGTTGCTGGAAGTGCTCTGGAGTTTGTGTTGCTGGCACAATAGCTGCTGAACTTTGAACATTGGCTGAAAAAGTAGATGTGCACCCCATGTCCAGGGGTTGGTAAGCATCTAGTTAAGTACAGCTATGGGACATCTAACAGTACTCCAGAATTATAAGTGGATAGGACTGATTTTGGCCAAGAAGGATTGTTGAAAATCTGTGATGTAACTTTCTGTGTTTGCACTGCCTACAGACCAGCTATTTGCAGTCCCACAGCTGCTGGTTCCAAACTAGGAACCCTATCAGAGTAGCAAACTCACACCTGTATCACAAGAAATATTTTCATTGTCTGTGACTGACTATGGCTTGTTTTACCTCATTTGGCTTCCTGACAAGGCTTCTCAGGCATACTTTGTGTGCACTTAGACTTGCCTGGGGCTCTGTTACAGCTTCTTCAGTTGCAATAACAATTGCATAATGACCTGGTAATTCATTCCTTATCTGTTTTTATTTTAGTTTAATTTTGTAGGATTGTGTAGTGAAAAGCCATTTTCCCCCCACATACACTTCTATGACTAATAATGTAATGAGAATAAGTTGCAAACTCCACATAGGGTAAACTATGACCATAGGAGAAAAGTATAGAAAGGTATACCAGGGGCATAGAATGACAGCAAAGGAATTAAATTGTGAGAACAGAAGATGACACAGGGCTATAAACAGCTCAACAATGTTCAATTACTAATTACGAGGGGAATTAAATCCTTGAAACAAAGTAAAATTGGTTTTAGGAATTCATAAAATGTCCAAAATATAATAAAGCATGCCATTATATTAAAGTTAAATGGTACATGGAATTCCAGACCGAAGAAGAAAAAGGGATTTTTTATCTCCCATCTTTAAGGGCTTCATGATCTCAGCTTTCTTCTGTTTGGGTTGGTTGTATTTAATTTCTTTCTCTGTGGAGAAAGACAAAAATAGGAAAGATGGCTATGCAATGAGATGCTTGAAAAAAAAAAAATCATAGACTTCATCTCAGTCTTGGCTTAACTTCGGCAGAACTGTGTAGGTATGTGCCTAAACATAAAAGTTACAGAGAATCTGAACATGAGAGTGTAGTTCCTCATTATTTTATTTGGAACTAAGTTGAAGTCGAGTTTTGCTGACCAGTTCTTTTCATTAAGCTATTTTACAGCTTGGCCCCATAAAGAGATGCTTTGTAATAAAGAGATGCTTTGTTATAATTGAAGAGGTTGTGAATTTGGGGATTGGAGATCTGGTTTGGATTCTTAGAGTGCCTTTACCACAAAATAAGTTTTAATTAAACCTTGAAGTCTTGTTTACCTAAGTGTCCCATTGTAGTGCTTGGAAAGAGTGCTTTTAAAATGAGTATGTGTTTATGTTACTTTTTCACCATCTTGCATAGAGTACAACAGTAATCTATTATTTGTTAATAATCTATCAGTTTTGATTTTGTCTGCCTTGTGTGGTAACATTAAAAATACTTAATTTAATTTATGAATGGTATAATAATGATTTTAGTAAGTATTCATAAATCACAACTTACCTATCTATTAACTAAATCTTATTGCAAGACTTGTTACTGAAGTTCTTGCAATATTCCATCTAGTCTCTCCTTTTTTTCTCCAGATTCCTTTACTCATCTCTATCAAAGACTGAGAAACAAAATATTCTTAGCAAATGAGAAGGCATTTATGATTAAAGAAACCTGATGGAAAAATGTTTCATCTTTTCTTAAAGATATTATTTGGACCAAGTCCTTGGAAATGTCCAGTGTATTACAGAATCCCAAATAATTTGTGCAGCAGTTATGTATAGTTACATTTAGTATTTGCATGACCAGTAATTTTTAAATTTGCGTCACATGCGTTCTGAAATACAGCAACTGACTTAAAAGTAGTGTTGGTTTTGTGGTCTAATCAGATTTCAAGTTGGATATAGGCACAGTCTAATTTTTCTCAAAAATCAAATGTTGGAGTAGTTGAAAATTTTTTGATAAACATTTGAGCTTAATATTGTGAAGTGTAATTGCCTTCACCAAATTCACTAAATTATAGGTATGTATTCATGTAAAGCCATTGTTTTATGTAATTGCAGATGATTGGCAGGACTGGCTAGCGTGGTCTTAATTTACCAGTGCCTTCTCTCTTTCTAACTAAAGATATTAAGAATAGGGCAAGTGGTTGTGATAATTCTGCTATAAGGCAGGTGAATCTAGACTAAGTTGTCCAGAGGACTATGCAGTGAGATAATATGTAACACATAGTCAAAGGTGTAGAAAAGGTGTCTAGTGGAGACAGTAAGACCTTGTCAGGGCATGAGGGAGAAATGGAAAATATTGTAAGGAGGGAGAGAACCTGATAAAAAGAAAAAGAGACAAAATGGTATCAGATATTTTAAAAAGTGGGAGTTCACCTAAAACTGCTATTTAGAATAGCAGTTATGTATACAGACTTGTACACCTTAGCAGCATCCTTTGCTTTGCAAGTAATGTGGACTGTGTATTGAGAAATAAATAAGAAGCAGTTTGTGTGCAATTACTGAGGTTTTGTGTTGTAGCATTCTGTGGTTGAAGGATAGCATGTATGTACTCATGCCTCTGTTCCAACAGCTAATTGGTGTATTGTTGTTGTGATGTTAGTTACCATAGGATGTTTTAGACCATGATTGACATGTAGGATTTTCTTGACTTGTTTGCAGTTTTGATCATGTCTGAGTATTTTTGGGTGATGATATGTGGTAAGGACTGGAAAAGGGATACAGTCATGCAAGTTTCAAGTGAAGATGGATCATGTGACAATGGTTTGCTTGCTAATAGGTCACTTATAAGAGGGATGGAAATCCTTGCAGGCAATTTTTACAGGTATAATTAACATTTTTTTATGATGTCAAATGTTGTGGAAAATGTTTGTTATAGAATATGATACAAGGATCTTCCTTATGCTAGTATGGTCTTCCATTTATAATGAAATTGCAATATTGACTCAGAATAGGTGTCTGCAGAAACATCTCTGGAACCCTGTTTGATCTTGCATTAAGAACTGAGGGGAGCTTGGCAATCAGTTTTCTGCTCACTTTTTTTTCTTCGTCTTTAGGTTTAATCTCTGCTTCACTCCTACTGGCCTTTATCATAGCTGTTAGCTCAGTGGGGGAATATAATATTGCTTCTTGGTAATACGGATTGAATGCTAATGTGAGTAAAACTCCTTGTACCATAAGTATTTTATAGCTACATTTATTATACAAGTTGCACATAGTGTGCTTCAGAGTAATCAGAAAAGAGTAATGGATTTGGTATGTTATTCAGAGTTAATGATATCATAAATATCCTTTTAGGAGGATAATACACATAATATACAGGGCACATAGTATGCAACCTGTCAGTGCAAACTTTGGGGAGAATACAATGGCTATGTAACAACTTTATAGTTTCTATGGAACAAGTGGAGAGTGAACAGTATCCTTCAGGGCTTAAATATTTGCCGAGGAAGAAATGTAATCTGTGCACTGAACATTCTCAGAATTCTGAATTTCTGAGAAAAATAAATAATCTTTATAATGACATGATTGCTACGAGCTGGAGTTACTGTGGAGACTTTGTGAATTGGACTACCAATAGGAACAAAAATCATGTAATCATATTACCTCTAGATGAAAAACAGTTTGACATTACACTGTATCTTATAAGCACAAATTGAAATAATAAAAATTAATTTCAAAGTAGAGATGGACCATCGAATGATAGTAAATTCTTATTCATGGTCTCTGTCACATAGCAGTACTAAACCAGTAATAACATTAGCAGAAACTGTCTTTAATAAACATGTTTGTTATTGACTCTGTTCTTTCTCTGATGTTTTGCAGAAGTTCAGAAACCTTTCGCATAGAAAGTCATCTTCAATCTGCAGAAATATTTCTTCCACAAAGGGACTATTGAAGAAAACTGATTAATACCTCACAGATTTTATATAGCATACTAATAATGGCTTGAAAATTTATGTTCTTCACTGCAGAGTACACTTTTGAATATGTCTATTTCTCTTGCATCACTGGTCAGGGTTTTTTGTTTAGTTTTTTGGTTGTTTATTTTTTTCCCCTCAAAGGAACCCTTGAAACTTTTTTTAGCCAGCTTTTCAGTCAGCTCCCATGGAGTTGTACTTGGCTTTTCCAGAATAATAAACAACATGAAGTCAAATGTTTTTAATGAAACCATTTTCTACACTGAATAGTTGGAAACACAGGGAGTAAATTTTATAGTTTCTTCCAAATATTTTACTTTCTTGCTTTATCTGTATTGTGCCAATCCCATCAACATTTAATTCAGTCTATACCACAACAATGAAACTGGCACTTTTCTGTGTCTAGATGAGCTTTCTCAAGCCTTCATCTTTGCAGAGTTTTTGAAGAGAAGCAGACTCCCTATCTTCTTTTGCAGTAATGTGCTAAGATAAAACCCTAGATGGAACACTTTACTGAGACTAAAAAGTAATCAGATGAGACAGCCTGGAGAATAGACTGAGCATTAAGATTTGATACACAGGTCTCTGTGTGAGGTAACACAAGCAATAGATGATATGAATGTGTGTACAAACAGATCTGTTTCTTACAAACTTTAACCTCTGGTGCACGGAGTTGACACACCCCTGTGAAAATACTTTGTGGGAGAATGAGGAGGATTACTGTCAGTTGACATAACAACAGTGACAACTCAAGTTAGCTGCACCTAAATGCAAGTTAGAAAATCATTTGTCTGGATGTCACAAAGAACATCTCTACAGTAGTGTGGTGGTGTTTTTAGGCTCAGTCAAGATTGATGCAGATAAGCTGCCAGTTTCTTTACTGTGAGCTACATAATAGAATGAAGTCCTTCATGTAGTGCTGCTCACTTAAATATTGTAGTCAAATGAATCTGTTGGGCTTTTATAACTGTCTCCCTACAAAGGAGGCCAGGAGTCAAGGATGGAAGACTGATCTTTGTGTGCTCAAGATTTGCAGTACCTATAGGTATGCTTCAAATGCAAGATAAGAAAATCATGGCCAGTCTTCGCGAACGAAGATTTGGGAAAGGTCTTTACCCTTCGGGCCTGTGCAGTGGATTTTTTAGGTGAGACACAGTGTGCGCTGAACTGAGCCCACCCTTTAATCCTGAGGTTCATCTGCCGGGGCCGAGCGAGCTGGGACAGTGGCAGTGAGGTCCTCAGGACGTAGGTTTGTTTAGAGTGACCTTCTCTTAGATGGATGGCCTTACAGGGCTGACGAGCTCCATCTGCCGGGGGAAGTCCCCTGACTGGGAATCAAACCTGGGCCGCGGCGGTGAGAGCGCCGCATCCTAACCACTAGACTACCAGGGGGCCCCAAGATAAGAAAAAAAACCCATTAAGAATAGAAACAGGGGTTTCTTACTGAGGTTGGAGCTGCAGTCTGGGCCCATCAGTCTGCTTCTGGCAGTGGCAATGCAAGATGCTATACTATATTCTAACTTTGGAAACTGTTTTCCTTTAATGTATCTAATTTCTCTTTTTGATGATAATGCTGACAATGCAGATAATGCTGTCTGCCTGGAGAACCAGTTTGAGGACAGATTTCCCAAGTTCACTACTTGCTCTCTAAATGAGTTATTTTTCTTTGTTTTAAAACTTATCTAGTTGATGTTGCACTCTGTTGTTGTGCAGAGCACAGGGCATAGCACTCTGTTGTTTTTCAGAGCACAGGGAATAGCACTCTTATACTCACCTTACCCGCTGCTGTCCTGATTTTACAAACCTTGTTTGTAATCTCTAGAGACTTTCACTTTTAAGAGTTCCAAATTCCTTTATTTCTGTGAAGGGCAGCTGCTCCACTCCTTGGCTGTACACTTTTACCTCTGCTTGTCTTCCCTGAGATATAGAGACTGGAACTATGTTTAGGAATTGTGATATGTCCTGTGGAAGCTTTGAATTTTATCATTAAAAACTGAAGAGATTCCATAATAAGACTGGTGTGGTTTGTTGTGTGCCTTTTGGTGTGGATGATCATAAGTTTGGTATTCAGAAGCCCTGTTTCTTTAATCGAGTAATACTATACTTCAGCTTAAGTAGCAGAGACTGTTTTCACATGCATTAATTTCGTAACAAGCCCAAAAGTGGAGAAGATGGTGCATCAGTTCTTTATCAGCTCAATAGCGATGACTTCATGAAGGAGTAATTATAGAACCTAATACATTTTTTGGCAAAACTAACGTTAATGATTTCTTTTCAAAACTGATCCAGGAACTTCTTACAAGGCTGTCTTGCAAGTATGGGAGTTCCATATCTCTTACTTGCAACTTTTTTTGGTAGAGAAAATCAACACTTTTCATTGCTATGTTGTGAAATTGTACTATAAATTAAAAGTTTATTTTAATGACAGCTTCTGTGTTAAAGGTTTTGAGGCAGTATAAATGTAAAGTTTAGTTAAATTATTTTGGAGTGAAGTATAGTTGAAAATACTTTACTTCTTAAGGAGACTGATATATTCAAGAAACATGTCAATGCCAAGTGTGTAAGTAAGCGTATGGGTTGTCTAATTGCATTAATTAATTTTACCAGACTAAATGTGTTTTGGAACTGCCAGGCAAACTATTTTGCTTTTCTATTGCAATTGCAGCCTATTATATATTGAATTTTATTTACCATAGAATCATAGAATGGTTTGGGTTGAAAGGGATCTTGAAAATTTTTAATTCCAACCACCCCTGCTATGGGAAGGGGACACCTTCCAGTACACCAAGTTGTTCAAAGCCCCAGCCAACCTGGCCTTGAACCATTCCAGGGATGGGGCAGTCACAACTGCTCTGGGCAACCTTTCCAGTGCCTCACCACACTCATAGTAAAGAATTTATTCCTAATATTTAATCTAAACCTGCCCTCTTTCAGTTTAAAGTCAATCCTCCTTGTCCTCTCGCTACAGGCTCTTGTAAAATGTCCCTCTCCAGCTTTCCTGTAGGCCCTAATGAAATAATGGGAGGTTACTGTAAGGTCTTCCTGGAGCCTTTTTTTCTCCAGGCTTAGCAACCCCAACTCTCTCAGCCTGTCCTCACAGGAGAGGTGCTCCAACCCTCTGATCATATTTTATATTTATTATGTTTTAATTTTTTTTCTTTTTAGAGTTTTAATACTTTACAAGAAATTAATGTGAGTTTATATGAAGCTACAATTTGGGTTTTGAAGAATTTCCCTGTTTCTCTCCAAAATATCCTAGCAAGGGAAACTTATAATTGTTTATAGCTTAAAGAGCTGAGACTATCTTATAGAGAGAAGTGATGTAGGCTCAGAAGACAGCAGTTCCCAATGAAAGCATAGCAATTGCAGTGTATTTATACCTCTGCATACTATCTCCTTCCATATCTTGGAGTAGCTATTTCATTTACACATCTCTCTGCCAGCATCCCTGTAATTTCATTATGCATATTCATCTACCATAAACAAACATGCTATGAATATTGAAAATGTTTGCGTATCTCTGTGTATAAGTGCCTTCAAATATAGCTGCTTGTGGCTGAGCAGAGGAGGAAAATATATACTAAATTGAGTCTTTTCGGTACCTGTTGTAATCATATAAATAATGTGGAATATTAAATCAGATTTTTGATAATTAGTCTGACCAAAATACTTAAACATTTACTTCCATCTTCTATCGTGTTAAAAGAATAATCCGAATTTATTTCTTACCTTTCAAGTTAGCGAAGGTTTTTACACTTAGTGTGTTGCAGGACTCTATTCTATGCAGACAGAAATATTCAGAGATTTTATGTTCAGGTTTCACAACATCACAGATCACAGAATGGGTAAGGTTAGAAGGGACCACGGTGGGGTCATCTGCAGTCTATTCCAGTGCTGAGTCACCCTCACAGTAAAGAAGCTTTTTCCTCATGTCCAGGTGGAGCTTCCTCTGCATCAGTTTCTGCCCTTGCTTCTTGTCTATTTGCTTGGCACCACCAAGAAGAACCTGGCTTCATCTTCTTAACACTCTCCCTTCATTGGCAGACATTGATGAGGACCCTCTCAGTCATGTTTTCTCAAGGCTGAACAGGCCAAACTCCTTCAGCCTTTCCTTGTAAAAGATGTCCTTTTAATTCAGAGTATGTGTGTGTGTTTTGTTGTTTTTTTGTTTTTTTGTTTTTTTTATGAGAATGATTTAATTTGTAGATAAACATTTGTCAATAATGAGTTTCAGTGAATGAGTTTTAATTTTCCCAGAAAAAAAAGGGATTGAAATTTCATGAGTCTGAATTACTGTGGTACAAAATTTCCAAAGAAAAGGTCCAAAAAGTGGAGTGGGTCTCAAAGTTCCCCTGTTGTTTAACAAGGTAAGACTTTGATACTACAGGAAAATTTGTGCTTTTGCAAAATTGTCCTAAAGATTTTGTCCTGTTATCTTTGGCTTCTCTGGACACTGTTTGGACACCCTTTTTTACAAGAAAAATTCTCTACCACTGTTTATCTCTCAACTTGATATGCCACTTTCCATCACTTCTTCCTGTTCTGCATAGGGGGTTCTGGAATCGGTGTCAAGTTTGAAATTTGGAGGACATCTGAAAGATAGTAAAGGTTTTTCTGGGTTAGTGAAGATTGGTTTTACTGTTGGGTTTCTGTGGCCAGGTTTTGGTAGGGGGGCATCTACAGGGGTGGCTTCTGTGAGAAGCTTCCAGAAGCTTCCCCCATGTCCAGCAGAGCCAATGCCAGCCGGCTCCAGGACAGACCCACAACTGGCCAAGGCCAAACCAATCAGGAATGACAGTAACAGCTCTGCGATAACGTATTTAAGAAGGAAAAAAAAAGTTGTTGGGCAGATGAATATTGCAGCCAGAGAAGAGCGGCGTGAGAACACGTAAACAACAATGTAGACACCAAGGCCAGTGGAAAGGGAGGGGGAGGAGTTGCTCCAGGTGCCCTAGCTGAGATTCCCCTGCAGCCCATGATGCAGACCACAGTGAGATCTAACCCAAACCCTGCTGTGGCTACTGTAGAGTTATGCATTACATATCTACCTAGATAACCACAGTTGAGCTCTGCCTAGTTTTCATTTTTCCATAACAAGCCAAACACCCTCTCCCAATCCTGTCCTGCAGCACCTTGTCCTCTTGCCTTCTTTCTCAGCTATTTTCCACATCCGTTTAACTTATGCTGCCCTGTGTCTAAGATGTCTGAGCACTTTGCTGCTTGGAAAAGTGGGCAGAAATTGCTGTCTGTGAGCCACTTGATGCCAACTCCCATAGTCCTCCAGAAGCTTGTCAAGATTTTAAGAAATGCTGCTGAAGTACAAAGAGAATAGAAACTCTCTGGGAGACCTTCAGTAGCGGTGGAATCTTTTTTCGTGCTGTAGGGAGGCAGTTAGTGCCAATTTTCTTCTGTCTTAAATTAAAAGAGTGAGTACATGGTTTGATACAGTTAAAAAAGTCCTACTCTTTCAGAGTACATTTAGCCTATAGTCAGTTTCTATTTTATTTCTTGTCAGTTGAGCTTTAAATTTCAAAAATAACATCTAAAATTTCCCAAGGATTGTTGACTTTAATGCATTGTTCTGATTGGCAATAGCTCTTAAAATAAAATACTTTTTTTTCCCCCAAAAGAACAAAAGTATAGATTTTATTGGTGAAAGAAATAGTGTAAATGTCTGCTGTCCTTTCAAGTTTAGTAGCTATTAAAAAAGCTTGTTGGCACTTTAAATCACAGGTTGTACATCAGATACTTTATTGTTTTCTCTTAAGTTCTTTTTTAGTATTCCAAAATGGCTTCAGATGCACAGTCCTATATTTTTCAGTGTGGAATCCACATCAAGAATAAAAAACTTTATTTTTTTTTGTTTTCTTATTTCATCTCAGACAGCAAAAGAGAAAGGTAGAAGTCTTCTTTGTAGAACAATGAGTGTTATTCCTTCTAGTTGCTAGTAGTAAATCCTAATTTCATCTTTCCAAGTTTACTTTAATGGTGGGACTGTGTGCTTTCATATATTGAAGTAGATTTGGGGTTTTTTTAAATTAATGAAAAAAGTAGAAATTTTAATATTCTTGCATTGTTTTATTTCTTGGACTTTATTGTAACTTTGTGTTTTTCTTAGTTTGAATGTGGAGGTGAAATAACTTGCTGTTGGAAGTATTTTTGCATAAAAAACATTGATAGTAATATGAGATGTTTAGAAACTAGTGAATTAAAGCAATATTCAAAGCGAACTGGTGATATAGAATAATGGTCTTTCAGGTGTTACATCTGCAAATGAACAGAGTTCTTGTTATCAGCCTGTCAAAAGTATGTGTGATGCAGCATATGATTTGTACAAAAACTGCATCCAGATTCTCTAAGAACATTGGAGAAAACTTTGCTTGTGGAACAGTGGGGACAAAGCTGTGATATCACAGACTTCTGTCAACAAGTGACTGACAAGTGCACTACAGATGACTGAATCTCTTCCCTTTATTGCCAGCCTGTCAACATAACAACTAAAAGAGAGATAGAACATTATTGTAAAGTAACTTAATAAGTGAAAGAAAAGATGAAATTTTGTCTGTAGAAACTACAATGACAATTACACGATCACGATATTACTTGGCAGGTTTGGGGTTTGCTCTGTGGAGTTTTAGAGTGTAATTTGTATTTTTTATTGCTAAAAAAGTAAGAAATAAAGTTACTGGCTGGAACTAGATGATCTTAAAGGTCCCTTCCAACCCAAATCATTCTATGATATTTTATCAACTAAATTTAAATATTAGTGATTTAGAGTAAAACTTGGAGTTTCTCTTTTATTTTGTCAATCTAGCCTTCATGAATAGCTATTTAAATTTTCTCTCTATTTATTCTTCAAGCTCAAAATAAACTCTCATGCATTTTACTTGATTTAGAACCCTTGGGAAATATTTTCCTACTATTCTGTGTAATATTTTGTTCCTTTTGACAATTGGCAAATTCAGTGTTGCCTACTGTTACACCTATTCAGTGTCCTCACATACTAATTCATTAAAATGTCACTATCAAGTGTTTTGTGTCCAAAAATGAAACCTCTGTCTATTAATAGATGTTGCTTCTTCAATTAAATAGTAATTTCTTAAAAATATTGAGCTGTAATTTTGTTTAGGTCAGAGAAAATGGCGAAAGTAGATATATATATATATTTGTTCATTTAAAATCAGTTCTTGTTCATATGAGGAAGTACTGGTTAAACTGAAGCACTCTGAAAACAAGGTTTCTTAGAATCAAAAGCTTAAAGAAATTCCTCCAAGACCTCAGTGGCACACACTGCTGTGCCCAGCTCACAAACAGGTAGTGGAATTGCTGAGGGATTTTGGTTGTACAAGAGGCAGATCTGTTCCTGCAAGGGATTATAAACACTGCCAAGAAGTTGACAGTTACAGAAGTGTTTGTGTTTGAATAGGTAGAAACATCGAACAGAGAGCAGCTTCCTAGTCAGTGGCTTTTTTCTATTACTGCTATTTATGCATTAATCAGGTTTATTTAGGGATAGGGTTGGCTGCTGTGCTGGTTTAAAGGTAAACCAGCAGGGGAAATGAACTCAACTCAAAAGAGAGACCACAAGTCAGAATAACAATTTAATAAAATAATACAATAAGTACAATTATACAGACAAACAATTAGTTTTAACCCACAAAACCCAAATATATGACCCAGCACCTTGGGGCATGAACAGAGTGGTGTTCTTTGGGCCCCCTGAGTCCAAAGGAAAAAGTGAGGGGAAAACCTGTTGGTGAGAGTGCTGTTGCAGTCTGGTCAAGAGTGGTGATTGCAGTCTGGTCAAAAGTGGTGATTGCAGTCCAGTTGAGGGTGGTGGTCTCAGTCTGGTTGAGAGCGGTGAGCTGCAGTCTGACCGAGAGCGGTGAGCTGCAGTCCTCCTCTGGATCCCATGAGTGGTAAAAAGGTTCCAAAACTCCAAGTTTATATATTCTCCAGTTCAGGCAGGAATGCTCAGTCCTTCCCTCAGAGCAGGGAATTCCATAAAAGGGTATGAGGACAGGAACATCTTCCTATCTCACAGGCCTCTACTGCTAACAATTTCTGGAAAATGGCATGGAAGGCTATAGAATACACAGTTTTGGGTTACACCCATACCATGATGAATTGGTCTCAGCTGTCCTAACTAGGACAACTGCTTAATTTTGCTTTTTTTGTATCACTTGTTCTGATGAAAATGCTGCCATCAGCTTGACTAGATCTTGCATCCCGTATGTCCCCTCAACCTGAGGCATGTTTGACAGCAATTATATTCTTTTCCTTTCCCCTCTTCTTGCAAAGCAAATTATTTCCTTGTAATGTACTTACCTTTAATTCGATCTACCTTGAACAGAAGTTTTTAGAATAAAGCACAATTTTAAATCTTTAATGTGTTCCAGTTTCAAATCACCTTGTGACATTTGTTTTTGCTGTGATTTGCTGCATTGGTTGTTCAGAGAAACTCTGCAGCATTCCTTCTCTTCCAGCTGTGGAGATCCTAATGTTTCTAGTCTTGACATTCTAGCCTTTAACATACTACCAAGTCTTAACTATTTTCTTGAGAAGTACAGTTCCTCCTCTTCATATTTTAAGCTTTTTTTGTACTGAGGCTATCTCCTATCCCTGTGCCATTATCAGTTTTCTTTTAAAATAACCTTATAAAAAAATGTAAATGCAGTATTAGGTACATTTGGTCAGAAGAGTATCCTTTGGGGAATTCCCCAAGTACCCTCCCTCTAGTTTCATGCCTTTTCCCTTGAGTGCACTGTGTCACTGTTTTCTTGACTTGTCTCCCGTTTTCTTGTTTTACTGATATCTAGGAAGGTTAGCTCTATCAAATACTTCTCATGTATAGTGTCAGGGTAGATACCAAATTAAGTTGTATAAGGCACTTGTTGTTATAATGATAATGTGGTTTATCACATTTTTTATTTACCCTTTAATTATTGCTTTTATAAATTTTACTGTCTCCTTGCATGGCCAGTGAGGTCAGACTAAGAGGTCATTCTTGCCAATCACCTTCCTCTGGAAGGTAATACAAGCACTTTACAGACATAGTAGTCTCAAAATCTTTATAAAAGAAATAAACTTACATAATCAGCTGTAACGAGTAAGCTCTGTTTGTACAAGCAGAGAGGAGTATAAAAAATTGTATGTGAGGTAGCATAATTTATCTTGCTGGGAATTATTTTTTATAATGGAAACATCCCATAACAATGCAAACCTGCATGTAAAAGAGCTGTTAATTATCAGTTATCCAGTCTTGTGAAAAGGGAGGTGAAGTAGGAGTGGTTTACCAGAGTCGGATCCTCATTTCAAATTTCTGGACATGTACTCAGTTTACATCACAGTAAGCTGACTGGGCAAATATACTGGAAAAATCTGAGCCTTTCTACTTTATTAACACTGCCATGTATATAGGCGCACATACATATGTATTTGTGTGCATGTGTAAATATGGATATAGACTTATGTGCATAGAAATATGGATACAATAATCTGAATGCCTTATTTTATTTTTTTATTTATCTTACCCCCTTATAAAGTTTTTAGGGAAAATAAGTAAGCCTTATACTGAAAAATAATGTCCAGAATTATGTCTTTAGTTTATTAAAGGGATATGTAAAGTCCCATTGCAAGACTCTGAAAGCCATGTTCTGTTACACTAAGTAGAAACAGAAACCTTATCCGTCAGCATTACCCAGCTGTTTGATCCACTGCCCAGTTCATCTTCCTTGAGGCTCAGTGTCTCGTTGGAGTATGGAACAGTAGGATGAAGCACATGTAGGCAGAAATTTAAATGAACTTGATAGGAAACAAACTTTTATCTAAATGAGCACAGGACAGGAAGCAGTATAATAAAAGCAGTCAAATTTGTGTCAAAAGTGGTTTTTTTATGTCTTGATCTTACTGTCTTTCTGCCTTGATGATGAATAGCAAAAGTTAGTATGGAAGTTAAAATATTGGAAAAAATTATTTTGTTATTAATGCCTTTTCTAATTAACTCTCTGACCACTTCAGCAGGCTACATTATTGAACTAAGCTTTGAGTTTTGTTTGCTGTCTGCTCAATATCTGAGTCTTCTTCCTCGCTCTGAACACTGGTATCAAAGATGGAACCAGGAAGGAGTTTGCATATTGGGATCCATTAGAGTGCAGGAAAAAATATAAAAATGAAATCGAAAGGTGACACAATTTAAAATCAAGCTCTCCAAACGACTTTGTGAACACACGCTAATGATATTATAAAGTTACATTTAGCAAATGGGTGTAAATATGCATTGCTGTTATCTGTAGTCTGTGCCAGCAAGAAAGTCCAGCTTCATTGTGCAAGCAGGATAATTTCGTTACCAAAGAACAGTTTCCAGTTTGCTGAAAGGTTTTGAGTACAGCACAGTACACTGTTTTCAGTACAGTAAAGAAGCCAAATGCCCTCCCCCAACCAGGGTGGGTTACTGTCTGGCAGTCTTGACAAACAAGCAGAAAAATAATCCTTTGTGCGTTTAGAAAGATCCTAATTGCCTTGAGCGTAATTAAAGGGAGCATTAGGTCTGGAAAAATAAGTGCTTCATCAATTATGATGATGTTCTTGTAATGAAGACCATTTCTTTTATCACTTCTGTAGCAATGGAATAGTAATTTACATTGATTCAAAAGCACAGGTAATGAGTCCTTAACATGAAATGCCAGATTCCTTTAACAGAAGTTTGATTTTCATTCACCAGCAGGACTTACCTGAGACTGTGCTGAACTTCCAGCCATTAAAGTTCCTGTGCTATAGTCGAGTAATTTAGAAGTGTATCATATATTGATTTACTGCATGACTCCTGCCTAGGAACACGATATGGCTGATGTATAATCAGGATTGTTAGTAGTCAAATGATAGCAGGTGAATATCCTTATAATAATATTTAAGGACTATGTTGTAGATTATGACAATATGAGTGAAAGCTGAGTTTGATAATTAACGTAAGGAAATCTGTAAGATGGGGTGAGAGTATTAAGGGAAAAATAAATAGATAAGAACACTTAGAAACAACATGATACAGGATATTTTTTATTAAGTGTACTGTAAATCAAAGTAAATGTAAAAGTAGATTGAAGAAATAAGTTGATTGTGGTCCTCCACTTCAATTTGATTGGTCATCTGGAACTGAAGTATTGAGCAAAATTTGAGTGTTGAAGTTTTTGAGGCTTTTTAGGTGAAGTGATATCTGTGTTCAGATCCAACTGCATAATATGTTTTAGCAATGAAGGGTTGGTTGATTTTGTACTGAATTAGAAATTGTAAAAAGACTCTTAAATAAAACTTTGTTATTCAGTGTTATCTCGCAGACATTTTTATAAACTAATAGTTTTTATAAACTAATGTGCATGTCTAATTACTAGATAGGAGTTAGATGTCAAATCACTATGTATACTATGGTGTTTCTTTTGTCCATTAGAATCTCTGTGTAAGTATACTTAAGCAGAAAGCTGCTTAGGGCAGAGTGTTTGTACTTTAAAATAGGTTATTTATAGTAAGCCATTTGTGCCAAAAGTGAATATCCAGTGAAAAACTGCTGCATGTCTGATAGTAAGTAATAATGAGAATTGCTGGAAATACTTCATTATGTTAAGAATTACTTCCACAGGTTTCAGAAACATTCTGTGGAATTGCATCAATTTATTTGCCTAGGCAGCAGAGATAAATAATAAAAATAACAAATGTTACTGATCCTGAATATTTTGATTTAAAAAAAAAAACAAACAACCAAAAAAACCAGGGGAAGACCATTTTTATACTTTGGCCAGTACTCTGATGAAACAAAATGAAACAAAACGAAACAAAACTACTTGTTTTAAATCCTAGGATACTTAACAAATGTTTCAAGATAGAATTCCTTTGCATAACCAATTATTAACGACACAAGAAAATAATCCTATTAGCATAGTTCTCAATGTTTTGAGACGTTTCTTACTGTTTCATCTGAACATGGTGCTACCTTTTGAATTGAAAATTCTTCACACTAAGCATGAAACAGAGGTGTCAGTTTTCTATTTCATGTCTTTTGAGAAATTTGCATGGGATTAAACAGGGAAAAATAATGCTTTATTTTGCTCCAAATTAATTTATTTGCAATACTAAATTAGGAATCTAAATGTGCTTTTTCTAAAGCTATAACAGTAATCCTACATACCTTTGAAAGATTAATTGCCTTCTGTAAAAATAGGTGATCTGCCATCTCATCCAGTAGTAGGAAAATGGTATTGGTTAAGAGCTGGAGGTATGGGATGCTTTCCTGACCCGCATAATTATACTCCTTTAACTTTTCCTTAATTTTTATTTCTAAAAGCAATTAAAGTTGTTTAAAATACAAAAAAAATGCAAAATTTGATAACATGAATCTAGGTTCTGAGAACATCATATCTCAATCAGTGAATCCAGTATGTATTTTCAGACATCACTCTTTCGGTCAAGTTGTACAATTTCTTGGTGGTCCAGTCCAGGGCATTCCTCTGGTTGCAAATTAAACCCAGAAAAACATGTAAGTGTTCTTTTATCAGTCTGATACCAAAGCAATAATGTTAGTGTAAAACAGGAGGTGGAATATGCAAGTGGAAGTGGAAAAGGAAAGATGTGTCTTGCTTTAGATACATTTAAGCTGTTGTAGAGACACAATTGGGTATTTCGAGATGCAATTTCTAAATAATGCAGTCAAAATACTAGTATTAAAGAAGTTCTTAATTTCTAGAACATTGAGAAACTGGAAGAGGTGAGGTAAATACAGTTACTTACAGTTCAAATCCAGAGGAAGATTTCAACTTTTACAGCAAGTGACCAGGGCAGAGAAGGGCATCTTTGGACTGAACTACTACCTTCTGCTGGTGGGGATAAACTCTGACTTTTTAGCTAGTTATTGATTGGGGTGTCCTAGGCTATACTGTGTGTTGTGTTCACAGAATAAGAACCTAATTTGTAAGACATATTCAGTAAGTCTCATGGTTGAGGCTTTCATAACTTGACTGCCAGTTGTTCGTTGCACCGCAGCTCTTGTGTCTGCCTCAGAAGCATTTGAAAACTTTGAGGCTTTAGCATTAGTGGAAATTACACAAAAACATGCTTTGTATAAAGTTAAATAGCTCTTTATTCTTCATATGTTTAAAAGTAAAATTATAAGCTGCATGCAATTTGAATATTTATAGTTCATATGCTTGCCTCTTTTGCCATAGTTGAGCCGTTGCCATGGTTCCCATTATGCTGTCTGCTTTAGACGCAAACTTCATAAACATGCTAAATGGAACTGGGTTTCTGAAGTGTACTACACTTCTAGTGCCCTCAGCTGCATCTTGAATTGATCTGTATTTTCCACTGCATCCAGAGATCAGGACTCACAAGAAATACAAATATTAATACACAAGATTAATTCTCTTCATCTGTCTTACCAATAAAAAACAACAAATTAAGTGCATCAAGTGTATAAAGAAGTAATTAATTTAAAAAAAATGAAATTCAGTTAAATGTGGGTGACAACACACTTGGTAGGCATAATAGTTTAGCTTTGCACTGTGCAGGGCCTGCTCATCTTTCTGAAGGGATGTGAATAGGGATAGAGAGATAATGTAATTGTGTTTTGCAAGGATGAAAAGACTGGGGCAATTTGTAAGATACCAGTTTCAGGAAGAGAGGTTAAAACTTAGAAAAGGAGCATATTTATATATCTTGGTACTGTATTTACATCCTGTGTAAATGGTGGGTATGTGGAGGTATCCATATATCCAGTCAACTTCTCATGGAGAAACAAATGGAAAAGAAATATTGCTGTGAAGCCCTGAACCAGTACATGCATCAGGACCAAGCCATGACTTTAATTAAGAAGCAACTCTGTAAGGACAAGAGACACACAGACACACTGAATTCATAGTCAAAGAGCAGAATCTTTGAACGTAGTTTCTCAATGACTTGTATAGCATCTCCTCTTGTGAGATGAAGATGGCAGACCAAATTGGAAAAAACAGTTACTGTGTAGGAGCCATCTAGTAGCTGCACTACATATAAGCACAGCCTGTCATGAACCAATTCCAAAAGCACTCCATCTATAGATAACTTAATACAATCCCTTTAAGCAGCCTTTTGTACTTCAACTCCAGTGTTTCTCCCTTGAATTTTAATTTACCCATAGACAGTGCACCAAAAACTAAGTCACATTTAAATAAATAGGGGGCAGGGAGAATTTGTGTCATGGACTTTAGCAAGCTTATTTTTTATATACAATCTTCTATTAAAGTTCCTTTAAAAGGCTTTAAAAAGTCCCCCACACCAGTTCTGTTTCACATTTCCTGACACATGAAAAGTCAGAATTTTGTTGATGGCAGTCTGCAGATAAAGCTAATGGCTAATACTTTCAGTGGGAAATACAATCTGAAATAGAAAAAGAGAGGGTGTAAAAGAGGGGAAGGCAAACAAGAAACAACATGGAAGAAGTTGGAAAAATTATAACCTTATGCAAAACAGGTAGAAAATTTGACCAATGTAACTCAGAAAAAGAAACTCTGTAGCTTAGACGTATGAAACAGAAGTAGAAAAAAAGGAAACAAGGAAGAGAACACAAGGCAAACAAGAGGAGTCCATGAGTGAGCATGGCTGCAGTTCATCCCTAGCAGCTTGTCAAGCTTGCTTTGCTACTGTTGGACAGGATAAGCAAACAAAAGCTTGAACTGAGAACCAAGCCAAACCACCTCACCTCAAATAAGGACAATTGGAAAGGGAAACAGACTGGAAGATGACCAGTGCTTTCTTGATTTGATACTTTTGGCATAGCACCTATTCACAACTTACAGAAGATTTATCTTGTTTAAACCTACCATGCCCTAGGATTTCTGTTTAACTTCTCTACTGTATCTTTGTTTGGGTTTAATATGTTATGAACGTCAAAAGAAAAAGAGGTTTCCTGCACCTAAGCATGTAGAAAGTCACATTCTGGCCTGAAATTTTTCACAAATCCACTTTGATTTCTTCAGGAAAGAGATTCTTTTGGGGTCATGTGTGCATAGACACACAAATGTGTGTAAATAAATATAGATACTTGTATTAGCACTAGGTGATCTTGTAAAAATTCAGATACTTACTGGTTCATTCAGAAATGCCAGAACAGCCATCTATTACACCAGATAACTCCATCTAGAACCAACATTTTTAATTTTTATTTTTTTAATTGAGTATTGCCTGTGACTTTAGAGCCTTTACATATTTACCTTTGCAATACATTTAGTTTTGAATTTTGTGTGTTAGGGGTTAACACTTACTTAAAATCAGAGCCTGACTGGGAGAATGGATGACACGCACAACGTAATAGGTACTTTTTAGGTATTTATATATATTCTATAAAATGAGCAGCAAAACAAACTGATCTGTTTATAGCAAATGAACCTAAAAGCAAACAGCTCCCCCCGTAAGGGCAAAATCTGAAGTCTAGCAAAATTAATACTAAAAGCAAGATGATGACTCAGTAAGAATAGTACTGTTGACAGTAGTGGTACTGTCAACAGTACTGCAAAAGTAAAATAAAAATTCAAAAAATCTAGTATTTATTTAGACAGATACTAACATTCAAACAGAAAAATTAGTTGTCACATACAGGATCCTTAACCCTCAGTGTACACTCAACAGAATTTCTTCACATTATATCTTTCAAGGATTGTAAAGACATATTGCTTGGCTGGTGAAACACAAGACATTTTAAGATTGTTCTTTGAAGTAAAAATTCTTGTTTGTATTATAGTATTTATCTTTTATGAAGGTCTGCAATACTCAGTTACCAGAACTGAGATTAAAGCTACTTGGTTCATCTGAGTATGCGAAGGGGGAGTTATTCAGAAGAATCTCGGCATGTTTTGTGCTGTTATTGTGCAACCAAAATAATTTTTAAAACTTTACAGTATTAGACATGCTTTTCAGAAATTGCTGGTGCAGAACCTCTTTACAACTTCACTGTGTGTAGGAGATGCTCTCATACGAACTTGAGCTGCTCTC
Organism: Manacus candei; assembly: GCF_025592945.1. Classification (NCBI taxonomy): domain Eukaryota; kingdom Metazoa; phylum Chordata; class Aves; order Passeriformes; family Pipridae; genus Manacus; species Manacus candei. The sequence continues at coordinate 9,102,336 of NW_026138059.1, read as the reverse complement.
TCGACCTTGAAGTGTGGTCATTTCCCCCATCCTTCAGGCTGCTCCTTGGCTACTTTCATTCTCTTGTCAGTCAGCTTCTCACTGATGCTAATTAGGGTGTTAGGGCCTCACATTATTAGGTCTAAATTAGATAACTTGTTGGTGAATCCAGCAAATACTGAATAATGCATTTCTGTCTGGGTTATGTAGGCTTTATGAGGAGGCTGTATGAATATGTATTGTGGGAGACGTGCTTCATGGAGTGTATACATCTGCATTCGCACCTGTGTCAAAAATAGGTCTGTTAATTATGGTTTGTGGAGATGCCAGATATAAACAAAGAGCTGTTTTGTTAATAAATAATTTTAAAATAGTTCCTGGTATGACATAGTGTCTTTTGCAAAGGGTAGTTACAGCTGGAAAGATAAAAGGCTGCAGTAATTTTTGAGATCAGCACCACTAGTTGTTTCTGCTGTGTAACAGTAAATGTCAGAATACTTCTTTCCCTATTATTTCATAGTGGAATATTAACTGCTATTATACAACCTGCTGTTTACAATTGAATGCACTTCTTTTTTTTTAAATCTCAAAAGTGCAAAGAGTATGTGGATATAAAATGGATGATTTATTCCATAGTAACTCTGTCTCATCATCATTCTGCAGTGTGATGAATGTCTGCTGGCTTATCTCTTTTCATAATATAACTCTGTTTACTTGAGCATAATAGTAGACCACAGTGAGCAAACCACTGTGGAGGAGCTGCTAAACTGCACACTCCTATTTAGACTAATGTTTTTGCATACTGGGAATAGCAGCATTCAGGTTGTGACTGGGAGGGGACAATTTTAAAGTAATCTTTTACTATTGAAATAAAAGCAGTAGAGTTGAAGGGGCTATCTAATGTAGTAGTATACAGTGTGAGAATTCACAATGAGTTATAATGGCAAATCCTTTGTTCCTGCAGAACAAGACATTTAAAGACTGTGGCTGAACTTTCTCTCTTACTTTGCAGTCTCTCTGTGGCCATTTTCAACCACTATTATTTTGGTAGGAGTGCAATAAGTTTAACTCACGCTTTCTGATTCAGAAAGTTTTACTTTGGTAATATAGGTGAATAAATTTAGGGCTTTCCATGTCCTCATTCTGGTAATGAAAAAGTTGATTCCGGGGGGGGAGGGGGCAGTATAATTTAGGAGATGTTCTTGATAACAACTTATTAGTTAGTTGTTGGTATTTTTCTTTCTTCCAACTTTAATGGTGTTGTAGTAGTACGTTTTCCAGAACAGAAACTTGTGTTTACATTTGTGTGAACTGTAATGCAGTAAAATCCTGAAGTTTTTTCAGGCTTTACTGAAAAACACACACACAGAACAGTCTTGCTTTTTTGGCAGGGAATACAGTGAGCATGCTATGTAGCATTATATTACTGTATTTGTGTATAATTAGTGTTGGTGCTAGGTTTTTAACCTTAGATGGTAAAGCATTTAAAAAATGCAAAGTTGGTGATGCAATCTAATATAATTAGTGTTTCTCACTTTAATTAGAAGAATGCAGTATTAATTACACTTTGGGTGAAAAAAAAAGCCACATTGGACCGTTGAAAATATTGGTATTAACAGTTAGTAAGAAAAAAAATGTGGTATAGACAGTCTGCCAGTATGTGGTTTTCAGTCTGCCTCTTGTACTGTGATATAGTACATATCTCTGTATTGCAGATTGAATTTTTTTTTCTTTATAGGCTTATATCCAATATTGAATATGGTCTCTTAGATCCCTTGTGATTTTTTTTTTATAGAAGAGTGATTTGGTTAGATTTAGTACACTTTACAAAGAAGTACACTATGCTCTTTTCAGTGTATACCTTATAATTCCTCTTTATATTGCTAACAAAATAACTTCTATGGAAATACGTTTCTTATTCTTTGAATCTATTTGTTTATTTACTAATGGAGGCACTCAAGATCAGTGTATTTGAATAATATAGCTGAGTTCTTCCATATGTATGACAACATAATTTATAGAATGTAATTTTAAAACAGGTAAATAATACCATCTATTTGGGCTATCACGGCAGTGTAATTTTATCAGACATAGAATCATAGAATCAACTAGGTTGGAAGAGACCTCTGAGGTCACCAAGTTTAACCCTTGATCCAACACCACTGCGGTTACTAGACCATGGCAATAAGTGCCACATCCAGTCTCATTTTAAAAACCTGCAGGGACGGAGAATCCACCACTTCCCTGGGCAGCCCATTCCAATGCCTGATTACCCTCTCTGTAAAGAATTTCTTCCTAATATCCAACCTAAACCTCCCCTGGCAGAGCTTAAGACCATGCCCTCTTGTCTTACTGATAGCTGGCTGGGAGAAGAGACCAACCCCCCCCTGGCTACAACCTCCTTTCAGGGAGTTGTAGAGAGTGATGAGGTCTCCCCTGAGCCTCCTCTTCTCCAGGCTGAACAACTCCAGCTCCCTCAGCCTCTCCTCATAAGACTTCTTTTGTTTTATGAGTGGATGTTTTGTACAGTGGCACAGTGGTGGACTGTTTTGGAAGGACTATGAAAGCCGGTCTTGGGACACTGCTAATGTGCCCAACTCCTGAGAGTGGCATTCTGCTGCAGAACAGCGCTGAAAGGGAAACTCCAGCTGTGGTGCTTGCAGTAGTAGTTTCCAGACTTTGATCTCTGGTCAGATCATGGAAGGGTATTGCCCTTTGAAGTCCTTTCAATTGAAAGTTGGGTTATACAAATACCACGAGGCTAATTAACACTGATGCAAGAGATACCTTTGGTCTGTTCCATTGCCTGCCCATAACACGACTTAAAGTGTGAAAAGACAATAAAACAAGCACAGAAGGATTAGATGACAGTGTCGTGTGCCCAAGTGATGTGACAAGCAGCTTATAATATTTTACTGAATAAATCCATTACAGATTTCTAATACAGCTTTTAAAACAAGGTGCAAATGGTTGTGCAAATGCATGCAGCCACGCACAAGGGCTTTATGGAACTGTCACCATACATGGATATAAAATAGGGTAATCTAGGTGTTTTGTTTTGAAAGAAAGATGGTTAATGAAGGGTGCTGATAACAGTGCTGCAACAGCGTCAGTGAAGTATTGACAGTTCTCTTTTTTTACTGCTCTAATGTCTGCATTATATTTTGTGGGTGACTTTTTGATTTAGTGTGCTCTTTTACAGGTTGATCAAGTGACAGAAATATGAAATCCAATTATGTTCTTCTGCATTATATATAACCAGAGTTCTTTCTTGACCATGCTGAATATGCTTGAATTATACTGGGATACTGTGCTATTTTATCAGTATCAGTGTGTGGTTAAAGGTAAAGTAGAACCGGAAACTGCCTCAGTGTTCATTGGATTGGTGTCTTCATTTTTTTAATGGTTCATTTTAAATAGGGGAAACTACTTCTTGAAAATACAGTTTTAAATTAAACCGTAGTGCAAAGTCTTCCAAAATAAATGCATTCAGTGCAATAAACCACTCACTGTTTCTTTTGGTCGCAGCAGTCTTGTATGAATGTATTTATTATACCTGCTTGGCTAACCCAGCAAATATCATATGAATTTAAAAAAAAAAAAAACACATGAAAACCCTATCAGGTGGATGTAGAAAGACAAATTACTCCTTTTTCCTTTTTTTTCTCCCCACATTTTCCTGGCCAGTGATGGCTTTCAGATTATTCTTGCCGATGATGTTTGTCAATGAAAAAGACTTTTTCACTAAAGCCTTTCAGAGGCTGAAGCTCCATGTAGGTAATGGATGTGATCTGGGAACATTTGCACATAAACCCTTGTTACTATTGTCTTCTGTCCTTGTGCAAACTCTAAAAGCTGCAAATGGAGTGGTGATACCTTACCTTGTCTTACCTGCTCTTATACTCCTCCTGCAATTCGAGCATCTCTGCCCTTGAGAAGAGCTTGGCTTTTTAAGGCTAGTGACTGGAATAGAAGTTGGCAGCCAGTCGAAGCACAGACAAGTTAGAACTTCAGTGGGTATTGCAGATAAGGGAGAATTGCACATGGATTTTCAGGAGATTTGGGGAATGAGAAACGGGCTCATTCCTTGCCATTTGTTCTTCCACAGCTAATTGTTGCTTTTGGCTTCAGGTAATGGACTCTTGCCAACTCCACAAGGACATCCTGGAGACCTTGAGTGGTGAATGTCAGTGTTTTATATGCCAAGTAGAAAATTGTTAGTTAAAGGAGTTTTCTTTTTCCTACATTCATAGGATAATAGTGTTTGTGTAATTGAAATAACAGAGAAGAATGACATTAACCATCCTTTCACTTTGACATATTTTGTCTGCGCTTTTAAGTGAGGCAGTGAGGTAATGGACACAGCTCATCCAAATGCTTAACTTTATAAATTTTCCTGCTCAGTTCCAGGTTTTTTTTAGTCAGTATTCACTACAATGCACCTTTCAGGACAAACATAACCTCTATGAAATGTAGAGGATTGGCTATTCAATGTGATTTTTGAGCAACATTTGGCATATTTTGGCTGTGCAGAAAAAAAAATCCAGGAAGGCTTATTTTTCCAGGCCCTTTTCATGCTTTTTAAACAAAATAGATGTATACATCCATAGTGCCGGAACAATTCTTACAACTGAGACTGTAAATAATACAGATTATTCACTGAAAATATTCAGTGCTCTGCAGTCTGCTCACAAATCAAATAAGGTCATGAAAGACTAGCAATAGGATTTGGCCCTCTACATTTGTGTTATTTTCTAGGCTACCTCTCTGATGGCCTGCAGTAAGCTGTTGATTTCAGTAGTAGGACTAGATTTCAGTAGTGCTCTTATTAAGTCCTGAGTACGTACTAAAGTGGTTTGCTGAGTTAAGTCTTGAGCGAATTTTGAGTCACTGACAACTATTTTATTAGATAATCTATTTTTTACAGGTAACCTTATTTTCCCATTTGATGTAAATACACTCAAATTGTCTTTTTAGGACAGTGACAGCTCTGCATTTTAGCCATTATGTATCCCCATAGGAACTGAATTAATTATGGTGATTTTACAAATTTGCCTATGTGCAAATACGTAAAAATTTCTATTTGACTGTAAAACCTGACCTACTAAGGTTAGTGTTATATATAATTTATGATGCTCACTTTGTTTTTAAATTAATCCTCTAAAATGGTTTAAAATACATTTGTCAACACATAATCTGACCTCCAGTCTGACCCACCCCAGTAATGTTATGTTTTAACTAAACTACTGAAATAGATCCATGAGACTGCTTTGCAAAATTCAGATATTAAGGCAGCATTTATGCCATGTCTTTATATTCTTTTTGTGGGATGATGACCAAGGACTCAGGCAAGGGCTAAGGCTTGCTATCTATGCCATGCACTGCATTCTATGCTATCTTTGTAGATGGAGATCTGCATAGTTCATGTTAAGAAAGGCTGACTTGGCTGAAGAAGGAGGTCCTGTAGAGATAGGATGCTCCTGAGAAAGAATGAAAAGTTGGACATGAGCCAACAGTGTGTGCTGTTGCCCAGAAACCAACTACATCTGGGCTGCATGAAAAGCAGTGTGGCCAGCAGGCCAACGGGAGTGATTCAACCCCTCTACTCTGCCCCCATAAGACCTGGAGTGCTGTGTCCAGGTTTGGGATCCTCAGCACAAGAAAGATGTGGATGTGTTGGAACAGATCCAGAGGAGGCCACAAAGATAATCAGAGAGCAGGAGCAGCTCTCCTCTAAGCAGGAGAGGCTTAGAGTTGGGTTTGTTCAGTCTAGACAGGAGAACAATATGGGCTCTGGGAAGACCTTGGTGCTGCCTTCCATTACCTGAAGGAGGCTTACAAAACAAGAGGGAGAGCCATTTTTACACAAACATGTAGTGATAGGACAAGGGTCAGTGGTTTTAAACTAAGAGAGGAGAGATTTAGATTACGCGTTAGGAAGAAATTCTTTACTGTGACGGTGGTGAGGCAGTAGAACAGGTTTCCTGGAGAAGCTGTGGATGCTCCATCCCTGGAAGTGTCCAAGGCCAGGGTGATGAGACTTTGAGATATCTGATCTAGTGGATGGCATTCCTGCCCATGGCAGGGGTGTTGGAACCAAAGGATCTTTGAGATCTCTATACAAAGCAAAATTTCAGCAAGAATGACTCACTATTCGTTTCTTTATTCACCAGTAAATAATTTGGCCATCCTACCATATTTTGGCATAGAATACTGATGTTTTAAAGTTCTTAATAATTTTTAGAAGAATTGTAAAGACTTAAAGTAAATTCTCTGTTGATAACTGAAAGCATTTTATAATGAAAAAGAGTGGTAGCCTAGAAAATAACACAAATGTAGAGGGCCAAATCCTATTGCTAGTCTTTCATGACCTTATTTAATTTGTGAGCAGACTGCAGAGCACTGAATATTTTCAGTGAATAATCTGTACTATTTGCAGTCTCAGTTGTAAGAATTGTTCCGGCACTATGGAATTCATGTAGAATGGGAGAACACAATTCATGTCTATTTATATGTCGCTTATTAAAATCTTGTTTTTCCCACTTAGACAAACATCTGTAAAAGAATCAGCATAAAGTCACTAATTCCTGTTAGATATGACCTGTACCTCTCTTTGGCTGTGTTGCAGGGATGAATTTACCAGTTTAAGGAAGGTTACTCTTCCTTAGATTGGGGACCCCACTGCATTGTCATCAATATTTTCCAAAAAGAATTCAGTCAGTTTATTCCCTGTAAAAAATGTCTCATCTGGTTTTAGGCTGTGTTATTGTTTCCACAGGGATGATTTTCTCTCTTTTCTTTGTCTCTTTTTGCTTATTTTTTTTCTTTCCAAACTACTCCTTTTTCAAGATGTATGAAAACAAGCCAATAGAAAGATATCAAACAAGCACAGACAAAGATGTTGTTTTCCCTGGAAGAAACAAACAAAATTGTAGGAAAATATCCATCTTGAGGCAGTAGGAGTACTGCAGAGAAAATGATGCCAAAAGCTCAGCATTATAGTGGGAAAAAAAACCACCAGTAATTAGGAGTATCTCTGCTTGTATTCTGAATAGGCACTACTGTTTTGGAATTCTGTGCCAATTACATGAATAACACAAACTATAATAGGAAGACATTTCTGTATTCATGTGGGACAAATTTAAATATTCATAAGAATGCTCATACTTTTATTTCTGTCTACATAATAATTTGAGATGCTTTTCACATGTAAACCTGACACAATTCCCTAAAATATTGTCCCAATTAAAAAAACATGCACTTTTTATACTTCTGAAATATGAATTATCTCTAATTTAGCATGGAGAGGACCAAGTCAGAAATACTTCATGTTTGAAGGCCTTTCTTAAGGGTCTGCCAAAAAAGGAAATCCACCTTATGCAATAAAGACAGTGACATTTTTGATAATTAAAAACAAAAAACAAACAAAACTGGAGGCAACTTACATTGGAGTAGTTGTAAGTGACTATTCAGACACCTGCAGAAAGGCTTTGGTAGAGAAAAGTTAGTAAAAGCAGGAGAGAAGGTATTATTGGAGAATGTCAAAGTGGAAACTTGTTGCATTTTGAATATAAACCAAAGACAGCTTCTTTTAAGAGATAATTTATTTTTGGGGTGATGTTCGTTTTTATTTAGGACATCTGACTCCATCATTTTTACATCTTTGAATATCATTAAGTTAGGAAGCTGTATAAGCAATTCATGATTAGAATTAGAGTACAATGTAGAAGCAGCAAATCCACTTAGCAGGAGGATTAGTAATGTCCTTGCTACCTCTGTAGCTTTAAAAGATTAGTTCATATTACTTTTGATTGTAAAAAGCACCAAAGCTGTTCACAAACCATTAACTGTTCCAGTCTTACGATATGTTGAACACATATAATGGGAAATGAAAAATTAGTTTTGTAACTGCAATTCAATAATGTCTTATTTAACTAAGAACTGCATTTTGTAAGGTGTATACTTATGAAAATGTTCCTAGATTTTTTTTAATAATTTCTAACTCTTATAACAGTTCCCACCCTTAATCAAATGCTCAAATATGCTGAAAACCCTTTCTAATAAAATGTAAATAAATACCTGTCAGAAGGGCAAATAATTGATCAGGTAGATGCCACTGACACTCTGAATGCCAATTTTGTGCCTTTCTGTAGCCTTGGAACCTGCAATTTTATCCCTTGCCTGTTTTAAATTTACTACCTAACAGTAAATACACTGTTCTAAGTTCTCCCTCAAGACAGAGTTTCCAAAACCTGATTTTTAATGAGTGAGAGAATACGTGTATGCCACCAGGCTTGTTTCCGTACATTCTGTGGTCATATTTTATGGAGAGACACTTGGTTGATAAAATGAGAATACATTTGCCTTATTGTGCTAGCATGTCAGAACAACTAGGCAATCTGAGTCTTCTTGCAGGTTTATTTCAGAATTTTTCCCTAAGTTAATTTGAACAGGTTTCTATTACCTGACTGCCATAACTCCTCTTTTATTCGCTGCAGATGAAGTAGGGAAAGGGTCAACAGGAGTTAAGCTGCTTAGCACTAACCAAGGATTTCTACTATCTAACTATTCTAACTATTGGGTCCAATCTACACTTTATATGTAGATATGAGATATGTCTTATTTTTGACTGCTATATCCTTTGTTTTACCTTACAGTCCTAACTACTTCTTAGTGTAAAAAAGACCCTTCAGGCTCTTGTTTTGCTAATTGGTTTATCATTCAACTCTTAGGACCACAGATTGAACCATTTCAGATAGGGACAATTATCCATCATATTCATTATCTTCTATAATGTGAGCCAATTTTATGACCCTTGGATGAAAGCAAGAATCCTGCACAATTATGCAGTAGTATGCGTAGATGCAAAAGGCACTTCTCACTGAACTCAAATACAAAAAGGAAGCATACAAGAGGTGGAAGCAGGGACAGGTGACCTGTAAGGAATGTAGAGATACTGTATCATCATGTAGGAATTGGGTTATGAAAGCCAAAGCCCACCTGGAATTGAATCTCATTGTGGACATGAAGGGTAACAAGAAAGGATTCTACAGGTATATCGGCAGCAAAAGGATACTGCTGAGTGGGACAAAGAATCTGATGAAGGACATGGAAAAGGCTGAGGTACTCAATGTCTTCTTCCCCTGTAATGGTTTTAATGTGTCTGCAATCCCAGGTGCCCAATACCAGTGGGAAAGTTTGGAACAAGGAAGACTTTCCCTTGGTGGAGGAGGATCAGGTTATGGAACACCTAAAGAGGCCAGACATACAGAAGTGAACAGTTCCTCCTAGGATGTATTCACAAGTGGTGAGGGAACTGGTTGATGTTATTTCAAGGCCACTCTTGATAATTTTTGAAAGGTCGTGGCACTTGGGACTAGAGGAAAACCTGTCTTCAAGAAGGGCAAGAAACTTGGATCCTTCGCAAGATCTTTGGAAAAGCAATAGAGCAGATTCACCTGGAATCCACTTCCAAAGATATGATAGACAAGAAAGAAGTACTCAACATTAATTTATGACATGGAAATTTCATCTGAAGAACCTCATAGTCTTCCATAATGAAGTCATTAGGTTGGTGGATAGGGGGTTAATAGTGGATGCTTATCTTGCTGGTGGCAAATCTTTTGACTGTCTACCTTCATATCCTCATAGAAAAACTGATGAAGTATGGACTAGATGAATGAGGAGGTGGAATTGAAAACTGGATGAATGGCCAGACTCAAAGAGTTGTGATCTCTGATATGAAGTCCAAATTGAGAATGGTCACTAGTGGTGTACTGAGGAAATCAATAATGGATCCAGTGCTGTTTACCATCTTCATTAATGCCCTGAATGATGACACAGAGAAGAACCTCAGCAAGTTTGCCAATGGTACAAATCTGGAAGGACTGGCTGATAAACTGATGGTTGTGCTGCCTTTCAGAGGGACTGGCACTGGCTGGAGAATAGACTGACATGAAGTTCAAGAAAGGGAAATGCAAAATCCTGGACCCAGGGAGAAATAACTCCAGTCACCGGTAGAGGCTGGAGGCTGACTGGGTGGAAAGCAACTTCACAGAAAAGGACTTGTGGGTCCTAATGGACACCAAGTTGAATGTGAGCCAACAATGCAGCCTTGTGACTGAGAACGACAACTCTCTCAGCTGCCTTAGGCAGAACTGTCAGCAGGTGGAGGGAGGTGATCCTGCATTTCTACTCAGCAGTGAATAGTGAGGCAGCGTCTGAAGTTCTGTGTCCAGTTCTGTGCTGCCCATTACAAGAGAGATATGGACATGCTGGAGTAAGTCCAGCAAAGGGCCAAAGAGTTCAAGGAACTGGAGCATCTGACCTATGAGAAGAGGCTGAGTGAGCTGTGACTGTAGACCCTAAAGAAGAGAAGGCTCAGGGCAGTCTTACGAATGTGGAAAAATTCCCAACTGGCAGGTGGTAATGAAGACTGAGCCAGATTGTTCTAAGTAGTGCCCACTGAAAAAGGCAATGAGCACAAATTGGAACACAGGAAATTATCTTGAACACAGATTAATTTTATTTTTAACTTTTTCACAGTGAGGGTGGTCAAACACTGGAACAAGTCCCAGATCAGTTCATCCCAGATCTCCATCATTCGTAATACTCAAAAAGTGACTGCACATGATCCTAAGCAGAACAACATGATCTAGTGGGAGGCATCTTTGCCCAAGGCAGGAGAGACTGGGACTTAATGATCTTTAAGGTAAATTCCAGTCTCTTAACATTCTGTGATGATTCTATGATTTGCACAGAGGTTTGAATTATATGATCTGCAGAAGCCCCTTCTGTCCTTAGCCCTTCTGTGTTTCTGTCCCACTGTTTTCTGTAAGTTTGAGGATTTTTTTTTAAGTTTACAGTCTCAAACAAACCAAAAAAACCACTTGTGAGAGCAGAAAAATGAACGTGATTAGCACTTCCATGCTTCTAATAATCAGATTTCTTTAAAAAAATCCACATTGCTTTTGTTTTATTAATTGATCATTCTGAAAAAAAACAAAAGCAAACAAACCAACGCAATCAGAAAAACAAGCAATGAAGAGAGCTACTATTATGGATTTTATGCATATCTTTAAGTAGATTATTCATTATAATTGTGGGGTTTTCTTGTTTTTTTTTCTTTTCCTTGTTTCATAATTCCATTTGGAACATCTCCATAGAAATCTCTTCTGTAGTTCAACTATAATTTTTTCCAAGATTCCAGTACTGTCTGATTAGGTTTTCATTTTTATGTTCAGTTTTCACTTTTTTTTCTTAACACAATTACTAAAACTACACTTTTGTCTGATTGTTTTTCATTGTTTTTCATTGTTTTTCAGCAAGTCTTTTCCTTGTATTAATCTGAAGTATTCAGTATGTAATTTGGCCATTGGTATTCTGAGATTGCCTTGGAAATAGTCGAATTTAAAATGATACCACTTACACCTTTTTTTAATGTCATTTTTGTTTCTAAATTATGAAGTTGCATATGTTTATAATTTGATAATGTACCCTTTGCTTGTTCAGGAACTTCAAGGAATTTTTAATGAGGTATGAAAACCAGCATGGTTTGGGGGGGTCTTGATAGCAGTTGACAAAGTGGTTCAGATGGATTTCATCTAAAAAAACTTTGTGGAATCCTGAAATATGTCCTTGTGCATGAATTTTTATATTTATGATAATAACTATGCTACAAATGTTACAACTTGAAAAGCTGTCAACATTTGTGACAAAATTTAAACTAATTATTTTTACAATGAAAGCCTGACTTGACTGAGAATTTTCAATTGACTTCAGCTTCATTGGGACTAAAATTAAATCCCTAGGATTTTTTTAACATTTGTGCTAGAATGCTGTTTCTCTTTTATAAGTGGAAAATAATAGCTTACTTTCAGGCACAAGGAATGGAGAGAGATTATTTAAGATTACTCCTAGGATTTTTAATGGCCTATTAACATCAGTGAGAATCATCTGGATACAGAAAATATATATCCCTGTAGCGCAGAAATCAAAGGGGGGTAACAAAGGCTAAAGTAAGCCTTTGACATTCATGTAATGAAGAAAACCTAAGCAGAAACAGGGGAGGTACCCTGTACTGCACTCCTAATCAAAAAATCCGTATGTGCAGAGCAGAAAATTCTGACACGTGATGCATTATGTTCAAAGGCATTGCCAAAAAAAAAAAAATAAAAAAGCACAGTAGGTTTTCAGCTGTATGAATAGTTAAGTCTGAAACCAGTAAGTCAAAGAAAGACTGAAACAGTAGTATTCTCAGTCTCTCCTCTTAACACTTCCATAGAAAAGCACATTGTTTTTCTACTGTGCAGAACAGGGTAATGGAAAGTATGACAGCATGTAAAAGTGATATAAAACACACATGTCTAAATAGTATAGATGTGACAGGAAAAATGGGATTAAATAAGCAATGATCAGCTGATCCTTAAATTGGCTCATTCATCTGTGTGCTGGCACAGGTTGAGAAGGAAGTAGTAGCATGCAGTGGTGCAGTTTACATTAATTGCATTCCCAGAGATCTGTCTGACAGTGGGAGAAGCAGTGGTAAACCTCAGGCAGAACACTGTTTTCCACCAGATGTGTTTTATGGGCTTGTTATTTAGCTGTACTTTCAATTATTGGATAGCACTTGTGCTATGTACAGCTTTTGTAAATTCTGTTTCCATTTTTCACAACAGATTTTTATTACTTTGAGCAGGGTTAATATGTCAAATTCTTTTATGGATTAGTAGCCTATGCTGATAATTCCTGCAAAAGATAGATGTGTTTGTCAATGAGCACCTACTCATTCTCTTAAGTATGCAATTTTTAGAAATTGCCTTTTTTCTTTTTTTCCCTCAATATTCATTTTCTTTCACTTTTTTCTTTTCCCCTGTTATAGCTGTTATTTCCTTTTACTGTTTTTCTGTTCTTATGTTGTCTTTTCTTCTTCTCTAACTAAGCTACATTATACCAAGAACTATTCTCCTGTCTTTTCATATCCATACCTCTACTCTTCTGCTTTCCTTCACAAAGCACAATCTTGTCTTTTACCATGTAAATTTGACTTTTAAACTTGCATAAAACTGTGAAACTGTTGATAGTATGTTTAAGATCATATACCTTTTTTGAACACAGACCTCTTCTAACTATGCTTCAAATATACACAACAAAGGACTTTGTATTTTCACTGTCTCATCAACAAAATACTTTTGCACTCCCGGACATTACCTCCTTTGGCATTTCCACTGTGAAAGCCATTAGGATAACCTGGCAGTAGCTCCACTGCACTAGTGGTATGATTTCATAATGCTGCTGATGTACGGAAAGGAACAGTTGAAACATCTGCTTCGTCTCTATTTAACTGTAGTTTTTTTCTGTTTCTGAGTCTGTTTTTGTTCTTTGGTTCCACGTTCTGAACTTAAAATAAATCCCCTTGGTCCCATCCTTTTCTCCTTTTGTTTCTCAGTGAGAGGAGTTTGCTTGTATTGTTCTGGTGAATGCCTTTCTGTGACAGTAAGATTTCCTAAAACCCTTGAATTAAAAATTCTGATGCCACTTTACTGGCTGACTTCTGTTTAATACTCTTTCCTGCAAGAACTAATTCCTTCTAAACTTCGTGCAGGAGCTCTCTTTTCCTAACTCACTGTGGTTTCAGCATGTGCTCAGTGAAGCTCATACACCTCTCCCTCTGTTGCCTGCTCCCCTCATCATGTCTTGCTTGGAGGCCAAGCGGAGTGACTGCCCAGTTCTTTACTGTCCTGTCCTGACTTAGGAATCCAGTCAGAGCTCATTCAGTGATCCTTGTGATGGTCTGCAATCGATGATACAGATCATCTTTACACCCAGCCTATGGGAGTGCGGATTTTCCATGTGATGTCAGCCAAATACTGTGCCAGTCCAGTGCCCCGTGACTAACAGTACCGAGGGACAGATCGCACTGGAGGGATAGTTACAGATTAAAGCAAATTCTGCTGCAAATTTATCTCTCTGAAACATAGATTTTTTTTTTTGGCAAAATTTTATCAAAACCCTTTAAATGTCCAAATCTTTTGTCAAGCAGCTTACTTTTGAATCGTTTTTACTCAGAATGTGTTGTTGATTTTTTGATTGTTTCCTTCCACTTTAATTTTTGTGTTTTGGTACATACATCCAGATGTGTAAATGCACCTCCAGAGACTTAAGTCGAATGTTTACAGAGCCTGTGTAAACTGGTAGTCAATAAGCAAATTCTTGAAGCTGAAAAGATATGAAATAAGTTTAATCTGCCACTACCAATATCAAACTTAGCATCAGTTCCAGAATAGTTTCGGTGGCTTTTTTTAACACTAATTTTCTTGTTTGTCTTGATGAGAATGAGACTAGACTTTGAAAGTGTGTATGCTTTAAAAATAGGAGTTTCTTTGAGCTCTGGACAAACATTTAGTCATCCCAGACCATGTATTGTTTTTAAAATGAAAGATGAACATATATCTCCACTTACTATCTCTGTTTACAATTTTATTGCCTTCGAAGAGTGATTTAGAATACATATTCTTCATCTCAGGAAATCTTTGTCTGAAGTCTGAATTCAAACAAATCGTTGACTTTTCAATACTTAAATTACCTACATTTTTTCTTCAATTACTGGGTGTTGTGAAAACCCTTCAATTGTTCCTAGATTTCCTGTCTCTTCTATGATATTTTCTTTATAAGCTTACAGTTTCTGAATGATAACTATTTAAGATCTTGAAACTGGTTATTTAATATTCTTTTGTTGTTAGTGGTGGTGGTTTTGTTAGTTTAGTTTGGTTTTGTCCTCTGCAGAAAGCTTTAGTACTTTTTTCCTAGTTGGACTCGTTTTCATCTCTGATACTTCCTGGTATTTTTCTGTCTTCTGCATTTTGTGAACATCAATTTATTTACACTTGATCCACTATTGCATTTTAGTTCAGGCTTAATTCTAAAAGATTATGGAAGCAACTTATATTTAACAGTAGTTGAATATAATAGTTGCTTGTTTGAAGTCTTTCTTTTTGCAGAAGATTCAGTTGAGACTAATTGATGGGATTATTTTATTCAGTAAGTACAGAAGTTTCAGCAAGCTCAGAAACTAACTGGTTGAAACCTTGTATATGCATTTGAAAAAACCTCATTCTTTGTAGACTTTATACCATATTGATCAACTACATGCAAATTATTTATGCAGGTATACCTTTTGGGTTTTGTTTTGTTGATATTATTCCTAAGGAACTTCCCTTAAGAACAGAATATAACTGTAGGTGCTTGTCAGTAATGTCTTCTTGTTACAGGACACTTTGGGTTTGAAATTTAGGTGTAAACAGACTGTTTCATCCTTTTTCATCAGTTTATAAAGGAGATTCTTTTCCACATTTTAATAATGACTGGCTAGCTGCTGCTCTGATTTTTACTTTTGAGTATGAGATTGCCATTTAAAGTGTAACTTCATAGAAATGTACCATCATCCTGCCCAACCTCTGTCTTATCTGGCCGTTCTCTGCTGATTTCACTACTTTTTGTAGAGGCTTATAAATATAATCCAGTTTAATTTTTCACTTTGTCATATATCTTATGCTTTTCTCCTCAGTAATGCCTCTAAATTCTGTTTTTCTTTATTAATTTCATTAATTTAAATAGTTGTCATCCTCTTGATAATTTATCCCCCATACTCAACCTTTCATTCAGTTTGATATACTTCAGGAAAGCTCTGTTTGTTAAATAAGGTATTAAAAAGTTACTGATCATCACAGTTACCTTTGAGAATTGCAGACAAGTCTATAAGATGGTTCTTTAACAGAGGCTAAACTTAAACACGCCATTAAGTCTTTGGATAAGGCATGAAATTGGTGTATCTTGTTTCTTTCCAAACTGGAAGCCAAGTGCATGGCTAAAAGGATTTTCGCTTCCTACCTATGGGTTTATCTGAGCAACTGGCCTGTAAAAGCAGTAAAATTGTGTTTTCTATGTTTTTGTGGGGGTTTTTTGTGTCTTTGATTTTTCTTTTCTGTTTGGTTGGTTGTTTGGGTTTTTTTTTTTGCCTAGACTGATGCTTGGGAACACTATTTTAAATCATATTGCATTCCTGTGATTAATCTTTGCCTCAATCTTTCTATGTCCACTAGCCCTAAAAACCAATATAGTATGAGAAGTTTTTGCTGTAATGGTGATGTGGATTTCTTTACAATTGCAGAATTCACATTAGGGTGATGAAACCCTAGAATTTACTTTTTGCTACTTCAAATTTAGAAAGAACCTAGATTTACAACCACTTTATTCAGAAATCAAGTAGTTAGATATGGCTTTGCTTAGTTGGTTTTGGCAGACAACACAACACTTTAATAGAAAAAAGAAATCTTATGCTAAAGGTTGAAAAGGAGTGAATTTAGTGGACTTGTACACAAGTGTAAAGGGGAAGGATGGCAAGAACCGGATGAATCAAAATGTGCTATTCCATTATAAAAAAAACATGATGCCTTTATGTTGGCCATACTTGGTTTTTCTAGGTTAAAAAATTGGGTGCGTTTTTTTGTTATACTCTTCGTTCTTTATTTGCCTTTTGATATAAAGACAGGAATACTTACTAATCAGCTGAAGCTCTACCAGGGTAAGTTGCATGGTATCAGTAATAGAAATGATCACAATAATTTTCTGATAATCTTTTTCTTAAATGAACTCCAAAGGGAATGTTCTTGAGGTTTTTTTGACTGTTGCTAAGTGGTTTAATTTGAAGTGTGAAATTTATGCTTTCTTGTTTAACTGGTATAAACTCCTGTAAGCATAGGAGTATCTTTATATTCTTAGGCTTTATATTCTTAGGCAATTTACTTCAAGATATGATCTAAATCAGAATAAAGCTAGGTGATTTTTCTAACAGTTTGTGTCTTGGCCGTGTTCTGGGGTAGAATCTGTATTCAAATACGCAGCTCTGTTAGCATTTTTTAGAATTTTTAAGAAGGCAATTTTTATTCAACGTGACATTCTGAAAATTCATTTTTCAAACACACATTACCGAATTCAAATATTTGTGTCTGATGTTGAGAGAGATGCATGAGGATGACAATAATCAATCATATCTAATTGGCTCATGACGTACTGAGCTTGCAGTAATTAAACAAGACATTACTGCTTACTGATTAAGATCACACAGCTTGAGAGCCAGCTGTTAATCACTTTCCTTGCAGGGCTAATGTCGTTAACGGATCTATCCCTAAGGCTATTTTTGACTAGTGGACTGTCTGTGATGTAAGCAACAAAATAAACTTTTAAATTTTGTATATTGAGAGCATCTTTTCAAACTTCTGTTACCCTGTGTATGTCTCAAACCACCACAGCTGCCTGAAAAGTTAGGAAGAACTCTGTTCTGAATTGCTAGAAAGTGATATAGTCACGCTGCAGTTAAAATCTTCTAAAAACTTGTAATGTTAATATAGCTTTTATGACTGTTATGTAGTGAAATGTCAATCCATAATATTGTCCTCAATAAATGCAGATGTAAAAAAAGTAAGAACAATCTTTATGAAAATAGTAATATTGAAAGTGCATATTTCAGATATAATCTATGTTTTTGGGAAAAATGCACTCAAGTATATCTTACATATCTGGTTTTGACCATCTTTATTTCTGATGCTGATTTTTATCATATACTTACTCATTGAGGCTGCAAAGCAGTTTGTTTTTTTCCTTAATTTTCAGACATTTCACTTATGGGTTTGCTTGTTTTGAATAGGAGCTGAAAGAAGATTCATATGTTCAAGTACATCATAAAAGTTAGGTAGCTATCAAGCCAGTTTGATTCTGTATTATTCTAGAATAAATGTGTTTTTTGTTGATTTTGTGATATTGAAAATAAACAGTGTTAAAAGTAGCATTGTCAGTTTCTTTCCAATTGGAATGAAATTCAGACTTAACTTGGTGTTATCTTAATTTGAAATATTTCCTGTCAAGCTACTTTAAAATATTATGAGCTACAGCATAAGGGCTGGACCACTGGAGCATTCTCAAATTTCATCATCTGTTATGGTGCAGCTTTTGTGGCCTTGACAGTGTTTGAAACAGGGAACTGTGCTCTTTAAGGCCTTACAAGAGGTTCAGTCATATTCAAGAAGTTACATAATTTTGAGTGTTAACATCAGAGACAAATAGATCTGAAAGAAATTGTCTTTTCTGGGATTTTGCTCTGTTAGAGGATTAGTACCTGTACCATTTGGACAGATGTTTGTTCATTTTTCTCTCTAAATCCCTTAGTGATGGATGTCCATAATTTATCCCAGCAATCTGTTCAAGGACTTCAGTTTCTTTGTAACCAAAATATGTTCAAAGGAGATTTCTGAATTGTTTTCTTACCTGATTGTTCTATTTATCTTGGCAATAGATTTTCAAGTACTTAAAATTCTTGTTATGTTCTCTTATATTCTGTCTTTAAACTAAACAACCCAAATTTGTGTCGAATTACTTATAGGTCCTATTTTCCAGATCTCTAATGAGTTATAATTTTTTTTTGCATTTCCCATGACCTTTTTCAGTTCATTACCTCTTCTATATAGTGTAACCATGTAACAACACTGACATAACACTGTATGAAAGCAAACAATATACTGGGATGTATTAAATGCAACACTGGTGATGGATTACTTCATGGGCATGAAATTATTCCTCCCTCACATTCATCGGTGTTTAAGGAACCTTCTGTACCACCCAGCTGAAGAACTGTGTTTACCTTTGGACACTGTCTTGTAACAGTGAGAAAACACAAATCAGTGGGAAAGAATGTGAAGGAAGGCAGACAGAATATCTGTTTGCCTTTATTGTAACAAGAAGATACTGATGCCCATCTTTTTCTGCCAATCCTCACTGCTACCTACATGTTTCCATTCCTCAGGAAATGGTGAAGAAAAGCTTTTCTTCTTCCATGCAAGTGATGTTCTTCCTACCATGTAACACCTTACACTTTTTTTTTTCCTGTTACACTTCATCCCATTTTTAATTTTCTTTTTTTATGTTAGTCAAGGATATTTTGAATTTGAATTCTGTCTTTCTCTGAGAAAGTATCTTTGTCTTTCGATCATGATATAGAAAACATCAAACCAGTTGCAAGAGAGAGAGTACATTCGAGCTTGCTGTAACTTGGTGCTCACAGCACTGACTGCCGGGACTGCCGGAAGTTCTCTTCTTAATCTTAAGTGATGTAGAATCAAAATCAGTGACTCCAGTTCTCATGTGTCTTCAGCAAGTGTTTAAACCATCAGTGTACTACAGATACAGAATTTCAACAGAGGTAGTTTAATTTTAAAAAATGAAATTGGATCAGAGAATTTTATCACTAGACCTATGAGATGTAAATGTTGCTGGTAAAATACTAGTCTGGAAACATAATGTGGTGGTTCAGTGGGGGAAAAAAAAACATTCAAATGTAGTTCTTAAAGAATTTTATTTACAAGTTGGGGGGCCCCCTGATGGTCTAGTGGTTAGGATGCAGCACTCTCACTGCTGCAGCCCAGGTTCGATTCCTGGTCAGGGAAACTCCCCCGGGCAGGTGGAGCTCGTCAGCCCTGTAAGGCCATCCATCTAAGAGAAGGTCACTCCAAACAAACCTACGTCCTGAGGACCTCACTGCCACTGTCCGAGCTCGCTCGACCCTGGCGGATGAACCTTGGGATTAAAAGGGTGGGCTCAGTTCAGCGCACACTGTGTCTCACCTAAAAAATCCACTGCGCAGGCTTGAAGGGTAAAGACCTTTCCCAAATCTTCGCTCGCGAAGACTGGCCATACATTATTTACAAGTTAAGGTAATTTATAAATTAAATTTAGCAGATAAAAATTGAACTGCAGTACCTTTGAAGCATGTATTTATTAAGGATGAAGATCAGCAAATGGTGATTTTTTTCTGGAGATCCAGTGTAACTCCATGCAGAGGATTTTTTTAGGTAAAGCAGGGGAAATTCCAGATGATCCATTTTTATGAGGGTCTAAGACTAATGCTTCGTTTAGTTCACAAAGCTAATGATCACAATTGCTAAAATATACTCGGGCAGAGGGCATGAGAGAGACATTTGGAGTTACTGAGTTCACAGTTCACAGTTTAAATCAAAATAATACCACTGCACTGCTTGTACTCTGACATCTGCTCTGAATGCATACAATATCTTTTTTATTTTCTTTTGAATAAATAGGGGTTTATTATGAATCTCATCTGAATTCCCCAATGATATAAGTAAGAATCTTTTTTGTCTCTCTTCAAACAGTTACTATCATGAAAAGTGTGACAAGTATTGCTATAATGCGTTAGAGAAAAAAATGGACATAAGCAAGTGAACAGTTTCTATAGGAAACTCAGTACACCTCAACACCACTTTTAAACTCTACCTTATTTTGTTGCAAGCTCTTTCAAAATAAAGCTTACAGTACTGAAGACAAGTATTTTGTGCTAGTAAGACTGAAGTTTGGCTTGGAGATGCTTGTTTGGAAGCAGAATTTGCAGCTGTGAGCTTTAGGCTGCAGATACAGCACATTGGAAGAGTTATGGTACACTGAGTAGGGTCTCAAAACATTATGCTGAACAGGGAGTGCTTTAAAGCAAGTACACTGGCTAGGGACCTGCTTAAGTAGTCAACAGTAAAACTGATAAAAGGATTCATCTGCCATTCTAGCTCCCCCTAGAGAGGAATGTTTTCTTCTCTGTGGTATTGACAGGTTTTGAGCTGTGTTGAGAAAGTACGTTTCAGTGTGTTTTCTTTCATTCAAAAACAGAGTAGTCTAAGCTTTCTTAAAAGTCACAGCTACTGTGATGCTTGCGCTACTCATGTCCTTTTCTCTTCCTCCCACCACATAGTGAATGTGCACATGCACACCCACACACTCCTCTGCCTGAAGCCAATGTCTAGAAAACTCTCAGAGATATGAAAGTCAAGATTTAATTTCCTCATGTGCCCGAATGAATTAAAATTTATATTTCCCCTACCTCTCAATGCAAGCACTGAAATCCTATGGATATGCAACTCCCTCTGCACTTTCCTCACGCTTTTTATTACAAAACACATTTGGTATATGATCTCTAACAATACTACATAATTTTGGGGAGTTATTTTGACTTTTCAGTCCTCAGTTTCTGATACCAGTTACTAGAACGGCTACTGAATAGACAGTTTTTAAATAAGAAATCAAGATGAACGTTGCTTAGTTAAAATGCCGGATATACATATACTTGCAAAGGCTAAGTTCTCATTAAAAGATTCTTGTTTGAAGAAGCACTTTGTCTGGACTGGAATTTTGCCACTAGGGCAAAAATGCCATATCTTTAACACCAGGAGAGAACAAGGGAATGTGCTGAACTTTGATTCAAAGCCATTTAAAATGGTCTAAAAAAAGCCAACTTGAAAGGCTGAGAGAAATCTAGATTAATCTTATTGATTCTGAAAGCAAATAAGGTATTGCTGCACATCATTTTGGATCACATCACGAGTTAGATGGAGTATTAGATAGGTATTGGATTTTAATAGGAATAGATGAGCTTCAGTGAGACTTCCAGTTGAAATAGTGCGATGGAAAATGCTAAACTATTTAATCTGTCACTCTGCATATTTCATTCATTACCTGATCATCTGTTACAAATGAAAGTTCAGAGTTTTTTTCATTGTGTTTCTTCTAAACATATGTAACAATTACTAGCCAGAGAAGAGTTCTGGGTTAAAGAGCTCTCCAGAGCTCTGTTCTTTCAGTGTTTCTATAAAGCATGCTCTGGTACATCAGCAAAAGTAACTGCGGTTGCCAGTCCCGGTGGGATAGTGATGTAGAATCTCTGAACAGCAGCAAAATTCAGGGACAGTGGTTTTTCAATGCTGTAGCTCTACTCTTTGAAAATACTTACTGTTGGGCAGCATGGCTTTTAAGTGGATGATATTGGTGTGGTTTTCATATGTTGTCATTCACAAAAATGTATTGATAAAACATCCACACATGCCAAAAATGTAAAAAATTTCAAAGTCTTGGGAAAATACAGAAATGTTGGCTTCCAAACAAATGAGAATGATTAAGACTTTATACCCTCACTGAACTTTGATTCCTTTAGGCTTTCCTAGAAAACAATAAGAACAAGATTTGTCTGCCCACAATTAGACACTTATCTGAGTTCTTATTTATGTTTATTTTTTAAGTCAGAATAGAGAGCAACGATTCACTTTGTTCCTTTCTGGATGGATGTATGAAAGAGATGGGGTAGAATCATGCTTCAGAGTTGTCTCTTGCTCACCACTGGTTTGACAAAATCTAAACAGCTGTCCTAGATTTGTATTTCTCTTACAAACACAAGCTGAGAGAATTGGAGATTTTCAGCCTGGGAAAGAAAAGACTCCAGGAAGACCTTATAGCAGCCTCCCAGTACCTAAAGGAGGCTTTCAAGAAAGCCTAAGAAGAACTTTTTATAAGGGTATGTAGTGATAGAACAAGGCAGAATAGCTTTAAACTGGAAGAGAACAGGTTTAGATTAGATATTAGAAAAAAATTCTTTACTGTGAGGGTGGTGATGCACTGCCACAGGTTGCCCAGAGGAGATGTGGATGCCCCATTCCTGGAAATGTTCAAGGCCAGGTTGGAGGGGGCTTTAGGCAACCTGATCCAGTGGAAGATATCCCTGCACATGACAGGTGGGTTAGAAGTTGATGGTCTTTAAGATCTCTTCCAACCCAAGCCATTCTATGATTTTTGCACTGTAAACTGGTGAGATCCACTACAAGCTGAAGATACCTACATATGGGTGTCTGCTGGCATGACCAGTATTTGTGTCACAGTATAAACATGGAAATCTGGTCTTACCTCCAGCCAGAAAAGGACCTGGATATGCTAAGAAGCCCATGTCAGCTTTACATGTTCAGAGGTCATAGGATATCAAGCGACCTACATGAGGATGACTGCTTTGAGCCCAGAAAGATGAACTACATGACCAATTCACCTGAGCAACTGCTGTGTATATAATTCAGGATAAATTTAATTACTCTCTCAACTGCATTTTCTGTTTCTGCTATAAAGGAGTTTTTGACACTCAGTTGCTGCATAGAACCATGCCAAATCTGAGTGCCTTAGTTTTAAGCTGAGCCTGCCTTTAAAGACAAAAAGGTTTTATTGACAAACGACATAGATGTTTCTCCCTAATTTTGCAGAAATAAAAATATTAATATGAAGCTAATATTTTATGTTTAATTTTATTTTAAAATCCCTTAAGTTTTCATTCAGTGCACAGGACATGTTTCTTCTTTTATTTTTCCATTATTCAGTTCTTTACACAATCTACTATTTAACAAACTGTTAGTAAACAACCTGATTTTAAATCTTCTTTTAAAAACAAATGCTGCAACTAAAACTTAAATTATGCTTGATTTTTCTTCACTTGCATAAAATGCATTGTTGTGGTGATGCTGTTATATAAATTTTAAATTAATAGTTTTAAATATGATCACTCATTTTAGAACAGGTGTTTTGCTTTTTCTCTTCCGTGCAGTGACTGGAAAATTCTGAAATTTCATTAGTCTGAATATTTTAACAAATAGCTGTAAACAGTCCTAATGGTACAGTTTTTGTTTAAGGAAATATCTGACTGAATATTAGCAGGAAATTTGCACTGAATATTAGTGGGAAATGTAAGTAAATAAACGAGAAATTAAAATAGAATTTCTTTTGTGCTATTCCTAGAGAAAACATCATTTATACCAAATACTTGACTATCCTATAGATTTTACTAGTTATTAGTCTAGTGATGAACTTAAGTAATGCAAGTCCATCTTAATCTAAAAAAAAATAATGTAACAACTGTACTTAATCATGTGTTTTACAATGTGAAAACAGTTTTCTACTCTAACAGAACCCTGTATCTTAATGGCAATGCTTATGAAGGGTACAGTTAATTTTCTGACACAGTGGAAGGAACATCTTGAAGTCAGGAACAACATTTAACTTTGCCACTTCTGGCTGAAACTGTAAAATGAGTTCACATGCCATTTATACGTACCTATCCGTTTCTAATATAGTTTCATAAGTCTTTGTACAATGAAAACCAAATAGGAGATCATTAAATGGCAGCACTCCTTTGTGGAACAGTACAATGGAGAAATTTTTGTAATTTTTTTTTTACTTTTTGCATATTAATGTCTACTTCAAAGACCATTTAGCCTTTATTTTCAAGTACAAAAGAAGCTTTTTTATGTCTAAGCCATTTGAAGACTGGAAAGCAGACTAGTTTTCCACTTCTGTAAATAGTGCTCATTTGTATGCTTTTTATCTCTTTAATGGGGTAGAGCTTGTTATTCATCATTATGAAATGTTCATATTCTTAAATTTTTGTGTATGTCTTGCTTTTTTGCAGACTAAAACTGGTATTGCATTGTTGTATGATGAAGTATCTGAAAATGCTTATGACATCCGACTGAAGCTTACAAAAGAGGTATTAACAATTCAAAAACAAGATGTCGTCTGTGTTAGTGGAAGTGATCACAGTGCAAATGTAAGTGCTTCTCTATCTCTGTGCTTTCGACCGCGCACTTTAATGTCTTCTACAGAGATCACTTTATTGTATTGGAGTGCAAGGGATTTTATTGGGTAATAGAAATACATGTAATTATCAGTTGTTGGGTCTTTTGTGCACACCTCTATTCTTACCTGTAAAAACTGCTTTTTTTGGCCAGGGCTATATATTCTTTATTATAACGTTCATAACCTTAACAGGAGCAAAAATGTCTATAAATACCAAAATTTCAGCATTCTTCCTTCAAATATTGTTAGGTTATTAAACTGAGAGAGAAAAAGAAGACTATTTCCCAAACATTTTAAGAGTAAACTAATACACCAGAGTCGTCTTCATTTGTGTATCAGACAGGATGTCTGTACAAGGGCATTGAGCTGAATAAGAGAACACTTAACAGTCACTTATTTCACTGTAACTCTCTTGCAGACACAGATGGGGCTTAATCAGTGCCAGCATGTATGTGGTGCTTTTTTTCCTCACAAAATTCAGTTATGCTGCTTTTTCAAAGCATGTGTTGCCTCTAAGCTATAGAGGACTCTTCTGTATGATCATTTGGCAATGTCGCTAGATGAACTGGTGGCATTTTGCATTAGCAATACAGCAGGAGTGTCTGGGTTATCAGCATCCCTAAGTAGTGTATTTTATTTCCTCATATAAAAGGTATTCTTCTTGAATTTAGGATACCCATTCTTAATTTTGCTGAGTAAAATAAATTTCATAAACTCTACTAGTATTTCCTAGAGTAGCACCCTCCTCAGAGGGGGCCAAGGGAGAGTTTTTCTGTCTTCTTGCTGTGTCATGTGAACTTAAAATCTGACACTTGGGGACATCAGTTGAGTTTGTGATACTCTACTAAGAATTAGAAACCAAAAAAGTATATAGTGGGTATCCATGAATGTATATGTATGTTAGAGAGAGAGTCTACCTATATAACACATGAACATGTTTCATTCCTACCACAGTAAATATTTATATGAATTGTTTAATATAACACACACAATAATTTGAAATAGCTTTTAGTAGTTAGAAACATTGTGTGCTGTTTTCAAAAGTTCTCCATGGAACACTGTGAAACATGACTTGCTCTTTAGAATGTTCGAAAAGGTTGGTCTGTGAAAGGCATGTCCATTTCTGGTTGGTTTGCTGAGATAAGTATAAGCCTCCTCCATCAGCTTTGCATATGCTTTCTACTTCACTGAGGAACATGAAAAAGCACAGCTTTTTCATTTTATTTTTTTTTTACCAGATATTGCTGGTAATGCAGATAAGTTGTATGCAAACTAATCGCAAGAGTCATAGTAAATATCATGTTACTGCACTATATGGTGTCTGTGCATATGATTGTACATAATTGCTATGGACTCAGTGGTGTTTAAATACCTTGTGTATGAACTTTCATAGAAAAAGAATTGAAATTCTATCCTATGTAGTCCTAGGTTACTTTTTGATTGAATCAACACTAGTTGGTTGTGTCTGCCAAAATATTGTATCAATAATGTGTATGTATTAATCAACATCCAAAATAAAGCAAAAAAAAAAAATAAAAATCCCTAGGCACCCCCAAACACCAAACTAAAGCAGTACAAAAACCCGCCCCAAACAACTCAAGTCTGCCTCTTTCTTTTTAATATCAAGGTTTGGGTTGATTTGGATGGATTTTATTCCTATATTTTATGGGTACCCTAAATAGTATTTCCTGGTAGAAGACGGAGCAGGAGACAAGCTCTCATAGTTGTGAGGAGTTGAATTTTGAAAGAAATTCTGGAAAGTAATAGATTCTGCAGAGAAGGCGTATGTGGGATATGCAGCCACTGCATACAAAATGACCCCAGGTTCCTTGGTTGTATTTCATCACCAGTAATGATCACTCAGTGGTAGAGTCTGGAAAGAAGTGATTCCCAGCACTATGGCAGAGACAGTTTTTCCAGGTCGCAGACATGGAGTTAATATGTAAAAGTAAGGAAATTTAAAATACAAATCAGTGTTAATTTAGTTTGGAGTTGCAAAATATTATGTGACTCTAGGTATGACACCCATTCAGAAGGAATTTCTCCCACCTCATACTATTGATAGATAAGTGTGGGCAGTCCTGCCAAGCTGACCTTTCCTGGAAAACATTGTTAACGCTATTTCCTTATTTTTCCTAAGTTTTCTCACTGAAGACTCTGAAAACTAAATTTTAAGGATCCAATCTTTTGTTTTCTGTGTCCCTTACAAGACCTCCCCGAGGTCCCTTTCTGAAAGTGTTATCTTCAGTCCTCATATGATCCTGTTGTCAAACTCTAATGCGAACGAGGAATTCAACTGTGGCTTCGTGGCAATATTTGCTTTTTCTGTGTTATACTCTGAACCAAATAGAAACTTTTGGACAACTAGCATTTAATATAAAGGACCATTGAGTGTAACATGAAGATAAACACTGTCTTTTTTTACAGTATATAATTTTCTAGTATACAGGACCTCAAAAGCAGAATTTGAAATCAGGCTGAAATAACTGGTAGTTCTCTAGCACTGATTTTGGTAAGTTTTACATTTACAGTTACATGACATAAATTTCAAAGAGATAAATGCTTTATATTTCAAGCAGTTCAAGAAAATAGTTTTCATCCCTGTTCTGTATGATTCAAAATATTAATAGAAAATTGTAACCTGAAAGTCAGTCCTAGAGCAGTCATAATTGATCACACTACCTTACTGATTTATTCTCCTGCTTCTGTACCTTTTCATTCTCAGGTACTCGTAGTTAATCTTTATTTTATGCCCTTCATCGAACTAGTTCATTTGCCACAAAGATAGAAATAACTTTTGCCTTCTTTTTGTACTCAACTCAAATGCATAGGAGGAAAAAACTTTTGGTTTTAGAGTAACTTTTCTTCTTATGTGGAATATGTGTATGGAAAATTATTGGAAAAGAAAGTTCTGTCTCTATTTGTGATAATACTTTTTTCTCCAACCAGTTTTGTGGGACAGCATTTGTGGGATGCATTTGTTTGCAGCCTCCCTTTTACTGACAGGTTCATTAGTCCTGAGGAATACTGAAGACAGGATTTACAGCTATGCATATTTAGCTCTGTTAGTCTGTTTGAGTTCTGAATGCTACAGTGAGGACTGGCAAAGACCTCAGAGATCACTAGAGCTACTGTTGTGGGTAGGACTTTCAGCAATAGAGATTATTCCCAAGGATAAAAGGCTCCTTCTATAAAATAACTTCTACTACCATTATCTGGGTCTATTCTTGTTTCATATTTTACCATCTACCATTCATTTAAGTGTCTTAAAAGTGCTACTTTTAAGCATTGAGAAAACTTCTCTTTGATGAGAAGCTTTAGATGTGGCTTTCTGTAATTTAATAGCAGGTCAGCCCACTTCACTAGTCCTTGCAATATTGGACTTGGGGGTAGAGTAATGAGAGAGAAACATGGTCTTTGAAATTCAAAATGTATATAGCAAAAATAATGTAAAATCAACTGTTTCTTTTCTTTAGTATTCAAATTTTTCAGAGCAGACAAAGTACTTTTAAGTATCTGAAAAAATCCTTATGAATATGGAGCCATTTGGGGAAATAATATTTTACAGTAGCTTTTATATAATGTTGCGGGTTTTAAAATAATTTTTATATAACTATTTATAAACATTTATTTAATTTATATTTATGTGATTTTTACACCAAGATGTATTTCAGATCTTCAGACTTGGCAAATTCTATGTTCTAAGCAAGCCTTCATGACTTGGTATTATGTCTTTGGATATGTGAAGGCTGGAGGCAGCCTTGGCCATGAGGTTGTGAAGTTCAGTATTAGGAAGCAGGGCAGCAAGTAAGATTGTAGCCATGGACTTCAGGAGAGCTAACTTTAGCATCTTGAGAGATCTTCTAAGAAGAATCCCATGGGAACAGGCCCTGCAGGGAAGAGGGGTCCAAGAGACTTGGTTTGTATTCCAGGATTACTTCCTTCAGGCTCAAGAACCAAAGAGCAAGAAATTGGGCAAAGGGAACAAGAGACCTGCATGGACGAAAAAGACCACCTGTCATTACTCAAGTGTAAGCAGGAAATACACGGAAGATGAAAGGAGAATCAGGCCACTTGGAATGATATAAAGAGACATTGTCAGAGTAAGTAGGAATGAGATGAGGGCCAAGGCTCATCTGGAATTAAATCTGGCCAAGGATGTCCAGGACAACAAGAAGGACTTCTTCAAATACATCAATAACAAAAGGAAAACAAAGGATAATATGGGCCCATTACTAAATGGAGGGGGGACCCTGGTAACAGAGGACACAGAGAAGGCAGAGTTACTGAACTCTGCCTCTTCATCTGTCTTCAGTGGTAAGACCAGCCCTCAGGAATCTCTGAGCCAGGAGACCAGGGTAAAGGAATGCCGGAAGGAAGACTTTCCCTTGGACGAGGAGGATTGGGTTAAGGAACACCTAGGCAAACCTGATGTGCTCAAGTCCGTGGGCCCTTAGAGGATGCATCCATCAGTTATGAGAGAGCTGACGGACACTATAGCAAGGTCGTTAATCTCTGAGGACTGGAAGAAAGCAAATGTCACCCTAGTCTTCAGAAAGGGCAAGAAGGAGGACCCAGGGAATTACCATCCAGTCAGCTTCAGCTTAACCCCTGAATGGAGTGCCTCATTCTGGAGGCCATGTCTATCCACATGGATGATGAGCAGGTGATAAGGAATAGTCAGCTTGGATTCGCTAAAGGTAAATCATGCTTGCCCAACCCAGTTACCTTCTATGATGAAACAGTTACCTGGATGGATAGGGGGAGA
The DNA here is from genome assembly GCF_025592945.1 of Manacus candei. Taxonomy (NCBI): domain Eukaryota; kingdom Metazoa; phylum Chordata; class Aves; order Passeriformes; family Pipridae; genus Manacus; species Manacus candei. The sequence goes on along the minus strand of NW_026138059.1, from coordinate 9,073,094 downwards.
ACAGTAGATATTGTCTACCTGAACTTCAGCAAGGCTTTCTACACTGTCTCTCACAGCATCCTTGCAGGCAAACTCAAGAAGTGGGGACTGTATGACTGGACAGTGAGGCAGATTGAAAACAGGCTGAACGGAGGGGAGGGGAGGGGAGGGGAGGGGAGGGGAGGGGAGGGGAGGGGAGGGGAGGGGAGGGGAGGGGAGGGGAGGGGAGGGGAGGGGAGGGGAGGGGAGGGGAGGGGAGGGGAGGGGAGGGGAGGGAGGGTGGGTGTCTGAAACGCAACAAAGGTAAATGCAGGTTCCTACACCTGGGGGGGGAACAGCCCCATGCACCAGTACAGGCTGGGGACAGACTTGCTGGAAAGCATCTCTGTGAAGAGAGACCTGGGGGTCCTGATGAACAACAAGCTGTCCATGAGCTAGCAGTGTGTCCTTGTGGCCAAAAAGGCCAAAAGTATCCTGGGGTGCATTAGGAAGAGCATTGCCAGCAAGTCAAGGGAGGTGATCCTGCCCCTCTACTCAGCCCTGGTGAGGCAACATCTGGAGTGCTGGATCCAGTTCTGGGCTCCTCAGTACAAGAGAGACATGGAGCTCCTGGAGTGGGTCCAGTGGAGGGCAACAAAGATGATTAAGGGACTGGAGCATCTCTCTTACAAGGAAAGACTGAAGGAGCTGGACTTGTTCAGCCTCAAGAAGAGAAAACTGAGAGGGGACCTCATCAACGTCTATAAGTATCGGAAGGGAGGACAGAGCCAAGTTCTTCTTGGTGATATCAAGCACTACAACAAGAGTCAATGGGCAGAAACTGATGCACAGGAAGTTCTGCCTGAATATGAAGAAAAACTTCTTCACTTTGCGGGTGACTGAGCACTGGAACAGATTGCCCAGAGAGGTTGTGGAGTCTCCCTCACTGGAGATATTCAAGAACCATCTTGGTGCAATCCTGTGCAATGTGCTCTAGGATGACACTGTTTGAGCAGGGAGGTCAGACCAGATGATCCACTGTGGTCCCTTCCAACCTGACCCAATTTTGGTTCTGTGAATTGGTGCAAGCCCATAGAAACCAAGCTCAAAAATACTGACGGAAATGGCGTATTGAAAATAAGTAGACAGTTTTCACTATCAGCTAAGTATTTTTAACAGAAGGTGTTTCCCCTCCCAGATTTAAAGTTTAACAGTACTTACAGAAATAAATTAATTGCATGACAGATGGGGAGAGATCAATTTTAGTAAAGGAGAAACAGGGATTTATTAATTTTTATACTTTATGTTTCATTAAGGTGTGATTTTACTTTAACTCTTTGTCATTCCACATGTATATAGTGCCTCATCCTTAATATTCTTTGTTTTTCATCCATGTATATTGCTTCATCCTTCTCCTGTTGTCAGCCCACAGTTTATGCCTCTCCTCTTTTCATAAGTATTTTTTCTTTTATTTTGTATTTTATTTCTGTAAGAGAAGAGAAATGCATTTGGCTTTTTATCAAAGTCAGTCCTTCTCACAGACCTGAATTATCTCTGACTTGGTTAGGGGTCAGGCAAAGAGGTTTCTAGTGCAGGCTGCTGGCATCTTGATTGGAAGAGGACTTATGTGAGTCTAATAGAATTAGTATAACAAAAACTTTTGCATGCTGAGTACTCAATTGTCCAGTGTCACAAGCTATGTCTTTGCTTGACTTTAGCAGAATGAAGCAAAGTAGGTGAATAGGGAAGAAAAATAACAAGATTAGTTGTTTTATTGGTTCAAAAAAATAGAAAAGGTGTCTGAAAATACTGTTGAAATCCCTGATGAGATTGCTATAGCTTTTTCTTTATAGCTCATATGCTAATAAAGACACAGAAGAATGTTATTTTAGCAAACCTCTAGGGAACAGATCTTTATTAAAATCTAAAAGTTAATTTTTTTTAACACAAGGAAATTTCAGTCTTGATAACTACTAACATTAGTAATAAACACTGTTTTTCCCAATGCCTCTTCTACCATTACTGGTATGGTATTTCAGTCCGAAGTTGGGGTTTTTAAAAAGCTAATAAGTAACATTTTTTATCTTTTTGGAAGCATCAAGTGGATAATTAAGTAAGATCTCTTGTATGGAGAAAATACATTATTTAACCATTTGTTATTTGTTTTCCATGCTCTGGAAAGCTGACCTAGATATTTAGAAGATACCTATCAAGTAGTTCCTTAGGATCTTTCTTATGCTGTCACTCTGTGAACAGTTAGAAGTTTACATCACAAAATAAATATTTATAACCTTGACAAAAAACTTCATTATTAAAGATAAAAGGAGTGCGTAATTTAAGTAAAAGGCTAAAAAATGTAACAGAATAGAAGAATACAAAGGCCGCTATGGATATCCCTGAAAAACAATCTCTCCCTGAAACGTGGAAAGAGTCCAGCTGAGGGTAAGCACTCATACCAACAAGATAAAAGAAAGGCAGCACAACTTTGATAAACCATGCATATGCACAAATATATGTGTCCTTTAACTGAAAATTCAATAAATCTATTTCACCTGAAGCCATGACCAGCTGTCAGGACTGGTAAATTACAACTGTATACGTTGTGAGAGGTCTTGTAGCAGTTTCAAATTTTCAACAGTTAGGGGCAAACTGTCTGACTGCAATGGAGGCGTGAGTGAACCTTTCCAGTTTTGGTATTTGGGATATTGATGGGTTCAATCTCTATTGTACATCTTTGTCTTCACAACACCAAGATGTGAAATGTTGCACCAAGTCGAATGCAGATGAAATTACTGAAAGAACAGCTGTGTTCCAGCAGGATTTAGCTTGTTATAGGATGCCTTTTGAACTGAAAGAAATCAGCTAATTTTTAATGGGAAGAGAGGTATAATCATATGGAGACACTGGATCCTATACTTGTTATTAGTAACTCTGGAAATCCATGTTTTTAGATGATCTGCATTGACTTAATTTGTATTTTAGAAGAGTCTAGGGTCTTCTCATACCACTTGCCAAAAAAAAGCTCCTGTCCCAAATTAAGCATTTTACAACTCAGTGGAGGAGTTCCTAACGATTATTCTGAAATCATATTGAGACTGACTGTGGTTGCATTGGACACATTTAACATGATTCCCCACATTCTGAAGAATAAAACACTGTGGGATTTTTCAGTCATCTTTACTAGAGTAGATCATGTAGTTATTCATGTTGAAAGGGACATCTCAAGGTCATCTAATTCAACTCACTGCTGAAAGTGATGATCACTTTCAAGTTGCTGAGGGCTTTGTCCATTCATGTTTAGAATATCTCCAAGGATGGAGATGCTACCAGCTCTCTGGGCAGCCTCTTAATGCTTAACCACTTTCACTGTGAAGTTCTTTCCTATTGTTATGCTCAGTTGGAATTTCCCTTGCTGCAAGTTGTGACTGTTGCCTCTAATACTTTTTCTTTGTGCATCTGTGAGAACAATCTGGGTCTTGGCTTTGAAAATAAATTGAGTGACTTCATTTTATTCTAAAAACTTCACAAAAATCCACCAAAAATCCACTTTCCCCTCAAAAAACTCCCAAAAACCAAACAGAAAACCTAAAAAAACCCACGCAAACAAACAAAACCTCCCAATTTTTATCTACAGTAATAGAAACAGTTAAAGTAAGATAACAGTTATAGGATAACAATATAAACTGATATAAACGTTATTATATTTAATCTGCAGATGTCCCAGGTCTTTGCTAGCACACAAAAAGATCTGCTTTGACTTTATACAAAGCTGAACAGTGACTGGCATGTCTCAGTTGATTTTTATTGCTACATTCTTTCTGTTCTTTAGGGAAAAGGTGAGATCCTGTGCAATGCAAGAAGTTAAGCTTCAAAACTCTCTTTCCCATTCAAAATAATCTTTTGGATTTTGTCTACCTGTTCCTTATTACAGATTGCCTCCACTTCATGGAAGTGGAGAATGAGGCATCATATGATACCATGGAGGACTAATTTGTGTCTTTGGCTCTCTTTCTTGAGGTTTTCTTGACTTACATTTCCATTTTCTCAATATTTTTTTCCACTTTACACTGTCTTTTTAACCAATACAGCTATTTCTAAGAGTATAGAAGTCTATTAAAAATAATACGTGTTTGGAACTAATGTTTATGCAGACACCTTTGAGCAAAAATCTTTTCCTGAAAACCAGATGTTATAACTAACAATATAGCAAATCCTACTTACAGTAAAGTTCTTTAAGTCACACCCTCCCCCAATGTAGTTTTATGGAAATGCTGTTTCATTATTTTTCAGTGCATTCTTTTATTGTTTGCCTGGTTAATTATAAGATACTCGTGGTTACAGTTACTGAGAGTGGCTGTGTGACATCTACATTTTCCTCAGGGTGCACTTATTTCTTGAGATTTGTGTATATTCAGGAATTTTAGTAAAGGCTGCATGACATACATAAATAGTAACAGTAGTGAGTGAGGAAGCATAAATCAAAGCTCATTGCTTTCTGGCTTCTAGTCAAGTATTCTTTGATGCTGACTGCCACATTCTGGAAGAAGGAATCTGTCCCAGTCCCGGGTGTTGTCAATGCAGCTCATCTGGTGTGCTTTATGACATATTAGCATAAGGCTGTGTGGTTCTAGCCTTGTCATGTAGATGCTCATATTGTTCAACTCAATCCATCACCATCTCTTGTTAGAGTGCCACACATACCGTCTTTGCTCAGTATGGTGTTTCTTCTGAGTTCCATATGAAAATAATTTTGCCAAGAGCAGCCCCTACTGTAGTTTTAAATGCATATTTCTACAAAGGCAGTCAGCCAACAGATACACTGCAACCTTTATCCATGGGGGGAGGTGGAAGTTTGCTGCCAATCAGTGAGAAATGAGGGGTTTATGAGCGGAAGTGGAAATCTATATTTGGCAAAATGATAAATATGTGTAGAACAAGTAGTCTTACTGGTAAGTACAAGGGAAAAGAACAAAAATTAATCAAAGCATTGGTCATTTTTTTCTTCCAACCTGCTCTAGCCATTGTGAATGGGCTTCTTCCTTAGAACAGTTTCTACAAAAGCTGAAGAACATGGTCTCTTTCAAGTGCTCCAGCCTTTTCTACTGAGTGCCTCAGTCTGATGTTTGGAAATAATATATGTATTCATTAATATTTTCATGCAGACTGGCACACGAAAGTAAAATATGATACATTCAGAGTCTTTTACCAAAAAAATCTATACCAATGGAGTTCTTCAAGCAGAATCTTCTTCTGAAATCCCTTTAGTACATTGTTCATTTAGACAGATGGAATATTTTTTCCTAATGAGATACCTTTTACCACAGGTGCCAGTCCTGAATGTTAACAACCTGGTAATAATGACACATTGGGTAGGCATTGGCAGGTGGATATGAAATCTTGCTAAAACACATCACCAGAAATAAGTACTGTGATTACCTTCTCATGTTGTCCATTAAGCTTCAGTCATGTCACTTCAGATGAACGAATAACAAGATATAAAAGACCTTTCAAGAGATAAACTTTTCTGTTGAGTCGTTGTGTTTTAGAAGAATCTGGTAAGTTTTCTTTAAAGAGCTATCTCACACCTAAAACGTGGATATTTGACCATATAGTTCTCCAAATTACATTTAAAAGTATAACTGATTTTGAAACCAATAAAAGCATGGAAATTTTTTTTTCAGCTATATTATTATTTGTAGCTGTTATTATTTGCACCTGTTACAAAGTAGTCTCTTCTCTATACAGTTGTTGACATGGTGTTCTTTTGAATGGTACCTGCGTCCTACATGGTTAAAATTTTATGTTGTATCTGCTTTTCAACATATGCCCTGTCTGGCATCATTTTTGAAGTTCTTGAAATTTTCTGCCTCACCAGTTGACAACTTGCAAAAATAAAAGGTCTCAGAAAGATAGGAATATTTCATGTTGTTATCCTGCCAATTACAGTTTTATTAGTTACATTCTGTCTATTCAAATGTATCCTGAAGTTTCATGCAGGGTACTACTTCATTCTCTAATCTCCGAGAAACGAAACAAAACAAGCCTACTATGTGGTGTGCTGTGGGGGGTACATAATTGCTTCTGTTTTGCAGCACATCTGTAATGAGTGATTGTTATAGTATACACATTGAGTACTTTGGAAGCCATGAGAATAAAGAGTTTTAAAAAACTTTAGAAACTAATAAAGGATGACATTAACAAAACAAAATGCTAGTTAAAAAGAAAAAAAAAGTTAATTTCAGTGTTCCTGTTCAGATTGATAATTAGTAAGACGGTCTAAAGCGTTTTCCTTGGCTAATGAAATAAAATTATGGAACCATCAGAGAGTCAACTGTAACACTGTATTTTATTTAAAAAAAACCCTGATATACAGGTGTCTGTCTCACTTTACTGTAAAACTATAAATAAATTAGTCTGGAAAGAAAAATTATATCTAGCCTGCAGGCAATCAAAAAGTGAAATGAGTTCTTTGTATATTTGACTGAGATATAAACATTAGGTTTTCAACTGCATGCAGTTCATGACATTATCAGCAATGTCACAAAAAGATAGGGTTGGTTTTCTTTCCCTAGAAATACTACAGAAGTTTTGGAGTAGAATTTTCTTTGATAGTTCTTGCAAAGCTGGTGTGGGTTTCTGTCCAAATTTCATAGTCATGAAATTTTGTTCTTGCTTAAGAAGTTCAGGACTGATTCAGACCTAAAATCTACTGAACCCGCTTTTTTTTTTCTGATGGCAGCTGTTAATGTTTCCCTAGAAAAGCCAAACAGGGCAAGAACTTAATGCTTCTCTTAACACTTTTCCTATCACAAGTCGTACAGTTTTGTATTAGCAAAATACAGTTTTGTATTAGCTCTTAACAGATGTACTTTTGCTATAGTTGTCCAATATCCCCTTGAAACCATGTAGACTTTGAATGTGCAGAATTTTTTTCTCACTAGAGTCTGCTATACATTGCACAAAGATTCATCTTTTTCTCTTTGTTCTGGTCCTAGTTCCAGATAGGAACTAGGCTTCCTAATACTATCATTTTATGCCTCCTAGTTTTTGTACTGGTAAAGGCTGTAAAACTGATTCCCATTCACTGTCCTCTGTGCTACTTACTGTAGCCTCCTGATCCCCAGTCTGTCTCCTTTCCTGGATTAAGAGTTATAGCCTGTTACTCCTTGTACAGGAGCTTTTTTGTGCTTCCGTCATCCTTACTGTCCTTTTCTGAACAGTTTTTAACAGCTTCAGATATCAAGGAGACAAAATGATATACAGTTTTCAAGATGGGGTGATCTTTGGATTTCTGCAAGATATAATGATGTTCTATTCTTGGTCTCTGTTCTTTTAGAATCGTACAATCATTAAGGTTGCAAAAGACCTCCAGGATCATTGAGTCCAACCTTTGACTGAACACCACCATCAAGTAAGCCATAGGACTAAGTGCCACGTCCAGTTCTTTCTTGAACACCTCCAGAGATGGTAACTCCACCACCTCCCCAGGCACCCCATTCCAATGCTCAACCACCCTTTCAGTGAAAAAATTCTTCCTGATGTCCAACCTGAACCTACCCTGGCACAACTTGGGGCTTTCTCGTCTTGTCCTATTGCTAGTTTCTTGGGAGAAGAGGCCGAATCCCCATCTTGCTACAACCTCCTTTCAGGTAGTTTTAGAAAGCAGTAAGGTCTCCCCTGAGCCTCCAGGCTAAACAACCCTACTCTCTCATCTGCTCCTCATATGATTTATTCTCCAGACCCATCACCAGCTTCTTTACCCTTCTCTGAACATGCTCCAAGTCTTTCTTGTAGTGAGAGACCCAGAACTGAACATAAGATTTGAGCTGCAGCCTCACCAATGCTGAGTATAGGGGGACAATCACTTCCCTGGTACTGCTGACCCCACTGTTTCTGATACAGGCCAGGATGCCGTTATCCTTCTTGGCCACCTGGGCATGCTGCTGGCTCATTTTCAACTAGCTGTTGGCCAACAACCCCAGGGCCTTTTCTGCTTGGCAGCTTTCCAGACACTCTTCCCCAAGCCTGCAGTGCTACGTGGGGTTGCTGTGACCCAAGTGCAGAACTTGACACTTCACCTTATTGAACCTCATACCATTGTCCTGCAGAGCCCTCCCACCCTCTAGCAGATCGACACTCCTGTCTTTTGCTAAAACTCCCAAAAATTTTATTGGTGTTTTTGACCACTACTGAACTCTGCACTGATGATGTTATGGAACCAGCTACTTTAATCATAACATCTTATTCTGTAATAGAAGTGACTGATTAGAATCAATCCTAATTCCTTATATAAATAATGCGCATGGGTAAAAAATCTCTCACTAGCTTTTATCTGCTATAGTATTTTGTCTGCCTTTTTGTTGCCCAGTTAATATTTTTTAAGATGTTCTGCAAATATTTTCAGTTCATTTATGCTTCCTGTCTCAGCAAGCAGCAAAGATAATCTCATTGCTCACCCCTTCTTTTTTATTTCGTCATGAATATTTTAAATAATGCATGTTGCAATGTAGGCAAAGGTGGAACGTCACTAGTGACCTTCCTACGTTGAGAAAGTTGCACATTTAGTTCATCACCTTGTTTTCTGTCTGTTTTGTAACTAATTTGAATTATCCATATATCTGTGCAAGGCTCTTCCCTCATGGTTCTTATGTTATCCTAACTCACCTCTAAAAAATACATTGTCTTTTCCATGTCTGCCAGTTCTGTTGTTATAGTATCTCTTCGCTGTCTAGAGATTTTATTTTTTCTCCTGTAGTTCTAACTTGTTTAGTGCAGACCTTAAATTTCCTAAGCATTTTAAGAACTTGAACCTTTTATAAAAAAAATAGGGATTTTATTTTCAATTCTGTAGTCATCATGTATCAAGGCTTTTTTGAGAAGTATTACTACAGAGCTTCTGCATTGTTTCATCGGTGTGTTCCTTCAAGAGTACGGTAAATGTATCTGACCCTGGTGATTTGCTACTATTGCTTAGTCAATTTGTTTCTGAAGTGATTTCAAATTCAGACAGACCCATATCTCCTTTGTGCTCCAGAGACAGTTGTAGGAATATGTCTAGTTTTTTTCATGCTAAGGAAAGAGTTCATTTATCTTGCCTTCAGTGGCCTTATTGACTCCGAGTATGCATTTTTATATCTTGATCATAAATCAACCCTCTAGTTTATTTGGGAGACCTCTTGCACCTAATAGATTTGAAGCTTTATATTCATTTTTATTCTTTTTGACTGTTTTTGAAACTCTTTTTCCTGCTGCTGTCTAATTTTGGTTTTTAATTTTATTTGCTTATGTTCTGGTTTCTTGTCTTTGTATGAATATATGTCCATCACTCTTTATGTGTTTACCTCTCTTAACCTCCTCTTTAGCCATGTGATTTTCATTTTTCTCCTAATTAAGTCCTTTTAATAAGTGTATTCATTGTCTCTGTGTTTCCAGTTGGTATCCTTAAGTACTCTATACACTGCCTATAAAGTTTTAATTTTCTTAGCTGACCTCCTTATTTTTCCATTAGACACACTTCCTCACTTTTGCATAGTTCCCTCCTTGGTATCATAGTTCCATAAGTGTTGAATGTAAAGTAAATAGCGGTTGCTATTACAAAGTAGCTTTTCAGTTGTGAAAAGATAAACTAGATCTTGCATACTGTACTTGACTAGGGCAAGTACTGAGTCTAGTCTTGTGAGCTCCATGAAGCAGTGACTGATAGAGACTTGATTTTTATTGACTGCATTATATCCTATGTATATCTGCCAGATCCACCTGAGGTTAAGTCAAGTCTGTTACCACCATTACATTTCTCATTCCTGTTGCCTATCTCCCTATTTCAGTCATTGTTATGATCCTAGTTGTGTGGCCACTAGTGAAGATTCTACACCTGTGTTTGGCTTGTATTTAGCCTGGAATCTGTTGGTTTACTGTTGGGGTAGTTGTCTTATTAATTTTATTTGTTCAACTGTCCTGTATTTATACCTGTCTGCTGTCGTGGTTCACTTAAAGCCTCCAGTTATTCCACTGTTTGTCCTCGTGTTCGAAATAGCTCTGACATGAATCTCTTCCAAGACTGTGCAACCTTATTGTGAGAAATACATATCTTTCTTTTTTTGATAACTCTGGCTGCTTATCTAGTCTATTTTACATTTCTTGTATAATTTGTATCCCAGTATTAAAGTTTTCCCTACCTCTCCGAAGTGTTTATACCTCTGTTTAGTTCAGATTTAGTGCAATTTTGGTTTCATTCTGACACTCTGTTTTACAGTTTCTGTTTGTATTATTCTCTTCTTAACTTGTCCTTCACTTCTGAATACAGAATATCCCTGTTTATATTCATAATAGAAACAGCATCCATAATTATACTGTCTTCTGTACCTGTCAACTTTTCCAGTGCTACAGTTTAAAACTTTATTTGTGGCCTTGTTGAATTGCAAGTACCAGCAGCTTTGGTTCCTTTACAATTCAGATGATGTCTGTGCTTCCTTTACAGGCTCTCTTTATTTCAAGAAAGCCCGCAGTTTGTGATGATCATAAATCCATCCTCCTTGAGCCATCTCTTTAAGAAGGAAAAAAAAAAAAAATCTTGTTTATCTTCCCAGCCCTACAGGGATTACTGGACGAGTTTTGGAGAACCTTAATGTAGAAGTTCAGGTCTCTAATTTCTTTTTTTCCTACGTAATTTTCATACTTAGGACTTATTTCCTGTGTTTCTCTGCATTTTTGGTTCAGATGCAGACCAAACCCCCCTGATCCTTCTTTGGTTAAGCAGGATTCCTGTGGGAGGTGTCACCGTGCACTTGTGCAAGAGACCGAAAGTTGCTAATGTCCTAAACATTGTCAAAATCATAGAAAGACTTTCTTTTCAAGCTGCAAAGAAGGAACTGCCCATCTACGACCACCAAAGCACACCATGACCCCAAATATACCTCCTGACTCCGACAGGAACTTGAGATAAGACTGTTGTCAAATTATCTCAGGTCTAAGGAGAAGTAACAAAGGCTCAGGGAAGAAGAATGTATCCACAAAAAAAGCCAAAGTCAACAGCTGTGTTGAGAATCAGCCCTAGCTGGGCTCAAGAAGGAGAAGGGTTTTGGGTGTGTGATGGCAAAATCTCTCCACACAAAAAAGAAGGAGTAAACCCCCCTGCTCCAGATGGGACATTCACATGAGAGGCACCTGAGAAGGGGTCATAAACCATCAAAGACCCCCCAAAGCACCCCCTCAGACTCATTCCTGAAGTCTTTCACCACCAGAGGACTTCATGTGACCCAGCGATGCAACAAATCCAGAGTCTATTGCAAGAGATTGTAAAACTTCCACCCCAAGGGAGGTGCCTGGGCATCTCCTGAATGTGTATTAATCCATTGGACTCTATGTTTTGCAGGACCCTCACCACTGAGAAGACCAGAAGAACTGGACCCACGGGATGCTGCTAGGTTCCACAGAGTCGAGATATATTTTCTATTTAATCTCTCTCTGTCACTCTCTTTTTTCCCGACCCTTCTTTTTCCTCTCTCTGTCTCACATTTACTGTTAAATAAAATCTGTACTATTGACTTTGGCATCTGGTCTCATTTGCACCTTAATTCAGGTAGGGGCGTCTCTTATAATTTTAACAACTAGATCATAACAACTTGTTCAGTCAAACACTTTGGAGTCTCTTCCCTGGAGTCATAAATGTATCTGTTTGCTTGATGGTCATCTACCGCCGTTACAGATGTCTGGGATTTCTGCTTTGAGAAAGGAATTTGCATATCAGGACAGTGCATTGAAATAATCCATTACAAGAACTACTAATGGAATTATTTCCCACATCACCAACCTGTTGCATGTTCTCAATCTTCTCAGTGAGACAGATATATATATCCCCTCTTCTTCTGGGGGAAAGTACTCAGATCTAATCTTCCGTGAACTCTGCCTTCATTTCTTCCATGATAAAGGATGGAAAGAGATTCCTTTGAAGGTGATTTTTGTGTTCAAGGGATTTGCAACTTTATGTTGAGTTTTTCTCAACTAACACATTCTTTGTACAGCCAGACATCTGCTTCTGACATTACTGGTACTTATAGGGATAAGTGGAAACACTCTAATTTAAATAATTTCATGTAGTTAATGTATATTGGTGTCCTCCTTTTTCTTTTTTTTCATTTATGGTGAGATCCATCATAGACAGGTCTATGTGACTTCATCTCTACTAGAAAATAAAACACAACCATAGCACACATTCAACATTGGCCCACAGTTGTCTATACTGTGTGTGAGTGTGGTCCCTGGTGATGTTTTGACTTGTGCCAAATTGTCTATACTGGGTGTTAGTTTACTCTCTGTCTTGGTTTTGGACAATTTCAGGTACAGCCCTCTCAAACAATGCCTCAGACCAAATCAGGAGATAGCGTGTGTCATGTAGTGTCCCAGTGAGGCAGTATGGATGGTAGTAATAACGTTTTCAAGGAAAGAAAATTTATTTGTGTGAACAGGAGTTTTACTGTGTTCTTTTCTGGAGAAAATCCTCCAGCCTGCTTTATTTCAGCATTAGGCATGGCTTGCAAGACTGGAGTTGTCAAACAAATAGTCTGTTCTTTGACTCGAAGAAGAGGTGAAAAATTTCTTTCTGAATTCTGAATTGCCAGATAGGAAGAAAGAAAGCAAAGAAAGGTCCTGAGAAGAGAATATGGGACTACAATAGGATAAATTAGAGGGAACAGAGAGAAGAGATCAAATAAAAGTGAATAATTATTCAGTATTGTCTTGTTTTCAGCAGGTATCTAATGCTGAATCTCCTCTAAATCACCCAAAGATTTTTTTTTTTTTTGTAGTGAGCATCCGATTCTGAATTTTGAGGGTCCCAATGAAGGATTATGTGGAAATAGGCTATAATGAACCATGTGAATTTGTGGGTTTTCCTCCAAAAATGGTTTTTAATTTCCTTCTTTAAAATAAAATTTCAAATTCAAAGACTAGAAAGCCAGAAATAAACAGGCTATTATCTCTTAACTCTTGGCTTTGTGTTGTCTTCTGTGTTGGAAGATACTCAGGGAATGAGTTCAGGGGTTACGGGAAGAAAAATATAACCAGTATCTAGTGGTGAATGAAACTTCCCCTGAAACAGGTGCAATATAGTCTTAGATGTGTCATGTACATAAACTAACACCAAATTAACACATCAGGCATTAGGTGCATCTCATCTTCTGCAGTAAAATTACAATGTGTTAAAATGCTGAACATTTACAGCTGAGGCTGAAACTGGTCAAGAAGGTACTTTGAGCAGATAAAGTTCATATAAATGCTTTTAAAAATGCATGTTTAGGCATTTCAAATCACTAAAACAGAATTAATAACCCCCAAATCTTTGTGTGCTTCCATTCTTCCTCTGTAGAACGAGGATACTTGTGTTGGGCTGCAAAACTAATTTCATTTATGTGGATGTCCCTACATATTGTACTGCTTGCTAGCATTAAAAATTTCCTAAGCATTTTAGTAACACTGCATTTAGAACTAAACTAAATTTGCATTCATGAGATAACACAGTCCTACTCTAAATAAAGATTATTTATATAGAAGTAAATAAAAATAGAAGTATCTGTATACTCTAAGGTCTCAAGGCCTTATGGTGTACAATCCTATTACATTAAAATATACATTACAGCTACATTACTATTAAAAGCAAGTTTTTTTAAAAAATGGGGTTATGGTGTGTCATACTGCAAAAGTTTAAAATCTTGTCTTGTGTTTATAGCCTTAATGTGTCTGTTTTCCTCTTCAAGTGATTGACATTTTTTACTGTATCTGTCTGTAAGATTTGATCATCTGCCAAGAAACATACCTTAAAATTGTGCTTGATCATCTCTGAAACGTTCTCAAATAAAGCTAAATATATTTGACTCCTGGCATCTATTACAGTACTACACAAATCTCTCAAGCTATTTGACATTCCTGTAGCTCTTACCTGCTACCTCTCTGATTTCTTTACGTCATCAAAATTATTATCAGAGCTAACTGTTTTATTTAAAGATGTGCATCACTGCCAGATACTGAAATAATTTATAGTCTCTATGTGCCTTTTAATAATGTCCTCATGATGTAGAATTACACTAGTTATTTTTTCAGTGACTTTGTGTGGGAATATGGGTTTTTCTCTTACTCAGCATGGGTTTTTTGCAAGACCACATTTTGCCAGATAGAGTGCTTTTCTCTATTTGTTTGAGCTTATTACCAGGATGACCTTAAATGACCTTCACCTTGAACTGCTTTATGCTTAGAACCTATCCAGTTCATAATTACCTTATCATAAATGTTGTCCTTTACAAATATATATACTTTTTTAGATCACCTTTTTTTTTTTTAAAATAATAATCCAGGTATTGTCACTATCCTACAAGAAGCATTTCTACTAAGTAGTAGGTTTATCTCAATTAAATTTTGATTTGGAATCTTCTCTCTGGCCAGTTTACACGTGCTTAAAATACACCGTATTATTTTGAATAGTTTTATTTTTTTAATCAAGTTTTTGTGGGGCATCAGATCACTTCCTTATAAGAGTTATTACAACAGTCAACTCTGTCATCAAGATTGGAAATTTCAGAGCAAGTATTCATGTCATTTGAAAGGTATTTTCCATACCACTTTTCCCCTTTAAAATTATTTCTCTTTAGATCTCTATGGATTGGTCTTACTGCTATTCCATAATGGAATGCATGGTTCATTGCCAGATTTATGCTCATCTGACCTCAAAGCATTGTAATATAATGAAGATCAAAAGTTTTGATGCAGTTACAAATGAAGAAAAGAACCTATAAACAATTTGAATTAGATTTTAATGAAACTGAATTATATAATCTGAAATTATGTCAGGTACCTTTTGATATGTCAGGTATCGTGTCAAAATGCAATAGTTTTCCACTTTTTTTTCCATTTTTAGCACAGACTAGTGTAGTACAGTGTTCATGGGAAGAGAAATAATTTTGAAAATGTATGAAACTACTCCTAACTCTTTTTACTATATGGATTACTTTTACCCCCCTAAAATGAAACTGAAATTTATGATTTATTGTGTTTCACTTTCCCCTGAGTCAATATGAACATACGTCTAGCAAGGTAAATGTTACAAAAAAAAAAAGAAAAGAGCTACATATATTAAAATAACTTATTAATATATGATTATGGTCTTGACTGCTGAAATAAATATTTACATTTATCTGAATCAGTGAAATCATAAAGTACCCAATCAGAGAGTATACATATGGGAGTATTTATGTATAATTTCTGATTTAAAGAAAAATAAAAAAATATATTTTATCTTATGTGTTCAGAAATTACTAGAAAGATGATATTCTATCCAGTACCGTTCAGCTTGTTCCAGAAAAAGTTCCCTTCAAGTGTATAATTATTGTCAACAGATGAAGTGCTATTATTATATTGTCAGGCACCATGAGTTACACATTATTGAAATCTCAAATTAAGCATACTGTTAAACATGTGATAGGTTTCTCTAGAAAAATATTGATAAATGTTTATCTTCTTTGTGCAGTTAAATATGAAATGCAAAAAATCAGCTATTTGAAGCAGACTATCACTAAAAGTTTTTCAGCATATGCTGCAAAAGAAAAAAAAAAACTAGAAATCTGGAGATATAGATTAGAAAACTTTGGCATTTTTGATCAAAAAATTAGAACACATGCATACATGATAGCTATGAAAATGCATATCTCAGAGCTCTTCGTGCAGTTTTCCAATGTCAAAACAAAGCAAAAGTATGTAAAAATTTCTGTTCAGGCAGGATATCACTTCAGGGATAGAAAAACTTACTAAAAGTCTGCATACGCAACTCACAAGTTCTGCTCTCTGTAGTAAGGAATTAAGTGATGCCTACGAATCAGTGTTGAATGATACTTCAGAACTGAACTTGATCACTCAGATTCTAGGCTGCCTTTGAGAATTAATTTTTGAAAAGTAAATGAGGACCTAGGAACATCTTCTATGATCATTCAGATATTGTATTTTCACCTAAATTTATTTTTTCTACAATTTTTTAAAGCACAGAACTGTTACACTTCGTAGACAACCAGTTGGTGGCTTGGGCTTAAGCATAAAGGTATGGGTAACTTCTCGTTTCTTCTTTTAATTTCAGTATGACCACTTCAGTCTCGAGATCTCATGGTTAATATGCCTCTCTTACAGGGTGGTGCTGAGCACAAAGTGCCTGTCGTCATATCAAAAATATTTAAAGACCAAGCAGGTAACTTATGTTATTTACTTATATAGTACCATAGTAAGTAATAGTTTCAGGAATCATTTTTTACTGCAGAAACAAAACTATGACACAAAAATCTACTGATGTTCTTAACTTTAATATTGCAGAGGATTCAAAAAATACAAACCAAATATATATTTTCCCCACACAATAATTCACTGCTATATGGTATGACTAACTTGCCTAGATGGCAGCAGAGAGTGATTTTTAATGTTTATTGTGATGAAGATAGCACAAGATCTAAATCACTATAGTCTGTCCTAATTAAGTATTACATTGACGTTTATCTAGCAAAAGGAACCTTTGGGAGACCATGTCATTCCTCAGGCTTAACTTGGCAAGTTGGAGAACTGGTATGGAAAACAAAGAGGTTCTTCAGTAAGGTGGGCAGAATCTTGGAACATGAACTGAGGTTCTTATCTGATGAAATTAAAGTCTCTTCTCTGGTGGACACAAATGTGGGGATTAGTTTGTTCTTTTATTTTCTGAGGCATTCTTTTACATATTTGAAAATTAGTTGTCTCTATGTGGAAAGCTTCTGTGTGTTTCCTCTCTTCCATAGAATAAATCTACCAATTTCATATAGCCTTTCCTTCAAAAAAAGACAGTGCTGCACTGTGAACCTCAGTGCATGTCCTGCTCTGTAAAGGACTCAAAGCCAGTGACATGATCTTTTGAACTCATCAGGCTCTTTTCCTGCTTTGCTGCAATGGAGATTAAGCACATTTGCTTGGCACCACATTTGGCCTCATGCTTTACTATGTTGCAAACTGTGCTTGTTTTTTTTCTCTGAATTTTCTTCAGGGGGCCCTTATTTTACTTGAAATGTAATACCCAAACTTGAAAATCCATTTTCATCTCATACCTAGTGAATATTGGCTATGCCAGTACCCTGTTGGAAACACTGCTTCAAGTCTCCTGTGTATGGTACTTAAATATCTCAGTATAATGATTTATTTTATAATAGCATTTCTGCAGTGAGGAAGAGAAGGTGTTTTTATGTCGATTGTGTTACTGTACATGAAAGAGTAATAGGCTCCTTAAATACACGCTATAATAAACCATGCCAATAAAAGAAATGCATAATAATAATAAAATGAATATAAGCATTCAGGTCTAAGGAAAGTAATTCAGGAAATTAATCACCAACAAGGAAAACTATCTCCTGCTCTCTTAGGACATAGTGCTCTTAATCAAGTTTAGTAGTGAGTTTGTATATAGAATACTTACATTCAGAGTTTCATACATCCTGGTTGTTTTTCTTGAACTGCATTTATTTCTAGAGTAACAAGTGCAACAACAATTTTATGGGCTCAGCTGTCAAATTTGAAAATGTCTCCTCAGATAATTCTGACCAGTAGGTTTACAGTCAAATAAATGTAGAGTCCTATTCAGTCCTGTAACTGAATATCCTGAACTTGGAAAGGAATGGTACTGGTCAGAATTATTATTTTACAGTGAATTCACAAGATCCATTAAAAATACTTCAGAGAATCTTTAGATGCTAAATGTGGTAAAGTGTACAAGCTGTCATGTGTTTACATCTTTCTCTGTGTTATTCCCATTTTTGATTATTAAAGAATCTTAATGAGTTTGTGGAATCTAAAGGGTGGAGATTGTAAAAATGAATAGACTTTGAAAACTCACCTCATCATACATACAAGTGACATACCACATATAATATTGGAAATTTTAGTTTGTTAAATATCAAACAATAAGATTACTGGTTTGTGTTGCAGAATTATCAAGTTAATCACATGTTACCTCTTGATGCAGCTTTCCATTTTTGTGAGACCTGGTGCAATAACCTGACTACTGCTGTGAGCTCTGCTCATATCTCATATAATATGTGGAGTCAGACAAGCAGCAATGATGAAACAGAACTGTGGGTTCAGCTCATGAGGTGTCATGAAAATGGATAAATAAAATTAAATAAAACCCAGTGGAATAGGGTTAGTTTGCATTGTGCCACTTTCAAAAAAGATTCTCCCTTGAGAGCCAAAATTCATTAAAATCTTGATTTGAATGCATTTTCCCACCTTCTGTGATAAAAGTTGGCTTGTAACTCACATTTAGTCCATTTCCAACTGAGGATGCTGTATACCCCGGCAGGATTGGAACGAATTCTGGCCATTCAGCCACTGAAACATTCCTGGCTTGAAACCATGTGCTCTGCAAACACAGACTGTGTCCAAGTATCACGTCCTGACTGCCTGTATTCAGGACCATCTGAAGGACGTGGTGTCAGTTTGATGAGAGCTTTTAACAGTTTCACTTACATGCCAAACAAAGATGGTTTAGTATGAAATTGTACCTACACCCCAGGGTTGTTTTTTTTGCATTGACTGCAGTCATCCTGAAGGATGGTACAGCCAGGGTAACCCAGCCTAGTCTGAACAAGTTGGTGGGTGTGATGTGAGATTGCAATCAAGCTGCACAGCATAGTTGTATTAACAGCTGATGTTCTTCATCCCTAGAGCTGTACTCACCTTGACTTCATCAGCCTCGGCGTTTCATTCCACTGAGCCAGCAAGCTCAATATTAAGGACGAGTTAAGCCAGAGTTACCTTCATTTTTAAGGAAGCCAGAATGGATCAAAAATTTGTGTTATGTCTTGTGCTAATGAAGGTGAAGAGTGAATACAATGCCATTTTTGAACATAAGGCCTCATTAGAACAGACAACATTTGAAGTTGGTTGGTGTTTAATTTTTGGACATTCTTTCATAATATCACTTGCAAATGTCTTCATTTTTTTTAAACTTTATTTTATAGCTTTAATTTTTAATTATCTTTGCCAGTGTTATTTTTCTTTGTTATTGGAAAGCTAATGATGTATGAAGTTAGCATCTTACTCATTGTTCTTTCTCTTGGATGTATGCCTTCATCTCTAAACTTATTTTCAGAAGGCATAGAAGAACATTCTTAGCATTTTGTATTTCTCTTTTATCATTGCCTCCTTAAGACTAGACAGGCAGAAAAGGCAGTACCTTTTAATAGAAAGAACATCTTAATGAACTACTGAAGATCAGTCAACAGAGAAAAGGAAAGTATTTTGTTCTCTGATTCAGGAAAGTTTTTGTATTCAACCTAATAGTTAAGAACATATTTAAGGTCCAGTGGTATGAATAGCAGTCCCTGTATACTTAGTGAAAAATAGTAGTCATTATATACATAGTGAGAAACATATGATGAATTTCTCAGTTGAGATTCTAGAACAATTTATGTTACTGGGATTTGTTTTGAAGGATAAGCACTTTAGCAAAAGGCTTAACTTATTGAACTGAACATAAAGAATTCCTTGCGTAGAAGGATGCAGAGAACTAATTTTTAAGTTTTTATTTAGCTGAACAGGCATATGCTTAAAATCAGATCTAGTAAATGTTTTTTTAAGATGTTAATGTCTTAATTGTTAGAATGAAATGCATATTTTTACACATTATAATTATTCATAAATATTTCCTGGACAGAAGAAAACTTTAATGAAAAATTTGTAAATTTCACTTAGAAATTTTGGTCTAGAATCTGTGGGGGTTTTTTTATTAATATTTAAAAGCTTTATGAATCCAGATTCACTTAGAAATTTTGTTCTAGAAGCAGGGGGGGGGTATTAGTATTTAAAAGCTTGATGAATCCAGAATTCATTTTTACTGAGAAAACCAAAGCATTTCCACTTTAGGGCAGTTTGAAATTTCTTTTTATTCTTTGGTTTGGGTAAAAATCAGAAACAGTGGATTAACTGTCCAGCTCTAGATTTAGGCAATTGTTTATGTACTTTCCCAAACTGAGGTTTTACATACATATACGTATGTATGCCTGTGTCTAAATAAAGTTCTGATAATGAATAATGCTTTCTTGCTAAGTGTACAAAGAAGTGGTATTCAAAGAGCATACTAATGTTCAAATACTTCTTCATGCTTGTGAAGAAGATCAAGTTTCAATAAAAGACAATTAGCTTTGCTTAATAACTGTGTTATAATACAAAAGGTTTCTGAAAATTGTATTTCAGTTCTATAGGGTTTTATGATGAAAATTCTCATTGGTAGGTGCATGTTGTAGCTTATGAAACAAAAGAGGTAGGTATAAAACCTAAAAAACATTATTTGCAATTTCAGTGGACCTATCTATCATTCTTAAACTATAAACTAAATAGAGAAAAATGTGAAAAATACATTGTATCTTTTTAGTTGTCATCTGTTCTAGCTAGTAGTTGAATGAATAAACGTTAACCTTAGGATGCCAATTACATGTACAGTTTCTTTCCTTTCTCTATTCACCTACCTCTGATTGACAATGTAGTTCCCTTATGAACTGCAGAAATCTAATGAAATACCACTTAAAGTTACTATTTGAATTTGCACCATTACAGTCCAGGATGAAGAAAAAGGTTAATGACATTCTGTGCAGGGAAATTAGAGAATTATATAGTATGCCTTCAGATAATTTGTCCAGGAGAGAACTAACTGCCTTATGTCCCTCTGAGGATGGATGGTATTTTGGACTTTGGATTTGGAGCTTGCTTTTACCACAGTGCTTTGGTACAGAAACTGGAGAAGCAAACACCTAGACAGAAATCATCATTCAACTGCATCAAAGATTCCTGTTGCATTGAAAGATACTAATTAAAATCAGAGTAAAATTCATGCAGAATATTTTGGGGCTGAAGCAGTCAAGAATCATCAGAATATTTGATGGAAAGAGCAAATGAAACTAACTTTTACTTGGAGATAATGTCACATGGAATAATATGAGGAATTTAATAACATCCTTTGACAATTTCATAGAAGTTCTAATTTTTATCTTTTCACTGTTCTTATCTTTCCCTTACTGGTTTCTGAACTAAAGACTTTTTAGGCTATTTTAGGAACTACATCTTTTCTTTTCTTGTAGCTCATTTAAAGCCTGTATTTCTGCTACTTCGGGCATCCTCCCTTAGCCTCCAGCTTTGTTTTCCAGTGTTTCACCATCACCTCTACAGCATTTAAAATTTTTGGCATAATGTAATAGAATTTAAAGGAAACATACTTGCATATTTTGGAAGACAAGATTGAAGATGCCAGATTATAATTTTCTTATATAATGTTACCTATTAATAACTTGCCTTATTAAGCTCAGAAAGTCTTTTATGTGCAATATTAATCATATGTCTATTAGTGTAAACCTTATACCTTAAAATATTGCAACTGTATGATGAGATTCATTTGCCTTTACACTGTACTAAATTCCTTTGTCAATTTATTCTCCTAATGGTTAATTAATTTTAAAATACACACGACTATTTTTACCTCTAAAATACTGTAATAATTCACAGAATCAGAGAATTATTAAGGTTGGAAAAGACCGCTGAGATCATCAAAGCCAACTATTAAACTCTTGAAATATTATCAAGTTTAGATTGATTTAACACTTTTAACACCACTAACAGTATTTCTAGAAATACCACATTTTTGCAATTTAAAATAGCTTTCACTGACTCTTAAGGGAGTCTTAACTATGCTTGACTAGTAGAACTTATTTTTTAAGCAAAATATAACATATTCATAGTTATAACTGCTGTTTTCGCTTCTTAGTTATTCCTACTTATTTCTGAATTATGTCTATAATGCATGAGTATTTTTACTTTTATTTTCAAACTCAAGGGACTGTGGTTAGGCAAGTATTTCAAGTAATAAATGACAGTAAAAATGTAGTACTTTCAGATTTTCTGAAAATACATTTAAAAAAACCCTCTGCCTTGCTTTTCTTACTGTCACATCTTAGTTGTCATGACTTCTCTTAAAAAGGTAACATTTTAAAGTAATTACACACTTAATGTTCCAATTTGGTTTCCTTGCTTTGATAATTGATGTCTTTCTATAAAGGCAACTGAATGTAAAATGGGAAGTATTTAGTTCTACTGACAATTTATCATGATAACCATTCCTGTAGGTTCTCTCTGCTGCAACATCTACAAGCTGATCTGAGCTACATTAGGCCTCTTTCCTTAATTAAAGAACTAAGCTGTTTTCTCAGTTTTCTTCACTGAGTTCATACTGTGTAAGAATCCCATTGCCATTTGGTTTGGCTAAAGAATCTTACATCAAGTCATAGAAATACCTGGATTCTGTGGGAAACTCAGACCATCTGAATTTTTCTCCTTTTGTTTCCTAAAGTAGGTCTGAAGTCAATTTAATTATAATGTGTGCTGATACTTTTTACAGATAGTGTAAATTACTGACAGTGTAGTTCATGTCGCAAAACTGTTTGCAATCAGAAAACCATCCTAAAGCCTTTAGATAATTTTTGCTTTAGTTCCTCCTAACAGTTACATGGGTAGAAATAAAACTGAACTTTAATACTTTTTTTCCATCCTGCTTTTCAAAGCGCGTTTAATGAAAGATAGTATCACACCCAGGACTATTCCAGATCCTAGTCTTCTCAGTTTTGGCATACATGCAGCCATTGTCCCCACCAGCTCAGTTAAAAATTGGCAAGTTTTGTCTGTAATATAGGCTCTTTGAATGATTAGGCAATAATAACAGTGGTATTTTGAAATTAGCCTCAGAAAGCAGTTATAATATCATCTGCCTTCTAAAAGCTATGGCGTGGAATAAACAGATTTTGTTTTTAAGGTTAAGGTTCCTTAATGCCCATTGATATGCTCTTGGGATTCCTAATTGCCCTTACACATCTTACTCATTTTACTTTTTGACATACATAAAATATAAGACAATTTATTTTTGTTTGTAATAAAGCTATATTTATTCCCTTTGTAGTTTTCAGTCAAAAGTATTAGAAATTTGTTGTTACAGTAGTTCTCCTTTCAGGTTGTATTCTATTCTTGCCACTAACAGAAAAATGGTTTTATCAGCAATATGTTCTAAAAAACTTATTTTTTGATAAGGTCGTCTCAAAGGAGAAGATGAAGGATCCAAGCCATTATCAGTCACCTATCTTCAAAACATATTTAATTCTGTAGCACTTTCCTGTTGAAAGACATTCCCTGCTTTGCCCACTCCTGCATCCAGTGCCTTTCTCACCTCGTGCATTTTGTGCGTCTCGCACATCGAAGCAACATGTTGAGCTTCAGTGCTTCAGGCTTGTGTATGTTTAGATCTAGAAGTTACTTGTTGATGGGTAGATAACAGTAGTTTTAGGATTATGAGATGATCTCTTACTTCTTGCTCCACAGGCACTGAGAAAAAGAGGAGAGGAGTCCTAGTTTCCCATCTGTCACTTATTCAGTGTGGGAAACCTGGCATATGAGAGACATGGGTGTTTGATGAAACACATTGTATTATTAAGGGATTTACAGCTTTTCTTTACAAGATAAATGGGGCACATATAAAGACGAGAAAGAAAGCTAAACTAAGGAAATCTCTTGGTTATAAATAGAAATTCAGAAAGTTGGGGTTTTTTTTTATTTAAATGAAGACATGTAAGTCCTGCAAAGTCCTGTAAAGAGTATACTCAGTTTTAAAAAACTTCTCTAACAAGGTAGTTTTCAATAATTGAGTTAATATAGTTCTGTTTTAAATCACATATTAAAAATCTCAAAGTGCTTGACTTAAAAAAAAAAAAAACAACCAAAAAACCACAAAAACCACCAAACAAAAAAACCCACAACCCCCCAAAAAAACAAACCAAAAAATACTGACTCATATTGCAGCAGGTATCTTTACAGTCATGACTGTAGTTACGTCTAGTTCATGGGAGAAGAGGGAAAAATACATCTGGATATGTTGGAGTAGTCATTTGCATTCTTAATACTAATTTTTTCAGTCTTTTTATTTCATCTAGTTTCTTAACTATTCCTTTCGATTATCTTTAAGCAGTGAAATACTTATGCATAAATTTAAGCTTATGAATTGCAAGTCCATGAAGTCAGTGCAGCTCATTATGTGCTTTAAGCAGCACTTTTTATCATAGGATGCAGTACCTGATGTGTTTCTCGTATGATTCAGGAATTCAATAAAAATTGAGTACTGTGACCAATCTTGAAAAATACAAGGACATCAGATTATTTACAGACTCAAATCTTCATAGAGATGTTCATCAGTTAATATGTTGTAAGTCAGAAATTCCCAAAACTATGTTCAGTAAAGTTTCCATTTCACAACCTTGCAAATTTTGGAAAATTTGATACAACCCTAGTGGATAGTAAAAGTAAATGAAGCAAAGCTAGAAAGGATTACTTGTTTTTTTCACTTCTCACTGAATGCTAAAGAACTTTTAATAGCTCCTGACTCTGTCAGAGATTCTTTTTTTTTTTTTTAAGATTAGAATGAGGGGTCATTTGCATTTAGGAAAATATTTCAAGTCTAATATTCTCAAAACTGTGGGTTTTTTTTTAAAATTTTTATTTTCATACCATTATTTCAACATAAGCCCCTTTAGGTTTCTCTCATGCTTTGTTCAATTCAGTATCACTTTTGAATTTAATCAATGTACAGCAACTAATCAATATTAAATGTTTTTAAACATAATTACAGTGTAGAGTAAAGGTTATGTAGCACTAGTTGTTGTAACACACACTTCACTTTCTTTTACAACCTGGTACCTTTCTGCTTTTCACTGCTTTGTGCTTATTTTCTTTTCAAAGTTTTTTGGGTTTTTTTTTTTCGGACATGTTCAATTCACTGCTACTAAAATATCATTTCAAATAAAACTTCAAGAGGCAAACTGGATTCTGAAAAAGTTGTGTTTATTATTTCACTGAATAAGGTTATATGCTCCTTGGTATCCCAAAGCTCTTCCGCAAGTATTTTGTTTTTAGTATTGATTCATTTTACCCATAGTGACTGATAATTTTAGAGCAGCCTTTCATAAACACCTTTGTATATGAGGATGTTACCAGTGGGAGAAAGAGTTCCACATAGCCTGGAAGAATTTACTCAATATTTTTGTCATGTAGAGAACATGTGACTTCATGAAAACATCAGTAGATGTTTTGTCTTCAGGTTTAAATATACCTTAGAGAAAAAAGACTTCTTTTTTTTGTCTATTTCCAAGGAGTTTTTCCAGTCACTTTATTTCTAATGTACTTGTAAACTATATTGTAAATTCTGCATTGTACTGGCACATCCTCTAGAATTTGATTTGGGGAACACATATTTGTTAGAAATCGTTATTGATTTCAAATTATAGACCATTGTCTAAACCCAAAGTGTTTCACCATAGACGTGGAAGCACTGCCATAACAGCAGCAGCAGGTGTCTACATTATTGGTTTAGTATGCAGTGTAATGCACTTCTAGAGTAAATGCCCTGGTTGTCCCAATTTCCTGGGTTTTGTTTCAGTTCACTGAGTATTTGGTATTGACCACATAATGCTACTTCTCTCATTTACTTATGTGGACAGCCTTGATTGTTTTTAGAGACTGCAAGCAGGATATAATTGCTTTGTGCCCTTAAACTGTAAAATGTATTGGCTAACACCCGTAAGGTAGCTGGGGATATTGCAGTATTCATCACCCCTGTGAAATGAGCAATGAGTCTTTGCTGACCTGTCAGTCAACAGTTCGATGAGAAAGGTTCGACCTCCATTGCTCCCTCGAAGGGAATTGTCTTCAGTGCTGCTAAGTTACAATCCTACAGCTATCTGGCTTTCTTTCTTGAGGTTTTATACCTTTTCATATTGCTACTTTTCCTTTTTAAGCCTTGAGTTGTTAACTAACTCTATCGCAAGAATTTTACCTGTGTCTGGAATTTAACCTTTCCTTTTGTGCATAAATAAATAGTAGTCTATGTATTTTATTATAACTTTTGTTAGAACCAAGTAGTTTTCTTGGAAGTCTTGGACACCATTGCACAACTGTGCTGTTGTGTCACTAAGCAGTGGATCACAGATAGATGAATATCCAGGAGGATGGCGATACCTACCTACCTGCCTGCAAATCTTCACCATACACTCTTCCATCAGGATCTCAGCTTTCACACAAACATTTTCTGGCTTAGTATGCTTTGCTTTCTTACCTTACGTTTTTCTCTTTTGATCTCTTACAGAAATTCTTTCCAAACTCATCTCTCACATCCCCATATCTCTTTCTTTACTGTGCTTTTTTCCGTATTGCTGTTTCTAACTGATCTTCCCAATAGCAACAGCGGCTTTGACCACCCAGCAGAGCCAACATGAGGGTCTCAGGAAAACAGCACTGCCTGCTGCCCACGTATGCCATACTCATCACATCTGTGGCTGCAAATCAGCTGACTGGTACTTGTTGAAGCATAAACAAACACATATGCCTTGCTGCAGAACATTGGAGCATGAATCCTACTGCAACCCCCACAAAGACAATCTAATATCAGAGGATTGGCTTATTAGGGTTGTCCTCCTGCCGGAGGTTGAGAACCCACTGTCCCTGTGTTACAGTTGTTCAGTTGATGTCCAACCTTTACATGGATTTCAGTTTCAGGAACCACTGCATTACTTGTAAGCAAGGTCTGCTTCTGTGTATTGTGGCCTCTTACAGCTATTACTGGCAGCAGGAGTGCATCTCTGTGTGGCACTGGTGTGCCTTAGGTTGCTTAGGAGCCCACAAAACAGAAAGTTTTGTGTAATAGCTTTCCTTAGGCAGCTGCTCTTCACTTGAGAGCATTTAGACTGAAAGCCCAGTCTAACTGATCTCAAAATCCCTGAAACCCTTACAGTGTGGGTATAAGGAGCTTCAGCACCAACTGCTTTGATTTGTGATCTCTCTCTGTTCTGCCTCATCACACATACCTATTCTGTTCTGGTTTCAGCTGGGACGGAATTAATTAATTTTGTTCTTAGTTCCTGTTTTGTATTGAGTATGGGAATGATGTTGATAACACACTGGCCAAAGGAGTATTCCGTACCACAGAACATCGTGCTCAGTATATAAACTGGAGGGAGTTGTTTGGGAGCTGCTAATCACTGCTCAGGGATGGGATGGGCATTGGTGATGAGGAATTGTGTTGTGCCTCACTTTTTTCTCTTGGATTTTATCACACACTATCTCCTTTCCACTACTATTATCATATTATACTTTACTTCAGTTCTTAAACTGTTCTTATCTCACAAGATTTACCTTTTTTTTCAGTTATTCTCCCCATCCCAGTGCGGGCTGGCAGATAGTGATCTGTGGGGTTTGAAAGGAGGGTTGAGCAGGTGGCTACGTGGTACATAGTTGACAGTAGATTTAAACCACAACAACTTGCTAATACAGACATAATCAAAATTTCTGCACTCACTTCTGAGTCAATCACACACATTGGGCAAGGTGTGCACCCTTTGAATTTATCCTTTTCTACTTTCCTGCAACTGGAATTTCAAACACACCTCCTTCCTTCTACCTCCAATTCAAGTATGCTTCCACTTTTCTAGAACAGCCCTAACATACACGCTGAATTAAAAATTGTTCATGTGTATTTCACTATTGGTATGTATATTACTAAGATATCGAATACAAGTTTAGTATTGAGACATGCAACCTAATGCTCAGAACCTCTAGCAAAGTATGTACCCAATATAGGCTACTTTGTATTGCTTTGTAATGGTTTTGAACAGCTTAAATTCAATTGAATTTCTGTACATAGATGTCTCTTTTCTATACCACCTATTACAAATTGTATGCATATTTTTAGTACAAAGTAGGATGAGAGGTGGAGTAAAGACCTTCAGTGCAACTTGTAGCATGTTATTTAAAACAAAGTGAAATATTTCCTAGGTATTGACTAATGAACTGCTATCTTCTATCTGTGAAAGAGTGATGAAAAATCTATTGGAAAAAAAATTAATTTTAAAAAAGCACTATTTTGCACCAAAAGTAAATTTATAGTGGCAACAGCTGTATTGCAGAAATTGTGAGAATATTCTATGAAGTTTTTCTTTCTTTTTTTACCTCTATTTCCATCTCTTATAATACCGCCTTTGTTAACATTTGTTGCATTCTTCTAAGCCTCAAGTTGTGACTTGAAAGACCTTATATAAGACTAATAGGTCTTACTTAATACTATCAGTCTTTGCGGGGTCAGAGCCTTACTTTCAATTAAGTAATACATTTCATGAGATAGACATCCTCGAATTCCACAGAAAAAATAAAGAACTTAAAAGTTAGAGAATACACCTCAAAAAATGTCTTTCTTTGTATCTGTGCAGAATTGTTTGCAGTTTCATTGCATTATTCCCATTAACTCTGTAGGGCAGGAAACATACAAATTGCACATTGGAATAACATTATTCTTGGGAACAAAGATAGCTTAAACTTCATGTTAAAGAGTTATATTAAATTCTAGGCACAACCTCTTTAATTACAGCAGTCCCTGTAAATTTGTTCAGGGGGAAAGGAATTGCTAAGTAGTTTCAGAAATTCCTGCTTCCCTTTTGTGGAAGAATAATGAAAAGTTTGAATCACATTTTCCACATAATTTAATGAAATCCTTCATTAGTGAGAAGTGACATTTGCATTCCACACTAAACAAGTTCTTTGTGCATGGAAAGTAGCTCTCTTAATTTGTTTAAAATTGCTGGGAATCTATTACCTTTGTAGGATGCATACTGATTGCTGTGCCGTTGGTATTTTCACAACCAAATCAGTTTCAAATGAAGATTACTAACAGCATGTTAAACCAATTGCTGGAAGAGAATATGGCATTTTTTTTCAGTATTGCTATCAATTAAAATCTACTCCTTCTGTAATCCCACAGCTGAACAAACAGGAATGTTATTTATAGGAGATGCAATAATACAGGTCAGTAAACATTCACTTTTTTCCACAGACTTTTGTTTCATACTTGCTTTTATTTCAGTAACTAATTTACACATTGCGAATCATTTTCTCCCTATCATATCTGTTTTTAGGTTAATGGTATAAATGTAGAAAGTGCTACCCATGAAGAAGTGGTAAGTCATTCCACTTTGATTTTTTTATTGGTGTACAGAATATCTTATGGCCAAAGTGTTCTGTCTCTAGCCTTGTTTCAAATTAATTTACTTTTTTTTACTATAAAGATAGTACTATAGTCAGATTTGTCATATATGTGATTATTAAAAATTTTCCAGTTATTTCATTCATTTTTGAAATATAGTTTCCTACAATATTTGGCCTAAACCAAAACAAAATAATTTATTGAGTAGTGGTTAGTTTTTACTGATTTGTTTGATTTATCACATTGACTGTATGAGGATAAAGCCAGTTCACATTCAGTCCATGTGCAGTGCTTTTCCGGTCTGCAGTGCAAGGCAGTATAGATAAAAATTGTTACCCCCTGTTGACTGTTTTTTGGCAGTTATCAGTTGATTCACTGACAACTGTATCTCAGAATAACATCTGTAGCAACCATAAATGACATGGGCTTTGACAGTCTTATCAGCAAGGCAGAAATTACATGGCCAGAGGAACTAAACTTGCTTTTATTACTTGGAGGTGATCTCTCTAGGTCAAGATAAAGTGCAGCTGCATGATCTTGCAGTTCTTTTCTTGGTGTTGATTAATATCATCAGGCTGAATCTCTTACAGACAATCTCAGTAAAGTACTGAGTCAGGTCTATTGTGTATTGATGAACTGCCCTCCTGCTGCTTGTATTGTTATTGCACATAAAAAAACCTCTAAACTTGATGAAAGTTATTCCTCACAAAATGGTAAGTTACATCCCTTAAGGATTGTTTTTCAGAACCAAGAAGTGCTCCAGAACTGTTGAGGTAACACAGCAGAGGTGAGGAATCAAAGAGAAAAGCATAGTGCTGCTCCTCACCGCATACATGGGAATTCAATGGAAGCATTACGCAAAATTTCCTAAAACAACTGTAGGCCATATGGCTGAAGGAAACTCAGAAACATCTCAGTGGACCAGGAGATAGATCTGCAAAGAGACTTTTCTACTACCACAGCCTGTTACCATAATCAGAGTGGGGTTGGGTAAACAGGTCAGGTGGTAGAGGCTGGTTCTATGAGATTTGAGATAAGGTGGGCTGTTGCCAAAGTTCCTGAGAGAATGGAAGATTTCTTATTTTTTACTTCTATCAAAATTATGTCTTTGCATTTGTATGAAATAATAGTAAGATAAAGTTCTCTTTAT
The DNA here is from genome assembly GCF_025592945.1 of Manacus candei. NCBI lineage: Eukaryota > Metazoa > Chordata > Aves > Passeriformes > Pipridae > Manacus > Manacus candei. Next base: position 9,042,882 of record NW_026138059.1, on the reverse strand, counting down.
TTGAATATGGTGGGTTTTCAGTTCGAAAGAAATGCTTCCGAAGATGTTTGGGCACTTGGAAACACCACTGAAGAAGGCAGTATTATAAAACATATTAAACTATTAATATAATAGCATAGTGATTAAGGGTAGTTGTCCAGAAAGTAGGAGGTTGAGGATGAAGAACTCATCTAACTTTTAGAAAATCATACCTACATCTTCTACCTCTGTAAAAAGCCCCCTATTTTCTAAATGTTACTCAGATTAGAAGAGAGGTACTCCAGCACTTCTGTCCAAAAGGCAGCGTTCAAGCCTTCTGTTCAAGCCTCAGCAGTGAGGCTTGGGTAGTCTCAATTCACCATGGGTTCCAGCTTACACAACCTTGTTAATATCACACAAAATACTTAATCAGTGGGAGCCAATCAAGGGTTATTGAGTGATTCTTTTGACTTGCTTTATTTTCATCTGGTACCTTGATCTCTTACATATTCAGTCATCTACTTCAAGGTGGGACTTCTGAACCATCATCCTTCAACACTGTTTGAGCACACTTCCTGCTACTTGCATTCTGGTTGCGAGAGACCTCTTTTGTAAATGTCCAACTCAACGTTACTAATTGTGCTGTGTGACCCAAGGGACTGTGTACTGGGTCTGGCTGAGACAGCATTAATTTTCTTTGTGACAGCCAGTAGGGTGCTGCATTTTGGTTTGTGACTAAACATTAGTAAAATGCCACTGTGTTTGGTATTGCTGAGCAGTGCTTGCAGACCATTGAGGCTTTCTCTTTTTTCCCACTTTTCCTCCTCTCAATGAACAGGCAAGGAGTGGGTAAGAAGTTGGAAGGGGACATAGCCAGGAAAGCTGACCTGAACTGACCAAAGGGATATTTCGTACCATATAACATAATGCTCAGCAGTAAAAATTGTGGGGAGTGTTCTTTGGAAGAAGCAACCATTGCTCAGAGACTGAATGGGTATTGGTCTGTTTGTGGGAGGTGGTGACTGATTGCCTTCGCATCACTTGGTTTGTTTTTACCTTTGTCTTGAGTTATTAAACTGTCTTTATCTTGAAACTGTTGCTATTGTGAAAGTTTTGTTGCTTTGTTCTTCCTATTCTCTCCCATCCTGCCAGTGGGGGGAATGGAATTCAACTCAACACAGACTACTAAAAGGAGTGCTGTTGGCAAAGGTAGGGATTCTGAATTACTTCCCTAGTCCAGCCTTAGTAATAAACCAGTAAGGGGCAAAAACAAGTACATGTTTCTTGCTTTTTTTGGTGTTGGACTGTTTTTTTTTTAATCTATTTGTTTGTCGTTTCATAGTTTGATTTTTTGTATTTTTTAATTGTAGCTTTAAAAAATGTTTTCAAGAATTTTATTTGGGTTTTTTAATTTCTTTGTTTTACAGTGGCATGTCTGGATTCCTTGCTGTTTAGACTTTCCTCCCTCTTGTTCTTAATTTCTATCATTTTAGAATGTACTGCTGGTTCACACTTGCAGGATGTGAGGATGTGCACTGCATAGACACAAACTCAGATAACCTACATTTTACTAAATTGAAGCTTAAGTGTATGTCAGTTTGGCTCACATTTGTTAAAGACTTATGACCCATTGGGGTAAATACATGAGACAGAAGGCTACAAAATTTGTGAACTTTAGGAGAGGAGACCAGTTTGTTCTGTCTGCTACCTACTGTCTTCACTCTGAAGATGCTTCTGTAGATAACTTTCAGCAACAATTTAACAGCAAACTGACTTTCCTGTTTTTTACATCTGATTACTACTGTTTGTTTTTCTCCACAATTACTCAAGCTGCTACTAGTTCTGCCTAAGGGTATGGATAAAATAAATAACTCCAAATCATGACTGGGGAAAATCTTGCTTTTACAGAATGTAATACAATAGTGTGGAAAATTGAAAATCATTTCTTTTCCTTGAAAAATAAATTTATTTTTAGAAGTAGTCTATTGGTGTGGAGAGACTGTGAATACAGAAAATGTTAATTCAGAGATTAATATAGTTTCTGTATTACTCATCAGAGAGGAAAATTAATTTTATTTCCCTGGTGGCTAATCAGGTTGTCACTCTGCAAAACACAAAAGGAACAGTCAGTTCTCTGGAGGGAAGAGAGAGAGGCAAACAGAGGGGAAGAGTATTCAGGTTGAAATTCACAAAGAAGGTATACCAATTGATATTCACCTGGCTGGGACCTCAATTTTCAAGGTGTTCACAATACACTGTGAAAGGAAATGAAACATGAGATGACAGATTGCTGATTCAACAGAATTTTTCAGATTCATAGAATCACAGAATCATAAAATGGTTTGAGTTGGAAAGGACGTTGAACTTCATCTAGTTTCACCCCTGTGCCATGGGCAGGGAACCTGCACCAGACCAGGTTGTTCAAAGCTCCATCCATCCTTGAGCACTTTCAGCAGTGGAGCATCCACAGTTTCTCTGGACAACCTGTACCAGTGCCTCATCATCCTCACAGTAAAGAATTTCTTCCTAATATCTAATCTAAATCTCCCTTCCTTCACTTTAAAACTGTTCTCCCTTGTCCTATCCCTACATGCCTTTGTAAAAAGTCCCTCTCCAGCTCTCTTGTAGCTCCTTTAGGGTCTGGAAGGTGCTCAAAGGTCTCCTCAGAGCCTTCTCTTCTCCAGTCTGAACAGACCCAACTTTCTCAGCCTGTTATCATAGCAGAGGTGCTACAGTTCTCTGAGCATGTTCATGGCCCACCTGATGATCAGAGGACTAAAAACACTTCCTGGCGTTTTGTGGTGTGGGGCTGGGTGATTCTCTCGCTCTGTACTTGGTTGAAGGGGTAAATAACATTCATAAAGGTTTCTGTGAGTCCTCGGGGTGAGCACTGCCCTATGATGAAATGCTCTAGAAATACCTATTTGTTTCCACCATAAGCAAAATATAGGTGATGTGATGAAAAAACATCACTGGAGCCTTTCAAGATGCAGTTGGACAGGGTGCTAGATAATCTCATGTAGGCTCCCTTTCACACAAAAGGTGGGGCCATATGATCTTTTGAGGTCCTTCAAAACCTGGGCTGTTTTTTAAGATTCTCTGATTAGTTCAAATGTGAGTTTGTATGAAATGAATCCCATTCAAGGCAAATTAAATCAAAACTGATTGTTTCCATTAACTAGAAAAGGCAGGAGTGAGAGTTTAGGTATAGAAAATGGAAAACTAGGTGCTGCATGATATTTTTTTCTTACTATATCTTATACATGTATTTTATAGTAAATTATTGTGTTTCACACATTTTTAGTATTTCACACAAATGTTAATTTACTCGGAATTTTATTCACTGACCCAGGAAAGTACTTAGGAATATTTATTTCTTTTTATTTATGAGTAGTCTCACAGAAGGACATTACTAAATAAACAATATCCATTAAAACAAAATCTATTCAATGGGAATAATTTTATATTTTCAGAATTTGAACTGATTTTAGTCAGTAGTCAGTACATTTTTTTCAGATCCCTCATAACTTCAGATGTCTATAGTAATGCTATTTAATGTGTCATTGGCATGTCTGGCAGAAAGTAATGAACTTGTGCTTCATTGGGCTGATTCACTGAGATACAAGGAATGAACCTGAAAATTATTTATCTACATTGAGATGTTGAGATTTTATTTTCATTCATCCTTTAAGCCATCATCCATTTTGCATTAGCTATTTCAGAATTAAATCTCTGCATAGTCTTCTGGAATTCAGTTCCGAGTGGTGGAACATAGATTATGAATTTTATCCATACAATATCAGAAGGAAAGAGATCAAAAAGAAAGAAAAAGGAATTTATATAGTTAAGAAAGTACATAATGATTAACTGCTCAACAAATATATTAAAATTAGTAAGATAATAAAAATATAGAACTGTAGTGATGAATTAATAAAATCATAAAAGTAATTATAAAATATCTTGTAAAATTGATAGATACTTGTGAAGTAGCAAAAATAAATTCTTTTTATTTACTAATTTTAGCATGTAGTAATATCTTATAGCCATATTAATGAGTACAGTTTATTGATTTATGCTGTTGTTAAAACCATTAATCTTTAAACAAATTAAGACTTATGTTTACAGTGTGAAAACTGCAGTGTTATGTTCTGTTTGTTTAACCACATGTTAATATTTGAATATGTAATTTAGTAATACTTGAGGCAACAACCTTATGGCATCTGGAGAAATTAAAAATAGAATTTTCATTTAATATATGTAGAAGGTTTAATATCTTAATGTTACTGCCAGAAATAATCCGCAGTACAGAGCAGTTCAAGGAAATGCTTGTTGTTTTTCTAGACTGCCCAGGTAGCTGCTACATTAACATGTATAAATACCATTACAGACATACACGCAATTCTGACCCAAGACTGATGCTTAACTTCAAGTTATTCCTTGAATTTCTGCAGCTCTTCTTGCAGGAAGCTTTTCAGTTTGAACCTACTTTTTCATACAACAGAAAAAAATGTTATGAAGTCATAATAAACAGTGTAATTCAAGTATGGCAAGTATAAAATGAGAGCTTGATCAGTTAAATGCAGGAAAAATAAATATTTTTCTACACAGATAGACTATGCATGTTTCATGTCTTGGAGATCCATCTTAATGGTGCTGAGATGAAATGTCACAGTACTGTCAGCAGTGCTCTGCATGGTTTACTTGAACAGTTAGTCCTTTGTACTGCAACTTTTTTGTTCTCTCAATATAGAAGAAATATTCTCTTAATATTGAAAGGTTGATTCTACCAGATCCAGAAGAATGAGTAACTGTGATGTGAAGGTTGTCTGATTCCTTTGCATGTCATAGAACTGTTTGATTTCTTTCTTCAACTGCATGGTTTTCTCATTGTCCTGGTACTTCCCAGAGTTTGCTTTTCAGTTTCTCCATTTTAGTAAATTCTTTCTGTTGAGAGTTTAAAAGTGATGTTTTAAGTGGTTTTCATCTAAATGAAGTTGAGCTACTTTATTCCCTACCCCTTGTTTCCACACTTGCACACCCTAACAAAAGCAATCTGTTTCTCCCATTCACTTTTTCTAGACATACTGGAAGAAAAGGTGTATGCTACTAAAAAGCATTTTAAAAATGAACAGTTACCAAAAAGAAAAAAAAACAATAAAATTTTTCACATGTTCTGAAATACTCTGCAAACATCACTGCAAAGTTTAGCTGCTGTTACATCTTACTGTATGAATATAAGTTAAAAAGAAGTATGTGGTATTGCCCAGGAACTTAGTAGTAGCGTCTTGACCTCAACATCACACTCTATTTCCAGGATTTGCCATGTGTTCAAGTACTGCAGATGCACTAGAGTGGAAATAAGAAAGCAATCTCCAAAAATTATATTGAACATGTAGAGATGTGTGTGTGAATTTTTGTTGAAGTGTATGTTTTGTCATGGGAAACCTAAAGAAATATGAAATAGAATAATCCAACAAAGTAGTCATTGTGCTTCCAGAGGGATGACAAGCAAGTCTCAGGAAAATGTTAGAGAGCAAAGAAAAGGAAGAGCAGTAGAAAAGCTAAAAAAATCTGTTTCAGTGACTATTTGAAAGGGCTCTTCCCTTCTCTCCCAGCAAGCACAGACCTCTCCAATGAAAACCTAGTAGGTCCCAACTGGAGTCACAAGGGAGTGTGCGAGCCGACCGAGTCTGGTGGTCCGACCTCACCAGGACGAAAAGCCAGAAGACACAGAATTCCAGGACTTCTCTCCAAATGCCCACACACAGATCCCTGTCTCCGTCCCAGAGAGCGAACTCCACCCGTCAGCCCCCTCTCCCCTCTGAGCAGAACCAGTCACCCCCTCCTAAAACTCCTGCCCTCTCCCCCAGCCTCTGATGGGCCATCAGCGAGGAATGCAGCCTGACTAGCTAGTTCTTTTGTAAGGCTAATTAACTTCCTTCCCCCTTTCCGTTTCAAACTCCTCTTTCCTACAGTGGGGAGGGGGGGCAGGGGAAAGAAAAATTCTCCTGAATTTCTAACCTATAACAGCGATTTTCTTGGGTATTTGGTCACAGTAGAACAGGATTTATCATGGCAGTGAGACAAATAAATAAAAAGTGTTTTTCACATTGCTTAGATGAAAAAAGATCTGAGTTAATTTTAATTCTCCAAGTACTTATTTTCCATAAGTATTCTGTACCTCAACACTGCTTAAAAATAAAGCTATATAAAATCAGCAAATTATAGTGTAACTTTACAATTTTGTGGGATGTGCAATTCAACCTCACTGTTTCCAGGTGCACTGAATTTTATCACTGAAATCATCTGCCAACATTTCTCATTAAGAAACAAATATAGTATACTTTTGGTCTTCAGTGTCTTTCACATGCAAATGATAAAACTCACATGCTTTAAAACATGATTTTGCCATTTAAATTTCCACCCCTTTGCACCTTTACTGTGTTTCTATAAAAGATAGCAACATTTCAGAGAAAGATCTGTAAAGAAATGGAGTAATATAAGTACCTGTATAAAATGTATACCTTAAAATATTACACAACTTCTGTTGTGTAATTGTGGAAATCTACTTTCTTTCAATTTCTAAACACGTTAAGAAAGGGTTAAGCAGTTCAGATTTCAGTACTACTATTTTACCTCCATCATTTCAGAGTCACTTAATTCCCTGTGTTAAAGAAGCAGCAAGTACTCTGGCATTATGAGCATTATGTGCATAATCTTTGAGCACAAAAGCAGAGTTACTGTAATTAAAACTGTTGCAGGAATTCAGCCACCTGGCACAAAGGAAGAATGGAAGTCTTTGCTAAACTATGGACACAAAATGTAGCACTTAGGTAAGGCACAACAGAGAGCGTGGCTGGACAACTACAATTTTAAGCAGTAATTCCTAAGGATTAAAGGACTTGAGTTAAAATAAATTCTTTTAAAAGAATGTGTCTCTTTTTACCCTTTGAATTTTCTACATATTTCATTTATAAATGTTGAAAGAGCTGAAAAGGATTTATAAGAAATTATACCAGCCACTTTTGTCATAAATAGAGGGACACTTTCTTCCATCTCCTCCTCCTCCTACCTGCACAAGACTGAGTACCATGGAGGTAGACTAAATACGTAAGTCAAAGGAGAACTTTGGAATAAGAACTAAAGGGTGAAAGACATCTGTGGATAAGTCTGGAGGGTCTTTGAAGGAGCTGGTAGGAAAAGAAAATATAGTGTCAGGAACAGTACTGTGTTACGCCCCTTGTTATCCCTGATAATCACTACAAAGAGCAATCCACTCTTTATTCCTTTGATCCTTACATCCTGTGCCCAAACTAGTCTTTGTCTTCATTTTTTGTCACTCTGCTTGGCTTCTACTCTGGTTGAGCTAACTTCTCTGAAGCAGTATACTCTCCATCTCATTTCTCCCTCTCACACCTTCCTTTTCCTCTCTAAACAATGTTTTGTGCTTTTAATTAACTTACTGCCTTGTATTAGGTGACCCTTGGTATTTTGTCAGGGTATAAAGAACTTTGGAGAGGTATATACTCTAGTTCAATGTTATTAAAAAAACCAAGCTGCAAGCTAATAAAGAGTTAGGGTACACCCTTGTGATACTGAATAGATTAATTAAATAAATGTTTGTGAAAGATTAGACTTAGGCTATTTGCATAAGTGAAACTCAGTTATTTTGTATGTTGCAAGTTTCCTGAAATGGAAAGGAAAATTGTTATATTTCTGATCACAAGAAAGATTAACTCCTTTGAGATCATTATATGACCTGTACATAAGTATTATTTCTCTTCAAAACGTCATTGGCTTAATGGGAGTGTAATCTAAATAAGTGAATGGGTCTTAGAGATGTCACTAATATTTAAGATACATTTGTTTAGCCACTTAACTGAGGCTGGATAATAACACCATTTGTTCTTTATTGTAGATAGAGGACAAAACACTCACAGAGCAATAGTGTATTACTCACAGAGGAATAGTGTATTCATACACTTCAGGTGGCAAATAAGCCAGCACATTTCATCAAAACTATTTAAGGACTGGATCAAGAAATAAAAAAGGGTTTTGGTGTTGTTTTTTGTCTGATATGGTATTGGGCAGCAGAAAGTCCAATAGAAAAAAGGTCTAATAAAAAAATATAACCCTGTATTTAAAAAATTATGAGTCTATCTGACATCAGTACTCTGAGGGAAGAGAAAGTAATTCGTCAGAAGACTATTACATGACAATGAGATTTAGATGATATTTTCTTACAAATAGCATGTTTTTTTCCAGTACAGGAAGTGTTTAGTATTGAATAAAGGAATATACTTTATGGTGGCCTGTGTTGAATAAGTATTGGCCGACACAGTAGCAGAATTGCAAGGAATCATGGGTTTGGTCTTGACGCAGTAGGCAAAAGGTTCGGGTTTGGGACATTGCCTAACACAGATTCCTCTCTAATGTGTGCTGAATATTGCAGATGATCTGCTGTTTTGTGGTGACAGTAGCACTTTCATGCCTGGGGAATTGTGGAAACAAAAGCACTAAGGAATGACATACAGCAGTACGACTACTATGAAATAGTGCTGAACTTTGTCCATAGATATTCCTATGTTCATCTGTGTGCTTTGAAGATTTTAGTGTAAAAGAGTAATGTCTTTTGTTTTCTAGGTGCCCCAGTTCTTTAAGCCTGAAAGGATGAATATATGAGTGATTATAAATAAATTCTATGCTTGATCCAAACTACAGGGCAATCCACTGAGCTGATCAGTGGTCCATAGGTCTAGGACTTCTAGCTTGTACTTCAGCAGTGAATGTTGTAGAAATCAAAAGCAGTTCTCAGTGCTTACTGTGTTTAGTCCTGTATTAACTCTAAATGTCTGTGAAATGTTTATTAGGCTAGAAGACTTACTACAAAAGGATCATTGTGGAAAAGTTTGTTGTGAGAAAAGGAAGAAATGCCCAAATAGTCAACAATTTCTAAATCAGAGAATGCAGCATGTGGACCTACTGGGTTTGACAACTTCAAAATCTTCTTGTTTAGTTTTTACACTCGGTAGCACAAAACAGCCTTCATTAAATATTGCCCATCCTTCAGCTGAAATTACCTTCATTGACATTTTATACCATTGTCAGTAGATGATGGCAGAGGTTTTCTGACTGCTACTTCTCTCCTCAGAGAGACATTTCTGGTCAGATAAAATCCATTTCTAAGAACTCTGTAGGTATGTTGTAAATACAAACAAACAACAAAGAAAATCGGAACAATAAAGGCTACATGAATACCTGCATTTTTAGCTCAATCTGTGCCCATTGGAGTTTGTATAAACTCAACCACTTTACTATCATCTAGAAAGATGCTGAAGAATATGAACCTGCGGGGTTAGACTGCTCCAATTTCTTTGCTTGAAAAGGCCTGCATTTGGGATAGAAGTGTTTGCAATTCTACAACTATGGATTCTACTTTAACATATGTGTTTCCAATCACACTTAGTCAGGTATGTGTATTTGAACATGCACATATCTGGAAATGGAGCTTTGATACAACAGTATGTGCTGCTGACATACCAGATATGTCAGGAATGATTTAAGAAAGTTTCCATCTAAGAATTGTATGTTTGTTCTCTGGTAACTTGGCCATTTCTGTCTGTTGTGAGTTTTTGATACCTGAGACAATTATTTCTTTTTACAAGTAAAGCGTAACAGTAGATAAGCAATAAAACATACTGCTCATTCTAAAATTTTGAGTTCTGCAGCTTTCAACTCTTTTCATTTAGAGCACACTGATCACAGTTGAGACTGCTCTGCATTTCCAGAGAGAAGTCCCTGTAATGCTCTGATATTCTTGGGAATTTTTGAAGGATGGCAAAGTTACTTTCTCAGGAGTGGGTCTTCATGCTTCAGGCAATAGTTATCCCTAAGTGAATTTATTTAAACTTTCATTACTTCAGGGAACAGCCGATTTGACTCAAAATTTATTTTCCAATGCACAATATATATCAGCATCTTTCGTATTCCAAATATTTTTGTAAACATTGTTTACACAGTGCTAATTACACACTCGTGTGTGTAATTAAATAGAAAAAATAATGTACAAAATAATGAAAAAATTAAATAAATTCCTTTTTTTGTCTATAATTACTGGTAATTACAACATACAAGAGCAGCATTATTTGTTTAAGTTGATACTGAAGCTTTATAGTTAAAAATGTCTTTTACCGTATTTGTAGGCAGAAATAAAAGTGAGAATTGATTGAACTAAGAGAAGTTGTAGTTTAGTTTAAATCTGAAAATTTCCATAAGATGCATTGACTGTTATTTTCCTAGCATATTTGTATTTGCTGTAGATGTTCATATATGTATATGTTCATTGTTCAAATGCTTGTTTTGGATTAGCCAGATAATCCTTTAGAAAGAGATTATTGCTCATTGAATAGTGCAAAGCTAAGGAAGAAAGAATCAAAAGTATTTATTGGAAACTACTCCATACCTGAGCAGTGGAAAAAAGACAAGTACCAAGAACTCATTGTTTCTTGATCTAACTTAATTATGCTTCATGCTTTTCCAATACTATTTGCAATCCAATTTTAATTTTATAAGCTTTTTTCAAAGCCATTTTGCTTCTACTGTCATTTTAGAGACTACCTGTACTACAAGGCGGCTGTTTTTCACACACCTTCCTTGCCGACTCATTGGCATATAAGCATGAGACAGATTTTTTCAGCCCAGCTTGTCTGGGTTGAGATGAAATTGTCAGGTTTTCAAATGTAGTTCCAAATACACTTTCACCTAGAAGGCATTTTAAGTGTTAAATACTAATGTTGATTATGGGAATTTAAGAATTTCTTAAAACTTTTAGTTCTCTAGATTTCGTTGTTTGGATTTTTTTTACTATTACATGTTATGATCTAATTCTTTTCATATGTTTTACAACAACTTCTTAGTTGTTTGCCTGCTGTATTGCAGGATTGTACATAGCCTTCCACCCAGGTACTTGTCAAGTCCAAGACTTGCACTTCATGTGAATTTCAAGTGTTTTATTTGTGAAATGCTTGTACCTTAGGATCAGGCGTTCATCAGGAGATTCTTTGAATTCAGAATTTTTACTTCAGACTTTCAGTCTGATTTTGGTGTTTAATCTTAAATATTCCTCTATAGATGCAAGATAGGATCAATTTCATTTAACTTCATATGTTTAAAGTGTAAGGTTATCATCCAGACTCTCCTTATTTAGAGATAGACACCTGTGGGTGGGGATTTCTTTTTATCCTAAGATCTTCCCTGATTTCTAGAAAAGACATTAGCAATACTTTAGAGTTGAATCTTTTAAGTAGCCAAAGTTAAATGATGTGACTTCTGCACTCAGAATAGATATTGGCTAAAGGGCCATATGGGTCAATTTATTCGTCAAAAACATTCTCCTTTTCAATTTTAATTGCTGTTACAGTTCTGATCTATAATAAGAGAGAATCTGGTTCAAACAGCCAAAACCTTGTCTAAATCTCTGAGTGGTGTGAATATTTATGATCAGATATGTTTAAAGGTTTAGAGCAAATCACAGTAAACACAAGGCACCAGAATTTAAAAAGAATGCACATTAACTATGAATTATCCCATTGACTTGCCTGCCTATAGGTGTATAGCATTTCCCTAAATTGGGTGTTGACGTTAAAAATGAGGCAAAGAAAGTAATTTCGTTTTCCTAAAATATGGGTCATAATTTTTTCTGCAGACTCTGTACTGTAGTTAGCTAAGGGAGATATAGAATCTCCTATTTATATTTTTAACATTCTCTCTGTTCTGTTCTTGAGAAATGCATGTGAGAAAGAGAAGCATAATGAACCCTGGCTTGATGAACGCACTTAGAGATATGCAAAATTTCCAAATTGGAGCCAGCATGAAAAGCAAACATTTCAGTTGATGCTCTTTTTTCGTTCATACGTGTGAACACACAAGTGCATACACACATAGTTAGGTGCAGTAAAAACATTTAATCAACCTTTAAAAAGCACCAAAACCTTTTATAATCTTATTTTACAATCACTTTTACAATCCTTATTTTATATTAATACTACAGTAAGGCAACAATGCAACATTGACTGTTACTCCAAAGATACCAGATTTGTCTTTTTTGGGCTTACTGGACTTGTGCTAAGCACAGAGTAGTGCATTATTTAGTGACCTTCCAACTGTTAAGACCTTCTTGTGAGCACTGACATTGATTTAGTTTTGTTATTATGTATGTGGTTCAACTCTACCACCTCTTCAGGCACTGCCTAAGAATACAAAGTAGCTTCAGAAGAGTATGATACAGTGTGAATATCTTTTAATGTATTACTGCTTGGTAATTTTAAACCAAAGCACTAATTTTAATGTTCTTTCCTTTTCAAAATATCATTTGAAATAAAAAACCAAATCTCATACTCTGCAACAGTTTCTAGTCTACTGTCTTGTTTTGTTCCATACAGGTTTTGGATTTAATTTATCTTCATAATATTTGACTAAGATTTTCCAGAAGTATGTTAGGCAGTATGTCTGTCTTGTTATCTCCTTCATCTCTTGACAAATATAAATGTTTGTGTACAAACATTCTTTGCTTAATTAAGAGGAAACACAGTTGTTCTTCTGTGTTTTAAAGTTTTCTTCAAAATGTTTATATCTATTAAGAAGTTAAAATTCTTCCTCGTTATTCCAAAGTCAAAATTAAAATGCTTCACTTCTTTGCCTTATCTAAAAATACAATTGTAAGAAAGTGAGTTGTCAGTATCAATTTTATTTGGTTTATGTTTCTTCCTATTACTTTTATCAGGACAGTATTGTGACCGTATTTGTTGGTCTTGAAATTATGTATTTAATTTTATAAAACACTGATGTTGCTGAACTGATTATAGTCAGCATTTCTAATGCGTTTACTATGCAATAAAAAGTAAAGTGGTACCACGAGGTAGCATTTTAGAACAGGATCTTGTATTTCCTGCCAACTCTGACTTCTCCCTTCCGTGTTACTGACTTTCTGACATTTTTAATTTGGAAGGGAATATGTTGGGTCTCCTTTTCCTACCATATAACCTTTCTGGCATTATTACACCCTGGCTGGATTCACTGAACCTAGACTACATGGATAACATTGCTGCACTTATTCCTTTATAATTTTAACTTTCATTTTGTAAAAGTGTCTTGAACCCATGGTGGTGGGTCAGCCCAGACCAACGGCCAGATGCCCACCCAGCTGCTTGCTCATTCCTTCTCCTCTGTGGAAGAGGGGGAGAAAGTAGAATGAAAAATCTCTTTGGTCAAGATAGACAGGAAGAGCATTTGCTGATTACCATCATGGGCAAAATAGACTTGACTTAGGGAAAATTAACTAATTCTATTGCTGGTTAAAATAGATTTGGATACTGAGAAACAGATGAAAAAATTCAGCCACGATCTTTTTCCCACCACTTTTCCTAAGCTCAACTTCACTTCTTCATTCCCACCTCCTCAGCTGCTCCCTGAGCCGTGCCCTGTGGTGGGTGTGTCAGTGCCACTGGAACAGGCTGTGTCTGGCACGGCACAGCCCCAGCATCTCCTCACAGAGCCCCCCTGCAGCCCCACTGTCCATATGGGGATACCCAAACCCTGTACACGATTGTCACCCTCCTGATTTCACATCAGGGCATTTGTTAACTCCATGCGCTGCCAATGCAGCAGCATTGACTGCCTGCAGCATATTGACTTGTTGAATTTTCTTCAACCATACTACTTGGCCTAAGCTTGAATTTTTTTTCAAGGAACAGGCCAAATGTCTTTCCACTTCTCAGACTAAAGAAACTTTTATGTAGGGGTCAGAGATTTAAACAACTTGTTAATTTTTTAATTACATAAACCTCACAACCTGATTATACAGAAAATTATGAAGTAAAGCACATTGGCTGTTTGAAGTTCTTATATGTAATTTCTTAATTATTTACTTTTTTAAATAGAATATTTCATTATTTGTCTAATTTTTACATTTACTCATAGAAAATATTTCCAATTAGTCTTTGTTGATCATAGACTCCAAAATTCAGTGATTCTGTCAGTACAGTGTAGAAAAAATTGGTTTACTGTCTTTTATAAACATTTTGGTCACATTTAAAAGCATTTGATGTAGTAGTGAAGGCTTCATTGGAATTTAGTTTAGCACAAGTCATGAGGTGGTGTGGCTGGGCTACAAGGAGAGCATCAGTTCATTTCAAGGCCTGGTGCAGATATTAATGAAGTTTAGGAAGACCAATTCAGCAACTGGAGACAGAAAAGTGACTGCAGTGTAATTTAAACATATACAATTTTATGCTAAAAGTTTCTTCGATTTTTGTCATGGGTATTTTCCCTCTTAGATCAGTTTATACAGAGATACACTTATAGATGAAATACATAGAATTTCTTGTATTTATGTTTGAACTGTGTTTTCATGAATGGTCCAATATGACTATTGTAACAACCTGTTTCATTTTTTGAACATAGAATCATAGAATGACTTAAGTTTGAAGGGACCTTAAAGGCCATCTAGTTCTATCCCCCCTGCTATGGGCAGGGACACCTTCCACTAGACCAGGATGTTCAGAGCTCCATCCATCCTGGCCTTGAACCCTTGTAGGGATGAGGCATCCACAACTTCTCTGGGCAACCTCTTCCAGTGCCTCATCACCCTCACAGTATAGAGTTTCTTCCTAATATCTAATCTAAATCTCTTCCTTTTTAGTTTAAAACTGTTTCCCCTTGTCCTATCACTAACTGCCCATGTAAAAAGTTGTTCTCCCTCATTTTTATAAGCTTCCTGTAGGTACTGGAAGTACCACTAACAGGTCTCACTAACTAGTGAGACTAACCAGTCTCACTAACTTCAATTCTCTGTGCCTGTCTTCATCGAAGAGGTGCTACAGCCCTCCAGTCATCTTCATGGCCTCCTCTGGTCCTGTTCAAACAGGTCTATAATCATCTCCCTCAACCTGCTGGCCACATTTCTTTCAGCACAGCCCAGGACACAGATGGTTTTCTGTGCTGTGAGCACACACTGTTGGCTCATGTTCAGCTTTTCATCCATGATAAAACCCAAGTCCTTCTCTTCAGCACTCCTCAGTGACTTCTCTCAGTCTGGGATTTCTAGTTTGATGTACTTTAATTAAATTTAGACTATTGAGCTTTACCTCTCTTAAAAATAGATTCATGATTAAAAAACATTCATGATTAAAGTAAAAGTCCATAATCTTCAAATCAGACACTGCAATTAAAAAAAAGATCTAAGTACTGCAGAATGTCAGAAGTATTTAAAAATTATGTTGTAGTTGAACCTTGAGTAAAAGATTTGCATGTATGTATATAAATATATTTATTTATATATATAAAAAATTAGACATATATATATGTATAATAGTCTGAAGATAAAGGGAAAAACTGTCTTAGTAACAGGGTAGGACTAGCAGAGCTAGAAATCATCTTCAGTCCTAAGTAATAAATGATGTCTAAAATTCTGCAGGAAACAAGGGGCAGAGGATTTCAGGAGACATAGTTTTGTTACACCTTAGAACAAGACATATTGGTTTGCTTTGTAGCCCTGTCACACTTCTGTATGGCCTTAAAGAAGCATTCTAATTTTGCTGTGCTTTTGTTCCTGGTTACTCCTATTGTAATATCTTGAGATGATTTAGTCAGAAATCAGTGATCATAATTTTTTTTTCCGCAATGGTTTCTCCCGCAATGAACCTCAGGTTCTCTTTTAATCAATTGTCCACAAAATATTGACTTGAGTACAACACTCAGAATTCTGGGGGTGAGTATGTAGCACTAGCTGTTTTTGTAGTAAATCATTTAAATGCAGATTGAGCCTCTGGAAAAAAAAAAAAAAAAAAAAAAGAAAAATGCTTCTAAGTCTGTATGAATGCTCACTTTACCTGTTCAGGGTTTTCATCTCCATCAGACATAAACTGAGTGTTTTTATGTAGGTGAATACGTCAGTCTCTGGGGTAAGCATTATTTTAGGTACACAAATGGAAAAGTTATAATGTTTGAGGTAATCCTGCATCTCACGATGTTGACATTTTGCTAAAATAGTGGTCTGAAACAACACAACCACCAGCTTCCTCGAAATACATTGAACCATTAAATGAATCTATGGAAGTTAGCTTGCTCCAGTTGGTTTCTTTTCTGCCTCATACATGCATACTCTGGTTGTGCTCATATTAGAAGCCACAAGCCTTAGCATCCATTTCTGACAACCTGGATCCAGGCTGCAGAGCATGAGTGCAGGCCAAGTACTAACCAAATTCAATACCTGTTTCCTGGGAGTCATGGATATGAAACTGGAGAATACCTGTGCTGTGCCCTGTAGTAGGAACTGAGTTCCCTTAGAGAAGTTATTTGTAGTTCCGCATTTAAAAAGGCATACTACATAGTAGAATGTCATGCTTCAAAGTAAATTCTGATGGTTTAAAATGTATGGGGATGTGGTGTTGTGTGTGCACGTGTGTGTTCCCTTTTGGTTAGCAAATGCTCACAGGCAACAAGACACAAAAATCAAAACTATATTTGAAAAACCAAAGTGTGCTTAATGTGTTACCTGAATCAATCAAACCAAATACTTAAGATATATCAATGTATCTTTATGTGTCTGTCTGTATACACACACAGTGTGTTATATCTACATAAACACATATTTCCCTGCTACCCTATGGCAGTTTTATAAAATCACTTTGTGGAAGTTGTGTTCAGCTGGTATATAAAATCAATTTGTCCAGCAACTTATTTATTCAGGTTGTTCCAGGTTGGTCTTGCCTACTCTTTTACATCGTTGGTGTGGCTTGAGCCAAAAGCTATTCTACATTCTTACTCAGAAATGTGTATACTGAGTTTATTATAGATTAACAGGAATGTTGATTTCATTGTAAGTAATGTTCTTTCCATGAGTGATGGTTCTTTGGTTTAAAGTAACTGTTATTTGTCACACTGACAGGTACACCTACTGCGAAATGCTGGCGATGAAGTTACCATCACCGTTCAGTACCTCAGGGAAGCTCCATCATTTTTAAAGCTCCCATTAGGTAAGAGGAAATTAACGGATAGGAGTAATTTGTTTTCCTCTTTGCTGTATTCTCATAATAAACTGACAGTGACAGAAATAGGAATTCAATCCCTGAGTGTTTTACAGGAAGAAGTAGAAAATTGTCTGTCTACTTTACTGTTTAACATATAATAATCTAATGCATACTGACTTACTCTTTATGTGTAATTTATTCAAAATAAGACTGAAAAAAAATTCATTAAAATGCAGTACAGTCGTGGGTGATATCTGAAAGTTTTTCAACAGAAGCTTTACCTGAATACAATAAAATAGTGTTTACAAACATTTGAATCATACATTGACCTTGAAAGGTACTTTCAGGACACCAAACAAATGGATAACATCAATTATGTATATTTCATAAATTACTTTACTATTTTGATTGGTTTTGTCAGAGAGCAGAATTATGATGTGACAACTGAGTAGTTTAACAGTAGCAATACCAAATTTTGGGTTCTTCTGCTTAGCAGATAAAATATTCAAGTTGCACAGTTGTGATCAATGTTGCAGGTAGAAAAGTGTTCATGTCAGCTGACTTAATCAGACCAAATAATTTTGCACCAGTTTATTTTAACAGATTATTATCCTTCCAGAATAAGCAAAAATATTTGAAATGTGTCTTGTTCTTTGGATTTATTTAAGCTCAACTAGGTACTTGTTTTTTTTCCTGATTTCAACAGAATCATAGGTGTCATAGTCTAGCTCTTGCCATTACAAGAGCACTGATTGTTTCATCTGAGTTCTTACACCAGTAAAAAGCCAACTTGACAGACCTCTACTAAGCTGAACTATACCTTTCATGCTAAGACCTTTATTTCAGTTCTCACTGCTTATCATTTGTATTGGAATATAAATTTGAAGAAATCTTATGTTTACATTTTGAGATCTTTGTATAGTCAATGTTTCTTTTGTTTTCCTACTTTTCCTACTAGGTCATAGGACTAATGTCTATAATGCCTTGGATAACTGTGTCCAAAGTTAAACATGATTTTGCCAAGTTAGCAACATCTTACTAGTAGTTTCTGTTTTGTTGGACGTATTAATTTGTGGTTATGATAGTCCTACTAGCACTTGTATCTCATCTTGTAAATTGACATCACATACTTGAACTGTATCACTTGGTTAACCTTGGCTAAGAGCCAAACTCCTACTCAGACTCTGTTTCACTCCCTATCTTTAAACAGAACATGGGGAGAAAACAGAAAGACAAACCTCTAGGTCAAGATAGATACATTAAGATCACTTATCAATTACCATCACGGCCAAAGCAGAGTCAACATGAGGAAACTTAGGTAAATGTACTGCCTATTAAAATAGATTCAGGCAGTGAGAAACAAAGACAAACATCACTGTTCATCACCTTCTTCACTGACCTTGAAGTTCGTTTCATTTTTTTTTCGCACTCTTTTCCTTACTCCCGTCACTGCTCTTCTGCATTTTGCCCTTTCTTAAACAGTTCCCCAGAAGTGCTACCAACTAATCTGCAGGACTCAGCTGTACCCTCGAGTGGATCCGTGGGAGCTGCCTGGAACCATCTGTGTCTGGCACAGGGCAGCCCCGACTATGTCCCACCCCTGGAAGCACCCCAACCCCCAAAACCTTGCCACTAAGACCCAGTACACACTCTGTGTGAGCTGGCTGCCACCCTTCTTGCAGGTCCAGGAATATTGGTGCCCTCTTCATACGTCATGGGTGTCACTCTCTGGATTTTTAGCCATAAGCTGTCCGGAGTGCTTACTTTTTTTTTTTTTAAGACTTTTTAAAAGCCTTTTGGTTTGTTATAACCTCAAATTCGTGTCCAGAGAAAAACTACACATTTTTGTCTAAGAGAAATTCTTTTAATTTAGTGAGAAAAATAAGACATTTTGGCAAAAGATTTTACAGGAGTAAAACACAACCAAGAAAAGCATTCACTAAAATACCCAGCACAAAGACCCATTCCACAGAAAACATCCATTACAAACAATCAATATACTAGCTTTAGTAAAACACAAATTATTGGTTTTAAGTTACCCACAAGAGAAGGAAAAGAGTAACAGAAGATTCACTGCTGCTGGGAAAAGTCTTCAGGACATTTTATGGTAAAACAGACTGTTTTCAAAATTTTTCTATTTGATAGTTATATTAAATTGTCAGAATATTCTGAATTTGCAAAGCTTGCAGTGTGATTAAAAATCATCAGGAGAGTTTCATTTGATTTTAATTTTGTCTTTTGGAGGTTACCTATGACATGATTAGCAAGTTCAATAAATGAGTTTTTATTTATATACAAGACGTGTCCAGTATTATTCAGTAATGTTAACCACAAGACAAATTGTTTCAAATAGTAAAGTCTTGCTGACTGCTTGCTGTACATTGATCTACTGTAGTGTGTTTTGAGGGTTGTTTGTTATTTAGAGATTTAGTGTAATTCACAGACTGAAATAAACACCCCCTTGTTGAGGGGACTGAGTTGATCAGAACTTTCATAGGGATCTTTCTAGGTCTAGAAAGTCTAAGGCTTTTGAAGTTTTATTAAAATAAGTAGTAAAATGCCTTACTTTTTAAATTGAAAAATCATAATGATTCTTTCTAAAGGATTATAAAAGGATTTATAAACACCTCCTACTTGTTCCACAGTAAATGTGTTCTTGTTTCAGGTTTAGTGTCAGCTAACTTGGTGATTTCCTGAGTTACTGGTGGTTCTTCAAAATCCCCTGTGATCCTTACAAAGTTTCTTTCCCTCACCATGTAGTTCAGCTTTTTTTTTTCATGCTACCCCCTGGAGTGTCTCAGTGTTGTGAACTGCAGACTCCCATATCCTTGCCATCTCTCTGTCTCTCTGACCCCTTCTCACTTTATGTTTTGTGGGTTTGCTTTTTTTTCTCTGAGCATACTCAGCTATTGCTCAGGCAAAGGTAAAGATCAGGCAAAGGTCTTTTCCTCTCCCACAGGAGCTCCCAGCTCTCTCAAAAGAACAAGCCACAGCTGAGAATAAGCAAATCAAACAGATAATGCCTGTCCTAGAGTGTTTGATTTTTCTTAGGTTGACTGTCTATAGTGGAATAAGAGAACATCTAGGCAGTAATGATTGCTGGAAATCTCACAACATACCAAATACCTTTTTTTCTGACATCAGTACCCAGCAGGATACTCTATTGTGGCCATGGAATGGGGAGTTATCTGTAGCAGATGTTTTATTTTACATAAACACTCTGATAGCCTGTCTCAAACTAATGTTCCAGAGTTTGAACTGGTGCCTTCCACTTGATTGGGAGTGTCATCTACTTAGGCAAGAACTGCAGTAGCAGAGAAGGTATGTCCATACTGTGTTTTGTTGTAAGAATAGGGAGGAAAGACTACCTGATTACTCTAGGGTTGCCATACAAGAAGACAGAGTTCCTTGGAGAGATAAGAGCAGTGCACCTTCCAGGAAAGTAGTTGAGCATATACATGGAAGTTTTTAAAATGTTGAATGAGGTCATTAAGGAGTAGTCCATGAGTAAGTGAGGCAGAAAAGGCAGGGAGCAGACTATAATATTTGTGAACTTGTTTTCAATCAAGTGGTAGATGTGGCATAGTCTGAGAGAGGCTGTGTAGTTTGTTGTGACTCAGAAAATGAAAGAAAGTTGCTGAATTGAAAAGCAAGTCTGCTGGGACATTGTGGGAGGAGGGAAATTTTTTCCTTAACCTTTTATTCTTAGCTTTCTCATGTGATGGATATCAGTTTTCTCTACTTAAAAATAATTATTTATTTATTCTACTGTAGTATTTTATGTTATGGTAAGCCCTGGATTTAGGGATTTTTAAATACCTAAATTCATGTCTTTTGATATGCTCAAATTGCTGAATAGGTGGAATAATTCCACTTTCAGAATCTGACTGACTCATGGACCTGTGATAGTTGTCTGCTGCTGGAGACAGTGGGATTGCCCAGCAGGCAGACTCTTCAGTGAAGAATTTAGTGCCAACTTTTTTTTCAGTATTTTTCTTAAAAAAATTAGACATTTTCTTCTGTTCCATCAAGTCACTGTGGTCATCTATGAGTATGAACTCTGTTTTTGTGGTCTACTGTATGTATAAGGACCTACAAAATGTTGTAGCTACCAAGGTCAGTGCTTGCCTTAGATGCATAAGAGCAAAGCATAATGACTCCTTCTGCTTACATCATCTAACACTGTACAGAAAGGACTCCAAACAAAAACATGCTGAAATACAGAGACCTCAGAGATAAGCTGAATTCTTAGACCTCAACACTGAACTGACAGAGATTTGTAATGGAGAAAATGCACTTTTGTTGAATTTAGTTCCATTTTGCTGAATCTTCCTGATATATAGGATAGATACATACAAAAATATATGCCTAAGAATGCCTTTTTGACTTCTGTGATGTTAGACTTGACAGGCCTATAATGTGAAATGATTTACAGACAATTTCAGGTGAATTCTTTAGATGGAAAAATGAGTTTTCGGTGATTATGAATATAATGCTGTGCAATTGATTTTATGTGTGTTATTGATAAGACCAAGTGCTGTCTGACAGTAATTGTATATTATTGATGCTATTTGTTAACATTTTACATTTAAGCAGAAATTACACAATGATGTGACTTTGTGCTGTTTCCATTATTATATGTTGCAAAAGCATTAAGCTTTCCTGGAGTCACTTTTAACTACTATAGTAGGATCATGATACATAACTGCTAAAAGGAGAGATATTTTGAAGAGTATAACTGTGTAGTCTTAGCGTATTGACATAGTATCAGCAATTCAGGATGATTGTTTGCTTTCAATTTCTGAATTTGAGAAGGAGCATCTTTCTTGAAAGTAATTGGCATTTTAAGGAAAAGATATATGTGTTAGTAAAGTTATGTGTCCAGTTAGTATTTGCCTGAAAGTTTCCTGTTAGCTTTGTTTATAAATACAGTCCATGGCTATACTCAAGTGGAGACTTTCAAGACTTGGTAGGAAATTTACTTATTAAATTAGTGTGTTTTGTGTAACTGATTTTCTTATTTGGTTTTGAATATCCCATTGTCAGTGAAAAAAAGGCTTAATCCTGCAGATGGTTAAACATAAATAGTTCTCATGAGTACAGCCTTTATAAGATGA
The DNA here is from genome assembly GCF_025592945.1 of Manacus candei. NCBI lineage: Eukaryota > Metazoa > Chordata > Aves > Passeriformes > Pipridae > Manacus > Manacus candei. The sequence goes on along the minus strand of NW_026138059.1, from coordinate 9,020,780 downwards.
CATCTAGCTACCTTTTTTATTTCTAGACATTAAATGTAGCATACAGACTTTCTATTGACTGTCTTTCTAAAATGCAAGTAGTATTTCTGTCTTGGTGTGGTGAATCATATTGAGAATTCTTCTTGTGTTTTACAGTTGGAATAGATATTGTCTGATATCTACATGTGGTTTTATCATAAGTATTTATTTGTCATGATCTAATTTCCAGGTTCCCCTGGACCATCCAGTGATCATAGCAGTGGAGCTTCATCACCTCTCTTTGACAGTGGCTTACATTTAAATGGAAACTCAACTAACACAGTAAGCAAATGAGTAGTAAAGACATGGTGTAAGCTATGTAAGTTCTCTTCCCATTTTGAGCTTCGAAATGCTAGTGTAAGACTACCCTAATTCTGTTGGTTGTTTGCATGTTTGTTTGATTAATTTTTAAGTGCTTATACTGTAAAATTCTGTACTTAAAAAGTCACCAACATGGGGCCCTGAAATGCTAGGTTCTTACTCTGAGGCAGCTGAGAAGGTTGTAGGAATGAGCACAGTAAGATTTATTCATAGTTTACATCAATTCATCTGAACTTTTGTCATACTTTGTTGAATTATAGCATTGTACTATTGAATTTAATCCAGCTAGAGATGCTGAAATGTACATGGAATTCAGAAAATAGTGTAAAGTTGAATTCTTGAGGCAAACTTTTTTGATAGGAATCTTCAGTGTCTGAAAAAACATATTTAGATATGATAACATAAATGCATTATATACAATAAATAAATAAATAAATAATAAATGGAAATATGCTTTTCTGGGCTGATACCTGTACTTTAGTGCTTGGTGTCCAAACTGGTCATAGATACAGAAAGTTTCATGTTTATTTGTTTTTAATTATCCAGATAATTATTACCTCTAATTACCTTGTACTGTTGTCTTAATAAAGAGCCCAAGTCTGTCCTCGGGGTTCAGCATTTTTCAGTGCCTGTCTACCAGGGGCTCTGTAGACAAAGTCCTTTCTGCAAAGCACTTACATTGTGAGAAGGTGGCTATCGTCAGATGATTGCCTGTGATTGCATTAGCATGTTTTAGTAAATTATCGCCTATTAAGTACTAGAATGAATGTGCAATAACAATTTTTAATAATAATTATTACAGTACTTTGGGAATTGCACACTGAATTCTATGCATTATAAAAACAAATAAGTGGCTGGAGTGGTGTAGACTTGTAACAGAGTCATTTAGATTTAGTTGTCAAGGTAACACACAAAAACCTGTTTATAAGTTTGAAATATAAGTGGAAAACCAGAAAGTAAAAGGGACTACTAAGGTTCTAACTTGCTTTTATACAGCACTTAATTTTTCTGAAGCTTGACATAAAGTCACATGAAGACCTATGTATACACCAGACACTATGACCTAGAAGTGGAATAAAGCAGAACAATCTACCTAGTGCATTGTAAAAGTCATAATCTCCCTTTGTAGTAAACAAAATGAAAAATTACCAGATTCTTATTGTGAAATACAAGAGCAAGGTTCTAAGTACTTTGAGCAAGAATGACTGACTTTTGAGATGGTTGACTCTCAAACTAAGCTGTGAGTGTAACTGAGCTGTGATCACATCTAAAAGTGGTTATAAATGTGTATCAATCTAGTGAGTGCTTCTCTTTTTTTAAATTGGATATTTTCATTTTTATGGTAAAGTAAGAGCAGAACTGACGTTTCCTCTAACAGTATTGCCCAGTAAGACTAATGATATTTAAATCCTTTTTTTATGTCACCCTGGTAGGGGAGATCTGACTCAGCCTTAATATTGCATCTTGCAAGTTTGTATTGCAGTTGTATGTACCTTCCTAACCACACTCAAATCCATGCCATATTAGACAATGCATCTGTATTTATGAGTGGAAATGCTGCTTCAAATAGCACACAATGGAAAGGAAAGGACAGGAATGAGAGGTAAGGAATTAGTGTTATGCCAGTTTTACCAAGCTGTCATACAGCATGTCTGCTCTGAAAAACAGTAATAAGGAGGCACTAGACCTAGGTTGTATCATATAGACAGTACTTTAGCCATCTTAACAGCAAGCTCTTTCTGCCTAATACCATTATACCATTTTCAGTCTGGTACTAGCTTGCCTCTGTTAGATCTATCTTTATCACCTCTGCTGTGAAGCATCTGTTATATGTGATGTGATATCATCCTCAGGATTTATATACATCCTTTCTGTAATATCAGAGCAGTTTGCAGTATAGCACTTTAAACAGGGTTATCTGGAACCCAGAGAAATGAGCTGAAGTGCTCTCTTCACACCTAATTATTTTGTGCTTGGGCACTGTGACAAATGCTACAGGGATTGGCAGTGGCAATTATATTCATCTGTACCTTATAAGTGGTTTATTAAACACAATGTGAAATTCTAGAGGGGAAGATAAAACATACAAAGGAGGTGGTCTCTAGGCCAGTGAGTACAGGTTGTTTACCTGGAGCATTCTAACTACAAAACAGTGAAGAAAATCCTGTAGAGATATTTTCCTAGATGTCCCTGGAGAAATTGGTGGTGAAAAAAAAAGACCAGAAATAAAACAAATTGCTGTTTAAGACACCATGGAATAGTATGACAGTTACAATGCAAAGGCACAATGTAGTAGATTTTCATTTGTCTGAGAATCCAGCTTCCCTGAATTATTTAAAAGTAATGTACTAAAAAGTGAAGTAAGAGCGGAGTAAATTATTTTCTGTGTGTTCATGTAATTTAAAAACTCTTAATTTAATTTTGATAGTATGTTAAGTTTAGTTGGTTAGATGGAACTAAACAGGCGCTTAAAATTTCCTGAATTGCTTTAAAATATTTTTTCTTCGATGCCTTTATTTCAGCTGCTAAATTGAACAATTTTACTTTAAAAAAGGCATTGCCTACTTCATCAACAAGTGAAGTTTTTAAAAAGGAAAAATACAAATGCTACATCTTTAGTGTCTATGATACTTCTTGTTCCAAAGACTCTATCCCAAGCACTGAAAGGCAGAAAGGAAAGAGGATCAGAGAAAGGGAGTTGGAGACTCCTGTTCTGAGAGTAAAACCATTCTGATGGATACTTTAGGGGAATGCATGACCAGAGCATTAAACTGAGATAGAATGGGTTTTATTCTTTTAAATCCTCCTGTGGTGTCTTCCAATTCAGTAAAAACACACTATTGATCATTCTTAAGGTTTATTTTATTCTTTAATTTTTATCATCCTGTAGCTCACTTCGAGAAATTTCAGTTCTTTTCTATTAGAATGGTTTTGCATGTGATACCAATTGCCTCTGCCAGCTCTTCATCTGAAACTCCATGATTTTCTAACTGAATATGAGAGCAATGTAACTTCAAATTGACTTCCAGGTCATGGTGTGTCATTTGGTAATGATTTTGGTAAAACGACTAATGTATTAAATACAAAAAATAGCTCATTCAGAGTTTTCCATTTATTTGCTGAAGGGAAGCAAAATAGATGAACACAGCCAGCTACACTTAAATAGTTTGGACTGCTGCTGAAATGAGATAAACACGCTGCAAATAAGTGTGCTCTTTTTTCTCAATTAATAAAACATGAAGCGACTAACCATTTTCCTTATCAGGGAAAAATAATCCAAATTTTCTGTTTCTGACTGCACCTCTCTGAAATCATAGCAGTAGAAGCTACAAAGAGCCTTTTAAATAACATCTTCCTGCTCCACTATTATAGAACTGTAAGGAAATGCTTTTGATATAGAGGATTGATATTGCTTGATTTCGATTTAGCTGTACAGAAGTGATGTGTTTGTCTAATTCTGATTAGAGTTGATTGGGACTTTCACTATGATATTAGTGAAGCAAATTAAAGGTATTTTTAAAAGTCTTACCTTTTAATAACATTGATCCACACTGTCACTGCTAATCCATTTAGCAGACTTATTTCTTCTAGTATTCATCAGGTTGGTCATTTCATATGCACAGAAATTAAACACTTGTTTAATTTCCCAGTGAAGTTTAGTCAAATATGGGGTTAGGTTTGGTTTGGGTTTTTTTTTTGTTTGGTTTTAACTGAGAGCCTTAACAAAAGGTGATGAAAGGAAATATGGCATGGAAAATACAAAGAAAGTCTTACCTCATCATCATCATGGCTAGGCTTCGGGAACCTAGCTGCTGAATAAATGGATGCTGAACAATATTTGCTGATTTATGACATCTAATACTAGTTTAAAAAGTGCTCACTTAAACCACTGAAAATTAATCTGATATTCACACACCTGCAAGGAAGAAAGCTTGAATTTTTAAGCAGGGACTGGACTAAATCCAAGTCTGTTTTCACTGGAAGTCAAAGACCAATAAAGGTCAGAAAAAGATTATGCTTTGTTATTTATCTTTCAGAAAAAAGTACAACAGGATCACAATGGAACTATTATGCCAAGCAGAAAGAAGTAACTTGCATTTGTTAGGCATCTGGTTTCATTTTTTAATTGTACATATTTTCCCCATACACAGCCCTTGCATATGAATACATTGGTTCTTTTAGTTCTTAGGAATTTGTTCATTTTAATTTGTGGTAGCAGCAAAAAGAAAACAGCTTCAGAGATAAAGCCCAATTTATTTATTTTTTTATAATTTCTGATAGAAATTGGTCATGTCCTTTATCCTTATCCATTCCTTTTTTTTTTCTTGAATTACATGTAAATTTAAGATATTTTGAGTCCCTTTGCTTACTTGATGAATTATAGGGAGTGATTCATCTGACTAGTCACCACAAAATCTGCCTTTAGACAGAGTTGCATTGCTCTGTATTGCTGCTGAGTGTATTGAGTGCCTTTTATTTGCACAGATAGATAAATGAGTTTTGAGGAGTGATGTTATTTTTTAGTGAATGATGCCATTCTGTTTGACTTATAATTTAGGAGTACAGTATGAGAGCTGTACAGGAATTAAATTTGCATTTGATTCTTGGATAAAATAATCTTTTTTTCTCTTATTATCTGTTCCTCTGTCTATACAAAGGTGCAAAATGGACCACTTCAGATCAGAGTTAGATTATAAAGAGAAGTTAGAAATTTAAAACTCTCTTAGAAGCAAATGTGAGAAAACAAAATTATGGCGATTTCTCACCTGTTGCCAACATGGTGAACAGAAAGAGCCACCATCTTTCATGTGTTTCAGCAGGGAGTATCAGAAGTACTTGTTTGGAGGGAAATATACAGGGTAGCATTCATGAGGTTGAAGACTAAATGAAGAAGCTGAAGTGTTAGAGGAAATGAAAGCAAGGTTTTTCTTTTTTTTTTTTTTTTTCCCCAAACTAGACAGATCTGTTGCCCTGAGTTAGTGTTTGATTACTGTCCCAAATACCAGGCCTTGGTAACGATCAGTGTGGAAGCAGAGAGGCATGTAGTGATGAGCTGTTTCTATGTTTTATGTTAGCATCAATGAACTCCAGCAGTTCAGGTACATGTGTAACTGTCTTGTAGCAAAACTGAGGTAGTGAGTTCTCCCACAAAGTTGCATCCATGGCCATTCCACAAGTTCCTGCAACAAATTGACTCTTACTGAGCTTCTAGTTAGTGATAGACGCAAGAGTCAAGGCTCAGAGTTATCCTAACCTTAATTTTTCTAAGCAAGGGCAGGTGCCCCATTTGGGGATATAAAAGGCTGCCAAAAGCTGTCTCTACCAGCTGAAGTTTGGGTACACTTGCATTTATAGTGTAACACCATAATGATCTCAACATTGTACTTTTCATTATTTTTCTTATATATTTATTATTTTCTTATATATTTCTGACTGCTATTGTAGTTTTTGAGGAGTCATAATTACTTCCTGTTTTTTGTGCTGAGATTTAATATAAACTACTCTGGCCCCTGTCCCCTATCCCCAAAGGAATAATATGTCTGAGAAGATGTTCCAGGCAAGGTTGTTGAGGTTACTCGGGAACCAATTACATACTAGCCCAAGGGAAACAAATTAAAGAAAAAGGTGGGGGATTCTGTCAAATAGCCCATATGTATTCTCTAAAAATATCTTACTTAGGCTTGTACCCTATTGGTTCATTAAAAAAATAATAACGTGTTAGCTCCTAGCAGCACAACTGTAATGAAATATTCATTAATATTTCCATTGTAAATCACCTCTGGAGAAACTTACATAATTGAAAGGTTTTTAATTTGTTCCTCACCAGTAGAATAGTAATCCAATTGATTTAAATGCATAGCTACTGCAGTGAATAGAGCAGTAAGTCCCTAGCATGTACTGCTCTACAGGCTCTCCATGCAAACATCACATATAGGTGCTCAATCTCTGCAAACTTATCCATTAATTAAACGAATTAAATGTCATAAAGTCATTGAAATTTCAGAAGCATGCAGCATTAGAATTAAAAGTGTTTCTTTTCTGTGATAGGAAGGAGAGGTTTCACATGCTGCTTCACTTTCCTCTCATTTCATTAAACATCTGTCAACTAAGTTATTGTAGAATAGAGACGTGTAATTAAAAGTTACTGCTTTCACTGAATTTTGAAGCCATCATATTACATGTCCAAATTGTTACTTCATCTGAAAAAGCTTGTTTCCTTATAGAAGTCTTTATCTATTAAATGATTTGATGATGCATACTTTAGCAGATAATTACTGTCTTCTTAGAGCCGTCACAGAATTGTGCACCTGCATCTAAAAATTCCATTAAAAATACGTAAATAGAGACCCTCTCCTGAATACATGTTGCATCAAAGGGATGCACGGGTATTTTGATATGATAATTAAATCCCTCTGAATTATAAGACAAGCTGAAAGCTTGACTCCTCTTTACAGTAGTTACCACCATAATTTGTTTTATTAGCTGGGCGTCACAGGAGTTTCACTCATGTCTCTATTCCTGGCTGAACATTTGGTATTTGTGTTGTTGAACAATTAAAGTAAGATAATGTAAGACTCTTTTACTGCTATATGGAGCAGTCTTGTTTTCTTCTCCAAGCAGCATACAGCCTCTGCTTCCTATATGTCCCTGCAATAAGTATTAGCAAATGCTCAGCCACACATAGGTCAGATAAGTTCATGGATACACTAAGAACTAACCTAGTTATATAAAAAAAATATATGTAATATATATATAAGTATTTCAGTCACTGACCTGACTAAAAACTATAGAGAGAACACACCCAATTCACTATGAGTTGAATGGTTGCTGGTGCAAGAAATTATGTAACTAATTCTCTTCCCCCAAAATAAGTGTAAGACAAATCTTGCTATTTGAAAATCATATTATATTGAAGGCTTTCTTTTGAGAATGCTGTAATATTTTTAGTAATGGAGCTTTGACAAAATGCACTCCAGTTTACACCAAAAAAATGCAAGAAAGGTAGTATTTTCTAATCTTAAAGTTTTTAACAAAATCCACTGAAACTTATTGGCCAATGTTTTCAGTTATACCTTAAGGAAATGAAGCTATGCCAAGACATTTTAGCTTTCCAATACTATTGATTTAGTATTAGGTAGTCCTGCGAGAAGCAGGGATTTGAACTCAGTGATCTTTATGGATCCCTTTCAACTTGAGATATTCTATGGTTCTATGTTTCTGTGATTTCAGCCTCAGAGTTGTTTTTTCTAGGAAAATATATCAATATATAAGCATCAAATATATTAATGTTGCTAGAATTTTCATATACATATTTTACAGAGAAATATTATATTCTTTTCAGTAATCCTCAGAAATGCTCACTAAAATGGAAACAGCAAAAATTACCTTGAGACATAAATAACAGCATCATCATTATCATCTCTTTTTGGACCAGTGTCAACAAGGACAGTAATCTAGGATTAGTCATACGTCTTACATTTATATGTTCTTGGTAGAAATACAGGTTTATGCAGCAAGATCAAGACTTAATGATGCACTTTGAAATATTAAATCCTCTAAAGCAAAAAATGGATACATTCCAAATTATCAGTAAAAGGTTATATTTTTTCTAATGGATATCACACTTGATTCTTATTTCATGATATAGTACAATCATAGACTCATTTAGATTAGAAAAGACTTCTATGATCATCGAGTCCAACCCAAGCTTAACCCAGAATTACCAAGTCCACCACCAAACCATGTTTCTAGGCACTCTGTCTACACATCTTTTAAATATCCCTAGGGACAGTGACTCAGTCGCTTCCCTGGACATCCTGTTCTGCTGCTTGACAACCCTTTCTGTGAAGGAATTTTCCCTAATATCAAACCTAAAATATATAGTACATATACTATATATATACTAAAACTGGTATAACCGAGGCTGTTTGTTTTTGTCCCATTGCTTGTTATTTTGGAAAAGAGACTGATCCCCACCTGGCTACAGCCTCCTTTCAGGTAGTTGTAGAGAGTGATGAGGTCCCCCCAGAGCCACCTTTTCTCCAGCCATTGGCCTTCTTGGCCACCTGGGCACTCTGTTGGCTCACATTCAGCCGGCTGTCTACCAGCACCCCCAGGTCCTTTTCCACTGGGCAGTTTTCCAACCACTCTGCCCCAAGCCTGTAGCTCTGCATGGGGTTGCTGTTACTCAAGTTCTGGACCTGACACTTGGTCTTTTTAAACCTTGTTTGGTCCATCAATCCAACCTGTCCAGATCCCTCTGCAGAGCCTTCCTACCTTCCAGCAGATCAACACTCCCACTCAACTTGGTGTCATCTACAGACTGACTGAGGGTGCTTTGATAAAGATATGGAACAGGACTGAGCCTTGGGGATCATGACTTGTGACCAGCTGACAGCACCATTCACCACCACTCTCTGGGCTCAGCCTTCCAGCCAGTTTTTTACGCAGCTAGCAGTGCACCTGTCCAAGCCATGGGCTCTCCGCTTTTCCAGGAGAATGCTGTGAAAGGCAGAGTCAAAGAGTTTATTGAAGTACAGGTAGACAACATCCACAACCTTTCCCTCATCCAGTAGGCCAGTAACCCTGTCATAGAAGATCAGGCTGGTCAAGTAGGACCTGCCTTTCCTAAACCCATGCTGCCTGTGCCTGATAACCTTGTTGTCCTGCACATGCCACATGATGGCACTCATGATGGTTGCTGGTCAAAGCCCCATCCAGCCTGGCCTTGGATACTTCCAAGGATGGGACATCAAGACTTGCCTTTCTACGAAGCAGATAGTGTTTGTAATATGCGATGAAAAGCATATTTAAAAGCAAGATTAACCATGATGAGTAATGTGATCCTGAGTATTTCTGATTCCAAATTAAGTAACCCAGCTTCAACCTTCCTGAAGCCCATGTTTAACAAAAGAGCAGTATGTCAACCTAAAATAACACTTTGGCTGCTTTCAAGGTGTGGCACTAGTACAGCTCCACAAATTTGATGTCACAAAAAGATGAAAAATTGACAGTCCCAGCCAGCTGGGATCATTTGCCTTCCTTCCTATGTTCTTAGTGGAAACTTAATTATAGAGACATGTCTGATTAGGTCTCTCACTTAGTGGAGGACTTTGTGGACTCATTCTACTTCTGGGAAGACTTTTTGGTTGCCCCATAATAAGTTGTTATATAGTTGTTTAGGAGAGCAAAGCACTTGCCTACATTGTCCTTCTTAGGTCAGTGATATTTAATGGGATACAGAGTCAGATTGTCCTCCAGTTCAACACAGCTGTCCCGGGTGCGTAGTGATTATGTGTTATTACAACCTGATTCTTGTTCACTGTTCTGTCAATAACAAGATTTTTGTGTTCAATCCATTTCTTAATGGATGGGTGTTACAAGTACATTGGCATTAACTGGCAACATTGTTGGCGGCTTCTGCAGAAAATCAAAGGTATAAAATGAACCCGAGCATAAAAGCTGTGATTGCAGAAATGATCTCTATTTTAGTGCCTTGGAGGAATGCAGTGGAGAGTTTTTAACATGTGCAGCAGCAGCAGCTGTTTAGTAGAGAGATGGCTTGAAGGTCAACCAGCTCAGCACACTGGGTCAGACCAGAGAACCATCTAGCCAAAAAGCTTGTTGCCAGCAGATGCCCTCAAGAGAATGCAAAATCAGAGGAAATATGTACAATTATTTATAGGGTATATTTCCTGAACCTCCAATGACTTTTGACATATGTGCTTCCTGAAGCAGAGTTTGTTATACAGACTAATCCATTCATTCTTTGTTTTTATCCTACTGTTTTTAATTTCTGATCAATAGCCCAGCTTCCTATGTGAAAGTGGCAAGTGAACCACTGTTTCCTAATCCCTTTCTCTGTTATTTATTTTTTACATACCTTGGTCATATAATTCCCTCAGGAGTTTCTTATCAAGAATCTTTGTTGACTTAATTGTTAGAAATCTATTCCTTTCCCCACAAATGCAAGATCTAAATTTTGAGTGTTAATTGCCTGTTCATGTCCCATAACAGTATGGGGAAAGTGAATATTGTCTTTCTTCATGTGCATTGCTATACATTTATCTATTATATTTTTAGCAGTTCTTTTATCTAAGTCATTCACTATAATGAACTTCTTCCACAGCTGTTTCCTATTTGGTTTTCTTTTCATTATTCTTTGTTACTTGTTATGCATAGGAAACTTGGTCAGTCTGGTGTTCACCATCTTGTCCAGATCAATAATCTCTATACTAAGCAGCATATGTTACTTTGCAGGTCCACTCATAGTGCACTGCTTCTGTGTTTTGCTTGCTATAGTTTAGATAATTATTAATTTGATGATTTCACCTTATTTTACAGCAAATTAGTTAAGAACCTTTGTGAGGGACAAAAGGTTTTTTAAAATCCAAGTACACCTTAGCAAATGCTTCTTTCATATTAATTAACAGTTTTGGACTACTCTAAAAGATATGTGAGGCAAGTCCTCTGTTTGCAAAAGTTGTATTAAATTGCTTCCTCCTCATTTTCTTATTTCTATCCATGTGTTTTGAAGAGGATACATATTAAATTGTTAATAGATTATAGGTTAAACAGAACAAAATGAACTGCTGGTCCTGTGACAGTATTTTGTTTCTGTGCAATAGTCTTATGGACATATTTATGCCCTTTTTGTCCTTAAGAAGATGAACAGGGGTCAGCCCAGCTTTATGCTCTACGATAGACTAGTTAGTGAAATATGACTTAATAAGGAACAACATTTGAAACTTGGATCAGTTTGACCACTTTGTATACTTTCCCTGTACTTGGTTGTTAATGTTCAGACCATACAGTAGGATTTCTGCAGACATAAATGTACAGAACTGTGGTAAAAGAAATAAATTTCTCCTTCTACTGTATTTTTCAAATATCAAAACTTTGAATTTTTTTTTGAGAAGCCTCATTTTCTTTATGAGTTTACAGAAGTTGTAACAGTTTAGCATTTTGGCACAAATATGTCTATGCTGCAGTTTCATAGCTTTGGGGTTAATAGATTTTGATGAAGTGGTGTTGGCCATTTTTTCCCCTTCAATTAATTAACCTAATGAATAACTGTCATGTACGTCTTCTCATTGTTACTTAAATTGAGATATTTTTTCTTTACACTGATATCGTACAAAAGCATTTGATTGAAGAGACCAAATGAAAGCATTAAATTGCCTAAGTGACCCACTCATTAGTTTTTGGCTACCAAATGCTCTGAAATCACATACAATATCATAGAATATTGTTCAACAGCCTGCTAAAAGAAGTACAGCTAATAGTTCACAAGAAAAAGACAGATTTGTATGTTTAAATTGTCTAGATGTTTTCTGTCTCTTGAGAGTTTAGAGGATGGGAACAATAGATGAAGGTGTTGCAGGAATTTTCATGTTCCTTTATTTTCTGAATCTTAGGTTTAAATTTAGTGATCATTATCAAGCATTTATGATTGATTGCTACCTTCTGCTTTATTCCTAGACATTTCAGTTTCCAGACAGGCAATGGTAGATTATGTTGATCCTTTTCAACTTCAGATTGCCTGTGGTTCTGTCAATTATTTGAGTTTGTGCAGAATTCTTTAATATGTGTCAGATTATTCACTGTGATATTAATAAATTTATGCTGGGCTTTGAAGACACCTTAGCCTTTTGTGGCTAATTCTATAAAACAGAATTAGTTTTTGGACTTGATTATGAAATATTCATACTGCAAAAACACCAGGAGATCTCAATCAAATGAAAGCTGGGTTGTTCCATGGATTGCAAATTCTCTAAATGAAATTCCTTTCCTCAAAGGTATTGCTGTCTAAAAGATTCTTTATTGTTACCAACTCCAGCAAATTCATTACAAATTTTTCATTTACTAGAAAAGTTTGCCTCATTCACTAAGTCTCAGTCATCCTGTTAGAATGTGAAACTCACTATTTTGATTTACTTAAAGGAGTAAATAGAAAGATCAGTCCTTGCTGACTGTAAGCTTTAGGGAGAAAAAATAATCCTTAAATCCTTACGGGTAAGAAAAAGAAATAGACAATTCCCAGAATACTCTTTATTTTGAGTAAGTTTTATGGCTTTTGAACACCTGGGCATAACAGAGCTGAAGTTGGGTCATTCTGTAGTTTCCTTGCTCTTGTAAGTACTACTCAGTGCATATATACAGCTCATATAAAAATAACCACCTTTCAACTGGAAAGTTTGCTGTAAAATATGGGAAAAAAAATTTTGATTCAGAGTCCGCACAAATGCCTAACTTCAAGGTAAATATCTATGTCTTTGAATTCTTCTCAGCTGCCTCTCTGTTAATATGATTGTTATCTTTATAAAAGGGTGACATGCTCAGTTGTCTTAGTAGTGCAGGGCTATAAATGCCAATAAAAAGTTTTCAAGTTATGATTATTAAGTATTCTGTAAGAAACTCCTAGCTCATTTTATTGTGTATTTATTAAGCATTTTTTAAGCTCATAATCATGCTCATAAATTTCAGTTGGTACACTGAGCAGTGGTTTCCAGCATTTTCTAATCCGTTTCTAATTTAATTGATTTTTACCCATAAACAATATTTTGAAATAATTTGCCAAGAAGCCCAGTTACCATCTTTTTTTGGGCATACTTCTGTACTTTCAGTTACTGATATAATGGTGTAAACCTCTGGAAATTATTACACAGGAAAAAACCCTACATATTCTGCAAGTGTATATCAATTAAGAAGTATATGTCTCTTCAGTGTCCTGAAGTGCTAGTGGTTCTGTGCCAACTTTTAAAATTTCATTAATATTTTTTTGTCGTATTTCATTCCTGGTGCCTTCATGCACTATTTACCTGCAGTACACAAGATGCTACATGTAAGAGTAGGCTGAATAGTCTGTATATAAGCTCTAGGTTGGGTTTGAACAGACCCCTTTATCAATAACTATATATATCCAGGTTAATTCTTCTAACCTAATTTGCATTCGAACACATTTGATATAAATTTATTTTCTTTTGTAACATTAAATGAGTAGATTGTAAAATATTTATATTGTCACTGTTCTGAGATCTGGACATCCTTTAGTGCCTAGATAGTTTCATCAGTTTTGCCTTTCTAGTAGAAGCATTTGAAGGAGAACTTCAAAGATAAAATTTCAAAATTCATCAGTCTGTATATATATATAGATAGATAGATAGTTATAGATCACTATGGAATCAGAATTTTAAATCTACTGTTAAATAATACAATGGATGAAAGCCACAATGCACAAATAAATCCTCTAATGTAGTATTTAATTAGGATATTATTTGTCTGCTTTTCTCTGATGATTTTTTTGAGGCATGTAGAAGATATGTACAGACCAAATTAATTTAAACTAAGGATGTATTTTATGTCACATTTAGAGAAAATTCAGGGTATTTATGACTAAAAGCTGTTTCCTTCTTAGTAGCAGTTATTAAAATTAACATCACAAGCAAAATATCAAGATGGGTCGCATTCCTTTCTACATGAATGATTCTTTTTATTTCTCTACCAAATTCTGAGTTTCTTGTGTACTTTCATTGCTATGATTATTCACTTCTGAGACAAACAGAGCCAAAGATGCATATTCATGACTTTTTCACTGTATTGTCATATAAACTGCTCTTACTCTTTCTCATTTATTCTACACAGGCCCCATCATCACCTTCTTCACCCATAGCTAATGAACCAAAATATGAGAAGCGCTGGCTAGACACCTTATCAGTTCCTTTGTCGATGGCTCGAATCTCGAGGTACAAAACTGGAACAGATAAATTAAGGTTTGTAATCTAAAAGGGGAAGCACTGGGTTAGTTAGCTGTACAAGTGTTTTGAGGTGGACTGTTGGCTTTATAAGAATTATTTGAGTGGAGATATGACAGTCATTAAAAAGTTCATCTGTGCAGTTCATCCTCTCTTAAGATTAATGACATGCATGGTGACTACAAAGATAAAGTAAAGCTCCTACAAATACATTTCTGTAATCTGTTGTATCTTGGGAATTCAGTGAGCATCTGCAACTAGTACAAAGGTTAATCTTAGCGTTAGTTGAATTAACTTTGAAGGTACTACATTTGGTTCTGTATCTCTTATAGAATACATCTATATTCGCAAATTCTAATATTGTCATCTAACTCTCCTTTTTCATTATGAATGGTAACACCATGCACAATCATCATGACTGTGCTATCACTGTCATGCAGAAACTCATATTGACAAGAGATTCTGGCAAAGTACATGGTAAAATATATTGTATTTTTGATCATAGAATTTTTTTGCAACTCAGAGACATAACTGATGGTTCTCAAAGTAGCTGTGGAATAGGAAGTCAGAGGTGATTTTACTGGACTTCAGGAAAGATGAAAGCAAAATTGAAGTTTAATAAAGCATCAATAATTAATATGCTTGAGAAAAGTTTAACACATCACAGCATACATAAGCTTTTCCTAGACATCATTCCATGTGGTAGGAGTGCCTCAAATCTGCTAGTTGTTGTGGGCCAAATAGTCCATATGTATCAGAACAGGAGTTCATTCGCTGTTGTTATTTTCCATGTTCTTTATGTGTTGCCCTATTTTTATTTGCTTCTAATACGTATTAAGGAGATAATCTCTATTGAAGCATCAACAGTACAGGTCATCTGCTACCAGGAGGTATTAGAAATTCATGTTAAAACCTTTCTTGGTCTGTACCAAATTTGTTACCCATTTCCTAAAAATGACCTGAAAATCATTATTTTCTAGTAGGACAGATTTTCTGCTTTAAGTTAGTGCAATTAATCTCCTAAACCACTTGGCAGCTCCTCTCCCAGATTTTGTGTTAAAGGTGAATAATAATAAATTATCCAGAAAAGTTTTAAGTTCTTCCATAGACTTTGTTTGAATTCTTAATTCTGTTTTATTTAGTCTCTCATCACTTCCTCCATCACTTTCTTCCTCCCTACTTCAACTGACCAGTTCATGTTGTCCAACCTTTCCCAATCCATCCCAACCATTCAAGGATTAGAAGTTCTCCTGTGAATTAAGTGAACAAATCTCAGTGTGCAGATTTAGATATCAACACGTCGTCAACTTAATATCAATATTCTAAAATGTAGAGGATAAGTGAAAGAAGATAGAACGTTTAAACCTCTAACTTCAGTTACCACCCTGATAGTCTGAAGCAGTTTTGCTCCTGTGCTGTCCACTTCACCCATTAGATGGAGAAATCCCAAGGGATTCTAGTTCACAAAACAGTAGCATGTGCATTTTGAGAATTCTTGGAAGTAAAACACCTTCAGATGTTGTACTGGGTCTAGATGAGATGGAGCTAATTTTCTTCATAGTAATCTATATGGTGCTGTGTTTTTGTTTGTGACTCAAGCAATTTTAATAGCATACCAAAATTTTGGTAGTTGCCAACCAGTGCTTGCGCACCATCAAGGCCTTCTCTTTTTCTTGCTCTGCTCCCACTCAGTGAATAGGCCAAGGGGTAGGCAAGAAGTTGAGAGGAGGCACAACCAGGGCCAGTGACCCAAATTGACCAAATTGACCATTCCATGCCACGCGACATCATTGCTCAGCAATAAAAACAAAGCAGAGGGGGCTTGAGGGGAGCTAGCCTTTGCTTGGAGACTGACAGGACATCATTCTGCTTGTGAAATGTGGTGAGTGGTTGCCTTTGCATCCCTTGTTTTGTCGTGGTTTGGTTTGTTGGGGGCTTTTCCTCTTCTCTTTGCTTATTAAACTGCCTTTTTTTCAGCTCATGAGTTTTTTTATTCTTCATATTCTCTGTGCTGTGCCTCTGGAGAAGGGTGGTGGAGTGAGTAGCAGTGTGGATGGTTGGCTGCTGGACCAGGATCAAGCACTCACAGATATATTTTTCTTGTAAGAATTGAGGAGCTTAGTACTTTCAATTTCAATCTTACAGAGACTAATTCTCTTGTGATGCATCTCATTCCCATATATATTTAGTATACATACCACTCCTTAATTACTGGTGGGTTTTTTCCATTTTTGTTGTATACACTCTGAAGGAAGATGAAGTAATTCCACACAGCTTATCACCATCCCATGATACTTCTAGTAAGTGCTCCTTGCTTATTTTGATAAATGAACAGAAACATCTATATGGGCATTAAAGCAATACTGCCTTGAGATTAACTGTGGATGAGGTGTTTTCCATGTTCTTACTAAAAGTGTTTATTTTTGCCAAACTGCTTTTATCATAAAACCTGTGATCAGTCTAAATAACAATCCTGCTTTCAGCCATATCTACACATCTCTGTTCCCTTTCACATTTCAGCCATCAGTCTAAAGTCTGGAGTGAGTCCATTACAATTCACTTCCCTGAACATATCACAGATCCTTCTGACCAATTTGCTAATTTTTCCATACTCTGAATATTTACTCTAAGCCTATTTGCATACAGTCTTTGACAGCATGCCTGTTTTTTCTGTATTATATGAGTTCATGTCATGTCATGCTTGTAACTTTTTGTCTCTCTCGTGTTCTTTGTCATAACTTTGTATTGTTGCAATGCTTCATTATATTTTATCCACTAAGTTACCTCAACTGGTCTTTCAGAGGTGCCCTGGCACCAGAACAGCCAGGTTACTTTTGAAGTCAGTGTTGGAGTTGTTGAAGTGTTGGAACTATCATCTGTAGTGTCACATACACAGCTGTGTGCCTTCTGCTCAGCTAGATGGACTGTATAAAAGGTCTTTTTCCCCTACTTCCTACCAGAATTAAATTCAGAGAGGGCTGTATAATTCTTTCCATCAAAAATTACCTACAACCCCTTGGCTTTTGGCATTGCTTTTTGACTATGCAAAATATTATGGCTTATGAAAGGTTACTGAAGCCTGTAGGATCATTTTGCTGTCTGTCCACTCACAGGTAATGAACACTCTGCGTTCTTCAATTCCTCTTTTCCCTGATAGGAAAACATCTTTTACATCTGGGCAATTATTGCAATTGACTACAGCAGAACTTTCCATACTTTTGTTACTATACTCAATCTCAAACTGATTTTTAAAAATATATAGTATTGTATTGTATATGCTATGTATAGTGTCTGTAAATGTCAATCCAGGTACTCTTGCTGTTCTGATGTGGTAAACTGCCATCAGCCAGTCTGGATGGCTCCTCTGACCTCATTCACTTCTCCAAACAATCTTTGAGATTGTTTCATATTTTCAGCATTTTTTTTTATTAAATAACTCACAGATAACCTTAGGAACAAGAAAAAAGATTGTTTGTCATACAGTTGAGCAGAGTCTGATATTTTTCCTGAATGCCATCTTTTTGTTAACCTTTATTTAAAAAAAAAAAAAAACAAACAACAAAGTATGACAATGTACGGCATGTCAGCATCTTGCTCAGTATTCATTTTTCAACTGGAAATATGTTATATAGCTAGAGTTGTCTGTTAGACTGTAGTTTACTTTTAGTTTGCCTTAGATCAAATCTAGTCTAATCTAATCAGATTCAGCTGTATTGTTTCCTTTGGGGTTAAACTATGCAGTTTAAATTCTTCTGTATTCCATATGAGTTTTCTGGTAACATTGGTAAAAAAAGGGCATATTTTCAGACTACTCTTGTGTCATGAGAAGGCCAGGATCATGTGTATCTATTTGATTGTTATTCTTTTTTTTCATTTGAAGAGAAAGGAGTTGCCTTTGGCCTTTCATTACACTTGACTTTTAATTGTTTTTTCCAAGGAAGACTGGTGACTTAATGACACAGGAAGGAACATGTTTTTTTATATATTTTAGGTTCTGACAGCACCATACATATTAAGAGAAACAAGAGACAATGGGATATATTTTTTCCTTCCTTATAAAGGAATGACTGAAAATACTGCAGTGTGACTTCCAAGTATGTTTGTCCATACCACAAAACAAAAGCAAAAAAATTGCCAAGAATATTTTAAAGGAAAGTTAAGAAATGTAGTAGATGCCATTCCTCTTCTCAATGGAAGACTAAACATTGTATTAAGAAGTGAAATCACTCTGAATTAGTGCATGTCATATTGTTGATATGATTGGAGTCTATCTGAATATTTTTATGCAGCAGGCTGATTAATCTTTTTGTTTACTTAGCAATTCAATAATTTTTTTTATTCAATTGCCTTTATAATATAGCATTACTACTTCTATTATTCTACACTTCTCACCAATCCACCAATGTAGTTTTTCTCTGTAAGAAGTAAGGTAATATATACAATGAGAATGCTGTTGCTCTGAATATGCTTAATTGGTGGTTGGTAATGGAAACATTTTTCAAATATTGAGGATAGAGTTGGTCAATAAGTCTGATGTAAGTTTAACAGAGAAATAATGAGATCAGTAGGTCTTTCTCAGCCAGAAGAATTTGTAGTTCATAGTAAGTTTTTTAGGGGGGTTTATTTAAGATATAGAAGATAAGTAGTCTTATAGAAAGTGGAGAATGTAGTTCACTCATTGTAGTCTTTCAGTTTTCTTATGAAATGTCTAAATTGTTATTTGGGAAAATGTAGATAAGTATTTTTAGTCCTTATAGCAGATACTGGTAGTACTGTATAATATTTTTTATACACTGTATTGACTGGAGCTTTGAGTGAAGGTACAGTAGCTATAACCCCTTGAACATTATGAGTTTAGACACTGAAGAAAAAATGCTTACTTAGAATATGGAAAATTGAGGAAGTGAGTGGAAGTAATTCAGGTCCCGTATCAATGAGCTCATGTAACTATGATCCCCATACAAAACGACCTAATTAGATTTAGGTGTTGCTTTCTATTCCTTGTTATTCTGGCCATTGAAATTACTACAGAGTATTGTGTAGTTGATTTTTTTTAATGGACTCACTGTTTTTTTAACAGAATCTTTCTTAAGAATTGTATTTTCCATTTAACATTTCAGTAAGTTAACAAAATGCCTTAATTAGTTAAATAAATTGAAAATTAGGAAGTGAAATAAACCATTTTGAGAAAGATCTAGGTGTTAAACATAATCTGTTTGAATTACAAAACCTTAATGAGTACTTGCTTACCGTTTTTTGACACATCAGTTAAAAGTATAATGTCTATGTTACTTCAGTTATCTTATTTGATTGCTCTAAGTGTAGTAAAAATAAACCAAAGTTACAATGCTGGAAGCAAAATGCTCCCCCAAAATACCACAAACATAAAATGCAATCCAAGTTTATGTTTAATGCTTTGTTATCTTTTTAGCTACGTAGTTTCTGTTAATAGTCCAGATATATGAGCACGTTTGAACATTTTTTAAGGTACAAGACTATATGACATTTACAATATAAAATAATATTATTTTTAACGTGACATTTCAGAGAGATTAAGTAATTCAGATAATTCTTTATGAAGAATTTCCAACCAAATCCACCCATAATCCATAAAACTTCAGTTTAAATATAAATAATTCTAGCAAGACGGTCAGATAGTCCTATAAACAAACCACAAGAAAATGTTGAAACAAAAGCAATAAAAACTCAACTCAGAAATCAAAGAAATCATACAAACAGGAAGGAATACTGATTTAGGACCTGGGAAGATCAAATCTGTCTGTCTGTATCAGCATGGTAGTAATCTTCAGGTAAAACAACTGCTGTCAGACATGCATCTAGGTTTTTATAAGGGCAACACAATAAAATAGTTATGTAAGTCTAATGGAGGGATGGTTTCACATGCCACAGACACTAAGAAATCTAAAAATATGTTTTGTTGAAATTCTTAGCCTCCAGTAAAGTAAAAATTCAGCTTTTCTCATTTCAACTGTATGGCAAAATATACTTTATTAATATTAATTAACAATATTTGTTTAAAAGTGTCAATGTCAAAAAAATAACTTGAAGTCTTCCAATGCTCATCTCTTACTCTCTCTGCCATTCTCACAAAGAGAGTGTTTATTTTATTAAAAGAAATTATTGCCATAAACAAACCCCAGAGGAGACCAGGAATGCAGGTCCATTCATCATTTCATCATGAAAATGAGATAGAAAGAGATTGAGTATGGAAAACAGTGCCTCATGCTCCTTGGCAGAAATGCTTAAAGGAAACAAAGTTAAAGATTGGGAGACAAATTTGAAATCAAGAAATGTGAGGGTAATTTGACACAAATTTCTAGAATTTAGGAAATGAAAATATTCATTTCTGGTTCTAGTTGCAATAGTCAGTACCACAACTGCTGTAGTAGAAGAGATGGCAAATTCCTCTGACTGTGTTTTAAAATGATCTTGTAACCTCAGAAAAAAAACCAAACACACACACACAAATAAACAAAATAAACAAACAAACAAACAAAACAACCCTCCCCAAAAACCCTAAACCAAAACTACAGCAACTTTATAGCATCTTGAGACCTCTCAAACTTACTATTTGGTATTAAATGGAAAGCTCCTCATCACCTAATAGGAATAGGTGCTTTGCCCTGCCTCTATTTTTTTTCTTTTCTATGTTTCGAGGAAATGGTAGAGAGAGAGGCATGGCATTTAAGCCTCTCAGATTTATTTTCTCCTGAATTCTAGTGCTGTCTCAGTGCTTGAATTGATTGTTTCACTTAAAACAAAAGCCTCAGCATTCATTTTGGTAAACTTTTATTTTTATTTTTAATATTTGTTTTTACTTGTAGGGTTCTATACACTATGCTTTTCAGAACACAGTATGATACCTGGAACAATATCAATGTATTATGGTATCATCAGAGGGAAATTATTGAAACTGAAGGCAAGAAATAATCATAATAAAGTTGATTAAAATTGAGAGTAAAATCAGTGTATTACTAGCACAGACTTCATGGCTGATATCTTCTTCTTTGACAAGCCTTGGCTCTTTTGTTTCCTGTGTCATTTAATGCACTAAACTGCTCTCAGGTAAAACTACCTTCCTGCCCAAGTCAGCACAGTGGGGAGAGCAGTGCCCCAAAGGTCTCAGTCACATGTATCAGGCAGCGTGACCACCATTGGCACATCAGATACTTTGAACCAAACTGAGATCCTGGGGAAGGATGTCCTGGTGTCAGTCTTATGGAGCAAGGGAAGAGCTCTACAGGAAGGGCTGTCTTGGTGGACACCCCTTTGAGCAAGAGTCAGCTGAGCACACTTTCAGTGATGAAGCCCTATACAAGGATTGCCCTTTCACTGGGTAAGGATTCTACCATCATAGCTTTGATATTTGAATTGGATATCTAAACTGGGTATTGTGAGTTGCTTCTCTTCACAGCACCAAATTAAGTCTGTTTCCAGCTTCCACTGTGTATCAATGAATAAGGAATTTTCACTGTCTCAATGGGATGTTGACAAGATCATTCCATAAGTCATTTCATTACAGCACTGTTGGGATCTTTGTCAGAGCCTTAGGTAAAAAGAACAATGTGCTTGAGAGGTGATTGATTCAATTTACTTGAAGACAATAAAAGGATTTGGTTTGACCTTTTCTTTCTTTCTGAAGAGTTGAAACATTTTCTCAAATGAAAGTGACACAGAATTATACCATTGCCACCAGGTGTTAGTAGTTACCATAATAATTCAATCATGAAAGTAAAACAGGGAATCGGCTTATATATATTTAAGTCTTCAGACCAAGCATGTAATTTTTGCAAAAAGCAAGTATAACACTTTATAACTCTTGTAACAGTAAAGCCTGTCATATATATCTATTCAGATACTTTGTCTTATTAATATTGTATGTGATGTTACCCTTTTCGGCAAGGAATAGAATTCAGTATTCCCATTCACCATCAAAATCCCTAAAAATGACAAAGGTTAGTTAAATAACTTTTTCACTAAGTCACGAATGAATTACTGCCTATGAAACTGTGTGTCATTTTGAATGCTTATGTTGGCATATATGATAGATTAAGCAGTAGAGGACTCCACCTTGGATCAGAGAACCCTAGGAAAACTCAGCAACTTCATAGAGCAGTATTTTGGATTCAGTAGTTGGCTTTCTTCTAAGTTAGTACCAAAAATGAAGCAATACAGCTATAGGTATAGATAAATAGTCTGTAAATGTAGAAGATAGTAGTGATATTCTCCATATTATATACACAACAAACATATACACAATCGTTCAGGTAATTATAATTGTCTTTCACCGTAGTATATGACAGAAATATAATTCTCCTGACAGTCATAGGCATTTAAATAATCTGTGAATCTTTCTGAAGTTTAGTTACTGCAACTGTTGCATGTCACTTCTTTTTACATTTACATCAGTGTACTTCCATGCAACTACTTGATGAGCCTTTGTTGTTCCTATTGAAAAATCTTATAGTAAAAAAAAGCATATCCCACCATCATCCAAAGGCAGGGGTTTTCAGACATACATACACAATGTGTAACTGTCTCAGTCTAAAGAGACTGGAATGTTTGCTAAAGAGGATGAGTTATGAGATAGACCAAACTTCTCTCTCTCAGCAATTGTAAATTCAAAATTAAGGGGTTTTAATCGAGGAAGAGTGGAAAAAAAACAGAAGAAATAACAACCCTTTATTAAAAGATAAATGTATGTTGACAAGAACAGTAACAGAACACAAAAAAAACTAGACAGTAGTCCTGTACCCAAAAATCCCCTTCAAACAAAAGACAAAAGGTCAGAATACTTCTCTGTCCTTTAGCACAGTTCTAATCACGGTTGGCAGGGGCACTGTTGGATCACTGGAAGTGCAGAGCCTGCAGTACTCTGTCGTGGTTTGCAGGGGGTGCTGTTGGGCTCTGGCGGTCACCGCACGGGGTGGGTGGTCTGGGGGATGGTCTCAGATCATGGGAGAAGCCGAAAAGAAACAACGGGGGGCCCTTCCCCCAGTGGAAGAAGGGCAGAAGGAAAATCAGTCCACCCCCACAGGACTCACTGTGGTTCTCAGTTGATGGCGCCCCAAAAAGCTCCTCCTTTTCTCCCAGCGAGCACAGAGACTTTCCAATGAAAACGCAGCAGGTCCGGGCTGGAGACAAAAGACAACTCGCAGGCAAGTTGAGGCCAGCAGTCAGGGCTGAGCAGGACAAGAAGCCAGAAAGACAGGCTTCCAGGCCTTCTCTCCAAATGCATGCTCGCAGACCCCCATCTCTGTCCGAAAGAGAGAACTCCACCGTCTGAACCTCTCCCCTTCTGAGAAGAGCCCCCCCACCCCCTCCCAAAACTCCTCCCCTCTCCCCCCAGCATCTGATGGGCCATCTGTTAGGAATGTGGTCTGGCCAGCTAGTTCTTTTGTAAGGCTAATTGACTCCCTTCCTCCTTTCCATTCAAACTCCGTCTTTCCTGCAGTAGGGGGCAGGGGGAATAAAAATTCCCCCTCTCAGATTTCTAACCTATAACAGTAACTTACTGCAGATAGTGAGGAAATCATTGGCATTTGCAGAATAAAGATGCTATAAACATGTAAAAGTTGCATTAAAAGTTAATAAAATGCAATTGCCCATTCCCATGTGTCAATGCTGTTTTGAGAAATTTGTTTACAGAAAAATGTTTAAAGAAACTCCTGAGTACATTTTTCAAATTCCTATGTCATAAAAGAGCTTAAAGTAAACATTACTTTTAATGACATGTAGAAAAATATTGGAAACCAAGAAATGAAAGTTAGGAAGACAGTTCTTTGCATCTTCATACATTCCTAGTAAATGAAGCTAAAACACAATGAAGAAAATTGGCAATTCGGTTTAAAAAAAAAATATGTTTGTTCAAAAAGATCTAATGCGTACTTCCTTAATAGACTACCTTAAGTTCGGCAGTTACGAACGTATTATGTATACTCAGGGGAAGTAAATGATCAGCAGCACATGTGTGCTGGTACAGAGAAAGTACTTATTGTATCTGTTGCTCCTGGTACTGCCCATTATTATCCTTCTTTTTGTTGCCTTTCTTCTGATTTGTAAAGTAAACACTCAAAACTTGTCAAAAAGCATAAAAATCACTTGAACATTGATAAATATTGGGCAGTTTCAGAAAATTGATGTATCTTCCTTTATGGATATATTTCTTCTTACTGCAGATCTAATGCATTTGAAGTGCTGGCACTCGATGGAGTTGGTACTGGGATACTTCAGTTTTATACAGCCCAGGAGAGTGCTGACTGGCTGAGAGCAATGTCAACTAACATCAGTGATTTGACACTTCAAAATGTATGTTACTTTCTGCATATTTTCTTGTCTATGCTATTGTAAAATTATTTCTAGTTTTCAAAGGGTAGAAAACAATTCACATTTAAGAGATAATATATAAAATGATTGTGTATGAGGAGTAAAAGAGAAAGGAAGAAGCAGGGAGAGGTGGTCTGATCAAAACTATCATGAAGTTTCCAGGACTTGCAGTGTTATCATAGAACAGAGAGTAGTAGAAAAACATTGCATTTATTATTTTTAAGACTTATTTAGGCAAAATATTTATCCGTAGTGGTAATTTCACAGAGCTTTAGACATGACCAAATATATAATTTTTACATTTTTTAATTAAACTATGCTTGAAATTAACATTTGTTGATTTTGAAGTAGGCGTGAGAAAATTCCATGGCTAGTGAAGGGCAATTTACAGATGCTTATTGGGAGAAGTTATTTTTACCTCTCTAAGTTGTCTAAGAGTTGATTTATTTAAGATCATATTATTCTATATTTCTCCTTTCTCTCTAGAAGTATAAAGGTGCTTATGCTATTTTAAGTTATTCCTGTAAATTAATAAGTAACATTTGTTGTATTTGTTGAAGTATTATCTAATCCTTGGAGAAACAGAAAATTGCTATTTGGACGGCACATTATTATTCTAACAAAGAACAGCTAAAAACTATTGAAGATTTTGGAATGAACCATAAAGTTAAATAGGGAACTGGATAATGTACAATATTGAAAATATATTTATCTTTAAGAAATGGTAAAAATCAGTGATGAAAATATAAAAGCACTGTTATCACTGAAAGAATTGCCTGTACAGGTTTTTAATATTTTTTCTAAAATATGTTGAATCCGTAACATCTTTTATAAATTATGATTTAGTAACGTGACTTTAATTTTATGCTTTGTACTCTAGATGAACTGTTGCTTAGTTCTTCAGATTATATTGCATAGAATTTGTATTGGATTTCAACATAAATCTTTGGTTAAAAGAGATTTAAAATTTAATTTATTTTTCCAGTCATCAAAAGTTACATGGAATTCCATTTGATCGCTATAGTTCATGTATTCTGTTAAATCTTCAAATATTCAATTGCTTAAGCAATCTCTTTGACGAAATCATTTTTGCTTATGATGCATTCTTTATGAATATTCTCTATTTAGTGATTTACATCATGTACACAGTTTTATTATTTGACAATTCTAAGAAAGTGCATAGTAATATTTTTAGAACAATTCCAGTTCATAGTTACTTAGACAATTTGTTTTTCTTTCTAATGAAATCAACTGAATAAAAAACACTCCAAGGATATAAGTGAATAAGACAATAAAAAGTGACTATAAGTGCAAGCAGCAACTTTTATTATCATAGCATGCTAGCCTGTTTTTTTCAAAGGCACTATGTGCAGTAATACATGTCCTGACATAGTATCTTCACTGTGTTGGGACCTGTCTGAGTAGTTTCATTGGTCTTCTCCCTTATCTATTACAACACTGAATTCTGTAAACAAAGTAGTCCATCTGGTGTTAATATAAGTGGCTGTTCCCAGGAAAGGTCTGAGAAATAACAGTCATGAATGTCATGAACAGATGAATTCCCATGTTTTGTGGGTTTGGTTACTCTATGTTATAGAGTAAACTCTATGTAGCTCATATGAGAAGCACATAAACTTTTTGCTTGGACTTCATGGACTTCATTAGGTGTGCAGCCTGTGGTACAACTGGAAAGGTCCAACCAGAGCATTTTGATTACTGATCATCAGAACAGGAGATGTAATAGTCAGTGAGAATCCCTTTTATGGCAAACCAGTTTTAAGATGAGGATTGTGGGGTTAAAGTGCGACAGAAGTTTACAGCAGAAGGAGGCTGGAGAGCACTTGCTGCCTCTGGACAGCCAAATAGACCACCGTCCACAGTGCTTAGGGTAAAGCCTTTGTTTTGGGCTTCTTGCAAGTCCATTTTGAATGCGTTTTATTACCTTAGTGCTATCATTTCACAGAATCCTTCTTTTCTTGTCATACCTCAGAAACTGACATTAGGGAATGGATCTATAATTCCTTCAGACCTCTTTACTGTTTCTGCACTTTTCCGCTTCTGTAGAGTGTCTCTCCCATTCTCCAGGAGATAATCACTACTTATTCAGAAATCCAGAATCTTCCTTATCTAGTTATGGGTTATGCTGACTCTAAGTTCAGTTGCTTCTCCAAATATTTAAACTAGTCATTTCCTGTTCTGTACTATGCCATAATCTCTGTATGGAAATTAATTACTGGATACATAGTCACAATGGATCTTCTTGCTGATACGTTTGGCATGATATCAGCATTCTTACCTGACCTAAAATATTACTAAGTTTTTAAGCAATATTTTCCATTATTCACATTTTACTTCCACATATTTTTAGATTTTGTTTTGCTGTTTTGCTGATAATTGGTTCATGACTTTAGCAACTTTTCCTGCACCGTTCTTACTTAATCCATGTGTATTCATGCTACTCTTGTATACATCCTTTGTCCTACATATTTGCATAAAATTTTGAATAATTTCTCTTAGAATTTTAGTTCTTAAAGAGCTTCTAATACAGACTGTTTTCTTAGAGTGCACACAAGCTTTCCTGTATCACTTTATCCTAATATACTTCATTTTTTTTATTTTACCCTAATACAGTTTCATTCAGCAACTGGCAGCTCTTTGTCAGATCTTCTGCTGATGCCAGAAGACAGTCCTAATGTAGGTAGTACAAAAATAGCTCTGCCACAATGTGACACTTCTGCTATTGTCAGACTACTCTTTTGAAGTACTGAAACATCTAACTTCTATACAAAGACAAGCTCTCTGGGGATCAAGTGTAAAGAAGGAATCATCTTTCAACAGTGAAGATGTGAGGAGTTGTCACTGCATAAGGCTGCTGCCCCTGTATGTTAGCATATTTAGAAAGTGCTACTTGGTAGATGAGAACTAATGATTCTGGTACCAGCCTGGAGAAAGTTAGTTCTTAGATGACAGAGGAGCACAGGGAATACTGCAACATGGAGAAAAATGTAAGGGTATCTTTTTAGCCCTCCTTACTGATACATGCTTTGTATGCTTAGCTCAGAAAATCTTCTAGTAACAATTGGCTTTGCAAGCAGCATGCATTACTTTTTTTTCTGAGGACCCTTGCTCCAAATTATTCATCATTCTGTTCATATTCTGTTTTTTTCACATACTTTTCTACCAGAATCAAACTACCCTATCATCTTCCTTTGTGATTCAGTCCCCGATTTCAATGTTTGCAAAGCTCTTCACATTTACCTTTGGCAGAAATAAATAGAGGTGAATCAGCACCTCCGATTTATTTCTTCATACACTTCTTTTCTCGCAGAAGGAGGTGCAGTTGAAGAAACTGAGGAAAGAGAGGTAACAGAAACTGTCAGTGAATATTCCATGATGTAACAAGAAGCACAGGAAGCAAGTTAATCTGCATGTGCTTCTCACTGCTGCTGTTCTTAATTTCTTTTGCTGGAGGGTTCTTTGTAGGCTGAAGTGACAACTTGTGATGGAAATAATTTTTTAGAAGAGAGTTTTTTGGGATAATTTATATTTCTCTCCCTATTTTGCACCATTCAAATTGCCAGCTATTAGATAGCTTTTTTTTCTTTGAAATATGGCTCCAAACATTAATGAAGTCATAATGGGTTGAAGCATCTAAAGGTAATGCTGCCAGTTCATCTACATTACAGAGACTTGTTTCTTATATTTATAATTTTCTCAAGGTTTTGTATTTTTTCCCACTATATTCTACTGGTCTTATTTCTTAAAAAAAATTCATAAATAAATGAGTAGCTCATAAGCAGATAAGAGAAAAAGTTATGATGCACTTGTTCCACTTTAAGCATTATTTATGGTTTTTATAAATCATTCACACAGTTTCATAGGAGATTGGTAGAAACTTAAAATTTGGAATCAAAGTAGGTTTGTTAATCCAGATCATATTTATGCCTTTTACAACTTTTTTAATTGTATGTTATACTGTACAAACTTTTTCTTTTATTCCTTCATGTAAACACGTATCTAAGTGATACTCTGCGTTGCAGTTGAGTTAATAATAGTTAAATACTATTATAGCTAGGAAAAAAAAAATAGGTGCCTGTCAGAATCCTTCACTCTCACTGCTGTCAGGAAAGAGAATATAGGTTTATTATATGTGAGATAAATCCCAACCCGAGACGTATTTAGATTTAGGTAAACAATTCTGAACTATTTCCTTCCCAGTCTGTTCCTGTCCTGTATGTATCCATTCAGAACAGAATATAGAAATTATAATTTGTTTAATAGTTCCTTTTCAAAGTTGCCTGCAGTCTTTGCAGATCCAGGTTTTTTGTTTTAGTTCCCCTGTTGTCTCCAGCTCCCATTACTGTAGTGCAGTGCTAAGAACCTATGCACTGCCAACAAGGTAAGTGTATCCCATTCCTGTCTCTCTGCACCAGCTGTGGAGGCATATAGAGAACACATGCTGCCAGGTGAAGTGGAGAGTACATACTTCTCAGCCCCATAACATAGGGACGTAAAATGATCTTTCCCCACAGTTACATCAGGGCTGCAGACATCCCTGCTTTGAACAGGGATGAGCTAAGATTGTGCAGTGAATAGCTGTGGAGTCCAATGCATTCTTCCCTCTTGCCCTCTTCCCAAAGGGAAGCTGAACTGCTTATGAGGGTGCACTTCACTATACTCTACCCTCATTGTGCAGAAAAACCGGCATGACCAGTCTCACACATTTTTTTCCAGGCACATCTGTAACTGTTCACTTGCACTGATTTGTGCTATAGTAATCTCATTATTCAGCAAGGTTTTGGATACTTGCAAGGAAATTATATTTTCCGTGTGTATAACATGGCTTCTATGTATTTACTTTGTGTGTATATTTTTGTCTGAAGCACAAGAGCAAGGTTGGGGCAGAATATGGGCAGGATGTATCAGTATTTCTACTGACATTAGTCAGTAGTGTGTCTTTTCGTTATGTCCTGCACAACTACTCTAGCAGGATTAAGCCTACCAACAAATCAGACTGGTGAGATCTGCTTCCTTCTGTGACACTGGGCATGTCACCAATTTGTTTTAACCAAGTTACAGAGTGAGTTTCTTGAGTTCTCACTGGTTTGTTACTGACAGGGCGTCAAGAATCTCTGCCACCTCTTCCCCCCACCTCAGTGCTGCAGGCCTGCTCTGGCTTAGTGCAGCCATGCAGCCTGGAGCCAGGCTGTGGTAAGCCACACCTCTGTGCATGACCTGGAAGGAACCTTGCTAGGGCCCCTTGTTCTGCTTAGCAGCTGAATTTTAGTTCCATTCTTGTCTTTGATCCATGCCTGTGCTATGCTGCAGGTTGTGCAACTGCAGGCTGTGACCTGCCTCTGTTGTGGTAGTCCCTGTTCCTCCTCTAGGGTGGCAGGGAGTAGTAGGGACCATGGCAGGGCCACTCCAAGGGCCTGACAGGATCTTCCAGCACACAACCCCAGGTGACAACCAGGTCTGGCAGATGCCCCAGGCTCCCAGTATCTTGGCCACCTCATCCTCAGACCCTCCGTCACTCCCCTGGAATTCTTCTGCTTGTTTCCTGTGGCATTTGTAGTTTTCCATGTGCATATTTGTATAGGTTTTGGTTTCCTTATCACAAACCTTTCATGTCTTCTTAAACAGGCTTTTTGATGACAAGGTCCTTTGCAAGTACTCATCAGCTCTAGGACAATTTTCAGCTTACTCTTTGCAGTATCGGGGAGTCTTTTTCCAGTCTAATCTTTTTCTTTCTAGACTCTTATCTATCCTTATCAACACTGCACATTTAAGTGTTACCCTTTAAAGAAAGGAATATATGTCAGGGTTTGCATAGATAAGCAGTAGACAAACTTTGACTGCCAGAGAAAAGCCAAAATGAACAAAACTTTTCATTACCTAAACAAAGAGAAAAAGAGAGAGAGATGTAACTTTATCTTGAAGAGCAAACTAAAAGGAAAGCCCATACAATTTTCCTTTCGTCCTTCAACACATCTTACACTCTGTTGTCTTCATTTCACAAGTACTTAATCACAGACCTCATTTGTAAGTCTGCTTAAGCAATTGTTTAACTGAGTGAAGTGTCTACAGTACAGTACAATATTTTCACTCAGAGTGGCAAATTTAAGTTCATACATGCAAATCTTTATGAAGGATGTAATGCAAACTCTGATAAAAGGCTTTTGTCTTTCAAATATTGGTGGTTTTTTTAAATTCAATGTAGTAGTAAAAATCTAGTATTTAAGCACTGAATGATTTAATTTCTTACAAATATAATTTTGAAGTATTAATACTGTATTCCATAACTAAGTCAATCAATGCTAATTGCATCACAGAAACTCTTCAGCATATAAATAACTGTGTGTTCTTCCATCTCTGTCATAGATGAAAATGGCAAATAAATGCTGTTCTCCCTCAGACCAGGTAAGACTTCTATTACATTATGCTTTTTTTTTTAATTCTTGTGTTTACATTGTTGGAAAATTTGTAGAGCTTGCATATGCATATCTAGTCAGTTTTAAAATTCTAAAACCAAGTTTTCTATGGTTTGAAATTCTGAAATTACCTACTGAATACAACAGATTTTTACTATTCTTACTAATCCACAATATTGAATAGAATCTTCCACTGTAAACCTAAAAACTGGATTAGATGGAACCGTGAAATACATGAGAGGGGAACAATGGAACTCCCAGCCAGATCTTGGAAAGCGTAGTGTATGTTTGCATGCAACACTGCAGTAGTGAGTCTTTTAACTCTCGATTTACATCATATGCACAGATAGCCAAGGAGCGAATTCCAAATCTGATCTGTTTGGCATCTATCAGGCTATTCAGACTGTGTTTGTTTGTCTGTGATTTTTGGAGCTCAGAAGCCTGATGATATATTTCTTCTACTCCAACTAGGCAAATGTCCTGAAGTCCAATGAATTTACTGCTTTGGGAAGCATTCTTACTTCCTGTAACAGTGCTTTGTAAAATAAAATAGTAGCATTTTCCAGGCTAATTAATTAATTCTGGAAAATACTCTGAAGCTTGTATTACAAAACTAATGAGTTACACTTACATCTGCTTTCATTGCATCAATCTGGCATTATTGCTCAAGAACACACAGCCTAATCCTGACTGTTTTCAAAAATGCTGGGTTTGTAGATTATAGAAGTGAAAAACAGACAAGGTGCCTTTTATAGCATTTTACTGCAGAAATTAATTACAGAATTTTTATTATAGAAGTCAAAGGCTGAGTCAAAAAATTCTTCATATCAGGATCAAATAAATATTTATTAGTTTGACATATTGAATACTTTGTCCCATGTCACCATTTCATCATCTTACAATGTACTTAGACATATTTAGGCTTTCCCAGAAGTTATTAAAATATTTAAGCATTGACATTTTCTTACACAGGAAACTGTTTTCTTATATTTGGGTTAATCCTTTGAAAAAATATGCCTCAAAACTCGCTACAGACTTCAATTCTGTGTATAATAGATAATAAAGTCACCCCTAAAACCAAAATAAATACCTATTCCATATAAGAATTTAACATTTAGTCTTCACTGGCAATCTCTCTTCCAACACCTTGCAAGAGGATGGGCTGCAAGGTGGGGAATGGGAGAGCAAAGTCCCTCCCACTGTAAGGAAGGATCAGTTTCATGACCACTTGAGGAACCTGAACACATATAAGTAAGTCTATGGGGCCTGATGAGATGCATCCCAGAGTCCTGAGAGAATTGGCTGATTGAGTTGCCAAACCACTCTCCATGATATCTGAAATTTCATGTCAGTAGGGTGAAGTCCCAGATGACTGGAAAAAGGGAAACACTGCACCCATTTTTAAACATGATATAAAGGAGGAACCCAGGAACTACCTACATGTCAACCTCACCTCTGTTCCTGGGAAGATCATGGAACAGATCCTCCTAGAAGCTGTGATAAGGCACTTGGAGGACAGGGAGGTGATTTGAGACAGCCAGCATGCCTTCACAGAGGGCAAGTCCTGCCTGACCAACCCTATAGCCTTCTATGGTAAGGTGACTACATCAGGGAACAAGGAAGGGCTCCAGGTGTTATTTATCTAGACTTCTGGAATGCCTTTGACACAGTCCCCCACAACATCCTCCTGTCTAAATTGGAGGGAGATGGATTTGATGGGTGGACTGTCCAGCTGATAAGGAATTCGTTGGATGGTTGGATCCAGAGGATAGTAGTCAATGGCTCAGTGTTCCAATGGACATCACTGACAAGTGGTGTCCCCCAGAGGTCTGTACTGTACTGTTTAATGTCTTCGTCAGTGACATAAACTTGATGAGTGTGCCCTCAGCAAGTTTGCAGAAAACACCAAGTTGTGTGGTGTGGTTGACGTACCTGAAGGACAGAATGCCATCCAGAGGGACCTGGACAAGCTTGAGAAGTGGGCCTGTGGGAACTTCAGGGGGTTCAGCAAAACCAAGTGCCAGGTCCTTTACCTGGGTCAAGATAATCCCCAGTATCAATACAGGCTGGGGAATGAATGGATTGAGAGCAGCCCTGTCAAGAAGAAATTGGGGGTGCTGGTGGATGAGAGGCTGGACATGACCCAACAATGTGCACCTGCAGCCCAGAAAGCCAAACATGTCCTGGGCTGCATCTAAAATAGAGTGCCAGAAGGTCAGGGGAGTTGATTCTGCTCCTCTGTTCTGCTCGAGAGCCCCACCTAGAGTGATGCATCCTGTTCAAGAAGGACATGGATCTGTTCTAACAGATCCAGAAGAGGGCCACAAAGATGATCAAAGGGATGGAACACCTCTCCTATAGAAAAGATTGAAAGAGGGGGAGCTGTTCAGCCTAGAGAAGAGAAGGCTCCAGGGTGACCTTATTGCAGCCTTCCAGTATGTAAAAGGGGACCTATAAGAATGATTGGGACAAACTATTTAGCAAGACCTGTTGTGATAGGACAAGGGGTAATAATTTTAAACTGAAAGAGGATTGATTCAGATTAGCCCTAAGGAAGAAGTTTTTTCACATTGAGGGTGGTAAAGCCCTGGCACAGGTTTCCCAGAGAGGCAGGGGATGCCCCATGGCTGGAAACATTCAAGGTCAGGTTAGTCTCTGAGCAACCTGATCTAGTTGAAGATGTCCCTGCTTACTGCAGTGGGGTTGACCTAAATGACATTTAAGCTCCCTTTAAACCTCAACTATTGTATAATTTTATGATTTAATTACTTTCTTTGCCTTGGCTTTTAATTATTAATTAGACTGATATGAAAAACAGGTGATTATGAGTGTCAGGGGAAAAGGTATTTAATTTGGATATCCTTTGTTGCATGAACTGTCTACTGCAAGTACTTTAGTAACAATTAAAAGTTTTTTCTTATCAGTTTGGGCACATATAATAAGTTTAGGTGAAAAAAGGAAGACATACTCTCCCTCAATTTTTAAGAAGTATTGAGGACAGTCATACAACCTACATAATTTGATTTCCTAAATAAACAGGCTAGTATCTATAAACTGCCTAGATATTCAGTGCAGAAAATTATTCTATTCCAGAGAGCTGTTCAAATGTGAAACTTGATATCAACACTTTCAATCATCCTTTATAGGAGCCACTTTTACTGTCTTGACTTGCCTCTTAGCATATCGTCTAAAGTAGGTGTCTAAAGTTAGGCGATACAAATCTATCCCACTTTTTCCATTCCTAATATAAATAGAAGGGATGATACAATTAGGACCCTAATTTCAGAAGATGAAAATTTAAGATAGAACTGATAAAAACAAACATTGGATTTTTCTCTGCCAAAAAGTGAGAAAAAATAAGTTTATAATGAATTTTGGCAGATCAAGGAAATAAAACTAGCAAACGTAAAAATATTAAAGGAGCAAATTTGAACAATTCAAAATTTATAGGTCCTGTGAAAATTTGCTTTAAAAACAAGCAAATTATGAATCTTTCATATATATATTTCACAAAGGCATGATATAAAACTTGGTGAAAGTAACTGAAAGCAGAAGAGGTCTTGTTCTGTCCTAGGTTAATGGAGCCTATTAATGTCAGTTACATGTTTGTACGGATCTGAATAGCTCTTATTAATGCAATTGATTTAAAATTTAGAGAACGGATAACCTTAAGAGATTGAAGGTCACTTGAAGAGCTGCCTTGAAGTAAAATTGGTGATAACTGAAAATTTATCTTTGCTTCTGAGCGCGGACATTCCTGAAGAATTAAGCAGTTTCATTAATGTGTTACCTGTGGTGAGTTTTCTTCATTGCCTTTAGAGTCCAACTTAATCATTCATAAAGGGACAAGGCTGGATGTGGATAGGTTTCATTCAGATTATTTTTTCATAGGACGTTAGCAATCTAGGATTCAGGGTCATCAAGAACATAAAAAATTACTTTGCTAAACCGAGCTTTCTTTGTTTTTCATATTGCCCCTAACTGGTTTTCCTGGAAGCTGAATCTCCAGACCGTGAGGAATTCTGTAGGCATCTAGATAAAGAAAATCAGAAAGGACTAAGGTTCTTGGGTCTAAACCAGTTGTATTTAAGTGTCTCTTTGCCAAAAGATGTCAAACAAACATGGTGTGATTCTTGGGGTGGTCCTGTGCAGGGCTGTAAGTTGGACTTCAGTGATCCTTATGGATCCCTTCCAACTCAGAGTATTCTAGGATTCTATGACTTTGTCCTATGACTGTTATTCAAATTTGGAGGTAAGGAAAGGTAGTAGTAGTTGTAGTTATTATTAACATATTTATACTGTTAAAATAAATGGTACCAGTTCATGAAGCTAATTGGCATTGTCTAGCTAATTCCACACTTTTAAATTCTTTTCGTCCACCAAAGCAGGGTGTCTGCATTCAAACTGCCTATTGGAAATTATTTCCAACAGTGCTAAAATCCCAGACTGTCCATTGGAATTGTTTGGAGAGTTCTAGTTATCCCAGGACATGTCATGCTAATTATTCTATGTCAAGGACTACAAGGTCTTAAGAAATACGTAGGGATTACACAAATCTGAAAGGTGTTAAGTAAGTACCACTGCTGAAGTCAGGTGCTAAGTGTTTATGTAACCTGTGTTGATGATGAAACACACAGCATCTATGCATCATAACTTTTGTTTCTGCTTAGTATAATTTGTTATAATACTCTAGAGATTATTTGAAAGCACTTTATTCTGTGTTATCGGATTTGGGACTCAATTTTCAAAAAACACACGCTGCTGAATTGCTCTTTATTTTTTATTAAAGCAAATTAGGCAATTCTATCTCTGCATAGGTAAAAATACTTGCAAGATTTCTTATTTTGTTTCCTGGATTTTTTATATTTTTAAGACTAAAACTTTTATCATGATTATTTCAGGGAATTTGTGTCTCACAGGTGGCATCTCAAAAGATAAGGGAAGGGCAAACGTCATGACTGTTAATGAATAAAGAAAGAGAAGTTGGATAGTTAGAGACTAGTCAATTTGACTTCAATCTGTATAAAGAAATTTGAAATAAAACAAAATATGTATGTGGAGCAGCAAGATAACAAATGAATAACCACCCTGAAAGATTTGTCAATAATAAATAGTGTCAAACAATCTAATTTTCTCCTGTGATCATGTAATGTATCTTGTGAATGTGTACTGCAACAGATCTTGATTCCAGCAAGGTTTATGACAATTCTTGACATTACAATATTTTAAACAGTATTATATGGATTTGGTTGTACAGATTTTGTTGCATAATCCAATAATAGATATAAATTGTCCACTTTGAAAACTGACATACTGTAGAAGTGCTGAAGAGGTCTGACCTGGATCCAGTTCCCCTGAATACTGCCTTTATCTATACCTTTCAAAATATGCCATCTAACACTTGCTTTGGAAAAAAAAAAACAAAAAATTACTAAAGCTCCCTCAAGATGTACTTCTCTTTGCTTTCTTAATTTGTTATTGTTCCATTGTACCTCATGGCACAACACTGGTTGCTAACTTGCAGGTCAAGCTGGCGTCTCTTGTAGATTCTTATCCCACTTTAATTACGTAAGCGTAACCGTCCGTTCTGACATGTCATACATAGAGATCTCCTTGATTTTCTTTCTTCAGTTCCCTCTGCAGTGTTTTGCATCATTTACTTTTCATACCTATTTAATTTAAAGTACTATATACAAAATGTACTGACTGCTTTATTAAATTTAATACATGCTAAGTTTCTAGTCTTTGCAGCACCCAGATGCTCTATTGCTGTAGAAAATCAATAAGTGTAAATAAGAACTTTCATTTATCTGCTATGATTGGATTACATTTTGTTAGTGACTTGTTTTATCTCGTCATAATGAATGCCATTGCTCATTTTCTTCCTACTGGAACTTTTGGAAAGTGTGTTAGAACATGTTAGAAACTTAATAATACATCAATGGTATATGGGTAGTTTTCCATGTAGCTTTGAATGGCAGTGAAAGCAATGCTGAGAATGGGACAGTTTGTAGTGTTGTGCCTTATCAGCGCTCCTAAACACTTCAAATGGAAGGTTTTGATCCAAATAACTGAACAGTTTTTGTCCCAGGACTAATATTCCCACCCACATACTAAGATCCAATTAAACTCTCAGTAACCCATGTATGAACAGATGATGATGATGATGATGATGATGATGATGATGATGATGATGATGATGATTAAGTACCAACACTTGTTTGCTTTTGTGGAACTGAATAATTATTATTTCTCCATTTCTGTGGTCTAAACAACCATTAAATAAACCAGTCAATAAGAAAGTTGTGTGGAAAGAAATTAAAAATATATATATTTTTTATATATATCTGTTAAAAATACATAATTTTATTATTTTATCAGTATATGCATAAGTTAATCAAACACTGTTTCTGATAAATAAAATTCTTTTGTTTTCATTCTTTACTTTTTGGGGACTTTGTATAGGCAATTTTATGGACAAACATACATTTGGAATTCTCTTTTCTTTAAATTTTTTTCTCACAAGTATTTTGTAATTGTTTCCCTCTCTTTATAAACTTGTATAGTGTACTTGCTTTTGTTATTTTAATTTTAACTTCTCGTTTCTTTTTTTTCTTAATAAATTCTTTCTCTTTTTAAATATCTTTTGCTTAGTCTTTTCCTCTTCCTCTTTCATATTCATTAGCACTTACTTTTCAGGTTGCCATAATAAGTGGTGTCAATTTGCAAGTCAGCAACTATGACTTTAGAAATGTAAAGGAAAATATAGTACTGGTCATGTGCTGTGATTTGAACATCATTCTTTTTGTTTGTATTATTTGATATTATATTACCACCCTAATAAACTGAATATATAATATAAATTGTAATAGAATATAAACAATAATGTAGTATATTTTGTTAAAGTGCTGAGGTTTCTGAATATACTGTTTTGACACTTTTGCTGACTGCTGTAGAAACAATCTTTTAGTGAAAGTTATTAAATTTACAGAATAGCAAATAAGAACTGGAAGGGCTACTGTATTTATTGTACTGTTTCTTAGATCTCCTTAAAATGTTAATGCAGTATAGAGAAGGATTGTCTGGCTCAACATAGTGATTTATTATTAATTTATTGATAAATTGATTGATGAGACATAACTGAGACATTAAATACCAACATTAGAAAACAATGTGTGAGGTTTTCATGATATAAGAGTATAAACATTCATCTATACTATTAGCTAGTGCTTTGACATATCTGCCCCTGTGTAAATCATTACTGCCTGTAGGTGTAACCTTAATTGAAAATAAGCAAGCTTATCAGCAAGAATCGTACATTCGGATTGGTGACTCAGTCTAGATTTAAATACCTGTTTCATGAGCAGTATTTTCCTCTTAAAGTATGCCCAATGGAGCCTAGAATGTTTTTCGCTTGTTGTTTTACATTCACTATATTCTGCTACCACGCTATGACATTATTCCTTTATAAATTTGCATGCTACCTCAAAGAGGAAGCATGCAGTCTTACTTCTTAATTTTATTTTTTCTTAGCATTAATTTTTCTGAAAAATAAAGGTATGCATTGTAACACTGTTAAAGTTTTGTAACCACTGAATTTGACATCTAATTCTATGAGAACCTAGATAAAGCGTATATGAAAAAAATATATAAACTCTGAAAGACGATAAGTGCAGCAAAGACTTTGTTAACAGTGGCAAACATGAACCTAGAGAAAGCTGTTTGATTTGATATATCTAGTGATTTGTTCAGGTGTATTTCTTCAGAGGTACATGGAATAGAAATGTCAGTATTTCCAAGTTTTGACACTGCTATAGATAATATAGGATCATGGTTTTTATAAACTGCCTGAAGTACTTCTGTACACATAGATTTCTGCTGGCTCAAGCGAGAGTCTGCTTTGAGATACATAGGTGACTTTTAAAACTGTGATTATTTCAGATAAGATTCAGACTACCAGGACTGTAAGTTTAATTCTCTTCAGGGACTTCTGACACACTGCCACAATACTATATGCTTCAGGAATATTCAAGTGGTGGGAAGGCAAATGTGAAGGGTATGACGCATCCCATTCTAATAAAACCACTCTTATGATCCACTTAAAAATAGAGGTTTAATGTTCAATTATTTTCTTTTACAGGTCATACATATGGGATGGGTAAATGAGAGACTTGAAGGAACTGATTCATCTCAACTCTACAAATTCAAGTTTCTGGCACTGAAGGGTTCGTCCTTCTATATTTTCAGCACTCCACCGGTAAAAAATTAATATTTTTGTGGCAGTTTCATTGTAAATGGATATATGTTGGTTATGTCTGGGTTTGTCTTCCTTTATCAAGTGAAGTTGTCAGCTGAGATTTCAAAATAAGTTAAAGCCAGAGATGCCACTGAATTTCAATAAGCTTTAGAAATTTAGCCTCTTTCAAGGTCCTCTGAAAATCTTACTGTACCTGGATAGTTTAAAGAATTCCTGATAGGGAGTGTTTTGCTTTTTGAAGTTGCCAAGGTCAGGTTTTCCTTTGGGTGGTTATGATACCAATTTTGCCACCAAAAAGGCGCAGAGAACTGCTCAGAGACAAAAGTTAGTCTTTAAGCAGCGAGGTATATTTATTAGGCAACGTTAGAGAGCAGCTGGCTCGCGCTGGACAAAACTGCTCTACCTCTCCAGTGAATTTACAGGTTTTTATACCATTTTTACAGGTGATTGCAACATGTTTACATTAATATTCATGTAATTGCAACATCTGATTACAATATTCATAATAGGCGGAGTCTGGGCGGAGTCGGGGTCTTCAATTTGGGGAGAATTCAGGAGTGTCGTTGCTGTTTCTTCATCCTTTGGTGGTCGTTTTTACTCCTCTTCCTCGGCTGAACTTTTCAACTTTCTTGATTTTGGCAGACTTAAGGGTGTATTCTGCAAGATTCTTGGACCCAAGTCTTATTTTACCCCCTTATCTTACTCAGGTTGGGTGTGTGTGTGCATTCTTTCAGTGTACAGTACCATCTAACCTCTATCCTAAGTTCTGGCAGTGCATCCTAGCTAAGTATTGGCAAGGTTCTTTGTGCTTTCATTTATACTTATATTTTTATATTCTGCTTATATTTTTATATTCTACTTATTCCTATATTCTGCTTAGAATGATTTTAGCTCTCTACCTGTTTTCTAGGTCTTGTCTGGCTTCAGTTAGGCCTAATGTTTCTTACCTTATTTATTCTAAGGTATTTGTATATGAGTTAGGAGTTACTCTGTTTTCTTAAAGACAAAATACATCATGAAATAAACACCACAAATACTTGTGGATTTTTCACACAGGCAAGGGATTAAAGTATTACGGAGAATCCAATGCTAAGTGTATAGCCTGAAAAAGTCTTGCTTGGGTAATTTACGTACCTAGTAACAAGAATTCTGTTTCACAGATGACGTACCTAATACTTTTCTAAAAATTAGTTTAAAAGAATGAAACAGAAATGAGCTGTAGAATTCTACACTGTTAGAGAAGAGTGACCTATACTTACCACATGGTAATGTTTAATCCCTTCTTTCTTTTTTTCTCTGGAGAATCTTTGCTTTAAACAAATGAAAAAGAATAAAATGTGTAATTAGAATGCCATTTCAATTATACAACTTGCTTACAGTTTTTCTCAGAAGATGGTCAGTCTCACAGTTTTGTCTGGTGATCCAAAGAAAATCTGACCCTACAGTACCTTTGAGAAGCACATACTTTTCAAAAGTTATTTATGAACCTCAATGAAATGCTATAAGTAAAATTTTCCCCTCTCTAGATTGAAATTCTTAATCCAGTGATTCCTATCAACTTCAAGCATTTTAAAATAGCCAGTAATATTCCTTTTAAAATGAGACAAGACATTTGAGAAAATCAGGGGTTCTCCCCCTCTAAAACTTGGGGTTTTAATATGTTAAGCCGAGGAACTAAAATTTGAGTAAATTACTACCATCCAATTAAAATGTAAAAACAGTGCAGAAATATTAAACAAATAATTAACACACCCCATGAATGCTTTTCCTCTATAAATTTTAACCTATTTTTAAGATACATTTTTGATATAACTAGAACTATCCATCTACATGATACTAACAACTTCAGAATAAACAACTTCATTTACCATGTTCAGTATTCTGTTAAGAACAGACAAGGGAGGATGACTGGTGGTGTTAGTACAATGTTACTTAACAGAATCTGATACACTTTGCCATGTTTCTGCACAATTTATTTTTTTTTTGTAGAAACAGTGGCTTTCAAAAACATGAACAAAAGGGACCCCTTTGGTCAATGTGTTATGTCATCCCAATACTATGATACACCAGTAAGTGTCACAGTCTTTAAGTCATAAAAGCTGTTGACCAGTTTTGTTGCTTTTTAATCGTTCTGCAGATGGTTTTTATCAGAGGGAAAAAAAACCAAACAAAACCTCCAAACAAACAAACAAGCAAAAACCAAAAAGAACCCCAGCAACCACCCACCTGAAGAATTCAAACACAGATCGAAGACACACTTTGAAGCTGATTATCAGTCTCCTGAGGGCACCTTGAGCCCTGGCTTTTGCTGACCCCCTTCCCTGGGGCTCACCCCAACCTTCCCACAGCCCAGGATCCCATTGCAGCCCCACCAGTGCAGCAGGGCCAGTCTCCAGCTTAACAGCCCTGTCCTGCCCAGCCATGAGCCCCAGTGAGCCAGGGCCACCCAGCAGCCCATGTCTAGGCCTGGCCTCAGCCCATCCCTGCTCCCAAGGAGATGCCTGGTGCCCAGAGTTGGGGATGTCCCAGTCCCCCTGGCTGCCATGCTCCTGGCTGGGACATGTACTGGGCCTGGCTGGGATGGAGGTCACTCTCTTCATAGCAGCCCGTGTGGCAGTGGGTTTCTTGTTTGTGGCCAAGGCGGTGCTAACACACCAGTGTTTGGGCTAATACTGAACAGTGCTTGTACAGCCTTTCTGTTGCAAGCTGTTGCACCCCCCAGCAAGCAGCCTGGGGGTGGGCAAGGCAGGGAGTGGGGGGGAGACACAGCCAGGACAGCTGACCCAAATAGGCCAAAAGGGATATCACATACCATAAGACATCATGCTCTGTGATAAAAAATGGGGATTTGGTCTTCAAAAGTAGCCATTGGCTGGGCATTGGTCTGCCTTGGATGAGCAGTGTGCAATCACCTTTGCTTCAATTGATTTCTTTTTCTTTCCATCACTTATTAAACTGTCTTTATCTTACCTCAAGAATTTTTCTTAATTTTGCTCTTCCTATTGTCTCCCTCACCCCATGGCAGGGGACAGGGAGTTAGTGAGCAGCTGTGGGTGTGTTTAGCTGTTGGACGGGATCAGCCCACTGCAGGGTGATGGGATGGGAATTAGCTGGCAAGGACCCTACCCTGACGGACCTCAAGGGAGCTCCAATGGCATCCAGGGAGCCACCAATCCACGCTGTGCCCTGACACTGGTTCCATGTCACATGTCCCAGCTCTGTAGCTGTGCATAGACCTCTTTCACAATTTCTAGAGATACTTAATGAATCAATGTAGCATATGAGAGTATCAATGTAGTGTACACAGAGCAGATGACCTATAAGTTCTACACTTATTCTTATCTGTAACTTTACTACTGCCTGTAAAGGGCTCTAGTAGAATTTCCACTCTTTTTAATTCCATTGTGTGTAAAAGATGACGTGAATGTAAATGCAAATGCAGCTGCTAGCTTTCATAAGAATGGATAACATAGTTACCATGAGCAAAAATAAAGAAAATTGTGGAAAAATGTGGGTATTATAATATGAAAGAAATCACTATGGCAAGTAATATTCTATTTATACATTATTTCTGCGATATCTCAGATGCTGTTTCCAAAAATGTAGAAGCTTTACCATAGGAGTATGTATCAAGAATGATGTGATTAACAGAGAATGGTCTTTCTGCATCCCTGAAGAGGCTTATCTGACTGTATTTAAGATATTTACAGATTTCATTTACAGATTGCTATATTACAATTGTGACACATTTCTGAAAG
Source organism: Manacus candei (assembly GCF_025592945.1). Classification (NCBI taxonomy): domain Eukaryota; kingdom Metazoa; phylum Chordata; class Aves; order Passeriformes; family Pipridae; genus Manacus; species Manacus candei. Next base: position 8,977,894 of record NW_026138059.1, on the reverse strand, counting down.
CTGCATATCTGAAAAACACCATTGAACAAATAGAAATTATTCTTTTAATATGCAAGCAGTATTTTATTACATTCTAAAAGTATCTGTATAATTCCTGACAATTTTCAGATATTGAAAATGTCCTGAATTTTTATTCTAGTAGAAATTGAGGAGAAAGTATTCAAAATTGTCATTCAAAATAGAACTATTTTATATGTCATTGAAAATTTCCAGAAAAAAAAAATTGAATAGTTTGTTTTTATGGAATATGGGCTATATGCAGGAGATGTTTATAGTGTTTCATTTTTTATGTCTTCCTCGTAGTTCATTAGAGTTTTTCAATTAAAGTCTTCAAACAACCGTATCTTTGGATCTACTGTGTAACCCTTATATTAGAAAACTATCTTTTTCAATGTGATTAAATAAATAGCACTGAAGTGATTTACATGAAGGCAACTAGGCAATCACTGCATGTGCTGCTTGGAGTTTTAAGAAAAGAACAAATATGAGAATAATATGAAAATAACAGAAGTAGTTCTACCTTTGACAGACAGTACAGAGAAGAGAAGATTGCATGATGTAATTCACTCAAGCAGTGTTTTAATATTAGAGAGTACTGCTGTGTAAGTTCTAAATACTGGTAATTTACATTATGCATTATGTCAATGTAACATATTAGGAGAGAGGTGGCAATGATCTGAAGGGCATAGACTTGACCATGAATGCTTTTGGTGAACTTTCTAACTTTACACCCAAGTCTTTATCTTGTTCACATATTTGCCAGATCTGACTGCACTGTAGTGTGTGTTTTGCACTATGCAGTTTTGAGTTGATTTGGGCGTCTTTGGATTCTTATAATGCCATGTCATAATTCATCTCAGGAACATGTCTTACTTTCTTCTTTTCCTTTTTAATATCTTCTAATTTTGTTTTTAATTATTTTTGCTTCATTTTCTTTTTCCATTGAGGAGTGAAGAAAATAGTGAAACTAATTACTGTTTAACTAGACGTTACTTCTCCCTAGACCTTTCTAGTACTTTTAGGCAGATAGGATACTTCTGCTTAATTCTCAGATAATGCAGCATCCTCTGTATTTCAGTAGTAAATATTATAGACACTGTGATCTTTTTTCCCTTAAGTTTTATTCTTTAAATTTATTCATTGTTTTTTTAATATTTTGAGGGGCTCTGGAGAATTCTAGAATCAGATTCAGTGTTCAGAGAAAATCGAAGAGTATGTTATGTTCATTTTGACTTTAGCAAGTTTTGAAGTGTGACTCTTTTACGTTCACACCATGTTTCTTTATTTAATGGTGAGCTCTGAACAGGCATGAGAGTCTTTTATACCTATTTTATAATAACAGAACTCTTGCCTAGGGAGTAACTTCTTGAGTTTGTTGTTTACTGCATGTGTTTGTTAAAATTAGTTTACTCTTTTCTCTCTATTTTAAACCATGACTTTTTAAGAAAAGCCAGTGATTAACACACACATTTAAAACTAAGTATATTTGGAATATGAGCATGAACTGATGCCGAGATCACCTGGTCTAACTAAGTAAAACTAGATTTTACTAATTTATTTATTTTCAGAACTTACTGTAATGCCATTTTTTAAAACATGAGGAAATTGCAGAAACTCATGCTAAAGTAAAAAGTACTTCTGCACCACTTGGAACTTCTGTAACTCTACATGCTTATTTCAGTCTCTCATTATGTGCTTAAAATTGTAACTTCACATTCCTATTTTTATATCTTTGTTCATTTTTTGTTATCTTTTTGATCAGCTCTGTTTTATCTGTTTAAAAATGTGTTATTTTTTATCTATTCTGAATATGCCTTTTTGAAACATTTTGTCAAATACTTCATAAAAAATAATTATATTGTCATGCCGAAATAATCCCAAGAAACTGCAATTTATAGAACACCTACAGGAACAGTTCCAAGGGGAAATAATGAGAAGAACTATTTTATTACCTAAGAAATATACTTCAGGATCTCATTTATCTTAGTTACTTGTTACCCAGGTACTAAATATGTGATGATGGATAACCTACAATAAACTGAAACATTCTTTAAATCCAATGAAGGATAGTGCCCTTTTCATGAACTTTTCGGATTATTTCCAACTTTTCTCCTTGACTAGAAGTATATGATTATTCATGATTTTTTTAAAAAGCAATGCAGTCTATAATAATAACATTTTAGACTTAGACATACTATGATAGTTCTGATAAAACTATGAGTAATGTCTCTTTAGATTCTACTCTACTGTCTCTTTAGATTCTACTATTCCTTTGTAGTACGTTTGTTTTGCCTCCTTCAAATTCCTCTCGACATGTCATTTGTGTTCTGATCACCTTGCAATGATATTTAGACTGTTTCACTCTTTAAGTGTGGTAGCCTTTCTCTGACATACACAGTAAAACAGAATCTTGGCTTATATACAGTTATTATCATCACTAGCTATCTTTTCTGAAGAAGTCATAAGAGGTTACACAGCATCAAAAGATCAAAGAGATGCACAGGATAATGGGAAGAAGTCTGAGGTATTCAGAGTGAATTTAATGGCACAGCGGTGTCATCATTGTCCATCATTAATAGCAGCAAAGAATCTCAACAGTTTAAATAATCTTCAGGAATCAAAACAAATTATATGGGCAAATGAAAGTACATTCATATCTCAAGAGTTTTTAGGTTATAGCCTGTGTCACTAAAACCAAATTCATAAACAGCAGATTAAGTTGTGGTTTAGATTCTTGTCATTTTGTTACAATTCGGTTTAATGGCTTAGATTTGAAAAAAACCTGAAAATTAAACTTTAAAATAAATTTTAAAAAACCAAAACATGCTGATCTCCATGCAAATCATCAGGAACAATATTGGGTTTTATGGGTGAACTATGTGCTATTCTGAACACAGAGAAAAAGAATCTGTTATTGAATTTCATAGGTTTTTCCTAGTTAAGTTTCATCCACATAAGCCAGACGTTTTACAACAAAATTTTGCTTTACCTAAATAGTTTTAATTTGATTTTTTCACTTTTTTCCTTTTGGGTGGAAGGCAGGAACAGGACAAAGCTCTATCAGCTCTAGAATTTTAAAATATCCTAGTTGCTATTAGAGTTATCAAGACAGTAATTTCCATGTGCTAAAGACCTAAGAGTTACAACTTAGTCAAATTCTTCACATATCTCTGCAGCCATTCCTGCATTAGCATTCCCCAAGAGCTAGAATTTTGCTCTAAAATATATAAGCAAAAATAATGTGTATTCCCCTTGAATTTTTCCTGTGTATAAGTTCTTTTTTGCTTTCTTGAACTAAATAGGCTAGGTACTGTTTTCAAAAGAAAACAGATTATCACATTGTATCACAAAGTAGAATTTTGGTAAAAACTTTAAATGTCATTCTTACTGTCAAGTTTTAACAACCTGTCATGTCAACAGGATTAAGTAATAAAATCAAAAGAAAAGAAAAAATAGGTGTTTTTTTATTATTAAGCACATGGTTGACATGGTTCTTAATTTCAAATATTTCAGTTACATAGTCCTATTTAGAATAAATACTGAGTTTTTGCCTCTCTAATGCATGTAAACTCGGACCTGAATTTAGGAATACATCTTGTTCTCTTTGTTGCAAGATTTTTTTAAGATTGAGACATGACGCTGAATGACTTTGTGTTTGAAACTCTGAATTCTCTGTGTTAGCATCTTGAAAAATAAATATGCTCATGTAACTTACCACAGAGATTGAAAAGAGCTTTCCATAATACTGGTAAAAAATTCAATTAAATTTTTTAGTATCTTTTAATTACACTAAGACTACTGTTTCTGTAAAAATTGAATAGTATTTGACAGTATTTTATAATGCTGGATATTAAGTGTAGCAATGTGCCTGTATTTAAGCATCCAGTAGAATAATGATGGGTGAAATCTTTTTAGTTTTTTTCATCTCTACAAGATTTTTGAATAAATAATGTGTTGACAATATTTTCTTTTGATGTTATAGGTAAGCACACTAGACTGGGTACGAGCTGAAAAAATCTATAACCTCTGTGAGGTTCTATTTAAAATTCACAAGGTAGGTTTTCTAATGATTACAGTGGTATTATTTAGTAAAGAAAGCTTGTTTTTTCGTGTTGATGATAAGCTCAAGGTAATCTTAACTAGGAGTAACTAACATTCAAATAGTTCATCTGTTTTTATAAAAACTGTTTGTAATCTCTAGTACATTAGCTGTGCAAGTAGAAGAGCATATGGAAAATGGATTAAGCTCCAGGTGAGCAAGTTACTCAAATGCTTTCATATTGAAGAAAGTTTTCAGTATTAGAGTTGGTTGTATGAAGTATCAGTGAGACACACAGCTAGGCATAACAAGCATAAGCCTATTTTTTCTTAGTGACTCAGATTTTTGGGCAAACATGGTGGAAAATACTCTTGCTGTATTTTTTGTTCTATATAAAAATATCTTTATTTAATTTCAGTAATTAAAAATACAAAATTATGTCCTCGTTATATCGTTTGTAATTTGCAAGTATTACAGTAAGTAATAGTACAGTAGGTTTTACCTTACAAAGGGCAACATGTTGGATTTGTATTCCATAGAATTCATTTTCTTCCCCCAACTTGATAGAATCATGTCTTCTGTCTAGTTTGTCCCAAGCAAGAAGTTGGGGTAAAAAAATCAAATAATTGAGTTGCAGAATATATTTTCTGATAAATTGCATCAGATAGATTAATTTTGTTTTCTACCACCTAATCAAAAACTGCTTTGGAGGTGAGATAATGCTAGATGAGAGCCTATTTGTCTAGGAGAGTAAAGTCAAATATATTTTCAGGGAAAAAAATAAAAATTCATCTTTTCAGATAAAATACTGTTTCACTCAAAAATTACAGCTCAGCTTTACTTCTCAGTGGCTGCTGTCCTTTCTCTTTTGACCATGTACTCATGCTGTGGAAAAGGCAGCTTGTTGCCCTTTTACCTATCCAGATCCTGCACTGAAGGAGAAGTGCATATGGTTTTGGTGAGGGGTTTTTGTTTTGTTTTGGGTTTTGTGGTTGTTTTTGGATCTTGTTTTGATGTTGTGGGTTTTTTTGGTTAGTTGGTTGGCTTGTTTTGCTTTGTGTTGTTTTTTTATTTTGTTATTCAGTTACTCAGGACATAGGAAGGAAGGATTTTGGTCAGTGCCATAACAGGAAAAACAACAGGCCTGGAGTTCAGGACTAGACCTCAGCTCCACAGTGCAAGACACAGGAGCACAGCCATACAACTGAGTTTATGTGGGCAACTGCAGGTCCTGCCCATCACTGAGACATCAACAAAAGGCTTAATATTTTTTAAATTTTACTGTTTGCTGATAAATATATCAGGCACCAATGAAATGTATACTCAGTATGCCTTTTGAAAAGATTTTGCTGTGGCTTGAGTTTTGGTTTTGTTTTTTTCTCCTTTAAATATTACTGCTTAAACTCAGTCCTTTCTTGAATATTATGGTAATTTCAAGGATATTCTGTCCTTAAAGCAACTTCTGTGATACTTTTTCATTAAGAAAAAGAAGTGGGCAAATAAACTATCAAAAATTCAAATCTTTAATGTTCTTGACATTTTAATAAATGAATGCTTAATTGCCAGTCTTCATGAATATGTTAGCTAAAGTGTAAAAGCCCAAGTTCAACTCTTTAACCTCTTTTATGTTGATTCTTTGATATAAATGGCAGTGAGACAAACTGAGCAAATCCAAAAAGATAGGAAAAAATCTTAAGGGATTAAGATTTCTGCATTGCCTATGAAAGATAGAGTTATGTTGTAAAAACTCCTGTTTGGGGAGGGTCTTAAGGATTTTCAGAAGCTGGTTAGAATTAGCACAGAACTGTGGTAGAGTATGCTATTGTTTCTTCTTATGAAAGATAGATTTGAAGGAGAGGTGCTCTTATTACATATCTAACTGTAAGCTTCTCATCTATGTTTATTATGTCACAAAGTTAAGCATGGAAAATTAGAACCCCATATGGAATTTATATTTTGAAACAAAATGTTCGATATATATTAGATTTGTATGTGTGTATACATTTGTATAAATACACCTGTTTGCATAGACAAACATGCATATGCAAATATGTGAATTAAAACTCACATATATATAACATGCCTTGCATATTCGTGGACATTTGGTGATAAAAAACAGATAATTGAAAATGTAAAATCTTTTATCACAGATGTTTATTCCTATATCTTGCCTCATAATTCATTTTTATTGGAACTTGTTTCTAGGGCAAGAATATTAGACAAATTTTTAAAAGCCAGCTGTCTTAAAAACATTTTATTTTCTTTTATTGCCTGGTATTTTCAGATAAAAATTACAAAATATTAATATAATAGTCTACCAACTATATGCAGTATATGCTGCAGCAAGCTGTGAAGCAGATGTAATACCTGTCACTCCATAGCAACTGAACACCAGAACATATGCAGTATTTTGTTCAACTTCCTTTTCCACAGTCCAAAGGAGTGTTGTGAAAGAGCTCTGAGTTTCCTCAATTCTCTTCTCTCAGGTAGCTGCAGGGCCAATTTTGTCAACAAAGTGCTGTATACAAGGTGCCCCATGAAACACCCATAGCTCCTCAGGCTAGAATTGAGTAAATTACATGAGATTGCATGTACCAGCTTTATGTTAGTCAGTAATTCACCAGCACAAGCAAAATTTTCAGTTCCAGTCTGAGTATTTTGATTCTGTTTATGAATATGAGAGCAGTACACAGAGGAGGGTGTGGTAGCAGAGCATTTCTTTCCTCTGCTTTTTGTTACTAAACAGTGGATCTTCACTGCTGCCCTATGAGTATACTTGAGTGTGCATATAGAACAGGAGGGACACAAGCCCCTGAACATTAATTTTACCTGTATCAGAATATTTTAAATTACACTTTGATGCTAAAATTTTAGTTGTTCATTTTCATGTGCATAGAGTTTCAACTAACCTCAACAGGCAATGATAGGCTAGTAGAGGATAGAAAACTAAATTGTAAACCTTTATTCAGCTTATCCTGACTACAAGATTCTAGGACTTGGGTACAGCACAAAGCCGCATGCTAGTCTTTTCAAAGACACCTAGATCCAGTTCAAACATGACTGCTTCTACCTCAGATCTGCTTCACTAGAGTCAAGTCTTCCAAACCTAAACTGTAGTGTTAGAGAAAAACAATTCTGTTTGTGAGTGACTTTGGAAAATAATATAATTTTCATTGCTAATTATTTTGTTCTTTCTGCCCCATGATATCATAAAGAAAAGGAAATAGGAAAGGGCCCTATCTGATAAACAGAAATTTCAAAATATGTGTAATTTCAAAATTTAGGCTGTGAAAATAGCTAGATGTGTAAGTAATAGCTTTTTTATTTAGTTTTGTTTTTCTCTATATTTATGCTAATCAATGAAGTCTTGAAATATTAGGGAAGTTTCTTATATGAATTTGTTTTCATTTACAAAACATTCTATTACAGAGATATTTTTATTATGAAAGTTTAATGTGAAGTTTCTCTTCATTATCTTGAAGGTGATGGCAGGATTTCGCTTCGTTCTCCTTGTAGTCACAGAACAGCATTGAGGCTATCACGGGACATGCTTATGTTGTCATTTCCAGAATTAGTTAGTCCTTGGTACTTGATAAATTACTGCATTCATTCCTTGGGGTTTAGCATATTGGAACCCAATTAGAATGGCTGAATTATGGTCTCCTGTAGAGCTGGCACACAGCTCTCCAATTGTATTCAAAGAGTTCAGGGATTTCCTTCCTTTTCATTGTAAACAATATGTTGGTATAAACTCATTTTAAATTCTGTATGTATTGCTTAGGTAATTTTTGACAGTATTTTTGAAACTGCAGAAGTAGCTTGGATTATGTGATACAGGGTAGAGTGAATAAGAAGCAAAGAGAAAAGTCTTTGACATTATTACTTAATTCTTAGACCATTTCTTCAAGGTAATTAATGCCATTATGCCATAACATACCCATCACTTACAGAAGACAATCACATACTGCAACATGTCTTTCAGCTCTGGCTTGCTGATGATTGCTGGCTACAAGCAAACATGTATTTAGGTATTCATCAGGACTTTGATCTTGAAGACCAGAGGCTGTATTGTTTCAGTGTTATGGCTGGACATGGCAAGAGTCATTATTTCAATGTAGAACTGGGCAGTGAATTGGCAGTGTGGGAGAAATCATTTCAAAGAGCAATTTTCTTGGAAGTTCAAAGAACCGGGGTAAGTAATGAATAATTTAAATCCTGGAGCCATTTCATCGGTAAAATAAGTATAACAAATGTTTAGGTTATTTGTCTGTTTAATAACTGCATTAGGTTGATACCCTCCATGACTAAGGATCTAAGTACATTTTAATACACTGAAGGCTTCTGAAAGCTTCATCATCATATCAATTTTTTTTGTCAATGACTATGTAATAGCAGTCAGTGAGCATGTTATGACAGCTTAAAAATTGGAAGTAGTAAGTTGACCTTGATTATCACAAACTGAAAATGAATAAATTTTACTACTGGAAAATTCTCTGGAGTTTATTTAGACCACCTTGAACATTTTCTTCCAGAAAGCTTATTTTTCTCTCACGTAAGATAAATACGTTATGTTTTACCTAATTGTTCTCTTTTGAAAGAAGAACTATTTTTCTGTTATATTGTTAATTGTGAATTGAGATTGTGTTTGAACACTCAACATGAAAGCCAAAGGAAAGTTTGTGATAGTCTTAAATTCTCAAAATTAAACAGCAAATTATCACTTTCTACCGGCTAGTAAATCTAGATCCATACTCTCAAGTGAACTGAAGGTATGGGAGTGTATGGATAGGCCTTCTCCAATTAAAAACATGTTTACACAGTTTAGCACAGATGCAAATTTGATTTGGTATGCTCAGGTTTGCAGGAACCTCCTAGAAATGTTTGAAATACTGAGAACACTGGATCACAGCATTGCATTAGCACAGTTTGCAAGGACCAAGGAGTCCCAGCACAGGTGGGATTCTAATGAAGTTTCTGGGTTCTGACAAGGTACTTGCTTAGAACCATTCTATTTGTCTCTTCAGACTGATGGAGTAACAAAAGAAGAGTTGGTAATGGTAATGCTCTTGCTCCTGCACTTCTGAGAAGGGATGCAGTTTTTCAGGAAAAAAATTGATTCTTCCTGAAAAATTGCTGGGCATCAGGGAAGGATTAATAATGCATATGGAAAATTCATAAAGTATTTTCTTACATGAATTCTTCAAGAAATTATGATACAACTGTTTGTCCAGTCATTTAATTCTCCTATTTATTATCCATATAAAAAACAGATAACATATAATTAAAATTAAGTATAACAAGGGTGGAGATTAGCTGGTTCTATATTTGGTTAGATTTTGGAATATTCACTGTTAAATCTCAAAACTTGTTATTCTTTTATATTGTAACAATCTTAAGGAATTATTCTTTGCTTGTAGAATGATCTTTTGTGATTTGAATCCAACAATCTTCTAGACTCATTTCACTCAAAAGATGTTACTATTTCCTGCAGCTGCAGTTTAACCTATCTGAAACCTCCAGGAGAGGTGTTCAAATAAAATCCTGATTACAGTGTTTAAATCTCCATATGTGTGTTCCGTATCTTAATTTTCTCTCACACAGTTGGATAGATTCAACTTCACTATAAACCACTATGTCAGTAGGGTGCAGAGTGCTACGGTCACTCTCCAGCAGTGAAAAGTCTTCTGACTCCAGTATTTTCTTTCTTCCTTCAAAATATAAATGCCACTGTGAATACCTTTCTTTTCAGAAGTATGTCAGAAGCAGCACGAATGAGGTGCAACTTAATATTATATAGATTATTTCAAGCCATAGAAAAAGAACTGGCATTTCAGTATCTGGAAAACTGAAGATGTGTTAGGGTGTCTGTTAGTATGTTAAATTGTCCATTAAAGTTCTTTCTTTTGGAGAATTTTGGAAATTCTTTTTTATTCATAAATGATTGGGCAAGATTCATGGCAGGTGTTAGATTGCACTGTGTCATTTCAGCCAGTCTTATTTAAATGTGGTTTGGTTCTGTTTACTGGTGTTAGGATTATGCCTATGAGTTGTTGCTAACCTTGTCCTGTTCATATCCTTTGTGTTTGGTGTTTCTATAATAAGAGCTATATTTCTAAGAAGATTCCATCCTTATACAGTTTATGAAAAGAATTTTTAAGGTGCAGTGGTCCTTTTGAATTTTAGCTGCCCATGTTGTGTGGGCTTTTGTTATACTTTTCTTCTGAAGATGGCAGCAGCGTTAGATGACAGAAAGAATACAATAAAGCAGGAAGAAACCCCCCTCACAATACTATTCCCCTCTCAGCTGTCTTAAAGCCCTATTCTAAGAAACTGTGAAATTCAGTGACCCTGATGAAATTAGTTGATTTAGAGCAATGACAGCAAGAAAACACTTTAAATCCATGTGCTAGAAATATATGTGTTTTTTTACTGGAAGAACTACTGTAGTTGCTGCTGGCGTAACTTGGACAGATGGGGGCAATAAAAATGTGATAGAAGTATGACAGAAAGGCAGTTGAAAGGGGGAAAAAGTACTGTAAAAAGTATTTCCATGAGGCTGGTAATAACAGTCAGTATTGCCATGGAGGAAGATAGGCAGTGAAGTCCTCTGAATCATAACTTGAAGATAAATCTTCTCCCACAAATCCTAGCAAGAATATTTGTCTCATCTGGAACATCCGAAAGAGTGCAGGACCAGTAAATGACGCTCAGATTAAGTAATTTATGTCCTTTTTTTCTCCAAGTTTTTACAGTGTAGACAATCTTTAAAAATAAAAAGCTAGCACATTTTCCAGAGCTCTTACAAATTCTTTGACTGTTTTGGTTGGTCTTGTCAATACTATGGGATTTTATTCCATGTTTTTTCAATGATATCTTTTTTAAATTACTTAATCAGTATTCTTCCCTTGCCTCAGACTGTTCTTTCAAAAGGAAATTATATTGACTCACCTGAGTCTTATGTGATTGTTAAATTAATGCAGAAACATCTCAAAGGGATGATTTGGATCAGTTCTGTTCAACAGGAGGATGGAGGAGGATAAATTATCTGGCAGTGGACAGAGAAAAGAGTGACAGTGATATGTTTCACTGTCTGCTGCAGAAAAAACAGCAATTTTGGCATCTTGAAACCTTTTGCATTTAAGCTTAGTTACATGGCTGGAAGAAGACAAAGAGGAATCTGCTTCACAAATGGAAGAACTCTCAGGAGACTGAAAAAAAACATGCATGGAAACTCATCTACCACAGCATTTCCAAAATACCTGCAGTTGGTATATAGTGATGAGACATGGTTACCTACTCTCCTCACTTGCAATTCTAACACAAAAGAAAGTTTTCCCGCCATGCTTCCAGCTGTGATGCAGATGCTACAAGTTTTTTCCAGTCTTCATACAGTTGAATAACCTAGTGTCATGAAGCCATTTGCTTTGCTTGAACAAAAAAATTGTTGTTTAATATGAGTTAATCCAAGAATTAAAATAGGTTGGATTCCACTCAGTTATAACAGAATATTCAAGGAGTTTCGCTGCCTAGTTACTTTCTGTGCTTAAAGGTAAGTACTTCTAGTGAACTTCCTTCTGATTTTTTCTGTGGTTTTAAGGGCTCATCTTGACAGACAAATAAACCTTGGGAATAATAAAATTATAATCTATATTTGGTGAGGTCAGGGATATGAAGGTATTGTGCTAAGAGAAATGTTAGCAGTAAAATTCATGTTCCTGGAATGACACAGATTCCCCCTGTGAAGAATATACCTTACAAATAAAATAAAATGAAACAAAAAAAAAAAATAATGAATGTTGCACATGAGAATGACATACCTTACAGTATACTTAGTTCACCATCTTCCTTCCCCAGACTTTACATTTCCCTCTATACACTATGTGTTTTCTGGGCTGATCTATATGAAATACCTGAGGAATCTACCATGTTATTGATTGTTAAAAATCCTCTGAAAGGATTCACTAGAACTAAATCAAAACATAAAGAAGTTAATAGAATATTTTTAACTGATTTCAATAACCTTTCAAGGAAACTGGTATTTTTTCTCATTTAGTTGACTATATTCTATGAATATCACTGTAGTAGAATATCTTTAGCAGCTCCAGAAAGAGTCAAAATTAATTTATGTATTTGCATGTTTATTCTTTGTCCACTGGAGATAACAATAAATTCCTCGTTATTTCAAAATTAGGAGCCAAATGGGAAAATTCTTTGCATAAAAGTTCAAATGGCTTCTAAACAATTTTTTTGTGCAACCGAATATCAATGCATATTTAGCAATGTACCTTTGTATTTGCTTAAAGTTGAGCATTCAACAAGCCACTAAGAATGTAAATATTGATATGTGGTGGTCAGGAATGCATATTCCTTGCCTTCCTTGCACGGCGGCCAAACTGCATGTAAGTGTGGAATTAGCCCCACCTGAAACTATTTTTTATCATGAAAGGTAAAAGTCCAATTGAAGATTTTGGATCTCAAGAAAAGTGAAGTGTTTGTGATATTCAGATCCAGGCAGCCTAAAAAGAAGTTCAGTTCCTGGGTCTCCTTCCTGGAAAATTACACAAAATGTGTTTTCTAGTCATTTTTCAGTGACATTTTGAATTGGTCCTACTACAACTCAAGTTAGATGTAATCAGAATAGATCTTAGGGACCATGTCCTCACTGGGACTTGGTCAGAGATTAGTTATCTTTCTACTTTTCTTTCTATCTCAGCTTACCTAAATCTTCAGATTTCTAAGATGCTCAGGACACTTTGGCTGTCTCAGTAACTCTACCATCAAAACAAACACACTCATTTTTTCTAGGCATCTTTGGGAGTTATATAGTTCTCTAGAAACAGTAGTCTAAATCACCCTCAGACTGAGCAAAAGAAGTCCACTTAAATTAACAAAATCTAACAGAAATTGGGCGGTCTGAATAAGAACTATTTGTCATTTCTGGCTTATGAATCTATTAATTCTTCATGGTGAACTGAGAAGACGAGTAAAACAGGATTGGTTGATCACAGTGTAAGCCTTGTGACCTGCGAATAATATATTTAAAATGCAAAAATATTAAATACAGTTGGCAATGCTATCTTACTTTTTTATTCTGTGATGATCACAAAGCACATATGAAACAGAATTATATGTAGGAATGGAAATACACTAATTTCAGAACTAATTTCTGAGGCAAACATATAAGAAAACGGAATATCCTCATTGCATTCAGGTGAGATATTAAATAGCATTTGGATTAGGTTGGATTTATAGTGTCGTTAAAAGATACCAGTTCGTTATAAGAAGCACTCAGTTTAATTACACAATTAAATTTTAGATTGTTTTCATTATGTACAGAAAGCTTATTCCAATTCCAATTTAACTGGTCATCTTTAGAAATGCTGTTAGATTCTAATTAATTTTCACAGTGATGCAAAAAACCCACCATTCTCCAACACAAAGAAAGATACTGAGAGCTATAGAGATTAATCGTAAATACATTCGCAATTGTTAAATTACTAATAATTTAACAATTCAGATAACAGATGAAAATCAAGCAGTGCACCTATTACAAATTTTTTTAAAAAGAGAATTTACCATTTACAAAGCTATTGAAATCAAACTTGTTTCTATATTCTGTATATTAAACATGATTAATATGAAAAAAATGACCTTTACTAAAAATAGTAATATATTTTTAAATTATGAAAAATTTCTATTGAAAGAGTGCAGGCTTAGATTACATATTAGGAATGAATTCTCTGCTGTGAGGGTGGTGAGGCATTAGAACAGGTTGCACAGAGCAGTTGTGGATGCCCCATCTCTGAAAGTGTTCAAGGCCAGGTTGAATGAAACCCTGAGCAACCTGGTCTAGTGGAAGGTGTCCCTGCCCATGGCAGGTTGTTTAGAACACAAATCATTCTATGATTCTTTTAAATCTGTCAAGAAGTTACTGTCATGGGATTCCAAATTTATACAGTAATATTACCTGTAGAGTAATATCTAGATTTTTTTATATTTGATTTTATGTTTCTAAAAGTTGGCATTCCCTATTACTCTCCACCTTTATTAGATTCCTTTAAAAGAATCAAGCAGAAAAACAAAATCCCATTGAAGCATCATTGATTCAAAACTGAATTTTTTTACTCAGGAACGTCTCTTGTTGGTATTTCTGATTAAAATCCCTTTTCAACAGTGAAATTCCAGAATTTATAAATCACCGGAGAAGAAAAAGACTTCATTATATAATAACAAACTGTATCAAAACAAAGTCATTGTCTTTGCTGAAGTAAACCAGTAGAGTTCCTCTGGTTCTTTTAAAACAAATGGTACCAACCTGATTACTGTGATTGCCACTGAGAATCTGCCTCAGGTATGTGAAAATATACTTGGGACAATCTACAGGTAGGAAACTGTTAACATTCAAGTCACTGTTGAATCTTGGTTTTCTTTGTGGAAAAATGAGTTGCTACAAAACCGTGAAGCTATTGCTCAAACTCAGAGATGAAGAAGCACAATGTCTTCCTGACATAAGCCAGGGCTAAAGAACACACATTTTAAATTTTGCCTCCTAGGAGATAATCATTGCTAAGCTGCTGCCCTTAGATTTTATCCTCTTTCCTCTATTTATCTCACTGCCTTTTCCTATAATAAATTTGTGCCATAGTCTGCATGTTCAGCAGAGGAGGTAGCAAGTCTTCCTTCTGTCAGATTTACAGTAGCCATCAGTTCATATCACAGAGAGATTGCCATGGCCAAGAGTAGGCATCCACATCTGCATTATCTGCTTGTCTTGCCAAGCAATAGCTGAACCTACAAGTTGACCTCAGTCTTTCTGTAGGAACACAATTCTCTATGGAGGAAAATTTGCTTCAGCCCACAGGTGCATGTAGCCTTTGTCTCTCTGGAATGGTGGTTTAATGCCTAATCTCAGTGATGCTGAATGTTCCTGAAAAGGCAGGCTGTCCAAGGAGAGCTCAACTAAGCAAACCATTTTTGCACTTAGCTGCAGTTAGTGTCATGAGCATTACGAATTAAAAATTACAAATAGATTAGATCAGGTAGTTATTTCAGTAGATGCACTAAAGGCAAAAGTTCTGAGCTTAGCAATATCCTGAGAAAGCCAGCATTTAAAATGCAGATATATTAAGAATAGGCATTATTTTCTAAAAGCACTGAGCTGGCCCCACTTCTACTGAAATAATGGAAACTTCCTTTGAAAATTATAATGAAAATATAATGAGCTGTTATTTGAGTACTTTAAAAATCTTACTTTTAATGCCAGAGTGTCTCTTGCATGTATGCTGAACCACAAATGTTCATCAGTGTTTAAAAAACAAAACTATAATGTCTTCTTGAAATCATCAGATTACAGCACTATCATTTACAAGAGAATGTACTTTTTTGTACTAATATCGAGCAAAGTATTTTAAAAAAAGAGTCATTTTAGGGCATTAAGATGCAATTCCTTTGACTGCAGCAACAGCAGGACTTGGAGGAATGTAAAAGATTTTTAATCAGATCTGGTTTGTTTCAATTAAGTGGTTTTATTTGTATCTATACATAATTATAACATCTCTGTAACCTTTTAATTGTGACATGATGAATTCCTTAAAGGAATGGGCCAATGAGTGGATCTGCCATGTTTTTTAAGTCAAGGTGATATTCATTTGATCACGCTCAAAGACATTGTTTCACTGTTCCTTTTTCACAGTTATCTGGAACAGGAATACACTTGAGCTTTGGAAGTGTGTTCTGGATGAAATTTCTGGACACTCTTCTGCTTTTGATGAATGTCAGATTCATTGTTGTTTCATTTTCTCATATGTAATGCAGATTCAGAGTGAGTAGGCTTTTAATGTACTTTGTAAATGTCTCCCGAAAGTTTTACTTAAAAGGTGATATAAAATATTTTATCCTAAAATAACAGAGGTTTTTTAAATATCAGAAAGCCAAAACATATGCATTTTTAATTCAATTATTTTGTGGTTTTAAAGAGTTTAAAAAGCAATTCTGCTTAGCACAAGTAATTCTATGCAAAAAGACTGTTGTAGAAGATTTTGCAGGCTGTGCTCTGAATTATGGGTTTTAATTTTGCCTCCTAGTAAACTCTCTGTATGTGGGCTGAGATATATTTCTCAATACAACCATAATAACTCTAGTTGCTCCTATCTTCATCTCCACGTTCTACTTAGATGTTTTTTTATGCTGAAATTCAAATTTTCAAAAAGGCTTTTTCTTGACCTAGCTGCTTCCATATTAAGGCTTTTACCAAACTGAATGGTAAATACATTGGATGCATTAATACACCTTACTCCTGTCACTGCTGTCTGACTTAATAGCTTGTAAAAAACTATAAAAAGCTATACAAAGTCTTCATGCAAGAATCTGTGTTCCAAACTGTCTGCTGTTGATAAAATTTTTTTCCCTCACTGTCACTGTGTTTTAAATGCTGATGTGCATTGTTTTATTTCTAATGCAGAATAAAAGAGCACATAGTTTAGGTCCTTCTGTCTTTCAGGCATTAAAGTTCCTCTGACAAGTCCTACAAAATTCCATTTTATGCATATACTAGCACTGACAGAAAGACTGAAAAAAAAACACTTTTAAATTAATTATTAATTAATTAAAAATTATTTTTTCTATTCAAATTGGCAGCCCTGAAGTCTTTTGTTAATATGATTGTAATGTTGACCAGTAATTGATTTCTAGGGAAAAAAAATACCTCTTACAATTAGAGTCAATTATTATGTTAATCTTCAGTTTAATAGAGAATGACAAAGAAATTGCTTCATATATGTTTAGCTCATTAGAATTCCACTCTCGTCATCTGTACACATTTCACTTTCATAACACTTTAAGAGATCATGGACTTTGTGGAAAAGTTAACTCCTTTAAGAGGGAAAAGTGCTCAGTTTGGGGTATTTCAAGTTGTTCTGTTTGGGATTTTTAGTCAATTATTTTTGATCTTCATATGGCTAATGTCAAATTATTTAATATTTTACATTAAAAAATAACAGGTAAATCTCAAATAGCTCAAAAGAGCTTTGACATTAACTTTTAAGGGTTTGGACTTCATCACTAATTTAAATATGCTAAATGCATGCACTATTGTTATATATTCATTGTATCTATATTCATTGATAGTTAACTATAAAAAAAGGAAAAAGACCAGATGATGATGGCTGTTTTATTATATATGAAGTAGGTGCTGTTTTTACTGAACAAACAAAAGTGTGTTCTCATGAACCGTGTTATTTTACATGTAAAAGGGGTGAGGTGTCTCTGGAAAACAATATTCGAAAAACATATTCATTGGATTAATAATAAAAGGTTAATTTAATTTTAATGTAAGTACTCCCCTTTCTAAGCAAATTCAAAGTTTTATTAAGATTTTAGCATTTATTATATTGATGTCATATTATTTTCACAGAGAGGCTTAGCACACGTTTGATCTTAAAGCGAATAAGTGAGCACAGTGTGCAATATGTATACTATACAAATATGGTTCTTGCCTTAATGTTTTACTGTCTGGTTATAATTTATTTTTTAAAAGTATGTGTTGAATTCTATATCATGAATATAATTAGAAATAGTGTCTGTGTTTCCACTTACATGCAATAAACCTTTACAGCCCATCTTAGAGCAAATGTATGTCTACATGTATAAAGCAGTTAACAGAGTAGCAAAGAAAATGTATAGTTCAAGTGGTGGAGTGTAATGGTATTGCCTACTTTCCACTTCCTTTTTGGAAAATAAACAAGGAAAACCATGTACATGCCAAGTTTGTTTTCATGTAAAATAGAAGACCAGTATTATTTCTGTATTTTGGCTGATCAAAAACACTGAAATTCCTGCTCAAAAGAACATAGTTGAGTCCAAAATGAATTAATGTATTGCATATGAATGCTGCAGTTAAAGCAAAATGAGGTTTTCTTCACGCAAGGCTACAATTAACCACAATGTAGCCAAGCATCAGCTGAATTTTTTAAACTGTAAACCTGATGAGGTGTTAGGAACAACAGCTCCAGAGTTAGAAAATGTCCTTTAAAACAGATATACACTACAGATATACAACTATATTTCTGAGTTGCACTTAGATGAACAACATCAGTGAGTCTCCTTTGTTCCTTAAAAACCTTATTTGCCAGAAAAATTTAGGAAAAGGAATACTGTCTGAAAAAGGCTGGTAACTGACCCACCTGATTCTTTAAAACTGATCTTAAATGGTATTTCTTTTACTAAGAGTATTTATTGATGACCTCAGAATGTGACATCTCGACAGACATTAATAGTAATCATGATATTAAAGAATTTTACTGAAAAACATAAGCAATTTGAGCCACTATTTCTTAAACAGAATACAATCCCACATCAGAGTAACAGTAAAGACTGTGTGGCTTCAAAAAAGAATCCAGAGATACTACATTGGACACCTGTGGCAGAACTTGGGCAAATTTAGGCCTTCCAGCTAAAGCATTGCTTTCCATGTGTATTCCAGTAACCACAAAAGTCTATTTCATGTCCAGATTTATTTAGAAGCATTTGGACTACCCAGTCCCAGATGAAACCAAATGTACTTATACCTTCAGCCTACCCCAGAGACCCGTATGTGTGTGGAGAAATCAGAAGGCCTCTGTCTAATGTGGAGAGCACGGTTGCTTTCTTATGCCTTCATACTATGGCTGAGTGTGGACAAGGACCTCTATGGATAGAAGGAAACTGAGTAAGAGGAAGCCTTTCCTTCCCAAACCATCTGTGTCTGGGCTGCAGTGGTGCTTGCTACCCACCAAGTCTTTTTGCTTCCTACCTCATCACAGGCCAGTGACTAAACATGAAGTGGTCCCCCTTTCTGTTTGTGCCTCAGGTTCTGCCTGTCACTTACAGATATTTGAGGTATATCTGTGCTTTCCTCTTGGAGTGGAAGTAAGAAAGTCTCTCTTGTTGTCTTTTCCCATGCATTCAGTCTCCAGTTTTAGCATTTACTCACCTCTTGGCTTGGGTACCTAACACCCATAAACCAAATGTAAAGCCCTACTTGTTATGTTAGCAGATCTGTTCAGAAACCCATTCTCTCTTCTGAGGGACAGAGTCATTGTAACTGATAGTCATAAAAGCTGGTTTGGGAATTAGTTGACCTGTCATTGAACATATTTGTGAAGTCTCTTCTCAGTGTGGGACAGAATCCTACATCAGTCTTTGTTTTGGACTACTGAAGCAAACTGTCCCTTGTCCTTGCCCTTTTGTAAAAACTGATGGAAGATACACATGAAAGGAGCTTTTTTTTTTGTTCCCTATTAAGAGGTAATTAACCCAACTCTTCCGTGCTAATTAACTTCTGCAGATTCCAAGATGTCTGCACAGTCATGGAAGACTAATTGATAGCAACCATAGTAAAAAGTACTAAGTTTCTCAAGCCTCATAGTATTAGTTATCTGTAGGATCAAGCTGGGATGGAAGTGTCAAGAATTTTGTAGGTGGGAATGAGAGGCAAGGAAGATAGAATCACAAAGTCATTTAGGTTGGAAAAAACCTCTGAGATCATTGAATCCAACCTTTACCTGATCACCACCTTGTCAACTAGACCATCTCTATGTCTAGAAATCTCTATGTCTGTGGGAAAGAGATTGAGTGTATATGTGCAGTCATTGTAACTATTAAGCCTTCTTAGGGTCTTGGACGAAGATACTAGTGCCAAAGATACATTAGTGTCTTGCTTCTGATCAGTGACAGGGTGTCTAAGAAGTTCCTTCTATGGATGAATCAGAAACACTGTTCTTATGCTATTTGGACAGTGATATTATCACCTTAATGATCTTTTCGTGAGTTAAAAGTGTATGCTTTGAGACACTGATACCTGAACAATTAGACAGGTAAAAGCTTTGTAATTGTCTTTTATTACAAATATAATTATTCCACAAATCATTATACATTGCTCAGAAAATACTGATTTAGGACGTAAACTACAATTATCTTAGCTGTTGCAGTATGAGGCCTATTCTCTTCCTCTCTGTTGTCTAAACTGTGACTTCTGAAGCTGGCTAATATGCAGTGCTATTTATTTTTTTTTTTTGCAACATTCACTGAAAGACAACTAAGCCTAGACTTCTGATATTAAATTTTTGTGTAAACAATTGTTGTAGATCACACAATTGCAAGTGTATGGGAAGCTTATTCCAAAGGCAGAAATGAAAAGGAATAGTGCTCTGTCCTAGTGTTAATGAGTAGAGATGAGGGTCTTTATCACAGAGCTATCCGAGAACATGTTCAAAGTAACTGAAGGAAGTGACATAAGGAGGCTTTTAAATTTACATGGTGAAATGCAATTCTATTGTAAACAAAACACTATTGAGTGTGTTTTTTAGGTAAAAAACACATCTATATGTAATGTTTATCACAGTGAAAATGCAGCATATTCTATTTGTCTCTAGTATTTGTGAAAAATTTCCAAACCAGTTCCATTATTTGCCAATACTGAATATTTTTAAAGTACTCCAGGCTAATTATTTGTGCATAGTTCATTTTAGAACATTTGGGAAATAATGGAAAATAAGTTATGACTGCTGCTTAATGCCACCTTATAATTACTGAATAAAATGTAAGGATATGTAAATGTCATTCTAATTGAATATCAATCACTGAAATATTTTAAAATGCCAAATAATATGATCTTAGAACACCAATTAGCAAAATTATTTATTCAGAAATGTTATATGTCTCCATCATTGTGGAGATGATTATAATACTAATCTGCACTAATTAATTAATTTCACTCCCAAACCTTTCAAAATCCTTTATAAAATGTCATAACTGTAACTCAGAAATGCTTATTTTACTATAACTCTAAGTATTTTTATTAGTACTGGAATGAGGAAACCTTTACAATCATGCAGAAGTTTTAGGTTTTACTAAAAATCTTTAAAAAATAATTAAAATTACAATTTTCAATTTAAGCAATTACATTAATGCTTTCAGTCTCTTCTAGGCTGTTCTTGTGTCAATTTTTTTTAATTTAATAAAACTATCCAGATGCAAAACTTTCATGTCAACAAAGGTTTAAGCGTGAGGCAGAATTGAGGTTTATGAAATAGCAATGAGAGTAAAGTAAAACTGCCTTGGAAGAAACAAACAAACAAACAAACAAAAAAATCAAAGATTTCATAAGGCACAAAGGTGTAGTCTTAAAAATGACTGAAAAGGAAAGCCCTGGGACAGATGTCTACTCAGGCTGAAGGCAAAGGGCTTTTTGCTATTAGCTGTCAGTGGTGAATGTCATCAAGCTGTTTCATATCATCAGCAGAAACTTTTTCATGTCTTTTCAGAATCTATTATATACCTAAGAGAGCAAGCTTTAAAAATACACAGAAAGAGTTAACTGACTTTTTGCCTTAAGACTTATTCAGAAGTTTAAACAGAACTTCTGGTTTTGTTAATAAAATAGAATTTTTTCTTTCTAACCTGAAAGGTGATCATAGAGCTGGTGTATATAGAGCTCTGTCTAGCAAGTATCAGTGCTAACTAAAGGGTGATAGCTATTCTTATTATCAAATTGCATTAACTAACATTAACACAGTGCTGTGCTGGCATGTCACCAGAGTTTACAAATGAAAATATGTTTTAAAATAGAAAGACTGTCTACAAAGTTTAAATCAGATGGAGAGGTCAAGTAGACAGAATGCTTTTTCATAATTAGGTTGCAATGACAAAACACTTAGGCACTGTTGCCTGCATATTTGCTGGAAGTGATGTCAGAAGTCATTAATAACTCTGGTCTAAGCAGTTTGCCAAAAGTTTGAAATAGTCAGATTTGACTTTTTTTGTGTTGCATTTTGTAAGGGATGGTTTTCAAGAATATGGTATTTATGTAGTAATATAAAGCAGTACCAGTGTTGCTGATTGAGTGTCTTCGCATACAAAAAAACCCTCTGCACAAAATATTTTTTATATGGTAAATTACAATGATGGTTGTTCTCTTAAAAATCATACTTTTTTTTTTTCCAGTCTAAAACATATATGTGTAGTTGGCAAG
This sequence comes from Manacus candei, assembly GCF_025592945.1. Lineage (NCBI taxonomy): Eukaryota > Metazoa > Chordata > Aves > Passeriformes > Pipridae > Manacus > Manacus candei. The sequence goes on along the minus strand of NW_026138059.1, from coordinate 8,955,848 downwards.
GGGATACTCTGTGTTTCACAATCGACTTTGCTCTAGGATTTACCTGTTTTGACAGTAAAACAAAGGTAAGAGGAAAAGAAGAGGAAAAAACCCTTGGTATTATTTTACTGTTATTGAAGTTATCAGTTATTGCATTTTTTTATGTTGATGTCCAGTCTTTATTCCTCACATATACTGTTCTATTTATTTATTTAGCACTACTGAAATGTGGTCAGTTTGGGACTTCAAAGGGGCAATTATTAGTTGTGCCTTAGCATGTAGAGATAAATTTTGGAGAAAGATATAAAAAAGTAGTTTCCTTTTCAAGCAATAAAAGCAAAAGAAGGTTATTTAGCAGAGAACTTGGTTTGTTGTAATGAAGAAACTTCAAGATTAGTAAAAGATTACAAATCATGAAAGAAATGAAATGTCACCTGATTCTGTTTGTTTTGAAGCTACAGATATAAAATAGGATTAATTCTTCTTCTATCATAAGAAATTTAGGCCACGTCTAAAATAAACAGAACAAAGGCAAATTTATTTCAAAGTCAGAATCTAAAAGGTTAAATTAACTTATTTTGCAAAACAATGGCTATATGGAAAGTGCCTGCAGGGCATGGTTTATGGTACGTGCCAACTTCCAAGTCCTGTCTATAATGCTACTATTTTATATATAATTTGCTGATACTTTAAATTATTCTAAATGGATTTTAACATTTGTTTGAATTAGAAGTAAACATACATACAAATAATGTTTCTGCATTAATAGAACTATGCAGTAAAAGGACTGTCCTTTCAAATATGGTCTTCAACTCCTAACTGAAAGGATTTTTCAACTATATATTTAAAAAATTCAGTCAGTCATTCTGAGTTAAGAGGGAATACACTACATTTTGCAATACACAGGATCTAGGGTGGTTTTTTTGCATGTTGGTATTTTGTAGGTTTAGGGCCAAAATGGACAAGTCTATTGAAATCTTTGTGCAGAGAAATAATGACCAAGATTGCATGAAAATTTAGACTAATTTCATTAATGTGCTATCCTATGAAGTAGCATAAAATTCCACGAAATACATATGCATACCCTTCCCTGCCTCAGGTGATACTGCATTCTGAAACTGTGCTTCTTGCACGAGTATACACATTTTTCATGTAGCCACAAATTAACTATAAAAAGTAATCTCTCTATAGATTTTATAGAATGTTTCTTTTTAATGCGAAGACTGATTGCAGATAATCCCACCTTTAAAATAATAAACTCACTCTATTGATAGGAGTTTCCATCAGAGTGCCTACCTTCAGTATTGATGATGAAGAGAATTTAGATGAACTTTTGTTGCTTACCTAAGGAGAAATACAGAATACCATCAAATAGACTGATTCTGTTGTTAAGCTGTAAAAATTCTGGAAAAGTTGAGTACATTTATTTTTCATCTGTTTGAGAGATGGACATGTCCTCTGCATCCTCAAACCCGAGTGAGGCAGTAATGGGTGACTTCTGCAGTTCATCTTATGTCCTGTAATTGTCACCTTTAGTTGATTGTGTTGCCCCATATGCATAGCTATTTCAGAATATTTCCTACCAACACAGAAAAGATTCTTAAAGTGGTCAAGCAATTAGCAGTTCATTAGGGACATAGCAATTTTGCTGAAAAATCTTTTTTTTGAGATAATGAAAAAATTAAGGTCTTCTATTGATGCAAAGAATGCTCTTACACCACAGCAGGTGTTCCTACAGGATTATTAAAATAAAAACCAGTCCGCTGTTTGCTCTATGACTCTAAACCTGGATCTCAATTTTTGGGAAACCAGTTCATGTACTTATTGAAAAACATTCTTTTTTATAGTCTGAAAAATAATATAAAATGGGCCTTCTTATTACAAATTCTGAAACAAAAAGCACAAGAACTTTTGCTTTGGAGTGTGGTGGATTGACCCCGGCTTCCTCCTGAGCTGGGCAGAGGAGAGGAAATATAACAAGAGGCTTGTGGGTCAAGATAAGGGCAGGGAGAGATCACTCACTGCTTACTGTCATGGGCAAAAGGGACTCCACTTGAGGAAATTACTTTAGTTTACTACCAATCTAATTGGAGTATGCTAATGAGAAATGAAAACCTGATCTTAAAACACCTTCCTCCTACCTCTCCCTCCTTCCCAGGCTTAAATTTATTCCCTATTTTCTTTATCTCCTCCCCTCCAGCGGCACAGGCAGATCAGGAATGGGGGCTGCAATGGGTACATCACATGTTATCTCTGCTACTCCTTCCTCCTTAGGGTGAGGACTCCTCACACTCTTCCCCTGCTCCAGAAAAGCAGTTATCCACAAACTTCCCCAACATGAGTCCTTCCCATGGGCTGCAGCTCTTCATGAACTGCTCCAGTGTGGGTCCTTCCCATGGGGTGCAGTCCTTCAGGAAAAGCACCTCCTTCCGCTCCTTCACTGACCTTGGTGCCTGCAGGGTTGTTTCTCTCACATATTCTCACTACTCTCTCTTACACAAGAAATTTAAGTGTCTTTTAGAAAATTCTTTTCTAGAATAGTTTTGGTGGATTCTTAAAGTTATTTGGAAGAATTACTTCTTTTCCTGGGTCATCATGGGCTTAACTCATTCAGCTGTTATTGTTTTGGGCCTACCACAGAGATACTTTTGTGTCTGCAGCTGCTTTATATCACATTTGTAGAGATTCTTTTTCTCTTGTTGGCTTGGCTGGTTCATCTTCCCCATCCTGTGTCTCCAGCTGCTCATCCGAGATAAAGGGATCCCAAAGTGTGCATTTTCTTCCACCTTCCAGAACTATCTACTTCTCTTCTTTCCCACTCAGTGTCAACCGTTGAGAGAGGTGATGACTCCAGCAATGCCTATTATTGCTAAATTGTTCCTAAGTTCTTGTTTCATCTCCACCTTAGCAGTTATATTACATAGCAAACATTCATCTATCCTGTTTAGAGCCAAACTCATTTAAGCTTTGAACACTTCTCAGGTGGTCTAATTAGGCCCTCTGGACCCAGTTAAAATCTGTTCATGAATGTAAAGTTTAAGCACCATCACAGTGCTGTAGCATAGTTGGGTTTTTTTTAATCTGTTATATTTCTCTAAGAAGGCAGTGACATTTATGTCTGCAGGGAACCAGGAGATAGTTTTTATTTCTAGGGCATTCCCTTTTAAACTATGAGTAGGGTTCTGAAGACCACCGGTAGCACTGGTCTACTTAAAAAATATTTTGAAAAAATACATGTTGGAAAATGGAATATAGCAAACTTTTTTCCATGTGTGCTTTTGAAATAGCCTTCCAAGTATTTAAATTGTGTTTCCTCAGCAGTGTCCAGGGACTGAATCACATTTCAACATGTGCAGAGAATTTTTATTAAGATTATAGGCATTAAAGGAAACATCAGCAGGAAGTCCAGATGCAAGTTGTTATCTTGAGGGTTTTTGAATTATACATTTTAAGGTGATCAATAGAAAACATTCAGATAAATACAGAAAATTATCTTGGTTTCAAAAATAATTTCCCAACTTTTGTTTTAAATAGGTATCTCCATAAATATTAAAGCATATCTGTCAATCGAGGATTTGCCAACACTACTCAGATGCCATGCATAAACCTATAGGAGACCAAGAAGCCTAGAATTTTTATATATTTTACAAGCCACTATGTGAATTAGAACACATCTTTGTGGTTTCCAAGACTACATTCAATAATAATATTTTTGTGTTTCTGTAGTGTATTTGAGGATTTCAAACCACGTTACATACATCAGTAAATTTAACTTTGCAGCATAAGACACTATTCTCTATGTTATACAGATGAGCCAGCTGGAATATGAAAGATCAAGATATGGCATGGAATTGTGTTCATAGCGAAACTGATACAAATATCTTCATAAATCTTTATGGAATTAAGCTTTTACCATGGATCTTGATATTACATAGGCAACTGAAACATTCAACCTTCACAGAATTTAAATCTAAATAGTTGTTTAGTCAGTGAATATCAATATTGTATCTTTTCCTTTAACATAGGATACAGAACTGTTAATTTTTATTGCTCTGCAAAGAGCCTCTTATCATGTAATGTATTTACTGCCCTAATGCTTTATCTTAATATACAAACACTGAGCATCAATCTATATAGTTCTAGGTAAGTACATGTAACAGAGTTCTTAATCAAATTTCTTTCTTTTTAGAATGTGCTGTGGAGGTTTAAATTCTCTCAACTCAAAGGCTCTTCAGATGATGGAAAAACAAAAGTAAAGCTGCTTTTTCAGAATCTAGACACCAAACAAATTGAGACAAAGGTAAGCAATATCCTCTTTCTAAGTTTTGTAAAACATGAAATAAAATTACTGTCAAGGCATCAAAGATTCCATTTACTACTGCACATACGTATGATGAACATGTCACAGCTTATCAGTTTCTTCCTATTCTTTAGAAACTCTACAATAAACGGAAGTGATGTAGTACCTATAAGTTTATTGCACTGTTTGTATAAGCCTGTTATTAAGTTGTGCTATGTTGGTATTTTAGTCTTTCAGAAAGATTCTGTGATGTTATTCCATCAACTATAATAGATATAATATCTAAAAACTGCATTTTAAAAAGATAAAGGAAAAATAAAACTATAAAAATGTTAAATACATTTTTAAGCTGCTGTGTAAGTGGACTTAAATTTTTGAACACACATATGGTTAAGGTTCACTAAAAATATAAAAGATTGTGTAACAGTTATTAGCTTAAAAAAGGGAATATTCTTGCAAGAGGCCAAGCAATTGCTGAAACCTATTGGTTCTACTGCGAATTAAGAGCACTTAACGCTTTGCAGTATCTGGAATTGTGGACACATCCAGTCACTACTGTAGATGAGAGATTAGTAGTGCCTTTTTTTTTTTCTCCAGCAATTATCAAATAAAAACATGAAACTTAGAATTCAGGTTCCCAACTGAATTTCAGATGTTTCTTATTCAGGACTGGTCATCTGGAGATTTGGCTGTAACACCATAATCTGCACTGATTCTGCCCTGTGATCCCAAGGTTCCCACTGAACAAATAAATAAATAAATAAATAAATACATAGATGATTTTTCAATCATGTGGTTTTAAAAAGAATGAGGAGAAGTTTGGTTTGATATGACAGAGAAGAGGGTAAGAGTGAGGTTCAACTGAGTTTTGGTGGACAAAACCAATGAAAACTACAGAAAAGTATCTGAAGACCTATGAAAATTCTCAAATACTCTTAGCTGGAATTCTGCAGGTTAAAGCCACTTGAAAAGTAATATTTTTTATAGTGACCATACACAAAAGTTATATATTACCTATCCTTCTAATGGTTAAAAAAAATTGTAAGGAGAAAATCCCTAAGCTTTCTTGTTTATCATAAAGTTACAGCAAATACATCTTTATAGATCCACATTAATAAATTATTCAGGATTTCATCAGCAAGCTTAACCTGAGTTGTCTCTTGTCTCTACTATAAAAGATATTATATCTGTTTAAAAACTTACAATACTATAATAATAATCTATAGCAGCAGCCCGTTTCCACTTCATTTCTCACAGTACTCCTTGGAGACAGAAGAAAACTGCTGTCCTCATTTTATACATGATCATCTGTTTGCAGAGAGCTTATGTTTCTTTTTTCAGGTCAGACAGAAAGATTGTATTGGTGCAAAAACTATAACATGTATCTCTGTGTATTAAATCATTAAATCCACGTGTGTGATTGGCCAAGGGCTGCAATTCCATTGCTTGTAATGGAATTCTATTACTTTAATACTAAATCATTTCTCTTTCTGTTGTGGTAAACAATGTGAACTTTTAAATTTTATTTTATTTTTATTTTTTGTGCTCACCTAAATTGTTTTTAATTTTTTTACATGTATTTTACTCTTTATATTAAAAAATGTAAATTTTAGCATTTTATGAAAATTTTATTATCTGTAAAATTATTTCAAAGGTGAGTCCTTATGATAATTTTACAGCAAATTTTGTTCAGGGGACAGATTTTTTAAAACATTAAAAAAAAATTATTTTACATAGTTCTAATGAAAACAGCTTGTAATTGGCAACATTTTCATGAATATTTGTGAGGTACCTTGAAAGTATAAGATGGAAATTGATATGTAATGGTTCATACAGAATTCTAAGTATCTATGTAACTAAATGTATATATGTGTTGTAAATGTTGGCAGATCCCAGAAAAATCTCATTAAAGGCCAGAGGAAAGGATGATACTAAGTAGCTGAGGATTTATCAGGATGTCAGTGATTATACCTTTTTACCACTGCCTCTGCACAGTGCAGTGTACCCACTAGGATTCACATTAAATGAGACTGGGACACAGTTGTGTCCTTTCCACTTGAGATAACTGGTACATATAATCAAGAGTATGCCCACCACCCAAATGGTATGATTTCTTAGACTTCAAAGTTACAGGCTGGTTGGAAAATATCCAACACTAATACCCATAGTACAGTACAGTATCTGCCTCTGCTTATTGCACTGAAAGAGATTACATAGAGCCAGATGGTGCTATGCAGTGAAATGCAGCCAATAATGAGAAAAAGTGTCATCAAATAATAGAAGTTTCATTTTTCCTGAGTAAATGAGCCACTATGTACAAAATGAAGCTTGATGCAGATGACTTATGTTCACTTGGCAGAAGACAGTAAGGGTTGCGAAAGAATTTTCTAGATTATGTCTAATTTTATATGCTTATAAATTCTTGGGGGAAAAAAATCTCATTTGGGAATTCTGTTTTTGTACCTTGGTTACTAGCTAGAGATGATGTTTCTCCTCCTTCCAGAAATTTTAAGCCAAATAATTCTTTCTTTGCACTTCAGTCTTAGGTGAACAACACATTCTTCCATTTTAAATTTTTTTGTTCAAAGGAGATAATAAGGCCAAGATTCCTGTCAGTTGTTTCTCATATTCCCTACAATTTCTTCTCATAGTTTCCCAGTTCAGTACTTCTCTGAACTTACCCTTCCTCTGAACTTACCCTTGCAAGTAATCTTAATAATAATAGATGCTCTTTACCTTGAATTTTAAAGATTACTTAAAAAAAAAAAAAGGAAAAATTAAGATTAATGCTTCCAAGTTCGTACTGATTCTTTATCTCCCTTAGATAAACTGTAGCTTCCTGATGATATTCCACAAGAATATTTTAATTGAACATTTCCCTTTTCTTCTCAGTCTCAAATACTTATGGAAGAAAGAAAGACAAGAAACCTTTGTGTCAATAGACTATTGTGAGCCATATTGAAACCTCATCTAGACGTTGCTGGTCTCATAAACTTCTTGTCTGTTACACAGATAATTTAAGAGCCCTGCATATTTAACTGAGCACATTCAACATATTTTCTTCACTGACTTCAAGCCTCAACTATTCTGTAATTTCAGAGTGGTACAGTGGTATGATGTGACGTGACTTTACAATTAGACTGCAGCAGTTTTGCAGTAAATCCTATTCTCTGAAAGGATATTTATTCCATATTTGTTCTATATAAGTCCTCTTGAGAGATATGGCAAATAAGGAGAGGGCAAGCAAAGCTCTCACTTTACTGCAACATTAATCTCTATCATCAGTAAACCATAATGTAGCACTCAAGCCCTTCTCTATTTTTATTAACATGTGTCTTTTCTTACCGAAGTCTGGATGTTTACTATTGAACATCATGAGATCTTGAAAAACATTTGCAACATAATGGTAGATAGGAGTTAAGATTCTGCTTGTGTGACAGTATTGGACAGTCTGATTGCTGTTGGAAATGTATTTTAATATTTACTGGAATGAGTGAATTTAATTGCCTTCTTTTATACAAACATCTTTTCAGATGAGTTTCTTGTGCGTTAGCAAAGTCTGCATCTGCCAGTGCAACATTTAAAAGTGTTTCGGATTTAGAACTACATAGTGGCATTTGAAATCGCTCAAGCTGTAGGTGAGAATCCATCTGATTCTTCCAGACCCCTATAGAACACTCTTAAAGGACTTAAGTTTAATTGAGAGAGAGAGTTGCAATTATCTGGCACTGAATGTTGGCATCATAGATCTGGTTCTTAGACTTGCAGGGTAAAAGCAACATTTTAGCTTATCCTTCTGCTGTTTGTGCAAATGACAGTCACAAAGAGGAGACCAAATAGAAGTTTGTAGCTGAAGAATCTTTCATACCATAGATGACAGTGTATCTTTGTGTGTTTATAACAAGCTGTGCAATACTAATACGTTTATTCTTCTCATCCATGATATGGCAACCAAACCCTGGTATACTTGCTGCGATATAAAACTGAATTTAGAATTTTGGTTTCTATTTTGACTTCAATGTTATTATAATTTTAATCTGATTGAAAAAAATATGCTCAGGAATACAGTTGTAATATTTGTAATATTTGTGCTCTTATCAACAACTAGTAAACACTGCAGGTAACCAATGTCCTTAAAGAAGTCATGAAATGCATGGGGTACAATAACACTATCTGTCAGTGTCTCCATTATTTGCCTTTTATGTGATACAGGGTCATGTCTTGTTCAAATAGTGATTCAACAGCTCTCGGAAGTAATCAATAAAATTGTGTGTATAGTAATAAGCAACAGGCCTGTCAAGTTCTTTATGATATGTAATAAATCCAGCTCTCCTAGGTGGGTGGATGAAACAACATATGTTTTTCTTCCTGGCTGTGCACATACAGTGATGGAGGTCGGTGTAATGTGCTCACTTTTTATATTTTCAATACCAGCAGGAAGTTTTGCAGTCTTGTCCTCCCACTCTTTTAATCCAGTCTTTTCATTTCTTCTCTTGATGTCTTCCTTCTAGTGCCTTTGTTGTACTTAATCCACATATTACAATGCATATAGTAAACCAAAATAGCTTTGGTTATTGAAATATTAGACATGCACAGATTCTTCTAAATAACTGAAAATCTTAATTAAAGAAAAAATCAGCAGTCACAGATAAGGCAAACAAACATAAGGATGGTATTAAATGATATAGTGCAAATAAAATGATCAGTTATTCATCTGCCTGGCTGAGTACAGAGAGAAGTGTTACTTTAAAAAAAAAAATAAACTAACAGAGCAATGTGTTTGTTTGAAGAGGTGTCATTGGTGTTATTTTCTAGAAAAAGTTCACATTATATTCTAAACCTGAAGAGGCCAAATTTCCACCCTTAAAACTGTATTCAAGATAGTATCTTGCTAAGAGACATATTGTGTCCCTGTCCTCAGATCATGCAACATTTACATGTTCCCAACTCAGAAAGCCATCACCATCTTTTACTAAATCCATTCTTTCAAACTAACCCCCAGTGCTCTTCCCCTTTCCCTGTTGTAATCTACATGCAAGCTACATCCACCACCAGAACACCACTTCTCTGAGCAACCTTCACAAATACCTACCACAGACATCGCACGTCCTACAAACACAAAGCACCACAGTCTTGTGGTTGTACATCCTGGCTTGTATCAGAACTAGTGTGGCCAGCAGGACTAAGGAAGTGATTGTCCCCCTGTACGCAGCACTGGTGAGGCCGCAGGTCAAATCCTGTGTTCAGTTCTGGGCCCCTCACTACAAGAAAGACACTGAGGTGCTGGAGCATGTCTGGAGAAGAGCAATGAAGCTGCTGAAGAGTCTGAAGCACAGGTCATATGAGGAACAACTGAGGGAGCTGGGGTTATTAGCCTGGAGAAAAGGAGTCTCAAGGAGGATCTTATTGCTCTCTACAACTACCTGAAACAAGTTACAAGTGATAGTGTGAAAGAAAACAGCCTCAAGTTGTGCCAGGGGAGGTTTAGATTGGATATTAGGAAAAATTTCTTCACTGAAAGGGTTGTCAAGCATTGGAATAGGCTGCCCAGGGAAGTGGTTGAGTCATCAACCCTGGAGGTATTTAAAAGACATGTAGATGTGGCGCTTAGAGATATGATTTGGTGGTGGACTTGGAAGTGCTGGGTTGATGGTTGGACTCAATGATCTTAAAGGTCTTTCTCAACCTAAATGATTCTATGTTGCAATATTTGAATGTTCTTGCCAGTTGACTGCATTCCTTGTTCAAGCTGAGTAAAAGGTAAACAAGGTAGCACAACATGAAAAACTAAGTTGACATGTGACACCTGCAGTGAAGAGGGTGTAGATATACAGCTTTTATTCTTAAAGATTCAAATTTCATGTTAAATCCATTGTTGTTTGCTGACTGTTCTGTTCTGTATTCATATAAAATGTTTATAAGCCTGAATATGAATTCACATTTTCTCTTCTTTTTTTTTTCTTTTACTTCTTTCAGGAACTTGAATTTCAGGATCTGACGGCAGTTTTACACTGTATTCACTCCTTTATAGCAGCAAAGGTGGCATCTGTGGATCCATTATTCATAGACAGTCAGAGTATTGCAAGAAAATATATGTACAGTAACTGATACTAGATTATATGTTGTGACTATGGAAAATAAATTATTTTCTTAAAAAAGTAGTTATTTCATTCACAATATTGCAACTTTGTGATTTTATAAGAAGCTTTTAGCTGTGTTATCTGTAATGTTAAGAGTTTTCACAATCTGATAAATATTTTGAATCCATGAGTTAACAAATACTAAGTCAAACTGAATCAGTTTGTCATCTTCTGCATCAATCTAAAATTCTAAATGAATATTCATTCAGTAATAGTTCTAGTGCCATTTTGATTTCTGCTCTCATGGTCATTCATACTCCCCCTTATTAGATAGAAATGTGGAATAATACTTGAAAAGTGTGTGTCCAAAATTTGGCCTCTGAATACTTGAAAGGTGCTGGGCACACAGGCAATTTCTACAGTCTTCACTGTAGTAAAGAAGTAATATTGAAGACAACTGCAGTAGGAATTGAACTTTTATCTTACTTCTATATGTTTGAAAAATTATAGTTCCACAGTTGGGTTCTTTCAAGGCCTGAGAGTTTAGCTCTGGCAAAACACTAAATACTCTATTTCAGATCTAGGAAAATATTTAAGCACATGCTTGGCTCTAAGCACATTAAGTAACCTCCGTGTATGCACAAGGTAATGTTAAGTGTGTATTTAAGTATCATGGTAGATCAACTGTGAAGAGATTTAGACTCAGCTAAGAAGCCTGCCTATAGGCACTCAGTTTTAGAAAACTTGCCATAGGGTTTTCTTATCTATGAATAAAGTTTCCATGACCCATTCATTTATTCGTTCACAGATTGCCTTGATGCTACCCTTTGATGTGATGCTCTGTATGCTTGAGAACAGCTTCTTTAATAAACTGTTTTGTTTGGAGGATGATGCTTCCAGTATAGGATGAACATAACAAAACGTGAAGATGTTTCTGGGCCACCCACCTTTTCTTTCCTACAGCTCTAACCTTGACTTATATGTAAGCAAAATGGATTTTCTCCTTGCTAAGGAAATAATATGGTTTTACTTTCAACATATTCCTAACCTTCCTTCTGAAATCATCTTCTTATATGCACAGATAATTCTTCCTGCTATCGAAAAAATATATGAAAGGAAGACATTTTAATCTTAGGGCATATTCTCTGTAAAAAATACCAAATATTGCAGGTTTCTGTGATAGAAGTCTCAGTTCTCACATGCATATTTGAAACAGCATCAGGCAATTACACTTTTTTTCAAAAAATAAAACAAACAAGTAGAATATCCAAGCTAGATGCAATGGATAAGGAGTGAATTCATCAAAGTCCTCCCTAAATTTTAGGCATCTTGTAAAGCATCCTGCTAAAGTAAAAACCTAAACTATCCTAAGGAAAAGAAGTATGTGCCTTTAAAAGCTCCCAGGTGAGGAGTGTTATTACATAAATTCAGTGCTTAAGTTTAGTCACTTAAATTCTTCCCTTGAGGTCTTAAGCTGTCTTGGCAGACTGCAGTAGGGCCTTAGGCACGTAGTTCAAAGGGGTGCTTATCTGTCCACCTAAAGCTTAGGCACAAATAAAGTGCCTAATGCAGGTGATTTGATCGTACCAGGAAGATTACTCGTTTCTAAGTGTTATCTGTAGAGAAATTAATTTGAACAGTAGGCACTGTGTTGTTTAGGGTTCTGATGTTGTTTGCAAGGAGGCATAGTGGGAGTTCTAACTCCTGTTTAAACAATATTTAACAGAGGTGATAAATATTTTTATTAATTTAAAATATATATAGTCATTGTGGTATTTTAATAGATAATCTCGTTTATATATTAAATTAAATTCAAAAGAATTCTTTCTCATACACACATTTATTCAAAATATTCCATTTAATTCTCAGCTTTCTATTTTATTTTCTGCTTGTTGTATTTACTGAGATTTTAACATTCACAAATTAAAGCATTAACATTAGAATGTCTTTCTTAAATCAATTCTCAGTTATTAGCATGAGCAATTATAAATGTCAGAGCGTAAGATAAAGAATTATGGAATTTCTTCAATTTTGTTTTTCTGATATTTTGTCATAGACAAAGTTCAGCACTAATATGGTAATTACAGTAGAAAACTGTACCAGCTAGTACAGAACTGATGCTACAGTCAGACCTCTAGGCTTAATGTTTTAAGAATCATGTAATTATAAACATATCTTCCAAAATACAATAAAAACTTAAAAGAAATTAAGATTAGTTTATTACATAGTCTCTCAGTAATTTAGTTATTTGTTTCATGGAATTTCTAAATTCTTTTAGGCTTTTAATGAGCTATGTTTGCTACTGTTTTTGCAAGATAGTAGTTTTCTTCTTTATGTCCAAATCAATCTCAAGGAATACTAGAGAAAAATGCTTATAAATTCATCCTCTGAATTTTAGCATTGTATTTCAGAAATAATTCTCCAAACATATTTTTAATGAGGATCCTGCGGATCTTTATTTGCTCACTTGCTTTTTTTTTCTTTTCACATTGTGCAACAACCTCAAGGCAGGGACTAAAGGCCAGTCTTCTGAGCAAGCTGCCAGAGCCTGAGAAGAGCTCATGGATAGCTAGTTACTCAGCTGTTATATAGGTTGTGTAGGACTTGCATAGCACCTTGCATTTCTTTGTCAAATGCCTCATATGTGAAAATGTTGTGCTTCCAATTTGTTTAGTTGCTTATATTAATTTATCAATTTTTTTTTGTCAGTAAAGTGCATTATTTTGTCATTGCTTTTAGTGTGTGCATCATGTAACATGCATATATTTTTTCTGTCAAAGTTTTGAGTATTTGTACCACTTTTCAGCTCACTAAAGACCTCAAAGTAGCAAAATAATAAGATTCACAAATGATAAATAGATCTACTACTGTGTAGGTACCTTCCACAGTCACCTCTCAGGAATCACACTGTGGGGCAGAGGACAGTTGCTTTATGGTGACTGGGCAGCTGGAATGTCAAATATTTGATTACTAATCAGATCACTAAAGAAATTTTAATATGCTTTGTTGTATACTCGTTATATACTAAGCTTTAGTCTTACTACCTCATTATGCATTTGTGTATAGTTTTCCTTTATTTTTTCTAGGAGGACAAAGGGATACCAGAATTGAATAAGGGGTAGGAGGAGAGAGGCATTTGCTACAAGGAGCACCTTAAACAGCAGACTACGGAAAGAATCATACAAACATAGAGTTATAAAATTGGGCACCATCACAAATCAAGATAGTCACTTGTGATTAGAAATGAGTAAAAGAGGATAATCTCTGTAAATTGAAATTATCTTTATGTGTTTATTTAAACTCAGAACTTGGTAAAATGGCTAAAAATAATCCATCTACAAACATGATTTTGTGCAAATGGGTAGTACTGTTGATTTATATCAGAGGAAGGCTCATCAGTGTCTTATAAATTATGGAGCGGTACAGCATGGACTTAGGCACTGGACTTAAATCATACCGATGATTTGTTAAAATCATTTCTTGCATTTTTTGCTCTACAGTGATTAAAATCTGCAGAAAAAAATCCTGTACACAATCAAGCTAAAGTCAGCTCAGCTCTGTTCTCAGTGCATGGCTTGGTTGTGCTGCCCTGTTGAAAGCAGCTGAGCATCTAACAGGGGGGTTGTGGCCAAGCTCCTGCCCAATGGCCTCAGGGATAGAAAACAGGCCCTGACAATTTTATTTATAAATTTAGATGTTGCCAGAGGGTCTCACTGACTTAATCTGACCTATATTTTTTTTTTGCCTGTAATCATAAAGCACAGAATTATAATATTGAGGCTGTGCCGATCCAAAGCTCAAGTTGTAGAAATCTGACTGAATTCTTCTAAGCTTAGGATCTTAGGATCTTAGAAAAAGTATTTCAAAGTGATTCCCACCCTTGAGACAGTAGGCCTGAAGCTTAAATAATAATTTTCTGGGGGAGGAGGGCTAAGCTCTGACACACTTTGCAACCATAAATCTAAAATCCTGTCTTATATCTGAACTACATTAATTCATAACTTCAGACAAGGCATGACTTTTCCACAAAACCTTTAAGTACAGCTCCATAAATGCTTCTACCAAAATACTGTCAGTGTTTTATAACACTTCCCCCCCACCGGAGTATCTCTATCACAGTGTTCAAAGTGAAATGTGTATAATGGCAATGCAATTTTTCTGCTTTTTGTTTACTGCTGTGGTTGATTTTTCATTTAATATAGTTTTCCTGTGTTCTCCAATAAGTTTTTGAGGGCAGAGAGGGTAAATGTTAGGAAGGAAGTACTTTCCCCCATGCTCTCATGAGTGGCAAAGTGGTGATGTCTGTCCTTTCCAGTGCATGGGAAATGGGACAAAGCAGTACAAAAATAGAAGCAGGGGAGGGATGGACAGATGGACAGACTGTGCAATCTTAAAAACCTTCTTTACTTAGGTATGCAAGCTAGAAGTACCTATCACTCTTGCAAATCCATCTTTCAGTGTAGTTCTCTTACTTTGAATTGCTATTCATTGAGTTACAGATGAAAAGACTGTAAAGAAAAAATGTAAAATATATCACGTATTTTGTTGCTTAACCTATGCTTCAAAAATGTTTGGGTACTTTTGTATTGAAACATGTAGAGAAGTAACTATCTTATGTGAACTAAAAGACCTTGTAGTAAATTTGTTAAGAAGTACAAAAGGGATTTGTGTGGCATGCAAGACGAAATTGAAGATGTATTTTAATCTAGTTCAACCAGAAAAATTGTCAAGTAATAGATTTTCATAGTTATCTAATTTCATGGACGTGAGCCAAAATCCACTGCTGTTTTAAGTCCCAATGACTTTTACAGGACTTAACCTGAAAAAATATGTACAATTTTAAATAATACACAGAGGAACAAAAATGCTTTTCTTTTCTAATAGTCCCTCAGTGCACAGCTGCCTACATTGTCAGTTAAAGGTTCATTCCTACTGAAAAAACTGCTGACTTTTCAGTAAGGAATCAAACTCAGAACTATTTGGGCTGAAGGCTGTAATCTTTTATTTGGAATGGCTGCCATTATACCCTGTACAAGTTGCAGTTATGCAGGTATTCCAACCTCTAGTTTAAATCACAGACTCTTTTTTTCAGTGCAAAAAGATGATTTATTGTACAAGTCTACACATCAGAGCTGTGAGTGGCAGAAGCATCTCAGCTGCATAGATCTCTACGACTGTGAGTCAACCAAGCAGAGAAAGGAAGTTAAATGTAAGAAAAACTTTATTTTTCTTTCCCAATTACAAATTATTCTTGGAACATTATTTCTCTTCTATTTCTAGGCTAAGTAGCTGTAAAGTTTTTAAATGTTTCTAAATTCTCAGCTATGATGGAAATCTCATAATCAATGCTTATTAATGAGTTAAGGTAGAAATGAGTTGTCTGGCCTGTGTTAATCATCTAGTCTCAACTCCGTACTGGTGAAAAGAGATCAGCAGTTTCAGGGAGTGCTTTATTCCTACAACAGATGCCTAAAAGTAGTGGATTGAATCACATTCTGAGAAGGCATCTTTCTCCATTGACAAGCCTAAATTTTCCTATACTACCACATAGGGTTTTTTGACAGCTCAATTTTCTATAGATAGCATTAATGTCAGATTTATACACCAATACAATAAAAAGTAGCAATCACAACCAGTGTTGCAGGATTGTGAGAATAAAATAAAACAATCCTGAAGAGAATGGAGTTTAAATCAGAAGTTTGTCATCTCCTTTAACAGGCAGAGGGGAGGAAAGAAAAAGCCTTAGCCTGTTTTTCCCAGCTAGCAGTTACTACCTAGTGCTTAGTAGAAAATATTTATCAAATGAGGCAGTAGAAACTGTACTAATTCATGGATGAGTTCTATGTCCCAGGGGATACACTGACTCTTGGAACATTGAGCTACTCATAAAAAAAAATATTAGAGACATTCTACTGTGTCTTTAAGCACTTTGTTCAACTAACATTCAGAACTGAGCTAAATTATTGCCCTGCAACATCCATAAGTAGAGTACATAATTAGCTCACTGTTTTCTTTTTCCACAGAAGACAGCAAAGTATTCCCTGGCTGCGTGAATATGAATATTTAATTGGTTTTAGAGATAAAACTTTCCCTGTGCTTTAAAGTAGAAATCCCTTACAGAACCAGTGTGTTTAGTCAGATTGTTTTATTGTTGGATAAAACTGGAAAAAAAAACCCGTTTTTGAAATGTTTCACACTAAGACTTGGAGAAGTGGTATGATTTGCATTTGTACTCTAACTATATGTAATACTATGAAGAATTTTTGGAGTAAAGGTAGCAGTTTTGCCTGCCACTCAGAGCACAGTGGCTTCCACAAAAGCTCCAGCACTTACTAGCACATATCGCATCGTATTGGTACTTTCACAGAACTCAAATGGGGAAATATATGCAATCAAAGAGAAGTAGGGAACAGTAACCATCCAAACAACTGCAGGGTTGAATGTCAAATACATTTCTGGGCTTCAGTTCTTTGTGCCAGTCAATTATGTTTTTATCAGCATTTTTAGTATTATTAGAGATTTATTTCTCCCCATCACCAGGATATTCATAGCAGGATGAAAGGAAAAGTAATTAGAATCATAACCAAACTTATATTTATTTTGCCCTTTGCCTTCTTTTGGATTAAGGCACTGAGGAGTTTCAGTTAACTCGCTCCATACAGTAGGTGAGAATGCTGTTATGACATCACCATTCTGAGTTCCCAGACACTTACAGAGTCCCAAGTCTTCCTTTTTTTCCCAGTCCTGCTAATAATCTCCTTTAGTTTGCTTGTTGATTTCCTCTGCACTTTATTTTTTTAGAGTTTTACTAAGATCTCAAAATACTCTTAACATTCTTTTATTTTGTTACAATACTTGTCACCCTAATTCTATAAAGCCAAGAGCTTCTAATGCCTTTTGTTGCCACATTAACTATTTTCATCGCGTCAGTATTTTTTCATTTTATTTTAATCGCTAATAAGTTTCTCATGTTTTATATCCTGTGGAGAAAGATCTTCAATTGCAATCAGGAAATTAATTACCCCAAAAAACACAGTTTCTGAATGCTCATATGAAAAGGTTGTAAACAAGGTTTCTCTGCTTTAATCAATAAGATCTTGTACAAGATTTTCCTCTTGGAAAACTTGCACCATACTTCAGTCTTGTCTGGTATGTCCCAGTAGACCCAGCAGTGCAGTACATCTTTTGCCATGCTAATTAGTATACATCCCTCAACAATAAATGCCTTCTCATTGGTAGTAAATCCATTTATATGCCATGCTCTCTTATGATGTTACTTTATCTATCTTAGAAACATAGAGGTTTCTGGGGTTTTTTTCTATATCTAAATAGCTTTACCATTCATCAGGTGGTTCTTTGCACTCAGAATTGCTTAGCTCCCCTGTCAGCAGAGAAAATGTTCTCCTAGTTGGACAACTAATACTTTGTTTCATAACAATACAGGCAAGTAGGCAAGGTATAGGTGTAATTTTTTAAAAATTATTTTCAATATACTTTTTAATAAACACAATATATTCTCTACCATCCACAACTACACTACTTTCCCAACAGTTTGTAAGTGCCCGTATGTTAACCTGTGTATAACAGTGGATCCCATTTTTGTCTAATGCTTGCTAATCGATTGCTTCAATTTTGTTGGTGTATCTTAATCTACAATATACACTACCCTTAGATTTATCATACCACTTTCATTTTTTCAAGGTCATTTTTCTGAAAGATTATATGTTGTGTTTGTCATAGCTCTTTCAAAAAATCAATCAAACTTCATTCTTTTACAATTAAATTCTCATCTCTTGGCCTGAAAAAATTCAATTGCCTGAAAAATCTCTGTAGTTGTTCTCAAACAATTTGATTAATTGATGTTATTTTTTTCCTCCCTTTTTTCTTTTTTTTTTTTTTGACTAAAAATGAGAAGAAAGTTAAGATCTAAAATTTTTAGTTCTATGCTCCATCCTACTCTTCTTTTTCTCACGTTCCTTTTTAATTTTAACATTCAAAGCACACCCAGAATTATGTCTCTATGGCATGAAAATGTCCCCTCCAAACTCAAAAGTTAAGAGTTGAAACTGTATGAAATAACTCCAAAGGTATGTACCTAGGGCAGGTCAGTGTTCATTATTCAACACCAGAGTTTGGAAATTGCCAGAACTGTGTGCAGATCTACTTTAATTATTTGAACTCCTAATCAAATTGAAAATGAGGAAATGAGCATTTCATTAAACATTGCAAAAACTAGGAACATTTCTATAGCATAAGGAAGAGGGAATATCTTGGTATCAGGAATGTGAAGGGTTTTTGTATTAAGATGTGTTCCAAACCATGTGGACATAAGAACTACCAATTTGTGTCAGGCTGTTTTGCATCACTTAGAAAAGCGAGGGGCCAGTATCAAATACATAGGAAGGAATTTCTCAGATTGATTCAACTCTTCAAAAAAATTTGTGTGTAGACAGCTCTCTTGTCTCCATCATACCAGACTTCTAAAAGCTGAACTCTAGCACCTGACAATACAACCCAGCACCATTCACTGTGTGCTACTTGCAGTATGTTTGCAGACTGCCTGTAGGATTTTCTATCAGAGAACAGCTTCCAACTAAGGAACAGGCAGATGATGTATTTTAAACACCTACAGAAAGGACATGTAGCTATTAACCAGGGTAAGGTAGAATCATAAAATCATAGAATCATCAAGGTTGGGAGAAGTCTTTAAGATCATCCAGTCCAACCATCTACCCAGCACTACCACTGTAACCCTAAAACCACTAAACCACATCAACCAGTGCCAAATCCAGATGCCTTTTTAACACCTCCAGAGATGGTGACTCAGCCTCCTCCCCTGGGCAACCTATTCCAATACCTGACCACTCTAATAGTGAAATTTTTTTTTCTAATATCTACTCTGAATCCTTCCAATCTCAGCTTAAAGCCTTTTTCTCTTGTCCTCTCACTGCAGACACACCTCACTTATAACCTCCTTTGAAGTAGTTGTAGAGAGCAATGAGGTCCTCACTGAGTCTCCTTTTCTCAAGACTAAACAAACCCAGCTCCCTCAGCCATTCCTCATAAGACATGTTTCTAGATCCTTCACCAGCCTCGTTGCCCTCCTCTGGACATCCTTCTGCATCTCAATGTCCTTTTTAAAGTGAGGGGCCCAAAACTGAGCACAGTACTCAAGGTGTGGCCTCATCAATGCTGAGTACAGGGGGACAATCACTTCCTTAGTCCTGCTGGCCACACTATTCTTGATATAGGCCAAGATGCCGTTGTCCTTCTTGGCCATCTGGCCACACTGCTGGCTTATATTAAGCTGACTGTCAACCAGCACTTCCAAGTCCTTTTCTGCTAAACAGCTCTCAAGACACTGCTCCCCAGCCTGTAGGGCTGCATACAGTTGTTGTGACCCAAGTGCAGGACCCGGCACTTGGCCTGTTTGAAACTCATGCAGTTGTCCTCGGCCCAATGATTGAGTCTTCCAGGTTTCTCTGTAGAGACTTCCTGCCCTCCAGAAGATCAACATTCCCACCCAACTTAGTGGTGTCTGCAAATTTACTGAGAGTTCACTCAACCCCCATGTCCAGATTATCAACAAAGATGTTAAACAGGACCAGCCCCAAAACTGAGCTCTGGGGAACACTGCTAGCAACCAGCTGCCAACTGGATTTAGCCCCATTCACCACAGCTCTCTGGGCTCAGCCATCCAGGCAGTTTTTTCCCATTGGAGAGTCCACCCATCCAAGCTCTGTGCTGACAGTTTTTCTAGGAGGATGCTGTGGCAGATGATGCCAAATACTTTACTGAAGCCTAGATAGACTATATCCACATCCTTTCCCTCCTATACTAAGTGGGTCACTTTGTCACAGGAGAAGAGCAGGTTGGTCAAGCAAGACCTTCCTTAGGTATGGATAAAACTGTAATTCCTCTGCAAACTCTAGTTAGTGAGAATCTAGACAATGGACTGTCAGTGACAGTCCAAGCTGTTAAATGTCTTTAGAGGTTCCTTCACAGGCAGCTTGAGAAACGGAGTTCCATGACCAGCTTCCCTCTTGCCGTGAACAGATCCTGCCATGGGAAATAGATCTAGCTGTTCTAGTGTTACGTGTGATTATTTAAATACCCCCAAATGAACCTAATAATTAAATTGCTAAGTGTACAACCATCTACTAACTATAGGCACTCACTTTGAGTTCCTAGACCTTCACAGTTGTTTACAGATAGTTAATAACTGCAGCCAGCTGGGAATATGTTGTGCTGGTTTAAAGGTAAACCAGCAGGGGAAATGAACTCAACTCAAAAGAGAGACCACAAGTCAGAATAACAATTTAATAAAACAACACAACAAGTATGATTATACAGACAAACAACTGGCTTCAATCCACAAAAACCCAAATGTACAACCCGGCACCCTGGGGCATGAACAAAGCGGTGTTCCCCGGGCCCCCCCTGAGTCCAAAGTAAAGGGAGACCGGAAAAACCTGCTGGTGGGAGAGCTGTTGCAGTCTGGTCAAAAGTGGTGATTGCAGTCCAGTTGAGGGTGGTGGTCTCAGTCTGGCCGAGAGCGGTGAGCTACAGTCCTCCTCTGGATCCCACGAGTGGTAAAAAGGTTCCAAAACTCCAAGTTTATATATTCTCCAGTTCAGTCAGGAATGCTCAGTCCTTCCCTCAGAGCAGGGAATTCCATAAAAGGGTATGAGGATGCTCAGTCCTTCCCTCAGAGCAGGGAATTCCATAAAAGGGTATGAGGACAGGAACATCTACAGGCCTCTACTGCTAACAATTTCTGGGAAGTGGCATGGAAGGCTATAGAATACACAGTTTTGGGTTACACCCATACCATGATGAACTGGTCTCAGCTGTCCTAACTAGGACATATGTGTATAGATGATTGCTGTGCCTCAGTTGATGAGTGGAAGTCATCATTAAGCTGTAATAGCTTGATTACCTATGATTGCTTATCTGTGAATCTATCCTTTGACTTTTCAGGTCAAATAGATTAGCCCCACTAGAAGTGTGCTTCAGTGGTGGGTTTGAAATGAAATTAAAAGTATAGGAGATTTTCTGCAAAATATTCTTAGTCTGATGAGAGCATCATAATTGCATTATGAGTAGAAGAAAATAAACACACTTGATGAACTTGAAAAGTCTATTAAAAAGTCTATTAAAAGCCATCTTTATGTTTCTAAATTCTAATAATTTCTAGTCATCTCAAACTAAGCCATTTATTTTGTATTCATGGCAACATAGCTATTCAGGGTAGGAAAGGCATCCTTTAAATCATAATACAATCACATTTGCAAATGTGAGAGGTCATTCAGAGGATCTGCCTGTTCAGCTGCATCATTGCTTGACGTTTCTCCCTTTAAATTCCTGCCTGAGTCTTTAGAGGCTTTATCCAGAGCCATCTCCACTTACTCCTGGAAGCTCTGCGTCCTGCACATTCCCTATGCTGCTACATCGGAAAGCAAAGTTCCACCATTTCTTACATGCATTTTATCTCAGATTTTTGAGACTGAGGAACAGTTTTATATTTAAATCCAGAAAAAAAGTGCTTTTCTTCCTTGAGTCAAAATTGAAACAAAATGGGGCAAATATTCTTTTCCAACCAAAATTGTTTCTGTCATTCTATGAAAAACTGTCCTTAAGTGTAAAAAAGACCCATTTTCATTTAGCACAGTTTTTTAGTCTTTTCTACATTCCCTTAAGCCTCCATGGGTTAGTCAAATGGCATTACAAGCAGATTAAAGGTCCTAGCAAGGAAGTGTGGCCTCAGCCTGTCTTCTACATACACAGGGTGAAACAAAAGTGTGATTCCCAACTATTACAATTAAAAGGAGGATGAATCTTGATAGAGAAACATCTATTAATTTGAATTTTTTTTTCTTGTACTTTTTTTTGTTGTCTATACTTAACTTTTGTTGTTGCCTTTTTTTCCTGGTTGAACTGATTTGCCTCCACAAACGAAAGGTTTTCTGATACCCTAACATGAATTATAAGCTGAATTTGGAAGAGTACTTACTGGGATGAATTGACAAAGTAGATTTTTGTGCATCCCAGCACAACTGCTGTACATCTGGCAATTCGTCCCAACCAACAATCAGTCTGCCCAAGTCCAGACAGCAGAGACTTGAGTCTCCAGGATCCAGCACTTGGGGAATCCTCAACCTGTCAGTTTTCCTGCCACCACGCTTCATTTCAGAAAATAGGCCCTGGATGATAAAGATGTTTCCAAGTTTTTCTATTTTAATAACAGCAGAGCTTAAGGGGTGATCACTCTTTTCATTAAAAATTCCCATTCTGCAGATTAGGACAAAAACAAATTCACTGTCAGCAAGTACTGAAAATGAGAGGTATCTGAATCTCCTCTTTGTGTTCTCTGATTGTCTTGGTTCCATATTACTCTGTGATTTTAGCTGTGCTTCCTCAGCTTGTTAATCACCATGATTATCACAGCACCAACCACTTTTTTCCTCCACTTTGAAAATGGTGCCTGCTCACGCTGAAGACTTAAGAGTTGGGTTAATTCACTGCCTAGAACTTGTGCAGTTGTCTCTTATTCACCTTGTACAGGCAACAGTGGGCTAATTTTAAGTATATAATAAGAGACAAATCTACTCGAGTGACTTGTCATTTAGTTTCAAGCATTTAATATTTGCTTTTTTTTTTTTTTTGGTGAGAAAACAATGGTTGCAGTACAATATCTGATTACAGTCAGACAAAAGATGTAAAAACCATCTTGTAAATGAGATAATTGCGTTCAGAAGGCTCTTGTCTGGAACACAAAGCTCTGCAAAACCACATATAAGTACTTCTAACCACCTTTTATACATGACCAACTTATTGCTGTTGAACCATTTTCTTTATGCCATAGCTGTGTGCAGCATTTGAAATAAACGGCAGGACTGCATAGTCTACTGTATAAACAGAGCACTGATACTTAGAAGTAATTTTAAATATTAATTCAGTGGTGGGAAAAAATATATTTAAACTGTAAAAGCGCTCTCTCAAATGAAAAACTTGGGACGTGAACAGAAAAAAGAAAAAAAAACAACACATGAATGAGTTCCACTGGAACAGCATGGAACCAGATGTTTGGGAATACACTGAGTCCTGAGAAACTGTTATGCAGACTAGAGTAGGCAGTATACACAGTTACAAATTTGAAGAGTAGGAAAAGAGAATTTTTCAACAATTCCTTGCACAGCATGAGCACAAATACCGCTCAATTGTTATGGAACAGTGGTCCTAAGTAGTCCAAGTGAAGTCTTGGCTTTTAGTTTTTTTTTTTTCTTTTTTGTGCTAGTGAGTGATTTTGCAAATGCAAGTACTTTCTGTATCTCTTTTTGAAGCATATACGTGTATAACTCACTGCCCTGTTCCCAAGATTATGATTTTAGTCATTCCTTTTGGGGGACAATATAAACATTCAGAGAAGAAATTCCATTCTCCAAGAGGTCACTGCTGGTCACTGAAAATTTTCTCAGCTCGTTCCTTTGTGTTTGCTGTTCCCACAGCAGGTGCCTGTTCACTAGATATATTTCTGCCATTTTACTGCATTTTTTCACCTATACCAGCATCCTAGGATTGTTGTTTTTTTATCATATCTTGTTTAGTGCCTCTGTTAATCAATTTAATCAAAATTTCTTATTTCCAAACCACATATTTTGGAGTTCTTAAATCTCTCAAAGACAGATGGAGATAGGAACTCCATTTGGAGTTTGGAACTTTCACCTCGTTTGGAACTTTCTGATAGCTTACTATATTGACAATACAAAATGTCAGTTATTTCAAAATTTTACATTGCCATAACACTATCAGGTGTACATAAGTGATTAATTATTTATGCTTATTGCATAATCTTTATTCCATCACAGGAGAAAAAAATAATTGAGTATTTGTTATAAACCATGATTATTTTTAAAAAGTTAATAACAATTTATGATGTTAGATGCTCAGATCTGTATTTCCCTTTATATCCCCTGGAAAATAAATTAAAAAAAAAAAGGATTGTTATGGAATAAGATGGGGGGGTAATTTTAATTCAAGTATTTCAGCATATTCTGTAGTATATTAGTCAAGTACTAGTCCTGTTTCAATAGAAGCATGATTAATAGCTTAGGTTGGTAAAGATAACATTCCCTAAATCACTTATGATTTGGAATTAAAGTTCTCAGAATGTTCTCAGGTTTCACTTAGCTGTAGAAAAATGGAGGCAAAACATTATTATTTGTGAAAGTGGTAAGTGAAAAGAATGGAAAGCTACTTGACTTCTTATTTGAGAAAACTAGTTGTTACATGTCCTTGAAATTTCTATTAATAGCATTCCCACTTTTATATGAATATTTCCAGGAATTTCTACCTTAAATACCACAGTCTGTCCACTGTGGGTAACAAGCACCGTTAGTTGCTAAGCCATTCACTAAATATGTGAGAATTTCCATCCCAAAATTATCAGTTTGAAACACCCAACCATTCGTCCATCTCTTCTCCTCTCGTCCATCATGCAATCTTGTTTGCAAAGTAAAAGGCAATTGCCACTTCTTGGTGAAAACTTACAAGAATATATTATGGAGGTGAAGTGTGGTGATTTTTAATGAAATTAGTGCTTTTCTCCAGTGTATGTGTATCACTGACAGTGATGTCTAGAGCTGGTTCATGTTGTGATCAATAACCCACAATGTGGTATCAGGCTGACTCCTGTGTGCTGTTGTTCATTGAAAAAAAAAGTGTAGAATTCAGATATTCTTTTTAGTGTATTTTTATTTTCACCCAAAGTAGAAAAAGATACACGGATACTTTATAGGAAGTCTTTTAAACCACTTTCAGTCACGCCTTTGAAAGTCAATTGGCATTGTCAGAATTTCCTAAGAACTCAGGGCTCTAGGTTTAAATCATCACTGGTGACATTAATACTCAGGTTTTCACCTCTAATTGCAATTTGTTCTTATTTATACCCTGTAAATCTTTATTGAAAGGGAAAGATTATCTTTTC
This sequence comes from Manacus candei, assembly GCF_025592945.1. Classification (NCBI taxonomy): domain Eukaryota; kingdom Metazoa; phylum Chordata; class Aves; order Passeriformes; family Pipridae; genus Manacus; species Manacus candei. The sequence goes on along the minus strand of NW_026138059.1, from coordinate 8,930,503 downwards.
TTCCGTAATTCACATAAGTTTTGAAAAATCAACAATATTGAAATATCTGGCACAGGAAAAAAATCAAAGTGATCTACAGCAAGTAATTAGGACAAGATTTTCAGTTTTAAAACTTTAAACAACACAAACTCAGAATTTCTTTTTTAAGAAGAAAAACATTTGGATTAGTATACTCTATCACAGCCAATAACTATATCTTATTAAATGTTTCCTGGCAATTCACTACCTCTGTTCTAAAAATGCATTAGTTCAGCAGTTCATAATACAGCCAAATGTAAATAGGTATCAAAATTCAATACAGACACATAGAGAATGTCTGAATGTTGTTCATCTTGGTCATGAGGCAATTAGATGTTTGTTGAAGTTCTTTGGGGTTTTTGCAAATTGCAGGTTTCTTTCTGTTTTGGAGAAAGGTTGTACTGAGGACCAAAATATCATGCACCAAAATGAGGCCATGTATATGATCATCTTAGGATAGGCAACTACTTACAGGTAATACTGTAATGAACAAACAAAATAAAATGAACAACATTTTTTCATACTCATAGTGTTTCACATCTAAATGGTATTTACTATATATTTTATTATACATTTTATGTATTTCAGTTGGCAAATTAAAACAGACATCTGAAATAGAGAGGGTTTTTTGTGTGTAGCTTTGCTTTTTTTTTTTTTAAATTGGAAATGCCGCCTTGCAACATGTGTGTGATTGTAGATTCGCATATTGTAAAATTACTCTAATTTTATCTGCTGAGTTCAGAAAGTCAGAAAGGGATTTAATAAATGGTAAAAAATAAACTAGGGAGTAATATAAAGGCAGAGGGTATGTATTTTGCACTTTTAAATAACCTTTTATAACAAGAATCTATTATCGTACAGTATACTGTAGTTCCACTTTCTAGTGATACTCTTGCTATTGTCACAGTAGTGTCTTTAAATCTGGATATGAATAGTTTGTATATGTACACAGTTCAAAAGTGATTTCTATAATGGAATATGTGCTCCCTGTCACTGTTATTACCATGCAACTCGAAAAATATTCACCAATTATTTTTTTTATAAATTATGAATGTACAGTGTAAATTAACAAATCAAATATTGTAGCAATGAAGAAATGCACTTTAAAAATCTAAAAGTGTACATCTAAAACAGTGTTATTTTGTATAGATGTTTTCGAATAAATAATTTATTGCTCAGTGGTGGTTTTTTCTCATTTTTGAAATAAATATAAGGTATTTGATAGCAGCTAGTTGAGCTTTATATTTTATCATCAATTATTTTGTTGGGTTTCTTTTTAAAATCAAAGTTTCAATTAGAACAGTAACGGACTTAGTCACATTTTCCCTTTCATTCAGTAAATCATTTTTGGCTTGGTCTAATTGCTGTGAGGAAGCCAAGGTGTGATCCATGATCAACCCACAGTCCTTTTCAGGATCAACCAGTGAGAGGACCTGGCTACCGCATCTGCCTTCAGTCATTGAGACCAATTTTGGCCATGGAAAGCAAGATATGGACGGAGGGATGCATAACAAGTTTTTCAGTCTTAGACAGGACAAGACAGAGGCGGGGTCTAGCCTTTGTCTATAAACTGGAGTAAGGAATTGGATGCATTTGCATTTTCCATGGTTTAAATGCAGCCAGTTGAAATATACTGAAAGGTATAATGACCTTGTATAAGTTTGTTTCAGTGAGAGGTCAGTGTTGAAATCCTGAACTGAAAGGTACTAAACAGTAAAATGTCTGCAGTCTTCAAAACTGGGCATAATTCAAATTTGTAATCTAAGAATTATTCTAGACTTGTTCCTTGCTTTGCTAATGGAGGAAAAATGTGGCACGTTAGGACCAAATCAACTCTACTGGGCAGATGTTTGGAAGAAGTGACTTCAGAAAAGTTTTATAAACAGGGGTTTTTTTCTTTTTTTTTTATAGTCTTCTAATATATCTAGCCTCTAAGAAGAAAACACATTTACTACCACATAAATGATATTTATATTGTTAATCCACTGGTAGGACTGTTAATTGTAGAAAGAATGTTTTCCTAGAGGAAATAAGAGTATTTAAAGAAGAAGAGAATATATTCTGAAGGAAAAATATAAATCCTGAATTTAAACCTAAAAGAAAAACAGAATGTGTTTGTAAGGAGCTGAGCTTGCTATCCTAGATAATGCCAATATGGTACCATCAAAGACAACTTAGAAGTAGTTAACACATTTCAGTCACCCCTCATCTTATCCTTTGAATCGAGAGGTATCTTAGTATCACAAGAGTGTATCCAAAATGAGACTTAGACAGCTAAACTAAAAGCATAGACTGAAAAAGCAACCACAGAAAAAGTCTTCTGTCTGTCAGCAAATCTGAAGGCTGTAAATCTTTACACATCCTTAATACCCCAGATATCCTCAAAACACACATGTGTGCTGATATACTCTCCATGTAGGCAGAGGTCAGCTGGGAGGCAGGCTGCTTAGTTCACAGAAAAGCTTGATGCTATAGTGCATTTTTAGAGTGCAGTCAGTCTCCTCATGAGGTGACATGACAGCTACAATTTCTATTAAAATATGTACTTCTAGATGGGGAAAGGTAGAGTTGCATCATTATTTAACTGCCCGATGATTACAGCAAGATCTACAGCAGGTAATTAGCACTGGGCCCGAGGGGGAAATGTGTTCCTGCATTGTGGGTGTCAGTCTGGCATTTTAAGTCCAGCAGTCCCTGCAGAGGTCTAGTTCAGTGTCCAGCCTGTGAGCAGCAGCAGGGCAGGAAGGACAGGGGGGCAGGGCAGGCAGTCAGGGGGCTGCATGCTCTAAGCATCTACTCCTCTTTGCATGTGCCCGAGCCCTTGGGTGCAATGTCGTAGCTGCCTCCATCCTCTCAAGAGGCAGCTGTGAGTGGCAGCACTTTTTGTCCTCTTGCTGAGGTTGTGCCACTATGGAGGGGAGGAGGCTGGAGAGGGAGAGAAGCGCAGATGAAGGTGCAATCTTTGGTAACCCAGCAGGCAGGGAAATCATCTGGGGAGGTGAAATCCTGAGCTCTAGTCCCCTTTCCAAAGAGAAATATGCAGAGATGTGAGGAAGGTCTCATTTATGTGCCGCTTAAAGTGCTTTTTACTATGACATATTGGACTTTTTCACTTCCCTATGGTAGTAAATTGTGCTTCTCATGGCAATAGATGTAATTGCTTTGCACTAAATTATATTAACTATTTCGGTTGGTTTATTCTACTTCATGCTTGGACTGACAGAGCTGAATTATTTTCTGCAGTATGTAGCTCAAAAGAGAACAAAATTCCTGGTTATTGGGGAAAAATGTGGGTTTTTTTCAAGTGTAGAAAAAATATTTAGACAGTGCCTGATTTTTTTTTTTTATGATTTTTAATAATGGTTGTGGTTAGTTGTAAACTTCTGGATTTTTTGCAAATAAAAGGAGCTATTCTTCACAGTTAATTTTTACTAAACTAGGCTGTACTAAGTCTCCCCTGCAGCCCATGAACTGGAAACATGGCACCTGACAGAGAAATTGGTGGCTTAATTTTTAAGTACCCTAAGAGAAGAGGCTATCTTCCTTTTCTCTCTTCTGAGAGCTGGACTTTGTTGTTTATATGCAGCCTTGTTTAATGATTCAGATTCAGCTTTTGTGCATCCAGAAGGGGCACTTTACTTGATGGTGTCAAAAGTAGAGAAAGAAAAGCTTAAGAGTACTTGTTCAGTATCTCTGCCATCTGTGAAATGCCCATTGCATTAAATACTTATTGCCTACCCAGCACAGAGGTTTTTAAAGTATGTAAGTGTCTCCCTGTTAGGTACAAAATTGTGATGGAAATCAAGAGAATGGTTTAGTGACAATTAAAAGAGAACCAGGACAGAAGAAGTAGGGTAAGGACAAAGGATATTGAGCAAAATAGAAAGGGAGGGAGGGAGAGAGAGAGGGAGGGAGAAAGGCTGAGCAAATGAAGTCTGGGGGCATGAGAAAGGGTTAGAACTGGAAATAGAATGTGAAATCAGAAATAGGGATGTACATGACACTAACAAAGTTAGAGAGGGAAGTGGTGTAGCGAGGGTGCCCTGGCCTGGAAAAGTGGCCAATGTCTCTACCTTTTGATAAAGAATCAGAGAGGTCTTCCCTTTCAGACATTAATACTGAGCATACTATGGTGTGCTCTGGGGTGAGGGGGCAGGAAGCGGGATAAAGAAAACACTGAATAGAGCCGGGTGAAAGCAGGGGTAATCAGGTAAGACATTTCCTGGTCATGCAGATAAGTTGATATAGTTTGTTACAATAAGAAAATTGCTCAAAAATAAGAGAAAAAGATCAAGGCTGTAAGGAAGGACCTCAAAAGGGAATGGTCTCATATTTTAATGTCTTGCCCAGAATATTTAAATCTTATCCATTTTCAAAGTTCTTTTGTTATAATTTGTGCACTTATCCAACTCACTCAGACATAAGTTGTACTCATCTTAAGGAAAGGATGAGACAGTTATACCTCAGAACTCTGGCCAATGTGGGGAACATGGAGAAAGATGAAAGTTCAGGAGATAAATGAGATCAAGGTAAAATACAACTGGAAAGAAAAGAGAAGAAAATAACTGGATGTTTCACCAGAAACTAGTGAGGAAAAGCCAAGAGTCAGAGTAGCCCATAAAGGGTACAGACAGCTGAGCTGCCTGAACATAGTGACTTACACACACAGGTCAGGTTAACGCTGACGCATAAAAGCAGGTTTAAATGAGAGGCCACAACTTTATTTTTGCACAATTAATGTATTAAAGCATAACCAAAACCTCTTGACTAACTGTCCTTTGCCAATTCATTCTATGAGCATTTTTTCTTGAGAACTATTTTACTTGGTCAATAGAAGATAAGGAAATATGAAAAAATAATATTAGACATAGGAAGTTACTAGTAATACTTTAAATGGAGGAGATTTCACATTTCTGTAAGAGGGTCCATGTAACTAAGGCACTTGTGCCCATGCCTGTTCAACCTTCCACCATCTTCTAAAACAGCATCTGGCCTCCATATCTCAGATCCAAATTCTTCAATACCCAAAACTGAGCAAACCAGTCAGTTCACTGTATAGGATGAGCTATTGGGCTGTTATGGGAAGAGATGAGCTCACTGTCTTCTACACTTTCTCCTTCTTGAATGCTGACATAAATCTTTATGTCCCTGACATTCTCAGTGCTAAAGGAACGTATGTACACCTGTACAAGGCTGTACATACTGAAACATCTATGGCTTCATGCACATCTCCTTCCTGCCTCTCAGAGAAACATTCCTGCATCTGCTATCCTGAAACCAGGATAAAGCATCTGTTAAACAATTACCCAGACCTGGCACATGTACTGTTTTAAAAAGAATGTTATGGCACAAGCAATGGAGTGCAAAAGTCGTCACAAACTATGGTCCCTGTGGGGCTCTAGCCATCTGCTTGCTAATTATGTATACCACAGCCTGGCTGTTGCACAGAAAACAAACATTGCTGCTAGCAGGTTCATTCTGCCATATAATTACTGCAACTGGCACAGGCAGAATTCCAGGAAAGTTATGTCTTTTTCTGCCCATTGCTGTTGCCATTTTTGAGTTTCCCTTTTAAAGGATCCACCTGCTCTTTCTGCCACCTTGTACCTCAGTCTATCCTGCTTACATCTGCCTATCCCCACCTGTGCTAATCTCTCTCTGAGAGTAAAAGTACATCATATTCCCCAAGACATGCTTGCTGCAAGAACTTTGTTCATATTAAGCTAATGTTGCAGTGGAGTATTTAGCTTTTTTGAGAATATTGAGCTAATGTTGATATGCCATTATTTAGCAACTTTTATGCAACTTTTCATAAAAATCACCTCAGAAATAATGCAGATATATTCACTGCCCAGGTAAATGAAGCTGTTCCTTGTCTCAGATGAAATATCAAGAGGTAACAGTTAATTCAAAACAGTCAAGGCTCCTTTGGCCAAATCTGCATGAAATACAATATCTTTATTCTTTTCTCCCCTCTGTTTCTCCCTGTGTGTCAACAGCTCTCGCCTGTGCCGAAATACTTGACAACGGGGACAGTCCACTGTGTTCATCTGCTACAGACAGACTTGAAAAAAACCAGCCTGCGGGAATGAGCATTGCCTCCCCCAGACTGTTTGGGCTGGTGTTGCACTGCCGAGTAGTTATGCTGTTCCAGAGGCACAGAAATGTGATGACTTTTAATTAATGAAAATTCAAGTTCTTGGGTGCTATCACACTTAGGCAGCAACTAAAAAGAGGCTGAGGATCTAACTTCTCTGTGCCTTGGGGGGAAGAAAATATAGACATCCTTCTTAGATTTATGTGTATTAAGAAAAGCTACCTGGTGTCATAATATTATTTGGTTTTAAATGATATATGAAGATTAGAAACACATCTGTATGAGTTATACACTCAACTTCAGACTCTGCTTAATAATTTCTGCAGGGAAAGGATTTCTTATTCATAGTCCTTCAAAGGTATTGCATGATACTTGTCACATCCCAAAGCTTCTACTGGTCCTGTTGTCAGTGTGTCCTTATTTATGGATGAATACCCACACCAAACTGATTAATCATGTCCTCCTGTTAGAGCTCTGGGAAGTTAATTTTGTCCTCCAGAGTGGTCATCAGGAAAGCCTGGGTATGTTATTGGCACTATTCCATCACACAGTGAAGAGTCTGATATGCTCTGTCTTCCATGCTGGTCACATTCAATCACCTTGAAAAATTTAATAAAAAGCATTTTTTTAGCCAAGATATTTCCCTAATGAAGACCTTTTCATTATTTTGATATTAGTAAATTAAACTACATCAGGAAATGATTGGGATCTGGGTTATGATTACCCCTAAGCTAAATTTGTGAAAATGTATCTGATATGATTTTGCCCCAGGCCAGTCAACAGCATGCTGAACAGCCCCTAGCCATGCCCGAAGAATTTTCATGGGCCAGATGCTGTTTGTTACAGGCAGTGTAACCACACTCATCTTGATTTGGAGATCTCCAATAGTACGGCTGAAATCTGTAGTGTTTCATGCACCTTTGATTTCAGAAGCAACTTTTCTTTCCAGAGACTCCAGTATTCATATACAAGCTCCACCATATGTCACTGGTACTTTGTACCAGAGAAAGGCGTCCATGTCTTCCATGCATGCCTTTTGAATGAGAAGTTCTTTGATCTGTGGTGACTTTGCTGAAAACTAGAAAGAAGAGGTAGGTTTCAAAATCCTGCAAAATTACAGAGTATGGATGGATGTGTAATACTTGTATTACGGTAACATTAATGTGTATTTTGAAGGCATTCAGCAGTGCAACCAAAGAAAGGTAGAGCTCCTTTTGGGAGCACAGGTTGCCAATGTGCTAGAGCTACAAAAGCCACTTCCCATAAAAGGGCATTTCAATCAAGTGTTTATTCCTCATTAACACAAATTTTATTATTTCTCATAGGAGCTGTGATCTTCTTAGAAGGCAAACAATTCTGCTATCAAATGGTATTGATCTGAATAGTGCACAGATTTGTTTTTTCTGTTGTCCATCAGGGATCAGCTGCATACCTGAAGAAATGAGGAATACGTTGTTAAGGAAAACTGACATAGATATTTACTAACTGTGGTACTGTCATGGTTTGAGATTGCCCCCCCGGGAGTCGGGGGCTCAGAGGTGACTGGGTGCCAGGGCAGTGTTCCCTGGAGAGCCGATCACCACTTGTCTTGTTCGCTTCTGCTAAAAATCATATATACACAACACTGGAAGCTGCTGGCAGGTTTTTTTGTTGTTGATGTCTGCTGCGTGTAGGTGTAGAAGGCCAGGGGGTGGCTGGGCTCCTTCTTTCCCCCCTCCGGGCAGGGAGGGGAGCCCTGCAGCCCCAACTCTGCCTAGGCCAGAGTTAGAGGCATCATTTAGAGTGAGTGTTTGTGAGGGATGTGACTGACAGCGCCTGAGGTAAGAGGAGAGAGGCAGGCCTTGCAGCTAAGCCCTCTTCCCCCGCCTTTTTGCAATTAAGCTGTGGAGGGGGGCCTTTTCTTTCCCTCCGCTGTAAAGTGGAGGAGAGGCTCTGCATTTGAAGCAGAGCCAAGTGGACGGGCTGATAATAAAACAGCTCGGCACTCAGGAGAAGAATCCCAAGTGAAATTGGAGACAGGCCAAGAGCTCGGGAGTTGCCCTGGCGAAGTTTTGACCGGGGGCAGCCAAAAACTGACTCGGAGGACGCTTGATAAGCTGAACTACACTGCAGCAGCCTACGAACTGAGGTATGAGACTGAGAGAGAGAGAATGACACAGCAGAGACTGACATGGGACCGAGGAGAAAGGACTCAAAGCTACCTTCTTGGACTTCGTGAGGAGAAAGGACATCAGCAACCAGCTGGAGGTTGGTGAGGGAGTGTTTCAGGTTCCTGAATACTCCCACGAGAGAGAGACTGCGTTACATATCAGCCTTGAAAGGCTTCTCCTGGACTAAAGTTAAAGGGAGGGGCTTAAAAGGACTGATAGAAGTGTAATAATATATATATATATAGTTGCCTTTAGTTTGTATAGTATTTATTTATGTAAAATAAATGTATATACTTCCCCATTCCCCTATAGAAGCCTCTGGCCTGAAAGTTTCTCTCCGGTGTTGGGATAAATTGTGGGAAGGGGTGGGGGGAAGCCTGGAAATTGAATTTTGGATTTCTAATGTGGCTCAAACTGCCACAGGTACCTACAGCTACATGCAGAAATTTCCAGTGGTTTACAGGAATATACACATGAGCTGACGTGACAGACAAAATCTCATCCCAGACAACCCATAACTACTGCCTAGATACCACTATATAACCTGCAATAAAGTGGGGGCTAAAAAATCAGCCAGACATGAATGGTCTGGTCATCAATGGCGGGCTGCCCAAGCAGAGCTCCTCACTGCCTGCAGCAGAGCAAGGTTGGGAATCTGGGCAGAAGCACAGGCTGGGGAGGATGGAAAGGGCAGCATGTAGGTGTTGCTTACCAGTCTGCAGGAGGAGTAATGAGAAGATGAGGGGAGGCACAAAGTTTATGTTCTTTCTGTTGGTTCTTGGATTGGCTTGACAGTCTAAGGGAATTGCATTGGGACCTAAGGGAATTGTGTGCAGGAGCCCTGAACTAAGGCAAGCCCAGGGTGTCAGGACTCTGTGTAGAAGGCTTTCCTTCTTCTCTTTCTTCTTGTAACCTCTTACAATTTTTAATTGGCTTGTTTGCTATTTGCAATTTATGTTTTATTCCACGGCCAAGGTTGTTTAATTCCCATAAAGCTCATTTTCTTATACCTTTTGCTGCAGAACTAAAAAGTTGCTCCCTATAGGTTTCTTTTTACAAATATAAATGCTCAAACACTTCCAATACCAGTTTTCAGCATTTTCTCACCAAATCAAGCGCCTTCACTTCTTTAAGCCTTATGTTGTTCAAGCTTACCCACAGTCCCCAAACCTCAGAAGAGGACATGATGAACTTATTACCAATTCCATACATTGACACCAGGCCTTTTTTTTTTTTAACTCTCCCTTTACATTTCAGGGACACACATTATTTTCTCTTGCCAGAACATTAACTTGAAAAGTCTGTTGAGAATCAGTGATGAATGATTCCTTTATATCTTTTTCTTTCTTCTGAGTCGCATCTTCTCAAGGTTTTCTTATCATGAATTTATTATCTGTAAAATTTATTTCCAAAGACATCACCATATATTTGGTTGTATTAAAATATTTTTGTTGGATTTGTCAGTCTACCACAGTATCTATTATTAATTTTGCCTCAGTTCAGGTATGCAGACTTCAGTGAGAAATGAATTCTTTTGTTGTGTGTATGTAATTTCATATCTCTACATATATTTAAGTATATGTATATATTTATATTTTTATATACATATTTATGTACATACAAATACACACAGATACTCTTCCCTGTTCCTTCATTCCTTCAGGTATTTGGTAACATCTGCATATTTTTTACTAAGTGTTGATTGTTATTAATGCTTATTTAAGTATGATAGGGTTTGACCTTTTTATTAGTTAGTATCTAATGCTGCATGCTTGTTAATTCTTATGTGCCTCTTACATCTGGATGTTTCAACATAAAAATAAGAACTGTTTTTTTCAGTCTGGGAGTTTTCTAAAAAATACTTTATCTAGCTACAGAATGCTTCAAACCCATCAGGGCATTAAAAACAACAGCTCAAGATTTGTGGAACCTTGACATGACGTCAAATAGTCAAGATGTTTTTATTACTCAGTCATAAGGCTCACTTGAACACTAAATATCCCAGAGAGTAGTGCTGTGTGACCTCTTAATATCAGCACTCATGAAGCATGTTGCATTTAATTTCTTCATATCATTTACTTTCCTGGTTTGTGACAGACTAATGGAAATTTGGAGATTAATTTGGAAGCACACTCATTTGCCTGAGTGAATATGAACTTCGATGAAATAGTTCAAGAGTATCTCATTAGATTTAAAATGTGTTTTTCAATTAACAAGATATGTTTATAATGTAGAATGTTTCTAGTGAGCAGTCCATCTAATGAGCTGGTGGCCATCTTGAGAGAGTCTTTTATTACTGATTTACTGTTTTTTCATTGGGTGTTTGTTTCCCTTTATTACTTCTTTCTTCAAACTGATAACTCCAACTCTGAAAATATTTCTTACTGTGTTAATATCTACTATTGCCTTTATCTTTGAATTAATAAAAACAAATAATTAAAAATTAAATAATAAATTTGGAACGTCAGTGCCATGCATGGGAAAATGCAACCTGTCAGGCAATTCACTAAAGCAGATCAGCAGAAAGCATCTGAGTGTGAGGAGGAATTCAAGCACTGTTCTCCAAGGTGTTGCAACATTTGTGTCCACAGGGGGGCTTCTACATCACAACCTTGACATCTGTAATGCCTCATTCTGGCAACGGTATACAGCCTATAAAAATACCAGGCTCTTTGGACAGTGCAGAGAGAGAATAATGCTCTTCAGAATGGGTTATACCAATGCTGTCATACTAAGACTCTTGACCCAGCTAGTGAGAACATATGACTAACCATGAAACATTCTTCATGGTATAAAGCATTTGCACTGATCACTGCAGGGCAAATCCTCTCTCCAGTCATGATTCCCTGTTGCTTTTCTTTTATGGATGTCCCCACCTTTTCTTGAGCACTTTGACTACACCACCTCTTCTTTTCTTTCACATCATGGGTACAAAATGAACGCATGTTGTCACTGCCTGGATTTTCACAATAAGTTGGTCTGCGAAGCAGGAGGTGAAATACAGTGGTCCAGTTCTTAGTGCTGTCAAAGGAGTTTCTGAAGTGAGATATCTATGTGCCATGGTTCCCACCATGGAAATATTCACAGAATATTCCACTACAAAGGGAGGACAGGAACATCTGACATCTTTTCAGTATGGAAATTAATCACTGTCACTACTTGCATCTCCCAGTTTTTCTTAAGGAATCTTAAATTCTCTTGCGTCACTAACCATACTGAGAGCCTCATTCACAGCAGGCAGAATACTAAAATTGGTCTGTCATAGTTGTATTATGTGGTTATTATTTTTATTTTACTAAATCCATTTCTGTTTTCTGCTAAGTTATAAAAGATCATGCTTCTTACCTTGTTAGTACTTGATCAGCTTTATGACTACATGACACGCGGTGTAACTATCAGCTATCCTTAAATCCAAGACATAAACTCAATATATGGAACTGCTGTGGTCTCTGCAAGAAGGCCATGCATTTGAAGAAGGAAGAAATTTCACCATTAAGCTTGCCATTAAAATGATTTGTCTGAAAGAAACTGAGTTCTCTCTGAAATCAGTGCTCTATCAAGATGAAACATTAATTTTTTGTTCCATTTTAAAAAAAGGAAAATTTTTGTTATTCAAGACACTAAATTTCAGACCTTCAATAGACCTTAAAATTTTTCATCTGTTCGACATCCTTCTACATGAATTATAATACTCATTAGTTAAGGCAGCTTTCAAACAGTGATATACAAGATTACCATGAATTCAAACACAAGAAATTGAGTGAACTCTCCTCTGCAGTTAAATTACCTTTCTATAGTCTTATTCTGCAAGTTACTTCAAAACCTCAGAACTTCTTAGGAACCCTTCCTGTAACTAGAGTTTTAAATGTTGTTTGCTTGCATGAGATAAAATTTCAATTTGGGTTTAAATCAACATTTTAACAAGACAATCTCATGTTCCATAAATTTACTCAGTTAATATTAATTAAATTTCAGAAATCCCTGTTATTTACCTGTTACATTCCTCCTATTTCTGAGAAAAATAATTTATCTGAGTACATTAAAATTAGTATACAATGACCAAATCTTATTGATCTAACTCAAGGTAAACCATTAGCCTAATATCACTGAATCATAGAATCATTTGGGTTGGGCCTCCAAGGTCATTGAGTCCAACAGTTGACTGAACACCACTATCAACTAAACCATAGTTTAACCGATGCCACATCTGGTCATTTCTCAAACACTTCCCGGGATAGTGACTCCACCACCTCCTTGGGCAGCCCATTCCAATGCTTGACAACATTTTCTGTGAAGAAAGTCTTTCTGATGTCCAACATGAACCTCCCCTGGCACAGTTTGAGGCTTTGTCCTCTTGTACTGTTGCTAGTTGCCTGGCAAAACAGGACAACCTCCACCTTGCTACCACCTCCTGTCAGGTAGTCGTAGAGAGCAATAAGGACTCCCCTGAGCCTCCTTTTCTCCAGGCTAAACAACCCCAGCTCCTCAGCCATGCTTCTTATGACTTGTGCTCCACAACCTTCACCAGCTTCATTGCCCTTCTCTGGACAATCTCAAGAGCCTCAATGTCTTTCTTGTAGTGAGGACCCAGAACTGATTTGAGGACCCAGGATTTGAGTTGTGGCTCACCAGTGCTGAGTACAGGGGGACAATCAGTTCCTGCTGCCCACACTATTTCTGATACAAGACAGGATGCCACTGGCCCTCTTGGCCACCTGGGCACACTGCTGGCTCATGTTCAGCTACTGTCAACCAGCATCCCCAGGTCCTTTTCCACTGGACCACTTGCCAGCCACTCTTCCCCAAGCCTGTATCTCTGCATGGGGTTGTGACCCAAGAGCAGGACCTGGCACTTGACCTTACTGAACGTTTGGCTTTGGCCTCAGCCCATCCAACCAGACTGTCCAGATCCCTCTGCAGAGCCTTCCTATCCTCCAGCAGATCAATACTCCCACCCAACTTGGTGTCATTTATGAATTTACTGAGGTTGATAGAGGTATTAAACAGGACTGGTCCCAATACTGAGCCCAGGGGAACCCCACTAGCACTCAGGTGCCAGTTTGATGCAGCAGCACTCACCACCATTCTCTGGGCCCGGCGATCCAGACAGTTTTTAACCCAGAAAAGGATGCACCTGTCCAAACCATGGGCTGCCAGCTTTTCCGGGAGAATGCTGTGGGAGGCAGTATCAAAGGCTTTAGTGAAGTCCAGGTAGACTATATCCACAGCCTTTCCCTCATCCACTAAGGGGGTCACCCCACTCCAGAAGGAGATCAGGTTGGTCAGGCAGGACCTGCCTTTCCTAAGCACATGCTGTCTGGGCCTGATCCCCTGGTTGTCCTGTATGCCCTGTGTGATCACACTCAAGACGATCTGTTCGCCACAGAGGTCAGGCTGACAGGCCTGTAGTTTCCCAGGTACTCCTGACCCTTCTTGTAGCCTAACTCTCAGTCCTCTGGGATCTCCCTGTTTAACCAGAACTGATGATAAATGATGGAAAGTGGCTTGGCAAACTCCTCCACCAGCTCCCTCAGGACCCTTGGTTAGATCCCATCCAACCCCATATACTTGTGAGTGCCTAAATGATTCAGCAGGTCACTAACTACTTCCTCCTGGATTGCAGAGGGCCTGTTCTGCTCCATGTCCCAGTCTACAAGCTCAGGGGCTGGTTGGTCTTAGAATAACAGGTCTTTCTGTTGAAGACTGAGGCAAAGAAAGCATTAAGTATCTCAGCCTTTTCTTCATCCTTGGTTAAAATGTTTCCCCTTTACTGCTCCATACAGTAAAGGATGGGGGTTTTCCTTTCCATCATTTTGTTGTAACTGTCTTTACAAAAACACTTTTTATTGTCTTTCACAGCAGTGGTCAAATTGAGTTCTAGCTGAGCTTTCTCCTTTCTAAGTTTCTCTCTACATGATCTGGCAACATCCTTGTACTGTTCCTGAGTTACCTATAAGAAAAATAAGAAGAATAAGAGGATAAGAATATGAAATGCATTCCACCAGCCTGGGACGTCTTCTCTTCTTCAAGGTGAGACCATAACTAATCCGCAAAGGCAGAGATATTGTTTTAGAGAACAAGGATGGCAGGTAAAAAGTCATCTGGATGGATAAAAAGTTTATTCAACTACAGACTGTCACATTCTACCAGATCAGCAAGCTGCTTATTCCTTCTTCAAACCTACTTATTGCAGGAGTAAAGGTCCAAAGCTCTGCTTTTCTTTTTTTGCTTATAATATTTACCGCTAATCTAGATACTGTTAGATAATACAGCCAGCCATTTAATTATTTACTGGCCTGTTTCAGTTCAATTCCTGATCTTTTAAACTGATTGTTAATTATGTGGCATCAATTCAATCACAGAGCATGAGACAAAATAAATATATATAGAGAGAGACAGATAGCTCTCCTGCCCCCAAAAAATATGGTGTACAAAGACTGGAATAATATCTGAACTATTCTCTACTGTAAAACTACTTAGCCATTACTTATAAATGTATTTTTTCACCTATTATTTACCATTTAGTTTAAGACAGCTACATATACCAGTTAGGTCAAACTTCAAGTCTACACATCATTCATAAAAATTAGTCCTAAAAGCCATTTAGCATCCTATTTTGCATTTGATTAAAAAAACCCCAATAATTAATGTTGGGAGAAGCCTGTACAAAAAAGGACAAGAAAAATTCCAGGCATAGTTAATTTGTGATTCAGGGGTCCCTGTTGTAAATCTTATATCTCATGGTCCTTAATATATTTTTAATCCCTAAAATTGTCAAGACATTTCTATGAACTCATATGATTTTTTTCTACCATATGTACAAGCTGTTTCATGTGTTGTCTAAATAACTGTCCTTTTTTGTTTGTTTTCGACTTGAAACCTTCTTGACCCTTAGTTCTTTACTGGAATAGACAGTGAATTATCATTACTTATTCACCCTCGTCATCCCATTTCTGGCTTGAGAGACCTCTGCAAGGTCTTCCTCTCTATCTAAAGATATTAGTAGCCAAAAAAAAAAAAAAAAGTTTGTAATAAAATGAAATTAATTCCAGAAAAAACTAAGTGTTTATAGTAACCAGGAGTCATGGTATCAGTGAAACCCATCTAAATCGATTTCTTCTACTAAACTACATTTCTTTCACCCTCTTCTTTTTTGACTTGTGACATTTTGCTTATTTTATTAAAATAAGGCTTATTTCTGTTGTTTGTATGTTGTTACGCTAGAACTTCAGCAAAATTTCTTCTGTTGAAGTATTGTGCAGTTATATACACTTTTTACCTCTTCTCTTGCAAGAGTGTTCTTAGAATTTTAAAAGCCAGAAGAGATCGGAAACTAATTTGACTGTTATAGATTAGACATCCATATCAACAGTGTCCTTCATGCCTTGCTAGAGCCCAGGATTGCCACTAAATTTTACAAAATAGTGTAATCTGCTAGCAAAAACA
Organism: Manacus candei; assembly: GCF_025592945.1. Classification (NCBI taxonomy): domain Eukaryota; kingdom Metazoa; phylum Chordata; class Aves; order Passeriformes; family Pipridae; genus Manacus; species Manacus candei. Next base: position 8,914,792 of record NW_026138059.1, on the reverse strand, counting down.
GCTCCTGCAGCTGCACAGATATGTGTCAGAGATCTCTCATTCTAATCCAATGTTTGAAAGACCTGATGATGCCTCACAGAGCCTGATAGGGCTGCAGGCTGTTACAGTGCATATGCAGTTGTTTTGAGGCTACAGAATTGTGTCTGTTTCCAGTATCAAACATCAGTTGCAATTGCATAATATTTTAAGTATGGGCTAATTTTTCTAAATACTGTAGTAGATCTGCAGAAATTCATGTGTGAGTAGTCTGAAATTCTATTGCTTTGGAGTATTTCCTTGAACAGAATTTTCTTTTTATCATCAACTCAAAGATTTATTTTATAGGTTTTAATTTTTAAGAACACAGATACAGTACTGCTCTTCATGTGCAGATTTAAATCTTGATAATATAACAAATTGAATGAGTCATTTAATTTAAAGCTTACTAATATTCATATGGTTAACCGTTAAGATTCACTGTTGCTTTTCTCAAGAGTGCTGTTTAGCATAAGGACTGTTTTACACTGGTTTTTACTCCATGTTTAGGTTGTCATTAATCTGTGCAGTTTCCTTGCTGGGTGGAAAGGTCTGACACCCTTTCTGCAGAAAAAATGGCTTAAGACAGGCAGCTCACAGACAATCTGGGACAAAGGGGTACATTCAGCAAGGTATTCATCGAAATTTTCTGCATTGACATGTGGGTAATATATGAATCTTGGACTAAGAAAATTAAGGCTGTTCTTGAGCCACTAAACTTTACCCTCTGTCTTTCAGCAGATTTCAATAACAGGATACTGAATAAGCTCCAGTAAGAATAGGAATACAACTGTGTCTGTCCATGTCAATCCAGTGTAATTAAGCTTTCCCATATGCTTTAACTAAAACTGTATTTGTGGCTCAGTGGGGAGTTAAGCATTCAGACTCTTAAAATCAGAAAAACACAAAATAGATGTTGTCATTCAGTTTTTTCATCACAGACCAATTTACTGCCTGTAACCATTTAAACCCAACTGTTGACGAATATTTCAACTGCAACCAACAAGCAAAGGTTGAGATCCTTATTTAAACAAACCTTGATGTAGGTATGCTTTCTTTGAACCAAATGTGGAAGCTTTGATTTTTTTACTGTGAAACTGCAAAGAAAAATCAAACACATTTTTCACTTTCAGAAAGCCTCTAATCTCTCAGAAATTAAACCTGTGGTACTTATGAAAGAACACAGGTGAGAGATCCTGTTCTATTAGGTGTTTGGAATGGACCTGCTTTTCTCAATGCTTTGCTGTCTTGGGAGAAGTCAATCTACTTTATGTTTTCTTATGTAAGGAAACTTATTCTTAAAAGATTTACAATTTGGAAAGTAAATTAAAGAGGTATTGCAAGTTTGACTTCATGTCTACAATCTTAAATGCCCCAGCCAAAGAGCATAAACCTACTTTTCCAATAGAGGTCTGTTTCCCTTTGCTTTGTGCTTACTTCTCAACCATATCCACTCACCTTTGCACTGAACAGGTTATGGATGATATTCCTGAACTGCTGTAAGAACAACATGGAGTTTCTCCTCCAGTCAGTTCACATGCCTGTAGGTTTTCTTTCACCACCACATACCACAGCTGTAAGCTCCAGGATGCTCCCTGCTACCCAACTCCTACTTAACTTATCACATATGGCAGAGATCAAAACACTGATCTTTGGCTCCACCTTGTGATCTCCCTGTCGACACCAGCAAAGATTAAATGAGGAAATCCTCAATCCTAATTCCAGATCCAATTTTGATCTCTCTGCCTGTATAGGAAATAGAAAAAAACCCAGCCAGTTAGATTCTAAAGGTCAAACTACTGACTTTAGAAGAAGAAATAGGGTTGAAAAGTGTAACTCAAGAAAAATATCTAGGCTCAGAAGTGTGAAATAAATTACTCCAGAGAAGAAAAAAAATAAAAAGTGCTGGAAGTTGGCGGGCAGCCTGGGGGTTATCATCTGTAACTAAAATGGTCATTTTGGTAAAGCGCCAATTATAGAATACATAAAATAGGATACAAAATTCCTGTTACTCTCAAATACATTGACAAGAAGAACTAGTGAAAAATATACCCAGAGTTTATTTTGCTGCATAACATGGCAATATATATATATGTATATTTAGTATGAGCATTTTTTCTTCTCATTTTCAGAAACATTACTCTGATATAAGAACTGACTGCATAGGTAACTCTTGGTTCCCAGTAGGAAAAAAAAATAAGTCAAGTATTAACGTCAGTTTCTGCTTTGTGGGAACATGCTGTGGTCAAAAAGATTTTGAAATTATTTGCACTGTTAAAGCTTGAGTGAGTACCAGTGCATAAAGCTGATAGCATAAGCTGAGTCCCTGGAAAGTACTTAGCTTTCATAATTCAGAACAGTTACTGCCATCGATAAAGTACAGAACTGTGGAAGATAATCTCCTCAGCAGACAAAAGGTCAGACAATAAAACTTTTGCTTTCCATTTTCTAGAAGAAATTAATCATATTAATTCATGAAATGTAAAAAGAAGGGGTGCTTTCACATTGAGTTTCTATTGGCAATATAGTTTCCCTGAATTTTCAGACTTGATTTATTACTATTTTTTTAATGTTGATAGGATATAGAGCTAAAAATATTTTAACTCTTTCAATTTCCAACCAACATAGTGCATGTGAAAAATGTTACCTCTTGGATAGTTTATATATTTTCACTGCTGTAATAACTGCCAGAGAATCAGTGCACTGAAACAGAGAATGCAGCTCACCTAAGCTATGTGAGCATATTTGTTCTGCTGCTCTGATAGCACAGTTACATATGGATAGGAGCCTACGGGAGTCTGAGTGATGTTATTAGTAATTTGGCCACTTAATGATCTTACATGCAATCACTAATCTACAATCAAATCATGGTAGTGCACAGAGAAGTTCAAAATGAATTGTGGTAAAATACCGATGAATTTCTAATATGTAGGCTAAGTGCTGCTGATATTTTGAGAACATATTATGTTATAAAATAAAGAGATGTCTCTCCTTGTCCTAGAAGCTTCTCAAAATGTAAAAGAAAAGTAATAAGCAAGGAAGGTAAAAAGAGAAGGTGAGTTACTTTGAGCTTCAAAAACACAGTCAAACATGGCTACAAAGCTAATTTTAAAGTAAAATTTGCTTTATCCAGGAAATTATTTATAATATGGCTTAAATTAGAAGATGAAGGTATATAATTTGTCACCAATTATTTCTTCTTTCTTGTAGATGAAAGTTTTCATTATTTTGGGACTTTCAGCAGCTACAGCCTTCACAGCTGTTTTCTTTTCTTTCCTACAGATAGGCACAGATACCATCTTTGGTAAGTAACAGTAAAAATAAATGTTATTTTCTTTTGTTGACTGTTGAAAATACACTGGCACTGGAAACAGTTTAGCAATGGCAGTATAGCTTAATCTCTTTTTGTGTTCAAGATATACTATCTGGCTTCTGTGAGAATTATTCCATGGGTGTTTTTTTTTAAAATGCATCTTCATAAACTCGCATAATAAAACTTTGTATGTGCAACGTATCTCAATCACTTATTCTTTGACTAGGAGTGATTTTACTTTCCTAGTGATATTCATACGTCACATGATACATTTACAAACATGATTGACAGATTTCTTTCCCCATTTGCTAATCATTACCTTTAGTCCTCCTGGGCTAGAGGCTGTTGCCATAGGAAGCCCCACCTGGCACGCTGGCCCACAAGGGTGCATATATCCTGTGGGTTCATTTGCTACTGGTCCCCTGTGGATTTTAGAGCACCTCAGATAGCAATAGTCCCTATGTTCAAACAATGCAATCTTGTCATTTTTTGCATCACAGCAGTTTTATTTGCATCTGCTCAATCTAAATAAGTTAGATCTTGTAAACTAGAAATGTAGGCAGACACTAGATTGAATTTTAAAAGAAATCCACAGAGAATGATTTTACATGGAATTAGGGCAGAGATTGTAAAGAAACTGGATTTTCAAACTTTACATTCTCTTAAATCCTTTTAAGTAAAGGATTTCTTCCTAACATCTAATGTCAACCTGCCCTCGATCAGTTTAAAATCACTGCCTCTTGTCCTGTCACTATCTGTTCATATAAGTCCCTCTCCCTCCTTTCTATATGCCCACTTGAGCTTCTGGAAGGCCCCATACATGAATACACATGGACTGTAAATAAACAGAAAGATGAACTGCACATAATTCTTTTTAGAGTGTCTTTTAGTCTCATGGGAACAGTATAAAATAATGTTTATTACTGCAAAAACCACGTTTTTGAAAACACTGTATTGGTACTAAAATCATACTTCTCAGCAGAGAGACAATGGAATTCAAGTGTAGCAAGTGGATCTCCTCTTTTAGATAAGAGTAGGAACCAATATCACATAATGAGCAATACTTTAAGCATATTATATTTCTCAGAGGTAAACCTCCTAAAAGTAATTAGAAAACATAATAAAGTTTAAAATAATTACTTGTTGTGTTACCTATAAAGATCAGACTTGTTTCATAACATAGACATTCAGATATAGCAGAAATCTGAATGATAACATCAAATGAATCATCTGAATATTTTATCATGCATAGGTGAAAAAGAGAAATAACTACTGCTGTACTTAGATGGTGAGATCTTTAGGAGAGTGGAGTATAATTTTCCATAGCAAAGATTACTCCTCATCACACATTATTTTCCATTAAGCTGAGTGCCCTACTCAAAAAAGGATCACAGAAATAGTACAGTATGGACTACAGATAAAATATGCTCACCTAAAATTACACTGTACATAAATTATAAACAATTGTACATAAATTATTGTTATTATTTTTTATTATTCATTTTCTAAGAAAAAATGGGCCATCCTACAAAGTACAGGTGGAAATTAAACCCTTGGACTTTAAATGTGACTGATTCTTTTAAAGTTGTATGTACAAAAGAGGATTAAACCAAGTTTCATGATAGCAGTATAGAAAATAGCACAGCTGAAGTATTATTAGGTTCACATATATCTTTCCATCAAACATAGATGAAGAAATGAGAATAGGACTTCGATTCATTGGTCCAATTCCAGAAGTCTTAAAGTTTTTTAATTATGCCTGAATATGTACTTGAATTCTTCATGTGTCTCAGCCTAGCTCACATTACCTGTGAGGAAGACTCAAATTTGTCCTATCAATCCAAGGACAGATTAATGAAAAATGCATATGCAGCCAATTAAGCATAATTGCATACAGAGAACACAACACGTTTCAACTGGACCTATTATGTTTGGAACTATATAACATGTCCATAACTGGATTTATACTTAAAGGAAATCTAACTCTTCAAGCTTTACAAATTATGGGAGAACTGATTTACTACTCCTACCTTACCTTTCAGAAGGGTCAGAAGCCATAATATTAATTTCAGGAACACTAAAATAAGGAGATGATTTTAAAGGGGAAACATTGTGCATTAATATTAGAGACCTATATATTTTCTAATTTTAAGTATTTTAATAAGTACACCATTGTTTAAAATATTCGTATTTCTTTTCATTTTTTTTTTCCTGTTAAGAAGAAATTGAAGATAACTGCATTACTAAGGCTATCCAGAAGGGTTCTAGTCTGGTGGATTATGCTGCACATTATGAAATGAACAGGTAAAAAAAAAAAAGACGTGAAGAATCTACTCTGCAAAAAACTTTTTCTTGGATTTTCTTAAAGGATTTATTCCTGTGATTTGAAAATGAGTCACAATTTGCAGAGCTCTGTGAGAGATGACTGTTTATATGGACAGAACCTGTCAAGAACTGTGGCCACTCTATATGTAGAGATTGAGGTCATTTTTATTTTATTGTGGTTTCATTTTTGGTGACAACCCTGAGGCATTTAAATTTAAAAACACAAGTCTCAACTTCTCAGTGGCTCAGCTGCCTCACGTACTAAATGGAGATAATGATGTTTATTTATCTCACAGTACACTGGGACAATTATTTGGTCAATATCTCACAGACGATAAATGATAAAAGGTGTTAAATGATGATTGTTTCAATTAGGATTTGAAATTTTATTAGGAATAAAACTGAGACCCCTTAATCACTCCAAATGAATCACCAGACTCTTAAGCTTCCTTTGAAATATGGTGTATGTGGATATACAGACTCTAAAGAACATTGGTACTCAGAAGTCCTATTATTGGATTCCCTTTAAAGACCTTTATAAGAATTGCAGATTTACAGTAGGGTGAGGTTGGAAGGGATCCCTGGAGGTCCAACCCCCCTGCTCAAGCAGGGCCACCTAGAGCCTGTTGTCCAGGAACATACAGCTTCTGAGTGTCTCCAAGGAGAGACTCCACAACTTTTCTGGGCAACCTGTGCCAGTACTGAGTCACCCTCCAAGTAAAATGTGTTTCCTGATGTGCAGACACCACCTCCTGTGTTTAATTCAGTTTGTGCCCATTGACTCTGGTCTTGTAACTAGGTACTTCCTAGGACCACACCATGGTCCATACTAGGATTTATATGCTTAAACACGTACAAAATACACATCATGACTGATTTCATATTCCTAATAATGATACTATTGTGGGTCATTCTACTAGCTTTAGGAGGCTATTTCTGCATTACTAAATACTGAGACAGTTTGCAACTTACACAGTGTTCAGCTTTAGGAGTATGGGTAAGAGCTAGAAGGGACTAGCATGTATACATTGAGTAAGGGCAGGGGGTAGAATGGGCAAGAAATGTGGCAAACTAATAACTGCTGTGATAATCTTATGGGGCCTGTGAGATTAAAGAAATAAAATATTTCTTAACTGAGCACATCTTGCCCTTAAAGATGATGGTGGTTCAGTTTTGGGGCTAGGTTTTGGGATTATTTTAGGGTATGGGTTATTTGGGTTATTTTTGATTCTTACCTCCTAGATAATTTGTACGAATATTTTCATTTAACTCATTTGTATAGAGATGTTTCTCTGTTCATGTAAGTTTTCTTAAATGATGCTTGACTGATATTATTTCCATGCAGATATTAAAATATTGAACTTGAGTTCTTGCATTTAGTTACGTCATCTTTCTCTTCTTTTTAGTTGAGACACAGTTCAGGACTTTTAATACTCCAGATTCTCTGACAAATTCTTTATTGTCTATAAAAGACCTGAAAAACATGGTGCTGAAGAGCAAGATAGTTCTTTTTCATAGTAACTCTGCTCTTCAAAGAAAAGAAATGGTTTCTTTGTAAGGAATAAATAAACATGCTGTCTCCTTTGGATCAATTAAGGACAAATTAAACATCTAGAAAAACCTTTGGAGTTTGTATTTTCTTGCTTAATACCTTTTATGTAAGCATGTTTCAAATTTTGCAAACAGAAATTTAACTGTTTGCTTTGCCCAAATCAAAACTGCTAATTCCATTTTAAAATTTTCTTGCGCTTTAAGCACAAGAATATGACAGCAATGAATATGACAGTGCATTTTCATGAAAATTGCATATCCAAAAAAGAGCTATGTTGCAGAGAAGCCCTCAGAAATATCTGAAACCTATGACCATTCCAGAAATGGAATAGACTGGAGTGTTTTTTCCTAAGCTGTAGGGAGTCAGTTTAGGACTTGGGTCTTCCAGCTAAAAAGGAAATTCCCTCTGATGCACTTTTCTCAAGGCTCCTCTGCCATAAAAACCACACTGGCAAGACAACCCATGCTGAGTAAAAAAAAAAAAAAAATCTTGCAGTGAACCACGGAATGGTTGAGAGAGATCTGGAGACCACCTAGGCCAGTGCTGTGCTCAGAGCAGGATCAACTAGAGCAGGTTGCTCAGCACACTGTCCATTTGGGCTTTGAATATCTCCAGTGATGGAGACACCATCACCTCTCTGGGCATCCTGTTGCAGTGTCTGACTACCCTTACAGGAAAATGAGTTTTCATATGTTTAAGTGGTTAACTTTATGTTACAGAAGTTATCTCATCAAACCTGAACTCCTTGAAGTTAGAGGTAAGGCCAGTCTGTAAGCTAAAGTGTATAGCTACATAGTAGCATGGCCAGTCTTCGTGAGTGAAGATTTGGGAAAGGTCTTTACCCTTCCAACCTGCGCAGTGGATTTTTTAGGTGAGACACAGTGTGCGCTGAACTGAGCCCACCCTTTAATCCTGAGGTTCATCTGCTGGGGCCGAGCAAGCTTGGACAGTGGCAACGAGGTCCTCAGGACATAGGTTTGTTTAGAGTGACCTTCTCTTAGATGGATGGCCTTACAGGGCTGACAAGCTCCATCTGCCCGGGGGAGTTTCCCTGACCCAGAATCGAACCCAGGCCGCAGCGGTGAGAGCGCCGCATCCTAACCACTAGAGCACCAGGGGTCCCCCTTAGCTATATAATTGTCTAATTAAGCCCTACTAAAGTAATTGCTGAAACTCCATATACAAGTACTCAGAGCCAGGAAGGTGTTTGGACAGTTTCTAAGAAGACAAGTCTCTATCATAAACTGCAGATAACATCTAAACATCTGTGGGTCAGTTGCTTGACTCCCGGATGCTAAGGCATTTGCAAATCGCCTCCAGTGATTGACATGGTCACTGGTACTAAACATCACATGAAAGCAAAGCCTACTCAAAGCAGCGAGTAGGGAGCCCTCTATTGGGACTATCCTGCGCAAGGTCCTCCCAGCTGCAAGCCCTGTTCATCCCAGCAGTTTCTGTCTCATCCTAAAGGCTTCCCACAAACTTAACTTTTGTTGTCTGTGTCCAATAGAAGAACACTTTCTGAATTTTCCTTGCAAAGCAAGATCTCAAAGTAGTCTTCCTCTTTGCTTTCCCAGTGTACCCTTCAATCAAAATGTACCTTAACTTGCAACATATCCAACACAGAGAAAAAAGCTATGAAAAATTCTGAAGTTCTAAAAAGTTGCAAACCTTCTGTATTTTATCTCAAACATAGAAAAATCCAAGGAAGTGGAATAGCAACCCCTACCTTGCTTCTGGCTTTCTCAAAATTTCCTGAGCAAGAGAGTCAAGATATTTCCCAAGCAGCTGAACGAATGGAAATGTCAATTCAGGTGCTGAAACAAAAAGTTTGCCAGAAGCACAAACGTTCGTTGCATCAAACTGGTAAATATAGCATATTGGCACACCTACCCTCCCTGCCCCCCACTGATTTCTTGAATGCTATGTTCTAGATTAAAGTTGAGTTAACTTCACTTTTACTTTACCTCTGGCACTAATTCATATCCTGTTGTCACTCTGGGGCCAGGAAGCACTTGCTTTTGTTCTTAAAATACCTCAGTCACTGGTTTACATTTTTCTTTGCTGGAGTGTGGGTGGTGTTCCTATAGTTGAGGAGAGCAGCATCACACTATTGGCATCCTGTGAACTCATGACTGTATATGTGTATTGCCTATAAATCAGCTTGCATACCATCAGTGTTACAAGCTTCTTGTTTACAGTGAAATCTTCCCCAGCACTTTCAGTTTAGTGTTTGATCTTTTATCACTTTACGGCATTGCTATTTTCAAATACACTTCCTCTCGACATTGATCGCCTTATGCATATTCCTCTTTTAAGGAAATACATTCTTATTTCCAAAACTGATTTTATAACACATTACCGTTACACATTTATTTCCACTTTAGATGGTTTTTTTATGTTAGAAAGGGAAAGAAAGAGAGATAGTCCAGAAAATTCAACATTGGATAATTATCTAAGTCAAGTAAAATTCTTGCTGTTAATTAGAGATGAATTTTAAGATGGCTGTCTGGTATCTGGAAGGCTCAAAAGTTCAGAAATGTTAACTATTTTTTTCCATAATTTAAGTCTGTCACTTACATGAAATGTTCTGTCATAGTATTGAAACATGACATTTTCTTCAAGATTAGAGCTGTGTAGACAAACATAAAGCTCCACAGTTATTTTGTTATTTTATTTCCATGCAGAAGCATCTGGCTTACTAAACTAATAGGACATTTGTAGAACTAAAAATATATCTATATCGTGTGTGTGCATATATTTACACACACACAGAGATACGATTATTTTTGTGCTGTGCACTTTAAAAAGAAATTAAATTTCTAAACAGCAGAAGGGCACAAAACTCTTGTTAATTTTTAAAGCTGAACCAACATTAATGGAACGTAAATAGACATTGTACAGTCTATGTACCACAAAAGAATAGTTTTACATGGATTAAAGAACTTGCTTGACTTTAAAGAAAACATGTGAGTCAATACCTAGGCAGCAAAGATAACTAGGTATAATTTTGAACCTGAACTAACAAGGAAGTACAGCTGTATCTACAAATTTGGAACGAGTGACTAGTACAAAATGACAAGGTTATGGAGCCAGTCTAACAACCTCTTCTCTCTCTCTTCTCACCCCTGCCTTGCACAGTTTTTAAGTGTTCAGCAGAACATTTTTCAAGCTGATTTGTCTCTTGGACCTTTTTTTAATTTTTGCTTTTTTTTTTAAATTTTGCTTAATTTTTTTGTTTGATTAATGAACTAAAGCAGCTTAGTTCAGAGTTGAACGGACAGAATGAAAAGGTAGTGGGACTGAGTGACCTGCATCAGCCAGTGGGTAGACAAGGGCAAGAGCTATATGTTACCTCTACCACTTTCTTCCATCATCTGATAGTTACAGTCGGTTTAAATGTCAAGGGTTCTCTGAGTTCAGGAAGCATATTCATAGAATCATACAATGTTGTGGGTTGGAAGGGACTTTAAAGACCACCTAGTTCCAATTCCCCTGCCATGGACAGGGGCACCTTCCACTAAACCATTTTGGTCCTATTTCATTTGTATATCCACCTCCAACTGGCCATACACCTGCTTAAATATATGGAGTGAGAGAGGGTGCCAGTTCTCTGGGGTTTACACAACAGTGTGACTTTGTCCCTCATCATCAGTTGCTCACTGGGAGACCCATCTTGGATCATATTACAAATATATTAATGACATGCTGTCTACTGTTATATCAGTACCTGAATTTACCTAGCTTCCAAATTTCAGCTAATAATTATGATCCTCTTCCACTCAACACTGAATTCTATTGTCAGCTACAATGTCTTTAAATTCCTTCATCTTTCCAGTCCCACATTTTTCTTCCCTGGTATATACTTTTGGTATTGAATGACATTTTATACACCTTTGTTGTAAGCACAGGGACCAGCCAAGCAAAGGATTACAATGCAGGGAAAGAAGGAAGCAGAGATCAGGTCAAAGGAAGAGACAAAAGGGCAGGTCAACCTCAGTCCTCAGCTATTGCTGGACTACTTTCTTCTCATTCTCTGTGCATCACATAATAAAACCAGCTCTTCCTCTAAGTATCTGAGGCAGCCTCTTGCAACACCTCTAAATAAGTGCTCTTTCTTAGGAAGAAGAGAGAGAATGCTGTAGTTGCAGCTGACAATAATGCCTTTTCTACTGCAGCAGCTATATCGCATACAGCAAATTGCTTGTCTGGGTTCTTCCTTTCAGATCTTTTATCAGCTGATCTGCTCACTAGGATTGCTAATATTTCTGGATGTCTGCCTTATATGTTGCCACCAAAATGTCCAAACAATTGCTTAGCTAATAAATATCGACTCATCACTGGTGCCTGCAATAACAGGTATGTATGATAAGAATTATGCCCTGAAAAATCCTCCTTTCTTCTTCTGTAAGTTCACACTGTGTTTACTTTATCCCAGAAAATTGGTGGAGGGGAAGTGACCTAAATCAGTTAACTTTGGCATCAACATGTCTCAACATGAAGTGCCTCTGAAAGTTCCCAGTGAAAGAATTCATCATTTAAACTTTGGTACACTAATTTTTGTAGACAGGCTCTCCCTCTGAAGGCCTCTAAGGTTATGTGAGGAACTTTACTTTTAGGGAGGACTGATTCAGTACACGCCTTTTCCTATATAAATGGAGCAGACTTAATTCTAACCCAGCATTTATTTTTGATTGAATTGGATAAAATTATATTAAGCAGGAAAATATAATTACTTTTTCAGGAGCAATAGGAAAATCTAGTAGATTCTCATTTTTATATTTTCTAACTGTTAGCAAGCATGCATCTAAATATTCTGTGTGATATATTTAATTTTATATATCTGTTTATATAAATATATGTGTAGTGGTTATCTGAATGACTATTTTTTAGTACTATGTCTACTTGTTGCCTAATCCATGTGGCAATTGTTTCCTGCAAAACCCAGTATAATATATGTAACTGTCTCTTCAGATCCTCCAACGCAATGAGGGTGTAAAATTGAGAATGAGAGCCCTTTTAAGTTCGAGGGCAAATGATATTTATACTCTGCAGCCTTTGTATACACAGACGAGGTCACAAACTGAAAGACAGGCTATAATGTTACAAGTGAAGGGCTACAGAGATGAAAGTGGAAGACCATTAGCATTGCACAGGTTAAGGTGCTCTGCAATGTGGTGAATGCAGAACAATGAAATTCTGCAGTTTTATTATTCAATCAGTCTGGTTTTATGAGGCAAATCTATTTTGCTCAATTCATTTGCAAGGAACATGCCTGCTAGAGTCTTTGCTGAAAGGACACAACCTGATACCCATCAATTTTATAAATCTAACTATGTGAATACCCATAATTTCCCCCAGGCACTAGCAGAGCTACTTGGAATCTGAACTAGCAGCTAGTATAATATTTGCACTGACAGCTCCATCAGGGCTTGAATACTCTGACCAAGACTCATGCAGTTGAACATAGGCACATGGCTGAAGCTCTTAATTTGCAGACATGGCTGTGTAGTCTTTCTCCCTAGAGATGGAGAGAAGCACACTGCTGTAGGTAAGGTAGAAGACCTTTTTCTCTTCAGTGACTGATAATACTAGGATCTGTCTAGACATTTCAGTCTGGTTCCTAGAGCGGAGTAAGGTAAATAATCCATTGAGTCTGGTTAGTCTGCAGTCACTGTGTTCTACTCTGTATATTTTTATGCTTGCACCGCATCAGAGTTTAAACTCACCACTTGTATTTGGTGGTATTTTAGACTCTGCTCTAAATTTATGTAAAAGGTGTAAGGCAGAAAAAACCCCAAAAACAAAGACTTTGAAAACAGTGAGTCAGATCTCACTTTGCAACCCCCTTGAAATACTTGAATCTCTACCAAAATACATCAGCTTAAAAAGCCTCTTGTACTATAATGTAAATAACATATTCTGTGATGTAAACCAGCTTTAAAGACTTCACAGACATTTAATGAAATACCAGTCCGTGCTTTTCCTTCCTTTACAGATGCCACTTTCTGGCAGAAAATATATCAGGCCATATGTTGCATTTGTACTTTTGGTCACCCAGTAAGAATGTGATGCTGTGCTGTAGTTCAGTAAATACTGCATTTTGTAGTTTAAAAACAAAACTCACACTGGAATTGTTTGCTTACAAGAAAAATCTGCTTAAACCTATTTAGAAGTGAATAAGGAAATGCTTTACAGATGTTTTACTAAATCAGTTCACATGTTTGGCACAAATCAGATCAATTACAAAAGATTTATTTCACAGCACTGAGATTACTTTGTTTTAGTGTGCACTTCCTAGAACAAAAGCATAGCAGAATACCATAAACATGGCCTTCTATGGAGAATATCAACATGGCATCAGACATTCCAGCAGTGCCATTATCCACATTTACTATTAACAGATATCAAGAGATTCTGCTTTTCTTTCTGTCCTAAAGCATATTTGTGAATAACAAGCAAAATAAAATTACATTTTTTTCATTTTAAAATTAGGCATAAGGAACAGAAAAAAAAAATGCAAGGAGCTCTTTTCCCTCCCTATTTCTTATAGCAACTAACTAGCATTGATTTTTGTATTTTTTAGTGTCTAGTGCAATGAGAGGGATTCAAGGGTGAAGAAGTTACAAATACTAAAGGAATGGAATCTTATGGTGCAATCAGATTCAACTAATCTTAGCTTTCAGAGGTAGTTACATCTACTGCAAGGCTACATCTTGGGCTGTTCCTAGCAAGGAGAAGTAGAATGGAATGACAGGATGGCACCTACGAATTGTCTGTCCTTCTGGCTTGATGGACAGGCTCTTAGGTGACTAGCTTACTTTTTGTGCACCTAGTATTTGGGCATCTAGAAGGAATTTTATCAGCAGCATTTCTATTTCATTGCTCTGTCATTAACTATTCCATCAGGTAAGGAAGGACCCGATACTCAGTCTAAAGGTCTAGTACCATTAGAGTTAGGAGTATGAGTAGGGCTCACCTAGTGAAAAGAACAAGCAGTCTTCACTGAATCCATTGACTATAAGAAGGAATTGAGATGTTTCCTTTAGGATAGCAACTTCACTTAATACACTAAGTGTTCAATTTAGTGGCAAGCTTATTTTCCAGAAGTGTTCTATGTTTGCCAGAAATTATTTCCATGTTACTTCAGTGCATTGTAAAACATTTAAAAATCTAATTATTAAGTTGCCATATGGCATTCTTTCTACCTTAAAGTAGGCAGGACATTAAAATAACATTCAAAAGATATAAATCTGGATAGTGAACTGCAGCTTAAAACTCCAAGTTCCCTGTAAAGCAGTCCAAAAGAATCCAAATTGTACAATTTCAGTACTTCATAAGTAAATGGAAACTCTCACTTCCCATAAACAGAATACATAGTAATCAAATTTGACTACTCTATAACTCTGCATGTTAGCAAAATCTCATTATTTCAGCTGCCTTTTTAACTCAAGCAAGATTCCAAGACATTAACATGTTTAATGTAATAATAAAAAGACGTGTGAGAAGGGTTTTACTAAAGTAGTATTCCAGTGATCTGCTAAAATACAAAAGCAATCAAGAGAAAAATCACTGGTTAAGCAGCTACATTAACATTTCATTATTTTTAATTGAGTGAAATAGCACTACACTATGTGCAGTATTTTATGCAATTTCAATAAAAGCAAATCAACTGTAACTAATTTGAATTAAATCATACTTCAACCTTCAAGTGTGAATTATTGTGGATAATTAAGTGTATTACTGTACCATATAGCTTGGCAAATTGAGCCTCCTCAGTGTGCTGGAGATCAATGAAGTATTAATAAAATAATTGTTTCCTCTTTAGCATCCTGATAGACATACAAATGTATGTTTTAGCACTGTGTATTTCTAACTATCTAGGAATATTTCTGGTTCTTTGTGGCTTAACTGACAATTTTGGTCAACTGATTGCATTGTGAAAAATTTATTTCTTCTTTTAAATGTTGATACATATTTAACAATTGTGATAAATTTTGAACAGGACAAGTTAAAAAAAAAACAGACAAAACCAAACCTTAAAATATTATATTAGAAAAAATACATTTTAAATAGTCATGATAGGGGGAAAATTAAATGGGTCAAACCCAAAACTTAATGACTATAAAAATAAATAGAAGTCACCAGGAATCATCTGCTGGCCCTCAAATTACGTATGACTTTACTCTTTCTACCCTCTTGCTTTTACATTTTGGTCTACATTTTTTTACTCCTCTTCCCTCTTCCAAGTAGATTGGCTGCAGGATGACAAACTGGTATGCAGTAGTGCCAAGGTGTGCCCAGACAGGTGAAGTTCAGAGAAATGCTAGTTGTCATGAGCCAGAAATACACTGCAGTTAGTGCTTAAAAGCATATTAGATGTACACCAGTGCTTGGGCTTGTGCACAGGCCCTTCCAAAGCTGTACCCAAGAAATGAGCGTAAATGCAACCAGAGGGAGCATTGCCACTGGATTTAGCCATTGCTCCCCTTTCCTCAGTCCTTTCTCCTTGGGTCTTGCTAAATGATTGCTTCTCTATGACTAATGTCCATTTTTCTTTTAAGCTTTATTCACCTTTGCTCTAGGGTTTCTTTACATTTTCCTAAATCTTGATTTCCTAGCTATTGCTCTAAATGAACATCTTTTCTAAAGATGCTAACAAAGGTACTTTGTTAGAGTATATCTGACTTTATGGGGAATGAGGACACTATCAGGAAATCACCTTCATGGTAAGTATTTCAAAGATGTCAAAAGGTAACTAACTTAGATTATAAATAGAAGTAAAATACTAATAATTCATTTATTAGCAATTTATTTTTTCGTTTTTTTCCTTTTGAGTCAAACTGATGTTGGCATACACAAAGACCGGTATTTGATGCCTTTTCAAAGATTGCTACATGAACATCTTATTAAAATTGCATATATCTCTGTGGCTGATGATTATTTTAGATAGTTTTAGGTTATTTTGTACTCAGGCTTTATATTCATTATATAAATATATACACATATATAAATATATATTATATTCAACATACCTTCATAAATTCAGGATTTTTTTTTGTTGTCTTGTGATTTTTTCTGTTTGTTTTTTTGTTTTGTTTTGTTTTGTTTTGTTTTTTCTTTTCATAGGGAACATCCTAGATGGGGAGCATCCAACACAGCTTTGGCTAGGTGGCTTCCACCTGCCTATGAAGATGGGCTCAGCCAACCTCGAGGATGGGATCCCAGCATCCAGTACAATGGATTCCAGTTACCCTTGGTTAGAAACTGTACCATGAGATCACTTGAAACACTTACACTCAGTTATAATCATACCTGCCATCACAGACCTCCATTTACAACAATAAATGAAGTATCTGCGTAAAACACTTCAAAAGTATCTGTGGAACTCAGCTAAGGAGCCACTGGCTTTGCTAAACCATAAGTTCAGCCAGCCACATGGTGAGAAGTCCCCTGCCCCTGCCTGGGGTAAGGCTATGGGACAGTGCAGTGGGGCACTGACTGCCTGGAGGGGCAGCTCTGTACTCCAAAATGTGCTGTGGTGGAAAGAGGTAGGGCATGAGCCGGCCACATGAGCCTGGCCTGGCCCTGTGTGCAGACCCAGGGTAAGGATTGCTCAGGTAGAGGAAAGGTGGTGCAAGGTGGACCTAATCTTGACCCTCCCATGATGAAAAGGCTGCACACTGCCATGGCAAGAGCCAATGGTCACAAGTTGCTTCAGAGAAAATTTTGTCATGATATAAGAAAATAAATTTGTTGTGAGACCAACTAAATGTTGGAATGGCTTTCATAGGAATAGGAATTAAAATTTGGGATATGAATTCCAGCCTAGACAACCACTGGAATATCCCTCATGGAAAATCCCCCAGATCTGGCTTGATGGGTTTCTCAATAACCTAATCCTTACTTTCAATATAAAGTTATACATTGTGGTTTCCAGAGTTTCCTTCCAGGCTACACTTTCCAGTGATTTGTCTCAATAATGGTGCCTTTATTCAGTGAAGGAGGAGGAAGAAAACAAGTTTGGGTGTTTACAAAATAAATATAAAGCACATAGATGTGGTAGCATGCATGCAGGTGTGTGCATGTATGCTGTTTCTCATAGACTAGCAAGACTTAAATGAACGAGTATTACTGTCGAATCATAACTTCATTTTTTAACTTACCCAAATTACTGAGCTTAGAAAGTATTGCAATATTTGTGGATTTTAGCAGCTCAGATACTTAAAAAATAGCAGACCTGCTACAGAGGGAAATTTGAACAAAAATATTTGCACAGAGGAATAGGTGAAAAATTCCCCAGCGCAGTGTGCAATGATTTGAGCTGGATTTACAAGTTCTGTTTTGTCATCATTTCTTTGAAATCTGACTTTTGATGGACTCAAAGTCTTGTTATTTTAACCGCTGTATGTTTAATAAGGATAAGCAAGAGAATCTAGTGTTAATGTCATCTGCAACTCATGTTATTAATTAAATAACATTGTCTCTAAGCTGCACAATTTAGCACTCAAAGATGAAAACCTGACATTTACACAGGTAAATTTCCAGTAGATAGTACAAACTGCCTTTTTCTAAATTCATTAGGGTCCATGTTTGTAAAGTAAAACACCCTAAAAAAAGATTATATAACTGTACCAAATCTGATCATGTCTCACCATCAGCAAGGTTCTCTGCTTTGTTTTGGAGTAAGATAGGATAAAACTAATGTCATAAATGCCTTTTCTCATTTATGTAATTCTTTTTTTTTGTACTTTTATCTATCTAACTATTTCCTTTTAAAAGCAACATGAAAATAATGTGAAGGTGATAGATAAATGTGAGGATTGCTATAAAGCAATACTAGAACACAGTGTAGCTGTGTAAGTTAACAGTGATAAGAAAATCTTACGAACTGCAAGAAAAAAGTTTGTGCTTTGTGGCCACCAAAGCTATTAAAATACTGACATAAACACTTGAATTCCTGATGAACTCTATGTATCTTGCTCTTTACTATTTCAATATAAATTCTGATGTTCCTAACAAGCCCCATGTTGTCTGTTGTCTTTAACAATTCTATTTAACTGCACCTGCCTTATACATTCATTATATAGCCCTTATATTTATTACAGACTCTGTGACACTGAGTTATATGCTGCCCTTTCAGTTGCTTGATTTCTAAGGCAGCTGCTCTATGCCGGGGAATATTTTGCAGCATGAGGGAGGAATCTGTGCATAATGACACCCTTATCTTCACAAGCTGAGTACTGATTTTGCTCTGATGGTTTTGCTTGGTTATAGTATAGGCTGGACATGTAGCACAGATATCTCCATGTGTTCCTCCTCAGAGCATCTGTATCTCTGTGCAGCTTGCACCAAAGTGCCTCGGAAATATGATTTGGCTTCTCCCTGAAAGGGAAAAGGAAGCAAAGCTTTCAGCTATCTTGTGTTTGCAACCTAACTTGTCTCCTGGGCTGCATAAGCTCTTTCATTTATGTACAGAGCAGCCCAGAGCCTCTGTATATTGACAATGATTTGAGGTTGCCCAGAAAATCCATTTGTTAAAGGAGGAGAAAACAGAATAAATAGAAAGAAAACTTTTAGATGGTCTAAAGGAAACTTGTGGTTTTCAAAATTCTCTGAAAAGGAACAGATCAAAGATACACTGCTCACTGGCAAACATAGAAAAACTCAGCTGAAACATCTTTGAATCTGCTTTTTGCACCTGGATCTCAGCTCCTGAACAGAAATAAGACTCTGTCAGAGGTTGGGTTTTTGTTGTTGTTGGGTTTTTTGTTTTGGTTTGGTTTTAGGTAAATCATTAAAAGTATATAAAGTTGGGGATGGGGGAAGAGAGCTTTAATCAGTTTCCCTTACATTTTAGTGTTTTATCATTTTGTGAGAAGTAAAAAGTACTTGACACTCAAGGTAAATTAGTTCTCTTCCCAGGTTCGTGAAGTGACAAGAAAGATTATTCACGCATCTAATGAGGCTGTTACTGAAGACAACCTGTATTCTGATATTACTATGGTATGGGGACAGTACATAGACCATGACATTGCGTTCACACCTCAGAGCACAAGTAGAACCACCTTCCTAAACAGGATGGACTGCCAGATGACATGTGAAAAACAAAATCCATGTTTTCCAATAAAGGTAAGATTCTAAATTAATTTCTTGAAGAGAAATTCCAGGCTCCAGACAGGTGAGTAAAGTAAAACACATTAGTGAAACACATATACTGAAATAATTATAAAGAAAATTGATAGACCATCAAAAAATATTAGAGCAGAAAGTGACAGAAAAATTGAAGCCTAGCGCAACTATTTAACAGGTAGATATTTAATATTTTTGTACAGATAATGAACTATAGTTAATGTACTTAATACAAGCATCAAATTTTTACCTCAGATTTATGTTGCAGAGAAACATTACTAGTCCCTCCCAGTGTTATTGTTCTCATGCTTTAAGGTTTCGAGTTTTATTGGGAAAAATAGCAAAGTAATCCTTTAAATTTTCAGCCAGATAAAGTGAAAGGATCTTAACTTTACTCACTGAAAGCAAAGGTACCTCATGCAGCTAATGCAAACTTTTGAAGAGAGCTATCTCTTCAATGTATGCATAAAATGATCTTCAGGGAGCTGCTGAAACTTGCATACATCACATCTTTGCTTTGAGCAGATGGAAAATGTGAATTCAAAGCTTATTAAAGGGCTAGAAGAAACATAAATTGATATAAATATAGCATCCTGTATTCTTGATCAATTGATTTAAAAACACAGTCATTCTTTCACTCAAAAATTGAGCAACAAAGTAAAACCATGTTTTTGTTTCTCAAAGAGCAGCCTGTGCAACTCATGCAAGAGGAGAGCTCCATTTCCATTACAACTTTTGAACTGATGCCCCCATCTCTATGCAGGGCATCCTAAACAACTTTCCTCAGTGTTAGAGCTTGGTTAGTGATCAGCTTCTCTATGTACTGAAGCCAACACAGGGAATAAGTTTCATCAGAATAGAAAACCCTTTTCACCTCAACAAACTGTACTTGACAAACATGTCACAGTCTCCGTTTGCTTTAAGTGCTTCATTCCTCTTTCACTAAACATAAAGGAAAATATTTAGCTAACTTTAATGGGAACCAAGTTGGGTTTTGTGTTAAAAGGTGGCTCATCTTCCATTTGGTGAGAGAATTTAAATACAGGAAAGGTTAAGTTAAATTAATGACTGCCTGCAATTTTACCACAAGCAGGTAAATCTAGTCTCTCTTACCCTGGAGATATGGACTTTTGAGTTTGCAAGCATATCTTGAGAGCATTCAGAAAAAAACACAGGCTTCTTAGAGAATCACATTCTTTCAGACATTGAGTGACTGAGGCACAGAGTAACCTGAATTAGCCACAACAGCTCTAATTACTAAGAGTATGCCATAGTTCTGACAAAAATCTCTAGTTTGCTATGTTTCAAATTTCCATCTGGGGCAAGAAATAATTTTTTCTGATTGTGTTGTTAAGTAATAGGCTTAGAAACATTCCCATTCCCAAAGTCTTACCAGGAGAGACTAGGGCAGATATCAAGTCCCCATCCAGCAGTGTTTTGCATGATGTGATAAAGGATCCATTTGAACCATATGATACAATATATTGACTCCCATATTTAAAAAGTCTGTTTGCTGTACCTATAAAATTGCAAAGGCTTATGTTTTGTGTTTATGACATATTCTTTGAAATAGCACGATTAGTATTGATTTTTAAGTGCAAAACCCCCACATTTTTTTATTACCAAAAGGAATTTTTTAGATTGAGAAGACTCATACTGTTTCCCAGAACTTCAATCGAATGCAGTCACAGGGACCATAGAAGTCTAATCACTGAACCCTGACTAATTCAATCCTAGAAATCCTATCTGCTTAGAAAAAGGGACAATATCGGGGATCTTTAAAAAAAGACTTCAAGGCTAGCATTATTCTTGTGGTAGAGGCATTGCAGTGCAGAGAGGAAGAAGTTGTACAGATTCTCATGGCATAGATTCACAAGTGCATTCTTCAGTGCTCTAAATAAGGCACAGATTTTTGATTTTTGTCCTGGAGTTGTTTCAAGCATGGTCTTGTAGACAAGTTACGTGAACAGGTACAAATCCAGCACTGAGTGTAGCCTAGACACTGCTCTTGCTCAGCAGTGTAGCCTAGCAGAGGGATGGGTCAAGGCATGCCCATGGCTACCTTTGATGTAGCCATGAGTGGCCATGGTGGGGGACATACAAAGAAATTCAGTCACAACCCTATAAGCGTTAGATAAGTTTCCCAACTTGTAGATTCCTTACGTGATTACATTCCCATAAATTTTTCAGCTCCACTTTGTTATTAATCTGTTATTCACAGCTCTGATGGACAGATACAAAGATGGTTGTTCTTTTGCCTTTTTTATATGTCCAGTATTTTGTGACTGTTTTTTCTGAAAGCCAAGGAATGGATTTTGTATTAAAAAAAAAGGGTGTTGCAGTTAGTAGTGTGACCAGGGGAACTGATTTTTACACTGCAACAAAATGCTATTACCCTCTAGAACTAATCTTCTTCCTGAAATTTTAATTAAATTAATCTCCACCTATTAAATATTTGGAAAACTGCCACAGTTAGCTTTATACATTCATTTTGTGTATGAAGAAACTGTGGCTGGTTTCCAAAGACAGTGAAATCAATAGCATATTATACAACAATGTAAACATAGAGGCTGCAGTTTGCACTCTTGCTGTGTTCCTACAACAGCAGCACCCAAGGGAGGATCCTCGGAAAAGGACAATGCTGCCTACAGCTGCACATGATCTCCGTGGGTTTCAGTAGGGAGAGGAGACTCCTGACTGTGCAGGTTAGGGAATCTGTCTGGAAAATGTTCTGAGTCATTGCGATTCAATGAAGGACTGAAAGCTGCAGTAGTGCATTAATATCAATAACAAGTGTAGGTAAATGATCCATAGGCTAAAAGGAACTATTGTGATTTTCTATTCTGGACATTTTTATAATAAAGGGTATAGAATTTCTCCCTGTAGCTTCTGGTAGAGCCTGGACATTCTTTTTCTGTATCTCCTCAGTATCTCATAACATGAAAAAAAAACCAAAACAAAACAGAACAAACAAACAAAAACCCTAACCAAACAAAAAAACCAAACCAAAACAAAAAAATCCACTAGTTTTAGTTTATACTTCTTTTACAGCAGCCTGACACATGGAACAGCTGATTATTTCAGGTTAGAGTTGAGATATAATGAGGTATTATGAAGACTTTCATAGGAGAGCTACTGACTTCAGTAGTGAATTCAGTATTAATTACATTGATGCCAATAGGTTAGACACAGCAGGTACACATAGTATGATACAATCCAGAAAAACTTTCAGTTACTTCAGATACAACAAGGTAGAAAAGAAACTGTCACAGAAAAGTGAGGTGATTTGCAAAAGGTGACATGTAACATGACAGGTTACTGTCTCAGCTACAAATAGATCAGTCAGTGTGCATTCAACAACCAGCAAAGTGAGCCCTTGCCTTTTTCTTTTTTGTTTCAGAAGCAGCAGCTTGCTGTCAGATGAGGTCATGGACTCTCCTCCAAGTTTCATGGCCACAAATAAGCATTCATATTTTCCTCTTTTTGAAACTTTCATACACCATAAGCTAGGTTTTCTTTTAAGTCTACAGCAAAAAGGTCATTTCCCACAGAATAAATTAACAATAAGAAAGATTTTTCTCTAACTGAAATAACAGTTTACATATTGCAATGCACTTAAACAATTAGTGCCTTTCATTTTCCTACACATTAAAGAATTTCACCATGGTTTGACCATGCATATATAATAAGCATTTAAATCAACACAGTAAAACTATTGTGACCAACAGGGGTTTTGTAGAGAGTTTTTTCCATCTAGAAGGCAAAAAACCCTGAATCAAATTAATATTATTCATTAGTTTGGGGGGGGAAATGTGATTCTGTACCCATTTCAGCAGAAAAAGGTCTGTTTTTTCCACTCAGGTTATTTTTAATGTGTTTTGAATAATAACCTAAGGAACCTCTCATTTACACATTGAGCTGCTGGCTGCACACTACTTATACCATGAAAAAGGAAAGGACGGCATTATGCAGCTCTGTCAGTCCCTTAATGTTCATTACTGCTGGTTTTCTCCACTGGGGACCAAAATGGTTTGAATTGAAATTGCAGAGGCAGTCAACTAAAGATTATTCAGTATGAGCTTCATTCACTGTTGACAGGTTTTGGTGTGAGCCTTGCTGTTTAACGATGTAAAGGCATCTCCTACATTCTTTTCCCAATAATATCTGAATTCTTCCAGGTTTTCCTGATAACTAGAAGCAGGAGATACACAAACACATACAATGCTGTGGCTGTCAAGTTCAAGTATTTCTAGTATGAGATGAGCTGCCCACTTACATTATCAGCTAAAGGGAAAAAGAAACCACACTAATAGCAAGAGACTTAATAACAGATACACATATTAAATAGAAAACACAAGGCAGAGAAATTATTGATTTCAAAAATCAGTGAAAGAAGGAAAAAGAAAAAGAAATTATTTCTTTCAAACATAACATTCTTTGATTTGTTAAAATCTAGGCAATGAAGAAATAATAGTAGAATTTCTTTGCCAAAAAAGGTTGTAAAACAAAATAGTCACTTTCTTAATGTAAATGCTTTGTTGGTATCAATTCCTACTGACACGACTTCTCAGCTTTATGAAAATTTTGCCTGGTATAATAAATGAGGTAACAATGTTATTATATGAAGCTAATTAATTTCATTCCAAAATTGCATTGTTACTGTTAACCCCAAATTAATGACTGTTCTATCTTCACAGACTGATTTCTATATTATTAGAAGAATGAAGAAGAAATTACATCACTTTATATAACATATACACTTTTCACTGTCTCCTTCCAAAGAGTTCTGAAAAATGAAAGGCAAGCAGATAGCATACAAATAAGATGGGTTAGCTCAGGTGCCGGTACAAAACATTTATTTTCTCTTGCTCAAATTTTTGAATATTATTTTTTTCTGGGATATTTGAGCAACTTTAGTTAGTGTTATTTGTATCTACTTCATGTTGATTAAATGATAAAACACTAGATTCATATTCCCTGAAACTCATACTCCATGATTATTACAAATTTTTTAATGGACATTAATCACTTTTAAACTCTTGGAATGGACAGACTGTTATGGGTCATTGTTGGTGCACGATGCAGTACTGTCAGAATTTGGAAATAATGTGCTTTCCAGAAAAAGAGAATTTGTAAAACCAAATCTGCATTAGACAACACAGATTTTAGTAATTTTGCAATATGGCAGCTTTTGTTTTAGTCTCGAACACTGTCCTTTGAAATAAACTTGATGGCCTGAGTTTTCCTCTTGGATATCCCACAACGTGAATGAAACCTTCCTCCTTCTTCCTTTCTATCCTTCTCCAGCATTCCTGCTACCCTCCCCACAGCAGTTAAGTTATTCATATACTTTATTCAGTGTTCCTCTGTGACAAAACTGGTTTAGGCTGTATTATCCTAATATTCTTATCTATGCCTCAAGATCTCATTTGGTAATTCCCACATGTTTCTCTCAGGCCCTTTGCCTATATTTGGAATAGCTGACCAAATGACAGGCTGGTTCAAGCTATATCTGTGCTGACTACCACACAAAAGCTGGATCATAATTTGACCTTGGTGTCTCAACTGTGTGGGGATCAAACCAATAAAGGACTAGGCAGTCTTTCATTTAGCAAAGTCTACATGCAGCTTTTGCTTTTTATAAATATAGTCAGAATTTAATACTTGTAAGACAGCTGTCACTGTAAAATAATATGGTAAAAGAATTTTGGTGTGACTGGCAGAAAGCAGATGAATACTCACATCTTCCTTTTTTAGTTAGGAAACCAGATTACAATTCAGTAGACATTGAAACTCATCATTATGGTTTTATGCATACATGTAAACCTGTTGTTTCACTTGCAGTTCAGTAGAACAGAATTTGACCAGATGTTCATGTCTTCACTCTGATACATTTTATGATGAATTTTGATTGTGAAGCCAGACTGATTTAGGTGTAGATGTATAACATCAGTAACTTATGACAGAGTAAAAGTTTTGGGTTTTATCTCTGGCTTTGCTTAAGGTTCATCTCTTTGTTTATATCTGAAGGAAAACAATCTCTATGGATTTAGAATATGTAGGTGAGATCTGAACAATGGAAAACTGAGAGAGAGAGGATGCAAATACTTAGACAAGCCCTAAGTTCAGCAACCACAGCTGTTCTCCTCACCTCAGAAAATGCCCTTATTTTTTATGCAGGTCACCACCAATGATACATTATCCACAGGGATGGATTGCCTGCCCTTCTACCGCTCATCTCCTGCGTGCGGCACTGGTGATCATGATATTCTTTTTGGAAATATATCAGTGCTAAATCCAAGACAACAGATTAATGGCTTAACTTCTTTCCTTGATGCTTCTACAGTCTATGGCAGTACTCCTGCTGTTGAAAACAAACTGAGGAATTTAACAAGTGAAGAAGGCCTTCTTAGAGTAAACCTTATATATTACGATAACCATCGGGAATACCTGCCTTTTACAGACCGAATCCCATCACCTTGTGCACAGGACTCAAATGCAAGTGAAGGGGAAAGGATTGAATGCTTTCTGGCTGGAGACAGTCGATCCAGTGAGGTCACGTCTCTGGCTGCTATGCACACGCTGTGGCTGAGGGAACACAACCGCCTGGCCCGAGCCCTCAAACGTATCAACAACCACTGGAGCGCGGAGGCAGTCTACCAAGAAGCACGAAAAATTGTTGGTGCTCTGCATCAGGTTGGTTGCTTGTTTGCTTATCTACACATTGCAGTGAATATCTTAGAACAGAACTGATCATAAAACTCCAAATATGTTTCTGTGAGTGGCTTTTGACAACTTGTTACTTTTTCCTTCCCACTTATTCCTGGGCTTCGAATTTGACAGGTTTAGTTTGTTTTGTTTTCCTCTTTCCTGAGTGCAATGTCCTAGTGCTTAGTTTGTCTGGACACCTCAATGTTCTGGTTTTCATGGCATTTTCTACTCAGCTCCATATTTGTGCAGGTTTCTCCAATGTCTATTTTGTCTATTGAAGAAGACTTTTCAGATGCATTTTTTTGTAAAGAAATGTCTCTATATTCACATAGAATTCAAAATGCTTACTTTCTCACATGTATTATATAAATAATAACTTCCTTGTGTAAAAATGTCTGTTAAGTTCTCAATGAAGTATTAATGCACGAATTTCAAGGGCTACTCTTGACAGGATGTCCTAGGGTAAAAAAGTGTTTTCCCCTGGAGTTAGAAAGTGGTAACCCCCAAGGGGGTGGTGTTTCTGGGTGCAGGGCCAACCAGAAGCTACATTTCGCTCCTTTGAAATCAACATACTATAACAGACCGGAAAAGAAGGAGATGACGTAGCTGGAGGAGAAGTGTTTTAGGCCACAAATGGAGAAGGGCCAGGAGCCCCACTGGGGGCTGGGCCCCCCCCGCCCCTGGCTGGGGCCTGCGGAAGCCCGGAACAGTGTTAAAACTGGATTGGGTGCTGTAGTCAAAGCCAAGTTTCTCCACTGTGAGCAGGCAGCAGAAGACACTGAAAGCGACGGTGGAGCTGCACTGAACAGAGAAATGTGGCCAAGAGCCAAAGGAGATAACAAGCAGCAGAGATGGCACATAGCTGGCTGAGAAATGCAGAGATGTTCCTGCAGGAGGGAGAGCCGGCAACAAAGCAGAGAAAACTCAACACAGACTGTTTTGGAGGTAAGACTGAATTACTTTCCCAAAACCCTGAGACCTCCTAGAGAGGAGGGGTGGACTTCCAGACTTTTAGGGAGTCCCAAAATGCAGCAGCAGCAGAGAGGAGGAGGAGTGAAAGTCTCTAAGGAAGTCCCCTGAAGACTCGGGCTCAAGCGACTGGGATTTTCACAAAGTAAGAACAGAAAAATTCTGACTGCGATACTTAAATCTGCTGCCTTAAAAATAAAGGACACTAACTAATACCACAGAAACTAATTTGAAGGAAATGTGACCTGAAAAGTGACAAAAGGACTTTTGTCTTTTCTTCCTGGACTCTTGTTGAAGAAAAAGAGAAATTTAATCTAATGTAAATATATTATTTCATTGTAGAAGAGATAGTTAAGTTGTTACCTCTATATATACGTATGTAAATAAACCTTGTAAGTACTTTCCCCTTCCCCCAATGCTGAGTAGCAGTGTTTTGTCTGAAAACCCTCTCACACTGAAGCACATTGTGGGAGGGGGGCTTGAACTTAGAAATTGGATTTTTGAGGGGTCTCAAACCACAACACAGGATATAACAGAGGAAATAAATGTGGGAAAATACAGAATAAAAGTCCATAAGAATGTTTATATTAGACATGTTTTCTGATTCTTACAAATATATATATAAAATTCTTTCTTCCAGACTTTTTTTTTCATTTGCCTTTTCAAACCATTGTGGCAAGGAAGGCCTGCTAAGCCTTATGCAAAGTGAAATGAACTCCTGTATCTTTTGCACCTAATTTGTAGCAACTTTTAGCACGAACAAAAAGTTCTTAAAAATAATCAGAAATCATATTTCCAAATATTTAATGTGTGACTGATATCTGTTGGAGGTGGCTCAACCTGGAGGCAAACGCAGCCAGGATACTCACTGAGTTCATGAGGACATTTGGGAATCCCTTTTGTAATTCTGCCTTCTGAATGACAAGAGTGTTGCCTTTAACACTAAAAGCCCGTTTGACTTGCAGTATTATCTTGTTTACAGGTCAGGATTCAGTTACTTTTGCTATAAACAGTGCACATGGGATTCATGGTATAATATAAAATGTATACCAGGCCTTTTCTGACACTTGTAAGACACTCAGATGCTGTTTCTGTCTGGATACTTATCCAATGATATTGCTGAATTGCTAAGAAATTAGCATTTTATTTTCTCTGATATGACTAAATGAGTAACATTTAAAAGCTCTTAATCTCTCTGTTACTATCTGATCATATAGATTACAAAAGTCATGCAATCACTGAGCATATGGATCTCTGTTTAAAACACAGTGCCTATTTGTCATAATTTTTCACTGAATTTTGCTGTTGAAACAATGACCATTGTGAGACAATAGAAATATTCACATTACTGACTAAAATTGTTTTCTTGGTGGTCTCTGTAGAGCTTGGAGTTGATGCTATGAGGTTATGAATGTGTCCTAGGAGGAGCTTGGATCACCACTAATCTCATAAATGTCAAAAGAAGTTAAGATCACCCATTACCTTGCAGGTTATATCCACACACATTCCTTATGCTGCTGCAAATACCTAAAAGTTAACTTATTATTCATAAATACACTCATAATAAGTAATAAAAGATGGAGAAGTTCATTATACTAGTTTGCAATTTCTTTTCCGTATAGTCTCTTTCTGTCTCTGATTTTATGGACATATTTTGAGACAAGCACATTCCTTTGTTTCCACAGGAGATTCTCATTTGTTGAAAGAACTCTCTACTGTGAGAAAGTACTATGCTTATTTATGCCAAATATGAAAGGAAATAAACCTTTTATATCATTCTCTGAGAGCAAGGATTTCATGCAAAAGAAATGTAACAAAAATAATTTTGATGTTTGTCAGATGCTTATACCTCCTTTAAAACTTATATGTGTGTCAGTTATAAGAACTTGTAGTGAGCCTCTCCTTGACATCACACAGACAAATTTGGGCAAGGTACATTCAGAGACTACACAAATACCTGATGCTATTTTAGGTGTGGTTCTTTGGCAGACTCCAGTAGCAGTATCATATTCTGCTGTATTAGTAACAATTTACCCTGCAACTCTCTTTGATGGAGCCTCATTTAGCCATTGGGAATTTCCATCAAACAGATGCCTGTCCTAGCTCAGGATAGACATATGACCCCTTTTTTCATACCCTGAAATGGCAACCCCTCTTTCCCTATGAAGGAAACTAGAAATTAAGATGTTGCCTCTGGAGCAAATGAAAAATCTGAGTTGCCCTTTCCTTCAAGGAGTCTGGCCTTTATGAGCAGCTTAACTCTGGGATTTACAATGAGCCAAAAAATTAGTCATACCAGGATGTTTGTATCCATGACTAACCTAGTCCTACTGAAAGTCTTTGACTGTAAAAACTATGCATCTAAAATTAGAACTGCTGTCTTGTAAAACCTTTGCAAATGTAGCAAAAGATTAACTTCTCAAATGACAGTGTCAGTATTAATTTCTTGCAATAATTTTATTTGTTTCATATGCTGCGTTAAAAGGGCTGTAAAAGGGATTCTAACATACTGTCTTTTAAATATTTTGTTCACTGCACGATCTAACCTGAAAACATAAACCTCTACCTTCTGAGAAAAGTGAGTAAATTCTGGAAAGGTGGGCTTGTCTCTTCGCTATGCCTAAAATAAAGATACAAGTTTTTTATAAGGTCATTTTATGCCAGTTAGCTTTTCAATATGCACTAGATCAAGTTCAAAGAACATTTGTCTGTATATTTATTGCATATTATGTTGAATATATAAGGTATTTTATTGAGTTCATTATGTTTCATATTTATCTCATTTTGCTTTATTGAGTTCAGCATAATCTTTAACCTATAATGCACTTCCATTTTATTTGGTACATTAGAACATTTTCCCGTCTTTCTTTTTGTCATGATTACTCATATGCTTTTCCATGCCACTGTAATACTATTACATTATAAAAGCATTTGACAGAAGATGTTTATCATTGTTTTCATTTTTGAAATGAGTTTTTTAGAAGTCTATAAATTGGCTTGAGCTTAGTATAAAACTTCTACAAGGGGATTCTAGGCACCAGTATCTTAAAGCCTGGCCATTCCAAATAATAAATAAAGAGGATTTGTGTCACAAATATATAGCTGAAAATACAATCTGTTCACATTAGCAAACATTCTTGAAAGATTTGATAGTCCTTCATGCTTTCATTGTGACTTTTAAGGGCATTATAATTTACACCATCACAATCAAGACTTTTAATCTCAGCACACCTCCTGTGAACTGGATTACCCCCGTAGACTGTAAATGAGCAACACTGGTAATCTCTGCTCAGGAGGCTGTGGTATAGCATTTATGGTAGGAGCTACCAGGGACCTGACTATTGCACTGTTCTGAGCTGTGCCACGGATTCTCTCTGGGCATCTGTCTCCTTACTGCAAAAATAAGATTGATATTGTTTACCAGATAATACTGCTCTTAGTCATGACAAATGCTTGGGCATAGTTGAGTGAAGAAAAAGGTATTTAGCACCTGGGATTCTTTACTATTCATCCATAGAAATGTTGAAAGATGTTTCTTTTTCTTTTCTTTCAGATTATTACTTTAAGAGATTACATTCCCAAAATCATTGGTCCAGATGCTTTTAATATGTATATCGGCCTTTATACAGGTTATGATCCCACAGTGAATCCTACAGTTTCTAATGTATTTTCAACAGCTGCTTTTCGTTTTGGTCATGCAACAATCCAACCAATAGTAAGGAGACTGAATGCACAGTATTTAGATGATCCCGAACTCCAAAATCTTCATTTGCATGAAGTTTTCTTTAGTCCTTGGAGGCTCATTAAAGAAGGTATGGTTTTATTTAAACTGTTTCTGGGCTTTGGGTTTTTTTTCTCCCCAGAATATTGTAACTTTTTTTCAAAGTTACATATCTTGAATTAGGAATAGGAACATTTATTTAATTAGATCAGTTATTTAAGTTGTTGAATGGATTCCAGAGTAGTAACTCAAACTCGGATGGTTATTCTGAATTAAATAGTTGACTGAATCAGAAAAATGTTACTCTCTAGATTAAACCAGTCTAGTAGATTGACAATAGAGGGATGATTGATGATTAAGACGCTTCATATCTTTTTTTGTGGATAAATTTATTAATAGGTTGAAAATTCTTTTCTGAAGAAAAAGATGGAGGTTTTTCATAGCACTATTACTTAGATTTTAAACTAAAGGAGATTTTTGCATATGTTTGAATCTAAAAGCCTGCCTGGACAATGTTTTGAAAACATAGAAACATACATGCATTCATATTTTTAAAAAAGTTAAAGTGGTTTATATATATATGCTGTAATACTATTATTTTTGTGTTTAAAGGAGGTTTGGATCCTTTACTAAGAGGTCTTCTAGCACATTCAGCAAAACTGCAGGTGCAAGATCAACTGCTGAATGAGGAGTTAACAGAAAAACTCTTTGTATTGTCAAATAATGGTTCACTTGATTTAGCATCATTAAATTTACAGCGTGGCCGTGATCATGGACTCCCAGGTCTGCTGACTTTTGTTGAATTTTCTTCCAAATGATAACCGCAGTATAACTGTTTATATTTGTAATGTAATCGTAAGATTATAAATAATAGTTTTGCTAATCAGAAAAGTAATTTAAGTATTTTTAAAATGTAATTTGCTAATATTTTTAACTTTGATGGACATAAAATATTCCACAGCTTTTGAAATTAAAACAATCTGGTAAATCTGGAATATAGAACAGTACTGGTGAGTGGATTGGGGTGTGCCCAATGTAGGTACCTGAAGTTTGTTCTTGCTGGATGCAGCTCCAGAGCAGTGGGGTTTCTGTCTGCAACAACTACTTCCCATTATCAGGCTGTCCTCGGCCTGTGGGATAGGTCAGCTTAGGCACAACCTCATTGACTCTACCAACCATAGAAGGTGTTGACAGATATCTCCAGAAGTGGCGTAGATGGCTTAGTTAGGTACACACTTCATTTTAAGAAATATTACACGTTTGTGCCTGTTTCTTTGCCCTAAATTTTTTATTCCAGTCAGACCAGGGTAAGATTGAACTAACAGTGAAGGAGCAATAACCCATCAGGCCATGGATACACCTGCTTAGAGGAAGACTACTGGAGCTTAGTTTAATTTGATTGCATCAGCTGTTAAAAAACTACAGTAGGTTCACTGTTCAGTGTAAGAAACTCTTACAAGTATGCCACAGCTTCTGAGAGTAGAGGAGCTGGCTACCAATATGCAGCTCAAAGGCAGCTTTGGCTGCAGTGACCCTGAAGTGGTGGAATTCAATATCTTTAGGACTGTGAGGAGGGAGCACAGCAAGATTGCTACCCTGGCCTTCAGGAAAGCAGAGTTTTGCCTCTTGAGGGATCAGCTTGGTAGAGTACCATGGGATAAAGCCTTGGAGGGAAGAGGGGCCCAAGAAAGCTGGTTAATATGCAAGATCCAAGCTTGGGAGCAATGCATCCCAACAAAGAGGAAGCCAGGCAAAAATGCCAGGAGGCCTGCATAGATGAACAAGTAGCTCCCGGAACTAGGAGGTTCCTTCCAACCCAAACCACTCTATGATTTTCTGAATGTAAAAGAAATCTATTTTCCAGAAAGCTGGACATGAGCCCACAGACATTCTCTTTAGTAAAATACTTTAGTTACTAACTTAATTCAGGTTACTTCTTGACCACTCTTCATCTGCCTCTTGCATTCCTAGTCTAGAAATCTCAAGACACAGTGTATGCTGCTATTATCATGTTTTCCTATTATCATCTATTATCACTGCTTAAACATGAG
The DNA here is from genome assembly GCF_025592945.1 of Manacus candei. Classification (NCBI taxonomy): domain Eukaryota; kingdom Metazoa; phylum Chordata; class Aves; order Passeriformes; family Pipridae; genus Manacus; species Manacus candei. The sequence goes on along the minus strand of NW_026138059.1, from coordinate 8,882,003 downwards.
AGAATTATTTTAAACTTTAGTTTTCCTTCATTAAAACAATTTAACAATTGCATATCCTGCAGTTTCAGGTCCTGCCATAATTTCCCTGATCAATTCAACTTATAATAATAGGCCTCTTTTTATACATAACTGTTTATGACTATGATTAAGGTTGTGAAAATCCATTGCTTATAAATTTATTAATTTTATATATCATGCTTAGCAATCACTAATCTTCCTTTATTACAGGTTATAATGAATGGCGAGAATTCTGTGGTTTACCAAAACTGGAAACTCACACTGACCTGAATACAGTAATAATGAATCACAATGTCACTGAAAAAATCATGGAATTGTACCATAATCCTAGCAATATTGATGTTTGGCTTGGCGGTCTGGTAGAAGACTTTATTCCAGGTGCTAGAACCGGTCCCCTGTTTGCATGTATAATTGGAAAGCAGATGAAAGCACTAAGGGATGGTGACCGGTGAGTTTATTCAGGTAGTAAAATCATGTGTAAAAAACCCAGTAGCAATGGAGATTTTATAGCAGCTTAAATATGCTTTAAACAAATCATGCCCCTTCCACATTTTTGTCTTAGCTCCTTCATAGTCCCAATTCCAGATGACATGGAGTTTGTTTCTATGGTATTGAGGTGTCCAGCTTTGCACACCTGCTGAAAATGCAAGGTGCCACCAGATGTTAATTGTGGCAGAGACCACTAACTTCTGTGAGGACAGATGTAGTGCTATGCAGGTTTTATTCCCCCCTTCGTTGTGCTCAGGAACTGGAAGAACCTCAATATTTTTCTTTGACAACTGCAGCAAAGTCAGAATGGATGTGAAAAACCTATAATTCAGGCTTTGTAGGGGGACGATAGAAACACCACATACCTGGCCTCAAGTGAATTGGGACTACAGAATGCCCACAGAACTGCCTCATTGGCCACAGCATAGGATATCACTTCAACCAACCCTGCACAACTGCCATCAGGATCTTGTGCTGGGACAACCCTTCACACCTGGAAGGCAGGAGAAATCAGTGTCAGGTCACACCAGGGTGTACGAAGCAGTTGTATCTTGCCTCTGCTGCTGAAGCAATTATAAAACCACCGTCTTTTCATTTCTGTCTTGTACTAGTGGCAATAATTTTGAATGTCATGAGAAGACTAATTTAAACAGCTCACACCATGCTAGCAGTGGTGTTTTAAGTACCTCTGGTCCTTACACTCACCTTTAAACTCCTCTTATCAGTCACTGTTATGGAAAGAAACCATTATGGAAATAACCATCTGAGGTAGAATTTAAATCTGAACTTTAAAAAATGTCAATTAATTAGCTCACAGGAAACGGCAATGTTATTCATAAAGGTGGTATCTTATTAGCATAAACTGTATAGACAACAAACATTCCACTGAGCTGAGTTAAAAACATGGTTGAAAGTCCTCTGAATTGTACAGGCATACTTGACCCTATCTGGAGAAGGACTATCTATGGAGGTCCTTCCAGTCTTGTTCCCATTATTCAGTGCCTTACAATGTTACTTATTATTCAGTGCCTTATAATACTACTGTCATTAATTAAACATAAGCATAATTGAATATGTTAACTCCTAGTTGATAAAAAGAGAATTCTAGTAATGAAAGAATTCCACAAGTTTCTGCCACAAAGTTTGTGGCAGGTAACTTAAATTTGAAATAGTATTTCTGTCATTAATACCAAAGGAACCACCTAAGAGAAGTTAGAAGTATGTAACAACGTTATAGTTGTTGCACAGTAAGCATAAGAATGGAAAAGTCATTGCAATGCCTGGTCACATAGAGTATTGGGTGTTATCTGTATCTCCACCATTGACAATACATACCTTAAATGGCAGGTCAGTAAGTAGAGATTTAAAAATATTTTTTCTAACATACTCTTTAAGATCAGAAATCAGGACAAAGTGGAGTTTTTGTCTGACTGAACTCCATTCTGAAACCCCTAAAATCTTTTGTCAGTAATCTGACAAAGTATAAAAGGATTTCTTTTTCCTATGTACTAAACCCAAGCACTGCCTTAAACTCGGCCACATCACCTGAAACAAGTTGTTTCCAATCCATCAGCCTTCTTTTTCCATCTCTTCCTTCTCTGAATCTTTTTGTTGATCTCAGGATTTGAAATATTTGGGCAAAAAATTCTGAAGTTTTGTCATTCTTTGCATAGAGGTTTGGCCACCTGATACAGATTGAATGGAGCAGCCTTTGTTAGAGTAAACACCTATCTGCTAAGCAGATTAAAAATCATTTCTGCTCAAGCTTTCCCAGCAGTGTACATAAAACTGAATTTTGTGATGAAAATAGAATAGATTATAATGCACATGAAAGGGGAAATGACAGGTGTAGGAGAGCTGAGTGGAGAAAAGTGTTTAATAGCTTCCCAGGGGCCTGGGAATGGTCAGTGAAGTTTCAGCACGCTCTGAGAAGTTTGGGAACAGTGCAAAGGTGAGGTGTAAGAGGAAGGCTTCTTTATTTTTTCTCCCTCCAGCTCCTCCACCTCTCCTGCATTTCTTGTCATAGTGCTTCTGAGCTGTGGGACATTAGCTCCACTACTGGTCCTGTAGATTGCCTCCTTCTTCAATATAGGCAATATTACCACAAATCCTGCCTAGGATTTGGGAAAATCCTAATTGACCTGACTACCAGACAGAACTATCTTGGAAGTTTAGCAGTGCTTAACACTGTCTAATACAGATGTTCTATCAAACTCTGCAGAAGTATTAATGCAATGTCTTTATGTACAAAGTGTTTATCTTCCTTTTTTCCCCCCTAGTGTTTTCTTTCCTTTTACCTTTAAACATACACATTTGTGTGTATGCATATATATATATATTTTATATAACGTATACTGTTTAATAGATACATCTTTTAAGCACCAGCTGGTTATTCTGTTTGACACCACACTCCTGATCTTACAAAGAAAAGCAGCTCCTGTCTGTTCCAGACAGTCCTTTTAGCTTACCTTTTTTAAGATCAAAAGCATAATTACTGTCTTATGTTTTTCTACCATAATGAATCTGCATATCTACAGGTTTCTTAGAAAATTAAGTACTCTATATTAACCAGAGAAGCATTCAGCTATACCTGTTTTCATAGCAACCATTCAGTACTACAAGCAGAATTCAAAAGCTATAGTATGGGAATATCTATTATAGCTACTCCTGCAATTCTCCTTTACTTTATGCTCAAAACAATTTATGAGTGAACAGCAAGTACCTGTGTGTAGGAGTAAGCATCCAGTTCAACCAAATTTTTTTCAAGTTTTTCTCGCAGGACCATAACATTTTTTGTGGCCTCGTTTCATCAATGAAAAGTAATTCTGCAAATATGAATAATTAGTAGTTTTAACCAGCTGTCTTTAACACACTATCTGAGTTGACTAGTACATCGGATTCACACCAGCCTTTTCAGGACTGGTTCTGTATTGCCATGGTATTTACTTTTATTAGTGTTATATCTATCTACTTTTTGCTGTAATTCTTATTTTTTGGCTTTTACATAAGTATTATGAAAGTAAGAATAAGAGCTCTTTCAATTTGATCTTTTCAAAAAATTTTCTATCAATCTTTCTAGATTTTGGTGGGAAAATGATAATGTTTTCACAGAAGCTCAAAAGCGTGAACTCAAAAAACACTCATTGTCCCGCGTGATTTGTGACAACACAGGAATTACTGAAGTGCCAGCAGATGCCTTTCAACTTGGAAAGTTTCCACAGGATTTTAAGCATTGTAACAATATACCTGGAATGAATTTAGAAGCTTGGCAAGAATTTTATCAGGAAGGTAACCTAGTAGTTACCATTTTTTTCTGATGGGAGGGGAGATGCAGCATTCCACATAAGGTCTCACCGCGGCAGAGTAGAGGGGGAGAATTCCCTCCCTCCCTCTGTTGGTCACACCTCCTTTGATGCAGTCCAGGATACGGCTTTCTGGTCTGAAAGTGCACATTGCCAATCTTTCTCTCCTTTCTCAAATTCCTCTGTAAAAAAAGGACACAATTTGCCAACTTCATTCTGACAACTTAAATGGCTGGTGACATAACCAGACATTTTGACAGTTAGGGCAGAAGTTCTTAGAAAATATTAACTAAAAGCTCTGCAGAATGTTATTTTTACAAGGGTTATAAGTCAAACATGCGGTATTCTTTTCCAGAAATAAAAAATTTAAGTCTCGATCACCTTAAAATACATGAGAAATTTCACTGAAGTTAATTTATAACAGTAATGGAGAATAATGTCCATTTGCAAGGGTAAGGTGGTAATTTTTAAAAAGTCTGTAATACAGGGTATTTTTATTTGTAGAGGAACTATGTGGAACACCAAAGAGTGTGGAAAATGGTGATTTTGTATACTGTTCAGAATTTGGAAAAACTACAGTGACTTATACATGTCACTATGGATTTCAATTACAAGGAGAAGAGCAATTAACCTGCACAAGTAAAGGATGGAACTTCGAGGCTCCCATTTGTATAGGTATCTTTTTTTATTATTATTATTTCTAAATTTTCTAAAACCTAAAGTCCAGCAGAACTCATCAGAAGTGAACTCACTCCTATGCTTTTTTGTAGTCAGCTTTCTGGGGTTATAGGTACAATAGTACAATTATGTGAAACTCTCCTTGCTCCATAGTGCACTCCATATCTCAGTCTCTACCCATCCTAATTCAGCAATCAAATTGATAGTAGGAAAATGACACTAAAAATCACCTAATTAAGCAAAAATAGAATCTATTAACATCCAGTAGGGAAAAAAAAAAGGCAGTAAATCAGAATTATACATTGCTTCCTTCTACATTCAGCACAACAGCAGACAGACAGTTGTCATTTTCCTAGCATTGTTTCAATGGATGCTCTACATAGAAATTGAGCTCTACACCACTAGGTCATGTGTCATGTTAATAATTTAAGTAAAAGTGAAAAAAAAATACTGTGAAGTGAATAAATGAAATTACGTGAATTAATAATTACTTTAGGTCCAAACTCCCTCTCCCAAATAGCTGTGAAAAGACGTGCCAGAATTTAATTACTTCTGCAGGTACAAAAGCAGAGCAGGTGAAAAATCAGTGAAAAGATAATTTATTTCAACATTTCATGTACATTTTCATGGGAATACTTTTCTGTTATTTTAATCATTCTTTTACCTTCTGTTTCCTTTTCGTCTCATTTTTACTGTTCAATAGAGTAGGTTAGAAGGAAAGAAAATGTGGCAAATATTTCAAGACTTTCACTCTTCACACTATGAAGTGTGAATTCTCTCTATTCACATTTCAAATGCGTGTGCTTATAATGGAGTGTGTGTATGTGTGTATATACTCTCAAATACATGTATACATATATATATACATTCATACTCAAACTGCTCTACTTTATAAGAACATGAGAGAAAACTAAACCTGAAAAGGCCATATTTAGGAATATATTCTGGATAGCGGTAAATTAATTTGAGTGCAAGCGCTGCAGCTGATCTGCAATAAAGTCTGCTTATTGGTATTTCTGTGATAGCAGAATAGAAAGCTATTCATTCTAATTGTATACCTGGTATGGAAAAAGTCAAATGAAATTTGCAGCTCTTTCCTTTATTCAAATCCTATTTATCCACTGAATTCCACCCACGTAAGTACCATATAAAGAAATAAAGCTGTTAAATGAATTATAATGAAACCTTTTCAATAAATTGGTGTTCTGGCAGCGAACTGAATAAATAAGTTAAATGAGTGAATCATTCTTTGTCCTAGTTTCTTTTAATATGTTCAGTAATGTAAACAAAAGATTGTATATCTGCTGTAGGAAAACAAGCTGCTGCATATATTAAATAAGTGATGCTGTTATTAAAGGAAAACCATCAAAACCCACTTATGCAGATGCTACTTGAGTTTTACAGTAGAAAGCACTTTGTTCCACTCATGTCTGTGCAATGTGTTCCCATTCTTTTAAATGTTCGGCAAATTAGGAGTAAATCAAGCAACATAATGAGGAGGATAGAGCTTAGCATTTCTGCAGATGGTTTCAAAATTATATGCTGCTCTGGAAAAGACAGAGTGGCTTGCTGACAAAAACATAGGATTCTGAGAGCTGTTAATTCCTGCTTACTAACTTCGACTTTGACAGAAATCATTTCTATTGTTTCAGGAAGTGGTTTCGTGCTAAAATATGCTACCTTCCTTTATATTAAGTGCTATCATACTCCTGATGGATAACATGTTTACTTTACTTTAGCAAGCTACTGCTCTTTGAGTAGTACAGTAGGCTGGTAAGGTCTGACAGACACTATGTAGTGATGAAGAAAAGAGTTAGCTAGTTAACAAATAGATTGACTATGGATCTACAGAAGCTGAAAGAGCACGTTTGAATTATAGTGCAGGCAAAGACTGTACAGGTTCTCTTTCCCAGACGATGATGAAGCCAATGGTCATTAACCCAAAATGTATTTTTGAAGGGAATAATACTTGCTCAGATATCTTCATCCTGAACAACAAATTCTTTTCTTGCTTCAAATTGGTGTTGTAAAAGCTATTGTTTCTTAAGGGTTCTGAAGTTTAAGATTATTCCTTGTATGATTAGTCTTTTGACTGTCTCAGTTGATAGCTAGCATTGGACACAGTTACTGTTTTGTATTAAAATTTGAGAGAATCAGGCTTGATCCTATTTACAGTGACAGAATTCCCTTAGCTACAATGCTGAAGTCAGTTAATCGTTCCTACAGGGTCAGTTTCTAATACCAACCAAAAACAACTACTTAGCTTGAAGTAGTAGATCAAACGTTGTGGTAGAAAAGGAAAGGAATATAACCAAAAAGAGAAGATACTGAAGACTTAGCTAGGTGCCCACATATGGGCTTGCAGTTCTTCCCAAGACCATTGGTGAGAGACATTAAACAATCTGTCAAATAAACAGGACCAATGGGAAACTAACTAAAACAATACCGGACATCTATTTTTAGTCAACTGAATTCAGTCATGTGAATAAATATTACATAGAAAAAAGAAAGGTGCAGAAATAATGAAAAGAAACCCTTCTATCCTTCCCTGAGTATTTTCTTCCTGCACTGCATAATGTCTCCCATTTCATCATATAACCAGAATATGAGAGAAAAAGGTCTTGAATGGCATCAAGAACAATATGTTTATGCACATTTTCCAATGGATAATTGTTCATCTGCTCATCATTTTCCCAGGATATTGTAATTTTACAGAATTCATATAACATCTAGAAAAAACATATTTGCATTGATATCAGAAATTACTGTTATAAATTTTGTCACCAAAGGTAACCTGAAATCTTGGCTCCTTAAAATCATTCCTAGAAGTGTATAGAACTTTGCCAGCATTATTATTTCCACTATCTCTATAGAGAACAGGATGAAAAATGTTTATGGAAGAACCTAAAGTCTTAGGACACAAACACATGCAAGAAGAGCTCTCAGATTTAAGGTCTGCAGTTTTGAAAATTCAGCCAATTGCCATTTTAAGCTTTTGGCACTATCAATAAGGATCTTTGTCAGTATCCATATCTCATTGAAAGTGTTCAATACCTTTTATTTCTGAATCCTTGTGAAAGGTGTTGGTGAGAAGTTAGTAATCCCTCTGTAATTTGTAATTATTATTAATCAGTGTGTATTCATTTTGCAGATATCAATGAATGTGAAAATAAAATTAATCCACCATGCCCTCCTTCTTCTACATGCATTAACACTGAAGGCAGCTACAAATGTCTCCATACTGATCCTTACAAGCTGGCAGAAGATGGAAGAACATGCATTGGTAATGCTTGTGAACATACTGTCCATTAGACTTTCTCTGTTTTCTTTTATAATGCTGTAAAAAAATCATAAAACTGAGATTTATCGAAGAGTTGTTAACATATGTGAAAAACCTCTACAGAACTATGGGCTTAAAGGCAGAGCCAGAATCTGTAAATAAAGGTATTGGATAAATAATACAGACAGGGAAATAAGCTTTTCATTGTCCATTCCTACTGTATAAAATCCACTGTTTTCCTCATGGTGATACCTTAACCCTTTCAGAGCTAGAAGAAATTATGCATTTTCTTGGTTTTTTTCAGCTTTTCAGCATGTTAATTTGAGCCACTCAGAGTTTCATCTGAATCAGAAAATAGAAAAAAAACCTACCTATTTTTCAGACGTTTCTTCTCTTTATTATTTATAATTTATTCCTTTTTCCATTCAGCCATGGTTACATTAATTTACACCTTTAAATCCAGAGACCAAAACCTGCTTTCAGATTAATTTAAGAGGTTAGTACACTGGTGTTGAGTGCAACAAGGATTTTACGAGGTCACTACACTAGCATGAATATGAGGCAGCTCCAAATATAAGGTAAATTTTATATTTCAAGGGAGCAAGCAGAAAGTGCTTAGTCAGTGCTGCTGTGTCAAGTGATCATTATCCCGGACCAAGTCAAATATGTTTTTCAGAGCTTCATTTGCTTTCTGACAGGTCAAAAAAAATGGGCGCAAGTACAGCTACCAAGGCCATTGCTGTATGTCTACCATGTAAGGTTAGCACCTTCCTTTAGATCTCAGTTAATGAAGTAGTTTGTCATGTCCATGGACCTGTCCTTCCATGCTATGCTAAGGCTTGAATTGTTGAAGCTCTAGAGTCAGTCATAACAGTTTCGGCGATGTAACACACATTGCTTCCTCTTACATTTTAAAGCTATGGAAGAAAATGTCCATTCAGGAAATGATTGGCAAAAGCTGGCAAATTATTACCTGGGTCTCACTTGCATTCTTTTATAGAAACAATGAGACTTGCTTTACAGAATCTCTGCCATAACTACATTTTAAACTGATTGGTCAATTTGAAATCGTGCCATTAATTCAGCTGATAATTCTTTAAGCCACTGTAGAGTATCAGACATTGCATATTGGTTATAACTTCTATTGTCAAACTAACACAAATATTGAAAAACTTTAAAAAGATATCACTCCCCTTCTTAGATTCAAGTATGAAGTTGTAACTGTTCTTTACCTCACTGCCTCTTTACCTGCTCGCTGGGAGCCTCTAGTAGGTGTCCATTGCCTCTTGTCCTGTCACTGGGCACCACTGTAAAGAGCTTGGCTCCACCGTCTTTGCACCCTTCCTTCAGACAAATTGATAATTTCCCCCAAGTCTTCTCAAAGCTAAACAGTCCCAGAGCTCTCAGCCTTTCTTCATAGGAGCGGTGCTCTAGACTCTGATCATCTTTGTGTCCCTTCTCTGGGCTCTCTCCAATATGCCCATGTCTCTCTTGTACTAAGGAGCCCAGTCCTCAGGACTCCAGATGATGCCTCACCAGTGCTGAGCAGAGGGGAAGGATCATCTCTTTTGACCTGCTGGAAATACTCTGCTTAATGCATCCTAGGATGCCATTAGTTGCTTTTTCATCGAGGTTTCATTGCTGGCTCATGTTCAAGCTGGTCCATGAGGACCCACAGGTCCTTTTCTGCCAAGCTGCTTTCCAGTCATTTGCTAGTGTGTAGTGGTGCCTGCGGTTATTCCTTCCCAGATGCAGGAGTCTGTATTTCCTCTGTTGAACTTTGAGGTGCCTGTCAGCCCATTTATCTAATCTATTGAGGTTCCTGGGCAACCTGCTGTAGATGATCCTGCTTAAACAGGAAGATTTGACTAGCTTATCTCAAAAGGTTCCTTCCAGCCTCAATGATTTTTTGATTCTGTGATTAGGTATGGAGAAAAGGAGCAGGATTTTAGCAGTGTTTTATATGGTTTCTCTGTAAATTGCGGTTCTTATCATGCTAGTGTGCATTGAGAAATAAGTAGTCAATTAGTTACTTGACAGTAGATGGCTCCAAAAAATATTTGTAATAATAAATGCAAGGAAAATGTTACAGCCAACTGTGTTCTAGTTTGTTTAATTTCCATATTAAAAAAATATGAAAAATTTACATAAAATAATTTGTCTGTATTTTTACTTCAACTGATAAGTTTTTATCAAGGTCACTGAGTGGCTTGGTTTGTTGGTCTATTGTTTTTGCATTTTTAAGGACATCATTCATAAGGCATAGATAATTTTACCATACAGTTAGAGTAAGGTTTTGAGACTTAGTAAAAAAAGGGAGTGCAACACTTTTCTAAACCAACATATTAATAATAGATGAGCTGCTGAAATTTTGAAGTAATAAGAATTTGGAAATCTGCAGTATAGAGTGATTTAAAATTATAAGAGCACTTCACATTATAAGAATTTTAATCTTCAAAACTAAAATGCTCTTAAAATTTTGAAGAGCTCTAGTATGCTAACTAGTCAATACTGCAAATCTTTATAACCCTCAATCCTGCTTTTTTGGGTAGAATTCATCAGTAGTCTCAAGGCTTTCTTTTCTAAGGTTGGATAATGTTTTAACTCAGATGGAAACTTGTATACGGTAACTTTATTCAGGAAGTGAATTTATTGAATTGCCTCAAATCAAAGTTGCTCATCCATTACCACTCTGGCCCATGGTTTATGTTACATTTAGAAGGAAAAAAAAATAAAATCAAGCAAACAAAAAAACCCCCATAAAAGTCTCAGTTTTCCATCTATGCATACTCTAACCACAACAAAAAGACTGTCACATTTTATATATGTTCACTGTTGACCCATGGTGAAAATATTTAAAATGTGTGTGTTTTGCCTCCAAAATGAAGTAGCTAAAGTTAGCTAAAGCTAACCATTTATGAAGACTTATTCAATGGGCAGAAACTTTTTAGATTGAAGTATGTCATATACATAATTACTTATTCCTACCCTCACAACAATCAATGGAAATCAGTTTGATTTTTTAAATAAATCCTAAATTATTTGATGTTATCTCAAATAAAAAAGCAATCTCAATTTATTTAGTCACATTTTTTTAAAATATCACAAATATATTAAAAACTTGAAAAAGCTGTGTTAAAAATACTTCCAACAAGTACACCAGCATGTGTTTATATGATTAATGGATGAGGATTATCTAAAGTGCTCATGGGAAATTTCTAATTCAATGAGTAATACAGTTTGAACTTTACATTTTAAATTAGATTACAAATTAATGAAAAAATCTATCAAGTGTTTTAAACTTCTATAACTTTAATGAGGCCTTTCAGTGACACTACAAAAAGAACACATTATGCATTAAAAGGATAGGAGCCTATTGTGTGACTGCTCTCAGCCTTTTTCATGTCTATGTTGTGGGCAAAAATTGAACAATACTGGACTCTTACCTGGAGGATTTAATTCTGTCATTAAAGATGTCACAATGTAATCCAAAGGAACTAGCATGAACAGGTGAATAGTTTTAAAATTAAAGGAAGTCTCATTTCTCTACTGTTCATTTCTCTACTGTTGATGAGCAGGTTAATATTACCTTCAACACTGCATACTTCAGCAAATGTGATTTTCAACTGGAAAGGAACTCATTCATTTTACCATTCTGTTTCTTACGGTGCTAACCATTACCTGCCTCTTTCAATATAAATATTCATGTGTATCCAGCCCATCTTATACTTTTTAAGGATATGAAGTCCAACTCACTTGAGAATTGACCATAAGTCTTTTCCATAACCAGTTTAACCTGGTTGTGCAGTATGTATGAAAGAAAAAGATTAAAATCTCCAATTAAATTAATCAGAGGACAACTCCCACTAAAGAATTGCCCTTAACTGTTAATCCCAAGGACCAGCTAGGTAGACCCAGAAGTGACGTTTCAGGGTTATCTGTAATACTCTATTAATAGCTCCCTGTAAGAACAAACAAACTGAAAATTAAGAGGTGCTTCCCTCTCTGGTACTGAAATAAGATCTAGCTGCCAAGAAATGAGGGTGCTGTGTCACATTAAGTATATTCTATATAAATCAGAATGAATATTAGTCATTTTGATTCATTTGATTTAAAAAAGACCCTTTAGTTTCCACCATTTTAGGAATTATCAATATCCTTTTTTTTATATAATATTGAGTTTGAAAGTACTATGCAAGTCTTTAGTTTAACCAACATTTATCTTATTTATCTAAATATGCAAACATTTCTTCCGTGTAGAATTTCTGCTCTTGGTTTGTTTTTTTTCTCTGCATAGTCAACCAGTAGCAAATATAAAGTTCCCAAATTTTGACCTTTTGACATATTTCTTCTTTTTGGAGTATGATGATTAGACTTTCTAAAACTTTACATTTGCTTACTGTAGAATGTAGCAGAAAACATTCAACATATTTTAAATTTTTATTGAAAATACTGCATTAACTGAAATGGCATTGAAAACGTGGTGAAGTTTTTGAGTTCAAGGAGGGGAAACGGTTTCGTTTGATATGTGTTTTTAAATTAGATTCTGTCTATTGTTTGCCGCGGTCCGAAAAGGGGGGGGGGGGGGGGGACCGAGGCACTGCACGGGTCCTGAACACAAGTGTGGGATGCAGGTAGAATGCTTTATTCACGCGTGCACCCGGTCTTTTATCAGCTCGGGAGGGGAAAGGGCCAGAACATAGGGTGGAGCATGAGACAGACTAGCGGGGGGACAAACCAGGATAGGGACACGGGCAAAAGAGGGAGGAACGTGGGAGGAACCAGGGAGAGAGGGGGTGAATGGAGGCTGTCCCCTCTCTGCAGCTCCTCCAACCAATCGGCAGAGAAACAGGGGAGCAGGGAGGTGAACAGGCTGGGACATGCCCGGGAAATACAAATTCTGGGGAAGCATACAATGTGTATATACATAATAACTGTAAAGTCTGTATCCTAAAGTCCTTTCAATCACTGTACATCTTTTTCCACTTCTGAGATTTTCCCCATTCTGATTCCTGGTCCTTCACAATTGTTGCTGCTTTTAGGTGTCTAACTGAACAATGATTACAGAAAATAGATTTAGGGTTTAACAGACTAGACCATAGGTATCCCTCTCAGACCACACTTTCCCAGTTGCTTTCTGACCCATTGCAATCTAAAAGAATGAAGTTATTGAAGTCTATAGGTAAAATCATGTCACTTGACATCACGGGGACAGACAGACTCTTTCGGAGATCCTCAGTAGAACAAGGAAACAATAAGTTGTAGTTTCAATGAAAGCTTTAATTTTTTTACAGAATATTATGATTAGCATAGCAGAAATAGTGTAGCACAATTTTGTAAGTAGCATAGCACAGAATTTTTAGTATAGCTTAGTTTATGGTTCCTAATTACCTGGATCCTCTGCACACTGAGTCAAACCTTAATACTTGGCTTACTGTATCAATATAAGAATCATAATTTAGACTCAAAACCAGGTAAAAGAATACAAGTCATTCCCTCAGTCCTTGGAGAAAATGGATGATGGTGGAGGCATCCCTGACCACTGAGGGATCACAGGTATTGTTCACCAGCAGCAATTCCAGTGCAAGATCCACTTAGGAGTTGTAAATGCTAAATTTTATAGACAGTGCTCTGTGTGCTGTTACATTTCCCTGCTCTGAGAGAGGGTCATCCCAGCCTGGTTGGCCAAGTGCCTGGGACCCTCAAGGCTGGTAAAGGAGAGATGATGTAGTGATAGGAAAAGGCTTTAAACTGGAAGAGGATAGGTTTAGATTAGCTATTACAAAGAAATTCTTTACTGTAAGGGTGTTGAGGCATTGGAACAGGTTGTCCAGAGAAATTGTGGATGCCCTATCCCTGGAATTGTTCAAGGCCAGGTTGGATGGTGGTCACAGCCCTACCGTCTCCTGGATTGCTGATAGCTGGATCTATGCTGGATCTAGGGGTGCTAGCTATAATTCTCCCTTTTTCTCTCTCTTTTTTCACTTCTCCTGATCTCCTTGATATTTGGGTAACTTAAACCCAGATGGCTTGGATTTTGCTAAGATGTATGGGTTCGCATGTGCTAAGTCAAAGCTTTGTGGAATGCTTTATTTTGATTGAATGTTGCCCTTCTAACTTTTGCCAAGTTCCTTATTTTCTAAAGTTTACCAGGAAAAGAGTGTTATTTGACCTCCTGAGAAACGTGTGCAGTGTCTTCTCCCATGCGCCCTCTCAAGGTATAAAAGAACTGAAGGCCCTTTTAATAATATCAGTAGGCGAATTTTTTTGAGCATTGTATAGTTTTAAAGTAAAACCCCTTCGACAAGCTTGGAGCCTGGTGTCTTACAGATGGGGCTCTGAAAAACCTGGTCTACTAGAAAGTGTCCCTGCCCATGGCAGAGGAGTTGGAACAATATGGTCTTTAAGGTCCCTTCCAACCCAAACCATTCCATGATTCTATGATTCTAGGGAATTTAATAGAGAGAAGGAGAAGAAGTCTTGTGCACAGGAACTTCAGGGTCTGATGGGGAGTGGAAAGGGGCCTGACACACAACCAGCTCAGTCATAGAGATTGGACATTTGCTTTATAAAATTGTGTTATCTATGCTAACTATGTTATCATGGATCAGGAACAGGGGGTGCAAGCTGTCGAGCAGGACGTATAAATCACAGACGAGGAGAAATAACCATTTGTGACACTGACTCATATCTTATAAGGTAGCAGCTATCTGTACAATTCTGAACAAAACTATCTAACTAATCTTTCTAAGATATTTTGAAATTTTTGTGCATTTTCCCAATGCAATCTGTAAACTCTGATTTTCAAAGCCAATCTCCATAGTTAGGGAAGATGAAAGTATGTCAGAATTTTATTTTTGTGAAAATGTTAGCATTTAATACAATTCAACTGAGTATACAGCTTTACAACATTAATTCCTTTTTTCACTATGCAGTTATTTTTGTATATTATTAGAAAGTCAGTCAGTCAGTCAGTCAGTCATGGCTAGGCTTCGCAAACAAAAATTTAGGAAGGCTCTATCCACGTTTGTTACAGGCATGTTGGTGGCTAATGAGGCCAATGCAAGATAGACAAGTCCGGTTGCAAAAGGCACAGCAGAAAGACTCCTTAGGTGGTGTATTCTGCAAGACACGATTCTTTCTGCATTGTCTTTTCTCCTTGAGAGTGATCCTGTGTGCGTTCTCAAAGGAGACAGCTGCATTACAGATGGTGTGTCTCCAGGCCTCCCAATCGGTCTACTCTGAGTAGACCAGTGATGAAGATCAATATGGCCAAGGCTGAGATGTTGTTTCAGGGAGTCCTTGTATCTTCTATTCGGGGCTCCTCTCATGCGGCAGCCGGTGGCAAGTTCACCATAAAGCAAGATCTTAGTGAGGCGGTGGTCCTTCATCCTTGAGACGTGCCCTGCCCAGCGCAGCTGTGTTCTCAGCAACATGGCCTCAATACTTGTGACAGCTGCTTGTTCTAGAACAGATGTATTGGTCACATAATCTGACCAGTGGATGTTTAGGATTGTATGGAGACAGCATTGATGGAAGTGTTCTAGGAGACGCAGGTGGTGGCGGTAGATGACCCATGATTCGGAACCATATAAGAGAGTAGACAGCACAATGGCTCTGTAAACACTGATCTTTGTACTTTTCTTCAAGTGTTTATTACACCATTATTAGAAAGACTGTCTTTCAAAATGCATTTTACCTCAGCACAAAAGAATTTAGTTTCAAGATTCCTCACAATCATTCAATCCAAAATGTAGTCATTGGCCTCCTAATTTTATTTAGCTTTAATTTTTGTTCTGAATTTTACGACAGTGACAGATCGTAACATTTAGATAAATGTTTTTGTCTTTTTGCATGCTTTTACTGCTATGTCGAAGGAACATAAACCCTGAAAATGACACCTCCTTAAAATTTCATTGAATTATATATAACATTGGACCAAGTTTCTTTGTTGTGCTGCAGAATGCAGAATACTGTAAGTAGTGAGTCATCACAGCAGGTGCTTTAGTCTGCAAAGTCACTTAGTAGTCTCAGCACTGCACCCTGCAGGGTTGAGAAAACCAGCTGGTTTGAGACAACAAACCCCAAGACTTTTGACACTTTTGTCAAAACTGCAGGAAAAATACGACCTTTATTTTGAGAAAATTTTGCAAGGGGAGCCCTATATTCTGTTACTCAGATAATTCTCAGCTTTGCATTTTCCAGTGGGTCAATTAATGTCTAAAGATTAACTAAGAAACAAAGATAAATGGTGAGCTATAGTCAGGGGTAGGTAAAGAGAGTAGATTGAAGCAAAAGAGTTCAGCACTTCAAATGAAGTGTGTACTAAACTTATAGTTTTATCCACTAGTGACTGAGATGTGTAAAAGCAAAACTAAATACTTGAATTAAAGCAGAATAAGAGAAGATTTTTAGCAGCATTGTTTTGCAGTTACAATATTCTTTTCTGACATGTTCCCTTCTATTAGAATGTTTCAATGAAAAATATTAAAACTGTATTATGATTTATGTGAGTATTCATTGCAATTGCTTTTGGCATTTCAGCATACATAAGAAAAGTTTTGTACATTTATAGTAAATTTAGAGCATTGACAATTACAAAACTTAGTTACCAGTGTCCTCAATTTTTTAAATCTGTACAACTTTTGGGGGAAAGCTAAGAAGAAATTAACATTCTCATTTGATTATTATTTTTCCCATCCTGTCTCACAAGCTGCAGATGAATTTGGTGTACCTCTCTTCAGAACTCTGTCAGTCACAAGTCTGTCAGTGACATGATTACACCCTTTGGATATTGAAATTCAAGATAAACTGAAAATCAGATTTCCCAGCTTGGAAGGTCATTTTTATTTTGCATGGTGCTGCATGGCACTGGAAGCATACACACCTGCCAAGCTGATGGATGCCTGCCCACTCCCAAAACAGCAAAGCAATTTTGCTAGGATACAGATGGCAGCTGAAGATGCCTTGCATACCCATCACTGCAGGGGCACAAATTACATCCTTCAGGAAACTTTTATCACTTTATCACCATGTACCAGTTTGTACTTGATCATACTTCTGTTTGCATCGGAGAGACAGAACAGCAGAGTGAAAAAGGTAAAAGATAGTATGGCACTTGATGCAGAAGAAGAGATTCATTGTCATGGGCCACGTACTGAGCCTATGTAAATGTGAATCCCCAGCCCCTGAACACAGCATAGATAGCCAACCTCCATGCAGACCCTGCTAGCTCAGGATTAACTCAGAGGTAAACACTTCAAGAGAAACCAAATCACAAGACTGAATCACAGCTTTGACCAAACTGGAGGGCTGAAGTCACTCTGAAAAGTCAAAGGTTTGTGTACTGACCATTTCCCCAGCAGGTGTTTGCACTCTGTTACATAGTGCAGCCTAAGAACTGTGATTTTAGGCACTGTGTTGTTACAGAGTGATGTTGTCAAGCTGCCTGCACAGTGCCTGGAAAGAAGTAGGCAGCCCATCCTCCATCAGGTTTATCACGCTCTTCCCATTCTCCTTTTGAGTGTTTCATGCACCTACTTGCTTATCATATACATGGCCTGCATGCTTTTTCTCTGACTTTTTATCATAAAACTGTAGAGTGCTTATCTTTTATTTCCACTCATGGTTTCCTGGGGTTTCTATATTAATTGTAATTAATTATCACTTCATTGATTTGATTGCTGAATGAGATTTGACCGCAAGGGAAATGATCACCTTTTGAAGAACACAGGAGATGTTAATATTGGATGAGTCCCCTGAAGGTGGCAAGAGAGACTTCAGTCAATGCTTAAAATGAACTACAGTTTTCCCAGCATTTATCTGTCATTGAGGTTGGCTGAGCACTACACATTACAAGTGCTTGGTTTCACATCTTTGGTAATTGTTGACATGACTGAAAAAAGAGTCCTGTATTCTCTCTTCTTTTTGAGCTCCTAAAATGAAGAATAATGGTTGATACCACACTCTGTATAGCCAAATAACAGTAAACAAACATGTGCTGAGGTTAGTGCCCCACTAGATGAGCTATAAATCAAAGGTACTGAGCCATTTCAGTCATTAAAATCCCATGATCCTTTGTGTGAATGGAGAGACAGAGCTATGGATCAAAGTTTATGTATTCCACGATGCTTCAGAGATTTTGCAGGATTTTTCTGCCTCCTATTCTTAATTTTAGGAAAAATACAAAGCTCTCAGCTGCTTTAGGTCATTTTCCAACCAGAATAACTCTAACAATACCCTTAGTATTTTAATTCTGTCATGTCAAAGCTTACACTGGGGACTCTGATCTGAGACAAAGGATCTCCAAATACCAAGTGCATAGATTGTTGACCACCCCGAAAATCTGTGAGCTTCTAAGGAAGAATTCATGGTAAGACAGTCAAGTTGCTGTTGCCTATAAAGAACCTGCTGATTATATCTCTGAAAAATTACTGATGCTTTTACCCTAAAAATTCAAATGTGAAACTTCATTTCAACTAAAATATAAGAAATACGTCAAAGTGACAATGACAGATTTTACCAGAAAGAATTTAAATAATTGTCATGTTTTATAATGATGCTATTTGTAATCAGCTCTGACCCATTTTTGACTTTCTGAATGAATTTTCCCATTATATTCCTCTGATATATTATTCAAATAAACTCCTCATTAAATGAACTTATTTCACATGGAATGAGAACAAGTCCTTACACTGTAAAATTCTGCCATTTTCTTCCATGGGACAGAAATGCTGCCTTTGAACTGTTCCCAAGTAAAGCAGTACCGTTCTCTTTGATCTGTTTCTGAGCTTGTGATATTTGGTTTCTATCTGGTGTGTATTACACTTTCAAAATAAAGAGCACCTGTCTGTTTAGTTAAGTAACATGGGAGTATTTCAGTGAGTATATCATAAAATGATCTTGTGTTTTGTGGTATTTTTACACTTGTTTTTGGATCATTGCAAAATCTGGTGTCAATTCTCTTCATGCTAAATATAAACCCAAATGATTACACACACCCTTCAGTGAAAGAAACCTGGAAACAATTGGAAGAAATTGAAACAACTCATATAAAGTATGTTCCTCTCTCTACAGAAACTTTAGAAATCTTCCTACAGTAGGCATGGCCCTTGATTTCTTGCAGTTGAAGGCACACCACATAAAACCAAAATCATAAGTAATTTGCCCTAAGATAAATGAGGAAAATGATGACACATGAAGTCATTCATGCTTATAAAAAGTGCTCCGATGTTTTTCATAAGTGGTGTAAAATTTACTCTTCTTCCAAATTTTTATTACAGTACTAGAACCAAAACTTCCATATATGTGTGTATATACCTATGGATGTAACCTTTGAGATTTCAATGAGTAGACAGTTCTCTTTCTGTGATTCTGCTCTGCCAGTTTGCTTAATACACAGGTGTTACATTCTGGCAATATAATCTTGCATGTTATGATATACTCTGCTACATGTTGCTATTCCACATACCAGGTAAAGGTGGAGAGTGGGATTTACACCCCTTGAGTTTAGATTTCTGCCTGTAGCTGAAGTCAGTCCCTTTGTGGGGTTGTGAGAGAAATGGACTCTTTTGTGGTACAGCTCCTCTGATACACTTCTGACTTACTTCAGTTATCTACATGAGGATGAAGTTAATACTCCATGAGCTCACAGCATCACAAATGTAGATATAAAAACCACAGATATCTACATTAAGCTTAATGAACTACTTCAGGGCATGGTCGGGGCTGGAGGCTGCTTGTGGGTGGTTGCTGGAGGTGCTGGAGGCTCCCTGGGGTGGGAGGGCAGGGTGAGGCAGCCAGGACGTGTCCCACCTCCTGACTAGTAGTAGGGCAGCTGGGGGCACTGCCCAGCCCAGGCATTGGGCACCTGGCTGGTGACTGGGGATGGGACAAAGCTGGACTGGGAAATGAGCCCATGAGTGGGGTTTGTATTTCACATCAACAGAGAATGTGCTCTGCCATGGGCATTGCTGCACAGAGAGCAGGAGGGGAACAAGCAAGGGGGCACCCAGCTTAAAAGCAGCTCTCAAGCAAAACGAATTTCAAAATGCATGCAAATGCTAGAGACCTATTAAAATTCTATTTTTTCCAGGAAAAAATATGGGGTTTGTGGTTACTGTATGGAATCTTCTTCATCTTTCAATCTAAGGTTTTTCTCTGTTAAAAAAAAAGACTGCTTGATATTTAATAGCTGAAACATCTATGAAATGTGTTTACAGCTAAAGCTAATTTCTGATGCATCTTAAATAGATATAAATTTTTGTTTAAGAGAATGTTTTATTTAATTAACGTGTCACTACAAAAATCTGACAGACAGGACTGAAATTTATTTAACAAAGTATTTCTTGTTCTGCAGGCTCTGGAAACACTTTGGAGACTGCTAGACCAATCTGAATTAGCAGTAGGACTGTTTTACTTACTATGCTTATAAGTAATTACAAAGGTCTTTCTTTATTAGAAAAGTTATGAATAAGAGTTTTTATAATTTTTTAGAAGAGGAAAAAACAAAACTTCAGTTTTCACACCAGGGAAAAATACAACTTTCAGTACACTGGAAATTTAGGAGCAGCAATGGACTTAACACTTTAAAAAGTATTAGAGACATACTTTAATAAGAATTTGTGATGAGGAAGCTGAAAACTTATTAAATATGCAAAATATAATCCTTTTACACCATCTAGTTTGCCTGTGTACACGAGATTGTTGAAAATGTGGAAATCTGACTCTGTTCCCCTACTTTTGACACCCAAACTACTTTCCTGCCTTCAATGATATCAGATGTACACTTATACCCATGACTGAACTGTATTCTTACATTCTTGTGCTCATCTCAGTTCCAGTTTGCAAGATCAACTATTATTCATGAGGATGCTATTCTGATATCCATGAGAAAAAGAACAAAACAAATTTGAAATATCTAGATATCTTTTATTAAAGAGCTTTCTGGTTTCTGCAGCAACTCCATTTTTTTTAAATAGTACCTAAAAATATAATAGTATTATTAAAAATAGGAAAAGTACTGAGACAGTAAGTTAATACTAACTACAAGCCTGGAATTACCTTTCCTCTCCTGTCCTGAATCAGCTGTCACTGTTTCACTTCCGTGCCCTCATTCTCCTGACTATGCTGTCTGCAGCATTCCTTTGAGTACTGTCCAATAGAGAAAAAATCTTGCTCTAAAACTCGTGTATTGCAAAGCTCTAGGCCATTTATGAATGAGTCATTTTTTGAATAAAATTTGATCTCCTTTCATACAAAACAGGAATTTATGCAAACTTTTGGATTTTCCTGTGCTTATTCCCAAAGTGAAGCTATATTTACTATTGATCATTTTTACAGAAATGCTTCATTTATTTTCTTCAGACAATGTTTATAAAAGTACATAGGAGCCCAAGGGCTAGATCAAGTGTAGCAAACAAGCAGCTAAGCTTAGGCAAATCTGAAATCTCAGTTCCTGGCAGAAGGAAAATGCATTTTTGCACCCAAGATCTAAACTTTAAATTCTGCCCCTGACGTGAGTTTTCCTGAACAAATAGCTGGGACCTTCCTTTTCCTTTGCAAATAGATCCTAATCCCTCAGAGAAAACAAGACTTTAAAGGGATTCACAGCTACATCCAACTCATCCCAGGAGATTGGAGGCCTGATGCTGTGCCATGGTGCATTGATATCCAGAGATAGCAGTATAAGAAGGTCTTGATTATGTATATGATTTTATTCCTGTTCTAATTAATATATGAAAGTAATTGCTTATATGACACCTATTTGAAAACTATCTTTTTATTGTTTTTCCTTGAGCATGCTATGCATGATAGGCTTTGTTGCATTAACCTCCCTTTCAAAAAAAAAATAAAGTGGTGTGAAATGGACTCTTTATGGAATTAAATCTTTCAGTGGCCATGCATGGAGTACAGACTACATCTCCACTAGGTGAGTCAGAGGAAAGAATCAGTGTAACACCTGTACTGATCTAATTTGCATGTGTCACCCACTTCTATGATCCTTGTGTATAATAGAGAGCCTGCTGCAGAAGAATTATATAGATGATGAATTAACCACTGTTAACAGGTTGACAGGGCATTCCCTGTCAGCATTTTTTGATAACATTGTGTTGAATCCCTGCCTTAAATTCACACTGCATGGAAAGAAATACCACTACCACCATCTTTTTTACACTTAAAAATTATTCTGTGACTGTAGATACAGATATGCAAACAGGATTTAAGCTCACCTTTTTTCTTTTTGCTTTTTTTCTTTTCCCAAATAGCTACTGAGGAGTCATTTTAATTTAAAGATCCTATCTGAACTACTTAAATGTCCATAATAGGGAAAGCCATATTTACCAGTTCTATGGGGTTTTTATTGCTTGTTTTATAGTAAATTACTCTGAAACGAATGACTGCAAAGTGTTAAGCTGATCTGTGTTTCCTCGTCTGTGCATGTGTGGGTGTTTGCCTGTGTGTACACGTGCTCTTTGGCAAAACACTTGTCAATCAGCTGGAGGGAGATGAAAAACAAAAAAATTCTCCAGATTTAAGAAGACTATTTTGAAAGCATTTCCTCTGCCCCACTTGACTAATACAAAAGAGTCAGAAATCATTTTCAAGAGCTAAGGCTGAAACCTTAGACAGCCACCAGCACTGACATTCGGCTCTCAGAAGTTTCACAAAAATATTCCAGTTGTAATTTTTCCTTTTCTTTTAATGTTTGAAAGCTGATCTAAATAACATATTTCTTTTATTTCCAAATTTTGCTCAATAATTTCTTAAAATTTACTTAAAATGATCCAGAAGACATGTTTGGATTCATACTGAATTACTCACTTTATTGGCCATCTGAGAGGTTCAGCATGTTTCCTTCTTTTGTTTTAAACAGGGTCTATTCTGTTATCTCATCAAGTCCATTGAACATATTAAGTGGATGGAGTTTATCTATTCAGCTACAAAAAAAATGAAGACATCTCAATCCACCATATTGCCTGATCCAGCCAGTAAGGTCTAATGTCCCCTGAAATCAAAACATTGTAGAAAATATTTCTGAAGTCAAATCCTACCTCTGAGCCAAGTTTTCCTTACAGGGAAGATATCCACTGGAACTTCAGCAATACTTTAATAAAAGCATAAGCAGTTTTACAGACTGGTATATATATACAGAATAATCCAGTTTCCAAATCCAGGGTAAGGGTGTAGATGTCATGGGTTTACTTGTCTTTTCCCCCTGGATCTGAAAGATGGATGGTTCCAGATGAACGTCTGATGCAGAGTCAATTGAAAGCTGTGGTAATGCCTCTGCAAATTACACATTTGAGTAGCTGGAAGAGAAGCTTAGTGGTGCAGAAGAAAATAGAGCCACAAAGGTGGCAGAGGGACCACCGGGTCCCGTGGGGGCCAGGACCCCCCTGGCCCAAGGGCAGGCATGGCCAGGGCCGGGACTGGGCCTCTGGCCAAGATGTGCAGCAGAAGAAATTCCAGAAAGCAAGAGAGAAACTGTCTAGGAGTTCTCTGGCCAGCCTCGCCACCTTCCCCCACCACGGGGAGGGGTGGTGGCAGGCTGGCCGGGCCCTGCGGTGCCTGGAGTGGCAGCAGCATCCAGCACGGAGTGGAGCGTGGGCCCAGAGCAGCAGCAGAGCGTGGCACAGAGCGGAGCAAGTGGAGAAGCACAGCCAGCACAGCTACCACTGCTGCTCCAATTTGCAAGAGAGAGAGAGAAGCCACACTGAGCAGGTTCATTCTGGGTGGAACTATTATGAAAACTATCGGGGTATAAAGACTGAGATGAACCCCAGAACCTGCGACCTGGGGGAAGTTGTGGATCCAATTTGGAGGGGGCCCCCAATAGCTTACTCCCCTGGGAGGGACCCCATGGAGCAGGGAAAAAGACTCAGAGCTTTAACTCCCTGTAACCCATGGTGAAGATCATGGTGGAGCAAGTGTCCCCTTGCAGCCCATGAAAGACCATTGGGGGGGTGCAGAGACCCTCCGTACTCCAATTGGAAGAGACACTTTAGCTATTGCCCTGAGAGTTTCTCCTCCTGCATTGACCAGGGGTCGGAGGGGTGGTAAAAGTGTGTTAAATACTGTGTATTTTATTACTTTTTAGTTTCTATTCTGTTAGCAAGAAATTTTAATATTATTCCTCACGTCAAGTCTGTCTTGCCTGTTGTGAAACCTCTCTCAGCTTGTAGCAATTTTGTGGGGGTTTGAAAAATTGGGCCAGAGTAAACCCGTGGCAGTAGAAAATAGGTGCAGTAGAAATTTTGGAAGTGTTTATATAAAGCCCTGCAGAAGTACTGAGACTTTCTTACATCTTTTACTAATGTTTTGTTTGGTAGTTTTGAGCTAATTATTGGGTTTTTGTTTTAATATACCTTTGAAAATAAGCAAAATATTTTAATTGCTGTGAGACACAACGTGGTACATACCAATAAAGCAAAATTTGACCTTGCCCAGGAACTTGACATCAAGTGAATTCTTCTTTTCTTCCAAATGAGGTACCATAGAATGGAGGATTATGAATAAGCTTTGGAGATTAGGGGTATCAGCAGAATACTATGTGCAGACTGGGGTACAAGTCTGTTTGCAGACTTTTCTCTGAGTTGAATACCAAAATAATCAGGGAGCTAGTGAAACTGTATCAGATTGGATGTAGTTGATGACATTGTGGGTTTTAGCACACACAGAAAAGGGCAGATGACAACTATGCTCTGCATAAATTAAGGTACATGGACTTTGGGATGCAGAAAATGATCTTTAAAAGGCAAGGTGAGAAAAGATGAGTGGGTGCAGGAATCTGTCAGCAAGGTGCAGAAAGAGCAATTGTTACAAGGTGGATGCTGAGGTAGGTGCACAAAAATTTCAAATGAAGCTCATAGCTCATGGCATATATTGACATTAACAGTGAAAATTATTTTGTGAAAAAACTAAATCAAAAGGCAAAAGACAGAGAGAAAAAGGAAGGAAAAACTCTTCTCAGTGGCCAGTGGGAAGAGAAGTGATGGGAGTCCTCAGGTAAGCAGCCACCCCAAGGCTCTCCTCCAGTGCAGCAGGTCTCCCTCATAACACTCTCCTGCAGTAGGAAACAAGGTCTTCATCAGGACCTGTTCAAACACTTAGTGGTGGTTCCTGATTATATGTTCCTATCTCTGGCTGGCATGTGCTGGGTAGAGCTGGTGCTGCATTCTCACTACTAAACTCAGTGAAGGCATATTACTAGATGCATGTATAATGTATGTAATGTGCCCCAAAGACCCAAACAAGGGGTAAAAAGGTTGAGTGTTTCTCCTGCCTGACGCTACTGCTTCCTTTGAGAACCCACCACAACCACATTACCAGCTTAGCTGGTGCAAGGCCATGAGAACAGATCATGGAGAGGAGAATCTAGCCCCAGGGCCCTGGGAGATCCTGAGGCTGGAGTGATGGGTACCACTTCTGGGGGAAGGCAGGATGCACACCTGCAAACAGGAGGCGGTCAGTCAGTAGGAATAAAGCTGAGTCATCAAAAGCATTCTGCAACACTCTGCACGCATACAGCAAATTAGCACAGAGCATCACCATTGTCTGAGTGGAGTATAAAAATCATTTTCTGAGCTGTGAGTCATAAAACAATTTTGTTGCTGCAGCCATTCATCAGCCTCAGCTCTCTTAAATTAGATACTAAGGATCCAAATCAGCAGAATATGTTCTACATGTGCATGGAATTAAGGCAAAACTTCAGATGCAAAATTTAAATATTCTTTTCCTTGTCTTTAGGACCATCATAATTTCCTATCATGTAAAAATCTTAGAACATCTTGGAAGACAATGGAAAAATTCAGAAAAAATATTCATTACTTTGAGAGCATTCAGTGTTCAGACACTTGGGAACTTCTTTTAACAAAGACTTTACATAATTAATATTTTCTTTAAATATTTTACACTTTTAGTATCTTCTATCATGATTAATATGATAATTCAAATTATCTTAAATTTTAATCCGTGGACTCTTCCAGTGTTTTGAAGTAATTAAAGAGCAGTATAGTATTTACTCTGGAAAATCCAAGATGGCTTCTTATTTTCTTTGTAAACAAAAGTAAACAGCTCTATTCTTATCTAGCTCCAGACTCACAAAATAAATAAATAAATAAGTAAAAACAAAATAAGGTAAATAAAACCCAACCAACCAATCAAACAGCTTTTACTGCTCGAGTAGCAGACACGATAATTGACATTTAATGTGCCTGTCAGAGAGCATCTGACAAGCTCTTGCTGAGAAGGGGCTGTGGTAAGTGCAAAGACACAACTGAGTTGTGGGGTTTGAGGCAAATGTGAGCAAAGTAAACCTCTTCGCTGATCCAGATGATTTCATGGGAGTTTTGATTACCTGCAGAAGGCCATAAATTGGCCTAAACCAAGCACTTTATTATTTCTAAGTAACTACCGGAAGCTGTCAGTCATCACAGTCCCTGCATGGGTCTTCTCAGTCATAAAATGGCAAATGGCCAAATATATCTGTTCCATATATACTAGTTCCAGTATTTTTCATGCCAACACTGAAATGCAAATTAATGCAAATGTTATTGCAAGTCCTGTTACATTTGAAAACTAAGTGAATATACCATGGATGGCACTGCACGTTGTGGGAGTCACTCTAACCAAATAGGCTTTCAGGGGAAATGTTACTGCATGCAGTCAAGATGTCTGTTGCTGAGCTCTGCCCAAAAATATAACTGCATCTGGCAAGTGGAGCTGAAAGAAGGTCCCTGAAGCCAGGGTAGACATTTCCTTCTCTCAAACCATTGCCATTACAGCTGAAATTTCACTACATCACTCTAAATGAAAGAAGGAGGGAAAAAAAAGTCTCTGGTATTATCAATCAATCTTAGACCCCTACTTCATAATTGCCTTCACTTGATATTATCAGAGTAACATTTAAGGTGTCTGAATCAAAACCTATCTATAGAGTTTATGGGAGGGTGAACATCCTAAAGACAGAAATTATTTAAATTTTTCTGATAGGTACATCAGCCATTGTAGGCTGGCTAGGAGATTGGTACCTGTAATATTTTGCATTCCTCCTTTTTTTTATCATTTAGATGTGCTATTTTAAGTGGAAAAGTATGAAATATAGCAAAACAATCCCATAGTTTTTTCTCACAACTTCAATCTTTGAAAACAAAATGAGGAAAACTTCTTTGGTTTTCCCCTTTTTCTTACATATGAATTTAATATTCATATAATTCATATAATTCATATAATTCAAATAATTTTTAGCATCAAAGCTTAGTTACGTGGTATTTTATATAAAATGTAAATATATATTTGAAAGAAAATTATTTCAGCATGGCTCTGTCCTAAGGAATTTGGCATGCAGGAAGTGAAATGGTGCATTTTGGTGAAATTTAAACTCTATTGTGGAGAAGGTAAGTTTTAGAAATCAAAATTTAAATTTTATTACTGAACTAAGGGACATAATTATGAATTGCCTCATATAATTTTTATTCTACAGATGTAAGCATCTGAAAACTCTGTACTTGCAGTTAATTTTAAATCATCTGAAGTGCTGGCTGATTCGTTCAGGCTTTCTCCGCTCTTCAAAGTTGAAGAAACAATTGTTAAGGAATTGTCCCTGCTCCTTTTAACCCATTAAAAATAAAATGTATGAGTTAGTGAATCTTCATCATTGAGAAGATGGGATACTCATATTTACTCTTGAAATTCACTCACATCCAACCTCATTAGCTACACTTTTCAAAAGACTTGTATTTTTTTTCATACTGTAAGTTATGAATCTAAGAGCCCTCTTAAACCAAGCACTGCTGTTTTAAATATAATTCAGATAAAAATACACATCATATAAATTCCCATTAAGTAGAGAAAATCCATGGTAATGTATAAACAATAGTGAAATTAATTAATGAAAATTCAAACTGGGAAAATTCAGCAGAATTTCACTTTTGCATCAAAATCCTAAAGTAGTGCTATTGAGGACAGATAGTTAGGCTAACTGCATATCCTCCAGTTTAATTACAACACTCATACTTATATTATGGCTGAAAATACAGAGAACAGATCAATGCTATACTATAAACTAGATAAAGTACTTTATCAGATGTAGGAATTATTTAAATTAACTAGCTACCTGGTTCTTTTATGGTAATGATGCTGATTTGTATTCAAGTGTCCTTCTGTAGTAGAAGATTATTCTTTGCTTTTTCTAGCAGATGTAGGAAAGCACACAAATGAAAACACTGTGACTTTATCTTAACATATGGGAGAAATGACATATCTGTATTTCTCAGGACCATATTTGGTCTGCTGGCAATTCCCTTAAAATTGATTTATTACTTGCATTAAATAGGTGAGCATCAAAAGGTCAGAACCCCAAATGCAGTACTTTGGCGTTGAGGACAGCGCAGCTAGGTGGACCTACCTTAACTATGGATATGGCCCACAGTTCAGAAGACAGAATATTCCAGGGACCTCCATTTACTCAAAGTTATGAGTAGAATTCAAATTCACTTTTAAAAGACAAAATCTGTTAGAAAAGTAAAAATCTTTAGGTTGAGTAAAAATATAAGAAATTTAAACAACAAGCCAGATATGTACAAGAATTTGAAACTTAAAAATGTAGAAATGTACTTAGTGGGACTTTAAAAGCATCAAAAGCCAAGAATTCAGTGTCCAAAACTATTGTCTAAGAGCCTATTCACAGCTTGAGCTATTTCCTTATTTAGATTTGGTTGCTGAAATAAATGGAACCATTTACTTATATCAATACATTGAACTTCTAAAAGGGTATTGGAATGACCAACTACTGTAAACTTGTGTTAGGGAAAAAAATTATGATAAAACTAAAGCAGACATACTTACTAGCATAAGAATGATACTGCATCAGTTGGATAGTTAGGAAAAAGAACTCCCTTAGAAAATTGTGGGAATTTTCTTTCTTTTTCAGTGGTCACTCAAAGCAATGGGGTCTTTTTGTTGTTGTTTGATTGGGTTTTTTAAAAATATGTTATTATTCTGGATGTGTGTTGTCTATTGTACATAGATCAAAGGCAGTGAACAGAAATATGACTGTAAATTTAGGCACAGAAAGACAAATCAATTATTTCTTAGAAATAGCTTGTGACTAGCCTGTGTTTACCATGATTTTTTCTTATTGACACAAATGTTTCATCAGTGTTAAACGGTTTTCTCAAATAACTTCAAGGAGATATCAGAACTAACAATAT
This sequence comes from Manacus candei, assembly GCF_025592945.1. Taxonomy (NCBI): domain Eukaryota; kingdom Metazoa; phylum Chordata; class Aves; order Passeriformes; family Pipridae; genus Manacus; species Manacus candei. The sequence goes on along the minus strand of NW_026138059.1, from coordinate 8,853,024 downwards.
CTGCTACCAATTTTGCATCTTAATGAACTTTCTGATAATGCAGCCCACTGCTGTTCCAGGGTCTGTCTGGAAGTGACACGTTTTAGGTTTGCTGCTCTCCTCTGTCCTGTAAAATACTGCAGGGAAGGAGGGGACTGTGGGAGACAGCAGCTAGGCTTGGAAAACAAAAAGCTGAGGGCAGAAAACACAGCTGACCTCTCAGCTTTTAAATTAGGGGCTTAGATAAAAGTGTCTGGCAGGTGCCTCCAGGGTTAGTTCCTCCTCTTGGCCCACAGCCTGCCTGTCCCCCAGCAGAGAGGGTGCTCCAGGAACAGCTGGCTGTCCAGGTACAAAGGACAAGACTGAATCCTGCCCTCTTCAGTGAAAGCGCTGACAGGCTGACCTCAGCTCACTACTACAATCTCTTCTTTAAATCCTACATCTTTTTCAGACCAGATTCCCTTGCCCATATTGCCCAGCCACGTGACTCAACTTGACAATCTTGTGTTGTTTGATAACTTTACTCAGGGCATCACTGTAGCAGAGTTAGCCTCTCACAGCTTATCAGTCATACAACCAAACTACTATTTAGACGATCTGCTTTTAGGCCATCACATCACCATTTTTAACCTCTTCTGTCCAGATGTAAAAGACTGGAGCCAAAAGAGGCAGGTGCATGAACATATTTCTCAAAGCAGCACAGAGAAGCACAGTTAGATTTTGCTTCTGGTTCCTTGTGTCCATGAAGGCAAAATGGGTCACTCTCCTGCAACTGTCTCTGCTCTACCTCTCCCAGCATCACCCAGAAGATAAAGGGCAGGACTTTTCCTTGAGTGGCTTCCCTAATAATTTAATAGTTGTGACTGACAATTCATAGAAAATAAGGGAGAAGAAAAATTACCTGGACAAGTATAAGCTGATGATAAACAATTTAAACAGTATTTTACCAGAATATTAATTCTAAGGTAAGATGGCAGATACAGTCAATGTTCTCTCTTTTTCTGCATCTCTTCCCTCATCTCCCTTTTTGGCATACTGCTTTTTTGGTTTAGGAAGCAGCTTCTGTTGCATAGCAGACTAGAGGTTCCTCCACAGCTAAAAGGGTTGCACTAGAGTATACAATAATGTGGAAGTGCCTGCTGAAACAGGTTGCAGGCTGGTGTCAGGGGCAGCTGTTGCTTCCAACAAAATGATTAGCAGATATTGCACTATGAACACAACCATGCAGCAAAAGCTTTATTTTCTAGAAGCCTGGCATTGAGAAGAAAATGTAAGCAAGAGTGGGCCTCCTTCAGCCAAAGATGCACAAGAAAATTACTTAGAGAAGTTCTTGGTCTGATCATTTCAGAAATCTGGCTGCACCGGAGATAATTTTCATTTGAAAGTAAGCGTGAAATTAGGGATTAAGGGGCTGGAACATCTCTGTTACAAGGAAAGGCTGTGGGAACTGCACCTGCTCACCCCTGAGAAAAGACAACTAAGAGGAGACCTCATCCATGTATACAAGTATCTGAAGGGAGAGTGGCAACAGGATGGAGCCAGGCTCTTCTCAGTGGTGCCAAGCAATAAGACAAGAGGCAACAGGTAGAAACTGATGCACAGAAATTTCCACCTGAATATGAGAAAGAATTTCTTTACTGTGACGGTGACTGAGCACTGGAACAGATAGAGGTTTTGAAGTCTCCCTCACTGAAGATATTCAAGAACCATCTGGAAGCAATCCTGTGCAATGTGTTCTAGGATGACCCTACTTGAGCAGGGAGTTCAGACAAGATAACCCACTGGGGTTCTTTCCAACCTGACCCAGTCTATGATTCTGTGATTCTGTGAAATTAAAAGTCAGACTGGGTTTTACAGTGTGTCTGAAGACCCACTCTCTGCACAAAAGTTGCTGGCCAGGCTAGTGAGCTCCTTGCCCCATGCACTTTGCAGGTGCCTTTTTGTCTTCCATCAGGCAGACACCTGCCAAGCACAGGTCTGAAAAGTGGAGCTGCAGGCTCCATTGAACAGAAGGCCACCCAATGCCTCAGTGTGCAACAGGCAGCTGCAGCTTCCTTCATGATGCCAGTTAGCTTGTAAGAAATAAAAGCTGTTTTCTTACACAGTGACATGAGGAAAGGACATCTGGATTCATGCACAAGTATCTGGATAAGAGCAAAACTTTCTGAGTTGTTCTCAGTCCTAGTGTTCCACTGAAGTAAGCACATTATATTTTGCATCAAAGGAGCACAAAAAACTCGCCTAAAACTGACATTATCATTTGCTTGTTCTGATTCTGAACAAAACACAGAATAAAAATACAAAGAATGCTCTTAGGCTATTCCCTGTTCAGTAATTATGATTTCATTTTTTCAGCATTGAGCCATATCAGCTGCTTTTGCCAAGGCAAATTAATTAATTTATTTGCTTAATTTTCAATGCTGCTTTTACCCTACAATTATTGTGTTCAGTGGACTTGATCCTACATTAGTGTATCTTTACAGAGCTCCACCTATTTTCAAGAAGAGCAGTTTTTCATGTTCATGTGATAAATATTTGTGTATAAGCAGCACTCTCAGCGGAAATACTAAGCAGTGGATTGGCACACAAATTTCATTCCACATTTGTGGAAGGTGATGCATCACCTCTGGGAACTGGAGAAGCTTGCTACCAAGGGCCAGCAGCTTCTATGGGGAGACTGGATGGCCTGCAGCAGCTGGAGAACTAGCTACAGGATTCATAAAAGGGCTCGTGTCCCCAGGCCATTTGTGGGAGTGATTTTGACTGCTGGTACTGCATGGTGATGTGGGGAGCCTCTCTCACACTTTAAAGACAAATAGGATGGCTTCTGCTATGGTGAGGAGAGGAAGTAGCACTTGGCCAAGTGGCAGCTTTTGTCCGGGATGGTGCTTACCTGACCATTTGAGTCAAAAGAGAGGAGGAGGAAGGTGGAGGCTGCAAGGTTTGTCCTGCAGTGCACCATTTGCCAGCTGAAAAGACACCAGAAAAGCATTTAAACTTCAAAACAGGTAGCACAGACAATATGCACTAAAAGCATGAACTCCTCAAGTGCCTGTGAGATGAAGGAGCTGGTGCCACCATGGAATAGGCAGGGACAGGACAGCACTGACCATTCTCCTGAGGTCCCTCCTGTCCCTGTGATCAGTCCCAGTTTACATCAAAACGGGGTGTCTTTTGAGTAAGGATTGTTTATGACATATGCATTACTCTGTATTTGCCCTGCATAGAGAAAATTAATTTACATCGGTTCCCAGTGAAGGAAGAAATCAGTACAAAACAAAGAAAAAATAGAGATTTAACCTTCTCTGTAAATATATCCCAGACATCTTTCTAAACTTTTATGTGGCGTAGCATATCATAGATTCACAGAATCATTTATTTTGGAAAAAGACATCTAAGATCATTGAGTCCAGCTGTTAACCCAGTTAACCCAGGCAGTCCAAACCCTTTACTAAACCATGTCCCTAAGTGTCACATCTACATACCTTTTTATTACCTCCAGAGGTGCTGACTCAACCACTTTCCTGGGTAGCCTGTTCCAGTACTTGATAACCCCTTTGGTGAAGAATATATTTTAACAATATGGTAAAATGCACCAGAGTATTAGGATTACAGAAAAGAATTCAACAGATTTTTCATTGGTTTTTTTTTTTTTAGCAATCATTTGCTCACATAAAACTACACATAAATTGCAATATGTTTACATGACCCATCACAACAATTTCTGGATCAATCCCATGCGCAGAGTAACTTGTATGTCACTCATAGCTAAATAGTTTAAAATCAGCAGCCAGAGTGAAATGTATGTTTTATGCTACAGCACCATCTACAGTAAGGACTGAGATATCTTTTGGTAAAGTTTCCATTTTATCAGATGATAAATCTCACAGTAGACTTGAATTTACATTTGTCATGTTATTCCCAATTTGCAGTAACAAAACTCTTTAGTTACTGCTTAATGGATAAAAACCTTCCTCATCTGTTCTTGTTCTTAGTCTGCCTCACTTTTGTATATTTTATAGGCTAACTTGTAAACTTTTTATCTTACTGTAGTCTGTGATAACTCTTTCTAGTTCTATAAAACATAGGAAGTATTTTGATTATATCAGACATTACAAAGAAAACATCAATCTACAACTTAAATCCTGAGTTATGTCACATGTTATGTTTCAAGCACAAGTCCCTCCAGTTCCTTCTTTTGTCACGACATGTAGGTATTTGCTACCAGGCAAGTTGTTTGTCCCATTGTGCCAGGATCCTGGTCCACTGATCATCCAAGTATATGTTAGTTAACTCCCAGGTTCTCACTCAAAGTAACTGATTGGCTTCCTATGACCACTTTTGCTTGTTCGTTTTTCTGATGAGGAGAATAGAAAAAATAACGGTTTTCTTCCATGCCATTCCAGTTTCTGGAAATATTTTATCTCTAGAGGACACTATCGTACGAAAATATCTTTCAGTCTGGTTGACCATATTTATCCCTCCTCTCCTCAAATGCTTGTAATTAGACAACATCACTGCATACCTCATTGTATACATTTAAATTTAGAATTTCTGCTCATTGTGCAAATCCTGTGGGACTTGTCTGTAGTATACTTAAAGTATAACAAGCAATTTCTCTAAATGTTGGAAATTTTTTCTGTTACTGACCTATACCAATTTGCACTGTGGGATCCAGGGAATCTGCTTTTCCCTCCAAAATGCTCCAAACTACAAAATTTTATTAGGTGACCAAAAGAAACCTGTTCTAAATCTGCAATTCTGTACTGCTTACCATCTAAGTGGTAGAAAAGCTAACACTTGCACAGATCAGACCAGACACTGGAGTACATGACATAGTCTTTTTTTTCTGTACTATTATTAAACCTTTAATTCTGTTCTGCAAATTAAAAGTTGTTGCAGGTAAAAAAAAAGAATGTAGGACAAGTAGGGTGAGGAGATATGGAAAATCCCAGAGTAAAACCTTCTAAGCTTCTCCCTAGTGTCCCAGAGTAAAACACCTGCACCAAATTCTGAACACTTGCAGTAAAATATTATTCTTCTGACAATTTAGCGTAGTTTAAGTGATTCACCTGATACTTTCTCCTGTGATGGTACAAGAGTTTGAGCTAAGAAACAGGTGGAATTAGAATAACAATCTTATTTAATTTGAGAGGAGCTCTATGTATGGAAAGGTTCTAAGCTTGAAATGCAGGTCCTTGCAAGTTGGCTTCACAGTTAAGACTTTTACCTTCTGTGTGTCGGAAGAGTATTGGCAGAGCTTACAAGAAGATGTGAAAGCTGTACCAGTGGCCTAATGTGGGTTCATAAGTAGAATAATTCCTGAAGGTATGCGTAATGTAACACACATCTGAAATGATAAAGCAGTTGCTCCACAGTTGGATCCTTTTTTGCAATAACCTTAGCACAGGGCTCATGAATTGAGAAGCCAGCTAATGCTTCCTGTAAACTGGGCAGGGCAACAGAGACAGCTAAATATTCCCAAATTGTCTATAATTTATAACTTTAAATGACTGAATGTGGCATTTATTTAACTTTTTCTATTTTTTTAACAAGTGCTGAGTCAGCTTCAAGACTTTTCTTGATCATAAGGTCTTCCCAAGAGTGCTATTTTATCTTTATATCTCTTCCAGATCACTCTTAAATAGTGAGAGGATTTCATTACATACAGCCTAGTCACTTAAAGACATAAGGTTTGAAACAATTAAAAAGTGTTAGACTGTCTGGTCTGAATTCCCATGTCTGACATCCTTTTTATTTTTGTACAGTTACCTTTGCATTAGATCTTATGATTTATGACAAACCCCAAAAATTATGCTTAAAAAAAGTTTGAGCAGGGTTTTCTGATCTTTTCATAACTGAACATCAAATAAGAAAATAGGGAAGATCCTAGACATGACTGCATTAAGCCCCTTGTCTGTCCTGATCTCAGAATTATACTGCCCTTTTGTATTAGGGAGAATTCGTAGCATACTGAAGCTGAAAACCATAACACCAATGAAAGCTCAACAAAACTGATATTTATTACCAAGAGGTGGCCAACAAAATGAACAAACCCAAAAGAGAGGAAGGAGGAGAGAAACAAGCCCCCAGCACAACCTCCCCAGTCACCCAGCTATTGACCATAAAGTTATCTTACCGACCTAGCATGCCTATCATTACCCATAGCAGAAGCTGCATCCTTGGAGAGTCAGTAAGTTCACATATTGGCAGGCGTCCCTGCCAAAAGGCAACGTTGTCCTTGATGTGAAGCTTGCTACCCTCCAAGAAAAGAACTATCTGCTTTTATACAATTAACTGATTACATCTGCCTAGGCAGGGGTGGTCAGCACTGCCCCACCAGAGGTTCTCAGTCCCACCTCCTTGGTTATGCAAGTGCATCCCTTCAGCGCATGCGTGAGTACTTTGGAATTTCCCTTCCACGTGCGCGGTATGCTTCAGGGGTCTTCCCTAATTGAGTCTGGAGGCGTTACTTCATCCTCTTCTCTTCAGTTTCTCCTTCAAATGTCCTTGGCAGATGACGAACCAACCACAGCACAGCAATTAATACAGTTTATACAAGAAGCTCTCTCTCTAAGGACAAAGTTCCTGTTTTATCAGTGAACTTGGCAGGGAAAATATAAACTCTTACAGGTGGCTGGGCCAAACACAGACCAAAAGTATCAGCATAATTAACCCCTGATACACCTTTCTACACTCAAGTGTTGTACCGTGTTCTTACTTACAGTGCCTCTGGTTCTTCCTCTGTCTGTAAATGGGGATGACATACCACTTTAGTTATAATTACATTGTTATATATATATATATATATATAACAAGATTGTGTCCCCCTGGCTTGGGAACTATGATAGTGAGAGCGAAAGCTTCATCACTTTTTGTATAGTCAGCTCCAGCTTTTAATGGTGCTGTGTCTTGTTTTGACTATAAATTCTCTGGCTTCAGGTTTCACTTGCTACTTTTTGTTACCTTTCTCTGTTGCATGTTTTCTCCACATGGAGATAATAAGGTTCTGTTAAACAAATTGTGCTTAGGACTTTTTTTTTTAACTAAATAAACTGGATTTTTTTAATCTCACGAAGTATTTTCCTTAGTCCTTAATTGATTTTTTTGTGACTCATTTTGCACCTGTCAAACTTCTTCAAACTTTTTTTTTTTTTAAATACTGGATGTGCCTGGTATAGATAGTAATTTCACTTCTGCTACTCATTTTTCTTTTATTAAGTTTTTACCCATCGCATCAGCTATTTTTGAAATAGTAGCATATTGAAGGTTTCTGTTGAATTACTTCTCTTCAAGACTTCTCTAAGTTACTAAGTTTTCCAGAACAGAATACTTTTTTCATTAGGAACAGACTGCATATTGGGAGTTTTTAGCTTTAAAATCATGTCATAATTTTTAACAAAACACAAAGTTTAATTCTAATACACCTTTCCTTCTGTTCCACTAGCTATAAGAAGTCTGGGCTCATAATACCCCCAGAGACACATGAGACATGTGGCTTGTGTTGAATGTGGAACTGAGAGGAAACTGGTTGTTGAAAGTCACAGTCATTGGTTCTCTTTCAATACCTCTGGAACCTGGTCCTGTCCCAGATGCTTTCATGCCATTCAAAATCTACTTGCATGCCAATTTTTGGATCGGCTCATAGGCTTGTAATCTTCATGCTACACATACTAACCCACTTGTACACAAAATTAGCCCTGTTCCTTTTGATACGTGATGAGTTGGAGTCTAGACCCTGACTTCCAGGGGTTTGAAATAATGACTTGTAATTTGCAGCAAAATAAACTGAATTTACTATATCATGAAAGTGCTTGCCACTTATTTTCATCTCTGTTCATCGTTGTAATGACTAAAAATTACCAGCCATAAATACATGCACTCCTTTAACTTGCCCTGGAAATTCCAAAAGGCAATTGTTTCCAGACTTTGAACACGATCTCCCAACATATGGTGAAGCTATATTCTTGCTTTGGTTTAGCAGATGCACAGAGTCCATGAACACATTTTGTTGATTCCATCTTCTTCCACCTTATCCGTTATAGCACCATTCATAATGCTTCTCACAGCTGTGAAGTATTATATTTAGTTGAGGAAGCTATTGAATTCCTCACCCTCTCCCAGCCTTTGCCAGCAGACTGTGTTCACTAGCAACCATATCACAGATTAGACCAGCATGACAGTTTTGGACACAGATAGCCAGCTTGTGATTCAACAGGCCTTTGGAAATGACATAAACATTAAGACATACACAAAAATATTTTTATTCTAAGATTTAAGCCAAAAGTGTCAACAAGAAAAACAAATATCCATTGTTGAGAAGGAGAGTATCAGCTTTTCTCAACGCTGCCAGTGACTTTAGTGATGAAAAATATATGGGCAGCATAGTTCCCATCTCAAAACAAGGGGATGATGTGGGGTAAGAAATCCTAGCAACATCCCACCTGATTCTCCTTTGCCTTATTTTTTTTCCTAATGATTTGATACTTTAGTTCAAAGATGAGTAATGACTTTTATCCCCAAAAGTTCATTTCATTGATCAGCATGCAAAAATAAATATATGAAGACCTTTTTCCAAAAAAAAAGGATTCAGGCTTCCCTAACCAAGTAAGTCCTGGGTTTGGGGCATTGTGTTAAGTGCATGCATGTATGTTCAGGGGTTGTACAAAGGAACTGCTTAAGTTATTTCATAACCATGCACTTAGAGACAAAAATAATGCAAAACACAACTTTTGACTTTTTCAGTAGTGTTGTTTCAGAAGCTAAATAATAAATTGCGAGAATTTAAAATCAGTAGTGAATAAATCCTTTGATTCTTTTCTCAGGGGAGAAAGGCATATTCAGTTTGTTTTCTCTCAGATATTTGTGTGATCCTGTGGATTCTCTGTGCATGTATCCTAAAGTTTTATTTTTCTTAGTGGCTTTTTCACTGTTGACAAAACAGACAGATTGATCTGACGGAGAAAAGAGGTTTCAAAGGAAAAGTAGGGGTACTGCTGATAAGAAACTTAAGCAGAAGAGATGGAATGGATCTGTGGGCACCATGGAAAGAGCATTGACACCACAACTGCAGAGACTAGTTGTGATATTAAAGCTTGTGATATTAGTATGAGGTCTACAATGAGAACAAATCCCTAGGGAGCCTTCAATGATGCCACACAGACCATAAATAAAAGCATTGTCTTCGAAAAATACTTCAATGCAACCAGCTTATTATTGGTGCTATGTAGATCTAAGTCACTGCCTGGTTTATTCCACCAGCATAGAAAAGGCCCTCAGCCTAAAATATTTTATATAATGATGGTTTGCTAAAAAACATATTGAGTTACTTTTTAAAAGCAGTGATATTACAGTTGATGCCTGGTTGAACTAAACAAAACATCAAGCAAATTAGGAGTCCTTTGGCTGAACTTTTTCATTAGAAAATGCTGATTCACTCAAATTGAAATTCTGCAATGGCATGTGCAGGTCTAGTGATATGTTCTCCTCATGGGGAAACTGTTGTCCAGAGCAGCACCTCTCTGCTGGGAAGCTTGATCCTGAAACCACATCTGGGACACTCACTGCATCTCTGGCCACAGAAGGTGAAAGGCATGTATTCATAAAGCACTGCAAGGAGAACTGCTCCATTACCATGTATTGAATCAAATCACAATCAAAGCAGTTTCTGTTTTCTTGATGGTACAGAAATTACTGCCAATCAGTACTTTGGGATCATTATCAGCAATACAACAGATAAAACTTAAGACTAGATACATACAAAGTGTAAATAGACACTGTAGGAGTAGTGTCCTTTCAGTATAATTTGTAACAGGAAAGCTAGAAACTCATTTTTGCTTAGGAAGCCTGCAAAGTGCCTTCTCAAGAGGGTTAGATTTTTTTTCCCCTTCTGCAGTCTAGAGGGAGTTGCAGAGAGAGCTGTGTTATCTCTCTCTGTCCTATGCCAGAGAGAGATAACCCCAAACAGACATGTACAGAGGCCTTGGGAAGGTGGGGGAGAAACAGAGGATAAAGAGGCCCTGGAAAGGGTGGGAATTTGGCTTTTTCTCACTGGGGCCCCTTGCCTAAACAGCACTGTCAGGTTTTTGTAAGTTTCTGGCCTTCTAAATAAACTTTTGAATTCCTTGCATTGCCTTGGCATTTCTGAGGATACCTCCATATCTTACTTTACAGATACCTATGAATTTCTGAACACTATTCCATAAAAAATTCTTAAAGTTCTAATCCTACCCCAACACACACACACACACACACACACACACACAAAGAGTGATGTGCTCACTTGTGCCCTCTTTGTGGCCTTGTGAAGTTACCTGTGCACCTTGTATCCTGAGAATGAGGGTTCTCTCATTTGCAAGCTATAAATTTTCATCTCCCACCAGAGATGTGGTTGCTCCAGCTCTACATGTGCCCCTGCAGCTCCCCAAGCCTGCTGGGGCTGTGACTGGTGCAAAGTGCTCCTCAGAGTCCCACTGGCACACCAAGGTGTGAATCCCCATGTGTGTCCCTCTTCTCAGGTGGGACAGACAGCTTGTTGTGGGGCTGTGGGAAGGTTGCGATGCTACAGGGCAGCTTCTGGCAGTGCCACAGCAGTCTTTGCTTCATAAGCTTTTCTTATACCTCTGTCTCCGGGGTAAAAAAAATTAAAGGAGTCTTTTAAACTTCTTTTCAAGCTGACCCTTTTTATGACTGAAAAGTCCCCAGGCAAATGCCTGGTTGTGTTCTAATCTGGCTGCTAATCATCTTCCTCCCAGTAGAACCAGTCTGTTCAAGCAATTGGGCTTCTTGGCTTTTGGATGTCTGGGTTTGGGTTTTTTTTAATCATTCCCCAACTGCAAGTAATGATTTCGTCTGTTTGGATCTTTTAATAGATTGAATGAATTGGTTGAAAGTGATAATCAAAAGTTTGAAAAGGGATTTGAGACTAGGTACTTAACTTTTATATTCCTGAAATGAGATACCTTAACAAAACCTGTTATCAAAGACACCCCAGAAGGGAAGAGAGATAAAGGGATATCTGATTGCTTAATAATACGAGCTCATAGGCAAGACAGAGTTAGACTCTTCTCAGAGGTGGTCTACAAAAGGTCGAGAAGCAACAGTTGTAAATTTCATCAGGGGAAAATTCAAGTTTTTATTTACATATAGAAAGTTCCCATGGAAGCAGTTAAGCACAAGTTGCTAGAGGAACTGTGGTATCTCCATCATTAGAGATTTTCAGAAATTGACTGGACAATCTGGAGAATAAACACCCTATTTAAGGACCTCCAGGCACCTCTCCTGAGGGAGTGTCCTAGTTTTGAGTCTACTCGGCAAAAGTAGTTCCCTACTCCCTTTTTTCAGATGATAGATACCATCTGTGGTTGCTTTGCTGTCTGCTGAACTCTGTGCTTACTGTGTGTCAAGTGGTGCTCAAACAGAGCACACCTAATAGACCCTGCTTTTCCCGGGGTTTTAGTCAGCTCTTTGTCTCAGCTCTGAATCACAACAGGAACTAAAAAGACCTCTTTGTATGTTTGCATGCCAGGGGAAATTTGCAATGCCAAATGTAGACACTAATTACAAGTATGTTCTGGAGTTTAGGTTTTACAAATTGCTCTTCTTGACTGTGGATCTGAACCTGATAGGATTTTTTGAAAGAACTCTATGTCTGAAAGCTAGACATGAAACCTATTAGATGGGACAAAAAAAAAAAAATCTTTTGATCACATTCAGGCTCTCAGAAGGTCTACACAGTTAAAAAAAAAAAAAAAAGAAAAAGAAAAAGAAAAAAAGAAAAGATCTGCTAAGCAGTAAACTGTCTTGAGAAAATGTATCTACAGGAACCAAAACCAGAGGACATTTGACCATTTAAAAGTCATTGGCAATGACTAAAACAAGGAGCAGAAAAACAAGTAACCTTTCTCAGTAAAATCCCCTTCTCACAGGAGTTCAGCTTATTTTCTTGCTTTGTTTGCAGTTTGGACTGTAAATGGTCCAGGTTCAACTGAAAAAGTTCAAAGGAGAATTAGTCCTGACTTTTCTGCCAGTGTTTTGGCTACAGAGTAGCAGAAATTGTAGGGCAAATATCCTCAAGCTAGTGTAAACCTAGAGCCTTTCCCCAATTTCTTGGCAACTGCACTACTACTGTGTGGGTTAAGCCTTGTCCTCATATCTCCTTGTACATTATATGCCTGCTCTTAAAAGAGCATTAACCCATCTGGGACTTTCAAGTAGTGGAGAGGTGGGTTTCTCTCTAAGGATCTCTGAAATCACAGTCTAGACACCTCTCTGGTCAGGTAGGAAGCCTAGGGATGGGTTAGTTTGCCTCAATCAGTTTATGAAAGCCTGAAGTCTACTTTTTAAGCACTGAAGGATCCAAGTTAAGTGTGTCAAGTGGGTAGTGTAAATGACACAAAGATACGCTGTATCTTTGAACAGCATAGGATTTCTGCAATGTTTTTTCCAGTGCAGGACAAGAAAAATAATTTATTTCACCTATATAAAGTCATATTGTCCTTTCTAAAAGACTAAATTTTTTTCTGCTAGCGTGTGTTTTGAACGTATTTCACCCTGATAACATTCTGTTACACGTGGACTCCATTATTACTACATGGATACCAAGATGGAGGGAAAAAATGTCACTTCTAGGAGTAAAACAATTTCCCTGTTCAACAGCACAAAACCCCTTCACTAGTATATACTTTAGAAGGTGTTTCATACTTTCCAATAAAGAAAGCTTCCTTTTACCTTTTTAAGACCTGGAGTACTTCAGTGGTGTTATAGTAATGGATAAGAGAATATATTTTCACCTTTCTCTGTAAAATTGTATCTGTGGAAATAAACATGAAAACTTTTGTATTGGCTGTTACTGACATTGAAGATTATTCAAAAGTTTTAGGAAATTCTAGAGTTAAGTTTCCAATGTTCATGCTAAATCTTAAGTATCATTTTTATACTACAGCCTTTAAAAACATAAGCATGTACTATTTTTTCCACAGGATACTGCGTCATTCAGTGAACAGGACAGACTGTTAGGCCTGTAGTGAATGAAACTGTTGTCTGTACAGACCCTGCCTTATGTTTGATAGAGTATGGAACTTATTTAGAAAAAAAAATGGGGACTTTAGGAGGAGAAAGAATGGTCTTGTTTATCAGTGGATTGATTACAGGCTAGATATATTTCAGCCTTTTCCAGATGTCCAATTTCTCAGAAGAGCCTAATTTCAATGTTTTCTATGAAAATGAGAGTTGGAGAAAGCAGAATAGAAGGAAACATTGTGCAAAGTGGTACTTAAATATATTTATTCATTAGCTTTTTGTATATAAATGCATTATTTTATAATGCATTTATAAACACATTAAAAATTTATAAATTTTAAACATATTAATAAATCAAGGGCATAAATTATATGTTTGTAATTAGCTGTACAAGCTGTGCAAAGTTTACAGAACTATCACATTAAGCCCAAATTGGAAGATAAATCTATCCATTGCAATATCTTGTTGTTTTCAATGCAAATGACCTTCTATTAGAATATTTGTTTCATTTTTAATTTCAGCAACATTAGCTCTGTATTGGTTTTGACTCTGCCTATTGAGTACATAGGAATATTTGTACATGCTGGGACACATTTCTTCCCCACAAGGTGGTAGTATTACTATGCTATATAGTATCTCTTCAGCATGAACTGAAGCAGTTTTATTTCCAAAAGGAATAAAATGTCATGTTATTTCATGCAATGAGTGGTATAATTTAAGCTCATGTTTGTCTAGTTAAAAGGTTAAATGACTCTACTCTCTTCAACCTTTAAGATTAAAATGTCTTTTTGTAGATCTCTTTACCTAGATTTTCCTAAAGAGTAATTTTGTCTTAAGAACCCAAGAACTGAGGAATCAGTTTCTCTCTTTGTTAGAAGTGTAGTTTATTTCAGTCAGATAGACGACTGATGTGTTTCTGAGTGTGGTCCACAGCTCACATCGGGGCTCTTGGGCTTGGTGACCAGCAACCCTAGGGGTGTGGCAGAGAGGGTTGGTTAAACTGGGCAGCGGAATTCCAAATCTCTTTCTTCTATGTAATTGATTAAAAACCCACATTCATCACTGAAGATTCAAAATTGCTAAACATCTAGATTAGTTAACAATTTAATAAGTTTCAAAGTGGAATTTAATAAGTTTCAAAGTGGTATCTCCAGTTTCTTCCTTGTTGAAGGGTCCTTCAAATATTACCTCGTTCAATCTTTTATGGGAAAGGGAGTCTCGATGCGTTTATCTAACATCCTGTTCAATTCCATCTTGAGAACCTCCAGTGGTGGGGACTCTACTACATCCCTGGAGAGGTTGTTTCAGCACCTCCCCGGGTAGGGGGAGGTTATTAACTTGTCAATATTATTAACTTGTTAATAATATAAACAAATCCTTACTAAGGGAAAAGTATTATATAAATGTACAGTTTGACAGCTTTAGATCTCTCATCTATTTCTTGAAATATAAGAACATTAAAAATGCTAAAAATTCTTTGAAATATTTGATTTTTCTGAAGCTTCACATTTCTTCTTTAGTCAAAACCATATCTAAAGTAAGAGAATGCATCAAATTTTAAGATTTTTACTTTAGTGAAAATATGAGAATAAATGGTATAGTATCTATAAACAGTACATATCTATAGTAAGATTGATGGAGAGATAGACAACAGGTTAACAAAGGCATATAGTGCTTTCGGAATGCTTCATAAAAGAGTTTGGCAAAATAAACACTTGAAGAAAAGCACCAAGATCAGTGTTTAAAGAGCCATTGTGCTGTCTACTCTTTTATACGGATCTGAATCATGGGTCATTTACCGCCACCACCTGCATCTCCTAGAATGCTTCCATCAATGCTACCTTTGTACAATCCTAAACATCCACTGGTCAGATTATGTGACCAATACATCTGTTCTAGAGCAAGCAGCAGTCACAAGTATTGAGACCATGTTACTGAGAACACAGCTGCGATGGGCAGGGCACGTCTCAAGGATAAAAGATCACCACGTCCCTAAGATCTTACTTTATGGTGAACTTGCCACTGGTTGCTGCATGAGAGGAGCCCCAAAGAAGATACAAGGACTCCCTGAAACAACACCTCAGCCTTGGCCATATTGATCAACATAACTGGTCTACTCTGGCCTCCAATTGGGAGGCCTGGAGACACACCATCTATAACACTGCTGATGCTTTTGAGAACTCATGCAGGATCACTCTCGAGGAGAAAAGACAACACAGAAAGAATCGTGCCTTTCAGAATACACCACCTAAGGAGTCTTTCTGCTGTGCCTTTTGCAACCGGACATGCCTGTCTCGTATTGGCCTTTTTAGCCACCAGTGCGTTTGTGACAAATGCAGGTAGAGACCTTTCCCTAATCTTTGTTCGTGAAGCCTAGCCATGATGATAGTAAAATTCCTTTTACAATCTTCAACATAGCCCAAACCAGTTCTAATACACAGTAACTAAGTGCAACTTCATGGGAAGCAAACTTTTGAAAAGCCAGTGGTTCAGCAGCCAAAATCTGCCTTCAAAAACACACACCTAATTCACACTGGGGAAATGATATTCTTAATTACCCTTTTACAACCTGCTTCCTTGACCACTGGCACATATAATAGCAGAATTTAATATTCACATAAATGGAAGCAGACTTTGGCACTGAGTGCTTTCTTCAGGAAGCTTGGTGGTCTGGGAACATTACTGATGGATCTGCAATTATGTGAGAGAAATCTATTTAAACTCAGCTCAAACCAGGTATTTTACTCCAAGCTATGAAATGGACTGATAGTATCAGTCATTTTTGGACAAAATTTTCTAGTGTAAGGAGTAGCCTCTTCAGAAAACAACCTACAACATTGCTTCAGAAAACAACCTACAAATGTAGAAAATCAACAAAAAATTCAACAATAATTTGACTGCAGGCAACTGAGACTCCTGTCAAAACTGAGGGTTCTTCTTTAATCTAAGAAGTGAAAAATGGAGACATTCTTTGTAAATAAGATGCTTTATACTAAAATCCTGAGCAACCAAATTGGTTTTCCTTTTCCCTTGAACTATATCAAGAAGAAGTTAGATGAGAAAATAATTACACGCCTATAGTATGTTTTACTGAAACTCTTTGAGATCATCGCATAATTACTGTTTAAAGCCCTTTCTCTGAAGATTTTTTTCTTTTTTTGAATGAACAGTCTGATTAAGAGATTTTATTTTGTAAATTGGGAGTGGGGGAGGACATATTTTATTGAAGGAATAAGAAATTTCCTACCGAAAAAGCAAGTGAATTAATTATATGCCATTGAACATTGCGTCATTTTACTACAATCAATGTGTTATCATATTCACAGGTGGGAGAAAAGTAAATGGGAAAAGTAGTTGGTCTAAATAGCAGCTAGTCCAGATATTTTTATGGCCTTTGCTTTTGTGTTTGGAAGATCATAGACTATTGACTGTACTACTTACCTTGGCCTCTGAATCTGTGAATCTTATGATTGATCTTCCCCTGTCTGTTTGGGGTTTTTTATAATAACATGTGAAAGGGGGTTACTCACATTGCCTGACACATACTCATGCCAAGTGCACTTTCACATTAATATGATAACATGTAAATCTCAGCTTCACAGTTTCTGTCAGCTGCCTGAGGATTTTCTCTGATAAATTTCTGGCCATAAGTAGTGTGAAGAGTTGCACACCAAGAACTACTTGTATAACTTATTTTTTGTTCCATACATGCAATGTTGGATATCATGGGGTGCAGAAATTCACCTGTAGGAAGTCAGGACTCTTCCCCTTCCATGAGGATTTTAAACCACCAAACCATTGAGTCAGACTGCCTATTTCTGGCTGCTTCTTGCAATTTTCTACATCTGGCTACCTTGACTGAAGCAATGGCAGTACTTCCCATCCTACTTCAGTCTCACATCTGAGCTGCCCTTTGACAAGGAAAGAATTTGAGGTTTATATTCCTCCTTTAGCTGAGGCAGTAAATAAAGCTAAGTGACCCTAATTTCATCTTTTCCCAGGTATGTGTTTTAATGAATAAGACAGTTATAAAAAAGATGGGCATTTTACTCTACTATATAATTCAGTTCCAAGACCTTCAAACATTATACTTCTACTGACAATTAAGCATAAGGACAGAACATGTAAGCACTTGGGTCTGGCACAAATTCCTAAACATACTAATGCCTGGAGTTTCCACAGAACCAGCTACAATTTTTGACACCAATTCTTGAGTATCATAGGAATTCAGTTCATAACATGACCTATAAAGAGATAATTAATGTAACTCTAAAACATATCTTCATTAGTCAATATACCTACCTGACGCCTTAACTCTGCACTTAAGGGAGTAGAAAAATTTCTGTCATGATCCATCTTTGGCAATTTCTGGTTGGCTAACCTTCTCGTCTCAGCACACAGAGGTTTGGGACTACCATTTTGAATTATACAACCCTTCCCATACCCTGAGGACTATAACTCTCGATTCTGTATTGAATTCCAGGGAAAAGTGCCTAAAAATATAGCTGTTACACTGCATCTTTTCAAGATCCGTAAATTTTCTTTTGGCTCTAGCCTAACTTCCCATTGAAGATCTTTTCTCTAATGTTTAAGAAGTCTATGAAACTGAGCATTTCAGATTGTTTGCTGAAAATGCAGGGCTCAGAATAAGGGTGAGCAAATACTTAAGTCTGAATATACTGTGCACATTTTTATGCTTCTTCTTCCAGCTGGAGATTAATTAAATTAATGCAAATTTTTTGCAGTAAAACCTGACACTGGGAACTAAATCAGATAATTGTATGTACAGAGCTGAAGTCAAACCTGTTTAAAGATTGCCTAAACTTCATGGTCTTTTCATATTTATCCAGACCACTTTGAGGTTTTATGCTGAAATTATGTTTAACTTGGGGTTTTGACATGACACCAAGTGAAATTCTTTTCCAATTTTTAGTTTCATTAAAAGTCAAAAAAAGAGGGGGGACTATATCCTTATTTGCTGTAAACCAGCATCTCTACACTACTTTCAATAAAGTTGTGTGAGCTTACAACTACTGAAGAGCTAATCCCAGTGAAGTAAAGCCATGTGGTGAATTGAACCAAAGAAAATGTTAAAATGAGTAAGGCCAGCTGTATAGCACAGGCAGACTCTGCATCTGGGCACTGTTCCAGGTTTCCCCATTAATTGCCTCCCTATGCTACATTGATGGAAGTTTGAAGCCAGTCCAAATCTCCTAAACTCCTCAGCACCACCCCTCTGTTTCTACTTCAACTGAGGCTTCTAGACACTGCTCTCATTGGCAACAAAAATAGAAATACACACAAAGAAGTTTTCTAAACAGTACTTTGCGTGAGCTGCAGAAATGGGGCTTAGTCATGCGTAACTCTAGTTCCTGAAGTAGCAGTGTTGTAGGGGCTAGTTATGAGGATCCAAGTAGAGGAAATGAGGTAGGAGGAGAGGCTGGTGCTGGGAAAACAAGGCAGGAAAAGCAGATGGAAAAATTAGAGCTTGTCTGAGCTGCAAAGGAAGGGGAAAGAGCTTGTCCTTGCAAAGGAAGGGGGAAGAGGCAGCTCTGAAAGCATGAAGACTTCTGATAAAGTCTGAGTGGAAGAACAGGAAAGGAAAGTCCAAAAGTAAGTGTATGGGATAAAGTTTGTGAGTGAGGAGATGTTTGCAAGGCAGATCTGTGTCTGGAAAGGAAACTGAGTTGGGTAGTGTGGTGAAGAATCAAAGAGCTCTTTTCGGACAAATAGTCAATGAATATTGAATGAACCAGGGGAGTGTGGTGGGAGTCAGCAAGAGACACTGGGGCTGGGGAGACTGGAGCTGAGAACTGGACTGGTAAGAAAGTAGATGGATAAAAGGCTCAGGGAGAAAAATATGGATTGACTGAGTAAAAATCTGGAAACAGATATGTGAGGGGAACACCTGACTGAGGAGCTGGGAGAGCAGAGAGGTTTGACACAAGGAAGGTGGTGGAGACATCAGCAAGGCTTCTCCTCAGGAAAAAAGATGGCCTGGCATGTCAGTATCCGGTAAGGTACAGTCTCCCTTAAAACTGAAACACAGATTGCCATTTCTGAGCATCAGTGTTTGCAATGGCAGCACATAACTGTGAAAACCAGAGTTAATTTTATACTGGAATGATCAAAAATAGCATATCTTGAAAGGGTTCATCCCATCAGCTAACTGTGCTGTCCAGTATTAGCATTCTGATACTTCATATCTTCCAAAGTAGCACTGCTAAAGCCTACTGGCAAGCAGTTTCAATTCCCTCTCACAGCTATTGCAGAGATTAGAACAACTTATTACTGCTATCAATTATCTCTGAGCTGAAGTGGGACTTGAAGAGGAAATGAGAACAGAGTGAAAACCATGTTGTAGAACTGATGAACGAATGTGCACAGGCCAGAAAGGCTGTTTGGAAAGATTAATTTTTTTTCTTTACTCAAAGTGGAAAAAAGACACAACAAAACAACACAGAAAAAGTGCTTCAAGACTTTGGAAAAAAGTTCACAAAGAGAATTTCATAGTTTTGCTATCGGTAGTTCTTCTGCCCTATGTCTTTCAGAACAGAAAAGACATACAATGAATAAGACAGGGATTCAGGGAAATGACAATTCCTGCAAAGACACGGTACTATTACAGCCCATAGGCTGTCACCAAGTTCATGTGCTGTGCTGGTTATGAAGTCTGTCAGTCAGGGCGTGAAGTTCATATTTCCCTTTCCCTGGTGCCTGGTTTGGAGGACTGACTGTTTACTGCTGCCTTCTCACCTCAACTGTGCTCTCCATGAAAAGTGTTTAGCTTCAGTACCTGAACCTTTTACCAAAATTCTCAAACTGGAGGGGCTGATGCCTTTAGCTAGCTCTCTCTCTGCTTCCAGTAGTTATTACACTGTTCTGTTACTGAATCGTGCATAAAAAACATAAATATACAGAATATAGTTTACTAAATGCTTTACCAAATGTTATACATAATCAATAGCTAGTAAGTCAGAGTTTCTTTTCCCTTCCTTAGTTTCCAAGGTATGGATGAACCTTCAGTCCCCTCAGCTGTCGGAATGTCCCTGAGGAGGTACCAGCTGATGGCTGCTACAGTACAGCACAGGGTGGGCTCACTGCCTCGCTCTCCTCCCAGACAAGTCCAAGTCATCCTCCAAGTATGCAGGTTATAACTCTCTGTAAGTGGGAAGTCCTCAACTGGTGAGACAGTAGTCAGGTTTAGAGTTCTCCCTACAGTGCCAAAGGAGAGTCTTGAAGCATGAATAGGGTTTTACATTTTCTCCAAGATATTCACTAGCACAGCAAGCTGCAAACTTCACTCTTTTGACTTCTGTTCTGATTAAGTCAGACTGGGCCAAACACTGCTGTCAGTTGCATTGATTCTATTTTATTTCAATGGTACAATAGTGTAAGTACTATGACACTATATTTATAATGGCTTAAATTCCCACTTCTTCTGTACCATTCTGTGCAACTACACTCTGTCTTAGTTCCTTTTATTCGGGCCTTTCCTAAGCTTATTGTTATGTCTGACAATAGCAAGGATAGCTTTGTGTCATCTATAGTCTCCTGATTTTATAGTGTTTAGGTTGCTTTGGTGAACTACACTCCCATCTCCTAATCTCCTGTTATAAAGTTGGGATATGAGTGGGACAGGGAGGAGGGGTGCATGCTACATGACATAGGGATTTTCCTTCTTTCAAGCAGTTATATTTTGCAGAGTCAATGCTCTTTATCCAGAACAAAAAAGCAGAGGTTATATGAAGAGGTTTGAAAAGAGTGTGGATGGCATGTGCTGGATTTATAGCCACTTCATAAATTCCCACAAATGTTTGACTTGCTTTGTTTTTAATTGCTAGCAATGAAACAGTTCACGCACAGTACACTACAAACACAGACCCAACTTTTTGTTTGAGACAGAGGGGGAGAGAGGGAAAAAGTTCATGAGAAACATGAATGGGTAAGTTTTGCTGACTCTTCTAACTACAGGGCCTGACAGTGTCTATAAACACATTTCCCATGATGTTAATAGCTGAGCAGGACTTTTGCTGAAAGATGTGGGAATTTGAGCTTGTCAAACCTAGACAAGTGGGAGTAAATTGCAATTAATATCTCTAAGGAACACAGCTTATTAAACAGTTGGTCTGTATTATAAAACATATCTTAACTTTGACATGTATATCATAAACAATGCATTTGCCTTACTGTTTGTTTTCAAGGTACCCCCTTTATTGTTTTCTGATATTTTGCTATACACAATCTGCTAGTCCATCTAATCCAAATCACAAACATCAATCCCAAATACTATTTTTTGTTATTAAGTACAACTGTTCATTCATGGTATAGCACACAAATGGACTTATTGATCATGTAACTTTATATGTTTACAAATAATGTGGAAAAAGAGAAAATGTATGCAAATGTTTGTCACAATGTGTATCTGAAAGGAGTGAAATTTTCCTTTATTATCTTTCACCTGCATCTAGGGATAATTATTTCCTGAAAGTCTGTATAGACAAAAATTGAAAAGAAAAAGTTTTAGCAGACAAAAGCATAAGTCAGTTTCTTTTCCACTAAAAAAAATTAAAAATAAAAATATTAAACAGAGCGGTTAAAAATATGTTAATAAAAATATTTCAACATGCCAAAATTTCAGGAGACACAAAATTTCAATCTCATGGACTGATGTCTTGCAAAAATAGGAGTTTTCTTTAGCCACTGAAGTTTCTAAAATGGCATGAGATACAAAGTTCAGGCTCTGGATCTTGTGGTATCTCTGGTTATACTAGGGATAAAGTTTCACTCAATTCAGGTGCTCACTGTGATTTACTATGACATTTCTTTTAGCAGCAAGTATTTCACAAGTTTGTTCTTTTTAGTTGTACTTGGCTAAATCAACTGCAATATTTTTATTTCAACAAATAAATTTACCATTTTATTAGAAAGAGAAGATGCTAACTGTAGTGTATCCCAATCATACCAATATCTTCTGAAAATTACTCAGTGAATTCATGGTACCTTTCCTATTGGAACTGTTGATAATTTCTAAACTGAGTTTTTGCTCCTTATTTGCATGAGATCTGAGATATGTTTCTTTGCTGTTTTTAACGGAACAAAATTACAGAAACATACGAACACAGTCTTATGTTTGTAGTTTGAAACCAGATGATCTTCTAAACAGGATGAGATCTGAATGCAAACTCAGGTCTATAATATACCCCCCGTAGTTGTACTCTGGAGTTCACATAGCATTTTCCCTACAAAAGAGCCACAAAAAAGCATAATGCATTTGCCCAGTGATGTTTTCCATGTGTTTCAGTGGGTATTTCTCTGTTCACTCCCCCCATGCCCTTCATCATATGTCATCTTCCATGATACCTGCGTGATATGTGTAAATATACTCTTATGCACCAATGCAATAGAATATTATCTGCAGAGACACGCATGTTTTATAGTTTCCTTCATACTTCAAAATTATGTTCTTTACAAAGGATTCCTTGGAGTGGATTAAAGTGAAACGACACTACATAACCAATTATAAAAACTATAATAATTTTTTTTTTTTTTGCTTATTTTTATGGTCATGACTTGGCTTCACAAATGAAGATTTGGGGAGGGCTCTATCCATATTTATTGCAAGTGCGTTGGTGGCTAAAAAGGCCAATATGAGATAGACATGTCTGGTTGCAACTTATTTTTAACAACTCTAGAATAATAACTGGAAAAATCGTAACTGAAAAAACTGCAACTGGGAAAATACTGTTCTGGGATTTAAGATTTACCTTAAGAGAGGAGAGATAGAAAGAGAAAGAAAAGGGCACAGAGAAATAAGAAATGAGATAGACAGAAACAGGGCAGAAGAGGCAGAGGTGTGGCACTGTATGTAGTAGAAGAGTTAGAATGTATGGAGCTCACAGTTGGCAAAGGCACAGTTGAGAGCTCTGGGTGAAAAGTAAGGAACAAACAAATAATGCAGATGTCATTGTGGTAGTCTGCTATGACCTTCCAGCCAGGATGACTATGCTCATAAATTATTCTCTGAGAAACTAAGGCACACTTGTAAATCAACTGACCTTCTCCTTATGGGGGGCTTCAACTTGCCAAAAATTACCTCAGAGCATCACACAGCTGGTACAACCCAGGTCAGAAGATTCCTAAAAAACCTGGATGACTACTTTATGGAACAGGTCCTAAGGGAGCTACTTTGGAAAGATGCCCTCCTTAATCTGCTGCTTGTCAACAGAGCAGATCTTGTGAGCGAAGTGGAGATTGGTGCCAGTCTTGGCCACAGCAACCACAAAGTGATCAAGTTTAAAATCTCTGTTGACAGGAGGAAAAGTGCCAGCAAAACCTCAACTCTGGACATGAGGAGAGCAGAATTCAGGCTGTTCAGGGAATTCAGGCTGCTGGTCATTTTTTAAACATCACCTCCTAAGGGCACAGGAACAGGCAATTCCCAAGTGTCAGAAGTCAAGCAGGTGAGGCATAAGGCCAGCTTGGTTGAGCAGGGATCTTCTCTTGGAAATAAGGAAAAAAAGGAAGGTGTATGTGCAGTGAAAGCCAGTTCAAGAGACACAGGAAGAATATAGAGATGCTGCTTGCCACTGCAGGGAGAAAATTCATGCACTCAAAGTTCAGCTGGGGTGGAAGCTGGCCAGAAATGTGGGGAGCAATAGAAAGAGTTTTTTCAAATATATTAATGGCAATAGGCAGTACAGAATATCACTGGCCTGTTATAGGATGAGGATGGTCACCTCACAAACAGGACAGAGGCAAGGTAGAAGTGTTTAAAGCTTTCTTTGCCTCTGTCTTCTACAGATTACAGACCAAGGGGGTCTCAGTGCCCTGAAATGGAGGACCATGACTGTAAGAATGATTTAAAATTCTGCGAGATCTGCTGCTTCAGTTGGATCCCTACAAATCTATGGGGCCTGATGGAATTCAGCCCAGAATCCTCAAAACACTGGCTGATGTCATTGCACAACCTGTCTCGATGATTCTTGAGTGGTCTTGGGAACCTAGAGAGGTCCCAGCTGAATGAAAGCGAGCAAGTGTTGTCCCAGTTTTCAAGAAGGGCAAGAAGGAGGACTCTGGAAACTACAGGCCTGTCAGTCTCACTTCAGTGCCTGGTAAAATTATGGAGAAGATTATTCTGGGAGGTATTGAAAAACATCTGAAAGATAACACAGTCATTGGTAACAGCCAGCACAGGTTCATGAGAGGAAAGTCTTGCTTATCAAACCTGATTTCCTTTTATAACAAGGTAACCGACCTAGTGGATCAAGGGAAGCCAGTTGATGTAATCTTTTTTGATTTCAGTAAAGCTTTGAATACTGTCTCTCACAGGATACCTCTGGACAAAATGTCCAGCACACAGCTGGACCACCACATCATGTGGTGGGTGAGCAATTGGCTCACAGGTTGAGCACAGAGGGTAATAGAGAATGGGGTGACATCAGACTGGTGACCTGTCAGAAGTGGGGTTCCACAGGGCTCCATCTTAGGCCCTGTACTCTTCAACACCTTCATAAATGACTTGGATGCAGGACTGGAAGGGATAATATGTAAGTTTGCAGATGACACAAAACTGGGAGGAGCTGTTGTTCTCTTTCAAGAAATGCCCCACTACCTACTCCAGGAGGAGTTCTGGTGGGACATGTGTGGCCTTTCCTTGGAAAAAACCTGGAGTGGCTGAGAGAGAGGGTCTGCCTGTAGGCTGGAAGTCTATGGTTTTCAGTTGTGCAATGGTGTCTTGCTGCACAGGAGGGAGATTGGCACAGTGAAAAGGTTACTCTGTCTTCCTAGGATCTGCTGGTTACCAGCTGCTGGTAGTCTAAAATCTGCCCAAAATAATGTGAAGCATGGATGCTAAGTCCCTTCGAAGCTGTTCCTAATACATCACATATGTCACATTGCTAATATAGGCATAGCAACAGCTTCTAGCTTCTTCTTATGCTGAAATCATGCAATTTGAGTCCAGAAGACTAGATCACCATTCTGTCTCAAAATTCAGCAAATGTTGTACTATTCAGTCTTCAGAGTGGCATTAGAAACCCAGTCTCCAGACCCAGGTCATACATGACTGGGGACGTACCCAAGTGGCACGTCAGTGGCCTGGGTAGGTTTTTGCATTGAGTGTGGGAGTCCCACTGCTGCAAAGGCTGTCAGATGTGGGACTAATAGCTGGGCATTCGTGAAGGTCAGAATAGCAATCAGTCATCATCCAGAGACTAATGGAGCTTAAAGGGCATGAAACCCTGCAACTGATCCAGTCAAAACAAGCAAATGTCTGAGCAGTGAGTGAGAAAGTTGTAGCAGGTATCTAGCAGAACTATATGAAAGGTGCTCTTATCTTTCTCATTTTCTCACTTCTCCCTATTTCTTTGCAGCCACAGCATGGAGAAGCTGGAGGAAGAAATCTTTAAAAAACATAATTAAACCCACATGTTCAGAAAAAACACGGCATTTACACTGAATACATAATGCAGAAAACTGCTCTGTCAGAGATGTCCTTCATCTGATTATGATTGAAAAGCAAAAAATAGAAAGAATTAGTCATAAAACAACTAGCAACTGAAAACACGTGCATTTAGGTCTTTGGCTCCAGGATAAATAAAGTGCAAATGTAGATTTTTCAGATATCTGCCAGAAGTCAGATAGATATCATTATTTTAGCCTATTTAGAAGGTTACTTGTATGAGAAGGTATTTCTGACACTGAAATACTCATTGTGAAAGAGCTTTAAAGGTCTTTTTACTGACAGAGTTAGATGTTTTTCCTGCTTTTCTGTACCTGTACAGCTGCTGTAAATGCCAATTAAGCTTAAAAATACTTGTTGATGGCAAACATAGACCATACGGTCTATTACATCATTAGGTCTATTTACTTCTCTAAGACTTTACCTGCTCATAAAGTCTATGTTCATGGCTTAGGTGACAGATGTATTTATTCAATTAAACTAAATTCTTTTAGAAGCCCACAAATATTAGAATTTAATGGTCTATGTTCAAGAATAAATAGCTGAATCCAAGTCTTGGGTAATACAGTGTGACTACCAACATTTAAAAAATATTCTTGATTCAACTATCAAGCAATTTTGATAACAACCTTGAATTCCATAAGCTGAAGTTCAGATAATTCTCCTGTAATACAGTTCCCTTGAGATTTATTCAGATGTCTTTACATCATATATTTTCAAAAATACTTAGACACTGAAATCAGTTAAATCAATTTCCATGAAAACTGTGTACTTTGTTGATGTAGGACTTTGTCTCCTTGCATTTCAGTTTCTGATCTTTAAAGAGGGAATTTCCAAACATCGCCAGCTGTTCAAATGTCATTTTCAACAATAAATTTTCACATCAGAAAGGGCAGACTAAATCACCTGTCTGCAGAGCACAGGCAGATATAGGTGATAAGTAGTTTATATTCTGCAGTTACTCCAAGTTTTCATGATTTTATTTGCAGAACAGCTCTATTATTATTGCAAGACCTTAAAGAAGCAGAAAACATGGACATTTGGAGCTCATTGTCATTCCACAGGACATGCCACCTTCCATCAGAACTATCATGTAACTCCTCTACATACAACTTCTCTTTTTTACTGTCTAATTCTACCTCCATTACTAAAACACCAACTACCATAAATGGCTTACGGCTGCATAGCCAAGTGTAACTGTGACTGTGACCCTCTGCTTCTTCATATTCTTTAACTACTTTATTATGAAGATTGAGATGGTATTCAGAAGTCTGTCATGTTACACAGAACCTCACAGCAGTAGTCAATCCCTGCTCTGAAGACCTTAGGCTCTCAGTAAATACAAGAGACAAAAAATTACTGTTCTCCTGACATTACAGTTTTCCTGGATTTAATACAATTTGATGCTTCTTCTCTGAGCACATTGGAAAGCAGAAAGTGGATAATTGCTCAGAGCAGCTCTTCCCTCTTCAGGCAGTAAGTGGTAGCATTGCAGTAGCCTTTTCTTCCCTATCTTCTTCGTTGTTGTCGTTCAAGGCAGTCCCATTTTTCTGCTAAAGCACACAAAACTCCTTCAGTAATTTTATCTTTTATTATATAAAATATAATTTTATATTGTACAACAATAAATTATAATTAATATCAATAATTTTTATAAAGTTATATAAGGGGGAAAACATTGCAGATTTGGGGCCTCTTTTGTGAATGGAGACTTTGCATATCAAAACCAACCCCTCCGTTTCCATGCTTTCAGCCAGGGAGTATTTTGTAACCTAATCAACATTTCTAAAAAGTGAACAAATTAAAACAAATATAAGAACAGCTAGAAGCTTTACTTTCTGCCCCTGAAGCAGAGGATGTGAATGGGATGTCTATATTGTAGATCTTCATTCTTAAACTTTATATTTGATGGACACTAAAAAATGAGCCTGCAAAATCAGCATCAGACCATTTCATGTTAACTGACTTCCAGTGATACAGGATTTTATTTACCCTGTTCTAATAGAGCTTTTTGGAACAACAGCTGTGATTTTTTCCTGGCTCATAATCATCATCAGCCATAAGGAAACTGCAATCAGAAGGGAGGAGACAGATCTGCTGACGAAGCACAAGCCTGCCTCATATCTAACTCCCTCTTGCAGACCCCTTTGTTGGCTCTGCAGTGCTAAAAGGAACAACATACACCAAGAATTCAGTGTTGTCACTTGCATATAGTCCTAAATACAAATTACACCCTTTTCAGAGTCAACTGAAGTCAGTGGCAATTTTCAGTTGTAAGGTAGGACTAAAGAGTGGATCTGTTCAGCAAGAAATGGATTCCCAGGATAATTGCTTTCCTGGTTAGACCTGTCTGTGGTGATTAGCTTGTGTAGTTATTAGGTCTTAGACTTTTTTCACACTATGTGGCTACGTAAAGTGATGCTAGATGTTACTTGTCAAAGGTGGGTGCTTTTGTTGGTGTGGCATTTATGCTACTGTCCTTTGCAGAGAAATGAAGCCTTGTGTGCTCTGTCTCTTATGGAAAATTGTCATTATAAAGATTCAGTTTCCCCATAAGAACACGGCAAATTGTGCAAGGCAGCTTTTCCTTGAGAAATCCTGCTTATTAGCTGTCAAGATAAGTAAGTTAATGAGAAGACTCCTTTATTTTTCAGGGCACAATGGAGTATTTCCAGTGACAGCATCCTGGAAACACTTGCCAGAAAAGGAAAAAGAAAATGGCTTCATAATAACTTGTACCATGCCTATGTCAAAAAATCATGACATCTCTGAGTTCCCATTTTGAGTAGTATCATATTAACATAGGCCTGACTTGGTGCCTGGGTTTTTAAGGTCATGTTTAGGAGAACCAGTAATAATAGTATTTTAGTGGAAATTTTTAAAGTATTAGTTAAAATTATGATACAGAGTGCAGTCTGGCAATTATTCAGAATTCCATTTCAGTGATATTCATGTTTTTCTGTAACACCAGGTACAAACGCTTTTATTCAACATATTTTTAATATACTTTGGAAAACTGAAAATACAAGTGCTTTATAAATTTAAGCCATTACTATTAATTACTACTACAGAATTTTTCCTTCATCATCTCCCTGACCTTTGAGGAACATTAATGAGAAAATTTACTCATTGTGAGTATGAGCTGGGTTTAATGAATGTCTTTTGCTGAGACTATACGACTGCTAAGATGAAAGCTCTCAAATGTTAATGCACTTGAGGTTTACAATGAAAAAATGTTAATGTCACAGGACATAGGTCAGGGAAGTGAACTGGGAGTGATTGCTCATGATAACCATCTGCATGTTATTTTGCAGCAACAAAACAGAATAAACTAAGTCCCAGGACATGTCTCCTGAGTTATGAAGTTATTGCAGGACTTCATCTAGCATTAATGAGGCCTCATTTGAACAAATGGGAAATTATTGAAATACGATATCACAGAAGTAGCTTGTGAGGCACTTATGTTTATCTATTCCAGGATGAGTTGAATTACACCAGAGGATAAAAGGCACCTCGATGACTCGTGTGAACATTGACCTTGTAGACATACTCATTATGACCAGTGAATGAAACCCATAGAGTTATATATTATCAGAAACAAAGTGGAACTGAGAGAAGGGTCTCTATGGTTCATTGATCAGCTTAGGTCCATCTTCAGAGAGACAGCCTAAGCAGAAGGCATTTGCACATATAGGCTATGTATGCAACCAACTGTAACAGAATAAACCTGATCAGTCCTTTTGCTTAAAGTGACACAGTGAGAAAAAGTCTAAAGAAGACTAAAGGGTGAAATGAGATGAGAAATTATTTCTTCTCAGCTTTTGTCATACTCATATAGAAGGGTAGCTTGGAGGTCCTGAAAACAAGGCTGGAAGCATCTTCCCAGATAGGAGAAAATTAATCCACTAATAATTTTTAGTGGAGGAGCCTGCTATCTGACATGCGAGCCTAGAGGAACCAAGGAGGATTGGTCAGCCTGCCCCTAAGTTTGGCTTTTGTCTTGTAATCAGTAGGATGATTCCAGCATGCCTCAGTTCACTTAGACCGTCAACAGCAGCAAAAATGTTGTCATCATTCAAATCACATATGGGTTTTACTCTAGAGCCTTTAATATTTTAAATATAATCAAATAGTGCCATGAATTGAAAGAAAGAAAGAAACTTCTGCAGAAGAGAAGCTATGAGGATTTTACAGATCTGGCATTGCCAGATGAACAGCAGTTAGAAGTAGTACCTGAGCTGAATGGTCTGGAATGACTTTAGCCAGCTGTGACAAAACACACATACCCAGCAGAGTGAATTACAGATGATTAATTTACATAGGAACAACAATAATTTTCTTTATGCTGATGTTGTAATTTCCTTTGTATCAGGTCACTCTTACTTATCTGATTATTTAGCTGATCAGAGACCTAAACCATCTGCATTCAATTAACAGTGTCATTCCTGCTAAAATCTGAGCTCGTGTTATTTGTAAGGATATTCACAAGGTTCTGGTTAGTTTAAAGAAATGCTGTGCTGACTTAACTAACCATTCACAGGAAAGGAAGAGTTGGCACTCATTGTAGGTACTATGGTTGCTATCACATATCCTCCTTCTTTGCTACTATGGAAAGCATTTTGAAGCAGACATTTTTAAACACCCCTTAA
Organism: Manacus candei; assembly: GCF_025592945.1. Classification (NCBI taxonomy): domain Eukaryota; kingdom Metazoa; phylum Chordata; class Aves; order Passeriformes; family Pipridae; genus Manacus; species Manacus candei. Next base: position 8,822,913 of record NW_026138059.1, on the reverse strand, counting down.
CTTCTAACCCTTCACTGGGATACTGCAAAACAAAATGGCACAAAACATGTATTAGTTACCTGCTCACAAAGCACAACCTTGCCAAGAGTCATTTCATTTAGCTTTGGATACCTATAAGGTATAAGTTTATGTCCAAGCTCATCACCCTTGGTTCCTTCTGCCATCAATAAGAGAATGAGTCACATCTAGGACAGGATTCACCACAGCATAGACATTCACATGATGAATCCTATCAAACTGTAAAAGTGTTGATTTTCTTCATTTATGTTGATGAAATAAGCCTGACTAGTCGGAGCACAGATGCTCACGTTTTAGATGTCTAAAGTGAAGGAGAAGGTTTTGTTTGTTCTTTGAGAATCTGAAATGTCTATCACCTGCCATTTTGTTTTGCCATGATTCTAGGGTTTTAAGGTCAGATCATAGCATAGATTTTCAGAAAGGTAGCGTGCTCCTGGGAAATATACAAAAAGATAGAATATCTTTAACATGTAACAGGAAAGAAAAGGAGCAGTGAAAGAGGGAGAAGTTACAAACTATGTAACATACAGACTAGGTTATATACTGCACCTCTGACAGTCTAATAACATATACACAAATAGCATCCTGGCGCTTTTGCCACACTGCCCTGTCCTGTGTCCATTATCCTCAACGTTTCCATAGCACAGCAGAATACTGTCTTCTTTCTGCCTCTTGCCTGCTGGCAGTGAGTGCTCTGCATGACAGATGCAAAACTGAGCCTTGCAAAATCTAAAGCAACTCGTCTCCCTATTTTTGCTCAGTTACTCTTTAGGGGCTTAAATTTTCCTCTGGCTGTATGTCTGGGGCAGATGTATCTGTCTTACAAGCTAGTTCTTTATATATTTCCTTCTTTCTCTCATTGACTTTTCGAATCAGAAAATTCATGCTAAATAAAAAAATTTCAGCATTTCCTTTCCAACAGTAGTTACTATATAAACCATAAATGCTCAGCAGTGAAATTTTGATGTTTGTTTCTAGTCAGGTACAATAAAGATTCTACACTCTAAAATGTATGTCAAAGTCATGATATTTTTCAGTTAATCTTTTTTTCTCCCTAAAGTCCAGTTTTCTTCAAATTTCTTATTCACATTATCCAAGACTGATTATATTATTTCCTTTCCTTTTCCAGACATTCTGGTGTTTTTCATTTCTTTCTGACACTTTGCATTTTCCGGGGAAATATATCCATGTATAAGGACTCTGCTCAAGAACATATCCTCAGAGAAGTTTAACAAAGTTCCTCTACTTCCCATGGCAGTGGTGCATGCACACATTGCTCTGAGGAGCGAACCCTGTTCCTGCAACAAATTGGCCCAAGAAGTGTCTTAGTAGTGTCCTAGCAATGTCTAGTTTGCTAACCACTAATTATCATTCTATTCCTCAGGGTCTATCCTATTCATAAAGAGAAAACTTTCCAGGGGCTGCCCTGAGCACTGATGAGCTTCCATCCCACCTGAGGTAATCTACATTATTTGATCAAGTAACTGCCCCCAGTGCAGGGCCCTCGCTTTGAGCACCTTTCTACCTTTCTTTCTGTTATAACTGAAATTTTGAACCCTCTTTTTTTCCTGTGTATGAATTCCATTTAGATATGGCAGCTTTCCAAAACACCAGTTATATGTAACAGTATCAAGAGTACTTCATATTTTCTGTGTGTATCACATTAAGTGCATTGAAATAAAACATTCAAATTGATTAAAGCTTCACATGTATTCCTGTGCTGGCACAATCACATATTGCTGGTACAATCTAAATCACAGATTTCTGTCACAGAATAAGATACAATAACTGAGTAAACTTGGATATATGCTTTACATAAATACAGTAATAAAGACCATATCAACGCCAGATTTGCAGAGATGTTATATCTGTTATAACCAGTCAGATTTTAAAATATGCAGTGCAAGAGAAATGTACTATTTACTGGGCAATTAATTCACCAGTTAAGTTATTCTGCATTTCTTAGTGATTTTTTATACTGAAAAACTCAAGTCATGCTGAGACATATGAGCTGACAATTGTCCTACAACAGCCTGGATGGAAGCACCTTCCTGTAGTTCAGAGCTCACACCTCAAGGATTGTGCAGGGCTAAATGACCACGATGAAGTAACTTCCATGCAGGGTGATTAGTTATCACTCCCTGTTTGTCCAGCAGAATGTAAGAAGAAAAAGTGGGAAAGCAGTTATATTTGATAAATACAGCTGTATTTGATAAATACAGCTGTATTTGATAAATTTGTTCCTGTATTTGATAAATAATAGAAAGTTTCCTTTTGTCTACATTATCACTGTAATTACACTAAGATTATTGCAGCCTTTCTAAGGATCTCCTGACTTCAAACAGGAGGAAAGTCAGGAGGAAAACTAACATGGATAACCAAAAAAAAGTCAGCCCTTTCTTTGGAAGGCATATAATTTTCAATTAAAAATCAGAATACAATGTTTGCTGGTGTTGAGTCTCCCTGGAGAACATATTTCTGCCTGTCATACCCATTTTGTCATTTTGAAAGTCTAAGCACAATGTCAAGTTTTATAAACATATTTTATTTTTTAATTCCTATTTGATGAGGTAAAAGAGGAGATGTTCAGGAGTGTTATCTTTCAAAGAGTTAAGGGGAAAATGAAAGAATTGGTTGTATTAATTGTGGCGTCTTCAAACACAGTTCACATCAATTTACTAAACGCATACATGCCTGTGTAGATTTTGGTTGCCAGTGCACTATGAGGTTTCATGCCCTGTTAAGCCAAGATATAAAGGAAAGCCTTAGCAGTGGCATGTGGCCACTGCCCAAAGGGGCTCCAGACTCGTGCTGCAACCTGGTTAGTACCTGTGGCATGTCACCGCAGGCTCTGTCCTCGCTTGCAGTCAGAATTCGGTTACCATGCAGTAACACATTTCTGTATTGTGTTACTGTCCATGGGCTGCTCATTCACGCTTACATAGTGCTTCTACACATTATTTCACACTGGCACAGGGAAGGTTTGAAACACAAATACCAGCCCTCAGCAAATCTTCATTTACCATTTTGCCCCTTGAAGAATTGAGGTTTCAGCATCAGTCCTTGAGCCTTTTATGTCTCATCTTAAATGGGGTCATAATTCAAAATCTCAGTTTCTGGACTCCATTTATTTGCAGAAAGCACATCTGGACACAATATTGCCCAAACAAAGTTTCTAGACTCACTGCCTACACTTACTCTCAAGCTGCTAGCCTGTGAAAAAGAGTTTTGTGACTAAATATAAACAGAAATCAATTTCTTTACAAAACAGATTTGTGTCCAGGGAAACTTCTTGGTTTCAGTCACTACATGTCCTAAACAAGAATTTCCATTAAAATTCCTTTGAGATGTGACTACAAATATGTAAGCAGGTTTAATATGGATAAAATTGAGTTTTGTTTGTGACTTTGTTGGATGCTATAGCTAGGTCCTTTTACATTTTTCACCCATATTTCACATCTAAATACTGAGATTCTTTTTTCCTTTTAGTATTTGGGACTTGACTTGAAAAATTTAGAGTCTCTTTTTCAGAAGGTGCAGGCTCTGCTTTAAAAAATGAGTCCTATTATGGTTGGGAAGCTTTGGGACACATTCATTTTAATGCTTATATGTTTTATCCCACTTATCAATGAGGCAAATTAAATCTAATTTTGTATCTTCCTATATTTACTATAAATACACTTGCTTGCTGAGAAACATCCTGTGAGAACAAAGAAAGAGTAAGTTCCCTGCTTGAGAGCTCAAAGGATTAGGCCAGTTGCAAAAGTTTCCTTTCCTGAAAGAAAACTTAGCCCAGGAAAACACAGCAGTTTGCCCCAGGCTTAACTCACTAGAAGAATCAAATCTCCTGCCAGATATTTTAGCTATGGATTAAAGCCGTTTTGCCATAAATTTTGGATATCTACATTTACTTGCCAAATGATACACTAAGATTCTTTCAAAGAGGTCAGTGGCACATTGGTGAAACCCATACTGGGTACAGTGGGGGAAACAGAGAAAGATTTTCTATAATTATGTTTGAGATTTGAAAAGTTAACAAACATGTTGTGCTATGGGGTGGAGAATGCCCCTGAGAAAATTCAGTAGTTTCCATACACTTCTCTGGTTTTGTTACTCATCCTCCCACATTTCTCTTTCCTTCCTCATTTCCGTCACAGCTGCACTTTAAATAATGTGGGCCTGATTTCCCTTTCCCTTGCCCCTGGTTTTGCTAGAGTCTGTTGGGGTTAGAGCTTGTTTTCTTTCTTTACTTCAGGTAATAGTAATGTTACACCCAGGGACATGAGGATTGAACTTGCGAGAGTGACATAGAGTTTGAGAATGATGCTCTGAGACAAAAAGAACGAAGACTATCTGTTTACACATGTCAAGTGGGTAAACTATGGAGAAACATTTTGTCCAGTTCCTTGTCTGAAGACCAAAGCATCTGTATACAGAAGGTTTTTTCCAGTTATACATGGGCTGTGGATGACACATCATGTAAAAAATAGTGTTTACTGATTTGTGAGAATTTTGCTCCAGATATTACATTAATGCATGTTGTAGGTAGAAGTAAAGTCAATTACAGTAATTTCAACACAAAAAAGTAACATTGTATCTATGGTGTACTGGAGCATATTTAAGAAATTTTCTTTCTATTTTCAGTGAATAATGTCCTAAATCATCTGTAAGAAAGAGAATGGATTAGTGTTTGAAACATGCTTAGGTCTACAGCTCTAGAACTTCTAATAGTGAATTTCTAACTGCACACATGTAATGTAAACAAAAGTAATGCACTTTATGTTTACGAAAGTTGGCACAAATAAGCTGTATAAGTGGAGGCTTCTGTTCCTTGAAAAGGATCTGTACCTGAAGAAGGAACCCCTATTTCCCTTTACATTCTCGCAGTGGCACTTACCAATGCCTTTTAAAACTACATGCTGCAAAGATTTTGGAGACAGCATCCAGGTCTTATTCTATCACTGAACAGAATAGGTCATGGTTGCTTGGGTCTCTTCATGCACATGATCTACTCCCTCAGGAGACCTGGAGTCCCCATCCAGATGTAACCCTGGATAAAACATAATGTGTAGATAAAACCAGTAGATTTCCTGCTGATGACCAAAAGATGGGAGCAGGCCTCCCTCTGCAGAGCGCTAAGACACAGTGTTTACATAACATCCTTAATCATTTTTTTCAAATGTGTCACACAGAAGTTTTACAGTGCTACTCATCTCAAATCTTCTTCCTTTCACGGTAAGAAAAGGGGCTGTTCTTGAGTCCAATCCAAGTTATTTTTCCAACTAAAGACAGATTGTGTTGCTGCATTCAGCTGTTTATAACAGAGTTTTTATATTTTGTGTGTTTTAAAGGTAGATACAGGTCTGGTCCCATCTCTCCGAGCCTTCAAAAAAAAAACCAATAGAAGTTATTTAACTAAAAGAAGAACTTACATCTACATGTACATGTTCTGTACATGTATAATGTATAAAATGCAGGCTCAATCAAGATGAGAAGGGCATTGAATGAAGTACACATTGTAAAATATTGTTAAATTATGACAAACAACTTGAGTTTGAGTAGCATATGAAGTATATCACAGAACTTATTCCTAAACAAAATCAACAAGACCTTTAAAAAGTTTTCCATTTGGCCCTCACTTTCTCAGGTTATTCAAGGAAAATACACCTACAATGAAGTGTCACTGATTCAATGTACAAAGCATAAAAAACCAAAAATAATATTAGAAGGAAAACTTACTTCGCACATAACATTTCATGCTGCCAAGCTACTCTGTTTTCTTTTACATCCTAGAGATTTTAGCATAAATTATTGTTTTACAATTGACAGCTGTTAACATTCATAGTGTTCAGTGCACTCTAATGAACTTCATTTGAGATGAATTATATGAAATCATTCCCCAGTTAGCAGGCTCTCCATTAGCAGTGACTTCTGATGATTCCTTATAAAGGCAGGACATAGCAAACATATTCTTCACCACATCCACAAATCACATGCTAGGGTCAAACAACCTTAAGATTGCAGAGCAACCATGGAATTGTGGCAGTTGCACAATGTCAAGAAAAATACTCCTTCCAGCTCAGGCCTGAAGGAGTTGTTTAGCATTGAGAGACTAGCAACCTCAAAAGAGGATATGCACATTCAAACAAGGATAGATGATACTCTAAATCTGCAGCAGTTTGTCCCACCATTAAGCCTTGTATAGAAATAAATTGAAAGAAGACAGTTCCTAGGCATTAGCTTTGAAAACAAACATTTATTAAGTTATTTATTTTTAATTACATATTAAGCAAGTTAAAAGCTAGCAAAGAGCCATAACAGCAAAAGCCAATAGCCTCCTGGGTTGCATTAGGCAGAGTGTTGCCAGCAGGATGAGGAAGGTGATCCTTCCGCTCTTTTCAGCAGTGGTGAGAACCATCTGGACTGTTGGGTACAGCTCTGAGCCACTCAGAACCAGAGAGATGTGGACATACTGGAGTGAATTTGGCCAAGAGCCATGAATATGATATGCATATGGCATTTGAGGAAAGGCTGAGGAAGCTGGGACTGTTCAGCCTAAAGAAAAGAAGGCTCAAGAGAACCTTATAAATGTATGCAAAAGCCTTCTTATTCCTATTTGAAATTTTTTCTTTGTTTTTTGAAATGTAGGTTATATCACTGCTATAGTTTTCACATTAATAAATAACTTATAAGAGACCCTAACTGCATTAGATAGTGGCAGCAGCTGTGAAGGAACTAAGGGCATCTGATTTACACATCACTGTCATGCTTTTGGGCAAAGGCTGTATTTTAATCTGTTCACATACCATCCCTACATATAAAGTGATTTCTGATGAAACAAGGTAATGCAGTTTTAAGTATGTATTCACAGACAGAAAGGACAGCAAGTTAGAGCCAGATCTCTCTTTAGGGCTTTGTATTATGTTGCCCATATACATTACTTGCTAATTCCATTCTGCGCATATAATTTCTACACTTAATGCAACTTTACTTTTCAGAAGTTACCTTGCTATCAAGAAATGCACCAAGTGTAAGGTATGAAAATAACTAGTACTAACAACTTAATAAAAAAGTCCTAGAGCCATAAAAGAGTTCATAAATAGAAAATACATTTCAGGAAGCAGCTTGATATATGGTTATGGAACAGTTTGAACAGAGAGCGATCACACAGCACATACAGGACAACCAGGGGATCAGGCACAGCCAGCAGGAAAGGCAGGTCCTGCTTGACCAACCTGATCTCCTTTTATGACCAGGTGACCACCCTAGTGGATGAGGAAAAGGCTGTGGATGTAGTCTACCTTGACTTCAGCAAAACCTTTGTTACTGTCTCCCACCACATTCTCCTGGAGAAGCTGGCAGCCCATGGCTTGGACAGGTGCACTTTTTGTTGAATTAAAAACTGTTTGAGTGGCTGGGCCCGGAGAGTGGTGGTGAGTGGTGCTGCATCCAGTTGGCAGCCAATCGCTAGTGGGGTTCCCCAGTGTTCAATATTGGGGTGAGTCCTGTTCAGTATCACTATTGATGATTTGGGTGAGGAGATTGAGTGCATTCTCACTCAGTTCGCAGACGACACCAAGTTGGGTGAGAGTGTTGATCTGCTGGAGGGTAGGAAGGCTCTGCAGAGGGATCTGGACAGGCTGGATCAATGGGCCAAGGCCAACTGTATGAGGTTCAACAAGGCCAAGTGCTCAGTCCTGCCCTTGGGTCACAACAATCCCATGCAGCACTATGGACTAAGAGTAAGAGTGGCTGGTAAGTGGTCCAGTGGAAAAGAACCTAGGGGTCCTAATGAGCCAGCAGTGTGCCCAGCTGGCCAAGAAGGGTAATGGCATCCTGGTTTGTATCAGCAACAGTGTGGCCAGCAGGACTAGGACAGTGATAGTCCTGTACTCAGCATTGGTGAACACACCCTGTTTCTGGGCCCCTCACTAGAAGAAAAACATTAAGGAGCTGGAGCATGTCCACAGAAGGACAACAGAGCTGGTGAAGGGTCTGGAGCACAAGTCCTATGAGGAGCAACTGAGGGAGCTGGGGTTGTTTAGCCTGGAGAAAAGGAGGTTGAGGGGTGACCTCAATCACTCTCTACAACCACTTGAAAGGAGGTTGTAGCCAGGTGGGGATCAGCCTCTTCTCCCAGGAAACTACTGACAGGACAAGACAAAATGGCCTCAAGATGCACCAGGAGAGGTTCACGTTGGACATTGGGAAGAATTTCTTCAATGAAAGAGTGGTTATGCATTGAGACTGGCTGCCCAGGGAAGTGGTGGAGTCACCATCCCTGTAAATGTTCAAGAAATGACTCCATGTGGCACTTAGTGCTATGGTTTACTTGGCATGGTGACGTTCAGTCAAAGGTTGGACTCAGTGATCTTGGAGGTCTTTTCCAACCTTGATGATTCTATTCTATTCTATTCTATTCTATTCTATTCTATTCTATTCTATTCTATTCTATTCTAATAATGTTACAACTACTCAGAAGAATCGCACATCAAGCTCATTTTACAGTCACACTTCATTCCATTTTTACTGTCTCTACTCCAGACAGCAGGCTAAGTATAGGTATCACAAACATACAAAACCAGACGGCAGCCAGTATTCTGGCATAGCTTCCAGCTCAGCTGTCATCCCGGCTGATTCTCAGTGAGCTCAAATGTAATCCATTGAAGATGTCATTCCCACAGGAAGCTGAGGATCAGTTCACACAGGACTTTGTGTTTGTTTGCATATGCGTATTCACTGTAGTTAATGTCATTTTACTGACTGCACTTAAAAATTGCCCTCCCCCCGAACCGTGTGAAATGAGATTATCCCTCAAACCATGAGACTGTTTCTGACAAAACACACGCGAATCAAGCCACAGCTAGTCTCCCACGTTCATGAGAACTACTGGTTTCAGAAAAGAAGTATCTAAATAACTTCACATCCTATTTTCTCTGCATTACTCCTAATAGAAATAATGGATTTGCTACCTTTTAAAGCTTATGGTCCAAAATGATTGCAAAGTGATTATAAGCAAATCTTTTATGTCTCTGACAAATATCAACCTTTTCCTTCAGAATGCTATGTCATATCATCTTCCTAGGATAAACTTTGAAAAAGATGAAACTGTTTTGACTGAAACAAAACTACCGTAAGGATAAATGTGCAAATTAAAACAGCAAAAACAGGACTAGATAATAATAACAACATTATTATCTATTGTGCAATTCTAAACCAGCAAAGTCCAAATGAAGATTTGTGATATATCTGTTACCTGTTTCTGACTGGCTGTGAAAAGATTACATCTGTTTTCAAGAAAAATCTTGCTACAACACCTTTTAGCCAGCTAAATCTATTGAAGTAAATGGAGTCACATCAATTATTGAAAGATTGCAAACGAATGAGGTAAAATCCTTTTTAGCAAAGAGTTCTCTAATAGGGAGTAGTTCCATGGCAAAAAATTACCTTTATTTGATACCCAAAGCAAAAGAAGAAAAATAATTACTAGACAAAGTGGCAAAATTCTATTCTAGAAACAAGCATCTGTCCACGAAGAATAGGGAATAATCATTGTGTGATAAATGTGTGAGGTCCCAACACTGACTAGAAATGCATGGCTGTAAGACTATGTGGACAAAAACATGCATTCCACAAAGCTGATTAACTCATACAACTAAGAAAGAGAAAAACAGAAAACAAAATGTTGCCAGCTAGGATAATAAACATGCAAAAATTCCCATCTTGGATGTATTGTTAACCGTAGGACATCTGGTATCTTTTCATAGTGTGTCAGAAATTTTTTAATGTCTTGTATACCCTAGAATAAAAGTAGAGCATCTTATGTGGCACAGCTTCCAACCATAACAAAGGCAGCCAACGCTCACTCATCAGTTATGATGCGTTAAGTCTTTACACTGGTGGGACTGACCACCAGTTTACACTGTCTGGATGCCTGAGTATCCAGTTCTGGTATTACAGGACAAATCTTTTCAAATCCTTTAGCAACACTGCTAATACAAATATTATCCTGTGCCAGCACACTGGCAGGAGCCATGATGCTGATGCTGCCCACAGGAGTCTCAAAGAAGAAATAAAAGATGAGGAAAGTGAAGTGTAAATATGAGATCATGGAAGACAAGTTGGAAAAGTTGGATAAGGATCTTAGTACTTCTGCTTAAGCAGGAAGTGTGGAAACATCTTTTCTCCTTAGACTTTCCCTCTTCCAGTCTTCAGCCTTTGAAAAGGTGTCTGGGACACTCTTCCAGGAATCCCCCTCATTTCTTGACCCGGTTTCTATCCCACAGGTAAATTCTTCTGAAAATCAGAATAGTTTCATACTTTAAGACACACAGGTGTGGCACCCACCTTTTGAGATCTCAATTCTGGGGCTTACCCAAAAAGTCTCTCTATCAGAACCCAAACTTCATTTCAGTTGAGGAGGCCAATGCTGATACATACTTCAGTATACTTAATTCTCCTGAAGAATACTGTCAAAGTTGGCCAGGAAAAAGCTTTGAAAGATCAGACCCAAAATCCTTTATGCTTTCTGGTTTATTTCTGTTAGTTGGGTTTTTTACATTTTAGTAAATATGAACAAATTTTTAACATTTACCGGAAAAATAGATAAATATTCAGGCACAATCTGGAGTAACAAATGTTTCTAGGGAAATTTGTAAAGTAGTATGAAAACAAAAATCCTACCTGGCAAAAAGCCAGCTAATAAAAGGATTTCTGCAACAGACAAGTGTGCTAATTCCAGAACATAATATGACAAAAGCTCTGATAAACATCCTGAATTCTTCATCCCCAGAAAAATTCCCTCCTACATAATGACTACTCTTGCTGTGTGATCATCTCCTCCTGCATATCCCTGTGAAGAACCAGTACTCCAGGGACATTTGCCTTTGATGACTGATTTGTCTCAGCAGTTGGTGGGAGTTTGCCCTTGACTTCTGCAGAAGCTGGGTCAAGATCCAGAACAAACAGTGACAGATTTCTATTTGGATTTGCACAAACCTGATGAAACTCTCCCCACCAAGTATAGGAGAAGGGGTAACAAACTTAATTTAAGGGTAGGAGAGGTTCTTTACCTGAGACATCTAACAACACATCAATTGATACTGTAGGTCAACTTTCTTTATATCAAAGCAGAAGCAGTCAAATTAAGATACTACGTCCAATTTGGCAAACTTATCTGTTGTTTTAGTGAACAGGCCAAGAATTGACTAGACACTAGATCAGAGCTGGCAAAAACCCTTGTGGTTGTACTAGATTGATTTATGCTGACTGAGGATCTAGCAATATATCGTCCTCTAATAAGCTAAGGTATACAAGAGACATGGTGCTGAAACTTCTGATAGTTTTCACTGAATCTATATTACTAAGAGAAGACTTCAGAATTAATTCTGGAAACACTCAAAAATATCCATTTGCAAAACTTTTGGAATAAAGCCATACTGGTAGCAAATATTTGGAATAGATTTGAAAGGTATTCTCCATAGAAATCATTTCTTGAAAAAAAGAGTGCACAAAAATTTTACGCTGTAGACCAGAAGAAATGGAAGCCCTTTTCATTAGGTATAAACTCTATTTTAGCAATTAGACATAAAAAGAAAAGGATTTTCATACTAGCATTACCATTAATTCAAGAGATTGCTGCTGATTACATCTATGTATAATTTCAGTGAGATTATTTCTGATTTGAATTTACCATATCTAAAGCTGATCCCAAAATATTTCAATTTTTCATCCATTATAAAAATATTGTATAATGCCAGAGGAAGTATTTTCTTCATGTAGTTACTCTTCTAAGATGCTTGCCACCTTCTCACTTAAGAAGGAATATCTTGTTATTGCAAATTACATGAGAGTAATTTTGTTAATGTAAATAGAATTCACTGGCTCTAGAATTCACTAATTATAAAATAACAATTGCAGTGATTCAAGTAAAAATTTCTGAAATTGAACAGGTAAGAATTAAAGTAGCACATGGTCAAGAATCTGGAAATATGCCGTTATCTTTGTTTCACAGTTCTTTAATCCATTATATTATCAACACATCTCTTTGCTAGTTTTTTAGTTTCCCCAATTTTTAATTTGACTTTATACACTACCCCCATAAATTATTTTTATATAGATTCTCCTCCCTGATTTTGTGGGACAACTATTCAGTGTGTGTGTGTGGGGAAACAACTACTCTTTTCACAGATCACAGATTTTTTTCTATTTAAATATTTACTGTGCTCACATGTTGATTTATAGCTAAGGTAACAGAAATGTAACTATGCAAAGATCCCAAGGGTAGGAGTAGTCATAACTGTCCAGCTAGTGTTGGCCCACTGTCAGGCTGATTTCTGCTTTCCTCCTGAAACAAAACTGTGATTCTCTGCCAAGATTAAAAGTATGTCATGGGAAGCAATTCTTACAATTAATGTAGCCTCTTATCACTCAGCTTTCCTAATGTCATGCTTTACTAGACTTGTATAAAGAGAATGCATTTTAAAACCTAAAGTCACAAAAAGTAGCAGAAACCTAATATTTAAAATATATGATCTGGATCTCCAGCTGGTACAAACTCTACCTCACTGCAAACATTGACATAAGATCCCATTTCAATGTTCTTTGGTTCTATAGTTCTCATATACAAGATCACAGAAGTGGATTTTTCAGCTTAACCTCCTCTCACTGGATCTGATACATCACAGAGAAAGCCATCACTTCACACAAGTGGAACATCCCTGAATGCAGCTGTTTGCAAAAACAAAACCCCATCGCACTGAGTGAGCATTATGCTGAGGTTCACATTAGACAGAATTATGGAGCTTTACCTGGTGATTCTCCAAGTATTATTCACACTTACGTTGCTTCTGTGCACACAGCTGCTACTTGTCACAGAATAGCATTTCACCTACACAAGGTGTACAGACCTCTACCAGACTTGGGATGGACTGTCTCCTGCAGAATTGTTTTCTTGGTCACAAATGTCTGTGTATATAAGGGCATTCATGGCTGGGTAGCATTATGATAGCACAATAATAAGTTTGTCTGTAAAAAGTTCCTGAGTAGATGATGGAAAAAGAAGTGTCTTACTAAATGAAAAAAGAAAAAGTTAGGACATTAAAATTTCTACTGAAAAAGAACTTTAAAAGTCACTGCATGTGGGAAGCAATTGAGCTTCAGTGGAAAGCTTCAGTTTGGGTCCTGAATTTGAGTGGTTGCAGCTGTGAAGTTGTGAAGGAATGTAAACAATGAAGATTAGAAGGTGGACAAGGAGGACGGAGCTGTGGGGCAGCTGTGATAGCCAGAGAGCCTGGACTGTTTGCTGAGTGACCCTGAGTTGCAGAAGCTACAGAGAAGCCAGTCTTAAGATGTGTATGTAGTAAGGGCACCAATGGTGGTGAAACACGCTGGCTAGGGGAGACTATAAATTGGCCATGTTTGTATGAAATAAAGGCTTTTTCTGCGTGAAATCCCAGTGTGGTGTCTGTCCCGACAACGACAACTGCACATTGATTTCTGTGGAATTATCAGTAAAAAGCATGATTCGCAGCCAATTATGGAATGGAAATAGTCCCAGTAACATCGGTGTGCATAACTTTGTAAATTTATTGCAAATCATTAAAAATTATACCAGGAATCAACAGGAAATCATATTGTTGTATTATATGATTTAGAAATTTGAGAAAAATAGTGAAAGGGGGAAACTGCCTGACTTGCATTAGTAGCCATGTATGGCTACTAATTGATTATTCAATGTAAATGAGAACAATAGATTTTTGACAACTAAAATAGTGTGAAATAATCACAGAAATAGAAAAACACTGATATATATTATCTCAGGCAGATATACTGGGAAATGCCCCTCAACATTCAGCCTCCTTTCTGGTTTAAGGTATTCACATGGACAATTAAAGCTTCCATACTCTCAGATCAAGGCCAAGCAAGGCTTTGCTGGAATCCTTTAGCTGCCAGATGAGCAGAGTCTCAGAATTTTCAGAAATTTTTCTTGCATCCTCTTGCAATGAAATGACTGCCAAGGTTAACTGTCAGATATTTGTAAGGAGCAGTAAATCTTACAGTGAGAAAGGCATTTCCCATTGTTTAGTTAAAAAAAAAAATCTCGTTGGAATATGTGTGAGAGGGAAAGACAAACTGTGCTTTGAAGCCTGGGCTTTTTTCAAGGCTAAACATCTTGAGTCTTTGCACTAAAAAACATTTGCAAAGAATTAATATGTGAATGGGAGCTAGCAGTTCAGCAGCCATTATGGAGAGAATTATAGACCGCAGTCCGAGGCTTTCCAGGGCACAGCCAGTTTTATATACTAAAAGAACAAATCTATTAGCCTAATTTCTCCTGGTTTGGCTATGAATATAGCTCACAATTAGTTTATGGTTTCTTTTGGGTGGTTGTCCTGATTTTTCTAAATATCTAAATAAAATTCCTTCAGCAGTGTTTTCTGGCCTGCATAACTCCTGTTCCTGTATATGGAGCACTTCCAAATTGGATTGCTTACCATAATCTCTTCCTGCAAGCTATAATCCATCAGAAACACCTGTGATTTTTAAATTCTTGCAGCATCTTGGTATTTAGATTAAGATCTGATATTTACACTGTACAAGGAACATTCCTGCTGGTCCTCTAGCAAAAGAATAAAAAAATGCAACCAAAATTGGACAGTACCATTTTTAATCAAGATAAGAATGCAATTAAAATACAAAAAGTCTTGAGGATTGCTCCACCGAGCTAAAAGAAACAATAGAACCTATTTATTTTTTTTCTACACAACCCTTATTTCCCTGCCCAAGGAATGAGATGGAGTTTCTTTTTTTCTTTCAGTTTGAGTGATGGAGCTTTCAAAAAGTAATTCTAATTGCCCTCAATTGGCAGAGAAATTCTCCAAATAAGGTTTTAATTTCTTCCTTAGAAGCAGTTTCAAATGTCATGTAGCCTGTGATGGCTACCATAGATTAGAGAACATCCATATTATCTGAATTTGAGTAATACCTATGGTGATGGACAGTGCATCTGCTAACACTCATCTTCCTATTACTTATTGCAACATGCTGCCCCAAAAAAGGTAAATATTAGATTGTGCATGAGCTTTCGTTCAGATTCCTTTCTGTGTTGTCAACCATCAATTATAGGTAAAAAAATAGCTCCTTTCATCTCGGTTTTCACACAACTTTTAGAATATAAATGACAGAACAGATTAAAAAATAGATACGGATATTTTCACATTAATAGCACTTAACAATAGTGCTCCTAAATAAAAGATAGAGAAATAGGAAAATTAAAATGAAAAATTATAGGTGCAACACAGTGGCCATGAAGTCAGCAAACAGGTGACTTAATGGGAACTAGGCTGAGCTCTACACCATATATTAAGGAAGATCAAATAATTCAATAGACTTAGCTTCTGTAAATATGCAAACTGGAAACAGGAGTAATCCTCTTTCTGAACTTGTTCCCTCTCAAATATCAGTGGAACATCAACCACAACCTAGATCCTATTTTCTTCCCTACCTAGAGCTGGAATAAAGATCTTGGATATGAAATTAAATAATTCATTCTGTGAAATGAATCTAATCTAATCTAATAATCTTAAACTCAGTATTATATATTCTATATGGAAATCACTGTCTGAGAAACTATTTATTCAGACCAAAAATAATCTCAAAGATTTGAGGATCAATGCTGTAAAATACCTTTGTGTTATTTTTGTCCTATGAATACCTTAATTTTCTATAGAGATCATCTTTTGCTAGTGGTGCCTCCAGTGTCATTTTAAGTGTCTAAAACAAAAGGCTTTTGGCTACTTCTGTGTTAACAAATCAAGCACTGCCAGGGAACATTCCTGGGCACTGAAACTTGGACATGTTAAACTCTTAGAGCATTCCCTGGCACCATTTTTCCTAGGCCAGCAATTGCTCTATCAAACAATTTCCAGGTGTGGCCTGAGTGTTAATGCAATCCAGGGACTGATATCAAAGGATGTACAACCTGCTTTGTTGCCTAAGATGACAATGGAATGAATCTCTTCTATGACCCTTGGCCTCAGTGCCAGAGGATAGTCCCGGGTGCACAGTTGCCTTGTAAATATGTAACCTTTTGTGTCAGGTCAAATAAAGACAGACTTGAAATTATGTCTCAGATTCTACACCAATGTCCTCTCACATTTTTGCCCATGAGTTTTAACTGTTCCCAGAGCAAAGTCACTTTATTTGACTATTTTCAAGATGTATTTTGGGCTTAATTACCCTGCTGCTCTAAGCCCCAATTTTCTGTCATTTTTCATATTATGACTCAGATAATAAAAGATAATAAAAGTTTCCCATAGACAATTTGTTAGGCATAGCATGCCCTTTTCCCATGTAAAAAGGTTTAGTTTGGAGTGGGTCTTGAATGTTTATTAGTTTTTTATCTGCCTTTTTTTTTCACCTGGCTTTGCTAGTTCCCTTCTCTGCAAAAAAAAAAAAAAAAAAAAAAAAAAAAAAAAAAAAAAAAAATCTAGGAGCTTTCTAAAGTACAGTATGAAAAAAAACTGAAACCCATAGTTTTCTACATTGTCTTTCAAGCTTAGAATGGTCTAGGCAGGACTTTTACCAGATGGAGGCTCACATTTAACAACAGTACTATGGGTATGTAATGAGCATTTAATGAACTCATGGCAGTCTACCTGAAAAACATTTAAAGTACAATATTTGTGAATGTGAAGTCTGCTTGTCTAAAATCAGTGCCTGAGTTCCCTGTTTAGAGGATGGAGACACCTCCTTAAACCAGGAAAGGGACAGCCATTCTGTCCAGTAGAACCACCTTCTGCAGTTGCAGTAACATACATCAAGCCTGCCTTCCTCTCCAGATTCTGGGTAATTTAGGAGTCTACATTTGCCTTTAAAAGTACACAGAACAAGGATGCAGCCCATTCTTGGCTTTTTCTTGATAAGACCATGTATTCAGAGGGCATATTTTTCTTTGGTGTAACAGATTAATGATTAGAGAATTCAAGCAGCAAAGAAATAATTCAAATTCTTGGCTCAATTTTGTTCAAAAGAGAAATATTTAGGCACAAAACTATGGAGTAACTGAATGTAAGCTCCTTACCTTCATTCTCTTTTAAAAGAAAAATGCTGAGTGCAGAAGTAAGCCAGATCTTGTGTTAGGACAGTAAGCAAGAAGGCACCACTTTCTATGCTGTTGCTCAAGTAATTAGGTGAGACAAAGCAGAGACAGCGATTTGGTGACTGCTTGCAAGAAAGTTTTATTTGTTTTATTAATAGTCCAAAATAAAACATATGCATCTTCCAAGGAGCAAGATCTAAAACATGAAGTGTCCCAGTGCTAGTCATTCATCAACATTTAGCTACTTCTTCCTTAGTCTTTTTTCGTGCTAAGCAGTTTGCAGACTGAACTGCACAATGGGTTTGAATTAAAGTGAATAATATTCTCCACATTCATGACTTATGAATTCAGCAACTAGTCTGGTGCAGGGAGTTCAATAGCTTCGCGTTTTAAGCTGTGCCTCCCACTTTCTGAATTAACACTTTAACCACCTGGGTATTGTCCAAGAAATAAGTGCTAAGGATATCTGTTGAAATATGGACAAAAGCAAACTTCACAACAGAACAGTCCCTCTGAAGAAGAAGGTTATGAAGAATGTCTGTAAAAGTGTCTTGGGAACTTCCAAGCCAAGTTAGAATGTGCCTACTGATGCCCAGAATTTCAGGACATCTTGAAGTTAAGACTGATAAGATTCCTGTCTGAAACACGATGAGTTTTAGAAATTCAAATTCTTACTTGGGAAGGAAGGAATCTTAGGACTACAGTTATGCTACTAAGTTAAAAATACCCAGGAACTGCTTTTGGCACCAAGGCAACCTAGTGTGAAATAGTCTGTGTCATTAACAATAAATATTTTTACCCCTCTAAAGCAGGATGTCTTCATCCAAACTGGAGACTATATTTTTTATAGCACTATTTGATTTATTGCTATACATGTTTTAGGTGAAATGGATCTCATCCAAAATTAGCACAGTTTCATATCTGATGCAATCTTCAGCAAAGTACTGTGTTTTATCAGCTGTTTTTCTTTTCTGTTTTCTTCCACAAAAGTGAAACTTTTTTCTATGTTTGATTAGTAGAGTCCACGGTCCTTAACTGCTTGCTCAGTGTTGTAGGAACAAAGATTTATGTTATCCATAGTGCATATTTTTTCCAGTTTTCCAAGAAGCAGTCATCTTAACACCTACAGCCTTCTATTACCCTGGATCTTCATTTGCGGCTATTATTGCTATAAGTGGAAGTTTGATATGGGGATTAAAACAAAGCTTTTTCCATTGGGGATTGATGTTTAACAACACTGAGTTATCACATTTGCTCCAATGCTGTTCATTTACTCTCTGCTAAGATATTCCCATATGTTTTATGGGCTGCAAAGAGTGAACATATTTTGATAAGATTCAAACATGATATTACTGAAGCCAAATAGCTTAGCTGTTTTCCAAAAAGTATTGGACCTTTGTATGAATAGTAAAATTATCTGAGGACAGAATTTTCTTTGATATATAAGTCCTCAGGTTTTAGGTATGAACCAGTTTCCAACTGCTGAAGAAAGAACTTCCCCATAGGTAGTATCTGCCATGGCAGCCTGTGACACCAAGTTGAAATGTCTTCTTCCAGCCACAGCTGGACAGAAATACACACATAATTCTCTGACGATAATTAACATCTTTTGTTGCTTTCACCATTAGCAGCATTCTTCACAAACATTTCCCACAATCACTCATAGTTCTAACATAGTGAATTTTCCGTGTCATGCCCATTGTTTATTATCATCTTTCATCATGTATGAAAAAAGGTGGGAAACAAGTTGGTGTATGCATCTGAGTCAGAAACTCAATTACAAGAAATCCTATCAGCCAATGGGGGAAAAAATAAATACAGATAAATCATACAAACTTAGCAAGTAAAGCAACAGGGCCTGACTTTTGCATTTCTCTGTTTGACTGCCAAATGAAAAAGTAGAGTCAAAGAGTAAGATATCCAGTCCTGTCAAAAGTTACTGAGAATACACTGAAGCTCAAATAGCAAAAGTTTCCAGGAAAACTGGAATCCCACTGTATGTTTTTTGCAGAGAGGTCTTGCAGCAAAGCAGATTGGACTCATGCACATGATTAATTACTATGACCTGCCAGGAGTCCACATCACCACGATTCAAAAAAGAATGCAGAAAGGATAGCAAAATTACAAAACAGACTATGAAAAAAAGTCTTAAGGAAGGCATAAGTGAAAAGGGAGTCAGTAAACTAGCTGTCAGGCTGGAGAAAACAAGACAGGAAAAGTAGTAACTCAACGGGAGACAGAACGTTCAAGGGCTCAAGCTGTCATAATAGAACGGCTGGAACAGAAGAACCTTTTCCTATGGTAGTTATTTCTTCCCATTTCTATTTTATGCTAGGATCTTGGAAGAAGAAACAGACTCCATGTATGACTTCCCTTTACTTTGTTTAGGAATTCACTGGAACATGAGGACAGAGATTACATGAATGTGATTTAAGACAAATAAATTAGAAGTTACATCAGCAGAGATCCTTGCTGGTGAAGTGCTCTCTAATATGACCTAGCAAGCTCACCATGTTTTGTCCAAATGTGAACATGCACAGCATGTTTAGTTTTGAATATCCATTAAAACAGCAGTTTAAACAAGAGGTCTCCCAACAGGAAACAGGCAGAAATGTCTAAAGCTTTGGGAAGAATGCGTTTTGTTCCCGTTTCTGCCAGTGAACTGCTGTTCTTTCTCCATCTGTCAGGTTTCTCAGGTCATAGTTGACAGTAATGAAGTGTCGTGTAAGAAATAAATATACCATAAATGTGATAAAGAAGCTTGATAAGAAAATGTTATTAATTTTTATTAATGGTGTTGAATTAACTAAATGACCATGGGCTGTTATTGCCATGGACTTTTTTTTTTTCCGAACTAAAGAAACCAAATAGCTTCAATTACTTCCTACCCTTCTCTTTTTTCTTCTCCCTCTATTGCCTAATTAAACATGATGTAAAACAATAGTAAAGAAATTACAAAATAACATTGCATGTGGCTTAGGGTCATAACATTTTCGTTGGTAGGTATCTCTGGAGGCTATCTAGTCCAACTCCTGCCTCAGGGCCAGCTACCAAGCCAGGTCAGGTTGTTCAGGGCCTTGTCAAGTTGTTTCAAGTGTTTCAAGCATGAAGACCCTGTAGACTCTCTAGGCAGCCTCCTCCAATGCTTAACCACTGTCACAATAAATCTGGAATTACTCTTGCTACAACTTGTGGCTGTTGCCTCCTTTCACTGACCATGACAGAATCACAGAATAGTTAGGGTTGAAAGGGACCTCTGCAGATCAATCCTCTATTAATTGTGTAGGGGTTGATTCAATCTATCAGAGGGATCCGGTGCCATTTGAAAGGTCCTAGGATCTCCTTTTTTGACATCTTGCTGCCATCCAGTAGGGCCCAGATGTTCCAAAGTTCCTGTACAATCTCTGTCATTCTACTCTGGATGTCTGAGCCAGCCTGGGGCATTTCAGATGGCACTCGGGAACCACTGTTTTGATGGCTGGTTAAGCAAGTAATCCTCAAATACTCATAAATCACACTGAACCATATTTTAACTGCCTGCAGTGGAAGTTTAAGCACTTAAAATGCCTGTAGATAACTAACCCCAAGCGTGGAGGTGTCTTTTGTGCCATCAGTGTCTGGGCTATCCTAATGCAGAGTGACAGAAGTGGCACTGCAAACATTACCTGTGGTAATGAGGCATCAGTGACAGTGGCTTTAGCCACCTTCTGCTAACGAGAGTGGTTCTAAAAAAAAAGCTTACAATGGAATCACTGAGCAATTTTAGAGAAACCATCTGGGGAAGAATACAATGAATACATTCAGCAGGAATGAATGTCAAGTTCTGCACATAAGAGCGATCAGCTGTATAATGACAGGACGAATAATTGTGATCTCTGGTACTACAGAAAAGGGTCTGAACTATGGTGAGTCACGAGTTGAAAATGATTCAATGCTAAACTGCTACAAAAAAATAGATCATACCATACTGAGATGGATAAACAATAACTTTGTCTGCAAAACACGTGAAGTAACTCTTTCATTCTACTTGTCAGTAGCATGACCTCAGGGAGAGCACTGTGCCCATTTTTGGGCAGTGCAGATTAAGAAGAATGTGGGTCAGTCCAGACAAGCAACAAGAATGACTGAAGGTCTTAAAAACATGGCCCATAAATGTTGAAGGAACCAGGACTGGTAATCCAGATAAGGCTGAGGGAAGAAAACTTGGCATGACTTAATCTTTTCTGCCTTTAGCAGTAGCAAAGAGAACAAGGAGAAGAGAAAGGCACAAGGCCATTTCTGGTGTTGATTCATACTAATGACATGTGGCCACTATGATTTATTTCTCCCATACATGTGTATCAGGAGCAGGGCTCATGCAGCCAGTTTCTCCATCACTACTGCTTAGCTCACCCTTATGAGCTAGGCTTTTGGTAGCAGAAGGCTCTGAGGAAATGTGGAGCTACTGCCAAACACTGAGGACTGTCCAGTCTTGTAACCTTTTTTCCTCTATACTGTGCATCAGCTTGTATTTGTACAAAAAAGTCTTTACACCACATAAAGAGATGATTTTAAGGATAGCTGTATTTAACACTAACTGATTCTACATAGCATTTTAAAGGCCTACAGAAGACAGACAAAAATTTAATAAATACAATGATTTATCACCAAGCCTGACAGAGTTCAAGAAGAGTTTGGATGACACTCTCAGGCACGTGGTGTGACTCTGGGGGATAGTCCTGTGCAGGGCTAAGGGTTGGATTCAACGATCCTTGTGGGTCCCTTCCAACAAAGCATGTTCTGTGCTTCTGTGATTCTGTGATTTGTTCACTACTATTGAATTCAAATATAGACATTTCTACCAACACCAAAACACAAGATGTATTTGTTAATAAATATGGACTGCAGGAAAGATTATTGGCCTTTGTTTAAACTTGAAGGTTTAAGTTTACCAGAATTACAGTTTGGGTTGGTGGCAGAACCAACTGTGCCAAAATGTTTTTTAATAGTTATGTGGTTTTTGAAAAAAATCTCATAAAATCTCCTGAGAATTGTTGCTTTTGAGAATCTTGGCTGCATCTCAAATGGGAAACAGGCTCTTCCAGCTTTGGGATCTTACTGGAAACCATAAGCAAAGTAATGATGTTGAAGCTGGGAATTCAAATGTTTCCCCACCCTTCTTGGCTACAGATTAGATGAGCTGAATGTGACATACTAGGTTCAATCCATCTGTTCTTTCAGGCACTATCAGATGCGTAACTCATTTCACTGACAGCAAATGCTCCAAATAATTTGTATTACTTGCATTCTGCAATAGCCTCAGTGATCTGTTCTCCTTCCCCAGTTCCCCCACAGACACAGACTTAGCTATTCATCATGTGCTCCTCACCTCATTGTACTATGAGACAGCTGTGCTCTCATGGATTGCTTGAGACCATTTGGCTGCAAAAGCTGGCTGGCAATTCCGTACAGCTGTAACCTTGGCCTGCTAACTTTCTAATGAAAGCCATGCCACGGTGGGTACCAAAGGGAAAACAAATACCCTTTTGTCCACGGAAAGTCTGGCAGGGAAGCAGATCCACTTTTGATTCAATAACAAATTTTCCTTGACTGCAGCCCTCCCTTTAATTTTTTTCACAGTTAGTCAAATTGACAGAATAGCCAAGGGCAGGACGAGACCTGCAGTACTTTGGGCTACTGCTGCCAATTATTTGAAACAAAGAATCTATGAACAATTAGCAAAGAAACTGCTAAATCCTGTCTTACAGTGCTGCCTTATGGGAGGTGGTTTCATTCCTCCAACTGGTTTCTTTTTCGTATGCACAGACATTCAGTAGAAAAGCCTGGAGCAGTGAGGAATGTCTGGCATTTCTGCTGTCAGTGTGCATGTACATTGGAGTGCGTATTTTTAGAAGCCCATCACATCCAAGTATGCATGAATTCTCACGTAACCTCATAGTGTGAACAGCTCATGGAGTCAGGGATGTGAGGGTTTATCAGATTAAGCACACAACTTGGTTCCTGCTGAGTGTTCTCCACACAAACACATGCTGCATATTCCAATCCAGGGGCAAAATATGCTGTAAGATTTAAAAGGAGAAGAGAAGCAGGAAAGACTATGGTAGCTGGGGTATAGCATAGCTCTGCAGGGCAGAGGTAAAGTTCATTAACCTGGAGACAGCATGGGGAAATCTGGATGTTCAGTGCATTTTAGACAGATACATGCCTTTGCAAGTGGCTTTAAGAAAACATTTCTTTCTTAGGGGAAATTTTCTCTAAACAGGAGATTTCTGACCCATGTACTTTTCTGACCCATGCCCAGAAATGAAGCCTTCCTTTTTCTCTCTTGGCTGGACCATCTGACAAGCAGCCTTTAAGTCCCTTCACAGCAGAAGAAAAGCAGGGTCAGCTTTACAAAGAAAGCCCAGGGAAGGTCAGCTTCAAAGAATTTCTGATTTGAGACGTACAGTTATTTATATAAGAAGAGAAAGGGACAAGTTTGGACTAGAATATTCTGGAGCTTTTTCAATTTCTCTTTATTTCCAATAAGGAAAAGGATACCATTTATTACAACACCAAAGCCCAGCAAATGTAAGGAAAACATTTAAGAAAATATCCCAGTGCTAGAGAAAGAGGCTCTACTGCCTGAGTCAGAGAACAATTTTACAACACACTTTCAATTAAAGAGGGCACTGTTTTAAAGATAGGGTAAGAGTCTCTAAACTGCTGAGTGATTTTAGTTCCTTGAAATTTTGTAGGCCAACTGAAGGACAGTTTAAAGTGCTTTGCATATCTGCTTTAGCACCGAAACATCCCAAATCACTTGACATGTAAATAATTAGGTGCACTGAAAAAATAAACAGGACAATATTCCACCAGGGTACTTTTGAAAAAACTAATTTTTTGCAGGAAAATAGGGCAGAAATAAATATGAACCATGAGTCAAGTATTTTTTTTCATGACAGGTTTAATCAGACTTTCAGTATCTAATTTTATCACCAAAACTTGGGCCTAAAGCCATTTGCTAAGTAAAATCCAAGTTTAAAACATAAATACAACATTCCTGCATAATGCAGCTTTGATCTAATGAATATTAACAAAGAGGTCATTTTTATTCTATTACTCCCAGAACACAAATGAAATAGCTTTTATGTTAACTTTCTCTAATCTTGATTATATCTGTATGTCTTGTAGGTCTAAGACAGTAAGACAAAAGTAACTATGATTCTCTTGGTTTAAGGGCAATCTCTGCTTTTGGATCAGAGATTTTTAAGAGGACTGAACTGACTTTTTTCTCCCTTTTTTTATTTTAAGTTTCTTAAAAAAAAACAAACAAAACAAAACAGAAAGAAGAAATGGAAAAAGAAAAAAAGAGCTAATGAGATGGTTAGTGTTGCTTGTTGCTTCTTGTGAAGTTGCCCAGAATTCATAATATGTATTTCCTTCAAAGAGGAGATAAAATCTTAAATAAATAAAGATAACATATTGTTATGCTACTGGAATTGTGCAGGCTCATGCAGCCTGCAAAAACATTGTGTAAGAATATGCTGAATGTCTTTCTAGTCCCTATGGTAACCACAGGAACAATCAGTTGCTCTGAGGACAAGTGGGAAAAAATGCTATGAGAAAAACAGATCCTTTCTGACTAGAGCAAAGGCATGATCTCTGCAGCCTCCGAGCAGTAATGGACACGGACGTTATAACTTTAAGTATGCAAACAAAGATCCAAGTATCACAAAGGGGATAAAAAATAAAGAGCTGGCACAAGACTGGAATTTTATGATCAGGCTTGAGGTACAGAGGTAATTTTCAGCCTGTAATTAATATTTCCCTGCTGCTGCCAAGGCTTCCTTAGACTAATCTCTCCTCTTTCAGGGTTCCTAATTGGATATCCTCTGAACAAAGTCCCATGGCTCATTTTGCTCAGCACCCAACATCAGTCATCTTTAGAGGTGCATCCAAGCCACTGCCAGGCATAAGTGGGATTTCCTTACTCCAGGGTAGAAATACCTATTACCACCAGCATAATATCTCTGTAGCATTCCTGTCAGAGATCATTAAGCTGAGTTTGTTGTCACAGCATTATCTTATGTGAATTTTCACAAGTGAAAAATATGAACTGCTCATACTTGAATGTATAAAAGATCAGCTTGGTATACTAAAGATAAGTAACGCTGTTGTTTTTTCTGTAGAGATCTCAGAGAGCCGGAAGGAAACTTTCCTGAGGAACATGGGGGAAAGGAAGAGGATCTGGAGCATGAATTTTCAGCAGAGAATTGGAGGAACTAGCTGGGGAAGATGAACACCTGGCATAGTAATTGAAGTTCATAACATGATTTTACATTTGAACATTAAATCTGTACCAAACATTTAAAACTGTGCATGTTAAATACAGTTTCTAAACCCATATATCTGTGCTCCAAAACATATAAAAATGTCACTAGTATAACAAATACATTAATAACTGTAATAATGAACAGTTTATAGCCAGATAAATATTACACTTGATTGGAATAATTGTCTAAATAACTAATTGAGTATCCCACAATGCTCAAACTAGCAAAGTAGTCTTTTCTACTAAATACATGATTGCTTAAAAGTATTTCTTGAATATCACTTTAAAGGTTGAAGAGTTCTTTCCTGCAGCTCACCAGAGCAATGACTGACACTGAAAGGGACCATTCATGTTATGCCTCTGATCTAGAAAACATTGGCTTTAAAATACCAATTTAGAAATTCTTCAGTTCATCATTCTCAGCAGCCATTGCCTCTTGAAAACTCTCTCCTCAATTATTTGAAAAGAAAGAAAAAGAAAGAAGAAAAAAAATCAACATATTTATTGTGTTACATAGAGAAAATATGTTTTTCCTTCCTGTATATCGCTTCCAGAATTTCAGCAACTAGTTACTGAACTACCAGAGCTTCTGAGACCAGAGGGGCTGCTCTGCCCTAGGTAAGATAAACTGTTTTCAAGGCATTTTTTGAGTGGTACCTCCCACGCAGAAATATTTGTACATGTGCTCCACCACACAAATGGAATGATCTGGACAGACACCCAGGACACATGTTCACTGCATGTGATGAACAGATTGACCTCTCAGAGCAGAAGTGTACCTTTGCAATAGGTCTGGTCCATCCAAAATATGATCTATCAGTGAACTATATGCACAATTCAGTTAATACAGTAGTCTCAATATGCATCATGCATTACTAGCCTCCACTGTAGTAGTTGTTGTTAGTTGCTAACAAGAGACAAATTGTCCTCACTGGTCCTTGTAACCCTCAAATTTCATACATGTCCATCTGGTAAAGAACTCTACTTTCAGGGAATATTAACAGCATGTACCAATTTACTTTCCAAATCCAGAAAATATATCTTTTATCTCTTATAACTCATGAGGCATGTGAGGATAACATCCTGGGCTGGGTATCCAATTTGGGTATCCAAGTGAAGGGCTGTTTTTTACTCCCGCACGTGCTAAGGGAGAGCCTTAAGGAAGTTGTACAAAGGCAAACTGAAGATCATTGCTTTCCCTTGCCACACACTTCTTGGCCAAAAATCGGAGGGGAACTGATGGACACTATAAATAAGGGAAAACAAATACAAAACGATTAAAAGAGGTTACAATAAAACAGAAACTGGAAACATGCATAAGTCAAAAATAAGAAACAGTCTAAATAGAGACAGGCTGGCATCAGTTCAAGGTGTGGGACTTAAGACAGTCATCTTTAAAAAGAAATCATAAAAATGCCTTGGTTGTATCAACAACTTAAGTCCTTCTACACAGTAAAACCTCTGTTTGTCTCTCTTTCTTTCATGCATCTTGTCATTTCCCTCAGGTCCTACCCCTCACAGACAAATTTTCCTCATGGTCAGAAAGGCATTATTCAGACTACCTAAACCCAGGGTTTTTTTTAATTGTACTGATAAGCTATGGTATTGTACTGGGTCTTTGACAAGGGGTGACATTTTTAGATAATACTAAATTAATACATCCTAATTTTTGGTACATTTATTTTTACTGTGTTATGACTCAAAATAACAAGACAGTTAAAAGTATTGACAATTCTGAAGAGACAAAAATGTTTAATCTTTGCCATCTATAAAGATGAACAAATAAAAAAACCTAACATATGAAAATGAGGTTACCATAATAAATAATAAAACATAATAAAACAAACTAGAATCTTTAAGGGGGGACATTTTCTGTTGTTTAAGTGGGGATAAAAAATTGTTGAAAATTCTTTTAAAACTTTTATAAAATGCCCTGTCACAGGAAACATAAATGATGTTGGCTATGCCCCAGGTAGAAACAAGCTAAAATCTCCACCATGAGGTCATAATGATTTCCCAGAAAGTCCTTGAATGTGAAGTGTGTTGCACAGAGGATTTTCCTGATGAAGACATGTATAAATATCTTCAAAAAAGTAAGCAAGGGAGTTCATTCTGGCAGAAGGGATCTGCTTTGAGTTATTTAGAACTTGCTCTCTCCTCATGTATTGCTGACAATTTAAATCAATGGATACTACAGCTCAAACCACCAGAGAAGAGTAAAACCTGGGGCTGGTAACCCAATTACCTCATTCCCGGTCATAGATCTTGGGCTGCTGGGAACCATCTCTGTTCCTTTTTGGTGCAGCACAAGACACTGTTCAACCCATCTGTCTACCCTGCTCCCTTCTTACCACTTTACATACAGACTGAGGAAAATCTAGTTGCAGTTAGCTAGGTTAGAAAAGATAATTTGTTCCAAGCTGTTATGTTTCTCAAGTGAATGTCATATGAGTTAATAATTATGGGAACTCTTGAAATATTTCCAGCTTTACATAACATAGTTGTTTTAGGGCTCCAGTGACGTCTGTAATGTGTGGGTCTCCTGAGATTTGGAACAGATGCATTATTTTTCTCAGCCATCTGGAAGAAAGTAGAATATTGAAAAAAGCTGGTTTATAAGGACTCCCTGGTGTCCACAAACTGGTCTGGTTAATAAGAAAAAAAAAATTTCTGATTTTTTCAACTGCAAAACAAATAGCTAAACATACAATTGCTGCTTTCTGTGAAGCAAATAAAAATGTCATGAGACTTTCAAGGCTTAAAATCAACACACAGTAGCTTGCCCAGTGTCCTGTTTTGGGGGTGCATTAAAGATTTATGAATGTAATTTTCAGACCTGTCCTGTAAACCAGAAACTGAAGAGAGAACTCAAACCTGTGTGCAATTCAGTGTAGTAAACTAGGCAGTTTTAGCAGGAGTTAGAGGAAATTCATGAGGTTGTTTCAAGTTCCTAAATTCTTTTACTGGGGAAAAGACATACTTGAAGTTTAAGAGCAAAACATCTCTGGGAAAAAAAAGTGGTCAAGTTCAAATGGCAGCCCACAAAACGGGCTTTTATTCAGACAGAGAGATGTTCAGCTTGCTGTAAATGCCCTTGAAATTAACAGGCAAACTACTTCACATCCACAAATATCACCAGCCATGCTTTTTGCTTCCTCTCAATGTAATGAAATGTGGCAAAATCCTTTGCAATCCGCATTCCCTTCTTTGAAAGATAGGCACCTGTCTGTTTTTAGGCTGAAAAGAGGAACTCTCTGTCTGCAGCCCTGAGCCTGCGAGCAGGCTGACTGGACTTCATCTACCAACAGTGACTTTGTAGCTGCAGCAAAGCCTCAGGAAGGGATCAGGAACACGTGAGGAGACCCTGCTAAGCTGCAGGGCTCTGTCTGCTGTTCTGCTCATATATGCTCTCATGGCCTCAGAGATGGTGCCATCCATTACAGGAAATTCCCAAGTTGACTCAAGATGGAGCTTCTCTTACGTAGTTATTGTTTCTTATGTAGTTATTGTTTCTTAAAGACAAGATATAATGAATCTTCCTTTATGCAGAGGTCATGGGCTGTTACAGACCAAACTACAGAACCTGGATATTGGCAACCCCTATCCTGATGCTTTCATATCCAGGATTTCTCATGTGGTCAAGCAAAAACTTTTACTTTAAAAATGTCTTTTAAAATGTCTTCACAGGCTGACCAGAGCTTTCTCACATTAAGATATACAAGGTTTTGTCTGAATTATTTTCACAAATTGACCTGAAATGTCATCACAGTTAGGTGAATGAGGTAAGGTGTTTCTTAACTACTGCTGGGAATAGAGAGGACATAGTATATACAGCAAAAAACATTTGTCAGAGACAAGAAATTTTGTCTGAGACACACATTTCAGCAGCAAATGTAAAGACCAGTTGCTTCACCAATCATCCTGAGCTGCTGCCCTAAAAATAATATGGTTGGGTAAATAATATTCTAAAGGAGAGAACTCCATGGCCAGCTGTGTTTGCAGGCTTTACAACCCTGAATGTTCCTCTCCTTTACATGCTACAGCTCAGCTCCAAGACATATTGGAATTTCCAAACAACTAGGTTTCAGACCTATTTATTCCATTGAAATTATTTTTTTGCATTTCTTTGGAACTATAAAATTTCGAAGAGAACAATCTGCATCTATTGTCAAGTGAATATCAAGTTGACTTGAAGTTATCCTTTGTTTCTGCATTTCAGAGGTCGAATGGCAATTATTAAAATATGATTTTTGCATCACTAACAAAATTCCTGCATTGTTGTTGTTTGCTGGCCAATGTGTAAGACCAACTCTTTACCACAGTCAGTTCATCTCATCTTTGAAATATTGTGACATTTACATGGCAAGAGCTGTGTAAAGGGATCAGTGTGAGAAGTAGTTGGCACTTCTCAAAAAAAAAAAAAATAAACCAAATAAAAAGTTTCTTTTCCAAGCCTCTCCTTTGCTAAGTGGGATATAATATAAAGAAATTTAGTTATAATACTAAGAAAACAAAATATGGAATACATTCCTCTCCCTTCACCCCCCAAAATCTAAATCTTCATTATCTAGCAATGTATAATGAGCTACATCTGCAAAACAGCATTGCTGCATTTGAAAATCCCAAAGGTTTAGTGCAATTCCTAACAGATGTATCACTGCTTTTACACAAAGAGGAATAACGGTTTGATTAGCTCTTCAGCCCATCAACCACAAGAAATACATCAAGTTATATCTCTGGTGATGGATATAACATCTGGTGGTGATATCATGTGCCAACTTGTTTTTTCAGCATCTTACATGGACCTAGAACTAGTTCTGGCTATGAAGCTCAGCAGAGAATTGCACTACAGTTCACTTCTTATTGCCTTTTCAGAAATGCTATGGAACATTTCACTGAAGTGATAATGCATTTATGAAGTCTATTATTTAATGAGCCATTTGTCATCTTTACATCATGGATATAACCCAGGTATCAGGTTTACAGGAAATGTCTGCTTATGTTAGACTCAATATTGCTCTGCTGGGGCTTGATGACATGCTTGATTCTTCCAGCTAAACCCAGTCTGGAGCCAAACTGGAAGTGAGATGAGCATACTTGGATAAAAAGCTAATGGGAGTAGAAGGATTAAGATGAGGAGTTAAGGATACAAGGATGGGGAAAAGAGCAAACAACCAGTGCAGTAGAGAAGGCAAGCTGAAGAGTGAATCAGAGAAGGGACAGCATGGCTAGATCTGAACAGGGATTGTCAGCTAACACAGAAATTACATAGAGCTGTAGTCTTCAAGTAGCCCATGTAATTGCCAGTTATTCAAGGCATCATTTAGTCCATTGGGGTTTAGATATCTAAAAATTGCCACTCTTTAAGATTGGCCTATTTGTGCTGACTTTTTGGAAAGTGCTAGTTGGAATGTAGATGAAAATATGCAGGTTCTTTCTAAAAAAACAGTCAAGTTTGCAGGTATGAAGCTAGCACTGTTTCATTTACTGTCATACAGAGCTTCATCATTCTGATCCCTTGGAGTCAGCTGCATGTCAGCATCACTGTCTGGGATTACAATCAGCTGTTCTCACATACAGAGCAGCCAAGCCTTTGGATAAAGTTGTTCTCAAGTGTGTGAATTTTCTCTGTCTTCATTTCATGAACATTTAATATTAGACACCACTTAGTTCTCAGCCTCTCAAGTACTCCTCTGACTCTTTACAAACCATCAAATTACTGTCAAAGCACTAAAAAAAATAAAGTCTCAGTAGAGTTTTAAACTAAGTGTTGGCAAGTAGCTGAAAATTAGCAGTAGCATGCCTTTTCTCAGTTACATATGAAGGAAAACATGAATTCAGAGTGATTGTTTTAAAAGGGTGGTTAAAGTGTATGCTCAATGATGTTCCTTGGAAGAAAGAATGGTGCTTTGGACTCCAGGGCAAATGGAATATAAAGTCCACACAGGGTGACATTTAATACATAACCTTAGTCTCAGTGTGTCCCTTTGGCTTAGTGTAGGTCACTCACTGTTCAGCACAGTCTTTCATCATATATCCCATTTTTATTTTCTTAACTTTCTTTGTGCATCATATTAAGTTTAATATCCAACACTTAGATTTCAGACGCTTTTGCTAGACCTGAGTATCTAAAAGAAAAATATTTATTTAAGGACGTTCTTCCATTTTAAGACAGGTACTTTTGAATACGAGGCAATGGGCACAAACTGAAACACAAGGGGCTCCCTCTGAACATCATGAAACACTTTTTTACTGTGAGGGTGACTGAGCACTGGAAGAGATTGCCCAGAGAAGTTGTATAGTCTCTCTTCTTAGAGATATTCAAAAGTCATTTCAACATGGTCTTGGACAAGGGGTGGCCTTGTTTGAGCAAGTTGGAGCAGAGGTCCATTCCATGTCAGTCATTCTGTGATTCTGTGACCTGATACAATAAATATGGTTTACATACTATCATCAGCAGTGTATTTTCAGCTTTTCTTTTACTTTGACAGAATGCAAAGTCAACCTAGGTTCAAGATTTCTACAGATGTGAGTAAATCAGTTTGACGATTTCTTTAGTTATATTTGCCTGATCAACTCACAGGAAAGGAAATTTCATTGTTACCTTCAATGTGCTACTGTCTGTATTATAGCACCTACTACTTGCAAGCACTTCTCGGTGTTCAACATCGAATGATGTTAGAGAATTCCTCAAAGACTGGATGCTGGATATTCACACTATCACATAAAATCAAATAATAGCATGATTTTTACATTTAGCAGCTAATCATAGAATCATAGAATGGTCTCAGTTGGAAGTGACCTTAAAGATCATCTAGTTTCAACATCCCTGCTATGGGTAGGGTTCACCTTCCACTAGACCAGGTTGCTCAGAACCCCATTCAACCTGGCCTTGAACACTTCCAGGGATGGGGCATTCACAACTGCTCTGGGCAAACTGTTCCAGTGCCTCACCATACTCACAGTCAAGAATTTCTTCCTAATATCTAACCTAAACCTACTCTCTCTGAATTTGAAGCCATTGCCCCTTGTCCTGTCACTACATGCCCTTGTAAAATGTCTCTCCACAGCTTTCTTGTAGGCTCCCTTCAGGTACTGGAAGGCTGCAGTGAGATCTCCCCAAAACCTTCCCTTCTCAAGGCTGAATACCGATTCTCTCAGGTAGGAGAGGTGCTTCATCCCTCTAATCATCCTGGCAGCCTCCACTGGAGTGATCGAAACTGAAAAAGTTACTATATTTGAAAAGGCGGGAAAATCTTTTGATAGCTCTGCATTTTTTATTCAAATATACAAACTGAAAGGATACACCCTTTTCTTTTATAACATTCTTCCTCATTCACTTCTTCATACCCCTCTTCTTCCTAAGAGCAGATTTAGACCAGCTGTCTACGTGAAAAGGTCTGTGAGTTTTCAATGACATCTTGTTCCTCGGAAAGAGTAAAGGATACATGTCTTTTGCAAGGTCCCACTGATAGTTACTTATTTACATTTTTATCCTGTGTTAATAAGAAAGCAAACCATTGTTCTATGAGGAGTTTATATTTTTGCAAAACAACATCAATATTGTAAAAATATTTGCCAATGCTGCACTTTGGGAAGGCCATTGGAGATTACTACACAGCTAATACAAACTAAGACACTAATGCTGTTTTTCATTTGTAGATGTCTTATAAAACATTGTTTTGTAACATGGAAATGGGAACTGTGGAAACCCAGTTATATGATGTCTTTCACCACTGCAAAAGTAGACTAGCACAGTGAGAATTAAAGGAGTTTTCAAAAAGATTAAAAAGTTGGTCTGCTTCTATTATAACACCAACATGCTTATTCCACCATAGGGTACTTGGTGGAATGTTCATCAAGCAAAACTGGAATATCACTCCTGGACTCTTGAATATTTTTAGACATCACCTAAGCAGAAAAAAACACCATCACCACCACAAAAAAACACCTTATCCTGGTCTCCTGCAACTGTAGACTCCTCTTTCTTGGCCTCTAAACACAACCTGACAATCTGTGGTATCAACAGAAAGACACTTCAGTTCTGGCCTGAGGTTATTAGAAACATGATCTTGGTGTTCAAAGTCAAGTCTGAAGTAAATTCTAAAAGTATAAGAGGGCAGTGCTTAATCGCTATAGAACAACAAATTCCTGAGATGCCCAAAGTGATGTCATTGCAAGATTGTAGATGTTACTACTTTTATATCACAGTAATACTAATATTAATGTTTTTCTAAACTGTAAGAAAACTTCTGTGCTGACAATTTTCAAAATAAATAGTAAATACACAGACTCATGAGCTGCTAATCATGAAGAGTTGTCCTTCCAGCAGAATTAAAGTTGGTCTTATCCACCACAATGCAAATCTTTCTTGTGGACCCTGTAAACATCCTTGAAAAATAGAAAATTTGGATTATTTTATGGAAATGTGGAAAAAGCAAACTGTGAAGGTCTAGAGTTGCAAAAAAAGGAAAACCTATGTGCTATTTAACATTTCATGCCAAGAGGGTTTTATCTCATGTCTTTCTCTGACCATAATTTTAGTGGTATTTCTGATAAAGTAACTATCTTCAGATAGATTTCTACTCATTGGAAAAATGTTATATTGATTCTGTGTCTACTATTGTGCACAGTATTTTCTGTCAACAGCATAGAGATGACTACAAGGTTGTTCTTCACACTAGGAATAAATATACATTTATTTTTGATGTTACAACACCCTGAGATTAGTTTAGTTGGTTAGAGCATGGTGCCAATAACACTCAGGTTGTGGGTTTGATCCCTGTATGGGTCATTCATGTAAGAGCTGGACTCGATGATCATTGTGGGTCCCTTCCAACTCGGAATATCCTGTGAAGTCTTCCAACATCAAGCAGATAATGATCATTTAGAAAATTTGTAAGAAGATCACTGGTGATTATCATATGAATCTCTTAGTAAAAACACCCAGGCAAACTAGATAAGGAATTTGAAGACTGACAAAGGGTAAGATATCTAGGAAATTCTTTGCTTAATTCTACCTCTGCTCAGTTTTTTACAGGGAAATCTCTAACTGAACTTCTTGAGTGGAATTAATACTGCTAATTCCTTTTGGAGGAAGGGAATGAAAATGTAATTCATGCCCATAAATATATACCTATCATCAATCAGAAGAATTTGAATGCAGAAGTGAAATAGACTGTCTCTCATCCTTTATAGGGGGCATTTGTGAAGGGGGGCATCTCTACAACTTTATCAAGAAGTCTGTGATACAGAACTTGGAAGAAATAAACTTGTTACTGAGGATGATTGGACATTGCATGCAGAAGCTCTAGTGTGTTGAGAAAATGGAAGTATGTCTCACCTGATTCCATGTCTGCTTGGGAAAATTTAAGGAAGGGAAAGATGCTAATAGGCTGCAAAGTCAGCATTTTCCAGATGAATTCAGACTGAAGATTGTCTAAAAACAAGCCAGAAATTCTGATGAAAGATTGGATTGAAGACTCATCCAATATCCTGGAAAATTAACTGATGAAAACATGCTTGTGTGTGCCTTGTCTCATGATGATTTCAAGTTCCCTCAGGCTCAGTGAAATCCTGGGATGTTTTATGATTGTTTACAAACTATATTGACTGACATTTCTCCTTCAGTTTAGTTTCAGATGGGTAATCTGAGGTTCAAGTGATCTGAGGATTTATTTTTAAGGGCATAGGCTATCTGACAGGAATTAGATATGTGTAAGTTTGGTCTCACTAATTGTTCACATGCCTAATTCCATCTACATGAAAGGAAGGAAGAAAAAACAGAGAATGTCACTTCTGACTCTAAATCTCCACTATAGAGCAGCTGGTAGGAAATGACAGGCACTGAAAGGCCATTACCAGCTACTCTCAGACCTGAAAAACTTCTATGATAATCAGATCATCTAAGACTCAACTTCCCTTTATGGTTAAAGTTCATGGAGGTGTTGTACATGTCAGATTTGTCTTCCTTTGGTAAACCAAACTCCTATTCAAAATAAAGGCAAAGATCATGAAAATTAAAATAAAAAAAAATCAGGGAAAGGAAATAACACATAAGAAGGAAGAACAGTAAGCTTTCTCTGAGACACAACAGGACACCAGTCATCTTCAGAAGACTTTAAAAGGTTTTAGAGATGCCTATATTATCATGTTTTTTTTACACATGGCAGACTTCAACACTGAGAGCTTAAATTAATTGCCTGAGCATGATGAAAGTTAACCCAAGAGCAAAAACATGCTGTCTCTTTTCTTCAAGACCAGTCTGCCTTCAATTAACTGTTCCAAATCTAGCCAGACAATGGTTAAGAGATGTTTTCCTCTCTTTCTGCCTTGGTCCAGAATATTTTTTATGATAAAGATGTCAAATAACATCAATGTAGAATCCAACAATTCTGGAGACAGGAGGGTGAGCAGCTCAATTAGCCATGTGTCCTTTTGAACCACCCAGCAGTCCAGATGGTTTCTTTAGAGTTCTTCTGATAAACAATCTCTACAAACATGTTGCAGGGCTGATAACATAGTAATGTTTTTGTTATTGCTGAGCAGGGCTTACCCAGAGCAAAGGCTTTTTCTCCTTTTCATACTGCCATGCTGGCAAGGGAGGTTGGGGGCGCATGGGCGGTTGGAAGGAGACACAGCTGGGACAGGTGACCCAAACTGACCAAAGGGATATTCCAGACCATATGATACTATGCTCACTATATAAAGTTGGGGTAAGAAGGACGAAGCGGGGGACATCTGGAGTGATGTTCTTTGTCTTCCCAAGTAACTGCTGTGTGTGATGGGGCCCTGGTCTCCTGGAGATGGCTGAACACCTGCCTGCACATGGGAAGCAGTGAACTATTTCCTGTTTTGCTTTGCTTGTGTGTGCAGCTTTTGCTTTCCCTCTTAAAGTGTCTTTATCTCAACCATTAATTTTCCAGTTTTTACCCTTCCAATTCTCTCCTCAATCCCGCTGGTGAGGGAGTGAGTGAGCAGCTGCGTGGGGCTTGGTAGCCAGCTGGGGTTAAGCCATGACATACTGTCATATTAATGTCTTTAGCAAAGGAGTACACAATTTAGTAATAGAGTAATAGCAACTTACCACCTTTTCAAATACTGCAGATAGTTCTTATACTGTATTCCTTTCACAAAGAATGGAACTTTCTAGATGATGATGAATAAATCAGCATAAAAATAAAAGCAGGTATGATGTATTTATATATGCTGCAATTCTTGAAAATAAGCCATTTACTATATATTTATTTTTGTGCATCTGGCACTTTTGTGCAAATTTTACCATGTACTGAGCAGATGAACGTGCTCAGTTTTATTTCAGGGATTATTCAACATTTTGAGGAATTGAATAGAGTTGCTCAGTGCTCAATAACCGTTCTCCTCCAAAATTGCATTCTATTTAAACCACTTCAAACAAGCCCTTCCTTCCATTTTTCCAAACATTTCCTTTGAAATAACTGTGAATTGTTATTCAGACACTTCACAGTGGTTGTTGGGTAAAAGCTCTTTTAACTCCTTTAAAAAAACCAATCCCTGTTTTTCTCTTAGATCCATCCCATTTAAGAGAATACTTTGGGCAGGACTTCAGATCTTTTTTTAGGTTCACCAGTGTCATGTAATAGAGAGGCAAGCAAACTATAGAGGTCACTAGAGAGGCATAAGAAATATGCATCGTAGAAATAAGTACATATAATCACTACAGTCAAAGATGGCATTATCTCAAGTAATATATTTCATGATTAAAAGAAAATACATGTAATAAAGGAACACCATTTTCAGTGGAAGTTTCCTTCCTTCTTACAGCAGGAAATTCATGTATTCCATAGAGATATTCTAACTAATTGGCTCTCAAGTTTACAAGACAAAAGGGAAGTATGGTTTTTCTGCCTGATTGCCAGAGATTTTATTCAGGGCCCAAGAGAGAAATGTATTTATGTAAGTCATGATCCTGTGCATGCTTCCTTGGTGTGCTGTCCAAGATTGATGTAACAAGCTCTGGAAATCTTCACTGAAGAGTAAAATGTGCTAACTGAGATCTGAGATAGCAGGCATCATCCTGACAGTCTGGCAAGCTGCCTAGGAGAATTCCTGGATCTGCTGGGAGAGTTACACATCTCTAAAGAGTGAAGGATTTCCTGATATCTGGCCCAAACCACAAAAGTTAGTTTTTATACGGATTCCAATTTCATTTGTAGCTAGGAACTCACAGGGATAGACCTTGTGTAATAATTACATAGAAAAAAATGTAAAAAATATTTTCTAGAATAATATCACCAAGGTTTTTGCTCATGGTGTCCTGTAAAAGTAATACACAGTGAAATCCTGTCCTTCAATTGTAGTCACAAATTATTATTGCCTAGCAATTGTATTAGGCAAGACTTGTAAGTAAATTGGTTATGAGTGTTCCTTGGAATACTTCTGTTTTCAGGAGTTGCAACTTCAAGTTCTCTGTTTATTCAGTTTTGTTGTACTGGGCACACATGTAAACAAACAAAAGTCAGGACACCAGCTTGGGATGTTAGAGAGCATAGGATTTCTTCCTAATAAAAATATATCGTTCAGTGCTGTCATATTGAACTCTAGTAGTTACTACAGTTACTGATGTTACTGAAACTGATCTCCTGATCTTGTATCTTAGACACCAAATTCCTTCTCCCTCTCAATACACTAAATCCAGAACTACAGGAATATTATTCGATTATCTGGGGGGGAATCCTGGTTCAACAAGGGTCTTTCCCAGGACTGACCATGAATGTCGATGACGTTACCACACTGGCCTGGCAGAGACAAGATTCCAGTGCTGTCTTTTAGCTCCTGTTCAGATTTTTATGGGCTTTCAGACTGCAAAAATGTCACCTGCCTGGATGACAGGTGAAACAAAAAAATAATGGTCCATTTAGGGAAGCAGTTTCTACAGCACTTTTGCAAGGTCATACCTTGTTAGGATCTTAAATCGTAAGTGCTTAAATTTTCTATAATCCCACAGGAAAATTAAAGAACATGATTTTAAAATAGCTAAAATGAGCCGGCACAGTCATTGCCATCAGTTTTCTTCAGACTAGACTTAGTATTACCATCTTGTTTGCTTTGCAAGAACCTGTGAAAGTGAAACTATAATATTTTCTGTGAAAGTCTGGGATTAACACTGTAGTTTGTATCTAGTAATAAGCAGTAAACTTTTGCAACTGGACATGTCTATCTCACATTGGCCTTTTTAGCCACCAATGCACTTGTAACAAACGCGGGTAGAGCCCTTCCCAAATCTTCGTTCACGAAGCCTGGCCATGATGATGATGATGACGACTCAAGATTTTGTTTACAAAATAAATGCGTGGTTGTTGTGGCATTTGTATTTTCTTCTTCTATTCTATCCCTTTTATTTTTACTCTTTAAAGTAGTAATTAATAAAAAAAAATACCATGCAAGCAACTTTTCTATGTATAAATATTCTAATAGTCCAAATAATAAATATTATGGATTTTAAGGTAGCCATAGTTAAATACTACTGCTAATCTGCATGCTTCTAGAAAACAGGTAAGATGGTTTGCAGTGTTTCTAATGGAGAAGCAAAACCATTATCAGTAATTCTGTACAGAACAGGGAGAAACTCCTTTCTACCAGCTTGTAAACAAGTAATATCACAAAACCCACCAAGACTGGTACTTACTTGCAGTGTTAGTCTCAACAGAGACATCAAGGCTTGATTGAACTCAGGTCTTCATCTGTGTCTGAATAATTTTCCAGAGTTGTGGTGGATTTCATGGGCACTAGGAAGTCTTCACATCTGCTAACCACGGCTGTTCCGCAGGCCAACAAGGCATTTTATTTTCCAGTGGTGCAAATCCAACACTAAAATATGTAAAATTCCTGACCACAGCTATAGCTTAATGTAGCCCAAACTCTTTAAACTTCTAATATAAACAGTTCTCCCAGCCATATTTTTCTGCTCTTTCATAAATGTGGGCTATTCTCGTTGTAATCTAATTTAAATTAAAGACAGAACTACAGGCTGCAATACAGACAGACTGAAAGGGAAAGACAAGATTATCACTAGAAATACACAGACAACACAGTATGTTACTACAGTGTAAATGTGGACTTTCCTATCAAAGCCTTCTC
Source organism: Manacus candei (assembly GCF_025592945.1). Lineage (NCBI taxonomy): Eukaryota > Metazoa > Chordata > Aves > Passeriformes > Pipridae > Manacus > Manacus candei. Next base: position 8,783,362 of record NW_026138059.1, on the reverse strand, counting down.
TCAAAACTCTCACACTTAAATAGTGCGTCGAGAGTGAGGCAAACAGTAGCAGATGTGGAGGAAAAAAAGCTAGACAGTTGCCAGCTTTTTTTCATTTGTGAACATCTTCTCATCACAGAAGGGAAACAGCAGCTCAGCCTTCATTTATTTTTCCTTTACTTTCTTATTCTCTCAAATGTAGTCAGTCATACCTGGTTAATTTTTGTTACAAGGAATCTAAGAGAAGGATTTACCTGTAGCTGCATTAGAACATCTATACCAGATTAAATAATTTGAAACCTTAAGTAAATTATTTTGTCTAATGAAAATTAAAATAATTACTCATAAATCTGGCTTCCTTTTTAGACTGAGTTTATCTCATTAGTGTAACATAGTTAAATTAAAATTATTCACAGGGGAATAAAAGACATGACTCCTTCTAACAAAACTTGGGCCCATAAAATAGCCAAAAGCATCTCTAAGGTCTGGCTGAATGTGAATTCTTGGTGTGATTTAGTGAACAAAAGTCACCTTAAAACTCTGAATGTACACCCATCTAAACCTCATAGGTTTTAAATTAAAAAACAAAAAAAAGTCTGATCTAGTTTAAAAGAGTAACTAAGGGTTAGGATGGGCATTTCAGTACCTGAATAGCTGCACATACACACAAACTATTGCAGGTTGAAACTTTTTGTGAGAGTAAGTAACTCCCTACTACAATTTACATTATGGTGACGCAGAAGAAACATTTTAAAGTTTTCTATCAAGACTGCATGTCTTTTTAAGACATTATTCAAACACAAGATGTGTTTTAATATAAGAAACAGTGGATGAATTGAGTTTACTAGACAAGGCTACAGCAACTTTTCTGGGGATTTTAAAAGTCTATTAATCTCAATCAATTTGCACATTCCCAATGTGCAAAATCATTGAATTCAAAAAAGTAAGGTGATGTTTTCTGAATATATCTGCAGATCAAACAGAAAATATTAGCTACTTCTGAGGTAAGATTTGGGATAACAATAGCATTCCACCACAGAAAAAAAGAAAGAACATAAGCTGAAAGTTTTAAAATCCACACTAACATCTCCCTTCAGCAGAAACAAGCTGTCCTTTTGTGACCCTAAGGCATCTATTGTTTGTTATTGCTTGAATTGATTGTTGATATAAAAGAAAATCCAAATAATCCCACAACAATCTTTAAATACTCTCAATATAAGAGAACAGCCTGACAACATGTAAGGCTGTATGTAATCATGCGAAGACAGTTCAGCTGGAAGAAAGCATTTATTCCACTTCTACAGTGTCTTCAGGCTGCTGTACTGCATTCAAGAAGGCTGTCTCTAAAAAGCCTGATTAAAAAAAAAAATAAATTCTTTTCCATGATAGCATTTGAGTTTTTAAATAAAAGCATAGGTTGTAAAATAACTCACTTTCACCCAGACAGAGAGAAAATGTTTTATTAAGACAGCTTGAGCATTCCTTCAGCAACTGGGATAGCTCCCTGTACATGAAAGCTGTCACAATTGCCTCTCAGGTGTAGCAAGAGGATGGCTTTCCTATATTCCTAATGAATCGTTGCATCTGCCTGAAAAAATTTGGAGTCCTTGATGAAATCTTTCCCTTTTTCTCCCCACCAAAACAAAGCAATAGTTTATTTTCCTTTCTCAGGACAATTTCTGATTACTTTTTTTAACCCTCGGGGTACTTTTTTTATGCTAATCTCTATGAAAAGAGACATGAAGCACTTAACTGTTCCAATCCTTGGAATGGCTGCAAGCCCGGTTGACAACTGACAGCATCTCATAAAGATATAAGTAGGTAATGAGATTTGTTTTGGCAATTCAGCAACGTTTTGAAAGCATGTGACTTGTGGGAGTGTAAAGTTGTGTCACTGAGGGAGGCATCAAACAGACACAACCATCTTTAGTGAATGCAACAATCAGGTTCATTTACCACAGGAATTGCTGTTCTGTTCCATTTCCGAATCTAAACAGAGATATTAAATTTATAGCTTTTCAGATAAACACAGTTGGCCAGATCTTCTTGTAATTTAGACATATCTGATCTGTACTCTGCTCTGTCTGTTACCAGGCTGGAATGCTAAAGCACAGTGAAAGGACCATTCGTAACACTGCCGGTTGGACAACAAATACATCAGGCACAAAAGAAAAGGGGAAGTATTTTGGAGGTGCAGAGGTTTCCTTGCCATGTCACATCAGGCTAAGTGTGAAAAAAGGAAAGAAAAGGAACTAAGCAGCCAGGACAGCTGCAAAACAATGGTGTGATATCGTTAGGATGTCTGCTTTAAAATACACTATTAGAAGACAGCACTGCCTTTTCATGATTCAATATAATCTTCCTATTTGGTACATCATAATGTAAAAACTGGTCAGGACAGTATTAGTATGTAGCAATTTATTTAATATTTAGCAATTATTTGGTTCACATTGGTTTTAATATGAATAATGTTTCATTCCACTGTAAGTTTGAGAAACTTTCAGCATGAGCAAGATATGTGCATATGCTCATATTGGTATTTTTGTTGACATATTCTACCTAACAAGCTTTTTTTCATGTCAGATCTCATTTTTTCTTATCCATAACAAAAATTATCGAATTCTGAAATATACTTCACTGAACCCTCACTGTAGATGAGAGACCATAAGAGCACAGTAAGCAGTCTTTCTTTCTACTGGTAATTTTATAATTGTATTACTCTGTATATGCTTAATTTAATCTATTATAACAATACAACAATAGGATAATGCAGGTGCTTTGAGAAAATTAGTCAAATATACCAGCTTTTGATACCTTATTCTATTTTTCAAACTAAAGTCATGAACAGTTCCAACATACCTAAAAATCTCACTGCAAAAATTACTGATTTCCTATATATATTGTAGGCAAAAAGTGTGAAACTAGTAAGGAACTGAAAAGAAAATATAAGGAGAAATCTTTTAGATCATATAATGGCACATGCTATGGCAGCAAAATATTTTACAGAACAAAGTTACTAACTGTGGGAGGTCATTCCCTATAAATACAACTTTAATCATAGTGTGGCTAAATGATTCTTAACTGTAATCAATCAAAAGGAATAAAGTCAAATTACTTGATTTATTTCAAGTATAACTGAGTCTTCATCAAAATATATCAGTATTAGTTCAAGAGTTTTTTCTAAATGTCTACACTTCGTGGTTTATTGTTTTTTTATAACTCTTAGTGAACTTCTTAGCAATTGACCCTGGCTATTATCTTGTTTGGACTAACACAAAATTATGTACTGAAAGAAAACATTCTCTTCAAGTCTCTGCCTTAGTCTCGTGGAAAAAAAAATGTTGCTGAAATGTAAATACTTAAGTATTAATTATATTAAGTTTAGGAATTTAGGAACTGACTGTCCGTTAAAAGAAGCATGCATTACCCATCTAAGTTACTAGAAAAATGTATAGCAGTACTTTGCTAAACTAATTTTATCTGAATTTGGATTAAAAAAAAAAATTTTAATGGATAGTGACTGAGTGTTACTCATCAACATTTTTGATGAGTATTATATTCATCAGCCTGCTAGAAAATACCTATTGCAGTTCTGGTTTTCTAGATTTGCCTTATGTAATACTCAAACTATAGTGAAGCACAGTTAATTGCAACCTGAAAATTATTCTGAACTTTGTCTCTTAAAGTCCATCTTTAACTTCTCCAATTTCACTGTAAGGCAACTTAGAATTATATTAATTTCAATGATTTTGTATCACAAAATTCTTCACGGAATCAAATTATGAAGAAACAGATGAATTCCAGGTGGATCTGACAAAGGAATTGTCCCAGAGATCCTAACACCTGAGTAATAGATGAAACTAACTCATTATGTGCCCAGTAGTAACTTATATCCTGTGATGGAGAAACAAGATGAGGTAAATAGGATCCCTTTTGCACAATTCATTTTGAACTGAGATTGCATGAACATGAATATCCATCTATGAAATGATGTGAATAAAGAATGAATGTCAAATCAAGTGCTTGGGAAGGTAAGTCATGATTGGAGCTATTTCAAGACATGAGGAAGTGAAGAAACTGTTTAAGAACAGGGTGAAGTATGTATGTATTTGTATGTAACTATTATGACATTCCCATAAAAAATAGGAAAAAATGTTCAGCACTAAGAGTTTTCAAATACACATTTTTGCTAAGAAATAAGAATATTTTTAAATATCCTTTCTAAGCCTATCGAATCTTTTTCTCATCACCTAGAAGAAAACAGAGAAAAGATACTTTAATTCTATGTATCATAAAATTACAAAACCTACTGAATCTACATGACTCATTAGCATACTGCTTAGTTCTCAGAAGATTCTTGATCACGACAATCTTGCTTAAGATAAGTAATATGAAACTTTGATAAAAGTCTATGCACTGGAGCCTTCAGAAAATAATCTAAACAATACATATACGAGAAGAAATCACTTGCCATTTACTTGGAAATGTGGCCCATTTTATTTTAACTGAAAAGCATTCATTATACAGTGCAAACAGTTCTTTGGTAAATTTACTGATTAAAATAACAACAACACTGACTTTGTTTTAGATAACATTAAAAAAAAGAAAATAAATATGTAAAATTTGCAACATAGTACAGCAATACTCTCACAGTGGATACTGAGGAAATGGTCAGCTAACCATTGGCCACTGTTTCAGAAATGTTAAAATCAACGCTGATTCTACAGACACTGCAATAAAACTGAACTAGTACAATCCATGACTGATAACATTTTAAACTGTGGATAAAGACCTGTTTTTCCTGGTTTATAAACACATGGATGGCAGAAAATAACTCAATATTACACTTGTTACACTTGTTTAAGCATATTCAGGCTCCTAAGCCCATTTTATATACCATATGAATAAACAGTGAACAACAAAGAAAACCTCCCACTTTACTCTGGAGGCTGGAGAAAAGAAACAATCAGATATAAGGTACTATTTTAAAATGTATAAATGGAAACTCTCTTCTCCTATTAGCAGAAATCTTGAGAAAGTGTATTTAATATAAAACTGGAATAAAAGAATGCAAGTAGTAACCAGCTGGATGTATTACTGCCTTACTTAACTGTTTAGGCAGCTACATTATATTTGGGTTAGCTCTGCAATCCTTTCTCTTTGAGGAATTTCTGCTATAGGTCAATGGGAGTTCCATCTGAGTTGGAATTACAGGGCGAGACGTGTGGTTTGGACTCTCAACAAAAGTCAACAAAATACCAGAGTATCACAGAAATACAGGAATGACAACCTCTAGGAACCATATGATACTCAAACATGCTCGCCACACACAATTTCTAGATGTATTAACATAGAAAATTACATAAATCAAAACATTGTATATAAAATCAATTAAAATATTCTTAAAAATATAAATTGTAGTTCCATGTGTACCACACACCTTTAACACAGCACTCACATGTACATATTGCTTCTACCATAGCATGAAACAAGTTTCTGTAGTAAGCTTTAAAGATACACCAAAGTTTGAATGTGTGTCATGGTAACAGTTTATCAAATTAGAAATTATTAATGTTAGTAATCAGAGAAATTATGTGCCAAAATATGATAGTGGATTTCATATTGCCATCCTAGGTTAGTTATTAGACATGTTCTACCATGTAACAATTAAGTATTCAGTCTGCTTGCATAATCTGAAATGTTTAACATATGAATGTTTAATTCTGTGCAGATTTCTTCGATACCCAAATCTCTGTCCCCTAAATTTTAACACTAAACTCAGAAGTCAGTGACTAAAGAGCAGGTCTGGTTCTAGCTAGTCCTGATTTAGGATTAAATGACAGAGTCATAAACTCTAACATATTAAGTATTCAGGGAAAGAATCAATTCTGAATAAACACAGAAAAGAGTTGTAAAATGAGGTATGATAGTTGTCCTTCACTCAATATAATTCCTGGTCAAAAATATGAAGTTTGCCTTCTAAAAAGTACACAACTTTGAAATCCTAGTGTAGACATATACTCTATAACATTAAACATTTATTAAATGGGAAATAAAGTCCATTGGTAGACCATTTTTAACATGAAAGATAAAAATATTGAGGTAAAAATATATATGCATTAGATGAAACTCAAAAAAAAAATAAAAATCAAAGACCTTGTCAGAAAAAGTAGTCAATCCACATTTAATCATGCTCCTTGACCTTGATTTTTCTTTTTTTTCAACAAACAGTGCCACAATATAATCAGGAACATATGTCTATTGACAATATGCACAATGAATCAGTAGGAATCTTTGTATAGAAAATGGCTTGGGACATCTTTTCACATTTTCAAAACAGGGCCATACAATTATGTGAGCTGATCTGAGATCAAAAGAAGTATGCTGGACTGGATGTTTATTTTAAAATTATTTAAAATAAATGAAACAAAAAAAATGTTGCCAAGCAATTACATATGTTTTGACAAAAAAGGATTATATTCATTTTTAAGATCAAATGCTACTCTGTCATGTATGTTTCCCCAGAATGAGGAAAACCGTCAATTACATGTATAATGTACATTCACTTGCTTTTTGTATCTTCCAATTACATTTATTTATATTTCCTTACTATTTCTAGCACTTTTTTTCCCTAAAAATTTTGATTAATTTTGCTCCTTGAATTAAGGAAAGGATTTGAAAGGTGTCATGTCGTTTAATTGTTTCCTTGCTGGTCCAGATGCAGAAACCACAGTGTGAATTTCCATGCACTGATGTTTGCAGGAACTGGCCCAACACAACACTGCTTTGGGCACAGTGATGTCATGTTTTCCGTTTCTCTGTGTCTTACTAAATAACAACAAAGAGCTAAATATCAAGTCAGACTGGTACTAAAAAGGGACAGTAAACTTTCAATGTTGCTAAATTAAAGATAGGAAACAAAGTGTTCATTTTAGAGTAAATCTTAAGCCCAATCATTCTGGGTACCTAAAACTACCTGACAGTGTTCTTTTAAAGTAGCACCAGTTTGAGTTTGTCTAACCTGAGAAGTATAACACACAATTAACTTTGACCTGTTTGCTAATTTCCCTTTCGTTAATTTTTGCATTGTGATTTACCTTCACGGGCAGAAAATAAAATGATACATTAAGTCGAACTGTTACAGCACCATTAGAATATTGTAAATCTTGATTTCTTGCTGTTGTTAAGACTGTAGTTACCTGGTTTTGCCATCAGCAGGCACTGATACGAATTGAGGAATATGCACCCTAAATTCTTAAAAAGCAGGCTTATGGCTTCTTTTTATTAATGTTTTGTTGTAAGCAGACTGGACAGCAATCTCCTTTAACCTTCACAGGCGCTTCGCAGTCAGCCGGTGGGCATGATTCTACAAAACAGGTAATCTGACCAACCTGGGTCAAGAAAAAAATAACAAAACCAAACCACTCTTAGCTACGTGTTACAAACAAGAAATAAATTTTTTCATACTATTCATTCTCTTTTAAGATCCTGACTATTATGATTAACTCCACATAATTTGTTTCAGTATAAACTTCTATTGACAAGTCTAAGGTGCTCTCTGTACTACCATGTCTCTTTAATGAAGCAGCATATACCCTCTTAAGGTGCTACTGGGGTACCAAGCACCACATATTTCTTTAATTAACTTTCTAAAAATTTTACTAGGATAAAAGAAAATTAAAGTCCAGCACTAAGTCAGACGAGCTTTTACTGATTTTTATGCATTTTAGTAGACTTTTTCAGGAAATGTCCCACTTTGCAGTTAATTCTACCCATATAACTATATATTAATGAAAATGGAAATATAATTAAGATAGATAAAGGCTGGATTGAAAAACAGTGTCAAGGGCAGGGATATCTGAAAATATAATTTTCTGCACAAAATAACTGAAGATCCATAAAAAACAATTAGCAAATATTACCCAGGCAGGTACAAAACTGGGACTGCTGTTTTAGAAGTAGAAACTAACATAATTTCTATCTCAAAATGAATTTCCAAATACTTACTTTGCATTCACACACAGTACAAGGGTCCCTTTTCCAGGTTTCATTGCTGGAATATGATTTACCCTCTTCATCAGTGCAATCAGAATTACTGAGGCGTGATTCAAGTTTTTTTATCTGAAAACATTTAAAAAAGTTAATAAAAAAGTTGAAGGTTTTTATTTGTGCAAGGTATTCTGTCTTTTCTCTTAATCTACATAATACGTGTTAGATACTTTTCTGGGTTTTTCTTCTCACTACTTAGTTTTCATAATGCTAAAAAACTAGAAACAAGTAATATCTACGGAGTCAGTCTTTCAAAAGAAAGCTAACAGAAAATATATCTTTCCTACCATTGAAATATTCAGCTAGAGCATACAAAGAGAACAAAACTACATGTGTTATATATGGAAAATTTAAATTGTCAAAAATGTTTTGAAAAGGAGGTGATTTTTTTTAAAAAACCCACCTTAATTACAAATGTTTACTTTGATTTTTTACTATCTCCTATATGTTGTACATTTTAAAAATGGAATTCCACTATGGCTTAATAAAGAGTATACTTGCAAATATCGTAAAAGTCTTCTTTAAGTGATCTAGATCTTAACAATATTTACAGCTGTAGCCTGGCATATTACTTCCTATGAAGGTTACATTTTAATCATAGCTTTACATAGATTCTATATACATTTCAAATAGGAAAAAAGATTTTATTAACACTACACAAAAATTTTTAGAGAAAGGCTAATTCCATGTTTAGCACACAATGGTTACACAAGGCTTCAGGTTCAAAAAGTCAAGAGCGTCTAGTTGTAGAGTACTTCAGTATGATTTCAAAAGAACATAGAAATAAAGAATAATAACACAACATGTTCTGTGTTGTTTTCTGTTTGAGATACTATGTGGTGGATTTTGGCTGCAAGGGATGTCTAAATAATACGAGTGGTGTTAGGAAAACATTATGAATTAAATCTACAATTAGACACTGTTCATTATAGCATCTTACCTGATTTCTGAGGCTTGAAATAGTTTTTTGCATTTCCAAAACAAATTCTTTGAAGTCATTCACTGCAGGTACATTTCTATTTTCATTAGATGCTGATGTGGCATTACGAAAAAATTTACTCTGTTTCACAGAACTGCAACAAATGAATGCCAAGTCAGGATATTCATCTAACTCATTTTTATTTGGCTAGATATTTTGGAACACCTAGCAAAAATGTAAAAGAAGAGCAACTAACAAATGTAGGAACAGTAGGAACCACAACAGTATGCAAGACCCACTGGTGCTGAAGACAGACTCAGGACAGGTGAGCTCTGGCTCTGAATTATTGTTAACATCGTCAGCAACAGGGAATTTCTTCTACTTAGAAAAATTACGTATTTCATACAGGGGTACACACAAAGTTGTCATCAGTGACACTGTAGAGCATCACCTTAAATTCACTCTTGAGCCTCCAATACAAAAGCAGACATGAGAAATCCTTCTAGATATGAAGGATTAAAATGTGTCCCATTTTAACTAACATTTGTACTGACTACAGTACACAAAATATAAAGTCTTTTGTCTGTAGCACTTTTCAGGTGATATCTCTTAACAGATGTGCAACCCTAAATTCTGTTAATCAATTCAATCTGTTGATGAGAAGGAGCAATCAAAAGAATTGTCCATAAATAATAATTTATTATCTAGCACCACTTAACAAAACGTGAATTCAAAACCAAGGATAACACTAATTTCTAAGTTACTTATTAGATTAAGATCCTTGAATCCATACAAGCATTTCTATTTTGTTAACATGTCATCTCTGGTTCAAAGGGATACCCCAAAAAATGAAGAGGCAAAGAAATTCCCATATAACAGGGCTCATGATTTATAATATTTCTGCATAAATTAAAACAGCACTTACTGGCAGGGGTTCAAGCTACTTAGTTTCTCATAGTTTTTCATCTAAATTAAAGAAAAAGAACTCTAAACAACATAACATGCCAAAATTCAAGTAAACCAGCTGCTATTGTATAACAAAATGTTTAATCTTCCCCACCTGGTCAAGTTATTGAAAATGAGGAGGAAAAAAAGAAAGGAGAAAAAGAATCTTCTCACCACAAATACAATTTAAATACAATGAGCAAGAGAACTGATGGAAATATTAAAGACAGGTTGCTTTAGTTTTATTTATGCTACAAATAAAGTATTGTAAATTTCCAATTCTGTATTCCTAATTAGTAATTGGACTATTGAAGATTTCTGAAACACAGTCAAACAGCAAGCTAACAGAACAAGCTCCTACTCAGACACAAGTGTTTATTTTTTCTTGCTTTCATTTTTATTTAATTTAACCCTTTTACATTTTTAGAACTGTGCAACTAGCATCCTTAAAAAGTGACTGCTGTTCTGCTACCAGTTCACTTGAAAAGACAGACAAAGCATACTTCTTTAATGATTACTTTAAAGGAACCTTCCTTTTCATATTATCTATAAGCCAGCTTATACTTAGCTGTTGTCTTCTCTTGTCTAAAATCTTAAACACCTAAAGGTTCTGTTACTTCAGGACAGATTCCTATCAATTAAGTGAAATAATCGTGGTGTTTCTCCAAGTGCTAGAACACCCACATGAGTATTTGAAATTGCTGAAATACATTTACCTGTCTATGCATCTGTCTAGATGCTTTCCTTGCCAGAGTAGGTAGACTTTGCCTGGTTGTCATCATCAACAAAGTACATAATTTTATTTGCTAAAAGAATGTATGCTAAATGGAAAGAGCTATAATTCAAAAAAGCTCATCATGAAGGATCTTCACAAGAAATGCTTGGTCTGAGCAGAACTCATTTCATGTCACTAATTCATAGGTAAGTTTTGATAACCTGGAAGGGGCAGGGACCCTGTGCAGCTGACAATTTGTGACCAACACTGTGATTTACTTCCCTGCCACAGTATTTTGAGGATTAGGGAGTTATAAACAATATTGTCTGTAGCACTACTGTTCTCCTTTCCTGTTCTGAGTATTTTGGTACCAGAAGCCATCCTTACTGTTATCACAAATTTTTAAGCCAGTGTAATCAAGACTTGGTTTTCTCCATTTCTACAGGAGGAACTAGAACCTCCAAAGAGGAAATGAAATAATTTAGTTTGGTTACCGCTGGCACAGTAGGAACGAGGGATTTCAAGTCCCCAGATTATGCTTCATTACTGAGTTTTTTCATGAAAAGCACAGGCAGAACAAAAGCACTATGCTATGTCACTCACAAAGAGTCTTACACAAATTTGAGCTTGAAAAAAAGTGGGTTTTTGTTAGCAGAGATGCAGAAGTGTCAGAATGAAGAACTGAAATGCTTGAAAAAGCAGGCACTGGAAAACAGTGCACTTAGAAAGAAATGATTCAGTTTCATTCCATTTTGAAAACAAATGGGATTTTATACTTCTTAAAAAAAAAAATCTCACCTTACTGTTTTGGACATTTTCATTTTCTTCAGGGGCTTGTCCTCCTGAAAGCTGTAGTCAAGAGAACGTCTTCCTCGAAAGTGATACGAAAATGCATTAAACTGTCCTCTAGTTCTACAGTCTGAAATTAGACAAGAATTTGCATATTATAAACAACAGTATATTTCAGCAGTTATAATATTAATATGGGTTTGCATTGTCTTCTGAATTGATAAAGGCAAGTCATACATTCAGTTGATCCTTCTGGAATCAGTTGATGGCAGATGAATATGTCTCAGTGTTACAACACTTAAGCTAGCTGGATGCAGAGAATCTGATTATTCACAGACCAGCTTTTTAGTGTGAAACAAAGGGATAAACTCTATTTTTACAAACCTATCCAGTGCTACTTTAACTATTCTTTTCACTTCTGAACTTTCCACGCTCTTGGCTTTTAATTATTTTCTACTTTTCAAAAGGGGCAGTTACATATGAAGCAAAACAATGACAGCAAAACCACCCTTTGGCTTCCTCATCTATCCCAGGCATTATTATTTGTTATTTTTGCCATGTGAAAGAGAATTTATAATTAAATCCTGGAGAACGTTTGCAAATACTTTATAGGTTGACCAGCCCCATTTCCAAATTTCAGGAATTTGAAGGTATCACTACACTCTAAAGCTCTTTCCACCACAGAGTGAAAATCTCAAGCCTGAGAATAATCTACGACAGAAATCTTCTGCTAAAATCCTAAAAGGACAGCTTGACAGGATGAAGTATGTCTTTCCTTCAGTTCACTTAGCCTTCCAAACACAGTAAGTATTTGGAAGGAGTCTCATTTAAAAAATAAAAAGAAAACAAAGCAAAACTGCAACAGCACTTTTGAAAGGAGACAATGAGAAAAAAGTTTTCATTTCTGTTCACAGAAGCTTTAAAGCTAAAAGTCATAACGGGCCAAGCTGAAGCAGGAACCAACAGCATGATCAACATTTAAAAGAAGAGTCTCTTAAAACAGAAGGGAAGATGGAAATACAGGATGCCATGGACATATCCCAGCTAAGTCTGGTATTAGCAGAATGAGGCATGAAAGCAATTGAACATGGAAGGAGCAATTTTCCATAAGTTTCTCTGCACCAAAACAAATTAGTTCAGAAAGTCAATATTTTTCTGAATCTTGGATTGAATACCTAAAGTATTAACAAAAATTACTGCAGAATGTAAAGTTGCTCAGAGTATACAAAAATAAGCATCTTGGACTACTTTTAATTACACTGGATTTAAAGTAGACTATTACAATTACCCTGTTAGGAAAAAATTAAGTTTGTCCATGGCTTAATATCACTTAGGACAGAAAGAAAAAAATTGAATGGCAAAAAAAATAGAAGTACTGATTGAATTTCAGTACAAAAACAATACCTACAGATCATTCTTGAACACAAGTTATCCACAATTCCCCTTCCCTTTTCTTTCCTTACAGTTCTTTAAAAATTCATTACCTTCCTGCTATAACAGCATCCCCGAAGAACTAGATGGCATTTGCTGCCAACATATTGTTCATTCTTTATATGTGTTCTGCTGTTTCTCACATAATTTTCTTGCTGCCCACTCAGAAACTAAGCACTTTCAGATGGGAACAGACCGATGTGTCTGTCAGATGCTTTGCATGAAGGCATTTTAGAACACCCTTAGACACTCCTATATTTAGTACAGTGAGAAAAAGGGTCACACTCTGAAGGGAGAAAGAACTATCTTTGGTCAGAGGAATTATTTTCTTAAAGCAATGTGTTGCTTAAAGTTTTCCTGAGTGTCACAAAAACTTAAGTTTCTCCCACTATGTGCAAGGTTTCTACTATCCCGCTTTGTTTAATAACTGCCAAGGTCATCTTGCATAATATAGATAATTTTTTTTGTACAATAACACAATGGCCCATTGTTTTTTTTTATTCCTAAATTGATTTTTAGAAACAAAGGTTTGAAATCCTGGGAAGGTTTAATCACCTTAGGCCAGTAAATATGAGAACCATATGTTCAGTGACAGCTTTAAGTACACACACCTGATTTTCTGTGGTTTTTAAAGACTCATATATGTCTTGCCAAATTAACAACTCTTGTTCTTCGTTTCTGTTTCAGGTACAACAAATTGGATTGCCACTGCTGAGAGGTGCAGGACAGAATGCTTTAGCTTTCAGAAAGCCTAAACCAAGAAATTTCATATTTTACACTTTTTTAAAAATTATTTTATTTTTAATGAAGAATACTTTAGCAATAGCAGTAAATAAGAAAAATAAATCTAAAATTTTCCCTTTTTTTAAGCCTATCTAAAATGTCCCCAAATTAGCAATACCCACTCCAATTTATTTTCTGCAGAAAAAGTGAATGTTTAAAAGCAACATAAGGTATTGTTATACTGGAAGCGTCAAGACCATCCATTTACAGAATCACAGAATCATTTAGTTTGGAAAAGACCTCAAAATCATGGAGTCCAACCTTTGACCTTCTCAACTAGACCACAGCACTACGTGCCATGTCCAATTGTTTCTTGAACACCTCCAGGGAATGGTGACTTCACCATCTCCCTCAGTAGTCCATTCTAATGTTTAACAACCCTTTCCATAAAGAAACTGGCATTTCCATCTCTATACGAATGCCCTGTTTCCCAGAAGGTTTTGAAAATGCACCTATAATGTAAATTAGATAATAAAATCCCTGACATTCCTAAATTACTGAACACTCCTAAATTCCCCATGAATCACTCCTCAAAATCTGGGCCATGGAGAATTAATGTAACAGTAGATTCTAATTAAAACAACTTGAGAGACTAAAGAAAAGTGAACAAAAGCACATATAAATATCTATTTGATAACAGCTTGATTCTCTGAGATTTATTGTAGTGAATTAAATTTCTGTAACTGCAAGCATTTGTACATATCTAAGCACCTGTAGTCATGCCAGTGGGAGCAGTGAAGTAGAGGAGAAACACTGAAAATGGTTGATGTAAAAATATTTTTTGAGCAGATGTTTTCATAAAGCAGTTACTGACAAACTGCACAATACAGGAAAATGACTTTTTACATGAAATGAAGCCCTAACCCAAAATAGCTGGTTTTGTTATTGCTAAACAGGCCACATCCCTTCACATTGCCCTGCATTTCTAAATTTCTTCTGTTGAATAAGACTTTCTAACAAATGATACATTAAACAGCAGCAAAAAATGTAATATGGTGGTGTTAAATCCAACAGTAATCTGCTCAGATTGGAACAGGTGTATTTTGTATAAACATTTCTTAAACATCTCAGAAAAAAATGGTAGAGAAGACACTCTCTTTAAATGTAAATGTAAATGTAAAAAGATACATTTGAATGTAGAAAGTAAAAATAATTTTCTGTGTAAACAGAAAATGTTTTCAGGCATAAATTGCATACTTTTGGTATTTTGAGGCGTCCTTGGTGAACAATTTCCATTGTCACAAAAGAACTTCCAGTCTCACACTAAGTGTGCTGGTAACATTTTAAAATGTTATTTCCATCATATATTCCACAGAATTTAGTGCTTAGCACAGCATTGCTTAGTATTTTCATTGAAGATGAAAGGGCATAATGAAAAGTGCTTAATAAGAGGTAATGTGGTCAGTAGAGAAGCAACAGACAGCATAATTGTTGGTCTGATCTTAAAATACAGGACTTCATAAATATAGGCCTAATCTACTAGAAGACCACACATAAATGCATTCAGATTATGTCTTAACTCTTCTAATGAAATTCAGTGAGATTTAAACACATCTAATCAGAATTTATATAAGGTCATATTCCTGAATTAAACTAAAAAAAGAACAGTATCTAATAGAAGAGTGTCTTAGTTTAACAAGATTACAACTTAGAAATTAAGAAACTTCAGGTGGAAGAGTGGAAAAGGAAAAGAACAGCTTTTTATTAAAAAAATCTGAATAAACAACAAATGGTGCAATCATAAACTTTCAGAAGAAACAAAACAAAGTCCCAGTTCCCCAGGTCAGGGGTGGTGGTGGTGGTGGTGAAGAAACCCGTGGCAACCTGGGGTGGGGAGGGGGAAAAGGAGAGGGAAAGGCAGGACTGTTCCAGAAGTTCAACAGCTGCTCGCAGCCACATGTGCCTGCAGCAGCCAGCAGCTGGTGGCTTCACAGCCAGCAATGAGAGTCCTTTTCCCCACAGGCAGTCCTGAGGCAGAATACCTCCTAGGTCTATGTGAAACTTCATGAGTTTTGACATAAAACAAAAGGTGAAAGAAATTTTTCATTTCAACTTAGAAAAAAAACCACCCTCAAAAAGTGTGAAATTTTTAAAGACTCACAATTGAGTGATCACAAAAGTGTACACTGAGTACTTTTAAAAAACAAAATCAAAATACACTTTTTGCACTAGACAGCCTGAAAAAAAGCACCAAAATTTTCTTATTTGGAAAATCTGAAGCTCAAATGCTACTTTGCTCAAATAAAGTAACCCAGTAAACCCAGCAATTACTCATCATCTCTGACAAGACAAAGAAAGGTAGTAAGTGAAGGAAAACATAAGAAAACGTGTGTACTTCAGTGGACGCCCTACTTTTTTCCATCATAAACTAGTAATTCTGTTGTAGAATTTGTTAATTGAAATCTATAATTTTGTTATTATAAAGAGGAATAATGCCTTGCTTTATAATATATACTAGCTTTACTTAAGAAATCTACAAGATAGCTTATGGTAACTAAGAAGTTTTTTCTATTTTTCATATAGAAAAGTATTTTTACTTTTAACAAAACAGGAAAGATAATAAAACTAGATGTGTTTCAAACCAGGCTGGAACAGCTGAACATATGGGTCACTAATGAAACATACGTAAAGTGCAATGCACGGTATTCTACACTCGAAATTTTAACTTAGGGTAATTTCAACTACAAAACAATTAGAAGCATTTTAAATATGGAGAATGGTTTAACTTTTTTCTTTTAAATAATAACCAATAATAAATTCAAAGAAACAAACCCCCACAATGTATACAACTCAAAGTGCCGTTCCCGACTGTACGCTCTCCAACTCAGAGGAGTGGTGAGTCCCTAGTGCCATGGAAGGAAAGAAACTTTTTAAATTAGTTGCTTAAACTAGATTCCCACAGAAAATGTCACAGTCATTCATCCAAGCAAGAAAATAGTTCAAGCCATGCATACTTTGCTTTTTCCTCATTAACCTCTGCAAGGCTTCAGGAGTTCAGAAGTAGGGGATAAATATAGGCAATTTTTTAAAGAACATTAATTATTTACTCTTTCTTTGGCTTCGCAGTTGTCTGACTGTACTGCATCCAGCGGTACCCTCTGGTAGCAACATTCTTGAATGAAAATACAAGCTAGGTTGTTGAACAGATGAATACTCTAAAGACTTTCCAAAGATAACATCTGCTCTAAAAGGCTCAGTGATAACATAACATTTAGAGAATCAACACATAATTTATCAGAACAGTTTTACTATTTTTCCAAATTGATAAAAAATTGTATTTTTGAAACTGTCTGTCAAGTTTCATGAGCCATGCCAAAGTGAACTTATCCTGAACAGGCAGAATATGCTTCATTTACAGTAAAGCACTTGAAGAGTGATAACTGATTTTCTCTCAATTCTGGCACATCAGGGATTTTTTTAAGAGATTCTGGAAGTCTTTGTATTAAAATTGCAATGTGTCAATTATATCTAGATTTTTTATAAGCTATTATTATTAATTTGGGAATGGCAAACTTGGTAAATATTTTTTAAAAAAAATCTGAAAAGCCTTCAAAAAAAAAAAGCTATAAAAATTAGAGTAAGGCCTGAAAGAAATTATATTTGGGAGATATTGTACAAGATTTCACTGAAACCTAAAGTATTTATTTCTGCTAGTATCACACAAATAACTTTTATTTTGAACTGAGTCTTCCAGGGAAGAATATTCTTAGAGTGTTGTTACACATTTAAAGTCCCTGCTTGAATTTTGCCATTGCCACCAAGTGAGGGCGATTGCTGACAACGAAATAAAAGCACAGAGTGTTCAGCACATTTTCCCCCATCCCCTCCGGGGGAGAGGGGCCAGCGCTTTAAGGTGTGTGCCACCATGGGACCAGGGGTGGCAGGGGAGATCAGATCCTGCATGTGAGGTCCTGGATCCGAATCTCACAATTATTGATACGGTTTGCAACCAACTCACTGTGAGTGTGTGTGTGTGGGGGGAAGGGCTGGGCCTGGACCTGCAGGCACACGGCAGAGCCCGAAGGCCTGCATGTAAGGCCTGTGCTGAGGGCACAGGGCAGGGCTGAAGGCAAGGCCTGCTGCCCACGCAGAGCACAGGGCAGAGCTGCGGGCCCTGCAGCCGGGCTGTCAGTCAAAGCAAAACTGCCTGGTAGCCCGCCCACAGCACATCCCTGGAGCCTGTGACTGCTACAGCACAACTCACTCTGGCCTGGAAGGCGCTGATGGGATATCCCGCCTGGGAGGGAAAACTGAACTCTATAAATACACGGGACTCCATGCGCGCGCTCTCTCTCTCCTCCCTCTCCAGCTGACATGGTGTGAACTATCAAATCTTGTTTGTAATTATTTTCTCCTCTTGTTTCTCTCTCCTTCTGTCTTTCTTTTTTCCTTTTAATCTGTTTTCTTCTGTTACTCTTTTCCTTCTCTTGTGGGTAACTTAAAACCAGTGAATTGTGCTTTACTAAAGCTGGTATATTGATTGTTTTTAGTGGGTATTTTCTGTGGAATGGGTCTTTGGGCTGAATGTTTTAGTGAAATGCTTTTTTCTTGGTTGTATTTTACTCCTGTAAAAAACTTATGTCAAAATATCTTATTTTTCTCACTAAATTAAAAAGAAATTCTCTTAGAGAAGAGTGTGTGACTCTTTCTCTGGACACTATTTAGAGGTTATAATGAACCAAAAGGCTTTTTTAAAAAGTCTTAAATAAAAATGTAACCACTCTGGGCAGTTTATAGCTTAACTGGAGCACAACATTTTTAAAATGGCGACAAAGGTGGCATTAGTCTTGAAAAGCAAAGAGAAAATTATTTTTGTTAAATTATGTCAGCTTCTGGCCAATGTTTCAACACTTGCAAAAATATTGGAAACTTATTTTTTCTCTTTTCATTTTAAGTTTTTCTAGCCCTCAGAAATGGTGCTGAGGAAAAACGGGCAAAATTTGGTATTTTCAGCAAAAAAATACAGTTTTGGCAAAAGAAAATAAACCCCTCACAAAAAGCAGGTTTTGCCAGGAGAAAAGAAAAAAAAAACAACCTTTTGCCGAAATATGTTATTATTGTCACTAAATTAAAAAGAAATTCTCAGAGAAGAGTGTGTGACTCTTTCTCCAGATGCTAATTAGAGATTATAATGAACCAAAAGGCTTTTATAAAGTCTTAAATAAAAATGTAACTGCTCTGGGCAGTTTATAGCTTAATCCAGAGCATAACACCGTGCAAACTGATATGAGAACAAGACGGATTAAAAGCAAGAGCTGTGCCCGCCATAGCTCTCTTGCTGTTTGGTGCAGACCGTTGTAGATGCTCCATCAGCTCCCTGCTGCCTGGAATTGCCATGTGTCAACCGCCACAGCAGCTCTTTTTCCTTCTATCCAGCATTCTGACAAGGAGGTGCCTGCAGGGATTCATGAAACCTCTGCCTGGCTTCCGCAGCCCCCACATTGGCTCGCTGCCGCAGATGCAGCTGTGCTTGCCAGTGCCCCGCACCTACCACTGCAGCAACAACTTCGGGAGCTCCAGTGCGGCTCTGCCACTTCCTACTTGCTATAGGTGTCTGCCTTGCATGGCACTGCCTCACTGTCCTGACCTGCTGGTTTCCCATGCCCATTGGACCTGCACTGACCCTCCCTGCAGACCCCACATACACCTGCCTGCAGCCACAGCAGCCGCCAGAGCCGGAGCCCCCAGAGCGCCCACCACTGCCAGGAAAGCCTGCCAGTGCCACCTTCTCGTTGCGGCTGTAACTGTACTAAAGAAAAGCCGCTTACCAGCTCAACAACACAGAGGTGGATGAAGTGTGTTTTTCTGGGTGATGTTCTTTCTTTGTTATTGTTTCTTGTTTCATGTTTGGTTTTGACTTTTGTTTTGTCTTTTTTTTTAGTAAAAATTGTTACTTCTGTTTCTATTTCCTGTGAAGGACCAGGAATCAGAATGGGGAAAATCTCAGAAGTGGAAAAAGATGTACAAGTGACTGAAAGGACTTTATGATACAGACTTTACAGTTATTATGTATATACACATTGTATGCTTCCCCAGAATTTGTATTTCCCAGGCATGTCCTGCAAATTGGCTGGAGAAGCTGCAGAGAGGGGACAGCCTCCATTCGCCCCTTCTCTCCCCGATTCCTCCCACGTTCCTCCCTCTTATGCCCGTGTCCCTATCCTGGTTTGTCCCCCCGCTTGTCTGTCTCATGCTCCGCCCTATGTTCTGGCCCTTTCCCCTCCCGAGCTGATAAAAGACCTTTTATCCCGAGCTGATAAAAGGTCCCCGCCCACTTTTGGACCGCGGCAATTTCCTCCCTCATGAGTGTCAATTGATTTTGAAATTCACATTAGGTCTGAGGAAAAGGGGGCTCTCTATTCCATCTAAGGTCCTGCTTCCCTGGCAATATTGTCTTTAACCCAAGACAAGAGTGATTTATTTTTTAAAGGCTTGTTTACCTTACAAGATAATACACTAGCCAGTTTAAAAGCTAAGATGTGCAATAACTTTGAATAGTAAATCTCTATCTACTTTTTTTTTATTTTTAATGATATCTGAGTTTGTTCTTATGGTACAGTCACATCACTTAGAATCCTTCCTCAGTATTTACTGTATCTGTAATAGATTGCAGGGACATTCTCCATCAGTTTAACTTTTACCTTTCGCCTTAAATTCTGAGCTGTATCACAAAATAATTCTTTGTCATTGGGGACAACTACATCTTAGCAAAAGAGTTAAATAGAAAGTAGTGAAAGATTGTGACTTCTCTCAGAAATGCAATCCAGTGATTCTTTATTCATGCATATCTTTTGACAGAATACTGAATAGCAGACTCAGCAGTAGCAAACTCAAGAGAATCAGCAGTAGAAAACACAAAAAACACAGATCTTGATACTTTTCATCAGAAAATCTACAAGATATTGGTATTGAAAGCTAGAAGATTCATATACATATATGCTAATTTGGAGTTTGGTAATTATGATAAACTAATAGTACCATTATCTTCTCAAGAGCAAGTTTTCTCCAATTAATAATTTGTTTGAGAGCAATTTCTAGATAGTCACAGTTCAACAACTAAGTTCCCAAAATTCCTGAATATACTTTTACAGCCTGGGCATGCCATTCAAGTTTTCTTAAAAGAAAATGATAACAACATTGTCAAGGAGACCTCAAAAAAGAGACGTCATTTTCCTCTGAAGTATTTTGTTTTTGATGCTACTGAAAATCATTCTGCATGATCGAGAAAACTCTCTTAGGAAGGGATTTTAACTATGTCACAGATGCAGTGATGCCCGTTGGTCGCGTTTAAGTAACCGGGTGAAAGGTGGAGATGAGCTTTGGTTAGGCCACCTTTTCTAGGCCCCTCTCCGTGTGGAGCAAGAAGTGCTCTCCTTGAAAAAGGCTCCTTGGTCATTCAGGGTGCTGCCCAAAGAGAATGTCATCTCTGGGGTCAGTTTCAGACAACCAATGTCCTGTATGCAGGGTTGGGTCTGCAGCTTCCAGTGCACCTCATCACCTGCCGTTTCAACCCTCGCCTGTTGCTACAGGGCTTTACAGATGTGGGTATAGCCCTCGAGCCTGCACAATGGTTTTTTTAGTAATTTCTAATTAGTAATTTCTAATTTAGTATTTTCTAATTGCAGTCAAACAAAGATTAAGAGACAAAGGCATACACCTGCCTTCAAAGGTGTACCCAAATTGACACTTGCACGCTGGAACATCAGAACCATGCTTGATACTGCCGATAGTGGACATTCTGAGCGTTGTTCTACCCTAACTACCCATGAACTGTCACGTCTCAACATCGACATTGCTGCTCTCAGTGAAGTTTGTTTCCATTAGGAAGGCAGCCTTAGAGAACATGGTGCTGGTTACACACTCTTTTGGTCAGGTAAACCCAGAACTGAAAGGCATGTCTCAGGAGTTGGCTTCATGATTATAAACTCTATTGTCCCTAAACTCGAAAATCTGCCGACAGGTCATTCTGATCGCATTATCTCCTTACGCCTTCCACTACACAACAAGCAACATGTTGTCATCTTTAGTATATATGCCCCAACATTCCAAGCTGACCCTGCTGAAAAAGATAAATTTTATGCCGACCTGCGTCGCCTTACCCAAAAGGTTCCTGTAGATGATAAGATCATTATCCTTGGTGATTTCAACGCTAGAGTAGGAAAGAACTTTGAAGCCTAGAAAGAAGTATTAGGCAAGCATTGTTTTGGAAAATGCAACAATAATGGTCGCCTTCTGCTGGAATTCTGTGCGGAGCAGCAGCTCACCATCACCAACACTATCTTTCAGCAGAAAAATAGTCTGAAGACAACCTGGATGCATCCTAGATCCAAGCATTGGCACCTCATTGATTATGTCTTGGTGCGACAGAGAGATGCCCGCGATGTCCACCATACCCGCGTGATGCCTAGTGCAGAATGCCAAACAGACCATCGACTTGTGCGCTGTAAACTTAACTTCAACCTTAAGTTCAAACCTAAAAGGGGTGGTATTCCAAGGAGGAGACTCCAAGTTAACAATCTTCAGTCAGCCACAGTGAGAGACAGCTTTCAGGCAAACCTTCAAACTAGGCTAGAAGATCATTCCATAGATCCCTCTCTTGAAACACTTTGGCAACATATTAAAAATAGCATCCTTCAGTCCTCTGAAGAGTCCTTAGGGTTCTCCTTCAAGAAGAACAAGGACTGGTTTGATGAAAAAAATCAAGAGATCCAGGAATTGTTGAGGAAGAAGAGAACTGCTCACCAAGCACACCTTCCTCAGCTATCCTGCCATGTAAGAAAAGCAGCCTTTTGTCTTGCATGCAGCAAGCTCCAACAGAAACTCTGTGACATCCAGAACAAGTTGTGGATCAATCTAGCAGGAAAAATTCGATTATGCGCAGATACGGGTGATTATAGAGGATTCTATGAGGCCTTGAAAACAGCATACGGGCCGATCCGATCCAAAGCCCCCTACTCAGCACCCATGGTCAAACACTTCTAACAGATAAAACCTCCACTCTGAACCGATGGTCTGAACCACTTTCAGACTCTTTTCAGTACTAGTCATGTAGTGCAAGACTCAGCAATTCAGTACATCACACAGCAACAGG
The DNA here is from genome assembly GCF_025592945.1 of Manacus candei. Classification (NCBI taxonomy): domain Eukaryota; kingdom Metazoa; phylum Chordata; class Aves; order Passeriformes; family Pipridae; genus Manacus; species Manacus candei. The sequence goes on along the minus strand of NW_026138059.1, from coordinate 8,760,661 downwards.
TGAAGAATGAATTGGATATTGCCCCTACTACAGAAGAAACTCTTAAGGCCATACAGCAGGTGAAAATCGGCAAGGCAGCTGGGGTTGATGGAATTCCACCTGAAGTCTGGAAGCATGGGGGCCAAGCACTCTGTGCTAAATTTCACGAGTTTGTGGTGCGCTGTTGGGAACTAGGCGAACTACCATCAGACCTTCGAGATGCAGTCATCATCACTTTGTATAAGAAGAAAGGAATTAAATCAGACTGTTCAAATTACCGTATTACTCTGCTCTCCACTGCTGGCAAAATCTTGGCAAGAATACTTCTGAACAAACTAATACCCGCCATAGCAGAAGGAATTCTGCCTGAAAGCCAATGTGGTTTCAGAGCCAACAGGAGTACCACAGACATGGTATTTGTTCTCAGACAACTGCAAGAGAAGTGTAGGGAACAGAACAAAGGACTCTATGTAATCTTTGTTGATCTCACCAAGGCTTTCGATACTGTGAGCAGAAAAGGTCTATGGCAGATTTTGGAACGTTTAGGATGTCCCCCCAAGTTCCTTAAAATGACCAACTCACTCCATGAGGATCAGCGCAGCCAAGTCAGATATGGCGATGCACTTTCTGAGCCATTTCTAATTACCAATGGTGTGAAACAAGGCTGTGTTCTTGCACCAACCCTATTCACAATCTTTTTCAGCATGATGCTCCATAGGGCCATGGCAGACCTTGATGATCAGGATGGTATCTACATTCCATATCGTACTGATGGAAGCCTTTTCAACCTAAGGCGACTGAAGGCCCACACCAAGACCTTAAACCATCTTGTCCAGGAGCTGCTTTATGCTGATGACGCCGCCCTTGTTGCCCACACAGAAGCAGCTCTGCAGCATTTAACATCCTGCTTTGCAGACGCTGCTGAGCTTTTGGGGCTGGAAGTCAGCTTAAAGAAGACAGAAGTCTTCTATCAACCTGTACCTCAGGAAGTCTTCCATCATCCCCATATCACCACTGGTCAATCAGAGCTCAAATCAGTCCAGCAGTTTAATTACCTAGGTAGCCTCATCTCCTCGGATGGTAAGACTGACGGAGAGATAGACAACAGTTTAGCAAAGGCATATAGAGCTTTGGGAAAACTCTATAAAAGAGTTTGGTGAAATAAACACTTGAAGAAAAGCACGAAGATCAGTGTTTACAGAGCCATTGTGCTGTCTACTCTTTTATATGGGTCCAAATCATGGGTCATTTACTGCCACCACCTGTGACTCCTAGAACGCTACTATCAGAGCTGTCTCCATACAATCCTAAACATCCACTGGTCAGATTATGTAACCAATACATCTGTTCTAGAACAAGCAGCAGTCTCAAGTATTGAGGCCATGTTGCTGAGAACGGATCTGCGCTGGGCAGGGCACGTCTTAAGGATGAAGGACCACCGCCTCCCTAACATCGTGCTCTGTGGTGAACTTGCCACTGGCTGCCTCAAGAGAGGAGCCTCGAAGAGGAGATACAAGGACTCCCTGAAACAACATCTCAGCCTTGGCCATATTGATCTTCATCACTGGTCTACTCTGGCTTCCAATCGAGAGGCCTGGAGACACACCATCTATAATGCTGTTGCTTCTTTTGAGAACGCACGCAGGATCACTCTCGAGGAGAAAAGACAACGCAGAAAGAATCGTGTCTTGCTGATACCGTCTAAGGAGTCTTTCTGCTGTGCTTTTTGCAACCGGATTTGTCTATCTTGCATTGGCCTCTTTAGCCACCAGCGTGCTTGTAGCAGATGTGGGTAGAGCCCTTCCCAAATCTTCGTTTGCGAAGCCTAGCCATGATGATGACGATGGAGATGCAGTGAAGTCTGATGTGATGCTGGCTAAAGACAGGCTGTGTAGAAAATCTATATGAGACAGAAGCCAACATACAAGCCACAAAGCAGTGTCCTGTGCTTCACTCAGCTAAGTAAATGCTATTTCAGGAAAAGAATAAAAGGTTATTTTTGAAGAAAAACAAATCACCCCACTCTCCTAACTTTTGAAGAAGATGGCAACGAACAAGAATATTTATCCACAAAAGAAAGAAAACAAGAAAACAGTTATCTACACCACATAATGCTCAAATCTATGCTATTTTTATACTGTGTCTATTGAACATAAAATATGGAATGACTGCCTTTTAATGGGGCTGCGCTCCAGATTTGAATTTGTAATGTCTTAACAAAACCCAAACAACAGTAAAATATATTCTTTAAATAAAATGGACACTCAATAAACTGCATATACATCAATGCCCTCAAATCCACCTGTATACAGACCTTCACAGCAATCTTGCCACATCCTGAGGTCCAGTTTAGGAATATCTTCACAGCTACTATATCCATGTGGGAATTCAGCCACCTTAAAGACATCATGTTGTACCCTGGTTATGTTGTCACCATTATCACACAAAACTCTGGCAAGAGATGTCTGCTTGATCTGAGTTAGCTGAGCAGGCGTGAACACACCCGGGTTCTCATACCATAACCTGTAATCTCAAAGAAAAGACAAGTTTGCTAGTGAAAAAAAAACCAAACAGGCAGTTTTCCAAAGATATTTCAATACTGTGTTCAGTACTTGTCACCAGTAACGTGGAGCTCATATGGTATATATTTCTCCTTTTACTCTTGCTGCCTTCAGGAATGAGAGTTCTATGGTTCACAGCTTAATTTTTAAACAGATTTTATGCAAGAAAGTTTGGTGTTTCTTTTAAAAAAGCATACAAAAAGGTTTGACTTATTGACTACAGAAATCAAAAAGCCTTTATAATATCCTAAGTAGCAATGTGATAACTTAAATAAATAAAATAACAATACAAAAAGTGAATCAAATGTAATTTCCTAATTCTTCCTCTGTTTCCCTTTCACTAGGATGAGATTAATCAGCCTCAATCTTTCTACCTTCATGCCATGAGAAAACCAGGATTCTAGGTCACAAATTATGTTAAAATGAGGGAAATGTTGATTTGCAAATACTGAACGAGCATGCTGGAAGTATGTAAAGGAGATCTGGCTGCTGTGACAATAGCAATGAATATTCTCTTATTTCAGGTACACCAGAAACTGAAAATGAGAAATTGCTTATAATGTGTTCTATAATTACATAAAGTAATTAAAAAACAGTTACCAAATTGTGTTGATTGGGTTAACCTGTCTGCTTTTAACACTCTTTTGGTGCACAGACTGCTTGTAGGAAGTATGTATAGCGATTATATAAACAGAGTGATACTTTTCCAACTTATGCTTAAGTAACAGAGATGGTAACCACAATCTCTTTGCCAATAAAATGACTAAATAACAATGAAAGGACATAAGTATCATCCACTTTTCAAAAAGGTAAGTGACTTGAATATCTGGTAAAAAGAAATTCAGCATGTGCTGGCTGTTATGCTATTTGGGAGTCAGTATGACATACTCATCATAAAAATTAAGAGATTTTAAAAATAATCATGGCTTCTAACAATGTTTTAAACCTGTATTCTTCATCTTTTCAATTATATTTCAAAATCATAAATGAAAATAAAATGGAGTTTAGTTTGGAAACATGACATTGAAACTGTTACTAAGCATCTTCAATTTAAAATTAATTTTGGTTTCCATGGTATTTCAATTTACCTGTCTCCATCCCGAATACGCCTAAACTGTGTGCTTAACAGGCACATCAAAGTTGGCCCCAGACGGCTCCCTGGAACTAAGTCTTCTACCATTAGAGCAGGAAATAAGTCTATGTTCAGTGGGGACCCATACAACCTATAAATTGAAAAACACAAATATTGAATAACAAATATTTTACAATTACAAAATAATCAGTATGTCATGAAGCTAAGGGCAAGAGATACAAATAAATCACATTAAAAATGCCAGTGCTACATCCTTTGTGAACAACCTGTGGGTGTATGTGCAAGAAATCCTGCAATGTAGGTTGTATGTGTCTCTAACACCATGGGGGTCTAAGTCTACTCCACAATTTCCTTTCTCCTAGTATCTTTCTTCTGATTTCTTGGAATTGTTTATAGCTTCTATTTCCTGCTCCTCTGTACACACTTCTTCTTTTACTCTAGATGAGACTAATTCTTTGATTTTGTGCAGATAAACTAGGAATGGCAGGTAACTGAAGACTTATTTTCAAACGCGGAAGCTCTAAAGAAGAACAGATTACTGGTAGGGAAGGAGGTTCACATGGCACTACAGTGAATGATAATGCAGTTTGTTTTACTGTTCAGAATGAATGGAACTGAACATGTAACTACTTGCATGAGACTGGCATTAAATATGACCTTACACTGAAATAGCACTCATATGTAACAGCATTTACAAAATCAAATTAATAATTTCTTGAACACATACTGTATGTATTAACTTATTGTTCACAGAGATGTTTCTTAAAATCCCTTTAAGTCTTTCTTAACAAATATCTTTTTCTAGATAAGGCATTTAATAACTAATTTTGCATGCACATTTAGATAATTGACTGTTTTTCTTCACCTCAGGCTCACCTGCTAAGCTTCTCCCTGATTTCAGGATTCTTAATTTCATTTTTCAGATCTTCAAAAGTCTGAGCTGAAGAAAGATTACAGTAAACTCTAAAATCATGATAGGGAGGAATTCCATGATCTCTGCCTCTCTGAATATTCATAGCTGCCAGATCTAAAGCCACAGTACGTGCCATGGAGAAGAGTCTTTCTGTTAATTCTGTATTGAGTAATTGTGATGGGACACGCATCTTACCAGCAACACCAAAAAATCCCCTTAGAAGTGGATCAATGCCTCCTTCATTTACAATCCGAAACGGAGAGAAGAATGCCTTATGAAGAGGTAGATGGCCTTGTGGAATTGGTTCAAAGTTTTCATCCAGTCGATACAGAAAAGGATTAATGAGTGTGTGACCAAACCTAAAAGCGGCAGTTGCAAACTCATTAGTTATGCCAGAATTAACACTGGGATCATAACCCTTATATTCGCCAAGCATCTTCATGCCTACCTCTCCAAAGATCTTAGGGAGCCAGTGGCTAAATGTTATGTGTTGCATTTCTGCACCAACAATTTTGCGTGTTTCGTGATATATTGTGTCACCGTCCCAGTGCGGATTGAGTTTCAGTAGCTCTGTGGCAATTCTGTTGTGCTCTCTAAACCACAGCGTGTGGATGCTGGTAAGACCCAGCTGTTCATTGGAGCGCTGATCACCAGCTAAAAAGCAGGGTATTGGGCTCTCATTTTCATCCCTCATACATTCTGTTGGTGGGCCAGTGGCAAATGGAAGAAGAGGCTTGCCAGATCTCTGTACGATGCCCTGTCTAAGAAGACCCCTTTGACTCGCCAAGTCTCTGATTTCCAGTGCTTCATGGTCCGAACTGCCGTACACATTTGATGCATCGATGTATGAAGTCAGCTGGTTGATCTGTTCTCGGGGGTACACAGAATTCATCAGGAGAGATGTCATACCACTTCCACAAACTGGACTGGAGCGTACAAAAAACATGCAGCGCGCACCGTTTCGAACTCTGGGATCATTTGGTGGTATCATAATCGAAAAGCACGGAGGATCATTTGTACAAACAGAACTGCAATGCTGACCATCTGAAAATCTGGCCTCACTTAGGGCAGCTACGGTGAGGTCAAGGTCATGGTCAAGAAACTGACCCCATTGCATGAGCATGTGAGTGTACTGGTCATCAGGAGTTACTGTTTCTGTCCCAATCAGAGTAGTTGAAACCAAGCGAGGCATTGGGAGTGCATAACCATTAGAGAGCCTCCTGGGTTCAATCCCTCGAGGCAAATTAAATCCATTTTCATAGACTGACTTTAACAGACGTTCAAAAGCTGTCAGAGAAGCACCCCACATGGGATGCTGAAGGTTGTTGCATGTTCCATCGTGTGTCCTGTACTTCTGGTGGAAACACATATCTGAGCAGTTGTTCACTCGTCGATGTGCTGTACAACCTGAGAGATTAGCTATCAGATTCAAGTACTGGGGAGATACAAGGTCATTATAGTGATAACCTGAAACCAGAAAAGAGAGAAGGAGAAAAATCAAAGGCTTTATAGAATCACTGTCCCCACAAATTTACATTTTTCACTAGGTTAAACATCCTTATTTTTGAAAAGGAACAGTAATAGTCATATACGTGTATTTGAGCAACAATTTGACCACTACTATGTCAGGAGGAAACTTTCTAAAATGCCAATTAAAGTACAACTTTTACGAAATTATCAGAAAAGGAGCTTATTACTTATTTGCTTACTTAAGAAAGCAGAGATATTTTCAGAAATAAAAGTCTCACATTGAGACAAATGGAACATTTTCCCCATATTAGTAAAAGCATTTTAAAAACTGTCATTAACACTTATGTGGACTTCAAGTCTTTATCTTTTTAGACTTGATAATTCACTGAACATTATTACTTTGTTTTGCTTTATTACAGTGAAAGTTGCAGACTTTTAAGAAAAAAAAAATCAATAAAAACTATAAAAGAAAATAACCGCTAGTAAGACAGCCAAACATGGAGTGTGATCTCTAGGACAAGTGATGTGGAGTAACTCCTATTCACACTACCCAGGACAAGTTTCTAAAGAAAACTGGTGTTTGTGTAGCACTTGGCACAGGTTTCCTCTGCAGTCCACACCATTTGCCTCTGGAACTAAAACATACTTATCATTTTCCTGCATTTTTTCTCAGTTCATGGAAAAATAATATATACAAAATATATACCATAATTCATCAAAATTATGTATTTAGAACCTCAGATTAAGACTGTGTTGCATGATCTCTGTTGTGGTACGACAGCATGTGGAAGGATTGAAGACCATAAGGTCTCCTAGTATAATGTTGGATGACTGCAAATAGTAGAAGAGTCAGGCTGTGCCTTGTCCCTGCTGCCTATTAGGAATCATTCTAAAAGTGATTTTTACCTAGTAACATTTGGATTTAATATCAGGAAAAGTAAAAGTCATTGATTCTGGCTATTCTGCTACATCTACATTATCTACTTGTGTAGACCAACAGAAATGTGTCTGTAAAGTGAAATTTTTGCTGCTGAGAGACACATGCCCACTGTATCCATTGTAGAACTGGAGCAGGTTTCCTTCAGAAAATCTTTACTTTGTTCTCCTGGATTGAGTGTGGCCCTGAACCTGATTTTTCATTTAAGTAGAAAAGAATTCACACTGTTCAAGACTATATCACAAATCACACCAAAGCACAGTAAGTGGGGACACCTGGGAGATTCACTTCAAATGGGAGCTGCTGATCCAAAGCAAAAGGCACATCTTGAGGGACTAATGTATATACGGATGAACGAGGTTCCAGGATCCAGGAAGGAGTCCAGGAGATGGAATATATGGCAGTGTAGCTGTATGTTTAGCGAACTAGAAACCATCATACACCACCATGGACCTTAATCTGGAAAGCCTTCAGTCAGGAATAAAACCAAACTAGCACTATATCGGTAAAAGGAAAAAAGGAAATGAGTGAATGTACAGTGGTACCGTGTTCCCACAGGCTCAAGGGGTTCCCAGCATGATGGCAATCGCTCAAGAATATGAACTGAATGCAGTTTTGCAAGAGGTTGGAGCTGGCTATTTGCACACAGTCGGGAAATGTTATTTTTAGTCCTGAGCTCAGACCCAGAGGGCCTGCAAAGACACTGGTCTTCATCTAAATTCAACACATAAATGTGTGTTAGGCACGCTGGATCTCTGCCAACTTCCACAATGTGGGGCAATTGCAAACAAACCACCTAAATTCCCACTTTTTCTTTGTTGAAAGGGACTAGATTGCTCATAGTTGCCCAACTGTGACAAGACCTGTGCTCAGTCAAGGCAGCTATGTTTTCTCAGCCTCAGGCTACAAGTACTTTACATGGTTTACAAGTCAAAGCAGTCAGACCTAGTGCTTGCATTAGGCAAAACTAACAGGCTCGTGTAGACATACAGAAATTATTTTATAGAATATTCCAGACTAGGAAAAAGAAAAACAAACCACAGAGCAAAACCAGGAAGTGCTACTGGGTAATGCAGCAAAATACATTCTTTAAGGATATTACTGATAGCCTATTATAATTTGCTGGCTACCAGGGCAGTTTAATTCTAAAACTACACCCAGAAAACATATCTTCATTATAATAACACTCCTGCTTAAATGATTTTCATTCATCATGGAGTTCTTTCCTTATGATCATTATTCATTTGAATAAACATTTGTCTGCTGTGGTTATCCTGGTTGCCATCCCCATTTCTGAAATCAAGCTGTGAGCAAAACTTGACTGTGAATCTTTTGGGTGGAATAACCTTTAGTACTAATTTAAAATAAAAGGTTCAGCTTCTCTTTTTAGAAGTTCAAGTGGGATGCAATGTCTCATTACAGATTAGAGTTCATAGCTTTCTGATGCCAGTCTTTAATCCTTAATTACCCCTCATGCTGTAGGCACTAACTCCATCTCTGCTTTTGAAAAGGCTAGGTGTTGAGCACTTCCAGTCCTTAGAACCTGGCTAGCTTAACTCACATAATATTACTCTTTTTTTTTTTCTTCAAACTGCAAGGAAGAGGTTTCATATAGTCATGGAAATATTGATTAGAAGGGGTACCTCTTATCCAGACCAAGCTCCTGCTTAAAGCAATGCTGTCTTCAGTACTAGATCAGCTCAGCTGTATACCTGCCTAGAGGGCTTGAAAACCTTCAAAGGCTGAGACTCCTCAGCCTTTCTGGATAAATTGTTCCAGTGTTGCACTGGCCTTCTGGTGAGAAACTGTTTCCTAAAATCCAATCTGAACCTCCAAAGCAGCAATTTGTGGCCACTCCCCTTGTTATACAATCTGGCACTGCAGAGGAGAATTTGGCTCCGTACCTCCTTGAGATATTCCAAGGTTTTACATTAAAAAAAAGTCTCTAAATGGGAAATTGTCAAGTTTCTCAATTGTTCCCAATGCAAAACTGCTAAATAACACCTGCCATTGGGCTCTCCATTTCGAAATAAAATGAAATAAGAACAAAAATTACCATTAAAAAATCTGAGTATTAGGCTATTCAAATGAAAACAGATTTATTTCACTATTCAAGTTTCCCTGAAAGCCAGGCTTCTGTGGATTCTGTATGGTCAAAAAGCATGCTCTGATTGTGAACAGAATTTCCCGTATCACAGTTGGCTGATTTTGTGTTCATTTATCTGTATCTGTAGGCTTTAATGCCAGTTTTTGGTAAACTTTAGGTTTTTGACTACTTTTCACTAGGACTTGTAATAGTGAACCAGTTCTCACACATTGCATTTCATATGTTGCTAGTATTATATTCAATACGCTTGAATATGCATCTAATCAGAGAACCAAATCAAATTAGCTTGCTCTTATAAAACATCAGCCTTCAAAGAATTTTGAATAAGTTTTTGTGGTAAACAATTCATCACAAATTATTTACTCAGCCCCTAATAATGAGCTTCTTTTACTAGTAAATGTTGCAGTAGTCCACAAACCTTGCAGCCTTTGGCCCCATAAATACTTGCCTAGTTCATAGTCAAAGTTTTCGGAAGTTACAATAAATACTCAATTATAAACATCAGAAAGAATATAATAAGTAAAAGTATTTCCTCTAGATTTTCAGTGTAGTTTTTGGCTATGTCTCAAATCTCTAAAGCTCTCCTAAAGCTATCATTATTTCCAAACATTTCAGTACTATGTTTCAAGTCTATCCACACACATCCACACATTAGCTGTATATGCTCCAGCTGGACTTCATGAATTTGAACTTGAACTCCAATACCTAAAAGGCAGAAACTAAACTTCACGGTTTTTTTGCTATTTATTAAAAGCAATAAGAACTGCATTTCTCAATACATGAGCTCAGTGTTAAAAGAAGCAATTAGCCCGGTTCAATGTGCACTTATAGAATAAGTAGCAAATAATTCTTTGAATACTGTTGTGGTACATGCAGAAAGCTTGGTTTGTAAAGTATACAAATCCTTCTTGTTATATCATCTTTGCTCCTTGCCAAGGCATGCCGACACTAAATGTTTTTTCTTAAAGAAACAGGAACAAAATACTGCTTATTTTCAACACACAACAGATAAGTCTGTTCTGCTATGAGACAACGGTCCTAATAAATTAACACACATGGAGTTAAAAACCAGGATACATTAAGCACTTCCATTACACTAATTTTGACCAGTAGAAGAATTTGAATCTGAACTTTTGCCTAATATGTCAACATGAGAAAAAATAAAAACATTCTACTTGGAGAGCTCAAACAGAGTTACATCATAATGAACAATGTGCAAACCAAGGACTGAATTTTGTAAAGTTTTGCAAAGTCAAATACTTCACCAATTTCAATGTAATGGTTCTGTAATTGGGACCAAAACTCAGAAAATAAATGTCTCCTGAAGTATAATGAATTAAGAAGGCAAATACACTTCAACATATTAAAATAAGGAAAGAGTACTGACTTGTTCCATTCAGGTCAACCATCAGACCATCTTGTACATGATCTTGAATGAGCTGTAATGTCCTTTCAAATATTTCCCCAGCTCTTGCTTGCTCAACAGTGTATGGGTCCCTTGGGTATCGAAATAAGGCTAGCAAATCATTTGGAGAACGAGGACGACTGATAGATAATTTGGAAAAAACAGTAAATGTACACAGGAGTTACAAAACAACAATACTACATAAATCATGTAAATGTTCAGCAACATGATTAGTACATACCTTGGTCATTCATCTCAAAATGGAAGGCAAACCAAAAAGGAAAAAAATTAATAAAATAATAACACATTAAATATTTAGTTGCATTTTAATACAAATTATCTCAGCAGAAAAACTGTTGCAGGGAACAGAGATCTCAACAGGACTGTATAAACAATAGGAATCCTTACATGTTAAACTGTTAGCTTCTCAGAACTAACCAGATGTTAACAATGTCTTTTAAATAATAAAACGGTTTCTTGTTTAATAAATCTTCCATTATTTCTAGTACATACAAAATTAATTCTGACTTCTCAGAACAAAAAACCCCAAAGGAGATACCTGTCAAACAGATGTGTACGTGTTGAATTTATTGCTCTGTCAACAGTCGCAATTGCTTCCACAATTGATGTTTGTACAAAAGGATCTCCATTTCGGCTGACATTGGGAACTATAGAAAGAGGAATTCACATTTTATTGCAAAAATGGCCACACACAAAAAAGATACTTCTGTAAAACAGAGTCTAGACACGACATCATTTCGGTTGTACAAAATAAACCCTTGTTCATTAAGCATTAGTTCATCCAAATATAAAATTCTTAACCATTTTGGAATTCTATCAAAGCATATTACAGTGGAACAAAACTTATTTAAAACAGAAGTTAATGTAAGTTTAAAAGTCATCTTGCTTCTAACTCTAAAACAAAATAAAGATTAATACCTATAGTGTTTGACTGTCCATTAATCAGACCTACAATTTCAAGTACAGATAATCAAATAAAAAATGAGTTGTTATTATTAAGTTTTTTTTCTGGTGTGGTGTCTTATCAAGTTTCAGGTGTTGGATCAAGAGCCTGACCTATATCCTCTGAAATTAATGCAGATTTCCCCTTTGATTTCAACTAGTACTGAATTAGTATTGAATTCAAAGAAAGAATTTAAAGGGCTTACAGGAATATGTTACAAGTGGTACATAATGCACACATTTTACTGTACCTATTTGGTACAGTAAATTAACATTGCTCTTCTCTCGAGCATAGTATAATAAGCAACACACAATAATTCTGAAGGGCAGTAAATATTTTATCTATTTTGATCACTACTTTGTTTTCTACTTTAAAATTATCTTTTTCATACTAGATTAAAAGTCACATGCTTAAAAGTTACTTAACAACTCTACATAATACTGGAAAGTCACTAATGGATAGGCATCTGCCTTTTAATGGAGTGGTCAGTTATAGCTGGACATTTGTACAACTATAATAAGCTTCCTTTCAATCTAAACAAAGAACTACCAGATCCAGGGGCAACAGCTAACAATTTCCAGAGGGTGTTTAGATTGGAGAAGTCACACAGGAAGAAGGGTAGAGTAGGGAAAAAGTCCAAAGCAAATATATTGGAATAAAATCAGCAGATGTACAAAATCAGATGACATAAAAACTGTTGTTTGCAAGCTTTTCATTAATTTTTTTCTTTTTTTTCTAGGCAGTTTTTCATTATTCCTGCATAAATGGCAGCTTAAACTGTGTCTATATGAGTTTCATACTCTAGACCCAGGCAATCAAATCTAACTATACCATCAAATAAAACAGTCCCTGGCACTTCATAGCTGTAGATGAAGCCCCTTTCTGTGTCCTAAGGCAAGCCTCAGGCTCCTGACAATCTACTCCCAGCATCCAAAATGAGCTGACCCTTTCCATGGTTCCTGAGGGCAAATAGTCCCTGATCTGTCCTAATTACCAAGTGTCCTCCTTGCCTGACACTTTGATTGCAACCATAGAGAAACATTATCAGATAATATAATTTACAGGTTTGCTACTCTCACTTTAGTTGTTTCAGAGAATGTTTGTGTGCCACAAACCATCTGGATAGAGCAACATTGCAGACTGTAAAAATAAAACGGCTGGTTAACTTCCCTAGTGCTGTCTACATTAGATGCAAGCTTGATGTTCACATGCAGAGCTATTTTTCCTGATTAGCGGTGCATGTGGGCTGAATTATAAACCTCGGTCAGAGTTTAACTATACTATACTTGATTTTTGTTTAGACTATTTATTGCTAGCAGTTCTCTTTTTAGGCTGAGAAAGATTAAAGCTCCTCGCAACACTTTTCACACAATACATTTTTTTTTAATTTGGGGAGGAAGGGGAATGATTTTTACAAAACAACAGAAAAGGACAGAAGAAAATGGCAATAGAAAAGGCAAACATGGCCAGCAAAAACTGCTCCCCAGCTTGTCTTTATTCTGTCTCAGTGTTAAGAAAATATTTTTATGCTTTAGAAATACTGATAAAACATTACCCTGTTTAAAAGAAATGTTGACATGCAAGTTTTTAGGCATTTCTGGCTATGCCATTATTGATACTCTCCATGTAGCAATTATCCAGTTCTTATAATTTGTCCACTTGTCCTTCTTGCTTCTCTGAGAGCTTCATTTTTTTAAAACAACCACAGAGAAACAGTATCTGATATCCCATTAGTTTTAAGGAAAAGTATCATTTACTGTTTCAGATTGAATGCAGATTAATCAAGGGTAGTTTCACTAATTTTTGGTATATTCATGCTACTGTTTACAAGAAATTAACCACATTACAATTAATTACTGCAGATCAGCTAGCACCAGGTTTTGTAGTTTGTTGATTTCAGTGGATGAAAATGATCAGTTGACACCTTCACTACATGAATGAAACTCATTCCACTAGGGTTTTAGTTCAATTTATGGTTTCGTCTTTCAGAGCTCTTATTGATTTGAGATCTGGCTAATATCTCCTAAACAAAAACATTTTTTTGCTATGCATCTCCAGAGTAACCAAGATTCACCGATTTCTATGGACTTCCTTTCCTTTGTAGACTTCATATATGTAGATGCAAACTTATTACTGAACGATTCTTAGCCCTACAATTTTTGTCTCCTCAATCCTCTTTACAGGTTGAAGAAATATTACTTTTTATAGAGCAAAGTATAGATTAAGTCTGTTAAAAGCAACTTAGGCCAGGGAACATCATAGTTTTATTGATAGTATGTGATTGATATCATGGCAATCAATAGATTAGAAAAATCACTGACACATATTTATTAATAGTAAACAAAACACAGAACATCAGAAACAACACTGGGAAACAATATGCAATATGCTGAAGAAATCACTGCTCTATACTAATTTTTCAAAGATATAAAAATATTGTCTCATATTTTCTACTGAAAGACAGAAATCATAGATTTTTCTTTTATTTTCCATCAAAATAATCTGAAAAATCAGCAGTTTTAGTCAATAAATTAGAAAAGCGGTATGGTCAATCTTTGTAAGAAAGTTATTTCCTTAGCCTCTTTGGATGTTTTATTACCAATTATTAGATAAAAATAATTGATAACTATTATTTGCCATTATTTCTTTTGAATAATTAGAACAAGATCAAATACTCTCCTTTTCTTTCTCTGTTTTCTTTTTTAGTTTCTTAAGATCTGTATGAATTTCCTCAATTCTTTCACAATGGTTGCAGCCTAATTTTTAACCAAGTACTATAAGTGTCCCTTTGAAGATGCCAGAAGAATTTTGTCAAGTTATCCCTAAAGATTAGATTGTGTATTTGACCAGCAAATTCTAATAGGTTCAAATAATATCTTGAGAAGAAAGTTGAAAGACTGACTTGAGCCCAAAGCATAGTTTGTTTTGAAGCTTAACTCCTAGAGACATTCCTATTCTAACATATTCCCATCTTATTCACATCTGTAAGATTAATGATGAAAAAAAGCCCGAAAAACAGAAAGAGATAATTATGGAAGAAAAAGAAAAATTTGAATAAAAGAGCAAATTTAATATTTTATTAATTTTTTCATCTTACACATTAAGCAATTAGAACAAAACTAATTATCTAACTCATACCTCTCAATCATATATCTTACCATTTACACTAAGCACCATACTAACAGAGGAGTATCCTATGGTGTTCCGGGCAACACATTCATATCGGCCTTCATCAGCTGTTCCGACATCGCGAATGGTAAGAAATCCCTCCGGACTAACATGAAATTTTCCACTCTCAGTCACTTGTACTCCATCCTGCAGAAAAGCCCAGAATTTAGTTATTCTAAATACACTTGTTTTCATACATGAATTTTTGTCATCTTTTTCTCTTCTATTTTTATTTTTTATTTTATCTTTCTATTTTGTATGCCAAGATCATAGTCAGATATATTTAGATAAACTTATATAGGAAAAGTACATGTAATTCTAAATTGTACAATGTATTTCTTTACTTTTAAAAGTACTCACTATTATAAATCTAAGTATTTTAATAGCTATAGGCTCTCACCAACTAAAATCTATGACCCAAAATAAGATAGCACCTCTTTAGAACATATATATTTAATTTTTCTCAAAATTAACCAGCAGAAATAGATCTCAAGAGCTTTATGTGTATCAGTTCTTCATGTGCTATGCATTTAGAAGCTATTTAAGGTTCATTAAAGTACATTTTCTAATGCTTGCTCATTGAAGAGATGAATATAATCAGAAAAATTGAAAATCAATATTAACAACTCATTAATTCACTGGTAACTCTGCTAATAGCTCTATAGTTTGATATGGTAATTATTACACCAATGGAAATCAAAGCCACAGTTACTGAAGCCTGTCCTGGTTGAAGTGTCAACCTAACAATGTCAAAGAGCTCACCAATACAGTATTTGTTATTGTTTTGTATCTATAACATCATTGAAAGCGTGATTATTAATAAGATATTTGCACAGAACTGTCTCTAAATACAGAGACACTTTAAGGAATATATGTTATGAATTTTAGCTGGTCTGTATAATGATTTGCATAACTATATATGTATATTTATCCCTTTAAAATTCATATTTAGTATCTATATACATGCTCTGTATTAAAGATTTACTGATTAAACTTCAGGTAATGTTTTCAGACACCAGAGCAAGCAATAATTTGATAATGTGCACTTTAGTTGGCTAATTATGAAGTGATAGAAAGGCTGCTGCCCTTCTGCAATAACTGAATATCTAGTACCTTATTCCATGTAATGACTGGCTCCGGCTCTCCTTGAGCACTGCATGGGATCTGCACATTTGTGCCAACCTCCACTGTCATGTCACTGGGAACACTGGCAAATACAGGAGTCACTAAAAAAAACACAAATGATCCATTGATAAGGTATGAAATACAACTTGTGCAGAAAACAATCTAAAAAGAGGTCAGCACTCCTATTTTTATTAGTTACTGAACATTTCTTAATCTATAATACTAGTCTATCTGCAATTTTTTAATTGCTTATAACTTTGTCTTAGAGATCAAATTCCTTTCTCCTGGAGAAACTGGCTTCCCATGGTGTGGACGGGTATGTTCTTAGCTGAGTTAAAAACTGACTGGATGGCCCAGAGAATGGTGGCAAATGGAGTTACATCCATTTGGTGGCTGGTCACAAGTGGTATTCTTCAGTATTCAATACTGGAGCCAGCCTTGTTCCCTATCTTCAAGGATAACTGGATGAGGGGATTGACGGTACCCTAAGCAAGTTCACAGTCAACACCAAGTTGGGTGGGAGTGTTGATCTGCTGGAGGGGACGAAGGTTCTGCAGAGGAATCTGGACAGGCTGGATCAATGGGCTGAAGCCAATTGTATGAGTTTCAATAGTGCAAAGTGCCAGGTCCTGCACTTGTGTCACAACAACCCCATGCAGCACTACAGGCTTGGAGAAGAGTGGTTGGAAAGCTGCCCAGTGGAAAAAGACCTGGGAGTGTTGGTTGACAGTGGCTGAACATGATCCAGCAAAGTGGCCAAGAAGGACAAGGGCATCCTGGGTTGGATCAGCAACAGTGTGGCCAGTAGGACCAGGGAAGTGATTGTCCCCCCGTACTTGGCACTGGTAATGCCACACCTCAAATCCGGTGTTTAATTTAGGGCCTCTCACTACAAGAAAGACATTGAGGTGCCAGAGAATGTCCAGAGGAGGGCTGGTAACAAGAGACAGAACAAAAGGAAATGTCCTTAAGTTGCACCAGGGGAGGTTTAGATTAGATATTAGGAAAACTTTTTGCATAAGAAAGGGTTGTCAAGCACTAGAACAGACTGCCCAGAGAAGTGGTAGAATCACCATCCCTGGAAGTGTTCAAAAAATGTGTGGATATGGCACTTGATGACATGGTTTAACAGCGAACACAGTGGTGGTGTTACATTGAAAATTGGACTTGATGATCTTAAAGATCTTTTCCAACCTTAATGGTTCTATGACTCTCTTCCTGATGTCTGTTTCAGGATGATTTTAAAGTACTGTTAACTTCTAACATAACAGGCTAGTACTTGACAAAATCATTTGAGTTCCATAAATTTAGAGCTCTGAAAAAAATTTCTGTCAATAGCTAAATCTGTACAAAGTCATCACAATGAACATTTCATTAACTTCTGTCATCTATTTTTAAGTTTGAACGTTTTAAGTAGCAACAACAGCAATTTTTTAGATGATAGAAGCAAAACCTTCCACAACACATTCAACCATGAAATTCCCAGCCTGACTTGCTGAGGTGCTAACTTTTGACAGAGTTCCTACATCCCTGACACCAGTGAGCCTTAGGCCTTAAACCATCCTCCAATTCTAAGGAAAGAATTACCTAAATCTAGTGTGAAGAAAATTAATGTATTTTTTAATTCTAATTTTTTTCAAATCCAGATTGGCACCTGGCACTCAGATATCATGAGAAGCACACACCAGATCACGAAGACGTTAAGAATTGTATTTCTTCTGTAATGTATTAGTGTTTTGGGTGGAGTGTGACAGGGCAGAGGGCTGTGCTTTTATAGAAAATTATTTGGCCACACAACATACATTTATACTACCAACCAAATCTGGCCCTGCTGTTAAACTGTTCGTAAGCAAATGGCTATCAAGGACCAGAAACCATTTCAAATAAGGCATCCAGAGGCTGGTATCCAGCACTGCGGGATAAGAGAGCTTGGCTCTGTGGATGTGAGCCACGCCATGCCAGCAAATAGGCCTGGACCACTAATCCGTATTCATTAACACTGATTTAGCCACAGTGACCACTGACTAGACATTCCTCAGATGAACGGTCCTTTTGTTAGAAGCCCAGAATTAAAAATGTTCTCTTCTTGCACGACTGAAAGCAGCATCGCAATTGATCTATGGAGAGCTCCAGTTTCAGGTTGTATATTCAGCATTCAGTCTTGTATTTACTGCCTTTTAGTGACTGGAGTTTGCAACCTGAGTTGCACAAAAGTCCTTATATTAAATGTTACTCAAATTCAGTGAAGTTTAACACAGCTGGAAAGGTACAAAACTTTTTAAAACTGAGATTTGCTTAATATAATTTTAACCAACAATTTTATATAAGTAGAAAAAATTATCTCAATTTTGACAAATCTATCCTAGTACTACTCTTAACCAAGAAAAATCAATGGAATTTTTTTTTTATAAACTTATAAGTTTAGGAAGACATTTGAGCCCCTTTTGTTAAAATACAGTTTAAAATTTGGTCACTAAAAAGAAATGCTTTGAATCAAATGGTTAATCTCCTTGAATTTAGTTAAACGTCAAAGTACTTCAATAAGTTATGAATGTTAATATGATTATAATTTATCCTAGAAGTAGCTTACTTAGAATTTACTTGAAGAAAAATATTTAAAAAATGGAGTTTGGGGTTGGTTTTTTAGGGGGGTTTTTTGTGTCAGTTTATTTTAAGCATAAGCAATGACTTTTCTTTGTGAAGTTCATTCTGCTGTTGTAAAATAAAGTGTTTTGTTCATGGAGATAAAATATTATGTGAATAACACTATTTAATTAACAGTATAGAGCTTCAACAACAGACTTTTCACAAAACATTTTCCCAAGCATAGGAATACTGTCATCCTCAAAGAAAACCTCCACTCTTTACCAAAAAAAAAAAAAGTAAATCAGATAAATCTCTTTCCAGGAAGACAGATTGTTCTAAAGGAATGATACCCTGTACAAATATTGGTAAGTATCCATACATGTTATTTACTAAAAGCCACTTGGGATCTAAAAATAGATATACTCAGAAACAATCACACACAGTACTGTGTATTTTAATGTAAGCTTAAATATTTCTTTTTTTTTTTTTTTTCCCCAGCAGCAGTGCATGGAGACCATACCTCTAGGCTGTACAGTCAGATATACAACAATTCGTTGGGATCCAATAATGTTGACAGCTTGGCATTCATACTGTCCCTGGTCATGCAGAGCAACCCTGGAAATCCTTAGGGTTCCAGACGATAGGACTAAGTGTCTTCTGTCAACAGACAACTGGCCTCCTGAAACACACAACAATGGCATTTGCTGTTTATAGCAACAAAGTCCCTTTGTGTCAGAAAAAGGGAAACCCAGAAGACTTTAAATTCCATAAAACACTGGAAAAAATTAAACTTTCTTAAAAAAACCCCACACCTAACAACAAAAAAAAAAAAGCCAAAATGTTTGAAATCTTTACTTCTCAGAAGATAAACATGAAAAGCAAACAAATTATATGTGTGCACACAATCATAATCCTGATCTTTTCTCTGTTTGTGGTAGAAATAAATATTTTCATTTAAAGAACATGATAGAGCATCCAAATGAGAAGACATAAAACACCAACATGTGTTACTGCTCATTTCATATGCCATGTGTGTAAGACACAATTCATTTCATGTGCCTAAGCCATGTAGGGAATTCACAGAAAAACACATAACACAAATGAACACACATCAGTGTCTGTACCCTATCCTTCCCTTATGGACATTTCATTTGACTGGAACAGTCTCAGTAGAGGGAGAAAGAAGGACATTATCAGCATCAAAATGATCAATAGTTTGTTAAAAATCTGCTTTATCTACCATAATTAAGAATTTCCTAAGAGTTGTTTTACCTGCTAGAGCTGTTTCATTTGAATCAAGTGGAATATTTGCTTACTGATAAAACACCCACTACAATATTTCTTCCTGCAGGATTTGGCTTAATGCCTTTAGAGCCATAACTTGATAAAACAGACAGCAGAGCACACCCCAGTGCTCCTGTCAGTGTGCATTAAGTGACAGAGATGTTCATATACCGATGCCAGTTACAGGTTGGACCGTTCTGGTTTCTGAAGAGAGCACATCCCACCTAATTTCCGATCTCCAGTTAATGACAGCCATCTCTATTTCTTCTGCAGTACACCAACAGTGACTGCTGCATGTGATTTGCCCTGTATTTCTTAAACATTTATTACTAGGAATCTATTATGGATACAAATATTTTAGTGGCTCTTTTTTATTGAATAATGAAATCTGCTTGGGTAGCTAGCTTATATGGGACACCTTGTCTTTTCTAGCTAACTGAGAAAGAGATGAGCTCTGCTTCCTTCAGAGACTGAAGCATCTAAACAAATACATGCAACTCCTTTCAATATGTGAGTGATTCCAATATGACAGCTAAACTATTCTAGTAGTTTAAAAGTAAGAACAGAACACACTTACCTCCTTTAGTCCAGGCAATAACAGGCTGGGGATAACCTTGTGCTTCACAAGGGAAGTCAACAGTTTGCCCCTCAATCACTGTTTTGTCTTGAGGAGTGACAGTAAACTGAGGTAGAGCTACAGAAGAGAAAATAAAGCTGGTTAAAAAAAAACAACTGAAAAATGCACGACTCTCTGAAATTACATGCCATTTCCTGTGTGAGTTGAATAGTTCATGTTGGTGGGAAGAAAGATGTTATTGGGACTCTTTTGTATTGTGACTGCTATAGAGCGGAGAGCTGGGTAGCCACTTGTGCAAAAGGAACACCTCCCTGGCATCAGTGAAGTCGTGTGGAATCTGCTGTCAGATTCAAAATAAGAGGTACAGTAAGATTTGTAGAATCAAAACACAGAGTGTTCCATGGATTAAAAATACCTTCTTCTCTTTCTCTCAAAACTCCTCAGCTATATTGTGAAGAAAATGCAATGTAATCAAAACCATCCTGAGCTGCTTGTTTTCTTCCATACACTGAAGGAAAGTAGCGAGTAGTGTGTGTGGGCCAGGTTCTGCAGTAACACTGTTCACTACCAGTGTGAGAGGTGATTTGTTCAGCTCTCACAATACAATTGTCTACGGATGAATAATAAAGGAACAAACCACAAAGATAAGTTGTTTTGTATAGCTTTTGAACTCACTAACAAGGCATTTGTAAGAATGCACGTAGGATCACTCTCGAGGAGAAAAGACAACACAGAAAGAATCGTGCCTTGCAGAATATACCACCTAAGGAGTCTTTCTGCTGTGCCTTTTGCAATCGGACATGTCTATCTTGCGTTGGCCTTATTAGCCACCAGCGTGCCTGTAACAAATGTGGATAGAGCCTTTCCCAAATCTTCAGTCGAGAAGCCTAGCCATGAATGAATTAACATGAGAACAGAAGCAAACTTGAATTTAAAGGTTACTCAAAGTATTTTGTAAATTAAAGTTCCACCATGAAAGTATGTGCAAAAAATATTATCTATATACACAGGAGACTTTTGATAATTGTTCTCAAATACTCTATAAGCACAGTTTTGACAAACAATACCAAAATTATTGCAATCAAAATAACTTAGAGTACTTTGACTTTTGCTTTGCTTCAGTTGGCAGAATGATAGTTTCTATTAAACTCAGAGTTCTCATACTCACTGAAGTGTCTACAAAAGAAAAGCAGCACAGATCTTTATTCAGAACTCCATTTCTAGTACTCTGGTTGCTGCCTGTTACAGAAAAAAATTAATCCTCCAAAAATTTGACTTTTTTGTTCCTCCAGGCAAACAAAATATAATAAATAATAAACATTTCAAAACATCAAAATAATGACAATAATCAATGAAACTTAACTTTCAGGAAGACAGTATGTAATATCTTACACTATGTGAAATGTATAGCAACTTTCTTATTCACTACAATAGTGCAATTAAAAGTAAAAACTCCATGTTTTTAGTTTGGCTCTGTCAATACAGAAAAAAAAAAGACAAATCTACACAATTTCAAGTAATACATCACTCCTAGCTTAACGTTACCTACCTTGGACTATGATGTATGCAGTTGCATGGATGTTATCTATGCTGTTAGTTGCAAAACATGTATACTCGCCACTGTCCTCCTGCTTTACATTTTGTATATAAAGTCCCCCTGACGGAGTTATTGTGATGCGAGGGTCATTTGGCAAAGGTGTTCTGTCGCCTTTGGTCCAGGTAATTCGTGGCTGAGGGTGCCCAGTTGCACTGCACTCCAAGGTAACACTCTCTCCAACCAGCACTTCTGTATTTTGTGGGTGAATCACAAAACTTGGCCGGGCTGTGAGAAAACAGCAATGCCTAAATATGACTTTTAGATCACATAGCACTAATTTAGACAAATATTGCAATAGTTTGGGATGTCTAGTGGGGTTTTTAAAGCTCTGTTCCAACATACTTCTATTTTGGTGCAAACTCTGCCTTGCTTTAAGTCTAATCTAATCTGACATTTACAAACATCAATAAATAAAAACCAAAAGCTCATAATTGCACTGGTGTTTTTTTTAACTCCCATTAAAAAAATTTTCAAACATTTTGTTCACCTATGCTGATCTTTATAAAGATCTCTTCAGAGGCACAGACACTGAGACCCAGAAAACAAACTGGCTAAAAATTGCCATAAGTGCACAAAAGACAAAACAGATTAAGCAACATTTTAGTAACTTCTCCCAAGTATACGAGTACTTGTCATTGCAGGGACATTTTCAGTTTACCTGATGCTGTGTGTCAAAACAAAATGTTCTCACAGCAAAGTTTGATTTTTAAAAACATTACAGTCCTGGACAGGAATTTCGTGCTTGCAAGCATGACGCCTTGGCTAGACAGGGGTAAAAAGCTCTTGAGCAACAGTGGCTACACAGGGTGTGCCAAAGCTTCCACGAGTAGCCTGTTCAGAAGATTGTGGTTTTCAGGTACCCAGAGAGAACATTATTGCACTGACCAATGTTACAATGCAACAGTCTCTTTTCCTAACGTCTCTACAGTCTACAAGATTATAATCAAAACTGCATACTACAGTAAACATATTAGCTAACTAGCTGATTTGCATTTTTGTTATAGGAATATTATAGCTCCAGGATCTAATTCTTAAGATGCCCAAGGACAACAAATCTACATGTCAAGAACATACAAGAGCCAAAGCATTTTATAACAATCTTATTATCAAAACAGTTCTCTACCTGAATGCAAAATTCAGACTTGATGTTCTTTACCTGGTGACTCAAAGTATCTAAGAGTAACTTCCTGAGTTTTCACTTCTCCAGCCACATTTTTTGCCATACACTGGTAAATGCCTTGGTCTGTTTCTTGAGTATTCTGAATCATCAATGTGCCATCATCTAGCAAGTTTAGACGGGAATCTTCTTTCATACTGAGCTCATTACTGTGAAGAAAAGAATCTGCTGGAGTTAAACCTTTAAATCACAAGCACAGAAAACTGCCAAATAATAAAACCCAACAGATAAATGAGCCAAAATAACTTGGGGGAATTTAATTTGTTAAGTAAAATAATAGAATTTTGCATTTTCTCCTAATGAGAAGAGGAAAAAAAAAAAAGAAACAATTTTGTTTATGCAAGTATTACATCTTCAAAATAAAAAGCTAAAATACTTTTATGAGTAAAAGCTTACAGGGGAAAAAAGTGAACAAAACAGACATACCTGATCTCATTTTTCTTTAAGGCTGTTCTAGCTGGCAAAACAATTTAAACTGTTTCCGCTGGAAGTATATCATGTAAGTTCAGTACTCAAGATACTTTCTACTAGGAGAGAGGTTAGTTGCTATAAAACCATCTTTGTACCAACCTCTCCCTGGATTGTTTAAGGAGCACCAATGAACCTGATTATAATTTGTATTGGTTTAAAATATAAATTAAGATCAGGTCTTCAGATTATGTCATGGATGCATTTCTGTGACATTAACTAAGAAGTCTTAGGGCATTTTATTAAAGGAACTGTTTCTCAGTTCACTCCTCACTACATGATGAATACAGAACAGGGGAGGAATGAGTTCTCACCTCCTATGTACAAAACCCAGTCTACTGATCTATTCAACATACTGCTCAACAGGTCAATGGCTTTTGAATGAAATCTTGATATACTCAGCTACCTTGCAAAGAGCTTTGCTCTCATTCATGCAGCCAGGAAACAAGCCAGAGTCAATAATCCCACACCCCAAGCTAGAATTTCTTCTTAAAACTCTTTCATATGTGTATTCTGAATACATGTTTTCTTTGTTTATTATAAAAAGTACATGAGCCAAAGAAAATTTTAATGAAATAATTACACCATCCAAGTTCAAGTCTCTGTTCTTTACATACTCCATAAATCCTGAACCTTTGTTGCACACGGGGTTCTCACTGACTTTAGCAAAAAACTACAGGACCGGGACTCTATATCATTCCATTTTATCAGAATCCAACAAGCTAAAATGCTTTACATAAAATGTGAGGAAATTTATATTACCGATCAGGTTCTCCATTTGTGTAAGAGCATTATTAAGCCAAAAGTCTGATTAGCTAGTGGTAAACTTACAATCCACATGTCCATTGTAAATTCACACCACTTTAAGGAGGGTGATGTGCTGCCACATGGCTGTTTCAGCTGTGCTGTGCCCAGTGCTGCTGGAGGGAGCCAGGCTCTGGGCACAGTTTGAGCAGTCACCCTGCAGCAGGCTGACCCTTGTACTGCTGAAAGACAGTCATCCTTTATGGAACCTTCTTTCCATTCCCTAAGCAGCGAGGAGAAGCAATGGAGCAGGTTGCCCATACAGCTTGTGCCGCCTCCAGTCATAGAGGCTTTTAAGACCCATCTGGATAAAACAGAGTGGTATAATCCTGCTTTGAGCAGATGGCTGCACTGGAGACCTTCTCTGACCTGAATTACCCTATTCCTATAAATACTTACCTGCCCTCCATGTACCTGGAATTTGACCTCTCTTTCTCCTCTTCTGGAATGGAGCTTGGAAAAAAGCTACCTCCGAAGAGCTGGGGCTCAAGGAAGACCTAACTCTTATCCAGCTCAACTCCTATAAAAAAGAAGCTTTTGCTTTGCCTCAAAACATATGCAAACACTAAGTAATCTATAGACTGTACATGCAACATGTACACATTGGATTGACTGGTACTTATACGTAAAATGACTCAGTATTACAGGGGTGAGCAGCTTTGCAGGTATAGCTACTACTGAACACCTTACGAATAGTACTAGAGTAATAAAATAATATTTTCTAAAGTTATCAGCTCTTAAGTGTTTAGATCTACTAATAAAAAAGACACAGGCCATTATTACTTCATATGCTTATTAATTATAAGATGTTTCTGCTGTAACAATTCCTTGAGCATGTGGACAAGCACCCAGAAATGTACATGAAACACACACACACATACACACACACAGACAGGCAAACATACTTACATCAAGTTTCTCTCTTCCTTTTTTAAACTTACTTGTTTCGAAGCCAGATAATTTCTGGTTTAGGATTGCCTTCAGCCCTGCAAGTGAAGTACACTGTATTCCCTGAGGTAACGTCCACATCCTGAGGCTCTGATGTAATTCTTGGCCTCTCTGTATCAACAATAAAACATACAAGAAACTCTTACTTGTTTTAAAACTATTAAAAAACAGTAAATAAAAAGATTTCCACACACCTTGTAAAAAAATAGTTTTCACAAATGCTTTAACTTAAAATATGTATATGCTTAATCAGGATTAAATGCACTTTTCCTGATCCAAAAGTGACTGTGGGATTACTGATCTCCTCCATTGTTCCTTAGGACCTTTTAGCAGACTGGAAATAGATTGTGCAAATTTGTATCAGGTTCTAAAGTGGCTGTTTTATTTATTTTAACAGAGACTCAATTTGCCTATGAAAGAAAAACTTCAGAGCAGCAAGCACAAGTGCCATTTAAAATAACTTCCTCTAGATAAGTATCAATGCCTAACCTGCCTCTGACAGAATAATTTGTACAGCTTACTTCCTGCAGTTTCCATATTCAGGCTCCTTAGATGTGCAGAGAGCTGGTAGGATGCCATGTGAATTCTTCTTGCACCAAATTCCCTTTGTACTACCTATTTCAAGAACCTTGTAGATGCTTATGATCATAATTTTCATGATCAGAATTATATCCAACACATAACCAAAAGGACAATTCACTTATTTTATACCTCGGCTTCAACAGGTGGTTGGGTAGGCAAATGATCATAGCTTGAACAAAAATCACAGAATCACAGAATATGAGGAATTGAAAGGGACTCACGAGAATCATTGAGTCCAACTCCTGGCCCCGCACAGGATCATCCCCAAGAGTCACACCATGTGTCTGAGACTATTGCCAAATGCTTCTTGAACTCTGTCAAGCTTGGGGCTGTGACCACTTTCCTGAAGCGCCCAACCACTCTCTGGAGGTGAAGAACCTTTTCTCTAACATCCAACCCTAAACCTCCCCTGACACAGCTTCAGGTCATTCCCTCGGATTCTGTCACTGGTCACCACAGAGAAGAGATCAGTGCCTGCCCCTTACTTTCCCCTCATGAGGAAGTTGTAGACTGCAATGAGGTCTCCCCTCAGTCTCCTCTTCTCCATGCTGAACAGACCAAGTGACTGTAGCCACTCCTCATATGGCTTCCCCTCAAGGCCCTTCACCATCTTCGTTGCCCTCCTTTGGACACTCTCTAAGAAGTTATTATCTTATATTGTGGTGCCCAAAACTGCACAAAATGTTCAAGGCCGGGTGAG
The DNA here is from genome assembly GCF_025592945.1 of Manacus candei. Taxonomy (NCBI): domain Eukaryota; kingdom Metazoa; phylum Chordata; class Aves; order Passeriformes; family Pipridae; genus Manacus; species Manacus candei. The sequence continues at coordinate 8,734,216 of NW_026138059.1, read as the reverse complement.
GCCATCCCAGTGCAGAGCAGAGCAGGACAATCCCCTCCTTCGACCGGCTGGTGATGCTTTGCCTGATGCCCCCCAGGACACGGTTGTCCCTCCTGGCTGCCAGGGTACTTCTCACTCATATTCAACTTGCCATCAACCGGGACCCCAGGTCCCTTTCCATGGCACTGCTTTCCAGTATCTCATTCCCCACTCTGTACATACATCCAGGGTTGCCCCATCCCAGGTACAGAATCCGGTACTTCCCCTTGTTGAACTTCATGTGGTTGGTGATTGCCCAGTCCTCTAACTTGTCAAGGTCTCTCTGAAGGGCCTCTCTGCCTTCAAGGGAGTCAACAGCTCCTCCTAGTTCTGTGTCATCTGCAAACTTGCTTAGTATCCCTTTCAGTCCTGTGTCCAAGTCATTTATGAAGGTGTTGAAGAGCACAGGGCCTAAGATGGAGCCCTGTGGAACCCCACTAGTGACAGGTCACCAGTCTGATGTTCCCCCATTCACTATTACCCCTTGTGCTCGACCCATGAGCCAATTGCTCACCAACTGCATGATGTGTTTATCCAGCTATGTGCTGGACATTTTGTTCAGAAGGATCCTGTGAGAGAGAGTATTGAAAGCTTTACTGAAATCCAAATCTGCATTTTGATTTCAGGACACAAGAGGTGCTGCGTTGAACCCCAGGGTGCCCATGGGGCCAAGTTTTTGCACCCCTAAGATAAAGGAATACAGACAAACAAAAGGATTACAAAGGTGTTTATTCATTAATCCTCAGTGACAGAGGATTTCAGTGCCTGTGTGGGGCACTCCTTATAACTCGCTGTGGTTTGAAGCTGGTTCCCTGCCAAATCTCCAAACCTCAACACAAGAACTCCCCCCCCCGCCTCCTGAACCAAGGGAAAAGAAATAAAACCCAAGAGAACCGAAACAAGAGAGAGAGAGCTAAAGCAATATATATAAATATATTTACACTTATATTACAGTTATATACAATTGAAATATATATATAATTTCAGAAGGAAAAGGGAAAGGGAAGGGGGAGGGGGAAGGAAGAAAAAAGAACAAAATCAAAATAAAATATACATGATTAATAGCCCAAGATCTAGAAACTAAAAGAATTAGCAAAAGAATATCTTACTATTCTCCTTGGGAAAACAGAAAGTCGCGCTGGAACAACTGCCAACAACCTCTGTCTCCCAAGGTTGGCAAGGCCTTACCAGGCCTCGCTCCCCAACACGACAGACTCAACAGCAGGGAATCTGCACCTCCAAAGCCACCGAAAGGAAAGAGGGCGAAGGCCTTTCCTCCTTTCTTCTTATACCCTGGCTTACGTAAAAATCGTAGGGAATACCAGGAAAATCTGGGCACTTCCTTGGTTACAAACTGGTCACCAAGGAAGGCCTAGACTAAACTACCACATAACTATATATGAGTAAAAAATAAATTCAGTAGCTCAGCCCTGATTCCAACAATATCAACAAAATTTTAACAGCAAGAACTGTGTCATAAGGTGCAGTTCAGTAAAGTTTCTTTGTTTCTTTTCCCTTCCATAAAGGGAATAAAGGATAACAAACAGTATTAATGCAACACCAAAGACCCTAGCTGAAAATCTGGTTATGATCAAAACTAAAATATAAAAAAGAAAATTAAACTCCTTCAGGATAATCACATTTAGCTCCTCAAGGAGAAATTTCAAATATGGATGTATTTGTTTCATTAAAGACAGGTTGAGGGGTAAAAGCAATCAATTCTGTCAGAAACACACAGAAATAAAGAAGAAACAGAGGGATATTTCTTATTAACCAGAGGTGGCCAGTGTTATCAAATAGAATAGAATAAAAAAAATACAGATTAGATACACCTAACACATTAAAGAAGCCATCGGGAAGTGGCAAACTCACCACAGTTCAGTTCTTCTGGTGTTATTGTGGCCACTGATCTTCCCTGGATCCTTCGTGGGTACTCACAGGTAGCTGCTGCTTGAGCATTACCCGATTCTGCGTATGTCTTCAACAGCTCCGCCAGCCACAGGATTTCACAGTCACAGTGAAGAGCGTTTGAATCCAAACGCCTGCACAAAACACGAAGCAGCCACAAGTCTGTTAGCAAGCTTCGACTATTTTGCTAGGATCAACATGGTTTGTAAATGGAGCAAGGCCTTTATCTGTGAATACAATGGGCAAAACGCAGTGCAGGTGATGGTTACTTGCTTATAGGCACTCTGGTAGCCTTTATTAGAAAAATGTGTATTATTTTTACTGCACAGGCAGTAAAAATCACAGAATACATCTAAACATCACAGTAAGCATCTACAATGTTACTCTTAAACTCTTGCATTTAGTGAATAAATCAGATTTTATTTAGATGTTATACAAACTTTGCTTAAATAAGGAACTTATACCGTTCTCCCTACATTTTGTCTGTTTAATACTTATTAGTGCAGCAACTTCACAGCTACCCTGACATTTTTTCTTCTCATTTTGCAAATGAGGCAAATGAGACAAAGACCCACAGTTTTATTTCAGCATTAAGCTCTCATTGAGTTCAGAGGGTCAATGTTTGTAAAACATTTGCCTATCGCAGATAACGAGAACCTATAAATTCTGTTGACTTTCTTTCCAGTAGTGAAGTGCCCTGTTACTACATTGAGCACTGCACCTTCTGGAAGAGGGCCCTGTAGGAAAGAAAACATTAAGTACAGAAATTAAGTAGAAACAAAACTGCATGGCAAAACAACCTCAGTTTGGTTTATCTTTGGGGGAAGTAAACTTTTAGATCATTTTGTCTTTTACTATTTCTCTTAACCTCTTGCACAAATGCCCACATATAGTTTCTTCTCTGTTCTATGAAAATCAGACACAAACAAGCAAAACTATTCTAAAAGTCACTGTACAAATGTCTCCCAGTATGTCAGATGTTAATGGTAAAATTAATCTGGAACTCAAAAGTCAGGGTGTGACTTTCAGGGATAAGTTGCCCCAGGCCAGAGGACACCAGGTCAGTGTAGCCCAGTGTCCTCTTCCACTAGCAACCACTATTAAATTTCCCCTCTACATAGGAATTATGTAAAGAGCCCTCCTTTTCTGTTTCATTTGAACTACAGAAGAATCTAAGGAAGGTATGAGTGGAGCAGTTACTACTGGAAGGTGCATACATCATCAAAATTTACAGTGCTCTGACTTTCACAGCTGGAGGTGTGATTTCACAACTGTATTAAACCAACAGAACCACCTTCCTGTTGCGTCCCTTGCAATCTCTTTTCTCGGTGGAGACTGTGCTGCAACTCACTGCACTGCACAGCCTCAGCAGTCCTCCTGGAAAGGTGGGCATGAATGCATGACTACCTTTCTCAGAACAGCAGTCTGGGATAATTTAACACATGTTTATCCTAGATCAGTGGAGATCCAAAGTGAAGGGCAAAAAACTCTCTGAAAGTCATCTTACAATGGTACTCATTCAGTTCAAGTTTTCAAATGTTACAGAGGGACTAAAAACCCTCTAGTTTTCCAAGATAATGTCATTTCAAGAAGAACTGGCTTCTGGAGTTGCTTGAAGTATATAAGCTATAAGAATGGAAAGTAATAGTTATATTCTTAAATCATTGAGCACCTTTTTATAACCATGTTTTTAGGATCAGATAAGGACAAGAAAACCAAAAGAAAACACCAAATTATCAAATATTGAAAGACATCACAGAAGGATCACCCAGTAAGACATAGACAAGAGGAGGGGAAAAAACCCAAAACAAAATCCAAAGAACAATCCATATATTATTTAGTCTATAAAACAAGACCACATGATTACAAATAATCCCAATATAGGAAATAAACTTTAGTCAGACACTAAAGACAGTAAGATATGAGGCAATGGTCTCAAACTATGCACATAAACAACTGGAGCACAGCTTACGAAAAAAATACTTAATATTTAAAACAATTAAACCATGAACAGCATTTACAAGGAAGACAAATATTGCAAGAGGAGAGACAGTCTAATTGGGTTATTTAAACTTTCTTTAGTTGGGTAAGAATTCAATTTACTTACAGTCTCTTCATAGATTCTAAGTGACTAAATGTTCCAGGAATCAAATGAGCTATTCTGTTGTTATGCAAAAATCTGTTAAAAACATAGAAATACGCATGTAATAATTCAGATTTTGAGATGTACTCATTTCATTTACATTCTTCCAGAAGTATTTTGAGAAAAAGTAGTCTTAGAAAATTTAAAAAAAAAAAAAAACAAAAACCTTTTTTAGCAACTAATTGGGTACTGTTTTTTAAAGTGTCCTCCAAGGTGTAATTATGTCCGTATGGGGAAAAAGAACCCATAAGTAACCAAAAGGAAGGGAGTTCATAAGCATTCAAATGAGAAATTAAAAAAAATACTTATCTTCTAATTCTTCATTCATAACATTTGTTTTAGGCCAAATGTTGATCACAGCTCTTTAGGAAATAGTTTTGCAATAGAAAAAAATACCACACACAATGCTCACTTATGCATGCTTCTAAGGTCAGCCTCCCTATGTAGTAGTTACAGTATAAAGTTTAGATTAAAATGGCAATGATAAAATGCTATTTTCCATTTTCAAACACTTGATTTAATTCAAACAAAGAAGCAATCTGACTTCTGAATCTTACCCCAGGAAAAACAAACTTACAGCCTTTCAAGTTTTGGAAGATGAGTAAAGGATTCAGGTTCCAGCGTTTCTATTTGATTAAAGTGCAGATATCTGAAAATATGTTAAACAAAAAGAAGAATACTGTAACAGTTTTCTTAATGATGACATATCTTAAAGAATTTGTTACTGTTTACAGTTCTAAATGGCAGTAGTGATGTAGCCCTTAACTTTTTTGTTACCATCTGAATCTCATACTTGAATCTGAGAAATACAAGAGTTTGCAGATCACTATGTAGAGCAGGGGTGCGTGTGTGTGTGTGTGTGTACACATAAATGAGCAAAAAAAAATTGTTTGAAAACCATGGCTTTGGCAATTTTGGAGATAATACTTTGAAAACTCTTTTGCCAAGTGTGATTTTCATTAGTATGCATACTTGAAAAAATGTATTGAGAAAAGAAAATTGTTATTTTTTTTACAGGAAAAATATTGGAGGTTGTTTAGAAAACATTCACAGTTTCCAACGGAATAACATTTTTAGGGGACAACTGTTTTCATTTCAGTGAGTGAAAAGTTCAGATGATGATGAGAAATAAGCTTCTCTAGTCCAGGAACACAAGCATTTAAAGTATTAATGCTCTCAAAAGGCAAATTTGTAACATAAACCCAAGTTTGACTAATTTGACTTTATAGAAAAGGCTACCCAGCAATTGGTATACAATTAACCACCACAGCTGTGCATTATTTGATGCTCTGTTGATGCTTATGTAAGCTACTAATATTACACAGTAACAAATATTACACAGCTGTTACTCCTGTAAAACTGAAAGTTAACACAACAAGATAACTAACCAGACTATTAATCTGTAACTGTTGTGAAAAAGGACTGCAAATGCAGGATCATTCCAGCATTGACTATATTGTGAAGGTACTCCATAACCTTGCAGATAAGAAAACAAGATGAAATAGATAAGACTGGTACAAGTAACTGTGAAAATTATTTATAGACTTTGGATTCTGATTATATCCAAATGTATTCAAAACTCCTAAAATTTCCTGTTTGGCTTCTGACAAACTCAGGAACATCTGGAGAATGTGCATATACAGAAATCACTGCAATCTGAAGAAAGAACAAGCCCATGATTTAAAACCAAAAAGGACAACTCAGAGCCCAGTATTTCCTGAAAAATTAATCCTTCAGCATGAAAACGTCGAGAACGTGGAAATTCACTTGTGCTGAAACACCGCATGTGCTCTACTCCCTGATCTGAGCCAAAAGGTCACTGCAGAGCAAGGAAAGCGGGAAGAAGCGGTGATTACGGCCGAGTCCTTGCAGTGAGCTCTGGAAGGCGTGTGCAGCAGGGAAGCCAGGCACGTGCCTGGCAGCCTCCCAGGCTCCTGCCAGCAGCAGCACGGCCAAGCGCGAGCCAGCGAGCAATGCCAGGGAGCAGTGAATGGGGACCACAGAAAAAGCCAATAAATCAGCACGGGTGTGATCAGGCACGTCACAGTGTCAAGTCTGCCTACTGCCAGTGCAACACGTGGCCATGTAGTGTATTGAGCATAGAGTATGATCTTGTTTGCATAAGGAAACAAGTCCATCGCTATGCTATGACTGCCAGTTTTCATCTCTCTTTTGAAAATACAGGCAAATTTCTTCTAAATTAAAAAGACAGATATCTCAGAGACAGATATGAATGAACTGCAAGGTTGATTTGAATTGCCAGTAGAGAGGAGAGAAACCCCAAAGTCCACCCCTGAGGAAGAACCAGCTGGTATCTGCCCCATGGGCAAGGCCCGGCTGTGAGGTGGGCAGGTACATCTTGCCAGGAGCCAGGGCTCTGCTCATTCACCCCCCAGCATCAGCAGCATTTGGGAGGGGGCAAGGCAAGGCAGGGATCACTGCAATGAAAGAGGATGAAGGGAAATACCAGGCACAACTATAGGGTTCACTACTTCTTCTGATGCAGTTTTGATTTTGGAAAAAATTACATCCGCTACTCCCTGTGCAGGCAGCAGTGATTTTTTCCTTTTTAACTTTGTTATTATAAACCTTGTCTTGTTTATAACCTCAAATCATCACAGATACAAATAATTCAGGTGCTGAAGCACATCACAACAGTTCATTTTCCTCATCAGATATTATGCTGTCTAAAGCAGCTCAAAAAAACAAATCATGAGTTCCAGCCGGAAAATACTCTTAAGTGCTTCATATTAGTTGGGCTAAACAAGTTAGTTGGGTTTTGTAGGTCTTTAAATTATGACTTAAAGAAGTCCTGAGCAACTTATCATACAACTTGAATATCTGGTCAAAATAATTAGCAACAAGTGTAATTCAAAGTAAAGAGATGTAGAAACTAGATTGCATTGTAAGTCTAAAATACAAAGAATAAAAAAGTCCTTGGCATTATGACCTATATTTTAATCATATTTTATCACTTAGGTTTATCACTTTCATTATGTTCTTCTATGTACTGCATTAATTTATTTTAAAAAATATTTTAATATTTTAATTCATATAATAACTCCTTGGATTTGAAATTCACTTCAAAGGCAATTATATTTGGGAAATAATCTCACTCTAATGTACCTTTATAGGCTTCTTTTATGTTCAGATTACAAAATGCTCTAAAAATAGTAGTATCATGTAATAAATTTGACATTAAAAAGACTTTCAGAATGAAAATTTATAGAAATAGCATGGAAGAGTGATTTTTAAATACACATGTCTTTCTTTTTTCATTCTAAATTCACTATTAAGAATGAAACAAAAGGAAAAGAAATACTTATAAGAAAAAAAAGTCCAAACCAAACACTCATAGACGAAGATAAAGATTTTATCAAATAAACATGGTATAGATTTTCTCTTTCTTATTATTAATCTTGGAGGATGAAAATTTACAATAAAATGCAGTCCCAGTGGTATTTTTCACAGCACTAAATTTAGAATTATATCTTCTGTACCTTTGTATTTTTTGTGGGGGAGTACTTTTATCATATATGCCAATTGTTCATTTCTAATAGTATCACCACATTTTAGGGGAAGTACTTAACAATCCATCAGCCAAGTAGGTTCTGAATTTAAATAGCATGTTTGCTATTTCGATTATTTGAAAGAGAATTAACAAACATGTATTTCCCACATTTATCAAAGAGCCTTCCCTGCCCAGGGAAAAGAAGTAGCAGCCTTAAACCACAAGGAAAGAGATTTAAATGTGTGTTATGGTAATGATACAAAATACTAGAACAGGATACTTAAGGAGATTACGAAATCCTCTCCTTGAAGACTTTTAAAATAAGGCTAGACAAATATCTGTTTCCAGTTTGTTGTCCCTAGCTGATCTTCTTTTAGAATAGTAAGGATATACTTCTCAAGGCCCCTCTCATAACTTTTGGGGTTGTTTGTTTATCAATTAATTCTCTTTCATTACTCCTTACCATAGGTGTTTTTAGCAGTAACTTTACAGAGGCTCCACTGTGTTAAATGTCCATAACTGCTGACATAGTTAAGCAAAAATCAGAAATTCTTTGGAGTCTAAAACTTAAAAAAATAATTAGCAACTTTTCAAAGCTGAAAATTGAATCAAGGGAGAAAAAAATGATATAACAAGCTGCATCACTTACATATAAGTTAATGGTTTTGTCCATTAATTTCCTCCCCAAACATGTTCATATGTACACAAACTAGAGCATAACTCTAGTAAGAGTTTATAAAGAGCAAAATCAGTATGTTAATATGAAAGTTAAAAAAAAATGCATAACTAGTATTCCACTAAGATTAGGTAAACAGATTTAAATAGTTCCATTAACTGTCCAGTTAAGGACTGCAGAGTACACTTTTTGTCCCTGATACATACGGCTCTTAAGCTGACCACAAAAAATACAACAGATATTTGGAAGAAAAGCACTGTACACACATATGGAAAGGGACTGCATTTAGAGCTAGACCTTGGGATCCAAATTCATGACCTCGAAAGCCAGGTCTTTGTGACATTTCAGGTGGGATTCAGTTGTCAAACACAGGCATACAGAAGCACATAGCAGTTGTCTAAGCACCAGCACACAGAGGCAGCTTTTGTTGTCTTTTGAGTGCTCTGTGCCTTCCGGTTGCTGCTCCAAAAAAAAATGTAAGTTTCCCACAGCTCTGTGATGCATTTGCCAGACCTAAACATATGTCTTGCAGATTTAACAGTGTCTAACCTGGTACTAAGTGGCTACTTTTCATCAGATGACTTTCTCCCTTATGCCCAGCTGTGACTGACAAGTTAGATGAGGAAATACGTATGGCTCAGTGTGTTTGAGTATCTAAAATTGTCAATTTTTTCAGAATTTACTCTAGCACAAATGAGTTTTAAGATCTGAATCAAGGATCTTATTCCCTTGGCAGAAATTTCTGAAGGAAAACCTATTTTCACTACATCAGCAGCTAAGAATTCTGCCACAGAGGTTTAAGGAGGAATTTGCCAGCTGCAGTAAATACTGAGGATTTTTTGTCCCTTACATATGCAACAGGCCTCCTAAATCTAACTATATTTAGTTTCTGTCAAATAACAACAACAACAATCACCAGAAATGTGTTTGCTTTGCTGTTCATTCTGCTTCACTGGAGTAGAAGAAATTATTATGAAACAAGTCTTTCCCTGAAATCTGGACCACAGTATCTACTTCTGAGAACTCTGCTGAGCACTGAGAAGAGCATTTGGCAGAGTCAACACAACCAGTAGCAAAACGTATTTGATAACTTGAGGTCACAGAGGCCTCAAATGCAGAAGCATCAACTGAGTAGTTGATACAGTCTGAAACTGAAGTTAGGACCCTTGGGAACTTGCTTGTCAAGAGTAACTCTAGTCTTGTCAACAGTTTTTCTCCAAAGGTAACAGATCCTATAGAGCCAGAACATATTTTTATGCTAAAGATGCATAAATGACAAATCTCTCATAAACTAAAAATCTCAGTGAGTACTCTCCATTAAATTTATTTCCATGCCTGCCACTGGTTTTATGTGTTCCCATTTCTCTACCTGGCAAGCCTTCTGTTTAGAATCTGCCTGGGAGAAGGGCTCTAAAAAAGCAGTGAGCTCTCTGACATACACCCAGCGGGGAAGTAACTGCCCCCCCTGCCCCAGCAGCTCACCAGACCAACTTAGGTGCTGCCATGACACAAGGGTAGGCACTGGGCAGTAGTTGTGCCAGGCTCCATTTCCACACTTCCCAGCTAGAGATGAGACTCAACCCCTTTTTAAAACTTAATTTCATACAGAAAAATGTTGATGTCTCAAAAGTTTGAGCTTAAGCTGATACAGTGTGACATCACTGTGGGCAGAGAGGCTTAACTGCAATCTAGTGGAAAAGTACACTCAGAAGGTGTTAATATTTCAAAGTGATTTATGTTATTCAGTCATAACATAGATCAACAGGAAATAGAGCAAAAGAAAAAAAGGCAAATGTTGCCACTTGCAGCATATAAGGTTTGTGGCATGAGGAAAAATATTCTGGAAACATTAGTACTTCAATAAAAGGGCCTCAGTATTTCAAATTCTATACAGAAATTAAGAATTGCTATTAGCATGCAAGTAAGCCCTACCAGTTGCTGTCAATATGCTGCAGTAATCATTTCTAGAGTAAAACAAGGAGGAAAAGTAAGGCATTAAGGAAACAAATTATATATATTATATATATTATGTTTTATAATTAAAACTTTGGTTTTATATAAAAGCTCTTCCTTCAAAAGGCATCTATTGCCCTCTAAAATGAGCATGTATGATTTTGTACAGATTTATAGTAACAAGGAAACTGGTACATATAGAAAACTTGTAATACACTGATACCTTTCAGGAGTTTAAAAATTTATATTCAGCCTCCCAAATTTATACATGACAAAACTCATTGGTCTACTACTGTTATTTGGTACTCAAACTGTGAAACCACTACATATTTATTTATAGATCTTTGAATGTATAGCAATGCTTTCTGAGTACAGAATCATAAAGGTTGGAAAAGACCTGTAAGATCATTAAGTCCACCCATCAACTTCGCATCACCACCATGTTCACCATTAAACCATGCCCTCAAAGTGCCATATCTAGTCATTTCTTGAACACTTCCAGGGATGGTGACTCCGCTACTTCCCCGGGCAGCCTATTCCGATGCCTTACAACCCAATCCATTAAAAATTTCTTTCTTATCTCCAATCTAAACATCCCCTGGTGCAACTTGAGGCCATTTCCTCTTGTCCTGTCACTTGTTACCTGAGAAGAGACCGATTCCCAACTCGCTAGAATCTCCTTTCAGGTAGTTAGTTATACAGAGCAATAAGGTCTCCACTGAGCCTCACTTTCTCCAAATTAAACAACCCCACTTCCCCCTCAGTTGTTCCTCATAGGACTTGTGCTCCAGAACCTTCACCAGCTTCATTGCCCTTCTCTGGAGTTGCTCCAGCACCTCAACCTCTTTCTTGTAGTAGTTGTAAAATAAAATATAGTTGAACTTTAGGGAATCAATACAATCGGGTTTTGACATACTAAGGACTGCGTTTTTCATTATTTTTCAATAGAAATTATTCTTCAGTCATTATACAGGAAAAGAAGTATGATTTTAATCAGTCTTTCTAGAGGACATTAATGAAACATCTACATTACAAATTATGAACTTTCTAACTTTTTAAACATCTATATATTGCAAAGATTAACATATAAATAATAGTAAAGTTTTAATTTAAAAATCTATTCTCATTTTCAAATATAACGAAACTGGGTTAAACTTCAAGAGTCTAATTCAGCTTTAGTTATGTTCCATAAAACAAAGTAACTGCTGCAGTCAAAGAAATTGCAATATTACAAAACCTAGAGGAATGAAATAAGGTTCTCTAAGCAATACACATTAGTTTTCAACATTTTCCACAATAATGCTTCTCCTTTTTCAAAGCTATGTGTACGGACACCAGGAATGCAAATCACAAATAAAAGACAAACACAGAAATGAGGAATTTGACACAGAGATCACTTGTGTTTTTTACATGCAAATGATTATGGGGCTCTCTGCCCGACAACCCAGGGAGTGCAGACATGCAGAGCATGCGGGTAGGATGTACGGATCAAGGCGTGCACTTTTCCTCTGCAGGGGAACCATGGAGATGACAGCACAGAAGAGAAAAGGCACTTACAGTTGTTCTAGAGAGGCAAGTCCTTTAAATGCTTGCCTGTCAATTGACTGGATTTCATTCTTGTACAAATAGCTGAAACAAGAAACAATCAGTAATATTAGTACACAAACAAGAGCTACATGAAGGTGGAAAAGAAGAATTGACACGTGAAGACAGTTTTTCAACTGCATATTAGGAAAAAAATACAAAACAAAAATTAAAATACTCTGTCCTTGAGATTTCATCCCAAATGTCTGCTAAGGAAAAAAAGTCTGGGGCCTTGAAGGCCCTGAGGCTTTAACCCAGATGGTCATGGGCTTCCCAGTGCTTACGGTATTACTTACTGGTTTTTTGTCCCTTGTTTGCTTGATTCATTTGCCAAAAGTCAAAATAAATTCCACTCAGTGGGACAGAATTGCATTAGAAGTGCCTTTACCAGAACACACTGGGGAATGGCACTAGCCTCTTGTTTTCTTTAAAAATCTCAACTGAACACTGGTACAAATATTCAAATTATGATAGAATATGTATTTTTAGTGGACTTGGAGAACAAACAGTGAGAATTTCTCTAACTCTGCCTGTGTCACCTTTTGAATATTTATTAAAAATACAAGTTATAATATTGGTATTGCATCCATAAAGCAGCTTTGTATATTTGTTTTATCACTGTGTAGAACATGGACATTAGGTCCCCATTGATACTCTATATATAAACAGAATAAATACATGCAGAGTACCAGAATGATCACGTTGTCTTTTTTACAGAATTAAAATACATCAGGATGGATCAGTGTATATGCTCACGTTCATCATGCTCTTAAGAGCAAGGATGGTTTAGTGAGGGGGTATTGGAGAAAAATCACACAGTTTAGTTGATGACTGCAGTTTCTGCATGGAGGCAGCAAATGGAAATACTCGGGAAATACTCAGGGGGTTCAGTGTCAGTCACTCTTTTTGTGTTAGGATAGGAACAAGTTCGTGGTTAAAAACTTTTTAACAATTATTTGACAAATTATTTGAAATTCAGTTAATCAGGAATGGGTTTCTATGAAAAGGGGATGAAGAGACTTTGTACCACAAATAACTTTATTAGCAGGCATCTTATTAGTAGTGGTTTTGGCTTTTCTATTATTACAGTTTTCCGTAACTTACTGGAAATATTGCAAACTTCTTGGATGCAACAGAAAAAATACCATCTCTGCTGGAGTTGGTGGCAGTTTTTACATTGACGTGACAATGGGCAACATTTCACAATAGGCCCTAACAAGGAAAGAAGTTGTCTGTATTTGATATTCAACTACTAACAACTTTGGGTGACAATATGGAGTAGCATCCTTTCCTTGAATCTAAATTAACATTTCCAATGCACTGCTTGCTGAGAATCCAAAACGTTAATACACAGAGACTCATGTGTGCTTCATTAACATAGATATGCATCTGAATAAAAAGCAGAGTTCTTCCAAGAACAGACAACAAGCAAGTAAAAAATTCTGAGGTTTTCAAAATGATCAAAATTATGAACAAATTAAACCAGGTAAAAATTACTGTCATGTGAAATTACTGTAAAAACTTAAAAAATATTTTGAAAAGAGCAAGAATAGATGTATTACACATTTTGTATGTGGAACTGTTTTTTATTCAGTTTGAAAAAAAATATTTCATAAGTATTCAAAGATTTGTTTTGACCCAGATTTACCAATTAATTTGATGATCACGGTATTACAGTTTTGTCTCTCCTTAATTTTCCTCTTTGTATGATATTAAATTCCTATCTTATTTTCCCATGAGAATTTTAAATGCACCATTTCTTCTCACTCCTTAGAAAATTTTGACTGAACATCTAAAGTGTTATTTATCCTTCTGAATACACTTCATTTAGTAGTGTGGAAATTCCTCTTATTCCTGAGTACTTAATTTCTGATCAGACTAGAGAAATAAAGTGGCCTTAAGAGAGTTTTGAAAACCCACCTCAGTTAAATATCTCTTGTGGGCATTTCAGTAATTTTATTAAAGAAATCTGAATTAAGGCAATTTTTAAAAAAGTTTTAGCAGAATCAATCATGTAACCATGATTTTATTTACTCTCTGCAGACAAAAGAAGCCAGAGAGTGAAAATCAGAGATGGGTTAGAGGAAGACTGGGATAATGACTTTGTAGTATTGCAGGCTTTTACCACCATACTGCAGGGAAGGGAGCAGCCTTTCATGTCCCCTTTTGGAGCTCTTACCAAGCCACTGAGGTGGGACTTTATTTGGGATTCAGTTTTAAACTACAGTTTTTTCCATTCTGGTCAGAAAACCCTCAGCTGCAGGACACTCAGCTGACCTCACTCCATCACGTCCTCCCTTCACAGAGAAACCCCAGCAACCCCAGGGCTACAACAACATAAGTCCTATGACAGACATGTTAACCAGACTTCCATTTAATTGTGCAGCTATTTCTCTGAGGATAGTAACAGAAATAAAAATATATAAATATTTGCCAAATGAAGAGAGAGATGACAGAATACAAAGTACAGATAAGTATCACTGACAAAAAAATATTTATGTCTCTCTACAAGGTTACTGTGCACATATTGTGTTAAACAAGTAACTTTGTAAACACTGTGCTAATCTTTAATATAAACATTCTCAAAATTTATCCCAGTTACATTATCAGAAAACAAATTTAGAGTATAATAGAGAAAAAGCAATTTATCATTTCATTTACCTAAAAGCTCTCTTACAGAGCTGAATCATTAGAATTTTACAAAGGATGAATAAACAGTGGATTAAGATAACAAAGGGATATATTCTATTAGGACATTAAATTATTTTCTGGCAATTACTAACAATTATTTTCAGAAGTGTTAAAAAAAAAAAAAGGAAGAGTTTTTTTCCCAGCAATGCAAGCAAGGCTGATAGGGATCAGCGGTACTGGTCACATACTTAGGAAATTAACAAATAGGTAACCAGTTATCAGAAAATTAGGGAAAAAAGTAGCTGTAATTAAAATGTTTGCTAGATCCCTTATGAAGGTTTGGTTGTTTTTTTTAATGGACCACATTAAACATCATGTGATGCAAGGAAAGTAAGATCCAGATACATTTGTTTGGAACTGAAGGGAAAAAAATGAGAAAAAGTAACAGCAGTATCAGGTATCATAGAGTTAAATCTGACAAGTAAATAAACACAGCAAGGGGATATTTATATAGAAACATGAAGGAGGCGGTGAAATAAGCAACACGAATTGCAAAGAAAAGAGATCTGGAACCACTGCAAGTGTTCAAAGGGAAAAGTCACATGACCACGACAGCCACGCTGGCAGAAGGTACAGAAGGAAATACGACCTAATCTCACTTTGGAAGGGTGAGCTCAGCAACTCAGCACTTTGGCACATATCAGCACCTGTAACATATCTTCTACCACTATTACTTCATTCACCAGACACAAAATAGAACTTGTATGCTTTTAGCATTTCCAGAACTGATACATTTCATGCAGTCTATATTACCATTTACCATACGCATGTGATAATACTTTCATGTCTGATTCCTCATCTCTCCATTTCATACTAAGTGAACAGGTGTCAATGTTGTTGATAAAGTTAATTTCAGCCTCCATTTCTATTTCTATCACTTTTTTCACACTATCTTCTAGTTCACTGCTCTGTAAATACCAAGTACTTTCTCTATCTGTAAAGGTTTCTTTAATAGCTAACCTATATTATATATTTTTCCTATCTTCTCCCTAAATTCTTTCTTTTTTAACTTAACTTCATTTTTTTCACTTCTAATTCCAAATCTTCTGATATTCTATACACTAAAATGGTAGTATGTGTCTACCTTCAATTCCCAATCATCATCTCTCTTAAAGAATAAATTGTTGACTAGAATAAACGAGGGTCAGGAAGGACTATGCTACCAAGTTTCCACAAAACTACCTGCATCTCTATTTTTAAGGTTGAGAAGGCTTATTAAAGAACCATATTACCAAGACTAAGGTATATGAAATAAAGACAGATGGATAGAAAGGCAGAAAAAAAAGTACCCTCTTGGTTTCACAGCAAAACAATAATTACATTTCTTTTTTTTCAGCTTTTAATATATGAATCCAATATTACCACAAACAGCACGGAAAAATCACACAAAACTGCTTTTATAACTATCAAAATTTCAATTACATAAAGAACAAGATAACAAAAAGTCCTAAAAAGTAAGGGTCAAAAATTGTATGTGCACTATTTTCTTTTTATAATGTAAAGACCATCTTCTACAGTGATAAATTTTTTAATTCATAGAAAATTAAGAAAATATCATTACTCTTTGTCAAAATGTGCCCTTCAGACAGGTAATTCTGAAAACATATACTGCTCATAAAACTCTAAGCTCAATTTCAGAAAGAAACAGTACAAAGAAGCATTCGAAAATTCTAGGGCCTTCAAAATAATTTTGTCTGAAAGCAAATACACTGATGTTCATCAGACATAAAGGAATGGGTCTTTACATCTATCTCTCAGAAACTGGCTATTTAAAAAAATTAAATATGCTGCATTATATTTTATACTTACATAATTTATGTATAACTCCACAGTTGCCAATATTTTATACATCATTATATATTCATGTTTACTAATTGTTATAGATTTTATATTTACATATACTCACATTTTGCTAAGACAGAGACTCTGAGAAATGATAGGTTTTACAAAATTAGTCAGTGAATTATAAATTTTCAGAACCATATGCAATCCAGTACTTGAATTCTCATAAGAACACAAGTAACATCAGGGACCAATGATCTCATTTTATGAAACATGACAATACAAGTTAGGTTTGCAAATATCCACAGGATCAGACCATACTAAACCTCAATTATTCCAGATGATTTGACTTTATAATAATACATTCTGAGCAGTATTTCTAACTTTTGAATAATCCTATCAGGAAAAAATGTTCTGCTTTGTTCCCTTCATTTCACAGAATATAGTTAGCACATACTTACTCAGCTAAAACTTTCACTGCTGAACAGTATCGATTTGCTACACTTAAGCCTTCTGTATTGTTAACCTGACCAGTACCAGCAACTTTATAACTTTAAGGTTGTACAATTCAAACATTCATATCACAGCCACTGAAATAGGCAAAAAAATCTTAAAGTTTATTTTTGCAAAATGAGGGATGGCTTTAAAGAGCTTTCTGTAGTTGAATAAACTATCACACTGAACTTTATGTTCAAATTTTCCAGGGAACGACAGGAAAGCAAAAAGATCTTCCTCTTAGCAATATAGATACCAATAACCATTGCTACATGTATATGAACACAGATCAGAGTTCAATTATCTCTTTTCACTCTTTCATTGAACTGCACACACTGCATAATTGAGTTTTATTTCAGGTTCACAACAGCTAGGCAAAAGCAAGCATGTAAAAACAAAGAACTGATAAGAACCAAGAAGAATCTTTATACAGTTGCTGACTATGAAAAGAAGCTTAGCCATCCTCAATTAGTAAACCTTATGTACTACACTACCAGATCCACCATTCAAACATATCTTGTAACAAATAAAACCATCACAGACTTTAATCATTCAATGACGACAGTCTGTTCAATATTCTTTTCCTTCCTACTCTACATAGATTAAACAATGTTATTACTGAAAGACAATACACATAAAAATGAGTCCAGGAAATGTAATCAAACCCAGCTTGGAAAAACAGGTAATGTGTCTGCACAAATTTATGCAATTTTCTCCCTTCTCCTGCCTCCCTAGAGCTATTCAGGTTGCATTCTTGAAAACTATATGGAAAATTAAGCTTCTGAATTGTTTCCAAACAATATAATCCCCATGTGACCATTTTTTTCTGTACATCATTGAAGTAATGATCAATCAATACTCCAAGACAATGGAGTGAAACTTTTCTTAAATACAGTACATAAGGTAGACTCCAGAGCTGAGGATCCATGACAACTCACTATGCAGCTTTAGTCTACTATACAGATAAAAATAACAATTTTGATGCCTTTTGTTTATTCAGATAATTCATACACTTGGTTATGCTTGTTAAAAATGGGAGAAGTTATTCTTAAAATATACAGGTTGATGGAAGACATAGAACTTACAGCATATCATATAGGTACTCTTGTATTTTGGGTTTGACTGAATTTTTCACTTATGAATTTTTACTGCATTCAGTGACCAATTTAAGACTAGTTATATTACATAAGCTTCTGCAGATACAAGTCTTGGACTAGCTGCTTTTAAACCACTTTTCTAAATGCAAACTTAAAAAGTACTTGAGTAAAGACTTCAGTGAACCTTTAACAAAGTGGTTTCCTAAACATTTCAACATACTCCTTTTTCAATTATCTTTTAAGTTGCATATAGTAAACAGCAATTATTAAGTCCTGTAAAATGTGTTGCCTACAGATATCAGCCTTTTACCAGCAACTACTTAGAGAGACACATTTGCTCCCACCCCATAAATTAATTTCACAGATTTTCAGTGTTGTTTATCTCCTGATTTAGTGAGTCAGCAAAAAATTACAAATCAGATTAAAAAACTTTCCCATGAAGAAGCTCAGCTACACATTGATGCAGAAAGTGACATTCATTTAACTTACAGATATTTCAGATTTTCAAGGTCTTCAAATGCCCCACTAGGTATTCTTTTGATTTGATTGTTGTTTAGAAGCCTACAAAAAGAAATAAAGAGCCATTTATTTTAGCATACAGAAACACTAGGGGGAAAAACTGTGTAAAAGCAGGTGCAACGTAGTATTAAATGGAAAATGCTTTTCCTCCTAACAGCAACCATTAGAGGAAAAAGAGTTATGTGCTTAGAGCTGCTCAGCCACTATCTTGCAGGTGAAAACTGAAAAAAATTAAACTTTAAAAAATGTAAAAAACCCCCAAAAAACAAACCAAAACAAAACCACCAAAAAACCAAAACAACAAAACAACACACCAACATAAAAATATCAAAACCAAAAAAACCACAACAAACAAGAAAAAATACAACAAACAAAACTAACAAAACAAACCACACACAACTGAAATAATGTGGCTTTCTGCAGGTATCTGAGATGTAGATGAAGAGTGAAAAAAACTTGGTCTGAAGTCTCTACATAAGTTTGAAATCGATAAAAATGATATTGACAAAGATTTGCCATTAGCAGGTGCATTAAAGTGACTTTTTCTAGATGCTTCTTAGCGATATCTTGTTTACTGGGCCCTTTACATCTTATAGGAACACAACTGTGTATGCACAGATTTGCACTCATCCCTCATGCAGTGATTTTATGAAGAGAATTCAAACTTAACATATTCTCTCTTCATTTGGGACGTGTGGATCTCGGATCAGTGATGGGGATAGTTAAAACTTGAGGTTGAATATCTGAAAGAAATTGTAATTCAAAACTGGGGATCAACTGCAAACAGAGATATGATCAAAGGAAACTGGAAGCAGAGATAGTTAGTAAAAACATCCTGGTAGCACAGATTTGGACAATATTCATTTGGGGAGAGTCCTATAATTTCTTCTGGTGTGAATATAAAGTACAAGATGTATAAATACATTTGTTTTTATGTGCCTGCAGATAAAATAGTGATCCAAAGCTCACTGATATCACTACTGCATTTCACTTCACACACTACTTGTCTTCTGGGAAACAGTCACATTTGCAATGTTATGTATATTTAAAAGTAAAAATAACTGTCAATGTTAACTCCTCCTGCCTGCTAATATATTAAAGAGGAGAAACATGCATTTGTTTCAAAAGTGACATATCAAGGAATGATAAAGGAGATACAAAGTTAAAACTATAATACACATACTATTTGTATTATTGGTTGTAACAGGTCTTTTAGAAAACATAGATTTTTCTTCACAATCATATGTGACAACAAAGATCTCCATAAAAGGCAACTCAGCAGGGACAAAATCTTCCAAGTCCTGCCAGTCCTGGTAAGCACATTAGAAGAGGAAGGTTCAAAACATGAGTTTGTCGAATAATTTGTAACTGCAATACATTTGCATATCTGAGCCTTTGAACAGGTTTCTTGTAACTCCATGATTATGTCATATACCACCAAAGCAATTTAGCACTATGTGGAAAAAAATTATAGATTAAAGGTCTGCATTTTCCTTAAATTAAATTCAATTAAAGTATGTTAATAAAATATACTTTATATGTTTCATATGCAAATAATTTCCTTTTTAATTTTGATAGACATACATCTGGTTTTGCTTTTGAACATTTTGGTCTGTATTGGGGATGTGTGGCCAGGTTTTGTAGCAGGGGGGCTACAAAGGTGCCTTCTGTGAGAAGCTGCCAGAAACTTCCCCCATGTCCAGCGGACCGATGCCAGCCAGCTTCAGGATAGATCTGCCACTGGCCAAGGCCAAGCCAATCAGGAATAACAGTAATACCTCTGTGATAACATATTTAAGGAGAAAAAAGTTGTTGGGCAGATGAAAATTGCAGCCAGGGAAGAGAGGAGTGAACAGGTGAACAACTCTGCAGGCACCAAGGTCAGTGGAGAAGGGCGGGGCAGGGGGGAGATGCTCCAGGTGCTGGAGCTGAGGTTCCCCTGCAGCCCATGGTGCAGACCATGGTGGAGCAGCTGTGCCCCTGCAGCCCATGGAGGACCATTGGGGGTGCAGGGATCCACCTGCAGCCCATGGAGGAGACCTATGCCAGAGCAGGTGGATGCCTGAAGGAGGCCGTGACCCCATGGGAGTCCCATGCTGGAGCAGGGTCCTGGCAGGGACCTGCTGACCCGTGAGGAGCCGAGCCCATGCTGGAGCAGGTTTTCCTGGGTAGGACTTGTAGCCTTGTGGGGGACCCACACAGAAGCAGCCTGTGCCCACGTGGCAGCAGTTTTGTGAAGAACTATTGCCCATGGGATGGACCCACACTGGAGAAGTTCGTGAAGGACTGTCACTGGCAGGAGATGCAGGGAGCAGGGAAAGGACTCCTCTCCCTGAGCAGTGGCAGAAACAACCTGTGACGAATTGACCATAACCCCCACTACCTGTCTCCCTGTGCCACTGGGGGTGAGAAGGCAGAACTTGGGAAGGAGGGAGGAGTGGAGGGATGGTGCTTTTTAAGATTTATTTTAATTCTCATTCTCCTGCTCTGATTCTGTCAGTAATAAATTTAATTAGTATCATCATTTTGACTCTTTTTGTCTGTGTCAGTAATGAGTGAGTGACCTCTCCTAGTCCTTATCTCAGCTTATGAACCCTTCATTATATTCTCTCTCTTCTGTCCAGTTGCAAAGGGGAGTGACAGAGCCGTTTTGGTGGGTACCTGGCATGCAGCCAGGGTCAACCCACCACATGGTCCTAAGCCCCACTTCTCTCACCTGTGTAAATACTAGAGTTCAAATTTATGAGGCTATTTACCTAGGATAAGTGAGCAAATATGACACATTAACAAATTAATCATATTAAAACAGGAAAGGGTCTTAAGGTTGAAAAAGAACTTACAGTGTGTTCAGGTTTTTAAGTCGTCTAAACTCTCCAGGCTGGATTTCTTTAATCCTATTAAATCTTAGGTCTCTGCAGAATAAAAAAAGAAGAACCATGTTATTAAAAAACTATGTATTCTTTCATAGGAAAAACTGAACTAAGCACCAGTCTTTTGTGATGACTATGACCAGCCTCTGTCCATAAACCATAGCTTTTGATCAAAGCAAAACAAATCCAAATGCTGTTTGACAAGTTTAAGCAGAGGACTGACCAAGTCCAGCCTCAGCAGTCAATGCTGAAAGCTGTATCTAAGTTAAACCTGTGGTCATGAGTATGTTCCGTTCCACAGTGAAGCAACTTGTAATGGACTGTTGAGTTCTAATTCACTAAATTGAATTGTCTCCCTATTTTAACATCTGCTTGTAAATAACACAGGAAATAAAAATGCCTACAAATAAATAGATATAGAGAAATTTGGATCAGAATAGAACTTGGTATAAAAAAAAAAGACAGTTTTCAAGACTCTTAAGCTACTCAATTCTTTCAAGACTTTTAAGCTACTCAATTCTTCAGTTTTGAGTAAGGAGGTTTAAGTGCCTTATGTTGTCCTGCTTTCAAAACCTATAAATCCAGCTGCAAGAAGTTAGCTATTTCCTTATTTATTTTTACTTTCTATTAGTTTTTTAAATGTTTTTTCCATCTTCAGTTTCCCATTAGATCTATAGCTTAATGACAACTTCTCCAAGAAGAAGGAAACCAATTTCTCAAGTGAAGTGCTGCAGAGCGAGCAGGGACAGGGAGTGAGGTGGCAGCAGTGCAGAGATGTGGGAAAACACCACAGCTGTGCCAGTCTCACACCTCTCTTCTGCTGAGAGCAGGCAGCAGTGCTTTCCACCTCTGCCCACCTCCTGTTCTTCCATGACTCCAAGCCTGGCTGTTGTATTCCCAGCAGCTCAGAAACTGATTTAACCAACTTGTCTGGACCAGCAACAAACCTATGCAAAAAAAAGTCCAGAAAGCAATTTTCTGCCTGATAAGCAAAATGAATAGGCTTCTTGGGAGAGCACCCAGGTGAGAGAGGGACTACAGGACCAGGGAAAAGGAAACAGGTCAACAGGTCTGTCCTCTTCCCCAGCAGCGGACCAAGGACACCAGGACCCTTGCCCTTCTCATACGAAGTTGTTAAAACTAAATAACACATCCTGTTTGAAACTCTACCATTTATTTTCATTCTACACAAAGGTATTAAAAAAAGGAGCTGTGATAAAACACAGCATACAAATTTTCCCTAGATCACAATACATTTGGTATCTGTAAGTAAAATTAATTATAAAGATTAATTATTTGTTTTATTTAAAGCTAGTACTACAATAACATTAAAATTCAAGAAAAAACCCCCAACGTTAACCCTACTATAACATATAAATATAATTTTGGTACATTCTTTCAAAGAGGAGTTTCTTCTTCAAAGGAATTAAGATTTCTAAGTGTTCACTCGAAGTATTTTCATTAATATTCAGCATAAAATCCCACCAAGAGTGAGGCAGCTCATAAGTAAAGAATGTGCAATATCTTTTGTTCTCTAAATTAATATAATTATACTTCATGATGTATTTCTTGTAAACAGAAGCTTGTAAACAGAAGATAAAAGTTGTTAAGTCATAACCAGTATAGATTTCTTAAGAGGAAATTTTGTCAAACTCTCATAATTTCCTTATATAACAAGATAATAAGACAAGTGAAAAAGGAAATAAGAGTTTACATTGCATACATTAGTTTAAAGGATTTAATACAGGCCATTCATGTAAACTAACCAAAAAAATACAGTTTAGAGGAAATCTCTTTAAACCAAGTGTTCAACTTATAGGGAAAAAGATGGGCAAAGACTATTTATTTAAGTGAAAGGTTGCATCAAGTAGAATTGGGTAGAAATCTGCCATGAGGTAATAAATATTTTAAGACAAGGTTTGTAGAAGAAAAATAAGTTTAGGAATTTGGAATGGCTGCAAATATTCCCACTGTTTGAGATTAGAAACAAACCTTAAGTTATAAATCCTTGAGAAGTGGGAATAACTAACTGTACAGCAATAAGACAGGGAAGAATACAAAGCCACCTGTTCTTGCAAAGCCAATTAAAGGTTCAGTGAAGACAGAAAAAAATAATAATTAAAAAAAATAATCTCAGTCACCTCTACAAAACCATCACAGGGAAAAAAAAAAACTCCTAACATTCCATACTAAACAGGAGCACCATTTCTCAGGCTTGCAATGTCATCCTTCCATGGCACAGACACTATATCCAGCTCATAATAACAGAATGCACTTCAGGGAATGGAAGAGTTCAGAGCAAAAGCCCAACAACAACTGGAAACATCCCCTTGGAGAATGAATGGCAGGAATAAGGACTGCATTAGACTGAAAAATGAGTACGGGCAGCTCAGGTAGGCCATTATGGTGCAGATCTTTAAAGGCATTTTGTGTTGCTGAAATAACGTGTGGTCAATCAGCATAATGAGGTTTCTTGACCCTTTTTTTCTGACTACTTCCTGCCCAACTGTACTGCCACATGACTTGTACTCACAAAAACATGTTCCCTGCCCACTCATTTCTCTTTCACCTTTTTCACCTTGTTCCCCATCTTGCTCTTACAAACTGTATCCTGGCTGTATGCTGTGCTTTGGGGCTCAGTGAGCCTGACTCCTGCTGACCAGTCAGAGAGCACCAAGAGGTTAAAACAGCAGACTGAGGGGGTCTTCCCCTGTTGCTAACTGTCATTTTTTCCCCTTCTTAACCTCTAAATAGTAAATGAAGCAACCAATTAATGAAATGCGAACACCTATGATGATGGCATGGGGGCTTAGGGTATGTAACAACTTTTTCAGAACAATCCAAAGCTAAATGCCATGCATTTGGTTTCTCAAATAAAAATCTAGTACACCTAACTCTTAATTCAGATTGTCTCCTTTATTATGTGTATCAAAGTGAAAATATTTACTCCTTAGAATTATAGCTGGACAACATAATTCAAGTTGAAAAATACACTTCAGCCATACAGACTTCCATAGAAGCTAAGCCCATCTCTTTGAAGTATTATGTCTTTCCTGAATAATACAAACATAACATGTCCATGATAACTGGTAAACTGAACACTCTCAGGATTATTTTCCTGGCTCCACATCATCTGCTCTGTGCTAATCCGTGGAGCACGACCAGGAAATGTTCGGCAGAGCGGGAGGCTGTGTGGGCCAAGAACGTGCAGGGAGCATGCAGTCAATTTAGCAACTGGATGCCCCTGAGATTCACATTCCAGCACCTAGGAATGGCTGGAGTCCCACAGCACTGCAAACAGCCGTGGGTCAGGACATGTGCCAAGCAGCACACGGTGTGCACACACACAGCTGCTTTGCAGGCTTCCTATGCACCATTATGTGAACAAGGTTGTATGAAAATCTGTAAGATTCAGATGTATGGCATATAAATAAATACAGTATTTGCATATTTGCTTTTCTGTCACAAAGCAATGACAACTGTGCTGTGGACACTTTTTGTCTGGATGAAAATTAATTCCTAATAAATTCTTTATTTGGGCTAGTTGCATCCATTTCTTTTCCCTCCTTAGAATGCCCATTCTTAACTATTTCCAATTTAGCATTGCAAATTGACTTCTACAATAATTTTATCTCATTAAACTCAGTGAAAACTTCTAAATATATAAATATTAAAAAACTTTATGCAGCTATGACTGTCCCCCAAGATCCAGTGCTCCCATGGCAGCTCCTGGCACTCCAGGACACCCTGTTTAAAGCTTGCACCGACAGTGTGCAGTAATGCAAGATGTAGGTTCTCTGTTAACACATCCTGATGGTGCAAGGTAATATTAGGGCATATGAATTTATTGCAAGTTTACAAAATAATACTTTATAAAAACTAAAGGCCATAATAAATATTTGGAATATGACAATCACACAGGGTAAACACAAAACAATATAACTTTCAAATACATTTACTTAAACATCAAGTAACTTACAAGAAAAGTCAATTAAAGAAGTTTCATATCACTCTGTTTGAAATACAGGAATCCCTTTGAGAGAAGAGATTGTTTTTCCTCAGATCAAACCATGCACTGAAACTAAAACTAACTTTTTTATATAGAATGCCTTAAGCAAAGTTTTCCTTTATTCTTCTGTTTTCTAATTATTGCAAAACAACAAAAGGTGGAAAGGTAAGGGTTTTAATTTCATTACTTTTATAAAAGATTCGACTTCATGTACTTTAATAATCTTAATTCAGACTCCTTTTTGCATATGTTTGACTTTTTAAAGATTCTGTTGCTTCATCAAACTCAGAAAAATCATGAACTGATCTAAATCAAATGGATTTAAAGTGGGGCTACCAAGACAATGTTGCACGCCCTTGTCATGCACTCAAAATGTGGATGCCTTTGTATCATATTGTGGATACTCAACACCAAAACTGGTCACACCCAATCATCACCCCAGTGATGATGACCTATTTGATACCAAGTGCTCCTTAGTCAGCTGCTACTAGAGAAGGTGTTGTCTTAAGCCAGGCAAATGGGGAAATTCCTTACAAAGAACTGCTGGAGCAGCAGCAGGAAAGACACCAGGCCTTCTCTGCTTGCTCCACCCCAGGCATGTCCTTCTCATCTCTGCCTGCAGACTGGGTACCCTGTCACTTGGGGGATGTCCCTGAGATCCCTCCATTGCTAGAGAGAGTATATAAAAAAAGGCTTTCATTTTTTCAGTTTCAGTCTGTGTCAGAGAAAAAAATCATCATGGCACAAACCCATTATACTAAGATCTTTAACAGAAAAAAGTAAAACCAAAATACAACATGTTAAGCTATTGCTTGTTCCATAGTCATGTCTCTCTCTATATAGACATATAATTAGCCAATTGTAACATGGATAAAGAAACACTTTCAAAACATTTATTTTGGGAGATAGTGTACATATGCAAAGCATATTGTCAGGGCATTCACAAAAAACTTTCTCTGCATGTCACACATCTGACAGAAACATTGCAATTACAGAGATTTCAAATTTAGTACCACAATTAAATTATTCTTGCCATTTTTAAAGGCTATTTAAGTTTTTTATTATACACAGTCGTCTACAAATTAATTCTGGTGCACTTAAATCCAATTGCAAAAGCTTTCAGAATATTAAATAAAATATTTCATAAGAGCAAAGACAGCCAAAAACATTCAGAATTTGGGTTGTTCTTTTCCATCTTCCTGCCTACAGGATGGAAATGAAATCAAAAATATAACTCATTATATTAAGGCTCATTTGTTAGGGTGTAATGAGATCTACAAAATGTAATATGAGGAAAGAGTTTCCAACTTTAGCAGCTAGAATCATCAACATACCTCCAAATCTTAGACTAAAGTAAGGGAGATAACTTCGTTTGCTTTGCACACTTTTTTTTCTATTATTGAGAGGAGAACTCTATATGCAGAAGGAAAATTTCAGGCACAATGTATAATTTCATCTTCTGTTTATGGCCCTCCTGATATTGATAAAGATCAATGCAAAAATAGACTATTGATCCGATCCTATTTCCTTCTCACAGTAAAGAATATTTTTTTCATAATACATTTATTTGTTACTGTTTTCACTCTTGAGGCTGAGGAGGACACACAGCTAGTCTAACCAAGCATTCATACTTGTACTAGTCCCAAACAATTCTGTAACATAAAAGTATCTTACTTAATACTGTTTGGGTAGATCTACTATTTCACATCACTTGTACTTCCCAACTTCAGAAGATCCCTTTAATCATTACTTAATCTCCCAGTCTCTGTTTTTTTTCTTGTCCAAAAATGAAAATATTCTCTTACTTTGCTTAATAATGTTAGATGCAAACAAGAAAACAGTCTAAACCCTAAGTTACACTTACACTTGTTATATTTGCTCTGGGGACTATTTACCAGCATATCGCTCTCAGGTATCCTAAATTAAAAATCATATTCAAGTGCTTATGCTAAGAAACACTACATGGAAAGGAGAGTAAGTGAAACAAAAATAATTTTAAAAAAGCCCTAGGTGTTCCAAGGGTCTCCAGAAACAGTACCTTTCAATACAGAATAAAGTCAAGGCATCAGACTTACCATTGGCAAACTAGCACAATGCATTTTAACTCAAGTTTAGAAGATCTACTTTTGTATTAGCCCATCATATGGAAAGCATCTGATTTCATAGTTCAAACTGAAAATACTTGTGTATCTGTTAGCATTGGACAAGAAAAAGGCAACGTGGGTGAAATCAGCTTAGTCTGATGTTTCAAACATGATGTTTACGCATTAATGACTTCTCTTATCGATCTTCATTTAAAAGCAAAATACTAAAGCATTTACCAATTAAATCAAACCCCAATTTTTACAAGCAGTGAAGGTAAGTATCTCATTACTTTGTTTCAAGGGCTAACCAGTATTGATTTAGGACATGAATGAACTTAAATTCAGAGATATTGCCTCAGCTAAGCAAAACCAACACAGCAGCAAAATGGAAATATCTGAAAGGACACTGCTGTCTTAAATACCTTAAACACTGAAAGGTTCTCAAATGCCCAATCCCTGCCTCAAAAGTAGGTACTTTTAAAAGGTCCAGTGAAAACTACTCAATGCTAAACCTCTTTCTCTATATGTGATTGTAAAGCATATGGTAATAGAATCTTCGTTACTTTAATTTGACAAATTAAAAGTAAGCAGTGGCAAAAATAACACAAAATACTTTGAAATTATGGATTTCTCATTGTCATAACTTTCTGATATTGAGAGATATATTGAGTCTGAAAAAATGTTTATGTGAAATGCAATGCACGCATTTATCATATCCATCTGTAAGGCTTATCATGAAATGCTGATTCAACCAGAAGCAACAAAACAGAAAAATATCAATTCCTTCAGCTGTATGATACATACTGGATCTGGAAAAAAAAGTGCAAACTAGCTAATCTCATTTTCCTTTAAAAAAAAACAAAAGGGACAAATTTTAAATATTAGATTTGTAGATCTGTTAGGTCTAATAGGTTAAATTAATAATTTAAGCTAAAGAATGGCCATCATTTGTCTAGTTCTCTTCAGATGTTTTAATAAGGTAGGAATTGTCATAACTGGATCACTTTACCATTGCTAAATTCAAAAGAACAAAATAAGACCTGTGTTTTTTTCTAGCCATTGAAGATTATTTACTACCCAGCAGAAAAAATCTATACCATAAACACCAAACTGCTATGTTTCTCAACACAGAACAAAAGATGTGCAAATGCCAGCAAGACTACATTGCTTATGTCTACTTTATTCTTATTCTTTTTTTATTCAAGGTCATCCCAGCAGGAAATGAAAAACAGTCATCAGCATAGTAAAAACATTCAAACAGAGCAGAGCATGAAAATTGCACAAAAGAGGTTATATAATCAAGTCAGTGGAGTAACTGGATGATGTCAATGGCACTTTAATGCTGCTTTAACTACTGCCCTGCAAAAAATGTGTCACTTTGTTGAACAAACAAAGACAGAGCCACCACTTAAAAAAATAAAACCAAACCACACTTGCAGCTATAGCATACTTACACTAATCCTCACTGCTAGCAGTGTAACATGTTAGAATACCAGAGGAACCAAGATTTTTTTTTTTTCCTGGTTTTAAGATTTAGCCCTAGTGCTTCCTTTACAAGCAAAATTATGTTGTTCTCCATTTTCTTGGCAATTCATTTTCTGGATTAATTCTTCCTCAGTCTAACTACTAGATAAAATATGTGATTTTCTCTAATTTGCATTGAGATTATTTTTATTATCTGTACATCAGCATGCATAACATAAAATAAAGCCACTGCATTTTTAGATGGGAAACTAAAACATTACTCTTACATGGTAAGGGAGCATCACAGTCAATAATATTTAGTATATTGCAATTTCAGTAACAAAAGTAAATGGTAGAATCACAAAAATATTGAAATCTGTAGAACAGGGTGCAGAACATTTGGTAGTACTCATCTTGATCATAAAATCATGAAAATGGTTATGATAAGAAAATTAAGACATTATAAAGTCTGGACAATCTATCAATTTTCTAATTAAAATAACACCTGATTTGCACAGATATGTAAGATTTGTTGAAAGGGACTTTGAGTTCACAAGACTTAACAACTGTATTTTATCAGATACGGCTTTGGTGAAATGAGAGCTTATGATATATTCTTCTCCAAGAACTAAGGATTTGCTTTAATGAACAATTATTTTGCCACTAGATTTGAAAGGAAAACATTTAAATGTGAACTCTACGAAATGCAATACAGTATTGTCTTACTAAGTCTGCAGATCCCTCTGCTGCCCTTGTTGCCAGTTTTTCCAACCAGCTATGCAGTGCCATTAACAGGACTCAAGTGGGATTTGCTGGTTCAAAGTTTTAGGCCTGTAGGCTCACCTGTCAAGAATTATACATGGAAATTTTACCCTGGCATGATCACGGCTCTTTTTCTCACCCACCTTCAGAGTCCTCCAAAATCCATGAAAATCCATAATACTCCAAAATCCATACATAAATACTATATTTTGAAATTAGAAATTGTATTTTATAATCATTCCTAATTCTCATGCTATCTTAAAAAAGCCACCACCAAACAACAAAACAAAATCAAAACCACACAGCTAACCCCCCCTCCTTTTAACAGCATGAATAGAATTCAAAAAATATAATGCTGTTTCTGCAGCCTGAGAAATAACAAGAAAAGGCAAAATTTATCTTTATTCCTCTCAGAGGGATTTATTGCTAAAACCAAACAATTAAACGGTTGTTGACAGGATGGCCATATATTTCATTACTAATTATTGTTCACAGAAATATCCATGGGAAAGGGCTGTTTTCTTGTCTTGTGTTTGTGCCATCCCCAACAAAATAGAGCACAAGAGCTGAACCCGAGTGCTGTCCTAACACAAATACATGATGGTTAAAGTCTTGGATCAAGCAAAGCATGAACTCATGGTTGGCATAGTCTGCATTGTAAAGAGCAACCAACCTTTTCTTGGTTTCCCTCTTAATATTTATTTTTTCAACTGCACTTTTAAATAAAAAAAAATTAATTTCTCCTCCATAGTAGGCTAAAGAAGACAGCAAAAAGGGAAGCTGACCAGTTTATCACATACCATGAACCATCAAAACAACTGCACTAACAGTTTTGTTTGGGTTTGAAGTTAATAGCCCTGAGAATTACTACTGTGAAAATCCCACAGAAATTCTGCTTTTATGCTATAGTCAAAAATTAGTCCTTTTCTCCTCCCATGTGTCACTCTGTTCCTGCACTTCTCTGTCTCACAGGGATGCTTAAGTCTAAACTCTATATCCATGAAATACTGATATTCTCAGAAGACGGAACTGAAAGCCAAAAAGAAATTTTATCATCCCTGACCTCTCACACAAGACAAGTCACACAACAATAGAGAAATTCCTGTCTTAAGGCAATTACTGCTATCAGAGCTGGACTATTCCTTTGAGAAAAATATAAAACTGTGATTCAAAAAAACCATTAATCAAGCAAAACTTAATGACTTGCTAGTCATTCTAGTAGTTAACTATATTCACTGTTAAAAATGGGATAGTGTCATCCTGCTCCTAGATTCCAGCTTGAGCATGTTTGTCTTCAGTTTCTGCTCACTAGAAATAAGCAGTTTTAAGTGAGGAATAGCACTGACCATTTTTCTTAAAACAAGTCAAAACGCTGAAGTTGTTACTTTTTTTTGCAGCAGCAATAGTTCTTAAAAGATGTAAAAATAAATAAATCAATCATCAAACTTCAAACATGGGTGGGCAGAAAAATATACTCACAACTCTGTTATTATTCTGATTTTGTTCTATAGCAATTAGTCCTTTCTCTCTTTACTGCCAGGAAAATAGATGCAGGCAATGCAAGCAAATGAGTGTACATATTCACAAGGAAAAATACACACTGATAGAGAAGAATCACCTGTGCTTTACCAGAGTGCCTTAAGCTTCCTTTTAGCTCTGACACACCAGCATCTTTCACACAGGCGTACCCAGCTGGGTACCTACTACGCTGGGTGAGTGTTAGTGGAGAGCTGAGGGCAATGAGCTCTCAGCAACAGAAGATCCTACAGCTGAAAACAGAGATTAGAGTGAGGGCTAGGAAAGAAGTAACAAACTGGGCAGTAAACTAATATCCTAGTATATAAATGCGGTTTCCCCATAATTGCAATTTTAGGGACTTTTCTTTCCTCGGGGCAGGCAGCCTCTGATGCAGTGCATGTGAGCTTGCATTATATTTATCATACCAATAAATAAATAACACCTGGTACCTACCATGCCTATGACCTTAATAAAGAATGCCCATTTTGTCTCCTTCAATTCAAAAAGAAGTTTTGCAATACAGGATCAACATCAAGCTAAAGAATGTGGAAAATCGAAGGAATTACTGCATTTAAAAATAACATCTAAATTTGACTCAAAAGCCTTTATTCATTGTAAACCTATGTGTCACTCTTCCCCCTACACTAGGCAGATTCTGTCAGAATGTATTTCCAACCATTATGCAATTCTCAGTTATTTCCAATACAGTGATAGTCATACTAGATTCAAACAGACTTAGAGATGGTGTTAGAATTTATCTGGGTAGTTGTCCTTGTAGAATGCTGAGAACATTTTACTGTTAATATGGAAAGCACTGTTGGCTTGCATAAAGAGTAAGAACAAAAATTCAGGTACTCCATCACTTGGCAGCAGACTGGCTTCCTGGTTGCAGACAAAGCAACAGTTCTTCCTTCCACTTCACAGGAAAATCCCAGGTCACCTCACTGAAAAAGCTGCAGCTCTTGGAATCCTATTTTCTGCTTCCTGAGGTTAAGGACAGGCTGCAAGAGCAGATAAGTTAACTAGTTTCTTACTCTGCCTCCAACTCCTCCTGCTCCTGGCAAAGCAAACTCAGAAGAACAGGGAGTGACAGGGCTACTTTAGGACTCCTCTGATATTTATCTCCTCATTTCTCATGAGTGCAGACAGCCTCAGGGCAGGCCACTGGGCGTTCCTGTCTCTTGGGAGAAGTTGTTTTCTCCTTGTGAAGAGCAATGGAGATGGCTACTTCCATTCAACCTTAAAGCACCCAACTGAATGACGTTCAGGGAAGGGAATCTCTGGGAACAGTGATTATTCCTTCCCTTCCCGTTTCTTATGTCAAGTCCATCCTCATATAAATATCAAAATTATAAACAAAAAGCAATTTTGGAGCTACTACTCATTAGGTAACAAGTTACCATACAGAATGGATCAAGAGAATAATAAAAGACTAATAATAAACATGCTTTATACATTTTTATTATGTTCCATAACTTGAATCAATCAACACTCATCTCCTTTTATCTCACATTGCAAAAGTAAAACTGAACTAAAGAATATCCCTATAACTTGTTCCCCTGTACGTTTCTTTTCTTCTTTCTCTACCTAGATTAAATTGACCAGCTTAAAAAAAAAGCTTGGAAAACTGGATTGCTACAAATTATGGATGTGTCTGAAATTTCCAAGTAAGTGTTACTAGTCTTATGTTTGTTAGCTATTTTAAATTCCAGTAGCCCCAGAAGATCACATATATTTTGCTTTAAGTCATGCACCCTCTTGCTAGCAGTTCTAATATTGGCAGAATTACATCAACAATGAATTACAAAGCTCACTTTTTAATATCTCTCTAATTATTTCATCATATTGACAGAATACTAAAGATACCAGAAGAAAAAGTATGTAACACTTGTAGACAGAAAAATGGTTTTACACACTTACGTATTATTAAAAGGCAAAAAAGTTCATTTCTGAATTAAAGCAAAGACAATTCTGTACAGTCTTCACAGTTTAATGTCCTTTTAAAAGTTATATTTCAATCTGATTTTTCCATTTTGATCACATTTCAACTTATATCCTTGGTTTCATCACCCTGTACAAACTAGCTATGACCCAGGCCATATACACACCATTTGGGCCATGTGGAACAGCTTCTTGTGCTGCCCAGTAACATATCATAGCTGATGTGGACTCTCAAGGGGTCTTTCCTACTGCTCAAACATGAACAGTGCTTTCAACCAGGTGGAAAAGAAAGGGGGAAAGTTCAAACATTTGATTACTCTTGCCAAAGTAGAATGAAAATATTAGAATTAACTCTAAAATATTAAATTAACTACAAACCTGCCTTTGAGGAATATCAGATGGTCTAAAGTATCCACATATTAAACACCTAGCATGACAAGTCAACAGAGGGGACATTAATTAAAAATTAATTTGTGAAAAGTAAGATTGCCAACAGTTTTGAAGTGGGACACTTGCTCTGGTGGGTGGGTGGAGCAGCAGGTCCAGGGAAGCATGAGCAGGGGCTGGTGGCACTCTCATCCCTGGCAAGGAAGGAAAGAAGGGGGCTTCCTCTGCGAGGAGGTCTCAGCAGGGGCATTTACAGTTCTCTGTGTGCCCAAACCTGCCCCTTCAAGCTGTATCACAACTCAGCTTATTTTTATGGTTTTCTCTGAGGGGGGTCCCAGGGGCAGGTTAGCAGTTTCCCTCAGGAGGCAGCTCCCCTCCTGCTGCTGCCTGCCAGGCCACCCTCTTTCACCAGGGCTAACACGAGTGCCACAGTTATCACAGGCCATGAAATCTGGGAAAGGATTCAGAGTGAAAAAAAATGTTTCTCCCTTGTTTATTTTTCAGCTAACTCTGAGAACTTACTGAGAAGACCAAGGGCAGGAATGAGCAACTACTGTTGGCACCCAGCAGCCAAAAGAAAGCCAAGTACCACTCAAAGGGTATTTCTGAGTTGTTTTGGTTTTAACTGCAAAGGGGTACAATCTCTGTTGTAAATTAAAAAAGAAAATTGAAACAAAACAAGCATTCATATACTAAATAGACCAGCTACTTAAATACATCATGCTTACTATTTTCCTTTGAGATGCAGCCTAAATAGTCGAATAATAAAAAAAAACCAACTTTGAGTACTATCTGCAGCCAAAAAATTAAAAAAAAAAATCTTAGTTTCAATAAGCAGATATATCTACTAATTTCTTTTCAGCTTTGAATAAAAGATTCTTAGAATGTTTCTGCTACTCAAAAACACATACCTACATGTCTTGGAAATGCATAAATTAGTACTACTCCACTTGATTAAGATAACTGCAATATATACCATATATATGCCTTAAAATCCAGTGAAAAAATTCTTTCCCACAAATATTAATCATCAAATTTTAACTTCAATTGAAAAAGAATCCTCTGGACCCACAGCTAAACTATCAGTACTATAAGACTAGTCAGAAGCACAAATACACCCTCTGATGCAAAGGCATAAAAATGCCAGTTTATGGCTGGGATTTCCACAAATACTTTAAGAGGAATTTAGAAGGCTGAAGAGTGCAAGCCACAACCCCAACACTTAGCCACTTAAGTGAAAAAATTTCTACTGGTAAAGTTTTCTCAGGCATCACATGTTTTGCTACTACAGTAGTGCCATGGCTAAGATCTCTCCTGAGAGATTATACACGTGCTCTGGATTCTGGAGGGACAATTCCTTCCCATGTCCAAACCATATGGCTAAAAATGAGGCTGAGCTGAATGGACATTTTATTTCCCAACTACTGAAGCTTTATCTCTATGCAGTTAAAAACAACAGATTTTCTGAATGAAAGAGGGACCAACCAAGAAAAAAACAAACAAAAACCACACAAAAAACAAACCCACCATTTTTCAACAAGTTTTTCAAATCCTGATGCTATCAGAAATTATTTACATGTGGGTCCAGATCTTAAAAACAATTAATTTTATGGGCATCTACGATCATGTCCAATTATATACAAAGTTCAAAGTTAAAAAATAAAATAAATTACTTGCACTCTAATCATCAGCTTCTTTTAAAAAAAATTTGTTTACACTGTCCAAAGGATTGACTCCTGAAAAACGTAATATCTTTTCAGAAAAATAAGAATATTTTCAAAGTGAAGTCACCCTGTAAAAGCCAGTAAGTAAATAAAATATATTTAAAACAAACAAACAAACAAACGGGATACAAACTCTGTCATAGACAATGTCTGATAGGCAAGACAGGTACTTGCTGTAAGCTAGCACTATTACAAAACAATTCCTCATGGACATCCACAGGGAAAAAAATTAATGAAAGGTAATGAAAAACTCTTACCTAAAGAATCTGGGTTGCACAGATATCACTGTGTCCTATGTACTGTGGGAATTCAAAATTTTACCAATATTGAAAAGTCAAAACTAGTTCGAATTCAAGTTGACATTGTTGAATAGTGATTATTAAACCACAACTAGTTCTTATTTCTTTCTCTGATGAATAAGGGATTATAAACACATGCCATGGAATTCTAAAACTGGCCTAGATAATATACTTGAGTGTGGGGGTTGTACACACATTATTTGCCTACCTCTTATATCTGTTTTCTAAGTGTTGTTCACATTGCAAGTTCATCAAAGATGGAAAATTTCCCCTGTACTATCTGAGGTGTTTGGTAGTCACACAACTTTTTCAAAAGATAGTTCTATCCTACAACTTTTCAAAAGATAGTTCTATCCTACAACTTTTCAAAAGATAGTTCTATCCTACACCTATTAATGGATATATAATTTCTATATAGATATCACCAGTATAACAATTCACACCGAATGCTGGGGGGGTTGGGTTTTTCTTTTGCATAAACCTTGCTTTCTGCCACTTAATTACTTGGCCAAACTGTTCAGAAATCTCTAATGAATACTGTGTCTTAGACTGTTTTTACATATTTCTTCTCTATCCAAATCTTTTATTCAATTATTCACATGTGAGATATATCTGAAAGGTTTAAGTAAAATAGAAGATGTCAAAAAGAAAACATCAACTGCAGAAAGAACACAAAGCTGACACAGCATAAAACATCTCAGAAAATTCACATATCATTGTGGGAGGATTACAGGATTTTCTGGCTAAGTTTTCAAAACTTTTGTTACTGAATCAAAAAAGACATTTCAACATGTATCAAAATTTAGAAATTTCAAGTGATTTAGCTTATTGATAGAGTACTCAGACAAAAAAAAAATCCTGTTTTAAAAATTGGTTTAAATAAAGTATAGATGTTTCTACACCAAGGTATATACAGACCTTTAATAATTGTCTGGTGGCAATTATTTACATTCCTGACAACTATGTCTTCAATCTACAAATAAAACATGCTTTAGCTATACATAAAAGTCTAACTAGCAAACATTTTGATTGATTCTACTCCCTGCATGGATACTATTGCATTAACTTAAGCTTTTCCCAGGGCAATAAAATTAAATCAGAAAGTTAATTATTTGAATCTGGCCAGAGCAAACCACCTACTCACATAATCAACCTCCTCTCACTGCTCTTGCAGCCCTGTTGCAGCTCTCCCTTTCTTTTTGCCTGAAGGAAGTCTCTTTTTACTGGCACTTTAAATCAAATGCCTAGGCCCTTTTTATTGGAGACTGAGAATATTACCTATGTCAAAGATCTGAATTTTTACTTCAGTTTATGTCTACAAAAAATAATTTGAATACTCTCACCTCTAAAATTTCTTGGAGAGTTTATCAAAATACCATGAAACCAAAACCTTTTTCTTGAATCCAAATTAGCTATTACCCCAAAGAGTGACATAATATCTCTTAAAAGACATTCTCCTTTGATAGGCAGTTTCCCAGCAGCAAATTAATTGCTAGGTACTTTTTTATATACATATGCCACACCATCACACTGCTATTCCAGCTTTTTATATTATCTTAGCATACAATGTAATGTGGCATTTATTTGTGTTTGAGTTTTGAATGGCTCACTAGAGTGATCTGTGCACCAGAACACACAATGCTGCCCATATTTTTCAAAATATTTTTGAAAAATTGGGAAAAAAAGCTTTCTTACCATTAAAAGATTACAAGATGTTCATTTACACACTTTAAATATTTTAATATTGGTGACTGATTTAATCTGATTATCATAATAATCAATCATTAAATAGAAGCCACCATGAGATATCAAATAGTAAAGTTTTATATCGAAATGGCCAGCCAAAGTCTTGCAAAAGTGAAATATTTACCTTTTATACAGCACGGTGGACCTTGGAGAGAGGCTATAAACCCTGAAATTAACTGTTTTGAGAAGTCTGCACTGAATTTCATGCTGCTGTGAGCAGTCACGATGCTCACAATGCCTAGAGATAAATCAGACATGCATGGACTCATTTATTTTAAAATTTTTCTCCAACAAAGGAAACCAGAAACAATATGGCTAATAAAATGCTATTAAATCCATCGGTCTGGCTAACACATTGCAAAGAACTTGACACTTAGCAGTCATCATCCTGCTTACCAAAAGCAGTCATTAGTTTAGGTAACGCTGTGTACCAAGTAATATTTTTCTTTTTTTTAGACCAGCCAGGCAATGAACAGTCTGTTGTAATAGGTGATTTAAGGGGAAAGAATGCTGGAAGAAAATGTTTCCGAAAGATCCGGGGAGTGGCAGTTGGAAAGAGAATAAAAAATCTGAAAGTCAGAACAAAAAAGGGAGAAATGTCACAGGCATTAAAACTAATTGGGAGTTAAATACATTTACTCATTGTTTTGCTTAGTAAAACTTAAAAAAAACAATTCAGAAAAAAAAGGCAATTGCACAAACATTGCACAAAACTTCACACTTTTCATTTTACAAACTTTCACATGGTTCAAGAAGCCATGCCAGGCACTGCACAAACTCATTAATATCCTATCTTTGCTTATTTTTGTAAATACAGATTAAACAAAAAGACATGAAGATAAGAGTCCACATCAGTCTCTCCCTCATGTGTCTTTCTCAAGTTTGAGAATCTTTGTTATTTGCAATATACATTTTCTGTTTAAAAGAATCACTTGACTCTCATTAGCAACAGTAATAATGCCATACCAAAAAGAAATCAAATTTGGCAGCCTGATAAGCAAGGGAAGGAAAAGGAAACATTTGAGTCATTCTGTTCCAGCTCAGTTAGCTCCCATTGCACCATCTCTATGGATTGTCTTGAAACTCTGCCCACATATGCAATAATAAAGCCTTTAAAGCTATTTTTGTTTTGGTTTGGGTTTTTTTTCATCAAATCTAAATGGAACAAATGATAAAGAGAATTTGGCTCAGTTGTTTCCCTTCTAGTGTATATATATATATATGTATACAATATGTATGGCATGTGTATACATAAGTACGTAGATACAAACATATACCCGTATTTAAAATACAAACTTCTTTTTATACATAAACTTCTCCAAAAAGACAAACAACTATAAATATTTAGATTGTGTGATGTAGATTTTAAATGTCACCCTTGTAAATGAAATTCCTTTATAAGTGAAGTTTTACCCCATAAAGCTGTAAACTCTTTGGCTTGCTAGAAAGAGACTCAGCAAGTGTCCAAGTCCAGGAAGAATCAGAAGCTTGGGGATTAGTCATGTATACAAAGCTATGCATAAGTTCACATTTGCAAAATGAGATCTAAGTGTACAAAATATTTGATCACAAAAATAGATATGAAGTGGGGGAAAATTCTGTAAACAAAGTACAACTTTGAAAGTCTCAAAAATCTGAATCCAAAAAGAAATAATGAAAAAAACACCATTTTGAGAGCTGCATCAAGATGGAGGAAAATTTAGTTTGTTTTTCAATTGTTCAGAATAGAATTGGAGTCTCAAAACATTAACCTAGCATTTTCGTTTTACCCACCATTCCAGCTTGAGCATGTTTGTCTTCAGTTTCTGCTCACTAGAAATAAGCAGCTTTAAGTGAGGAATAGTAAAATATTCCTGTAAAAGGCCATTTTATAATTTAAAAACATAAAATATTATATAATTTTACACATAATGCACAATTTCTTTTCTTCTTTTGTTATTTTCTGAAAAGTTGTCTGCTATTTTTTCATATCATAATAGCAATATCAATTTCTTCTATTATATTATGTTGGTCTCTTTCCACAATTTTCTTCTATCTTCATGCC
Source organism: Manacus candei (assembly GCF_025592945.1). Classification (NCBI taxonomy): domain Eukaryota; kingdom Metazoa; phylum Chordata; class Aves; order Passeriformes; family Pipridae; genus Manacus; species Manacus candei. The sequence goes on along the minus strand of NW_026138059.1, from coordinate 8,694,991 downwards.
AAGCTCTGTTCTCTTCTTTACTGGCTGTACTTCCTATTTTTCTTTTCTGCTAGACTTTCAACCTTTTAATTTAAACCTAATTTATTTACAAGCCAATCCACAACCACATGTGAGCAGCTTAACATTCATTTGATATCTAAACGACCAAGTTTTCTGCTGGCTAATGACATGCCCTTGTCATGTCTTAATGAGCAATGACCTCACCTGGGAGAGAAGTCAGTAAGAATAACTCAGAAAACAGAGGAGTTTGGAATATTTATTAGTCATATTTTTCTCTTTGACATGTGTTTACCACAATTTTAGGTGAGACACACCTCTTCTTGTGTCTCAGATCCAGACCCTCCTAATGATGCAAGGGATAGGCATCTCCCTGTTATTTTTCCACCAGCTGCCTTTGGGAATTAGGAGAGAAGGAGTATATTTACTCATGTCCAAGCATCCGTTTCTTACTCTTTCCAGTGAGTAATCCCATGTTTGTCTCCGCTAAACAAAAATTTCTTATTCAGTGTCCCTCATGCCCCTAAATTCCCCAAAGCAATGATGAAAACTCATTTAACTCATCTTTTTTTATTATGTTGTTGTTTGGGAAAACTGAGTAACAGCAGAGGCACTGAACCTATGTGTTAACAGAATCAGGAAGACAGAAGAATGTTTAAAACTGTGATTTTGAACTGGGGATGTAGACAACAATACCAAGCAATCCACTGATCTGTATAATCTTTATAGCTTCCTAAAACATTTCAGTAGAACAAACGAAAAAAATCTTGTGCTGACAACAGCCCAAACTCCCAAAGCTTTGGGAATTAGAAAACAATCTTTTGAAACAGCTATAAAGCAAATACCCTGCACAGATGAGTATATGAAGAGATGTTTATAGTAAATGGTGAATTTTCCTAGTTGGGGAAGGTCACAGCAGCATTTCAGAGAGAGCTGAGCTGAGTTCTGCATTGTTCAATTTATTCCTAAGTGGAAGGATGATGAACAACAGAAAATGCAAAGTTTTGCTTACAATACTCATCTATTTTAATGAAGTCTGACTAGGAAGTACAGCAGAAGGACTTGTCAACAGTCCGTGAATGGCTATCAAATGCAGAGCTAATGCATGTATTAATACAAAATAATGTATATGGAGAAAACCAAACTTTACAAATAAAATGGTGGGCCTGGAACTGATCATTACTACTTATACACAAGATCTTAAGCTACCCCTTGATTAGTCCCTGAAAAAAAACCAACAGTTCAAGAGAAGGAAATACCACATTGGGAATTATTAGAAAAGGAACAGAAAATAAAAACAGAGACCACCTTAACACTGCTCTATAAATCCCTAGATAGTCCACGTACCAGGTCTGTCCATGCAGATACTGGGGAAAGTTATAATTCCCTCACCTCAAAACACAGCAGAGTGGGGAAGCAGCAGTCAAGATGATGAGAGGTTAAGAACACAGACCTTACACTGAGAAGACTACAACTTTAAAAAGAAATTAATGGAGAAGCTTAGGATCAAAGATCATAAAATCATGGCCAGCACTGAGATGATAGAGAGGGATCAAGTATTCAGTGTCTCTTCCCATAGAAGAAATGGGGGATACTAAGTGAAACTAGCAACTTGGAGGCTTCAAACAGAAGAGAGCAATTTATACCATGTGGTTTGTGTAGTACTCCTTGTCAATGAAAGTTATGAGTGTAAGTTAACAGCTAAATTAGTTGAAAAAGAGGTTGAACAATTCGTGGAGGAGCGATCCATCAAGATTTACATATAATATGGAAATACCTTTAGCTCAGAAAATCCCTATCTACAAGTTACTATAGGGATAAACCACTATATGCTACTCTATACTGTCTACTTGTTTATAAGATGCACTTTCAGTCACCCTCAAAGAATAGATATCAGGTAAAATGGATCTTTGGTTTTATTCATTATGGATATCTTTCTGTCAATAAACACATATTTACCATTTTAACACTCAAATGTTAAGTATTTACTGGTCAAAAATACAACTTAGTAGAAAAAGATGAAAATTAGAAATTATATTTATTATCTGTAACATATGACAATGTATTCCTCTGATGACAATGGGTTGAATATACAGTAAGACACTTGCAAGAAATGTTTGGTATGATTTTGTTCCATATGTTTTCCCATTCTCCAAAAAAAAAATTGATGAGGGCTAACATACTGTTGAAATGACAAAATATTTTCACCCTAGTGGATCCAGTGACTGGAAGTGAAGACTCATTTGGGCCTTCTGCTGCAGGCCTCAGCAGCTTTGCCTAATGTCTCCCAGTAAATGTCAAACACTATCAATGCTGTGCCCTTCTGTCCCCTGCTAATGACCAAGCACATTCTGCAAGCTCGGCAAATGTCTCCTTAACACACTCATGCCTTGGTCCTGGCTCATTCTATCAGCAGTACAATCAGACTGCCTGGGAATGGCTTTAGCAGGGTACTCATCCTACACACCCTACACAGCTGCTTTGCTAGGGAGGATTGGTATCTTTTGCAGTATCCACTTGATTTGCTGGGACACAGAAGATGGGGCTTACTAGAGGGAAAACACTCTCCTTTGAGCCACTTACATACTTTAAAAGTTAATTTTTTGCAAGTAGTTTCTTTCTCTTGAAAATTCTAGAAAAACGTTCTCTTCTGAAAAATACTTGAAGCTTTTGTTTAGACAAATAAATATTAACATCTACATATGGATGTTTAAACCCTTTTTATTGTCAACAGAACACTAGTTAACATGCTCATGCTGGAGAAGGCACAAGTAAATTGGTAAGTGGCACAAACCAGTAGCAGCTTAATTCAGTTGTCCAATCAATGTCTCAGGCTATCTGAGACATCTGTTGAGAGCAAGCAGGTATAGCACAGGTCCAATGAGGACCTGAGTCCTTTTTGGGAAGGTAGCCTGAGGCTAGAAATTACTATCTCAAATGAAGGTGTCCCCTTTTTGAGTGAGCTGAGTCCACTCCAGGCATTATGAACTGTACTGGCCAAGTTGTTACTCATTAGAAGAGAAGTTCCCAAAACAAATATGGCTGTAGACTCTTACGGATAGAGACCTAAATGTAGGTGTTTTAATTTCAAATGAAATTCTGCACTTGTTCATAAAATTTCTATGAAGGAAGACCTAAAATAATTTTTATTGAAATAATCTTGTGCTTTCCCTCCTGTTCTGTGTCATTCAAACAAATCATCACTGGCATCTATTGCATTTTGCTGCCCAGCCAAGAGTCTGTCAATATCTGTGTTAGTATTCAGTTCAAATCCTTCAATTAAATCTTCAGTATCTGTTCTTTTTTTAACAGTAAGTATGTACAAATCTCTGTCTTGAATAAAATCTTAGACCAGTGTCATATCTTTTGACTAACTCCTATATGCAAATTGATGTTCAGCAGTGAGGTGATCAAGCTTACTCACAATCCAGATTTGAGAATGCAGTCCTTTGTCCTTCACAGTGCTGAGGTGTGTTTATTTACTGTCTTAATATTAATCTACCGGAATTTTTCTAAAAGGAAGCAAGGATCCTGTATTTTTTAGATGAAAATGGGATGGTTGTTTGCTGACTGATAATGCATAATTTCAAATAGCAGATCTTCAAACAGCATGCAGTAAGATTTCTGATATGATAGCCCAGAGACTCCTGCACTGACAGATTCCATACATATCACCCATTTCATTTCCCTAAATGCCTCTGTTAAGAGGCATAACGTTATCACAAATCAACAGTGAACTGTGAAATGTCATTACACTTCCATTACTCCTACCTCTGCAGTAATTCACGTATCCTCCCATAGATAATACTGAGTGACTTATTTCAAAATAAAATTTTCTCCTCAATAATTTGAATGCCATTCTTAGTGCAAATCAAGTCCACTTTCTTTTGTGACAACTATTTTTGTCAATTTTTACCTTTTCTGACAATAACAGAACATTAGTTTCTTTTCTTGTTCAGTCTGTTAGACCCAAATGCAGTGAATACAATTCTGCTTGTACAGCTCCAAATGCAGCAAATACAATTCTGCTTGTACAGCTAGTAAAAAAATAAGAGAGCAATGAGGTGCTGCCAAGAAAAACTGCGAACAAATTTCAGTATGTGTAACTAGTCCTGTAGGCGGGTTCTGATTTGGATCGTGTTTGGACAAAATACAAATAGTAACATATTGCATCAATATTCAAAGGACTCCTATAAGAATTAACAACACCATATACTAGAAATTGCTGCAGAACACAACTGAAAGACTATGTAAGATAGGATACAATTATGGGAAGAAGTGATAGCAATAGTACCATACCCAGAATTTTACATTCCTCAACTGTTTAAGTGGTTTAATATAAGTACGATTCAGCAATTTCTACAAATACATAAGCACTCTATATTTAGTTTGAGATGAAAGGAAATTTCCACAATCATACTTATGGCATGAAGTGGTGTTTCAAACCACTTTGGAAGGGAAGTCAGCACGGGACCTTCTGACTGGGATGCTGGACCTAATCCTACAATGCATCCAGGTAACAATCTCATCCTGGGTGAAACCATATGCTCATGCAAGGCCCCATGCGCTCCTTCAAAGCTGGCAGAATCCACCTTGAGGAAGCAATATAAACCATGGATCCAAACCTCCAGCAGGGAAGGGGGAAGTGCCAGAAACTGGGGGAAGCAGGAGAGAGTGAGAAAATGTACAGCCAGAAGTAGCACTGGCAAGGTCAGCAACTAGTAATGTTATGAACAGTTTTCAAAAGAGAGCCCGAGATTAGGAGTAGACATTTTTTATATGTGGGGAAAAACATTTGGCTGTACCATTGGTCTGGGCCCCACTGTTTTAATCCATGTAACAAATTATATGTGAAGTAGAGCAAAGTCAAGTCGGCTTCCAGAATGGGATATTTTTCAGAACCACTGTTCAGCAAAATACTTATAAATGGGGAAAAACTTAGGGTGATTTTTTTTACAAAATTACTTTGCACAGTCAATCTGTGTTGCAGGGAAGAAATAAAACAGATGAGAGTGTGGAATTTATCAATGCCAGTAAAAATGGACTTAACGCATCAGCAACACACCTTGCAGGATTTTCTAAGTTTATACTTTAAAGGGGAAGGCATTTAATTGAAATTAGTTCATTATTTTTAATTACTTAACTATCAACACCATTACTAAAGAAAATACATTTAATATACATGCTCCACATAAAAGGCAAACTGTGAGATTCAAATCAGAGATGAAAAATGAAACAGCTTCTTACTTTCATGCTTAAAAAAGAAACTATGCTGAAAGCATATGTAGAAAGCCCTCTGTGGGTGATGGGCTACCTCTGTGAAGTGTAACACTACTGTGCAGAACTGCAGCTCAAAATAGCATGTAAGTAAAAAAAATGTGTGGTAAACTCTCTTGTAATTCAATGAGTACCTCAGACATGTAATAATTATTCTGAAAGTACATGCTACAGCTAAAAGTAAGCAAATCATATACAACAGGTAAGCTATTTATGTATAATTGTTACCAAACTACTGATTATTAAATACATTGTACCGTTGCTCTTTGTCCCAGGGACTCATGTTGCCTAACTATCTTCTGATCCATCTCCTCCCCATTCACAGCAGCAGAAGCAGTAATTGAGTATTTGCAGATGTAATACTGCCTATTTTATTTATAATGGTTCCCTAATCAGTTGTTGAGAAAGGAACCTTACTATTGACAAATAAGGCCACCATTAGGTTTTGAAGAATCCTGGTCATCCACAGGCATATTTTGAGAATTACCATTCTTTGTCAAGCTGAAAACATGTTTTTAACTTCTTTTGCATTACTTCTGCAGCATTGTAGCTTGCATTATAACAAAATGATAATTCAATTTGGGATACTAGACAATTTGATATATTAGTGGGGTTAGATGAGTATAATGCTTGCATTGTTCACACATTCTCCTCTGACTCGCTGCAAGATTATAAATACCCACCGTAAGGGGAGCTCCACCCTGGCGAGGTTTAATCTAATAGTTTCTGCTGTTGCAGACCATTCTACCTTTAACATGAAACCAAGCCACTGAGACTTGACTCCACACTCTGATTTTTTTTCATTTTACATTTAAGATGATTCACAAAACTAGCTTTACACAGTTTCCTGTAATCTCAAGGCAAAAGGTGTTCTGTAAATGTACTTTGTTTCAAATGTAAGAAACATTAACCACCCACTTCCTGTACTGTTCCCTAAAAGGTTTACAAGTACTGCAGGACTAATCCCATTCTGCCAAAAGCCTGCGCTTCTTGCCAAAGAGGGACTCGGCTAATGTTAAATGACTGTACTCTTCACATTAAATAATACTTGGAAGCTGAAACACAGCAAGGCTTTATAGATCTCTTTTGAAAATATCTGACAAAGTCACAAGTTAATTTATTACAGGAGGCCCCGCAGAAAATTCCCAGGGCCAACCTCTGCTCAACTTCCACGGCTGCATGTGTGTAAAGAAAGGGCCGGGCTGGTGCCAAGAGCTTTCTGAGCCCAAGTAACATATAAGCAGATCAGTGGAACAAATCTGTTCCTCTTAGTAAGCCACGAAACAAAATAGAATGTCATGTTCATTTGTAACTTTATTATAGGGAAATATGGCTGGAAAGGTAACCATTTCAGTAATATCAATGTGAACTAAATGTCAATCGTTGTCAATACTGAATTTTATTACCAATACAATCCCATCCAAAACAGCGACCAGACACTATAGAGGAATGGCCGGGCACTTCAACTGAGACATTTGGGCCTGAGTTAAAGAACTGAACGTTAAAAGTCTCTGCAGGAATTTGAACCGAGTTAGTTTTCAGCAAGCTCACAGTTTGGGTCCCTGTTTGCTCGAACATCCCCACCGTGTCTCAGAACTGAGCAGAAAGTGCCACCTACACCCATGTCGATCCCCCTGCCGACTGAATATGGTCTTAAGCAGGATAGTAAGGAAGCAGCGAAATCCTTCTAGGGACGAATAAGCTGGGACACAACGCCCGCAGGCTAAACCAGAACATCCACCTCTAGCAGTCCCCGCAAAACCGGGGACACCGGTCAGAACCGACCGAGCCCCGGACAGAAGCAGGGCCCGGGGCGACGAACCCAGCCCAGCCCAGCCCAGCCCAGCCCAGCCCCGCCGAGCCACCCCGGTACCGCGGAGCCCTGGAGCAGCGCGGGGGCGCCCGGGCCCCTCGGGCAGAGCCACCGCCGCGGGTCCGGCCCCCTCCCCCGACCGCAGACAAAGAGCTGAGGCTCCGCCGCCACCCACCCCAGTGCCTCTCATCCCAGGTATCCATCCCCTCCTCCTCCTCCGCCCCCATCCCTGCCCGCGGGCCGCCGCGGCAGCCCCCGCCGGGTACTCACAGGATGGTGGTCTGTGGGGACACGGCGGGGACGCTCTCCAGCATCAGATGCATGCAGCGCACCGTGGTGCGGAAGCAGAGGCAGCGGCTGGGGCACCACACGCTCCCGCGCTGCGGCGGCGGCGGGGGCTGCGCGGCGGCGGGGGGGAAGAGCCGCCCGCTGCTGAGCAGCAGCAGCAGCAGGAGAAGGAGGCAGAAGCCGGGGGCGGCCACCGCTTCGCGCCGGGCCATGCTGCGGGCAGGAGGGCGAGGAGGAGGAAAGGGGCTCCGGCAGGTCCCCGTCGCGCCCGCTCCGCTCCCCTGCCGAGGCTGCCGCTCTGGTCGGCGGCGGGGCGATCCCGGCCCCCGGTGGGCGGGAGGAGGGGACAGCGCTGGGCCCGCCCTGGGCTGGGGCCGCCCCGCCGAGGGGGCTCCGCACCGCCCTGCGCACGCACCGCGGCCGGAGCTCCGGGATACGGGCGATGCCGCCGGGATGCAGCTCCCCCGTCCTCGCCTTCGCCCCAGGGAAGGCACCCCCTGAGAGGGACGGCAGCTTGCACTTCGGGAGAGGAGAGAAGGAAGGCAAAACGAGGGGAAGTGAGAGGAATGGAGAAGGGGAAAGAAAGAGAAAGGAGGGGAAAGGAGAACAGAAAGCAAAAAGATGAGGGGAAAAAAGGATCAGGGAAAGAGAAACCCTTATGGGACGAAGTGAAGTTCCATTTCTGCCCTGATCTGAAAGAACTACGTACACAACCCTTGGACTGTTGGAGTGCTGCAACTTTGACTGCTGAACCAGGACAGTCATTTGCCCTGAATTACATTGTTTTGGTGGTTTTGGGTGGGTGGTTACATAGACAAGGAGGTGTAAGAGGACCACTAGAATGCCACATAAAAGAATAATGGTTGCAGCCACAGCTCACGTGATCTAAACACTTTCTCAGACCGAACTTTACATAAGAACAAAAAATTAGATTGCCATTGAGATTTCTAACATTGTCAGTCTCATGTGATGTCAAGCCCGAAGTAGATTGATACCTTTTCTCCAACCCTCTCCACACTTTGACTATCCCAAGTGAGCATTGGAATGTCATTTCTTATAAATGATGGGTATCAGCAACCCCAGTTCCACTCCAGAAATAAGCTGCGGCACTTCTGCAGAATTGCCTGAATCCCTGTTTCTTCAAGGAACAATGCAGAGGCCATTCTTGTCTAAAATTTGACTACAGTCATTCATGGAACAGATTGCCCACAGAGGTTGTGGACTGTCCCTCACAGGAGATATTCGAGAACCGTCTGGATGCAATCCTGTGCCGTGTGCTCTAGGATGACCCTGATTGGCCAGGGAGGGCAGACCAGATGAACCACTCTGGTTCCTTCCAACCTGCCTCTTTCTGTGATTCTGAATCTCACTGTGCAGATTTGGGTTTAGCCATGAATCAGTGAATGAGTTTTGGACACTTTTTTTTTTCTTTTTAAACATCAAGTCAAACACTTCATGTGAAAAATCAGAGCCTGAAAGTGTGCTACAAGTGCTGGAAATCAAGAATCAAAATATGCTGACAGGAGTCATTATCTTTGACTATGTTTTTCATAAGTCACTATGTCTCCTTCTCCAAAGCAAGACATGGCTCTTTATAACTTTTAAAAGAAGTTAGCTGATGGAAATATAGAAGTGCTTTTTGTGTTCTTTAAAACGTCCTTCAGCATCCCAGCGAGCTGGAGGCTGGCCCACTGGGAGCCTGTGAGCTCAGTCTGTGTCTAGAGATAGGGGAGACTTACTGACATGTCACCAGTATGATTACTGAGTTTCTAGGGTAGCCAGAGACTCCTAGAAGATTCTTACCATTTAGATATACTTCTAAATTGGATAAATTTCTAAATACTGGTGCAGGACTTGGCTTAGTCTGCTATTTCAACACACTAAGTTGCTCAGAATCTCATATATACATACATATCAGCTGGTTTACAGTAGAGGATACCAGTCTGAAGTAGAAGAGAGTTTACAGAGCAAGCAGGTAAAAAGTTCATCACCTCAATGTCAATTTAGCAAGCAGCTGCTACATGTATCACCTCCTCTGCATTTGTAATCATTATTGGGATATATGCATGTCTTAATCTGAAAATTAAATTTGTTTCCTGGTCCAGGAAAACCTCAGGCACTTTTGACCTACAAAGTGCAAGTATTGGCACAAGTGAGTTTTTGTTGCGGAAATGCCACTCACATTAGAGCATCTCGGCAGCTGTAAATCTGTCATCCTGCAGTGCCTGTACTGAAAACAGCAGAACATCTGAGGTTAGATAATTAAACACAGTAATATGGACAGATCACTAAATTGGGATATTTGTAGCATTCAGGAAAATATGATGACAGTTTACTTTGTGTCATTTTGGTGCATTATGATGATTTTTTTTAAGTACGTAGTTAAAATTGATTATGTTTTCTATAGGAAATGAAAATTGTTCTGAAAAGTTTTTAGGATTTGGGATCTTGTTAGACTATTGTGCTATGCATTAGAAGTATTAGAAGTAATTCTGAGAATGAGAATAAAAGTGCATAGACATTTTCACTGGCAATTTAGCCTTAACATGCTCTTGCCATTTACTTTGTTACATGCAACTTCACAGGCTCTTGGTTAATATGTTATTGATGCCTCAGAAGTTGTTTATGTTAGGCTTTTTTTCATGCTCTGTGGAATCCAGAAGTATGAGGTGTTAGGTTTATGGTTGGACTCAGTGATCTTAAAGACCTTTTCCAACCTAAACAATTCTATGATTGTATGATTTTAATATTCATTGCATACTATTCTAAATTGGTGGCAGGAAAGGTTTCTGATAAATAAGGCTTCCAAATGGTTTTGATATATCTTTCTATTCTTAGCCAGTTTTCATAGAAGAATTTTTATAAAATGTGCAGGGTTATTTTTGTTGACCTTGCATATAAATATCCATGGGAAATTTGTCTTCTGTTTCCAATTTCTCTAGTTGAAGAGTTGACCTAACAAAAACAAACAAACAAAAATACTCTAGAAATGAGACATCTTTCTTTCTGAATGCTAGTAGAACTGCTTACCTGATAGTTAGATATAGTGTAAATCTCCATTTGCTTTTAAAAGTTTCCTACCTACCTTCCAAATTTTTGTCAAATACTGCCACTTGCTGGTTTTATTCCATACCAGTAATTTAGATTTATAGCTTTTGCTTTGCTGAGGTACTAAAAGAAACTTTTTAAAAGATCAAACAGTTAATACTTTTATCTTTTGTTTTTCTAAAAATTCAGATATAAGCAATATATGCTTAAATCCTCTTCAATTTAGGTTATATGTCTACATTAAAATTCTATCTTTGGATGTAAAATCGAGCATTCAAAACATTTCAGTATATCTTCAGATACCTGACAATGGAAATGTTTTGCTGAATCATAACCTAGTTTATTATTTACAACCATTTTGGTCAACAATAACAGTAACATTTAAGAGGAACAGATTGTTGAAATAGCTAATGAAAAAGCACCATAGAAACTTATAATTAAAGTGTTTTCATTATAATAGAGCAGCACAAACATGTAAAGATTAAACACATCTGATCTTTTTTTTTTTTTAAAGGCAGAAACAAAACTCAAATTGGTTTTGAAAGCACAAAAGATTGAGGATGTTGTCTCTACAGAAACCAGACTCACAAATTCTTCTTTCTCTCAGTTGAGAAAGTGATGTTGATATCCTTAAAAGCTGCCATGCTTCTTTCTTGAACATAATATGAATTTCTGGGGGAAACTATTCCTTCACTGGTTGCATTATAAAAAAGACTCCTTCCAAGTTTGACTAAAAGTGTACCTAGCACTGGAATGTGCTAGGTGTCTTTATTTGCCTGGTGATTTGCAGACATCTGAACATGCTTTATTAATCTCTTTATAATAATAAATTTTTCCTGGGACTAGTAAAAAAAGAAAAGTTGTCTTCCAAATTATCTTTGAATCTTCACTTCAACCAGGCTACCTGGTGCTAGTGTATATGTCCAAGGAAAGATGCTTACTATATTTTAAATCAGCCAGGGTAACTTCCATCTGCCAGATATTTCTGTTCTTTCAGAAAATGCATTTTAATGTGTCTTCCCTTTCAAAGGGAGAGTTTGTTAGGCTTAGCTATAGGAAATGGACCTTGCTGACCCCTTGTCTGATATTTAGGAAAATAAACTATAAGCTTGTTTTTTACTAACTGTGAATATGGATCTATTAGACCTAATTGCCTTTTTTTTTTTTTTTGATTCCACAAAACTCTCACAGGTAACACAGTGGGGGTAAAACACTTATCAAACTGCACTGGCTACTGAAGTTAGGTTTGAAAAGTCGATAGCACAAGAGGATAACTTGTTTTTATCATTTTGGCTTTTTAAATTATACTATAAGAAAAATACTGAATAAAATTAAAAAATAAGATTAAACCCTGCTTTGGCAAGCCTCTTAAAATGTAGGAAAGCATAGGCAGCTAACGTAGAATAGAAGAGTTTGCCTGTAATGATAAGGAATATAAGAAAACTCCTCTGAAGAGACTTTCCCAAAGGAAAAGTCTTAAGAACCAAGTCAAAGAACCAACGAACTCCTGGTTTCCCACAGAGTAATTTTCTTTAATATCAGCATAACGGGAAATTGGGTGTTTTTAGTTTAATCCCTTGACTACACTGAGGAAATACCTCACCCAGAGGAGATTCCAGGCTGTGATTTGTACTACAGCTGTGCCTAGAGGCCTCAGACAGGATCAGAGCCACCAGCCACATGTTTTACAGACATAAATAAAAAACAATGCCCTCTCTGAAGACAGGTGAATGAAGTGGGACTGTGCCCACTTCCCAGCTGGGTACTGTTGGGATCCTGGGCACCTTGAGCCCGGAGCCCTGGCTGTTGGGGTGCCAAACCAGTCTGGGAAGAGCAAAGCTGGCCCGTGAGGAGAGGGAGCTGCTGCAGGGAAGGCCAGGGCCCCTGTGAGGGCAAGCAGACCTACTGTTAAGCACACTGCCATTTCCAGCCTAGTCTCAGCTCATCCACATCCCTGCAGTCCTGCCTAGCCATCCCAGGGCTGTGTCGGACACTGGCTTCCCCCATGGGCCTGATCCCAAGCCCAGTCTGCAGGTCAAAATCCTGACCCAGCCTTGTCTCATGCCATCCTCAGGGACGTGCCTGATGCCCAGGGCTAAGGTGGCTGTGGTGCCCCCCGGCTGCCCTGCTCCTGGCTGGGAGGTGGGACAGGCCCTGGCTGCCTGGCCTTGCCCTGCTGCCCTAGCCATGGGCATACCAAATCCTAGGAAGGATCCTAGAGACGCTGTTGAACAAATGCCATTGAACTCTCCAGGACAGTGTAGACATTTTCTGTTCTTAATTTTAAAAGAATGAACATCACTGGGAGAAATATAGCAAGCAGATCAAGGGGAGCTGCTTTCCTCCATAGCTGGGGCACATGAGGCCCTGGCTGGAAGGTCCTGGCTGGAAGGACACAGCTTGTTCTGGTCTCACCAGATCAAAGAGGATGAAAAAAGGCTAGAAGGAGGAGCACCAAGATGCTCAAGGGCCTTGAGTACATGACTTGTGAGCACAGACTGAGGGATCCGGGCTTGTTACATCTGGTGAGCTTGGGTTAAGGTTGTGATCCAACAGTAACCTGTGATGTTTGGAGGAGAAACTACAAAAATAGGCAATTCTTTGGAGTGGCAGATGATATAACAGCCATGATACAGGTGCAGTGGTTGTAAACTGTGGTTTGAGAAATTTAGGTTGGATATTGTGGATATTTTTTACCAGGGTGGCAGCATGGCACTGCCATAGGTTACACTGAAATGCTGGGAATTGTCTTTCTGAGTGATTCTCAGGATTTGATTAGAGGAAACCATGACTGCTGTGAGATAATGCTGGCAACAGTCCTTGTCTGAGCAGAAGGCTGGCCAAAAGACCTTCAGACATCCCCTCAGGCCAGCATCTCAGCGGTTTTGTCATAGTCTGACATGCCCTTTGGCAATGACACCTCGCCCATTAACAACAGCAGCCAGCCTAGGTGACCAGCTTAGGCAAGATGTCTCACAAGCCTAAAGGGTGAGTCATCAGAAACTTTGCCAGTATGACACAATCTGAGACAGGAATGGTCTGCTCTAGCTGCCATGGCCTTAGCTTTCAGTGAAATGCAACAGTTTTCTAGAGCAAAATCAACTTACCATAGCTTGATTGGAGTGGAAGACAAAGGTCTTTGAAAAGGTCTTAATAAAGGTCTTTGAAAAACCAGAACTAACATGATACTTTACCAGAACATTCAGAAGAATATTTTTTTTCTGTATAGATGCATGTGTTTAAAAACAATAAACCAGAAAGATAAACCAGTTCCTCAGACTTTCAGGTCAAATACCAAAGTTCAAAGCAAGAGGGTGTGTTCAGCTAGGTTGTCTGAGATTGAGGCTATCAACAGACCTCCCTGAATTCATCCATGTTTTTTCCAGGCTGATCAAAGTTTATAGGACTGTTCAACAAGGGTGGGCCAGCTCAGTCCTGTTCTCTCCCTCAGGGCACTTTTGATGTCCTCTAGTTGCTCCCTGGCTTTACTAATTTCTGTTTGATCTTCCTGCTTTAGTCACCTTTGATGTTCTTTTGTTTGTTACAGAGTCTCTGGTTAGAATTAAGTCATTTTAGACAGTAAGACATCACTGTAAAGGGGAATACAGACAAATAAGTACTAAAAAGAGAACAAAACAAAAATGTGTTCTTTGCTCCAGGGGACCAGCTCTGACTTACAATAACAGTGAAATTAGCGGTCTTGATTTGTAACTCAGGTTATTGTATAATGACCAAAATTTCATGTTTGCAGTCTATGCTCTTTTCCTGTTTGCTCTTGAATTTTAGAATGACTTGTCAGAGTGCAAGACATCCATTCCAGATGTGAGGCTTAGATAAGAGTAAACAAAACAGAGCCTGCTCTAAGAAACAAATGGAGGAAAAACCCCAATACTAAAACCTGTAGTGATATAAGTACCTTTTGCATGCAGATCAATGTAACGTACAGTTCTCTTCAGTTTCACAGACAGTAATTATATTCTCAGTGATCCTTGCTGTACATGCTCCACTGCCCTCCACTCCTCAGTCCTATGCTCATCCACAAAATGGACATTTGGCTGGTTTGGTCTCCTTTCTTTCTTTTTCCATAGCCTGGAGAAAGCATAATTTATTCCCATCCAGTTCTGACTGAAAGTGATGATATCTTTAAAATATGGCTGGGTTACATGAATTAAGGCTCTCTTATTTATACTTATCATAATTTGAAACTTAATTAGGTGAAAGAATTTTAGAAGATTAGCAAATTTTATATTTTTTCCTGCTGATTTTTCTGGTTTTGTTTTTCTTTCACTGTCAGTTCTCATTCTGTTCTTCTCACTGTCTCATTTTTCTAACAGAACAGCAACATCTAAAAATAACCTCTCAGGGACTAATGAGGGTAAAAGAGAAAGATTTTTTTTTAATTAATTTTTTGTTTTATTGAAAAAGCAAATATTTGAAAAATCTAGTGAAATTAAGATGTCTCATTTTATGGAGAAACAGACAAGAACAGACTTGTATCTATTAGGACAAGTACAAGAACAGACAAGTATCTATTAGGAAGCTGGCAGGTGACTGGCATTTTACTACAAAATACTAACCCTTAAAATTTAAAAAAAAAAAAGAAACTTCAGTATCATTTGTAACATCAACATGAAGAACATCCTTCTGGTATTTTAGTTTGTAACTTTTTCAGAGGCACTAGAAGGACACAGTCATAATTTCTCCATTTTAAACCTTCTTTTTCACCCTTCTTAATGCTTTTCTGCCCTTTCTCACCAAGGCACAAAGTTTTTAGGTCTTAGATTAAAAAACTCAGAACACTGGAAGGTGCTTGAGTGATTCCGAATTCCATTTCTATTTTCGAGTCACACTGTTTATTTTAATTGACTGTTAGAGATTTGTGACACAGAAGCAGAAGGGTTACTCCTTTTTATGAGCACTGGGGCCTGCAGTGGTTAAGAGGCTCAGAGCAGAGAGCTGGAGTTACTTCTCAGAGAGGGTTCAAGGAACTTCCTAGGACCAAGTAAGCAAGGGCTAAGCAAGGGCTAAATCAGCGACTAAGAAAGTTGTTGGTTAGCTTGGAAATAAGGACATGCTTACAGGGTACACATGAGAACACCTGTACAATCCTTTCTCTTCTAGCTGTTCTGAGCCTTGAGCTCTGCTCTGAGCTCTTGAACTCTGCTTGAAAAATAAAGCTCCTACTTTTGTTCAAAACATTTTTCTGTATTTAAAATATTTTTGGGCTTCTTTGAGAGGGGAACATCTAGGCAGATCTGCTTCCAAGCCAGTTTAGAACCTTGCCACAGTCACATTTTGCATTCATGCTTGTTAAAGTCATAGTTTCTCTTGACTGCAGTGAGATTTGAAGGGAGTGCACTTGGAACATTTAGAACAGATCATTTAATAGATGAATATTACAGTGTTATAGATTTCATATATATAATATATATATATAACCTTCTTATTTTACAGTTTTTATTTTATTTTTTATCTATGTTTTATCTAAATTTATCATTTTTATTTTACCTTTTATCTATGGATTTGTTTGTAATCAGCATTTAACTGTATATCAGATTCCTTAGGAAACAGTGGGTGAATTCAAATTGGAATTTGAAAAATCAAGGTTCATCCAGGATTTTCAAAGTAAAGCATATAAGAACAGTTATTTTCCAAGGTGTTGAGCACCCCTGTTCAGACAGCTGCTGATCATGTGCAGACAAGATGCACCATGGGATGGTTTTCATGATCCCTATCTACGGATGAGATCACCTGCCATACAATGCTAGGAGCCTCACCTGAATCAGCAAGTCCAATGAGAGATGCAACCTTTGCCATGAATATTGCTATCGCTTCTTGCTTATTTACCCACCTACCATGAAAGATTCTCTTTTTATGCCAGTCAGTTTAAAATGGCTTAAAATTATAGTCATGTAAGTTATGACTCCAAAAACTTAGCAGTTAGCTGATAATGCAGTATCTGTTTCTAGATCACTCCCTTCTCTTTCCTGGAATAAATTATTCTTCCAGACAGTGTATTCCATCCAGACCCACCTCCTGGGATGGAAACTCAGCTGAAATAATCTTCAGAAATTGTCCTCAAATTTATTCTGATAAATGTAGATGGTGCAAATGAGAAAGAGTGCAATAAGTGGAAGGGAATTTCAGAAGCTTAACGTTTTTTGGTGGGTTTTTTTTTGTTTTGTTTTGTTTTTTGAGAAAGGAGTATATAATTAAACAGGTGAGAATAAGAGAAATTAGCACCTGACAGAAATAAGTTTCTCCTGAATAGGCTTGAATTGGTTAAATTTGCTGCCGATTCTGCTGCCATGCCATTTTCCTCAGTGGAGCAGCAAAACTAGATTTTCTTTTTGCAGTTTACTGAAACTGTTAGTGAAATGTGAGCTAGTAGATAAAGTTCTTTCTTGTCTAAGAGGCACACCATAGAAAGGTGTCCAACTTTTCTTAGGAAATATAAAGTTTAGGGGTATCAGCATATTTAATCAGAGACTAACTCTAAAAATGTGTCTGGGTAACATAGACATGAGAGGTAAATATGTAGTCAGAAGACCTGAAATATCTATTTTAGCAATAAAGGTTAGATATTACTCACATTGGAGTAAAGACTCGACTTCTATCATGTTGGCCTAAACATGTTGGTGGAGGTGTTAACATTGATATGATTAAAGTGGCCTAGACATCTTGGGCATCCATCTGGGTAGAGTCTGAGGGCTCTGAGTCATGATTGTGGATTTTGTGAAGCAACACATTTCACAATTTAAGACTATATGCACATATACACATGTCTTTTGTGTTAATGTTACAAGAAAAAAATTAAATCTTCAGTTTCATGCATGTAGAGAATAAATCTCTTTATGAACAACGTCTCAGGCAAGGACAATGTGGTCCATACAGAAAAATATTTCAATGTGTGAAAATCTGTTTTCATTTTGTTAACATCTCCTCAATGTGTAAATCCAGTAATGACGTGCACACTTCCGTTCTCTCATTATAAAAGCCATGGTCAGTGAAGAATGGAAAAAAAGCAATTCCATATGTTAGGAGGGTCACTGAATAGCTCATTCTTTA